>NC_056076.1:45622337-46872337 GCF_016772045.2 Ovis aries
AAACTTGGGAGGATTGTATCTGATTCTCAGTTTGAAGAAGAGATGAAACAAATAAAGAGGGAGAATGCCAAGAAAGTTGCTCCAGTCTCCAGTACTACGCTGGGTCTGGATAACCCAGCCGAAATGCCCTGCTGGCCTGGGAGACATCACAAAGTCAGGTCACTCGGGGCAGCACCAGAGCCCTTAGCGGCTACCATCCTTCTCCCGCAAATCCTTCCTGCCTTCAGAAACCCGGCCTAAATGATGCATCCTGCCTGTGACCCTCCCAAGTGCATGGTTGCCTTGCTCTGCCATGGCAGGCTTTCTTCATGATGTTGTTTCACTTTTCCTGGACCATCAGTTGTCAAGCTCTTCCTCAACACTAGGCCCTTCCTGTGCATTTTATCGTTTAATCCTCATACCCATCCCCTGAAGAACCTTTTGCTATCCTCATTTTATAGATGAGAGGTGCGGAGAAGTTAAGCAACTTGCCCAGGACACATCATTTGAAAAAGATGGCATTGGAAGTTAGCCTTAGGACCGATTCCAAAACTAGAGCTCTTTTGAATATACTGTGTAGCATCTAATACCTGCCTTTCCTGGCCTTGGAAGGACTGGCAGTATTTAAGTGCCTAGAACAGAATCCGGTAATTTGCGGTTGCTCCATAAATGACCTGTGTTACTGTTGTTCTCAGCCTTGGTCTGTGGGTCTAAATTGCTTGTAGATATCGCTTCCCTTTGAAATTTGAACAGAGAGTGGGTTTTGTTTTGTTTTGTTTTGTTTTTTTAACTGGAAGATAGAGTGTGTTTTATTAGTGTCCTCAACGCCCCCAGTGTCTGGCTGGGGCTGTTGAGAACATAAGGAGACAGGATGCCTTGTATTCACGAGGTCCTTGGTAAATACCTGTTGAATCATACTGCACTGAACTCAACCAGACCGTAAAGACCCTGCAGGGTTTAAATAAGGTGGGAAGAAAAGATGAAGACAGCAAGAGGGATGTGCACTTGACCCAATGTGGACCAGCCCAGCTGGAACCAAAGTGAGATAAAAGGTTGGATAAGACCCTGAGGCAGCTCAGAGCAGCCTGGTCACCCACGGCAGACATGGCACCCTGACCTCAGTTCCTCGTCCAGCTCACGCGGGAGGCCAGCAGGTATCAGATGGTCATGAGACTTTGTCCTCCTACTCTTTTTCTTGAGTTCAGAGCTCGCTTAGAGAGTGGCCAGTGTTTTTGGTGGTAAAAACAAAAGGCCCAGGGAAGAAAATACACAGGTGTGGACCTAACTCTGCCCAGTCCGTAAATGACTCCGCTGCCTTCTCTGGCCTCAGTCTTCCCATCTGTAAAATGAGAGGTAGGCATCAAGGCCCTGCCTGTCACTCCATGGTTCTGTGACACTAAGTGAAGTTTAAAACCCAAAGCACCTTTCCTTTCAGTGCTCTGCAGAGCACCAGTGAGCATTCCATCCACCAGCAATAATCACCTCCATGCCCACATCAGTGTCAGTCACTGTGGAAAATATCAGAGGAGGAGAAAATGCATCCCTTGTGCTCAGAGAGTCTAAGCCTCATATGAAAACCAGAAGACAGCTCCTGAAACCCCCGGAGAGGAGCCTGGCAGTGGCATTAATGCAGGCTCCAGGCTCCAGGCTCAGCCATCCCTGATTGCAGCTGGACTCCCTCCTAGCCATGGAGGGGCTGGGGAGTGGCATGGGATGGATGGCAGCCAGGGTCTCACAGAGGTGCTCCCAGGGCCTGACCCCGGTTATGACAGGTGAAGGCAGCAGGGCTCATAGGCCGAGGGAGCAAACCACTCCCACTGGTTCTCTCTGAAGGCATGCACCCTGTTCCCAGTAACTCCTTTCTTGGAAAGTGCTCACCCAGCTGACTTCCTTGCTGATTCTCTGGGATGGCAAAACCATTACCTTCCCAGAGTCTTCAAGAAAGCTTCTTTTCTCCTTCAAGAACAAGCAGAGTGAGCCTTGGCTTCCACATTCGGATCTGTCTTCTGTCTCACTGAAGTGTTCCTGACGATGCTTGGGCTAGATTTGATGGGAGATACCTGGCTCCAGCTCCCCTTTGCTTGCTTCCAGCTCCCCCCACCCCCAACACTTCTTGTCTCTTCTGTGATACCGAATCCTTCCAGTTCTTCAGCTTTCCTCTCTGAGAGCCCCTGTCACACCTACCAGGTGGCCAGATCCCCGTTTCCACTTCATAGCCCCAGCTTTAGCCTAGTGCCTGGTCACTGGTGGGATTTGATAAATGTTTGTTTAATATGTGAACAGATAAATGAATCTAGAACATTCAGAATAGATGGAACAGACAACTGAGGCATTCAGGGACCGTGTCCAGCTTGACCATAACTCCAGAGAGCCTCAGGTCCTCTCTGTCATTCCAATCCCCTCCCAGCCTGCTCCAGACTTCAGATACTTGCGTCAAACACCAAGAAGTTCCTCTTGCACAGAATAATTTTTCCATCCATCCAAAGAGCTGCCACAACCATCCGCAGTGCACAGTGAAAACAGCACAAGACTTGGGTTCAATTCTAGCTCACACCTTATACTTTGAACGAGTGACTTCACCCCTTTGAATTCAGCTCCTTATATGTAAAACAGAGATAATATTTACTTCTCGAATGCTATTGTCAAGATCTAACAGAAGAAATCACTGAAGTGCCTATCCCAAAAATGGATCCCTACCCCTTGCCAGGAGTACAATTCTCCCAGCCCCATCACCACTACCAATTAACAGATACAGAGCCAGTGAACACCCTGCCCAAACATGTGGCTAATATCACAGGAGAAGAACCTGATCTCAGATTCTATCCGCTTACTACGTCTGGTTTCCTAGAAACTCCCAGAGCCACATCACTGGCTGTCTGGCTCGAAGCAGTGTGAGATATCAAAGAAGCAGTTTCTGGTACAAGAGCTGCTACCCATGAGGTGTATTTGAACAAACCACCTGATTTATTCATCAAAATTTCAGAATCTTCTGTTTTTAAACTGACAGCAGTAAACCCAGACCTAGCATACAGGATGTTTTCGATGATCTAATTAGAAGATATATGTGAAAATGTTTTGAAACATATAAAATACCAGGAGTCTGTGCAACACAGTTAAAGTCACTTCTCCTCCTCCTGAAGCTGAAAGTCTTTGCGCCTCCCCCAGCTCAACCTTGAAAGGTGAGACCTCTGCCTTTTTTTCTAACCCTGGAACATGCGGTTAAAGGAAAGCTTTCTTGAGAATTCAGCGAGGTTTCTGGTGGGAGAGTAATTCGAAAAGCTTACAGATTCCACCCATCCTCTTCCAACCACACACGGTCACCAAAGATGGAGTAATCTGGAAATCCTAAGATAGATGACTTTGCCGTGCACGTGTGGGGGTGTGGGGGGAGGGAGAGGAAAAGAGGGTGAGGGAAGAGTTTCGTTGACATCAGGTGGAATACCATAAAGTATCCTCCCTTTCAGTCCCTGTCCATCCTTTAAACTCGCCCCCTCCCATGTGCCAGGGGATTCTTTAACGTGGCTTCTGTCGGCAACAAAGCAAACAGAATAGCTCACAAATACTCAAAGAAATAAGCAAATGAAGCGAGGACTTCTTGGGATCTGCCCTGGCCTTTTGGCTCTCCATCTCACTCTCCTGGGAAAGGTCTGGCGGATCAAGATGAATCAAGATGAGAGTGACACAGGGTACTGTCCCCCGCACGTCTTGAAGAATGCCTCTTCCCCCCTCACTTCCAAGCTCCCTAGGGATACATTACACAACTTAGATGGTCCTTGGCTCCGCTTCCCTCTAGTACTGGTTATTAACTCCTTGACTTGTACTGAACATATGCCAAACCCTTGTCCCAGACACAAAAATGGTTTTTATTAAAACTTACTGATAAAAATATGCTTATATCACCCATGATAATTTCAAAATGCTCACAATGCTTAACTGACCTATTTGCTGTGCATTCCAATTAGCATTTTGTAAATCTGCTCAACAATTACTTTCACATTTCAGATGAGACTCTTAAGACCAGGAAAATATTTCCTAATAGCCTCCTAGATGAACCCTAATCCATGAAAATACCCAAATGCAACAGCAACTCCAAAGCTGCTGTTGTGCAAATTTAAACTGATGAAAGGTGTGCCATTTTTCAGTTCAGTTGGTGGTAGCCATTTTGTTTCTAGGTGTCTCCTGAGACACAGTGGAATTTAAGGTGCAACTGGGAGCCCTTTAATGTCACAACAGGTCTCATCAACATCAATCTACTAATTCAAAGGATATTTTTAAGCCAAAATTAAAACTAAAATGGTCAATAAATGCATCATTTGCTTAGTTAAATGAGGAAAGGAAGCATAAAGTATCAAGATGTTCTTCTTTCTGAGAGGTAACCTCAGAGAAAATGAATAAATGTTGCAGCTATAATATTGGGGTTATACAGGGAGGGTCTTTCAATGCAGCATAGCTCAGCCTGCACAAGCATTCTCTTCCCAACAGTGACCCCTCATGGTTTATAGTCCCTGGGATTTCCTGTCCAGCTGAAGGAAATAAAAAATCCTCTTTGCTGGTGCAGTCTGAGAGAGCTACGTGTGCCGTGGCCAGGAGTAATTGTCAGGACACCTTGACACTGCAGCAAAATGTGAATTCCTAATTCCGAGTCCTAATTGGAAGGTGGGCTCTTCTAGGCTACCAATCAATAGATCCAGACTAACTGTGCTCTTGGCACTGTGGGGACACAGAAGAAAGAATCACTCTATCTGAGTCAAGTAGCTTGTAATTTACTTGGAAAGATAAAGAAAGTAACCAGAAAATCCACTAAATGAAAAGCAGTAGGGCCAAACTAGTGCTTCAAATTAGAAGCAATATTGGAGTGAACTTGAGAGGTCAGTTAAGAGGTGCCAGGTGTATAATTCTAGGGAACTGGGCCATAAGAAGGGGAGGTAGGTAGAAAATGACTTAGCTATAAAGAAAGTTCATGCAGAACAGGAAGGGGAAATACCTTGTGAGTAGGTAGAAATGGAACAAGACGGTAAAGGCCTTATCAGCCAGGCTAAGGGAGGTAGATTTTAACTTCCTCAATCTTTTTTTTTATAATCTGGAGCAGAGATTCTATTGGCAAAGTGGGAGGTGCTACAAAATTCACCATGACCCCATAGAGAATGCAAATAAAGAAAATGTAATTACAGGGAGAAGAAACAGACAGAAATAGACACTGGATGGATAACAATGGAAAGCTATAACCATAAAATATCAGTGTTACAAAGATCTCAGGGATAAACTACCAACGTGTTTTATTCGTCAGGAAACTAAGGCCCCAAAAGGGCATATCTTGCCCAGCATCATACAGCTGGTAGATGACAGAGCTGAGATCTTTCCCCAAGAATCCTCCAGGAAAAGAAAGCTTGGCTCTGTGTCCTGTGGTGGCAGATTTTTGGAAGTTTCCTTGGGCAATAGGCTCCTGAGTCCTGAGATGGCACCCTCAGCTAGTGAGACAAGCTGGCAAGATCAAGACTTGAGATACTTAGCAGCCAAGTCACCTTTATGTTCCCATTTCTCATTTCAAAATTCTCAACAACACACCACCTTAGAATTCTTGTTTGTTGTGCATGCATGCTAACTTGCTTCAGTCATGTCCGATTCTTTGAGACCCTATGGACAGTAGCCCACCAGGGTCTTCTGTCCATGGGATTCTCCAGGCAAGAATACTGGAGTAGGTTGCCATGCCCTCCTCCGAGGGATCTTTCTGACCCAAGGATCAAACCCACATCTGTCTCCTGCATTGGCTAATGGGTTCTTTACCATCAGTGCCACCTGGGAAGCCCCTTATTTGTGGCACTTAATGTTAATGATGTTGTAGAAGATAGCTTAAGAGAAAAATAAGACTAGAGAAGACTCTTGAGTGTCCCTTGGACTGCAAGGAGATCAAACCAGATTTCCAAATCCTAATGGAAAGCAACCCTGAATATTCATAAGAAAGACTGATGCTGAAACTCCAATACTTTGGTCACATGATGCAAAGAGCTGACTCATTGGAAAAGATCCTGATCCTGGAAAAGATTGAGGACAGGAGGAAAAGGGGACAGCAGAGGACAAGATGATTGGATGGTATCACCAACTCAATGGACATGAGTTTGAGCAAGCTCCGGGAGATGGTGAAGGAGAAGGAATCCTGGTGTGCTGTTGGGGTCCATGCAAAGAGTCGGACATGACTGAGTGACTGAACAACAACCCCCTAAAAATAACAACAGCAATAGAATTACATAAATTACCCAATTCATATCTTAACCTACTCAAATTTTTCACGTTAAGAAAGACAACATTGAAAGAAAAATATAAATCTCAGTCTTTTCTACAGGCCAGTGATATTCAAAGGACTTGACGTTTGGCATTCAAAACCCTCAATTCAGTTCTAACCTGGACACTCCTAGCAGCGTGTCCTCTTGGTAAAGTCACATATTCTGTTTCTTCGACTGTAAAATGGAGGTAGCATTTTCTGGATCTTAGGATTGTGAGGACTAAATACAATTATACTTGAAACTACTGCAAATTGATATATAAATGTGAATGACTGCAGCTCATTATTCTTCTCCACCACCTACAACTTTTCTCCTAGAAAGTTAACCTCATGGCAAAATCAACAGCTTTTTCCAAGAAGACAAGCTTAACTTATTAAGGTAAATCTTAACACTACTTCCAAGGAATGCTATGCTATAATTAAAGCAGAAAACTCTGTGTGTGTGTGTGAGTGAGTGTGTGTGTGTGCAAGTGTGTCCCCGACAGAACTCCGCTATCCTCAAAGACTCTCAAGACATTCTTATTGAAGTTGTTTCCCCTTCCTCTAGGCAGATGAAGCCGCACACTGACTTGTGCCACAGACTGGACTTCAGCCCACACTTATTCCCCTGGCCAGGTGATGTTACCCGTGTGTGTGTGTGTGTGTGTGTGTGTGTGTGTGTGTGTGTATCTGTGTATGGGTGTATGTACAAGACACATTTCCTCAGTCTCTCTAAGTCTATGTGCAAATAGATTCTAATTTCAAAAGCATTTCAAGAATTCCTCCTAAAAGGTATATTATTATCTGAAAGGCACAAAATTATTCTAACTTTAAGAAGAAAGGTAGCCATTGGAAGCTGCCATTAAGCTTTCAATATCACCCATATAGTTTCAAATTTGACTTCAAAATCCCATGTTGCTGAAGAAGTCCACTGATATCCTGACATCTTTGGGTCATATTAGTCACCTTACATGGGCTCAGAACCTGTAGCATCCATGCTTCCAGGAGCACTTATAAACAGGGTCATAAATCACATATAGTTGTATTCCATTTCATATCACTTCATTAATGGATTAACCATCCAGCCAATAGGAACCCTTACTCCCAATTAAAACTCACACACACACACACACACACACACACACACACACACACACACACACACACACACACTTGTTTCTATCAAAACCTGATAGTTCATTCCGAATCCAAACCATGGAAGATATTGGAGATACAAAAATAAGCAAGCCCTGAGCATGGAAGTCAAGTTACTTAGAGCCTTAAATCTGTTCAATTAATTGGAAAACAAACAGAGTCCATTGTGTGCTAGATAGCATCCAAAGATGGCCACCATCCATTCCTCCTTCTGTTTATTTTTCTCCCTCCTCTGGGGCCACCCTGGTGACTTTCTTTGATGAATAAACCGAGATGAATGCATCCCTGTGTCAATTCCAGGCCTAGAACAGAAGCTTTCACTTTTCTGTTTTCTGGGGAAGCAGCCACCACACTCTGAAGAAGCTTGGGCTAGACTTCTAAATGATTTGATACCACTAATCACTCTTCCTCTCCTGGAGAGAAAGAAGCCATTTGGAGGTGAACCAAGGCATCAAACATGCAGGTGAAGCTTTCTTACACCTTCCAACCCAGCCATCAGCTGAATGTCGCTAAGTGAGTAACAAAGGCAACAAAAGCCCTGCTCAAATTCCTGACCCCCAGAGGCAAGAGAACTATCGTATCTTTGAGATTGTTTGGCAGCAACTGACATTTGGAAAAAGAAAGTGGTGGTAAGATGAGCACAGTCAAAACAGTTATTAGCCTTGTGCAGTGAAAGATCTTTAAAAAAGAAAATACCTCACTGTGATCTACTTCTCCTTGTTTATTTGACCCCACATGAAGATGCGAGTGAGCTGGCAGGAATCCCAGAATTGGAAGTTGTGGCTCTTACAACTTCACCTGGTGCTTTCTTAACCTTTAGCTTATTTTCTATAAGAAAAAGTCCGGGTCTTCTATTTCTTTGTTCCCTTCCTAAGTAAAGACCTCTACATGTTGTGCTGGGCACATAAAAGATCATCAATAAAGATTAAGAATTATTTTTCTAATGTTTAACCCAAATGTCAATCCCCAGCTTATTCCACCCTCCCCCCATGAAACCTTTAGCCCAGTCACATTGTGGCCCAAGACTTAAGGTTGAATTGGAGTCACTTAGCCATCAAGAGAAAATTAGTTTTGACTTAACAAACGAACCCAAGCCATAGGAGGATGGGGTGTTCTTAGCACATGGATCCTGTATGGGACTCCCTCTCGGAAGCTCTTTGGTGGAGAGTTGCCTGGGTTTAAAATAAAAGAGTGTCTGGAATGGACCAAAATCCCTATTGGCTTCAAATTCTCCAGACAGGCATAAAACCTGGCCAGGGTCCCAAAGCAGACCCAACCGTCAGAGCGAGGCATTCAGATGGTTCATATGTACTAATTGTGAGTGGTTGTCACTGGTCCAGCACCATTCTCTGAGAAGAAAGACTCTGCCGGCCTAGGTGGTAGCCGTTCCATAAAGATCACTGTTGGATAAATCATTGGAAAAGATTATTTTGTACATAAGTAAATTGTCCAGGAATTAAAACACAACTCTTCAAAACATTCCTTCTTTTCATTCATTCATCAAGTGTTTATTGAGAATCTGCTGTGTGCTACACACAGTGTGCTGAGGCGCTGGGACACAGACACAGACCAAAGTTCCTGGGCTCAAGTGGATCTCATTAACAATAACCTTTTTGAACAATTTTTGTTGGCAATCTTCCTGACAAAGATTGTTTAGTCGCTACTTTCTTATAAAACAAATGCTGAAATTAAATGTAGCCTCTTCTACACAGTGAAAGTTAAAGTGATAGTTGCTCAGTCCTGTCTGACTCTTTGCCACCCATGGACTATAGCCCACCAGGCTCCTCTGTCCATAGCATTTCCTAGGCAAGAATACTGGAGTGGGTTATCATTTCCTCCTCCAGGGGATCTTCCCAACCCAGGGAATGAATCCAGCTCTCCTGCATTGCTGGCGGATTATTTACCGTCTGACCCACCCATTGCTAAAGAATGCAAAAGTCTCATGGGTTACTGAGTTACATGAAGCTGCCTGCCCTAATATAAAAGTGCTCTTTATTGCTGTGCTGGGTCTAGACAGTCTTTCTTTTTCACTCCACACTCTCTGCTCTGTTTCTGCCTAATGCTAATGCCTCTCATAACCCAATTTCAGTCCTCATTCTCCATATCTAACCTTCTGTAGGCTTTGGCAAGCTATCTATAACTAAACATATTGGAACCATGTGTCAAAGAGGAGTCAATAAAGTGCTGGGGAAAGAATGGTACATGGGCTTTATTGATTGCAAAAAATCTGTGGGAAACTATTTCAGTTGTTTGGACGGTTTTGGTACTTGCACATGGGGTCCAAGATCTGAGTTGCTACTAGTCTGGCCTTTGAATAAATGGGGTGCTGAAATATTACTTAGACTTTATTTTTGGTGAGACAAAGCCTTCAGGTTAACTGAAGCCAGAAGAGCCCCATGTATTCTGATACACAGAAATTTCTACAAAACTGAAACCATTTCAAGTTTAAATGTGTCCTTTGAGAACTGGTAGCACCGATCACATTTTGTGATCAATTTCATAGTCTATGTGAATTCAAGTGTCTGACGATTATATGACCCCTGGTCAGGGAGTGCTCCTTAGAAATCGCCTTCCTTTCATTTGGAGCCAAGAGTCCAAGGCCAGAGACTAGAAGAGGCCAAATGATGCCGAGTGGCAAGCTGGAGCACTGAGCTAATCTCACTTAGGGCTTTGCATTTGAACCCCATCTTTTCTAATGACTAAAACTGGCTCAGCAGTTTCAAAAAGCCAAACATACCAGACTCAAGAGCCTAAATCAGGAAGAGGATAGAAAAGAAACACCCTTGCTTACAGCCCTGAGTTGTCCTGGGCTTTGGACTTCACATTAGGGTAAAACAGAGTGTGGAATTGTGACTTTGCTCAGGTGGGCTCCTTGAGGCTGAGGATGCAAAGCTGCAACCCTGGGAGAGACATTAAGGGTTATTTTGTGTGTTCTGTCTCCATGAATTCCATCCCTGCTCCTCCTCATCACTGCCAATTACTTCTTTATGAGACCTCACTGGAGCTGGAAGCAAATTTATAGAAGAGTGACAAATGTCAGAAATAAGGAGCTAGAAGGGGCCAAACACTAACTAGTTCAAATAGCTAGATGTATAGACAGGGGGGAAAAGTCCAGAGAGACATGCTGACTTACTCAGGATGCAAAGTTGGTTCAGAACTCAGATTCAAGCCCAGTGGTTTTCCCACCAGACCCTGTGTCTTAGTTCAGACTGGTATAACAGAATACCATAGACAGGGTGGCTTAAACAACAATGATTTATTTCTCAAAGTTCTGGAGGCTAAAAGTTCAACATCAGGATGCCAGCATGGTCAGGTTCTTGGTGAAGACCCTCTTCCTGTTTACAGGTGACCATCTTTTCATTGTGTCCTCACGTGGCAGAAAGAAAAATCATCTCTCTTGTATCTCTTTTTATAATGACACTGATTTCTTTCATGGAGGCTCCATCTTCATGACCTAATCACCTCTCAAAGGCCCCACCTCTTAGTACCATCACACTGGGGCTTAGGATTTTGGCATATAAATTGGCGGAGTCTATAACATCCAGTCTATAACTTTACATAAAACAACTTTATGAGCTTCTTCATCTTATTTTACCACACATAGCTAAGCCGAAGCCCTTATAAATGTAGTAGTAGTAGTAGTAGTATTAAAGAAGCTCACACTCAGAACAATAGCATGTCACATCTCAAAGGAACTTTAGAGTTATTCTGATCCAGCCCTCATATATTACAGATTGTTCAAGGTCAAGGAAGGGCCTTCATGGAGAATATGGGGCCTAGATTCAAAGGATTTCAAAGGATTGAAACTGGAGCAGGAATATATAAAATTACAGATTTGGGAAACTCAGAGATCATTAGTCCTACCCTGAGGGTGACCCTGAGATTAGACAGGGGAACTAGCTAGTTCAGGGTCAGTTAATGGTAGCGCTAGCTCCTAAACCTTGGCACCATCATCCTTAGTGCTGTTCACTGCACCACAGGGCATCTTTGCAGCCATTGATGGGGAGAAAAAATACATCTTTCAAATATTAGCATATTGTAAAATCACAGTTCACTGAAATTCTCAGGAAATGAGGCATTCTGGTTAAATGAATTAGCTGGTTAATGAGACCCGAGGTCTGTTCCATGTCTGTAATTCTTGCCTACTTTTCCATCTGCTGTGATATCTGATCCTTCACAAAGAGGCAACCAGAAAGCTCTTCCTGTTTCTGCTCTAGTTTATGGAAATCTCTCCAAAACGTCAGATTCTCATTTTCTTTTTATACTCAGTCGAATCTAGTGACTATCACTGGGTCTTTGTTTGCTGATGAAGGATCTTGCTAGCGCTGTGTAACACTTGCTAGTAATGACAAGGCTAGGATAGATTATTTTACGCACTTCCATTATTTCTGACAACCTTTCCGACTTGAGCTGGATATGACAAATAGACAAAGATTTTGTTGAAAATGTAATTTGTTTCTACCTCTTTCTAGTCTGGAGTGATGGGAATGAAAGTTAAGAAATTACAGTTCATTGAGTTCCCACAGCACACAGGCATGGTTCCTAAGTGACATTCTCACTGAATCCTCTTTCCCACCCTGGGAGATTAGGATCTCCATGCTCATTCTTCAGATAAAGAATCTAAGGGTTAGAGAGGTTAAATAACTTGCCCAAAATTGTACGGATAAAGCGGGATGGGGTTGGGGTCTAAACCTAGCTCGGGGTAGACGGTCAGCAACAACTGTGCAAAGGACTAGGGGTATATTTCTAAGTGTTTGACTTTAACCAAAAGTCCCAGAGCTAACAATCCTGTGTGGTGGCAAGATGGAAACATTCTGTATCTTCTGGGGGTCATTTTTTCTTCCTGGGCCTTGGTTTCCTTATTTATAAAATGGGAAAGGAGAGAAATGCAGCAGGCGCCTTCTTACTAAACAGTCCTTACCCACCAGCCTGAGTGTTTTCTCATTTCCGTATCTAGACTTGGAACTATACACAGCGAAGGAGACACATCTGTTTCTTGTTGTTAGAGTCATTTAATCAGAGAGACAACATGGCAATGAGTGAGCAATTCAAGAACAAATGGATAAGATGGACTGTCTACATTTTCTCAAGCCAAGAAAATACACATTAATTGTGAGTAAAAAAAGCCATACATTCCAGAGTTTAACCTTCAAATGCAAGGATGCTAGGAGTATTGACTTCCTTCTTCTTAAGCTGTCCAAAGGGCTTCTTGAAGGAGGTAAGAATCTTTGTATTGTGTGAGAGAGAAAACTCTCTGAGTAGGATCAAAGATGATGTGTTCTAGTGTTTATTAATGCTGAAAGAAGGCTTGGAGGCAAGCATGAAATAGTCTTGAAGAAGACATAGAATGTTAGTCTGGGGTGGGGGCAGGGTGCTACCATAACAAGCTACCACAACCAGATAGCTTTAAAAAAACAGAAATTCATTCTTTCACAGTTTTGGAAGCTAAAAGTCTGCAGTCGAGGTGTTGGCAGGATTGCTTCCTCCTTTTTTTTTTTAAGTCGCTCAGTCATGTGCCGACTCTTTGCGACCCCATGGACTATAGCCCACCAGGCTCCTCTGTCCATGGGGATTCTCCAGGCAAGAATTCTGGAGTGGGTAGCTGTTCCATTCTCCAGGGGATCTTCCCAACCCAAGGATTGAACCCAGGTTTCCCACATTGCAGGCAAATTCTTTACCATCTGAGCCACCAGGGAAGCCCAAGAATACTGGAATGGGTAGCCTGTCCCTTCTCCAAGGGGTTTTCCTGACCAAGGAATCGAACCAGGGTCTCCTGCATTGCAGTCAGATTCTTTACCAACTGAGCTACCAGGGAAGCCCATGGGTTGTTTGTTTCTGAGGGCTCTGAGAATGAATGCATTCCAGGCCTGTCTCCTGGTTTTGGTGGTTATCACCCATCCTTGACTTTTATATGTATCACTTCAGTCTCGGAAGAGACTCTGAAGAGGTTATATGCATCGCCTCTGTCTTCTTAACGACATTTCTCCCTAAATGTCTGCAGTTTTCCTACAAAGACAATTAGTCACATTGATTCAGGGCCCATTCCTCTCTAGTATGACCTCCTTTTAACATAATTCCTTCTTTTGTTGTTCAGTCACTCAGTTGTGTCCGACTCTTTGCGACCCCATGGACCACAGCACGCCAGGCTTCCCTGTCCTTCACCATCTCCCAGAGTTTGCTCAAACTCATGTCCATTGAGTCAGTGGCCATCCAACCACCTCATCTTCTGTTGTCCCCTTCTCCTCCTGCCTTCTATCTTTCCCAGCATCAGGGTCTTTTCCAGTGAATCGGCTCTTGGAATCAGGTGGGCTTCAGGCTCAGTCTTTCCAATGAATAGTCACAGCTGGTTTCCTTTAGGATTGACTGGTTTGATCTTCTTTTAGTCCAAGGGACTCTCAAGAGTTCTCCAACACCACAGTTTGAAAGCATCAACTCTTCAGCACTCAGCCTTCCTTACTCTCCACAATCCTATTTTCAAATAATGTCACATCTTAAGATACTGAGAGGTTGAAACTTCAACATATATTTTAGGAGGACGCAGCTCAACTCATTAACAAGTGAAAAAAGCAGAGGAGTTGGATGTTAATGGCAGCGAAAAGCAGAGGGGTAGAAATATTCAGGTTTGCAGGACCATGAGGGCAATGAAACAGGGATTCCTAGATGGCCAAAGGCAGATAATCAAGTGTGTTCCTTAAACCTCAGTTTCAGCAGGGCTGTCACTGGCTGCTGTAGGTAGGTCATTCTCTCGCACCTTCCAGTCCAGAACTTACAAGGAGGGGGGCTACATCTGCTAAACAATTCAGACCACAACACAAGCACTCCCACACTCTTTCCTTCCTCCCTCCCTGCACTATCTATCCTTCCCTGTTTCCCTCCCTTCCTATCACCCTTCCTTCTCTTCTTCAACAAACACGTATGGACTACCATTATGTGCCAGAAGCATCGTTCTAGGTTCTCTGTTCCAGGTGCTGGAGATACCACAATGAACAAAACAGACAACCACCACCCCAAATCCTTGCAATCATGGAGCTTATACACTAGCAGAGAATGACAACAAGCTGTGAGCGTAAAAAATAAATCATATAATACAGTTGAAGGTTTTAAGTGTTTTATAAATGGAGGGCAAACGGGGGGCATGGAGAGTAGAGTAATGAAACATGGGGGTTCAGGGGGTTGTGCTGCATGTTTTTACAGGGTTGTCAAGGCAGATAGACCTCACAGAGAAGGGGACATTTGAGTGAAGACTTGTAGGAGGTGAGGGAATGAATTGCTCAGATAACTGGGAGAAAGATTCCAGACTCAGAGAGGAATCAGTGCCAACTGGAAGTGTGCCTGGCAGTAAAAGGCCCACGTGGGCCCCTGAATAAGGGAGTGGGGGAAAGTGATGAGAGATGAGGTCGGAGAGGAGTAGGTGACACCTTGTGGGTTATTTAAGGACTTTGGTTCTTGTCCTGGAGAAGTGGTAAGGCTTTGGCAAGTTAAGTCTGAAGTGTCATGATCTGACTTACATTTGCCTGGCCTCGCTCGCTGCTGCATAGAGCATAGACTGCCGTGGCTGTGGGAGAGGCAGGGAGCAGGTAGGAGGCTGTAGTTAGCATCCAGGTAAGAGCTGCCACCAAGCTGGATGGGGAGGGCAGTGGAGTAAGCAGGCAAATGGGATGATCAGGAATGCAGGTTGGAACGAAGGGCAGAGATGGAACAGAGGCATTTGGATATAGGATTCTGGAGTTCAGCAGAGAGGTCTGACTTGGAAATAAATACTGGGTGTCATCAACATGTAGATGGTGTTTGTGGTACTTATCTATCACTGTGTATTACATTATTCCAGAGTTAGAAATCTAAAATAACAATCATTTACATGTTCAGCTTCTGCCCTCAGGAATCTGGGAGCAGCCTCCTGAGACTGCACTCAGGCTGTCAGCCAAGGTGCAGTCATTGCAAGGCTCCATGGGGCCGGAGAACCCACTGCCAAGCTCATGGCCTCAAAGCTGTCAAGCCTCGGTTCCTGGCTGGCTGTGGGCCGGAGGCTCCAGTTCCCCGATACGTGGGCCTCCGCACAGGGCTGCTCACGCAACATGGTGGCTGGCTTCCCCAGAGCGAGTAATTCGGGAGAGGAGGAGAGAGGAAACAAGGCGGAAGCTGCAGCCTTTTTCATAACCAAAGCTCAGAAGTGACGTAGTCACACTCTGCTGTGTGGCTTTGGCCACAAGCACCAGCCCTGTTACTATGCGGGACCCGGATTCCAGGAGGAGGTGGCAGTTGGCGGCCATCTTGGAATCTAGTTACCTTATGTGTAAATCTCAGGACAGGGGAGATCAATGAAAGTCCCTCTCCCCTTTCCTTCTTTTCTTCTTTTTTTCCTTCTATCCTTTTTTTCCCCCATTCTTTTCTCCTTCTTTATCCTTCATCTCTTTCTTCCTGCCACACAGTCACCTCCTACGTGTCAGGCCTATGTAAGGCCACTGGTGTCAGAGACAACTTAAACACAGTCCTTGTTCCTGAGGAACAAATACACACCAGCACCGCATTGACCCCAAGCTGGGCAGACGTGGGGGCCCAGAGGGAGAAGCAATGGGTGTGGGGATTCAAGGAAACTTCAGAGAAGAACCTAGAGCTGCTGAAGGGTGACCATGGGGATCTAAGTAGACAGAAGTGGTGAGAGAGTTGGGGACCAAAAATAAGAGGACCATTGTGCTCATGTGGAAGGTGAAACCAAGACCCCCCCTCCACCACCACCACCACCCAATTCCAGGGGTCAGGCTCTGTCTCTAAGGCCAGGTTACTCCTCACAAACCCTCCTACCAGGACATAGATGCTCACAGCCGTCAGAGGGCGCCTGCCAGGCTGAAGGAGTCATGAGGCGGAGAGCTCGGTGAGCCTCCACACAGGTGCGAACAGCAGTGGTCTCAGAGCTAAGGATCAGATCATATCCAGACCCTGTCCCTAACCCCACGACAGCCAGGCCTGCTGGAGCAGGGCCAGGCAGCCCCATAGATCCCAGACCAGGCCCAGAGCCTTTGAAATACAGCTGCCTCTTCCTGGGCCTGCTCCCCGCGCCCCCGTGGTGTCATTTCCAAATCCATTACATTCCAATGGCTTTGGGATCTTTTAATTACATGTGACGAAGCCTCGCCATTGCTGGAATTAGACGGCCTGTGTTGACGATTTATAGGCCTCAGCTTTCACACAAGCAGGGTAATAAATAACATGAAATGGGCCCTTCAGTATTAAAAACTTCAGAGCTACCCACTAAGCCATGACAGAAAGAAGGGGGGAAAAAAAATGAAAGGGTAAAAAATCAAAAAAACAGTTATGTCTGTGTTTCACGTTTAAAATACTATATGTGAAACAGGGAATGTCAAAAATACGGGGTGCTGAGCAATACGCAACTCATAAAATTTTATCTCTGGTATGAGGATTTCCAACCACATAATGAGGATGGTCCTTTTTTTTTTTTTAATCCTGGGTAATTCAAGGCTGATGAGGTGACTGAGAGGGCAGGTTGCCTGGTACACCCATTTAGTTCCCCAGATTTAATGGCAAGGTGAGGACTAGAGGGTGAAACAGCCCCCAGTTCCCCCAGGACTTGCCTCCTGGCCCCCTGACCAGCCACGTTCCCTTCCTCTGGCTCATGCTAGTCTCTGTAGCTGGCATGATGTCCCCTCCTTTTCTTCCAGCCGTATTTCTGACACCCCCTACCCAGTGCCCAGAGGCATCCTCTGACTGCACCAGGTACCCTCCACAAACACGCCACATCCAAGGTCAGCCAGAGGCTGGCACAAGGAGTCCCCAAGCCCAGTGCTACCCATAGGTCTTACCTGTGCTCAGAGTGGAGACTTCCCGAGGGCCGGGCCAGGGCTCTTGCTTCCCTTCTATTCCTTCTTGACACCTGGCACAGGGCCGAGCACACAGCAGCGACTCCACAAAGATTTTAAGATTAAGAAGCCAAGAATCAGGAATCCAGTTGGATTCCAGTCCAGAGAAGCCAGAAATAGCATGTGAGAGAGAATGCGGGGAGAGAAGGGACAGGACAGGAGGAGAAGGAGAAAAACCTTATCTCAGCCTCGTGGGTGGGGAGGAACAGGCATTCAGATGCTTCAAGCTCGGTGGGACCTCCTCACTGTGATAGTACAAATGAGACTCAAAGAATACTGGGATCCAAAGTATTTGGGGAGGCAAGGGTATTTTGCGCCCTTCCTTGGTCCTCTTGCCAGCATGCTGCCTCTCCCATGATCCAGCTGTGTGCCTGTGTCCTCCTCTGCTCCCATCACTCAGCCTGATGGGCGCTGTTCTGGGACCACGGACCACTAAAGTCATCTCGCCTGTGGAGACAAATCTCTCAAACTCAGAGCCCCTCATAGGACCTGGCCAGCCTGGAGAGAGGCTGGCCCTGGATCAGGTGCCCACCCTAGTTCAATCAGCCATCTGTAAGGGCACCAGTTCAGCTGCTCAGGGAAAGGAATGGACAGTCCTGTGTCCATCAGGGAGCTGAGGAAGGACAGGATTTCTTGGGGCCTCAACTACAGAATGGTTTGCAAAAGAGACTGAACTTTTGGGGGCCTTAAAAGCTGGCCCAAGTGTAAATTCAATTCAGTTCAGTTCAGTCACTCAGTCGTGTCCGACTCTGCGACCCCATGGACTGCAGCACACCAGGCTTTTCTGTCCATCACCAACTCCCAGAGCTGACAAAAAGTGGTCCACTGGGGAAGGGAATGAATGGCAAACCACTTCAGTATTCTTGCCTTGAGAACCCCATGAACAGTATAAAAAGGCAAGTGTAAGTAGATAGAGGTAACTCTAGACCTGAGGGAGTCTAAGAACCAGATCCAACCCTGTCTGACGTCCATGACATCCAAGCCTTTGGATAAGAGAAGATCTAGATTTTCACATCTAAAAGAAAGGAGAAAATTGGCAGAGGCCGCAGAAGTAGGTGAGTGTGAGGCCACGGAGCTGTCTACTTTACCTGTGGTTGAGGCTTCTTGATGACGCATAATCTCCATGGGAATGGGAGTCACGGGTCCATGTTCACTGCTAGAGGTGTTTGTGTGTGTGTGTGCGTGTATGTGTGCATGGTCAGCTGTGTTCAACTCTCTGAGACCCCATAGAATCTAGCCCGCCAGGGCCCTCTGTCCATGCAATTTTCCAGGCAAGAATACTGGAGTGGGTTGCCATTTCCTACTCCAGGGGATCTTCTCAACCCGGGGATCCAATCCATGGCCCTGCATTGGCAGGCAGATTCTTTACCACTGTGCCACCTGGGTTCCCAGGGCCTACACAGAACAGGCACTTATTCATGGAGTGAATCAGCAGCATTGAAACACAGAGGCTTCGTCTTGACAGTAGTCTCACTTCTTTGACAGACGTTACGAGGTGCATCTATCCTAAGGGCTTGTTAGATGAAAGAGAAAAAGATCTTTCGGTTTTGGGTCCCCTGGGCATCAACAGTCAGAAAGCCTAGCTTAAGTTTTCAGCTTTCTTGCCTGAAATAGCCTCTAGGACTATTGCAAAGGTATATTTCTTAATAATAACTTTCTAATCTCTGTGGGCTCAGAATTCCCAGAGGGCATGACTGAGAACTGCAGTTAGTGGCTTTGGAAGTCCCAGTACAGCCCAGAATAGATGATCAGGGCCAAGATATTGTCACTAAGAGCTGCTTGTCCTGCAGGCAAGGGGGAAACAGAATCAGGCTGACTCAGCAACGCCCATGTCTCAAGAGTAAAAGATACTTACTCACTGTACTGCCCACAGGGGCAGACGTGGCCTCTGACTTCTGGATTGTTATTCATTTAATATTATTTAATATTTATCTTTAAATTGACCTACTTTTCAAAATTAGATTTGCATTAATAATACCTATACTGGTAGGGCTTTAAGAAGATGATAGCTAGCTAGGTACATGATGTCTATATTTTAAAATATTACCATTAATTTTATAATAATTGCATATTAAAATAAATATATAAATATTGAAATATGAAATATGAAATATTATTACAGACAGTCTAAAATCATTGTGCATGCCACTAGTGATACATGTTTGCCATTTGGAAAATACTAGACTAAATGGCTAACTTTTTTTTGGCCTTTGCTTTTTTTTAAATATAAATTTACTTATTTTAATTGGAGGTTAATTACTTTACAATATTGTATTGGTTTTGCCGTACATCAACATGTGATCCTTTTTAAGTTTAAGGTTCTATGATTTCTGAGAAGTTTAGTTTTATGAGTATCTTTTGAATATCTGGAACACTTTCCCTTTTTCTCTCCCCTTTCCTAAATCATGGTCCTGCTCAATTTCACTTCCCCAGTGAAGGTTTCTCTACAGAAAAGAGATAACTTAGCAGGCATGAGATTACCATCTTTAGAAAGATCTACTTGCAAGGTTAGCCTTTGGGCCAGTATCTGGGAACTTGAATTTTCAGAATGTTCCCACCGTGACTAACTGCTAAGCACTAAAATGTGTGTGCAAACAATGCGATTTATGATGAACACCTGCTTCCGTCTGGAGGCCTAGAATTTTGGTATTTGCTAGGCAGGGGATGTCTCCGTGCTCATCCCCAGTGAAGACCCTGATCTCTGCATCTCTGATGAACTCTCCTGGTAGATGACACTCACGTGTGTTGTCACAGTTCCATGCTGGAGGACTGAGCACGCCCCGTGTGACTGCACTGGGAGAGAACTCTGGAAGCTCGCTCTTGACTTCCTCCAGACCTTGCCTATAGGCCTTTTCCCTTTGCGGTCTTTGTTTATATTCTTTTTCTATAATAAATCTTAGCCAGAGTGCAATGCTGAAACCTGAATCACTGAACTTGAGTGTAGTCTTGGGGACCCCACATACAGCTTCTTTCCATGACCATTCCACCCTCCAATTCTCTTCCTATTCTGAGCCCATTGAGCAACTTAGATAGAATTATACAACTCTCCCCCTTGTTTTGTCCATTAATACAGTACATCACTAGTAATACCTGATGTCTCTGTCCTAATCATTTATAAGCTCCTATAAAACAAGGGACTGTTTCTTATATAACTTTGATTTGTATTTGCATTTGTGATTAATAGGGTCTTATTCATAGTAATTGTTCTAGGTTTCTTTTAAAAAAAATACAAAACAAAATCAAATAAAAAATTTAGATGCATTTGTTATTGTAAAAATAATTTCAAAAAAAAAAGGGAAAAAATTTAAAATCATCCATGATTGCCTATCCACAAATAACCATTTTAATCTCTTGGTTATATATCCATAAAGAGCTTTTCTAAGAATGGTATCATTATTTTCATTAATATTTTCTTAGTAAATACATCATGAATATGTGTTCTTACAATTACTTGTTTGTTAATAATACCATTTTTAATAGTTACATATTAACCCATTGTGTCGCAATACATATGTGTCCCAAACTGGTGACTCTCAAGCAAGTCACCATCTACAGACATGTCTTTGTTTTGGGCAGCATAGTATTGACTTTTGATCACTAAATCCTATCCGACTCTTTGTGACCCTATGGGCTGCAGTTCACCCTATGGCTGCAGTTCACCAGGCTCCTCTGTCCTCCACTATCTCCTAGAATTTGTTCATATTCATATCCATTGAATCAGTGATGCTATCTAAACTATTTCATTCTCTGCCATCCCCTTCTCCTTTTGCCTTCAATCTTTCCCAGCATCTGAGTCCTTTCCAGTAGGTCAGATCTTCACATCAGGTGGCCAAAGTATTCAAATTTCAGCTTCACCTTCAGTCCTACCAATGAATATCCAGGGTTGATTTCCTTTAGCATTGACAGGTTGATCTCCTTGTAGTCCAAGGGACCGTCAAGAATCTTCTCCAGCACCACAGTTTGAAAGGTGCTCAGTCTCCTTTATGGTCCAACTCTCACATCCATACATGACTACTGGAAAAAACATAGCTTTGGCTATACACACCTTGGTCGAAAAAATGATGTCTCTGCTTTTTTAACATGCTACGTTTGTCATAGCTTTCCTTCCAAGGAGTAAGCGTATTTTAATTTCATGTCTGTAATCACCATCTGCAGTGATTTTGGAGCCCAAGAAAATAAAATCTGTCACTGCTTTAAACATTTTCCCCTTCTATTTGCCATGATTGCTGTGATGGGATTGGATGCCATGATCTTTGTTTTTTCAATGTTGAGTTTCAAGTCAGCTTTTTCCCTCTCCTCTTTCACCTTCATCAAGAGGCTCTTTAGTTCCTCTTCACGTTCTGCCATAAGAATGGTGTCATCTGCATATTTGAGGTTATTGATATTTCTCCCACCAATCTTGATTCCAGCTTGTGATTCATCCAGCCCAGCATTTTGTGCGATACACTTAACATAGAAGTTAAATAAGCAGGGTTACAATATACAGCCTTGTCATACTTCTTTTCCAACTCTGAACCAGTCAGTTCTAACTGTTGCTTCTTGACCTGCAGACAGGTTTCTCTGTAGACAGGAAAGGTGGTCTGTTACTCTAATCTCTTTAAGAATTTTCCACAGTTTGCTGTGATCCACACAATAAAAGCCTTAAACATAGTCAATGAAACAGAAGTGAGTGTTTTCCTGGAATTCCCTTGCTTTCTCCATGATCCACTGAATGTTGGTAATTTGATCTCTGGTTCCTCTGCCTTTTGTAAATCCAGCTTGTACATCAGAAAGTTCTTAGCTCATGTACTGTTGAAGCCTAGATTGAAGGATTTTGAGCATAATCTTGCTAGCATGTGAAATGAGTAGCAATTGTATGTGAAATGAGTAGCAATTGTATGGTAGTTTGAACAGCATATTAAAGAGCAGAGGCAATACTTTGCTAGCAAAGGTCCATCTAGTCAAGGCTATGGTTTTTCCAGTAGTCATGTATGGATGTGAGAGTTGGGCTATCAAGAAAGCTGAGCGCCGATGAATTGATGCTTTTGAACTGTGGTGTTGGAGAAGACTCTTGAGAGTCCCTTGGACTGCAGGGAGATCCAACCAGTCCATCCTAAAAGAGATCAGTCCTGGGTGTTCATTGGAAGGACTGATGTTGAAGCTGAAACTCCAATACTTTGGCCACCTGATACAAAGAACTGACTCATTTGAAAAGACCCTGATGCTGGGAAAGATTGAAGGTGGGAAGAGAAGGGGATGACAGGGGATGAGACGGTTGGATGGCATCACCGACTCAATGAGTTTGGGCAAATTCTGGGAGCTGGTGATGGGCAGGGAGGCCTGGCATGCTGCAGTCCATGGGGTCAAAAAGAATCAGCCTGAACACCTGAACTGAACTGAACTTGAACAATCTTTGGCATTACTCCTCTTTGGGACTGGAATGAAAACTGATGAATTTTCCAAATTTGCTGACATATTGCATACAGCACTTTCATAGCATCATCTTTAGGGCTTGAAATAGTCCAGCTGGAATTCTGTCACCTCCAGTATAGTAATGCTTCCAGTTGACTTCACACTGAGGATGTCTGGCTCTAGGTGAGTGATGGGTGGCAGTATCCAACTTGATTCTAAGGTTGGAGTAACTGAACAATGCCCAACAGGTGCATATATCTTATGAATAAATAATTATGATTATTTAACAATAAAATATAAACATTATTTTTTCTTTCAATTTCTGTGTAATAGGACTTAAACACTAACTTGTCTGTTCGTGCCTGCATACTTAACTGTGAGGCATTTATTTTGGTCTAAGGGTGCTGAAAAAAAATATATTACTGAGACAAAGCTTGGGAATCTTTGGCATATTCCTTGTAGAATGAAAGATAATGCGTTGTCTGCTTTCACTCCTGCCTGGCTGATCTCAAGCCACATGGTCACTAAGTCACTAGAGCCTGTAATGCCCTGTATTAGCCACATCAAGTGCCTGTCAGCTATCCCTGAGACATTGATATCGCCTTTCACTGTTAATAAACAAAGAGGAGCTTCTTCATAGCTAATATTCCATACATTTAGGATTACGTTCTTAGAATAAGCTCCTAGAAAACAAAGAATTTCTGAGTAAGATTAGCCCCAGTTTTAAGATTTTGAAAATTATTTCTGGATTGACTCAGCTTCATTTGAGAATCCCCAAGACAGAGAAAACTGCATGATACCCAAGTAGCACTGAAGTACCAGAAGCACAAGGGAACTGAGTTGAAGTGAATCGCAATGAAGCAAATCCAAATCAAACTGAATCTCTGAAAGCACAAGGCTATGTTTTACTTCCCTTTGCCTAAAGTTGCCTCCACCTCTGATACAGGCTCTGGCCTCAGCAGTCAACAGCCTTGGAACAGGAGAGCTTTTGCTTCAGAAAAGAAGCTTGTGGACAGATATTTTTTACAAAAGAACTTGTCCGAGCCCTGAAAAGCCAAAGAGCTTAACAGTTAAGTCTGGCCTTAAAGCCAGACAGATTTTAAATCCCCTTGTGACTAGTGGTTGACTTTGGGAATGTTACTTAAACTTCTGTGACTCCGTTTCTTCATCTGTATAATGGGAACAATAATAGAACCTATCTCATGAGGCTGTGATGAAGACAAAAATGACATAGTCTATACAAATGCCTTGTACATTGCCTGGCATTTTAAGCTCCCAATGATAGCCATTAATTTTATTTGTTCTCCTGGATGCTTCTGGGTGTTCTCAAAGCAAGATGCACCTGGATTTCCATTCTTCCTACAGGCTTGCTATTGGTTGAAAGTGTGGGGAAGACATACCAATCCATTCCCAGCTTTCTTAACCCAGGAACTAATCTATTTCCTCTCATGGTCCCTGGATCCTATTGCACCAACCTAGGCAGGAGGCACTTTCTGATCAGAATACTGGCCAGGAGGTCCTGGGTCTCTTGTCCCAGGAGGTCCTGGGCAGAGGCAGCTACCAGAGCAAGCAGTTCTAGAGTAACAACACCAAGACTATAGTCATCTGAGCTAAGCAAAAGGAAAGCAAAAAGAAAAATCACTACTGATTTTGGCTTAAGAAGCAGAATGATTTCTTTCTTGTCGTCATCATGTTTAGTGACCCATTGCTTTGAGCATTAGAGGCTAGATCCCCACCTGTAACATACTCTTGGGGAAAATTTTCTCAGGAACATTTAGAGACTGACTTTGTGTCCCTGAAATGCCCACGTCTCTAGTCCCCTCCTAGTTTGTCTCATCCTGCAGTAGTTTCTCCCCTGAATCCTTGGGCATCTTCAGAGAGCTATGAAAAGAGAAGCAAGATGCTCTAGGATAAACTAAACCAACCAATGGGAATGGCCACAAGTCTCTATGAGTATTTAAATTTCTCATCCTTGGTTGCACCTGACAGAGCGCTTAGCTTGGAAACTGGGAGTTGCATGAGTCCCTGCCCTGCCTCTTGTGGGCCCCTGGTGACAGCTTCGATCCTCATTCTATTCACTTCTAAAATAGGGGTGATAATATCTGCGAGATGATAAAGTGAAGATGACCTGTATGAAAGTGCTCTGTTAAAATATATATGTAATTAAGAGGGATTTTGGTTAAGAAAAAAAAGTTGAAGCCCACTATATATTTACTGATCAGGCCTGGGAAGACTTCTTGTAGAAGAGGACTTTAGATACCAGAATGGCTGCATAACAGATGGATAATGAGAAAGTCTATAAGGGCCAGCAGACCCTGGTTGGGATGGAAGAAGAAAAAGATTGACCTGGGGTGGACAGACAAAAGTAAGACAGAAAGATGGACAGGGTAGGGTAGGAAAATAGATTCGAATGAGACTTTGTAACCCAGAAATTGGAGTCTTTTCTGATTAATCAATCATTCAAAATATTATGACTGAGAAACTTCCAAGGGCTCAGCCTGGTGCCAGCTTGATTACAGCTATCAGAGATTTCTATAATCTGTTTGTGGGAAGCGGAATTGTCAAAGTCAAAACAACCAGAGACGATGCAGGAGAGGCAGTGGATGCAGAGCCAGGAGTCCCGGGGAGGGCTCAGGAAGGAGGAAGTGGGCCTGAGGTTGCCCTCATTGTGGGCTCAGGGCTGGAGACGGGCTGAGAGGGTGGGGCTGTGGCCGCCACTAGGACACTTTGTGACCCCTGTTAGCTTTTCCCAAAAGTGAATGAGCACGAGTTCCTTCAGTGACAAGACAAGGTGCTGATGAATGTGACCACAGGAGAGATGATTTTCGATGGGGAAAGAATAGCAGAGGGAACAAATGAAGGGATCACAAATGTTAGCGCCTAATGGAATCAATTAACCCTAACCCAGGGCTTTCACTGTGCAGTAGCTGGAGCATAAATGGATGCTGTCACTTAACCTGGGAGTGAAAGGCAGGTCTCCAGCCTCATCATTTGGTGACCTTTGGACTCCTTGACGATGACCTAGATAGAGCTAGGGCCTTAGACCTTGGGCTATAGGGACAGGCCTAGATGGCACACTGGGGCATCTGCAGTGGGAACTGTAAATTCCTAGGCACCAGATTCAGGTGAAAAGGGACCCTAGGGAGAGGGGAGAGAGCAGCACTCTTGATCAGTGCTGTAATAGGGCCAGAGCTCTGCCTCATCTTTCTTCCTACACAGCCAATTCCCTGTGTTTCACAGCCAGTATTCGGGATATGTGTTGCAGCTTGAGTGGAAGTAAAACGGGCCAAAGGCTGTAAATATGACCACAAAGGGCTCGTGTAATGTCCTCTAGATTGGAGCAAGTAGAGAAATAGGAACTTGGCTTCTGATCCATTTATGCTCTGCCCCCAAGGGATACCTAGAGCCAATAAACTCCAGGGCCTCAAACGAAGGGCTATGATGTGTTGGGCTTGTAATGTACACAATCAGCTGATATTCAGATGTGCCACTAAATCTGTGCAGATTCAGAAACTGTACTACTTTGGTCACCTGATGCAAAGAACTGACTCACTGGAAAAGACCCTGATGCTGGGAAAGGTTGAAGGCAGGAGGAGACAGGGATGACAGAAGATGAGGTGGTTGGATGGCATCACTGACTCAATGGTTATGAGTTTGAGTAGGCTCCAGGAGTTGGTGATGAACAGGGAAGCCTGGCATGCTGCTCTCCATGGGGTCGCAGAGAGTCAGACATGACTGGATGACTGAATTGAACTGAGATGTGCCAAGAGCAGGGAGGAGCCAGAGTCAGCTGAGCTGTGGCAAGCATTTGAGAAGGCTGGGTCAACTGCCCTCCCGACTCTCACACACCAGCTCCGGGCAGTCCTAGCTATGGTTTCCTCAGACAGGAGACAATTGTGTTCCGCAGACACTTGTGAACATGAAGAGGTAGAGGGAGGGAAGCAGAGGGGAAGAGATCTATTCTGCCTCACAGCTCTCCATCTATACCCCAGTAGAGCGTGGGTCATTTGTTATGCCTAATGAGCTAATGCCACCTTATGTGGAGGCAAAAATGAGAATGAGATGATGGGGTGGGTTGCTATGGGAGACCATGGGACCTCCCTGTAATTTGTACAGCCTAGCAAAGGAATCTTCACGAGAGGAAAACTTGGCTGTCTCCTTCCATCAGGGTAATAAGTCCTTGTGTTTGCACTGAGTTTTATATATTTCTAGACTTTTTTGTGTCTGTTGTTATAATTGAGTTTCATAACCATCCAATAAAGTAGGTGGGTCTTAGTGTTACTTTCCCTGTTTTTCAGGTGAAAAGACAGGCTCAGAGGAGTTAAAGAAATTATTCAAAGTCATGAAGGAGGTAGATGGATATCTCTCAGAAGACCTAGTTTGCAAATGTTTTTCCATATGTGTCTTTTTTTTTTTTTGGGAGTTTGATCAGTTATAACAAATGCCATAGCAAGATGGAAAGAAAAACTTAAGGTGAATTCAGAGAAGTCCCAATTCACAGAGGACAAGTCAATAGATCTTGTTACCAAAGAGAAATTTAGATAGGTACATGCACATATTAGGGCTTCCTTGGTGGCCAGACGGTAAAGCGTCTGCCCGAAATGCGGGAGACCTGGGTTCGATCCCTGGGCCGGGAAGATCCCCTGGAGAAGGAAATGGCAACCCACTCCAGTACTCTTGCCTGGAAAATTCCATGGACAGAGGAGCCTTGTAAGCTACAGTCCACAGGATCGCAAAGAGTCGGGCACAACTGAGCGACGTCACTTCACTTCTGCACATATTGCAACTGGAAGAAATGACCAAGGAAAGCTGAGGTGAGAGTCTCTAGCTGAACACACTCCTTGTCCTAGCCTTCCTACCTTTTCAGGCCAAACTCTCAGCACTGCTCCAGCCACACTGAACCACAGCTGCTCCTTAAATCCATAGGACTCTTCCCATTTCTGTGACTTGAATCCTTTTCCTAAAATTTCAAGTTCTAACTCCTCAACATCTTAAACCCCATAATGAGTTCATTGTTCCCTCCTCTGAAATCACATTAAAATGCTGGGATGTCCCCCATCTAGCTCCTCCACTAACAGTGAGCTCTTTGAAGGTAGGAACAGTGATTCAATCATTATTCAACCCCCAGCACTTGCCAAGGGACCTGGCACTTATTAGGATCCTAGCAGATGTTTATTAATTGAATGTTTCCATCATCATCACCATCTTAATTTAAACTAAAATCATTTACTGAGCAGCTCCCCTGAGCTGGTCATTATGTAGGTGATGGGCTGTGAGATGTTACCTCCACACTCTAGTGCTCATGAAGACTTTTGGCAAAGCAGAAAGGACATTTGCACCATACTGAACTCAGCTAACTGACGTAGGAGTCTGAGTGTGGTGAAAATCTGATCTGTTCAAGGTAGGATCTGAGGAGCCCTGAAGGAAGAAAAGGAATTATGGGACATCTTAAGACTTTATTGAGGGGGCTTCCAGGGTGGGTTCTATGACTGCTGTAAAATCAACATGAGGCAAAGCCCAGTTGTCACCAAGATGAGAGGTACAAAGACAACACAGCTGTATCAAAAGAAGAAAATGAAGGACTGTTGCTAAGGAGCTGCCCAGTTCTGCCAAGGAGTCATCAGAAGAGTGCAAGCTAGAGTAATCGGGAAAGCTCCATGGAAGAGGTGACATGAGCTGGGTTTTGGATTCTATTTAGATAAGGAAGATAGATAGGCAGTCCTAGAATAAGGGACAACTGTGAGCTGTGAACTGATAATTTATCAATATGGCTCAAAATAAGCAATGCATAGTTCTAAATCTATCCTCTACCATAGGACAGATTTCACTGCAGGCAGAAAAGACAAAGATTTGAAACCTCTATTCACATGAAAACATTAATTTCTTTTTCTCACATGAAGAATTAAAGAAAAAAACTAAAACTCCAGATGGATTTTAAACACAGTGGGGAATTGGGTGGCGAGATGGCAGATGGCTATTTCAGCTGCACATGAGTAAAAATAATTCAACCTCCCAATACCCAGGACTTTCCTGAACTTGTGAAAACCTCTTCAGGAAAAGTTCAGAGTCACAGCAGACGGAGTCCAAGGCTTAGAGTTTCCCAACAAGACGAGACCTACCTGTGCTGGAGCACTAACCCCCAGACGATTCGGGGAGGCTTCTTGCTCCCAGACTGCCAGGGCTGACCCTCAACATTAGCCCAGCCTGATGAAAGTACTCTGGCATTTCTTCCCCTATGTTGAGAAAGTGGGAAGGGAGATGAGTCAACTTGAGAGTTAGGTGTGATGAAGACATCAGGAAGCAGAAACTGTCTGAAGGGTACAGTGGTGAGTGTGCCCGTTGTGGGGAAGGTGGCCCCAGAGGAGGGCAGGGTGGTGACTTAGAAAGTTGATATCTCTGGGTGTCTGATGGCTGTGGAGTTTGCCAGCCTGGCTTTCCTGGGGCAGGCTGGATTTCCCCACATTTACTGTCATCTGCATTTCACCCTAGAGTTAGAACAGGAGCCCTAGGTGGAAGCTCACTTTGTTCATGTGACTTCTACCTGTAGGAACACAGATTTTTTTTTTTTTTTGTCACATCTGCTGTATAGGCTACAGGAAAGAGCTGACCACAGGAGTCAGCCAGGCCACCAGAGCATGATGAAGCGGGTGTTCAGGGATCCAGTGCCAGGGACAAGAGGGTAAAAACCAGGATGGGCATGGGTCTACAGCCCCCAGGAGATTAAACTTCAGAGGACTCATGTAGAACAGGAGTGGTTAACAGAAGTTCCTGACTAGCTGGTCTCTGTTCCAAGGTCCAGAAGGTACAGGCAGGAGACAGCAAGGAGAGCTCTGACCTTAAACGGGGACAGTCCCTTCTGCCCTATGTAATAAGTCCTGATGATTAGGGACCACAGTCATTCATGATGTGTGCCATGGTTTCCTGGACAATACGGATTTGGCTGGGCAGTGTGCTAGGGGCACATTAGCCAGAGAAGGACACAAGTCACAGCATAACAGAGAGGCTGGGGACATACTGTGACATCAGGGGAAACTGAGTTCTAGAAAGGAATTCTTTACTTGTGCTCCATCTGTGTTGGCCTCCCCACTTGTAACAGTGGGAGGATGAGGAGGGCAAGGCCATGGGTTCATAGGCAGCAAAGACTCTCAGTGACCAATACAACAGGAAGGTCTCTCCAGTGGATTCAAGGGACTCCAGAGTCAGGACCAGCCCCAAGAAGAAGCAAGTGATGGGATCTGGCTTAGGGTCTGGTCTATGGACTGGACTGGGCCTCAGGGCCCAATTCTAGCCCAAGAAAAATGAGAATGTGCCTTTCTTCACATGCCACAGCATAGAGGACAAGATAAACAAATATTAACAAAGGATACTGCTGCTTTCTGTGTTCAGAAAGAGACTAGAAAGGCTCTTTGTGTTGATGTGTGATGGGAGGAAGGAGGCGGGGGTTCTGGCGTGAAGGTTATGTCCACCACGCCAACTCCTGAACAGCCAGGCTCTGTGTCCAGCTCGTTCTCATCAACCATGAGATCCAGATCTTCCCTTCTCTTGCTCCCAGCAGCCTTGTGTCACGTCCAAGTGGGCTGAATGCCCTCAAGAGAGCTCATGTGACACCCTCTGCCCCTTGTCAATCTCATTTCTTCCTTCTCTCCCCAAGACAACGCTAGACAATGCCTCTCTCCCTGATTCTCCCACGGTCAGGGTCAACCACCAACAGGTGGCCATGCCTTCTGCCCCTAAAAGGCAGCTAGACAGGATACTGGGGACAGTGGAGGCCATCGGGTAAGTGAAGGTAACGTGCCTTGTCAGTTGGCCGCCCCCTGAGGCTGAGTCAAGATGGGCAGCGCTAGAGCTCTCCCACGCGGGAGTCAAGGACCCTTGAGGGGCTAGAGGCTGAGGTTCCCAGTCAGGTTCTGCAGGGGAAGCAGCCCCTCATGTGGCCTGTGCACAAAGGAGGGTCTTCAACAGGTGGGGAAAGTGGGGCACAGTCACAGATTTGGGATTTTTCTCAAGGGCCCTTGACAGTGCAATATCACCGCCGAGAATTCTTAGAAGGGCTTGGAGCTAATTTGCATCTCACAGCCCTTTTCACAATAAAATCAAACAGATGTTGAAATTCTTCTAGACAAATTCTTTCATCTTGTATATTAAAAGGCCCAGAAAAGTGAAATAATTCGTTAGTGGCAGATCCATGACCCATACTGGGATCCCAGTAGCAGGCTTTCATCCATATATGGCCTGCATCAGTAGCTCAGCCCTTGCTTGGGCTTGAAAGATACAGCAGGCAGAGGAGAGTGAAATGGACTCTAGCACACTCGGTGAGTCTGCCAGACGGGAGACACGGGCAGCCTCTCTGTGCTACAGACCATGAGTGACTCCCCGTGCCTTTACTGCAGAAGGGGACCAAACAGGGTGGGCTTTCCCAGGCTCCCTCCTCCCTGTATATGCACGGTTCCTTTCCCTTCCTTTCTTAGTCCCCCACTGTCCTGGAGCTGGGCCCTCACTCAGAGTGGACATATCCCCTGAGTATACACAGCTTGTCCCTCACACACTACAGATTCAGCAGCAGACACCCCACACAAAAGTCCTATTTTCTAGGAGCTGGTATTCTGATGCGGTACGTGCGTGCTAAGCCGCTTCATTCATGTCTGATTCTTTGCAATCCTATGCACGATAGCCCGCCAGGATCCTCTGCCCATGGACTTCTCCAGGCAAGGATACTGGAGTGGGTTGCCATGCCCTCCCCCAGGAGATTTTCCTGACCCAGGGATCCAACCCACATCTCTACGCCTCTTGCATTGGCAGGTGGGTTCTTTCCCACTACCACCACTCAGGAAGTCCATTCTGATGGGGAGATACGGTCAAACACAAATAAATGTGAAGTCAGGAGGCGCTGGATGCTGTAGGAAAAGTACAACTGGGAAGAGGGCTCAGGAGTGCTGGCGGCGGCGGGAGCTCTGTTAGCTGCAGTGCAAGGGGAGGCGACTGCATGAGGGTTGACTCCTGAGCAGCAACCTGGAGGCGGAGATGTCTGCTGATTGGGCAAATGGTGCCCACATTTCCAAATGAATGTTCATATTGCAGCAGCATTTACATACATTTTGAAAGAGCCCTATAGAGGTGCCTGCAAGTTGCATTGTTTATTAGTCTGCAGACTGTTCAATGAGTAGGTGATTTCAGACCTCCTCCCCCACCACCATTATGGCCCCAAAATAGGGCACAGAAACTTCACCCCCTCACCTCTCCCATTGTGTTGGCCCACCTAAGGTCTGCTTCCTCAGGCCTCACTGCTGAAAGGCTCCAACAGGCTCATGGGGCCAAGGTGGCAATGTCAATGATGATAACTGAGCAGGAATTCATCGCTTGGAATTGATCCACAGTTGGAATTCAAAAGAACGAAAAAGAGGCCAAAATTGTAGGCAATATATACATGAGTGTGTACAATTTGAGGTCAGCTTCCATTCACTTCTAAATAGTCCTTTACTAAGAAAAAGAAGGGGGAGGGGTAAGAACCACAAGGTAAATTGGTCATTCTTCCCAGATACTATATATGTTTTAACAGAGACTTTCAATGCTTATTCACGAAACATGAGTACCAGAGAGGGGTGGGCAGACATTCTGAAGCCATAGCCAGAAAGATCCACACAATCTGTAGATAAAGATGTGATATCTCTGATTCCAGAAAGATAAGTTTTCCCTCCTAAAGTCAGCCTTGAACTATGCCTCTAACATGCTTAATAAGAATGTGTGAGATGAAAAAATGCGAGTGTTCCAATCTGAGAACAGAAAGGCGTGATCATTCAGAAGGAACTCAAGTATTTGGAGCAATAAATAAATAAATAATCCATCCAAAGCCTGTACTCTACCTTTGGATAAATTATGCTTGATTTGAAGGTCAAGAGCGTTACAATAGCCTGCTTCACCAAGGTGCATGAAAGCTGAAGCTTGCGGTTTGGCAGAAGAATTTGCAGGGTATAATTATGCACCCCTTCAACATCCCCACTGACTTCCACGTGATGTGAAACAATGTGTCACAGTCCTGTACAGTCAAAGCAGTAATTTACAAGAGTCAGCAATTCCACAGGGCAGGTAGGCCATATTTCAAAACGGGAAAGGAGTTGGGGGGGGGGGGAATGGAGGCAGGGACCAGTGGATCAATTTACAAAGATCCTGTTTCTCTGCCACTCTGTTGACCTTTCAGGCAAGACCTAATGCCAATTAGCTCCGTTATAAAGTCCATAACTCTTGTGAGGAAGGCCGTGTGTAGCACATGATCATTTTACAATGTTTGCCCTAATTTGCAGCCCCCAAACTTGGACTCCTGGGGCTGCAAGGTGGGGGTGGGGCGGTGTATTGGCAAGCGATGGGAGCAGCTGGAAGGGATCACAGCGCACAATTACTGTCTGCGCATGGCCACATCTGGAAAACAGCTCCGTGCTAGCTTTAAAACAGCATTAATGAAGAATGGAACCTTGTGCTGGGAAGGATGGGGTGGGGGTGATCGGAGGAAATAGGGGGAGGGGGCAACCTTCTCCCCAACGTGGTGAGGATGAAAAGACAACAAAGAACACAGTAGGCAGGGTAGAAGACCAAATCCAAGGAGAAGAGGGTGTTGACAAGAAAGGGGAGGCAGGGAGGTACTGTGAGTTTAGGGTGCAGTCTCTAGTCCTCCTCATTTTTTTCAACTTCTAAGCTGGGTATCCACACAGGACTGGCCCCTTCTGCATTGATTGAGCAGACATTTGCCTATGGTGTGAGATCTTAGTGGCATCTGGAAAATTCCACCAGAACCAAATTCTACCACTAAACATTCAGTCCTTTGGTCAAGGGGTCCCCTTTCCTGAGACGGATTTGAAAATGCAGGTGTACTTTATGCCTTTCAGATCTCAGGCACATAGTAGTTGCTCAATAAATGTTGACTATAACTGAACAAATGGATAAGACATTTGTGACCATGACCACAAAATTTTGTGACTATGACCTTCAGCTATAAGGGTTACCCTAGACCAGTGATTTTCCATATGAGGGCAGGAGGAGAGGACAAAAGGTCTTTCCAAGCGGTACAACAAATCCTATGGGGAGGGAAGAAGGTAGCATTTGTGGTTGAGAAAAAAAACACTCAACTGTAAAATATAGTTTTATTTTTGGAAAACTGAAGAGTCTGCTCCTAATACAAGAGACTTCTTTAATATAATCTACAGGAATAAAAGCTCAACTGAATCTTCCTGGCTGGTGAGGATTCATAAACTGACCTTAGAATTCAAAATGGGCACTTACCATCCCACCAGAAATCAGAGCATCTCTAGATCTTCCAGAGAAGGAGGGGGATTTATTTTACTGGGGATCAAAAAAGGCTGAGAAACTCTGAGGAGGGGGATTTGAGGCCCCCAACTCCCATCTTCTCCACTGGGCTGTTGCATGTTCCTTCATTAAGACAGATCAGCCGCTCAGGTTCCCAGGAACTAAAGTAGGACATATTGCAGAGAAAACAGGGAGTCAGGGAGATATAAACAAACTTAGCCTTCCTGATCTTGGTGCCTGTTTCCCTGCCTGCTCAATGCTGCATCTTTGGCGTTGTGCAGGCATGTGGAAGTGCATGGCCCGAAGCATCTATTTCAGTGTTTGCCTAAAAACCCCAGAGGCCAGACTATAGACCTGGAGAGGTGAAAGAAAACCTATTCATCTCTACCCCTAAGTCGGAAATTCCCCTTATTGTCCCTACAGTCACCCTACACCTCCTGATCAGATGCCTCCAGCAACCACAGCTCAAGTGCTACCTCAGCCATCTACCAGCAAAGTGACCTTGGCCAATTTACTTAATCTTTTTATGTCTTGGTTTCCTTTCCTGTAAAATGAAGATAACAGTACCTCCTTCATGGGATTAATGTGGGGGTTAAATGAGATAATATATGTTGTTTTCTCGCTATTTGGAATTTTATATTTCTATTTATGCAACGCATGCATGCTAAGGTGCTTCAGTTGTGTCCCATTCTTTGTGACTCTGTGGACTGTAGACCACCAGGCTCCTCTGTCCATGGGATTCTCCCAGGAAGAATATTGGAGTAGGGTGCCATTTCCTTCTCTAATTTATGCAATACAACTTATATTTATTTACATGTGAGCTTATATGCACACTGAGTGTGGCCACAATCAGAATGAGATGAATGCACACGTCATAGGCAGTTATTTTTGCTTGAGTCAACCACTCACATTTAGCACCCAGAGAGGGTGATGTTTGTGTCACTTTTGCATTCCTCAAAGCATGCATTCCTACATGCTTTTTGCCAATATTAAGTATAAAAATTTTATGCATATGAGAATTCTTTAAAATACTTGTATCAAAGAAATCATTCCCCATATGTTCCAAATAAGCCCCCAAATAATGTCTGGCTGCAGACCTGAGGGCAGCCAGTTTTCTGCTATAAGAAATATAGCATCAGGCCCCGTGCATAGTGAGTGCTCCGAAAAGAGCAGGCGTTCCTGGTGCAAGCAGCGCTTTCTCTGGAGTTCAGCTCCTGCTGAAAAACCCACATCCTCTAAACTCCTAGTTCTGCCCTAGCGGAAGTACTACCCACAAAAGGTGAGCCCCTCACCTAGATGACAGTTCATCACATATGTGACGGTATCACGTCACATCACATCCGTGACATGTCAGACATGCTGTGCCCTCCACCCCTCTCACCCTCTGCCATCATATACCCGTGCCTCCCATTTCCCTTCCCTAATAGCTCCTGCCACCCCGACCTGGATGCTCCCTGTGCCAGTGTCTCTTAAAAAGGAGGTGCACAGTCCGGCAAGCTGCTGAGCCCTGTTTACACATCTGAGTTTGCATCTACGTTCCTGCCAGCCCTCTCATGCCGTTGGTTCCAGTACTAAAGCTATGCACACCTGAACTTCCTAAGGAACAGGTATTTGGAAATAACCTGGAGCAGCTGGGTTTGACTCACACTCTCCTGTCTTCCCACCAAAATGTTCCCAACACAGCTTCTTGCAAGGCTTCAATTCCCAGCTTCTATGGGCTTGAATTATAGTGATGAGAAGTTCTTGCCTCCATAAGACATGTCAGAGGCTCCATGTATTGGCCCTGAGGTCTGTGGGTAAGCATCCCCTCAGTGTGGCTTCCTCTCCTACTTTGGCCTGTTTTGTCTGGTGAGCTTCCTCTCTTTGAAGCACCAGGAGCCTAGGCATCGTTTCTTGATCACTGAATTACTCTTGCCTAGAAACTATTCTAGGGCTTCCCTGGTGGCTCAGAGGGTAAAACGTCTGCCTGCAATGCGGGAGACCTGGGTTCAATCCCTGGGTCAGGAAGATCCCCTGGAGAAGGAAATGGCAACAACCCACTCCAGTACTCTTGCCTGGAAAATCCCATGGATGGAGAAGCCTGATAGGCTACAGTCTATGGAGTCACAGAGAGTCAGACATGACTGAGTGACTATTCACACTCCCAAAGCAGAAAAGACATATAGATGAGACCATCCCTAGACCCACATGGCTATGGACCCATGAGGATGCCCTCCCTATAACCCTTAGTCAGCTGTAAAAGAGTATATTCACCTTGTATCTGAGGATGTGGCTATTTCCAAGAGTGACGCAGGCATAAACCAATCTGACTGTCCCTGGCCCAGCACAAGGTGGTGGGCCAGAAACACTTCAGGTATGGCTACTTTGTCAATGTGGACAATTCTCACGCCTGGCCCACATTCTACCTTTCTGCCCCATCTCTTACTGTCCTTTCCAGCGACTTCCTCGGATGGTATTAATCTGTGAATCTGGTTTACCCCACCCCACGTCAGTGGAATTGCAGGAACTCCAGTATCAGACACAACACAGAGAAGGTGGAAATGAGAAAAGAACGATGCTAAAGAAGTCAGCCTCTGGGCGACCACCTTGGGCCGTGAGCTTGTTTCTTTGGAGCAGAAGGTGCTTAGAAATTGAGGAGGTGAGGAGTAGAGAACCAACCACAGTGGCAGTATTCCCACAGCAGGGTCACACGTGTTATGTAGGGACCAGTAATGGGTCTAGCAGGGATATGGAGGTGGGAGCTGAAGCCAGATAATGGTCGCCTGTTCATGCTTGCGCCTTGGAGAGAATAAAAATCCTAATTCCTGACAAGTGCCCATTTGGTCATAGACACCAAGGGACATGGGATTATTTGGTCACTAAGGATTCTATCTTCCCAACCAGTCATCAAATCTTTTTGGTTTCTCTATATGCCCAGCACTGTACTAGGTAGATTAAAAGGCATGAAATTAAACCAAAATAATCAATGCCTTCAGAGAACAGACAATGTAAAAGAAAAGGTGAGATACTCAGCCACAATGCTAGACAAGGACTGCTGAGTCAGGTGGAGGTGAAGGCAGTGAGCATTCCAAAGGTTAGGAATGGGAAAGTGATGCAGAGCAAAAAGTACAGGAGAAGAAGATGGGATGCAGGGGTGGGGGTGGGGGTGGGGGCGCTGATGATGAGACAGAGCAGGCTAGAGAGAAATTAGACAGCATGTTAAACTGGGTTGGTGTGCTTAGCTCCACTCAGCAGAGAGGAGGTCTGTGCAAGCCAGCCAAAGTGGGAGGAACACCAGAAAGATCTTCTGGCTAGTTTGTGGAAGGCTCCAGGGTCCGATCAGGATGTTCAGATTTAATTTCCCAGGGAAGTAGGAAGTTGGGCATCCCACAAAGACAAAGCTCTATGGTATAAACATGTGTGGACCTTACGTTCTCCTCCAAGTATTTCCATCCCAGATTTGATTCAGGGTCTTCCCAAGTTAGCTATATGTTTTCTCATGTCTCCCAAACAAGTGATTTTGGTGCTCTGTGTGCCATTTGATCAGATTACTAACATCTGAGGGGCTGCTCTGTTTCCCGTGTCCTCAATCCTGGGCTCTGATGGGGGTGTTTGAGCCATGGGTGCCTAGGTACTGCCTCTGCCCACATGTCCACACCCTGGGTCTCTGGACCACCTGTGAGCCATGCCCCTGTCAGTTCACCCACTCACTTGTCATTTGCCTGTCCATTCAGACTGGCCCGTGTTGGTCTGGCATCTGTCATGTTGCCACACTGATGGCACTTATTTGTATGGCACTTGGGGTTGATAAACACTTTCACATATTTTACTTGTTTACATCTCAGCAGTCAGCAGAGTCATGTCATCCTTTTTCTAAAAGTAAGGATTCTGAGACTCAGGAAAGTTAAATGCTTTGTCCGAAAAAATAAAAGGTAGTTAAAAAAAAAAAAAAAACTGACTTGCCATTGCCACCCCACAGACGAAGACCTCGTGCCCTTTACCTGGACCTCCTCTCTAGCCTGGGCTCCCCTACCCCACCCGCCTTTCCCGGTAAACCTCAGGGCTTACCCCAGTTGCCTCTCCTTCCCAGACACAGGCTCCCTTGCTCCCTCCTGGACCTTCTCCTCTCCTAGGACTGGCTGAGGACTACGATGCAGGTGTCTCCTCACCTTCCTGGCTGCCTGTGAAACAACACCCTTCCATTCTATGGGATCTGATCCAAGGTCCCCGCAGAGGAGCCAGTGTTAGGAAACCCGGGCTAGAGGTAGCCTTGATCTTCTCTGAAACATGAGTGAACCTCAGCCTCCAGGTTCAGAGTCCTGGCCCCGCTGCATGCTTTGCTCTCTCTTCCTCAAGTCCTGCTTGTCCCTACCCCTCTCAGGGAAGGAACTCTTTTACACCAACCCTGGAAATTCTGAACAACGCGACATGGGCCCATGAGACTTGCAGAAGACACCAGATGAGGCTCTGGGATTCTCGTCTCCTTGCTCAGCTCAGATCCAGTCCACCGAAGTCCTTCCCTGACAGAGCTATACAAAGATGAGGCATCCTTCCGGTCACTAAGACAGAAGCAACAGCACAGGGCAGTTTGCAGTCAAAGCCAAACAGGCAGTGCGGCTAGGAGTTCTGGGGACCAGACGGGCAAGGGAAGGGGACACATGAATCACAAGCAGGGCCCGGGCCAGGCAGAAGGCATTTAAGGTTCAGAGTGCTGTAGGGGACATCTGGATGCAGGGCAGGGCAGGAATGAATGAAGTGCATTTGGGGGACAGTGAAGAGGCCAGGCAAGATGAAACAAAGGGTAGAGCACCTGTGTGGAAGCCCAGCCAGCAATCAGAGGTTACACTCCTCTTGCAAGCTGCAAAAGACCCCAGACTGGCTCAGTGATCGTCTTCCCTCCCTCCTCTTGTTCCCTGCAGCCTAGCAGGGTTTGGGGAAGGCCCCTAGGGAGATCACAGCAAAGTCAATGGCCGGTTTGCTGCTGACCCAGCCCAGGTGTTCCAGGGGCCAGGACAAGAAGTGGTGTCTGTCGCCGCAGCCCACAAGCCTGGGCCAGACAGAGGTCATGTGGCTATAACTCACTGCCGAGGAGGCTGGGAAACAGGGTCCAGGGCTGGGTGGGGATGAAGAGCAGCCCACGGAAGGAACATCGTTCCAGTCTCTACCTCACAGACAGTCGTGTACTCACCAAGCCAAATTAGCAAGTGTTAACATTTTCTTATTTGCTTCAGATTATCATCATGAGAAGAAAAATTACCTAGAAGGAATTAAAGAGTCTGGGATCTCATTCCCCATTCTCTCCTCTCCCTCTTCAGAGGCAAGCAATGGCAAGATTTGTATGTATTTCTTTCTCATTGCTATGTTCACACATGGATATATTCACATGGATCCATAAAATGCTATGTAATATTGGTTTATGTGGCATTGAATCTATATAAGTTATATCTTAACCAACATATTGTCTTACAGCTTGCCTGTTTCACTCAACATTTCTGTTCTGGGAGTCTATACATATTGATCATTCAACTCCATTTTCATTAACTGCTCTTGAGCATGTCATCATATTCCATATTCTTACCCATACTCCATTAATGAATATTTTGCTTAGACTTTTCTATTATTTATTATTACATTTTTCATTTTTTCTATTCAAACAAGGCTGCATTGAAATCCTATTTCCAGAGGCACACAGTTCATTATTCTCTTGTAGAGAAAACGCTGAGACTATTCCAGCCCAAATGTGATTATGAAGCCTCTGTCCCACAAAAAACACCAAACTAAATACAACGCGTAACACAAAGGATGCATGCAGACGAGTTCCTGCCTTGGAGGGGCCTACAGTCTGGAAGCAGGGATAAGCCTGTTAGAGCCTGTGTGTTAAAAACTCTAGGATGGGCCCAGACAGCCCATATACAATTAAGAGAGAATGTGCACTTGACTCAATACAGAGGAACTGAAGGCAGTGAGATTAAGGGGAAAATCTACATAGATATGGATTTTCTCAGGAAGACTTTCTTAAACGAACTTGATCAGGGCCTCAAAGAAAATATCAGATGGAAGTTCTCAGGGGTAAAGTGCTCATGAACAGGAGAGGGCATTCCTGGCAAGGGAACTGTCAGAGCAAGTGCCCTGGGGCAGGACTAAGTGTGGAATGTGAGATGTCTGGTCTGGCTGGAGCGCCTGGTGGAGATGAGCGGGGAGCCGTTCTTTCATTTTCAGCGCTGAACTCAGGCCCACAAGCGAGATGGAGTCCACGTGGCCTGTTGCCCTGGGCAGCCAGCCCGGGTGGTATTTTTCCATTACCCTGAGCAGGGAAGAAGTTCAGTCACTTGTTGATAGCAATGTGACCATTCAAGGAGAAAACAATTAGGGATGCTGACCTCTGGGCCCTCGAGAGGAGGGAGGGAAGGAAAAAATTCTCCCCGGAGGGAAGGGGCCGGGTGGGAAACATCCAAAAGGGTAATTGGTAAATATTATTGTTTCATTCCATGTTTGCCTGCTCCGCGCGGGTCCCTCTGCAAGTGGTGCGTTTAAATCACACTGTCTGACTTTGGCAGGTTTAATTGAGTCGCCACTGAAAAAGAAATTATCCCTGTGCTATTAATTTTTATAGTTCCTTGGGGCTTTTAAAAAGTGTTTGGATTTTCTAGGTCTTTGAAAATGAAAACATTAAATTTTATTAAAAGGAAATGCAGGGGGGGCTGGCAGGGCCCAGGCAGGCCCTGACGAGACTGTTGGAAAGGTTTGGGCCCTCACAGACGGCATGACACCACTTTTGCCCCTTTTAGAATCAGAGTTAGGTGGTCTCCAAGGATGTGTGATGTCAGCCAGGCTCAGGTTCCCCGCTGGCTCTCAGTGGGTGCCCTGGTCAGAGCCACCCAGACTCTGCCTCACATCCAGACCTCCTGCTGGCAGCCACTGGCCTAGCAGCAGCTGCGAGAGGCAGCTCCTAGCCAGGGCTGAGGGGGACACAGGACAGACCCAGCGAGGTGGGGCCAGCAGCGCTTACAATTTGGGGAACTGCTTGAGGAAAAAGAATTTAAAATTCCAAATACCAATTCTGCTTAAAACTGAAATTATATTTATAAGGAGAAAGGCCATCACAACAAATTAAAAACTTGTAAAAGCTGACAAATTCTACAGGCATCACAAAATCTAAAAGAGCCGACCCTCATCCGTAATATATTTCTTGCTACATTTTTTTTAGCGACAAACTGTTTGATCATCTCTTTAAATGAGCATCATTTTTCCATCTCATTTTTATAGAGGGAATACAAAGGTAATTCAATCTCTCCTCTAACGAGTTGATCCAATTTTGTATTTTATTATTCACAGTTTAAAAAGGTTTCTTTCCATCTCACAATTTGTCACTGGTAATGCCATGTGAATTTCTAGAATGGTTATCAACTTTGGGGAAACCGCTGTCAAGTGTCTTTCATACATGAGCTATGAGATTTCAGGGCATTTCAACTTCTCTTTTTTAGCAACAAATCTAAAATATTCTGTGAATTTATGAAACTTACTAACCAGATTGTCATCGATGTCCTCATTGTAGTGGCGCATAATGAGTTTTATGTTATCTCCGTCAATGTCAGTATTTCCTGTCAAATCAGCAAGGCATTTAAACATGAGGAGTCTGATAAATTCCATGTCAGTAATTCCCATCAAAAAGAAACAAAATGAGTAGTGCATTTATGATTGTATTACTTTGCATGATTGAATATAATCCTGACAAAAGAGAGCTTTCATTCTGAGGAGGCGGTGATGGGAAGAGAATCCTCTGCTCCCAGACCTGACGACTGGAGGAGCCCCCACCCACCAGCTTCGGGCTTTGCACGAATCACACTGACCTATTCCCCATGCACTGCTAGGACCTGGCACCCTAGGGCACACTCACTCGGGTGCCCCTTTGTGGCCCCGCAGAGCCTGCTGCACAGTCCAGCAGGGTGTTCCTGGAAGCCTTCTCCTGATGGTGACAGCTAGCAACATGTGACTTACAAGAAAATCGACTAGACACCATGTAAATATGTCCCAGTAAACCCAAACCAACACACCCCCAAGTCAGCTGTCCCTTAGCTAATGTCCAAAGGGGCCACTCTGATGCCACCAAAATGAGGATAGTACCGTATGACAGGGGCAAGTCAGAGGTGAAAGAAACAGTGATATTAACAGATTCCAGTCAGCTCTATGAACATGTATGACCATGTGAACACTGTGCTGATGGAGGGCTAGAAGTTTAAGCGCTATTAGCCCCACAGAAATTTACTTCTGCACACCATGGCAGATCTGGGGAGAGGACCTTGAATTAACCATGCATCTGGGGATGTAAAAACAGCACAGGACTTCACACAACCCAGACAGGACAAGGAGACTTAGGGGACTTTGTGCAGGGCTCTCACTGAGAGGCAGACCAGCAAGTGGTCAGGGCGTGGGTGTGGTGGGAGCCCAGGAAGGCAGGAGGTGAAACTTAACCTAAGCATGAGTCAGACGCCGAAGAGGAGTGTACGTGTGTGTGTACCGTGCGTGTGTGTGTACCGTGCGTGTGTGTGTACCGTGTGTGTGTGTACCGTGTGTATGTGTGTACCGTGCGTGTGTGTACCGTGCGTGTGTGTACCGTGCGTGTGTGTGTACCGTGCGTGTGTGTGTACCGTGCGTGTGTGTGTGTGTGTACCGTGCGTGTGTGTGTACCGTGTGTGTGTGTACCGTGTGTGTGTGTACCGTGCGTGTGTGTGTACCGTGCGTGTGTGTGTACCGTGCGTGTGTGTACCGTGCGTGTGTACCGTGCGTGTGTGTGTACCGTGCGTGTGTGTGTACCGTGCGTGTGTGTGTACCGTGCGTGTGTACCGTGCGTGTGTGTACCGTGCGTGTGTGTGTACCGTGCATGTGTGTGTGTGCCGTGCGTGTGTGTGTACCGTGTGTGTGTGTACCGTGCGTGTGTGTGTACCGTGCGTGTGTGTGTACCGTGCGTGTGTACCGTGCGTGTGTGTGTACCGTGTGTGTGTACCGTGCGTGTGTGTACCGTGCATGTGTGTGTGTACCGTGTGTGTGTGTGTACCGTGCGTGTGTGTGTACCGTGTGTGTGTGTACCGTGCGTGTGTGTGTACCGTGTGTGTGTGTACCGTGCGTGTGTGTGTACCGTGTGTGTGTGTACCGTGTGTGTGTGTGTACCGTGAGTGTGTACCGTGTGTGTGTGTACCGTGTGTGTGTGTGTACCGTGTGTGTGTGTACCGTGCGTGTGTGTGTGTGTGTGTGTACCGTGCGTGTGTGTACCATGTGCCTCTGTGATCCTGTATGCTTGGGCTCATGTCGTGTGCCCATGTAGAGCACGTGCAGGGAGGATGGTAAGGGACAAGCGTGAAGTCTGCAGGGAGATCGGCCTGGTGTGGTGGTGGACCAGCGTCTGTCACATGGGGGGGCCCTGAGGCCCAGGAAGGTGAGACAGCCGGGCCCTGCCTCCACAGTTGGTCAGAGATAGGACATAGAGCCACTTCAGGCCTTTAAAAACCACATCCAAGGTACTTCCCTCCACACCACACACCAGCCTGGCCCTGCTCCAGGACTGGACCAGCGTACCCTGACCTGCTTCTCCACGGAGAGCAGCCTTCCCCCCACGGAAAGATGCAGGCGAGTCTGCTGACCTCCTGCCTTCTGTGCGGGTCACGGCTGCTCTGCCCTCTTACTCTGTCTCCATTCAAAGCCACAGACGCTGGGTGCAGGCGGGGAGGTCAGTGCAGGGGATGCGCCTTCTGCTTCAGGGGCAGAGTAGTGGTGCTTGTGCGCCGCTTCCTTAAGGAAACAAAGGAGATGGGGGTCATTTCTGTCTCCGAAGGAAGAACTCTAGGTGGTTTATGTATGGTTTCAGGTGAGGAATGAGAATGTGGAATAACTCCAGTATCAGTTCAGGTTGAAAATGAGGAACTAATAGTAACTTCAGATTGCCAGCCCTGTGCTAGGCATTCAGCTGTCTCAGTTCTATAATGACAATTCTCTCACCATGCCCATTTCATAGGCAAGGAAACTGAGGCTCAGAGAATGAAGACATCTGCCCAGGCCACATAGGCAGAAGTAGCAGGCCAAGACTGCAATTCAGAGAGCCTGCTTTCAGAGCCTGTGTCTTAACCACTATGATCTACTACCTATCATGGATAAGAGTGGGATAGAGCTCTTGTAAGCTCACACCCTTGACCAAATCTTGTAAAACCTGAGACTGTATAAAAACTGTCTAAATAGAAATCTGATGGCAGCCTTCTCTCTGCTGTCATCTTTCTCGCACACACAACACAGGTCCACCTCACTGCCTCCCTGACCTGGCCAGAGGTCCTTCCCGTGACTGTCCCTGCCCCAACAATTAAGGCTCCAGCCAGTCAGGTACTGACTTCTAACTCTTGTTTAATCTCCACATGAACCTTCAATACTTGTAGCTTTTGCATCATAATATTCCACCGTATTAAAGGAAAAATCTCAGGGACAGGAGATTGTATCTCCATCATCAGATAACTGCAGGACTAGGCAGGCTGAGAATACCTCCAGCTTTGCACAGGTCAGGCTTATGAGAGGTCCTGGAGAGGGCAAAGGAGCAAGGTGAAAGGTTTTCAGAATGTGTGTGTGTGTGTGTGTGTGTGTGTGTGTGTACTTTCAAGGTATTTTCTAGTGACAGTAAAGCTGCAGCCTTTGGTGGTCGATGGAAGTCTGGTGATTAGTTTGGGGTGAATATTTGACAAGATCTGAGGCCAGCTACACTATCGCTCTATCTCATTTTACAGCTGGCATATGTGCATTGTGTGTGTGTGTGTGTGTGTGTGTGTGTGTGTGTGTGTGTGTGTGTGTACACAGCTCACAAGGAGAGAAAGAACCAGAGAATAAGCCTGACACAGGCTGAAGGATACCAGTTCCAAACTTTCTTCATAACTCTGTTTACCATTGTTCACGCCAAGAAGTAAAGACCAACGCCCCCTCCCAGACTGAAGTCATAAATCTCAGGCCTGTGGGAACAGGGCCCACCCTTCCCAGCAGAGATAGACAGAGAAGCTGGCCGGGACACACAGAGTGTGGAAATTTCCACTGGCCTGCATTTGACCTCCCTACCTCCAAGTTCTTGCATCTTAAAGGGACCCTGACTGACAGAAAGCAAGCTGGCTGGAGCACCCAGATCTCTCTGCTGGTTTTGAGGGGTTTTCCTTGAGCAGAGGGCAGCTTCTCTGTTTTATTCAAAACCTAGGATGCCTGAAAACTTGGGAAGGGGTCAGAGTGTCCCTTACATCCAGAAACTTGAGCTGATTTCCACTCTATTTTTAAAAAAGCTGAGCTGTCTGGGGTTTAGCTGGGCAATTGTACAGACGCAGGGCATGCGGGGAGGCGGGACCCCTGGGCTTCCGCTGCCCTGCCCTGAGCAAGCTGCCCACCTTCTGGGCCTCCACCTTTGCCAGTCATTTCATTGGAGAGTTGCTGGGTTCAAAGTCAAAGTGGCCAGTTACTTCAAGGGGAGATCTGTTTTTAAAAAATGTTAATAATAAAAAATAAATAAATAAACTAGGCAAGTGTAAATAATTCATGAATAACAAACACATGCCAGGGTCTTTAGGAGAGAAAAGTGAGGATGTGCAGAAGGGCAGCTGTTTCCTCAGAACCTGCCCCTCAAAATCACAGGGCTTGACCCAGACTGGTCCTTCCAGTATCTTGATGCTCCATTACCACAGCTGAGCAGCTGTTCTTATCCCCTCAGTCAGACCCTCAAGCAATGCCTGGCTCCTGCTCCTGAAAGGCAGTGGTGACTAGACCTCTCACAAAGCACCATTGATACTGCCGTCATTGCAGGCAGCCTCTTTTCTCTGTCTTACTGCTTTTTCCTCACATCCCCAGGTTCCTTCCCTTACATCCGCACTCCCAACAGGGCCTTGCCCCACCCATTCCTAATGCGTCTGTCTTCTGCATTTCGTGGCCTGTGGCTGTGGGACCGTGTGGGCGGTGAGTTCTGTGGGTGCAGCTGGCATACCACTGTCTCGTGCCTGGCGCTGTGGCTGCCCCATACGTCAGGAGCCCAGCATGGCCTTGCCTTCAGAGAGCATGCTATGTGGCTGGAGGAATAGGGTGGCTGTTAGAACTGCTGGTTAAATATTCATGGTCCTGTCCCATCACGGTGTAGGATTATACTTCGTGCTCACTGTGGAGGGTAGAGCTCCAGCCACTGAGTTGTGAGCAAAAATGTCACTTCACTTCCAAGCCAGAACATCTAGCCGCTGAGGCACGATGTCAAAAACACTCTCATCTTTGGCATGAGGACCAGCTACTTCAAGAAGTCAGCTCCTTCAAGACCCTGAGTCTCTGAAGAACAATGTTAAGCAGAGCCCACCCACTCACCCCCCATAGACCACATCAGACATTTAACATGAGCAAGAAACAAGCCTGGTTGTTTGAATCCCCAGAGATTTGAGGACCTATCCTGACTGGTACAGAGGCACATGAAGTGGAGGTCTTGGATGAGAGGAGAGTAATAAAGGGCTGGGCATGGTCATATTCTAAATGTTACAGAAACGGTGGTGAGTGCCAAATGCAGTGAAGGACGAAGTATCCTAATTTGGCATGGTCTGAGGCACTTCCAGGAGTTTGAGTAGGATTTTAATTAGGTTGATGAGAGTGGGAAGAAATGTTCATCTCCCCCAGTTCCCATAAAACTTAGGCACTTATTCTAGCCTAAATGCACTTCCAACATTTCATTAGTCAGGAGGGCATCAGGCCTCAAATGCATCCCTCATGACCCCCTGTCCCCATTCCGACTGTCTCTCAACACATGCCTTCAGTCTTCTACCTTCACTCACTCTTGCCTCCTGTCCCTCTCCTGTCCCTCTCCTGTCCCTCTCCAGTTCACCCCCCAGTGGTCAAGGGCCCTACTCTCAATGATCCGCCTTCTCTTCTCCTGCATTCATACCTCCCTCTCCACTTGTTCCTTGCCAGCAGCCAGCAAATGCTCTCAAATGCCTCTCAGTTTGAAATAAACATCACCTCTGAGCCTTGAACCAACCTCTGCTCTACTCTGCATGATTAATACACTAATTTTATACTTCCCCATTCCTTCAGAAGTCACTGTGAGCTTCTTCCTTACAAAATCAAATTCAAGATTTAGGAATCAAAAGCTCTAAAAAGCAACTCAAAGTATATTTATTCCAGACTTCATATCTCATCCCTGGTCAGTGTTAGCCACATTGCAATATATCTGGGAAATCAATATTTTATGAAATAGGGATTTCAAGAGGAAAGTTTACCTTGGCTGGCTAAATGTGGGTAATTAGGTATGTGGTAATGACAATAGACCTGATTTACTGTGAAATGCTCATGCCATTATGGTAAAATAATTTGGCTCATTAAATAACGTCTGCCAAGAGTACTGCTCCAATGCACTTATCCGCTCTCAGTGACAGTGGGAGAAAGAGCCCGGGAGAGGCAGTCAGGAACCCTGGGTTCCCAGCCCAGCCACCAGCTGACCAGCTGTGTGACCTTGAGCTTCATGTGCCTTCCTCAGGCTTCAGTTTGAAGCCCCCCCACCTCTACCCTTAATCAAGAGAGTTGGACTAAAAGCCATGCATTGGCCTTTAAAACTGCAACACTATTGGATTCTTTCTCATCTTTCTTTCTGTGCTAAATCATAGTGGTATCAAGAATGAAGAAAGAATTGGAACTCTATCAATTTGTTCCAGATACGCAGGAACAAAATACTTTTCAGCATATAGCAAGTGTGTGCCATTGAGGGGAACCAGCTGGTGAGCAATTGATCTAGGCTCGTATGTGGTTAGCACCTTTTAATAGAGAGGAAGTCTACATAGAGCTCGGCACTCTGCTCTTGTCCCAGCAACACCTCTGTTGGCTGTATGATCTTGAACTTGTCACTTAATCACTCTGGGCTGCCTTTTGGCTCGAAAATTCCATGACATCTTACATGTTCTTGAAAACCCCATCTGCAATCTCCCCAGACTCTCACTTCGCCCTCATCTTGAAATGAAGCTTTTCTTGGAATATGTAGTTAGCCCTTAACCTAAATAGTGGACCCTAAAGCACCACGGCAGAGGTTCTTCCTCTCATCTCCCAAACCAGATGACCTGGGCCACTTCCTACTCTCAGCCCCATACCCTGTTGTTGCAGGTGCTTACTTGCCAAGTCACATCTGATTCTTTTGTGACCCCATGGACTATAGTCTGCATGCCAGGCTCTTCTGCCCAAGAATACTAGAGTGGGTTGCCACGTCCTTTTCCAGATCTTCCTGACCCAGGGATCGAACCTGCATCTCCTGCACTGGCAGGCAGATATTTTAATAGAGCCATCAAGGAAGCCCCACTCATGCCTACATGTCCCCAAATACTGGGGTCTGACAGTCACAGGAGATTAAGAGAGCAGTTAAGAGGATTCATACCTTTCAAACACTGAATCTGCTGTTTTCTAGCACACAGTACATTAGTAACTTGGAATTATAAAATTCTTGTAAAAAGTAATCATCCTTCTGAGTTCATTCCCTGGTTAATGAACTAGATCGCACATGCCAGGCCAAAGAGTTTGCCTGCTGCAACTAAGACCCGGCACATCCAAATAAGTAAATAAACACTTTAAAAAAATAGCCATATTTACATAGTGTTGAAGTCTGCAAACAGTGTGACTACATCATTTTATTGGATCCTCATGAGACTCTCCTGAAACCTTTGGTGTATTCCATGGAAGACTAGGGGCCTGGGTCTCCTAGAGCACTGTGTGACCTCAGATAATAATGTTTCCTTGTTTCTATATTAAATAAACACAGATAAATTAAGGAGTTTATCATGTGTCTCTCCACTAGAGTAGAAACAACAGGAGACCAGGGTCTTTTTATTGTTGTTGCTCTTTGCTGAGTCCTAAGTGCCATGCATAGAGTAGGTGCTCAATAAAATTTCGATGAATGAATGAAGGCACTTTGTATATGACATTTTAAGCTAAAATTTTAGACTTTGGGGAAATGGTGTCATTAAAGACACAGCAACTGACAAACAACTAATATCAAAAATATACAAGCAACTCCTGAAGCTCAATTCCAGAAAAACAAACGACCCAATCAAAAAATGGGCCAAAGAACTAAATAGACATTTCTCTAAAGAAGACATATAGATGGCTAACAAACACATGAAAAGATGTTCAACATCACTCATTATCAGAGAAATGCAAATCAAAACCACAATGAGGTACCATTTCACGCCAGTCAGAATGGCTGCTATCCAAAAGTCTACAAGCAATAAATGCTGGAGAGGGTGTGGAGAAAAGGGAATCCTCTTACACTGTTGGTGGGAATGCAAACTAGTACAGCCACTATGGAGAACAGTGTGGAGATTCCTTTAAAAACTGGAAATAGAACTGCTTTATGACCCAGCAATCCCACTGCTGGGCATACACACCAAGGAAGCCAGAATTGAAAGAGACACGTGTACCCCAATGTTCATCGCAGCACTGTTTACAACAGCCAGGACATGGAAGCAACCTAGATGTCCATCAGCAGATGAATGGATAAGAAAGCTTGGGTATATACACACAATGGAGTATTACTAGGCCATTAAAAAGAATACATTTGAATCAGTTCTAATGAGGTGGATAAAACTGGAGCCGATTATACAGAGTGAAGTAAGCCAGAAAGAAAAACACCAATACAGTATACTAACGCATATATATGGAATTTAGAAAGATGGTAACGATAACCCTATACGCGAGACAGCAAAAGAGACACAGATGTATAGAACAGTCTTTTGGACTCTGTGGGAGAGGGAGAGGAGAGGGTGGGATGATTTGGGAGAATGGCATTGAAACATGTATAATATCATATAAGAAATGAATCTCCAGTCTAGGTTCGATGCAGGATACAGGATGCTTGGGGTTGGTGCACTGGGATGACCCAGAGGGATGGTAAGGGAAGGGAAGGGGGAGGGGAGTTCAGGATGGGGAACACGTGTACACCCGTGGAGGATTCATGTTGATGTATGGCAAAACCAATACAATATTGTAAAGTAATTAGCCTCTAATTAAAATAAATAAATTTAAATTTTAAAAAAAGACACAGCACCTTAAGCTCCAACCCTAAACTCCTTGAAGTTCGTTAGTTCATTTGCCCTGAAGACTGGATATTAGGATATGATCTACCCCCTCTTTACAGAGGAGGAAGCAGAGCTCCATGAACGAAAATCATGCTCAAGGATAGACAATCCAGAAGGAATAGAAGCCAGGACTAGAACACCTATCAACTTGACAGTCATTTACTTAATAAATTCTGTGTGCTGAGAATTGAGTATGTTGCACTTTTAAACACAAGGAAGCCACAAGAGACTTCTGTTCCCAGCTGGCTTTCTTCCTGGCAGCCCTGTTCTTTTTTCTTTTAACAGTTGTCAATATCCAGGCCTGGGCTGGAGGTTCCTTCCTTCAAGATGTTATGTCACAAAGTCTCCCATTTTTCCTTACAAGTCCTAAAAACAGGCTTGCCATCCATTTTCAATTCCAAAGATTTACTGGTAGTTTCTACGGGACTACAGAGAGGAGGACAAACAAGTAAACGTGAGAGATATGAAGTCTGAGAAATTAGACAACACTTTTACAATTACGGTTCTGATCTGTAGCCTCTGACTCCTTGTTGGGCATTATGCGGAGGTCGTCAGATGCCTATACCACTATGCCTATACCAGCAGTCCTCTCCACTGCTCCACTGCACCTTCTGTTTTCTTTCCTGGGTCCATATTTTTTAATATGCCCGCCAAGATCACTCATATCTGCCACACTCCTCAGCCTGCCAAGACCATGGCAATCTGCTTCATTATTTGAAAAGCCACCAAAACTCAGAGACGACTGATGTCTGAAACAACAGAAACACTTCCTTGTTGAGCAGAATATATCACAAATTGTTGGGTTGATTGAATACTATCTGTAATAGAACGACTTGGGGAGCTTTTAAAAGATAACAGTGCATGGGCCCAAGCGGGACAAGTTAACTCAAAATCTCTGGGGTAGAATCCACATGCTGTTTTTTGGCTGTGCCACATGGCTTATGGGATCTCAGTTCCCCAACCAGACCAAGGCAATGAAAACCCAGAATCAAGACCAATAGGCTATCAGGGAACTCCCCTGGTATATGGTCTGGATATGGATTTTTTTAAAGCCCCCATGTTATTCCACTATGTAGCCAAGATTGAGAACCACTGCTGTGATGAACTTGCTCCCTTTCCTCTGGGGTATCTGAAACTGTGGTTAGGCTAGTCTTTAAAACTATTGGGAATTAATTAACATGTGTATCTAGGCCAATTCCATGGAGCTAGCCAAGGCAGTTCCCAAGACAAGCTTCAAGGGTTCAGTCCTCAGACTCTGTCTTCTTCCCTGAAAGTATGTGATAAGATGTCCCCAACATATCACCAACCAAATATCCCACTGATCCTAGAAAAATCTAAAATATGACCAGTGACCTATTCTGCCAGTTTTCTCACTCAGAGTTTCCAGATTCCTTTCCCATCATCAAGACCCTTGGCCCCAAAATCCTTTTCAAACTTTTTTTCACAACATCCCTCAACATTGCTCCAATCACTGGTAGATGGCCCTATCTCCATCCCCCATTTTAGTTTGTATATTTAATCCTGGCATTCATGCACCAGACTAATCAAAAGTGCCCTTCTCCACTATCTGTCTCTCCACAGCTTATCTTTAAGACCCAACTCAAAACCCACATTTTATATGCAGCATTCTGTGTGACCATGCCAACTTTCAGAAGCTCCTTCCTCTTCTAAGCTTATTGTCCAACATATGTACCATTTATTCCAACACCTCAAATACACTATACAGCCAAGTGAGTGTGCACTCCCCAATGGGCTGTAACACCTACATATGGTAGAAACCAAGGTTCCTTGATTGTGCAATCCAGTGTAGAATATTGAGAATCTGGGTTCCCTTGAGAATTCTGGGGATTTTAGAAAGAATCCTGCAAGAGTGTGCATGCAATGAACTATTTGATCTTTAAAAATCCTGTGAAGTAAATATCATTGTTATTTTCACCACGTTGCCAGTACAAAAAACTAAAATGAGAATAGGCTATCTTTATCCCCAAAGACACTAAGACAGACAGCAAAGCTGGCATGAGGAAATTAAGACTTAGAGTGAGTCACACAGGCTTTTAATAAAAGAGGCAGAGCCAAAATTCAGAGTCTCCACTGCCAGCTCAGTGTTTTTTTTTTCAACTAATAGTTGTTCAGTCGCCAAGTTGTGTCCAACTCTTTGCGACCCCATAGACTGCAGCACATTAGGCCTCCCTATCCCTCACCATCTCTCAGAGTTTGCCAAGTTCTTGCCCACTGAATTGGTGATGCCATTCAGCCATCTCATCCTTTGTCACCCTCTTTTCCTTCTGCCTTCAATCCTTCCCAGCATCAGGGTTTTTTCCAGTGAGTTGGCTGTTCACATCAAGTGGCCAAAATATTGGAGCTTCAGGTTTAGCATCAGTCCTTCCAATGAGTATTCAGGATTGATTTCCTTTAAGATCAGCTGGTTCGATCTCCCTGCTGTTCAAGGGATTCTCAAAAGTCTTCTCCAGCACCACATTTTGAATGCATCAGTTCTTTAGCATTCTGCCTTCTTTACGGTCCAGCTCTCATATCTGTACATGACTACTGGAAAAGCCATAGCTTTGACTCGACAGACTTGGTCAGCAAAGTGATGTCTCTGCTTTGCAATACACTGCCTAGGTTTGTCATAGCTTCCTTCCAAGAAGCAATCGTCTTCTAATTTCATGGCTGCAGTCACCATCTGCAGCAATTTTAGAGCCCACAAAGAGGAAATATGTCATTGCTTCCAACTTTTCCCCCTCTATTAGCCATGATGTGATGGGACCAGATGCCATGATTTTAGTTTTTTAATATTGAGTTTTAAGCCAGCTTTTTCACTTTCTTCTTTCCCCCTTGTCAAGAGGCTATTTAGTTCCTCTTTGCTTTCTGCCATTAGAGTGGTATCCATTTCTTCTAAGGGATTCTTGCCCACAGTAGTATATATAATGATCATCTGAATTAAATTCACCTTTAGTTCATTGATTCCTAAGATGTTGATGTTTACTCTTGCCATCTCCTGCAAGAGTAAATTGACCAAGTCCAATTTACCTTGATTTATGGACCTGACATTCCAGGATCCTATGCAAATTCTTTTACAGCAATTCTTTACAGCACTGGATTTTACTTTCATCACCAGATATATCCACAGCTGAGTGTTGTTTCCACTTTGGCCTGGCCACTTCATTGTTTCTGGAGTTACTAGTAATTTTCCTCCACTCTTCCTCTGTGGCATACTGGACACCTTCTGACCTGGGGGTGGAGGGAGCTCCTTTTTCAGTGTGATATCTTTTTGCCTTTTTATACAGTTCTTGGGGTTCTCATGGGAAGAATATTGGATATCCATTTCCTCCTCCACTGGACCACATTTTGTCAGAACTCTCCACTGCGACCCATCCATGTTGGGTGGCCCTACCAGGCATGGCCCATAGCTTCACTGAGTTACGTAAATCCCTTTAGCATGACAAGGAAGTGATCCATGAAGGGGTCAACTAATAAAGTGGTTCTCAAACTTTAGCATACATAAAAATCACCTGAAGGGCTTACTCAAATAGTAGATCAAGGTGATGTTGATGGTACTGGTCCAGGGGTCACCCTTTCAAGAACAACTGTTCTTATATAACATATTTTCTAAAAGAAAAAAAAAGATAGAAATAGGGATTCTGTTAGAAATATAAGCCAAAGTCATGTGGAAATAATAAGAAATAATAAATTACTGAGCCTATTTATTTCAACATACGCTTGTCTATGAGAGTAATTTGTTATAAATTGCAAATAAAAACTCAAATTTGTAATAAAGAAATCATTCTCATTAAGACTTCAAGTCAAAATATCAATATGTTTAAAAAGGTTGAAATAAATCCCAGCATGATAGATACATAATGGAATAGAAATAAACTAGTGGAATGATAAAAAATGGCAAGGAGAGAATGGAAGCCAGACTATCCAAGCTCTTTGCAGATTCCTTTATGTGGGAGGGAGGTTTGTGGCTAACCAACTGATTGCTCCATCAATCTGCTTATTACTTAATCGACAGATCTTTGCCGCATATCAACTCTTTATCATTATCCTCTGCTGACCAATGAGTGGAATGTGAAAGTGACCAAACAGAGAGTTCCCACTCATGAGAAATAGGCCATGCAGCCTCAGATACAAAATCTATAACTAAGAAGCTTTGAAGAGCTTGTAGAAATGCCAGAGTTTTACTGATGAGTCATTCAATGAAGGAATTAATGGATAAACAAAGTTTAAGAAGTTCAACTTACACTAGATCTTTAAAAATGGGTAGGATTTGAATCAGAGAAGGCAATGGTACCCCACTCCAGTACTCTTGCCTGGAGAATCCCACGGACGGAGGAGCCTGGTAGGCTGCAGTCCATGGGGTCACGAAGAGTTGGACGCGACTTCACTTTCACTTTTCCCTTTCATGAATTGGAGAAGGAAATGGCAACCCACTCCAGTGTTCTTGCCTGGAGAATCCCAGGAATGGGGGAACCTGGTAGGCTGCCATCTATGGGGTTGCACAGAGTCGGACACAACTGAAGCAACTTAGTAGCAGCAGCAGCAGCAGCAGCAGGATTTGAATGGGTGAAGAACAAGAGGAACGGTATTTGTGAAAGAAGGTGTTGTGAGTAAACTGAGAGCAAGGAACATGCTCACCCGTGTGTGTGTGTGTGTGGTAGAGGAGGGTAGGGAGAAGTAGTGAAGTTTTTACTAGCACACAGAAGGCCCATGGAGGCAAAAAGGACAGTTGTAGAAGGTAGGTTTAAGACAGCAGACCTAACCCAGAATGTTCCACAGATCTTCAGGGCTCTTCCCGTAAAGGAGAGGAGCCATGGCTGACTCTTGAGCTGAGAAGACATGTGAGAGATATTCAAGTTGAAAGCAATACCATCACACAAATATCATCCTACCCTCAAGGGAGAAGGCTAGTCAAAGGCCAAGCTCACTGTGGTCAACACAACAAACCAAAGTCACGCTCTGTCTCTGCCCTTTGCTCATGCCCTCTCCTAACATTTGCAGGGTGGGGCAAGAGTGCACATGAAGGCCCATATACATATGCCATATGGCTACATAGGCAAGAGTGAGAAATCAATATAACAAATGCAAATTAAATATGTCCTCTCCTCCTCCCTCCAAATATATATTTATATCAACCTGGAAAACCAAGTTTGAATTTAGAATACTCAGTTTTCTGTACCAGAGCCTGGGAAGGTATAGGGTCTGGGGTCTAGCCAATACCACTTTCTTCTTTCCACCCTTGGCTTTGTCCACATTTTAAGGTCCTTGTGCACATGCACGTGAACATGCCAGACCATGTGTCCCATCTCCCCCTCCTATTAATAGCCACCACCAGTCCAACCCTCAAGTCTTGGGGTACACACAGCACCTGGTCTGTTTTCAGATGAATGAACCAAAGAGGAAGCCCATGCAGCCCCTGGGAGTGGGCTTGGAACCATTTAGTCAGGAAATCACAGACCCCAGATACCCAGGGTGAAGCCTAGACAGTCAGCTACTGTGAGCATGTCTTTGTGGTCCCATAGGTTTCTTGCCCAGGTGGAAGGTGGCTGGGAGAGGGGCAGAGTAGGGAGCCTGGATCAAAGCCTCCTCTTGCCTGGGTCTAAAGGTGATTCAGGCTCTGAGCTAATGTGGGTTTGATTTCTACTGTTACATTCCACAGCCAATCCATCTCCTCCTCCCTTCACACTCCTGTCATTCTCTCTGTGCTAGAAGTTTCTCCCTTCCAGCTAATGAAGGAAGGGTCACCAAATCATAATGCCAGCCTGGGCTCTCAGAGCCACTCTTTGATGGAGAGCTCAGTCTACGGGGAGCCAAGCCAAACAAAGCATCCTGCAGGGGTCTCACCTGCAGCGATTGTAGCCCATCACTCATAAGCCCCCCTCCCTACAGTCCAGACGTCCGCAGATCAAGGGTTTCAGAAGCCCATCTCATCACTTCCTTTTTAATCTCCACGTTAGCACTTGTGCCCTCTTCAAGTGCTCCAAGGTAATTTTAAAGAATATCTCATTTTGCTTTCATTTTGCTTTGGCTTGGCCTTCCCATAAATCAGGGCTGGGGCAGAACTTGAGAGGACTAGGCTAATCAAGACTTCAATCTTGAGAAATGTTTAAATATAAATCAAAAGACTTGAAGGCTTTCCAGATCCTCAATTTTCTTTGAAAGCCTGGTTTGTCTCGTTTTTATTTTCTCCCCTGTTCTTTTTTTTCTGATTGGCCATGCTGAGCTCTGTATTTCATCCTGGTGCCCCTAGAAATATTTCTAAATAGTTTTAGATGTTTTCTTTAAGGCATTGCACCAAGCGATACAAGAGGGCTATTACTAACTGCCCTGGGGTGGCGGGTAGGGTCAGTCTACAGAATCTTGCTAGAACTAGAGGCATTTCAAACTTCAGGAATTAAATGATCCTAAGAGGCATGAACAGTGATTCAACAGCCAGAGGGAACAGAAATGAAATCAACAGAACCATGACTTTGGTCATCCCTCCTGTTTCAGATACCTTTGACTGTAACAAGCCATCCAAACTTCGCGATACAAAGTAATAAGTCATTCATTATAATTATCTCACAGTTCTGGGGATTCACTGGCAATTCTTGCTAGGTGTCTTCCATGAGGTTGCAATCAGAAGATGGCTGGAGCAGGGGTCTTCTCAAAGGATCCCACACATATCCAGCACTTGGGTTAAAAAGGCTCCAACATCACCTGGGGCTCCTTGAGCAGCTCCTTCCTCCTCTGTGTCATCTCTACATGTGGCCCCTCCTGTACGGTGGCTTCAGTATGCCCAGTCTTCTTACATGGTCTTTTAAAATCTAGGTTTTATAGTTATTGAGGTGTAGTGAGATCAGGAGACATTTTCCACTGAAAAGACAGTTTAGTAAATTCACAGATCCCAAGAGAAGGAGGCATACTGCACCACAGAGAGTCACGAGCGGAAGCACCAGGATCAGTTAGGGGGTGGAGTAGGGTGGAATGTAGGTGAGAACCTTTATTGCATTTCTGTGGGAGGAAATGGTGGAGCAGAGGATGCAGGCTTAAGACTGGCTAGTTTAAATAATCTCATCAGGCTCACAGGCATGCAAGCTATCCCTAGTTGTCTGGTATCTGGCCCTGAGATGATCAGAGCAGATGAATAATGGCCCAGAATGTGAAAGCCCAATATAGGAGGGGACTGGGGACATGGACTCTATCTGTATCAGCTAGTTTGCGTAAGAAGGATGTGCTCCCAGGTGAGTTCCTTGCTGTCTCTAGGAATTAGCTAATTTTGGAGGGAACGTCCCTTTGGGGTTAGCAAAGCATTAAAATAGCAAAGCAATAAGATACAGAAAATAGAAAATAGGGTTGATACACATGGTGGCTCAGCGCTCCAAACGTGCAAATCCAAAGCTACAGACAGCTAGGCAGAAGCTATACTGCCTTTTCTGAGCTAGCTTCAAAAGTCAAGCAGTCTGTTTAGTTCTTTGGCCCATTTTTTGATTGGGTTGTAATTTAAATTTTTTAAAAAAATAAAAATTAAAAAAAAAGTCAAGCAGTATCACTTGTCCTTTTCTATGTATAAGAAGCAAGTTACAAACACTAGCCCATAATCAAGAGGAAGAGAATAAGCTTTGCCATTCTTAAAATTTATTTTTTATTGAAGTATAGTTTGTTTGCAATGTTGTGTTAATTTCTGGAGTACATACATGTGTATATATATCTGAATCACTTTGTTTTCTTTCCCATTGTGGTGTGTTACAGGCTACTGAATACAGTTCCCTGTGCTATACAGTAGGACCTCGTTGTTTATTGACTCTATGTGTAATGGCTTGCCTCTGCTAACCTCACGTTCCCAATCCAGCCCTCCTCCACCTCCCCTCCCCTTGGCAACCACAAGTCTGTTCTTTATTTCTGTGAGTCTGTTCCTGTTTCATAAATAAGTTCATCTGTATTACAGTTTAGATTCCACATATGAATGGTATTAAATGGTATTCGTCTTTCTCTTTTTTACTTTTCTCACTTTGTATAACATTCTCTGGGCTCATTCATGTCGCTGCAAACGGCCTTATTCATTCCTTTTTATGGCTGAGTAATAGTCATATATGTATAGACATGGCACATGTATGTGTGTATGTATACACACACATATATGCATATGCACATTTACATATACTATGTCTCCTTTACCCGCCCATCTGTCAATAGACATTTAGGTTGCTTCCGCGTCTTGCCTATTGTAAATAATGCTTAATGACCAAAGACTCAGATGTCAGGCATGACACCATAAAACTCCTAGAAGAGAAAGTTGGCAAGACATTCTCTGACGTAAATCATACCAATGTTTTCTTAGGTCAGTTTCCCAAGGCAATAGGATAAAAGCAAAAATAAACAAATGAGACTTAATCAAACTTAAAGGCTTTGGCATAGCAAAGGAAACCATAAATAAAACAAAAAGACAACCTACAGACTGGAAGAAAATATTTGCAAACAAGAGCTACCTTTTGATGGAAGGATTGCCAAAGAACTGGGGAACATGTTTAAAACTAACATATTTCCCATAATAGTCTCCATAGTATTAATGGCTAACAGGCCCTTTTCCCCATTCCATGCAATCCAGAAGTCAGAGCCTTAAAAGCTATGAAATCCGATTTTCCCTGTCTGTGAGCATCACGCTTCCCCAACCACAGAGCTAGGCCAATGGCTGTGATTAGAATAATCTTCAGGACTTCCTTAAGAAGGAGTCCAGGAGAGGAACTGTGATCCCAATGCTGTGAGTTATAGGAACCTGACACCGTGAAGTTCATCAGGCGCTCAGTGTACAAGTATCAACTCTCCCAGTAGACAGTCAACCGTAGGATGACATCAAGAAAAGAGGAAGCCAGCTCTGCCCTTCAGGAACATGCACTCAAGAGTAGGAGAAAAATCATGAAACACTTATTGCAGGACAGGAAGTTCAGATATAAGATAAACTAGTCTTTGAAGGTTTCATGGAAGACATGGGTCTTAAAGGACTTCTCTGACACTGTCCCACCTCCATGGTTAACTCGCTCCCTTCCAAGGCGGCCCCTTTAACCCTTCCAACAGCCCCTTTAACTCTGTAAACCAAACCTCCTGAACTGTCCCACAAAAAATAATGCTCCTTCCCTCCCTGGAGCTATATAATTTTCCTCCCTAAAAAGGCTCTTTCTCTCCTTCACTCATTAACATCTTATCCAGCTTTTCAATCCACCTTTTCCATGACCCCTGTTCTGAATACCCTCAGTCAACCACTACCATAGCTACCGCACTCTGAGGATCCAGAACATCTACCACAAAGCTCAACATGTGTCACTATTTTAATACTGTTCATCATCATTTCAGGTTTGATCTGTTTTTCTCCCACTAGATTGAGGTTATTGCCAACCATAAACCACGTATTCTGCTTGCCCTGAATGCCACCAACTGTCTCAAAGCCAAGTTTAAGTATCTGATATATACACTGGACCATAATGTAAATAAACAGTGTATTTAGGGCCCTGGACCAGCTTCAATAGAAAGAGTGTTCTATTGACTAGTTTTCCATATTGGGACTCCATATGATTTTACTTGAAGGAAGGACTCTGTGATCAACCAATTATTGAAAACCATTGTGGAAACAGCACTGAATTAGGAACTGGAGTTTTGGATCATCAAGCCTCCTCACCTATAACTGCCATTCCTGTCCTACTTCTCTCACAGGGAGTGTTATCAATTAGCTAGCGCTACATAATAAACCACCCCAAACTTATAGGCATAAAAAAACAATTCAGCTCACAAACTGAAGATTGCCGTGGGTCTAGATTGCTCATGGGTCTGCTAGCATGTGGAAAGTTGGCTTTGGTGGGCTTGTTCATGTGGCAGAGGTCTTCACTAGGATGAATCAGGTGGCTCAGTTCTGCTTCATGCGACCTCTTAATCTCTAGAAAACCAGCCTACACTTATCCCATGAAAGTCACTAGAGTCCAACAGAGCAAGAAGAAGCTGCAAGGCATTTGGTGGCCTAAACTCATATTTAGCATGATGTCACTTCCAAAAGTCCTACTGGCCAAAGCAAGTCATGAGGCCAACACAGATCCCAGGGATAAGGAAGTGGAGTCTGCCACTGTAGGAAGAGCTGCAAAGGCTCTTTATAGAGGGCACATGTCCAGAGAGAGATGGAAAATTAGAGCCATTTTTGCAATCAACCTCATGGAGGTTACGAAGATCAAGTGAGATCGCACATACGGAGGTCTTTGAAAAAAATATACAACTTTATGCAAGGGATAAACATATTCATGGGAGTTTCCTTTTTCTTACTAATGGGTTGGCATGGTAGTGATGATCTAAGACACATTCAGGTGTTCACATTGACAAGGATGTTTACACAGTAGGGAAATTACTTCCCCCTCCATACATGGTTTTCTAAGTTATGGTTATTTTCAAATGTTTTAAAATTATGTCTCCTTCAAATAGAAAGGGGGAAAACCAGCTTTCATGGTTGCAGGTTTGCTGTTGCTCAGTATATGTCATTGCCATGCCTGCCGCTTCCACGTCAGCAGCGTGGAAGCAAGGGACTTACCCATTCATTCACTAGGCATGGGCCAGGCACCAACTCCACCAGGCCTGCCACAGGCTCTAGAGCTACAAGGACAAATAAGACTCACCCCTGCCCTCAAGGTGCTTATGGATTAGTGGGGGAAACACTGTGCAAAGTACCAGAAGTATAAACTGAAGCTTGTAGGAAATATAAAAAGGAGCAACTAATTTTGCTTGGGGGGAACCAGGAAAATCTTGGTAGCGAAAGGAAACTGGATGTCAGGGAGAGAACATGTGGACCACGTGGAGGGCTGATGGAGGGAGGAGCATGTACAGAAGTATGGAGCTGTGAAAGGAGATGGTGAGCTTGCAGAGCCCTGAGGTGTGTCCCGAAACCAGAGTGTGTAATGTGTAAGACAGCATCTTGGAATATTAATGCTGGGGAATAGATTGTGGTGGAGTATGAAGAGGTCACAATACCTCAATCTTTAGGCAGAGCCATGAGATCAGAACTGGAAGACGTCTGCTGGCAACAGGGAGGCGTTCAGTCATGTAGGAAACCAGACAACATGAGCCAGAGTCACAGCAGAGCCAGGAGGGGACAAAGTGTTCATGAAGGGTCATCCTTCTGCCCTGGGCAGGGAGGGTAGAGCTGGGTGTGGCGGGGGGGTGGGGGGTGGTGATGAAAAGATCAGCGACTGTTTGAATGGGCACTATGGCAATAAGGAAGGGAGCTGAAAAGAGAGGGCAGGAGGGCTAGGGGCCCAGAGGGTCAGCCACCTGATAGACATGGGCCACGAGTGTGCCAACATCCCCAAAGAGCCCTGTACCGCAAGGCAGGCCTGCAGGGCTGAAGGACAGGCATGGGCTGACAGGGGAGCAAGGGGTCCAGGGTCCTCAAGGGAGACACCCTGGGATGAGCCAGCTCAGGATCCAAGCTAAGTAGAGAGGCCATAGCGCAGAGCCCCGGGCAGCAGGGGGCTAAGAGAGGGAGCTGATAAGCAGCACTTGTAAGGGGCAGGCTTCACAAGAGGAAGGAGAGCCAGGGACTGAAAGAGTAGAGAGAATTAACACACCACTCATGGCTCAGCTGGTAAAGAATCCGCCTGCAATGCAGGAGACCTGGGTTGGGAAGATCCCCTGGGGAAGGGAAAGGCTACCTACTCCAGTAATCTGGCCTAGAGAATGCCACGGACTGAATAGGCTATGGGGTCACAAAGAATCAGACATGACGGAGCGACTTTCACATTCACTTTCCTGGTGGTGGCCAGAAGCCACACCAGCACCTGCTCTGAGTCAGAGAGACCAAGTTTGAACTCTGGCTCTGCCGTACACCTGGGGCAAGTGGTACATCTTCTCTTAGACTCAGTTCCGCTAATAGACTGGTGGAGAAGGGCTCGGCACCAAAGCAGTCAGTGTGGGCCTCTGCACCCTGCCCTAGCCTCCTTAGACCTTATCCAGTCTAAGGTCCAAGTAGCACAAAGAGAACCATGGTCTGAGCTGCTCCTGTCCTCCAGAGAAGCTGCAATCATTTTCACATCTGTCTGCAGAATAAGCAACCCTTTTGCAAGCACCTCTGAGGGGTCCTCTGGCACCCACAGCCCAGGACCAATGGGACAGCTCTACTTAGAAACTTCCTTCCTCCCTGAGATCTCTGCCCGCTTCTGCGTGTCTGCAGACTCCTCCCACCTTCCAGCTCCATTAAGCCAGCATCTACCATCAGACAGCCCCTGACATGTTTGAAAACAGCTTCTGTGACTGCCACCACCCCGAGTCTTCCCTTCTTTTTTAACTAATCATGCTCGGTTCCAGACAGACCGATGTCCAAGTTTTCCTGTTTGTATGTTTATCACACTGACGGTCCAGAGATCGAGGCCTGGGAGGGGCACCTCAGTTCTACCTACTTCCTGGTCCTTCAAATCCTGTTTTCTATTGTCCATTTTGATTCTCCAAAAAAGTCTCTGTGAAGGAGGACAGGGAATATTATTCCCATCTTACAGACAAAGCAGGTAAGGTGCCAACGAGCTGGAAACTTGTCCTGGCGTTTATTTGCCAGCCAGCAGGCATCTCCTCCTGCCCCCTCTCTCTACAAGGTCCACATACTCCCAGACCTACTGTGTGCTTTGGAGGGCAAGATGCAGACCTGAAGGAGCAGGCAAGGACCCACAGCCAATGTCTATAGGTGATTAGCGGGGCAGTGGGGCGGGGCGGGGCGGGGGCGGGGAGGGGGATACAGGCTCAAGACTAGGGAGATTTCACAGAGAGAACCTGAAGGAATTGAGTCAGAGAGGAAACAGGAGGTGTCTCTGGAGCTGGGGGTTGGGGCAAGTGATCATGCCATCAGGATGAGGAGAAGGAAGGCTCTTGGGAGCCATCTGACAGGTGGCTAGAGGAGAGCCATGCTGAAAGAACGGAGCCTCCCTCATCCAGTGGAGCCCGGTCCTCTGACTCCCCAAGGATCCACTGATAACTCTAGAGCAGAGAGAAAACAAGCGAGACAAATCCGTCACGAAGGGGCACCTTCTGATAGAAGTGGGCAGAGTCAAGATGAGTGAGCTACAGATGCAAATAAGAAACGGTCAGACAGAACACGCATCACCCCATCCAGTTCAGAAAACCTTTGCTCTGGGCCCACTGGTTTCTGAAGTTTCACGAACCCTCAGTCACGGAGAGAGGATGAAAAGAAGGGCTCACCCTGGGCACCTGGTCTAGGGAGCCGAATCTCTGCCTCTAGCATCTAAATATTCCCTGATCTAAGAACAGACTGAGACAACCCCTGGCAAGCGAGGAAGGAAACGATATTGGACTAGAAATGAGAAAGCTTTTTTTCCTTATGCACTACTGACCAAAACCACATAAATAAAAAATAAATTAGGGTTTACTTATGGGAAATAGAAAATATTCTTAAAACTCATGAAGAAGAAACATAAAATAATCAACAGCTATGATAAATGTTGAAACACAGAATCGAGTATGACTTAAACATTTTAGAGATGAGAAAATTGAGGTCAAAATGAGGGGATGATTTTCCTACTACAAACATCAAGCCTCTGCCACACTCTTTTCAGCACCCTTTGCTGTAACATCACTCTGCCACTGGCACCAATAGGCAGCGAACTTATTTCATGTTCACTCTTCATCTCAGTGACACACCCTTTGATTCCAAAGACATCCACCTCCTTAGGAACACTCCAAATAATGAAATGGAGCACCCCAAACTCCACACACAGAGTCTCGGAGTCCACTGCCCTATGAGGGGTCCAGTCTGATCTCCTCATCACTCCACCCAGGGCTTGGCATGAAAACCCTTATCTCCTTCATGTAATCCCTGACCCCTGGGAGAAGGGGCTTAAAAGGATAAATGCTCTACATTCCAATTTCCCATTATTAGAAAGAGACATTGGGGAAGGGGAGCAGGAAGGAAAAGAGAAAATCTGTCTGAGGTTTTTTGCATGTTTCACAACGGCTTCTTCTTTGCGTTCCAAAATTCTCTTCCAGTCTCATCTAACATCACTCCTCTGTTCTGTCTCCCATGCTGTCGTGATCCCACGCTGGAATGATCTTTCCCAGTCTCTCCTGACAAACTCCTATTCATCCTTGAAGACCCTGCTCAAATCACCTTTCCTCTCTGAAGCTTTTCCTGCCCCTGTGTCTCACCCTTGTCCATGCTCTGCAGGTTGTCCTATTCATTTGACCTCACCTTCACCACTGCTGAAATCCTATGGACGGAGGAGCCTGATGGGCTACGGTCCATGAGGTCAGAAAAGAGTCAGACAGGACTTAGCAACTAAACAGCCCCACCACTGCCACAGCACTTTGCCCCAACTTCTGTTCTCATTCCCACTAGATCCTGAGTGCTCCTGGAGCAGGACTGTGACTTATTCATCATAAATCTGTATGGTCTAAAACAGTACCTTATGCACAGTGCTTATTCAATGATTGTGGATGAATGAATAAATAAATAAAAACAAGAATATAAGCACTAGGGAAAAAAGACAGAGGAAAGCACACAAAACTCCCACCCGCAACCTGCATACCCAGAAAGGACATCTTAAGAAACAAAACACCTCGAACAGAACTAACAGGGAAATATAATGTAAGTAGTGTGTTGATAAACCAGCTCTTAAAAAAAAAAAAATCCTGATTTCTAGCACTTGCCAATTTTAGTGTTAAAAATCCCACCAATACTAATTTCAAGACGCTAACCTGACCTCACTAAACACAAGAGTTGGGAGGAAAGGCACACTGTTGATTCTCCGGAGCTGGCATGAGCCAGTTCCAGGGACTGCTGAATGCAAGCCACATATGTCATTTTAAATTTTCTAGTAGTCCCATTAAAATTGTTAAGAAGAAACAGCCAAAATTAACCTTAATATTTTTAACTCAATATATCCAAAATATTACTTCAACATCCAATCCTTATAAAAGATTATTACTAAGATATTTTACCTTCTGGGTTTCACACAGAGTCTGCAGAATGCCAGTGTGTATTTTATACTGCAGGACACCTCCCCTCGGACCTTGCACGTGACCGGCCACCACCGGTGCTGACAGCGCCCGTCTCAAATCGGAGTCGAAGCGACACAGAGACAGGGTGACGGGGACATCCTGCCATTTTAGGATTTTGTCGATGGGGATGATTTTTAAAATGGCGTTGTCTTTTTACAACTCGGGCAGAAACGATGCTTGTCCCGCGGGCTGGATTAATTTCAGAGGGGGCCAGATCTGTTACACCTTAACAGGACCTCACTGCCTCCTCTCACCCACAGGACTGCTCCCTTGGGAGCCCGAGTGCTTATTAATTACCGCACATTCCTTCCAGCTTTCAATGCGAGAGACTGAAGGCAGCTGATGAATCCAGCTGCACCCTCCTCCGTTCTGCGCCGGCCAATTTAGCATCAGAAATGGCCCTCCCCCCACAAACCCCTCCACCTCCTTCTCCCGCCCCCACCCCACCCCCGCCCCGGTCCGGGCTGCTTCTACTGGAGAGTGCGGATCCTGGGGGAGGGGGCTGGATTTCTCAGAAGCCAGATGAGAATGGAAGTGCTCAGAAATGCACCTGTCGATTAGCAAGGGGGCGGCGGGTTACTGCGGTGCGGGGTAGGGGGATGCGGGGACAACGACAATGCCAGCCCTCCTTCTTTGAAAGGCAAGTTCTGCAGCTCTGAAGCCCTGGCCGGCAGACGCTGTGGGCCCTGGGTTCCAGCCCCAGCTCCCTGTGACTTTCAGAAAATCCCTTCATCTCTGAAGTTCGCTTTATGCTTCTGTAAGCTGACACTGAGAATCTGGCAGCAGGTTTATGCATATAGGACAAAATGGTGTTTGTGGGAAATGCTCTGGAAAACGTTAAATGCTGAAATATTCAGATCAAAATCAGCAGGCCTTAATAAGAGATGCACAGGTTGGAGACTGGATGGCTTGAGCTCTTCTCTTGGGTCCCTCAGAAACACTGCTGTGGACTAGTCCTTTTACTTCTCTCGACCTTTCCATCAGCACTAGAATGAAAGGGCTCATCTAGGTGACCAGTGATGCAAACAAGGCAAAGTTCCCTTCCCTCTTGTGACAGAGAGAGACAATAGACAGATATGATGATCGTACACTATTAGGTAGTAATAATACTACAGGAAAAAGTGGTGTGAGTTAGGGAGAGAATGGAAGGGAATGCTGCCCTAGATGCAGTGATCAGGGACGCCTCCCTTGTAAAGACCTTGAGAAAACAAGGGAGCGAGTCACTTATCTGGGAACAGCCTGTGCAAAGGCCCTGAGGCAGGAGTGTGCCTGGCTGGTGTAGGCAGGATATAGAATGCTATATGGTTAAGGAGTGGAGCACAAAAGGAGAGGTGGCGGGAAGTTAGGCAGGAAGGATAGTGGGAAGCTGATTCTCATAAACCTGAGAGGCCTCAGCTTGGGTTAGGATATCATTCCCAGTACTTTGGAAAGTGATTGAAAGATCCAGAGCAGAGAAGCAGCATGATCTAATTTGTTTTCGAATGTTTCTTCTGGCTGCCGCATGGAGCATATTCTGTAAGGGAACAAGAGTGGAAGCAAGATGGCAATAGTCCAAAGGCACGATGGGGGCTTGGACCAGGCCCTGGCTGGCTGCACTCCCCACCCCTTCCCCAGCCTGGTGCAAGCTTTGAGTCCATCCTTTGAGGATTTGCTCTTTCTTCAGACCCACAGGTCTCTTCCTTCTGTCCTTCAGTCATGTGTCAGTGGTTAGTAGGCATTGGCTACCATGCCCTGTAAAATAAATGGGGCTCCCACAGACCACAGATTTCTAGGTAAGGGGTGGGGCCCCCAGGCAGGGATTGGTGGGGCAGGGTTCAGGCTATGGAAAGCAGTAGAGATTAAATGCTAGCTATAATTGTGCCCCTTTATCTACTGCTTTAAGAGCCTGTCATAGATTGTGCATGACTGAGAATAATGGTATAGAAAAATATTCTTATTCTGCTTTATTTTTAATTATACACTCACAAACACAGTCCCTTAACTGTTACTGAAAACATCTGGCCTGCAGCATACCACCACACAACCAGTTGCTTTTATCAGTGTGTCAACACTGGGAATGAGAACCCCCTTCCAGGATACTCTTTCTGGCACCCACCTGGATATAAGATGTCTTACCCTGTCCTCTGGTTCTGTCCTCTGTGTATCTCTTATCTCATGAACCAGAAGGTAGGTTCCCAGCAGACAAGAGCCATATCTTCTTTAACTTGGTTTGAAGTGAAGTCGCTCGGTCGTGTCCAACTCTTTGCGACCCCGTGGACTGTAGCCTGCCAGGCTCCTCTGTCCATGGGATTCTCCAGGCAAGAATACTGGAGTGGGTTACCATTTCCTTCTCCAGGGGATCTTCCGAACCCAGGGATCGAACCCGGGTCTCCCGCATTGGAGGCAGACACTTTGTCCTCTGAGCCACCAGGGAAGCCCTAACTTGGTTCAGTACTTCTCATTCATTCACCAGTTGATAGATGAGCAGAAGGCAGCAGGATCGAAGATACAAAAGCTTCTAGGGTGTTGGCTCCAGTTGGTGTCAACATCTGCCCTTGTGAGCCTGTTGAACTAGAAGGAATCTTGGAAGTCATTTAATCCAGCTCTCTGATTTTCCATAGGAAGAAACTAGCCCCCAGAGAGGTAGAGTGGCTGGCCCAGAGCCCCCCAGCTAGGAAAGGCAACTGAAAATGGTGAGGATAGAGGGCTCTCTCTCACCAGCCAACTGTGTTAGCGCTGAAGACAAAGGCAACAGAAACTATATTCCATCTCAAGACAATCCTCACCATTCTCAGCAGTAGGAACAAATGACAGAATTACCCCGATTTTGTAGGTAGAATAAACAAAGACCAAGATTCTGCTGAGTGGTAGAGACTATATATTGAACTGGGAAGGTGGGAGACGGGGCAGAGTAACTGAAAAAGCTGAGTTGGTCCTTTCTTCATTTTTGGAAAGGGAAAAGTTGGGATGAATATGTTATGATGTAAATATAATAATAATATAATATGAATATGATAATGATGTGATATGAATATGATAATGATATGACAGGAATATGACTGTCATTCAGAGGAATTTGAATTCTTCCATGTAGCTTCAGAGAAGAGAATGAAGCCCAGCAAAAGCAAAGAATGAAAATATGAATCTGGGCTCAATAGGAGAGATAGCTATCTGATCATGAGAACTCTCACAAAGTAGAAGAAACTGGCTGAGGGGACAGTGGGCTTCCAGTTGCTAGAAGGGCCTGGGCACCATTAAGAAGACCCCAGATCTTCAGGCACAGTTGGATTGGATGGCCCCTGAGTTTCCTCTGAAGACTGATATTCAGCAGTTCTATGCAAAGGGAACTTAGCATTGGGTTTCCTTTCTTTGAAACCAGAAGGAGTTGCTCCTACCCTCTTGGCTGGAGGCATTCTCCCCAGTGAAGTCTCCCCAAAAATGACATCGAAAAGTCTTCCACTTCCTAAGGATATGATGAAGAGAAATGGCCTTAGGTCATGTGACTTTCATAGGACCTGTGAAACACTTCCTATACTGTAAGCTTAGGGATGTGGTTCAGTTTCCGGGGAGTGTTACACAAACTCCTCTCTGGGTGATCCCTGAGGAGAGGCGGCTACCCACGGACCTCAGTGCTGGAGATAAAGCAGTGTGGAGTCCAGGGATGGACTGCACGACCTCTCAAAGTTCCCGCCAGCCCATTCTAGCTATAATTCTATGATAAAACCATTAGAGGGTCCAGAGGTGGTTTAGCCTCATTTCTCCCATCCTGGTGATTGAACACATTTTTTTTTTCAATCCCATAAACCCTAAGCCATAATTCTTTCACAGCAGAGGGAAAGACAGAACAGTCATGCACAGTTTGAAGCAAGGGAGTTGCGGGGAGAGGTTAAAGAGAGAGGAAGGCTTGTTTAGATTGCGGTTGTCTTTTTTCGTTTGGGGTTGATGGGGGGATGTTAAATGTGAAGTTTGATGACTGAACAAAAGCGGAGCAAATGAGAAAAAAAGAACGTGAAAAAACTCAAACCTGCAGTTTTCTGATACACAGAAAGGAAACCCAAACTCTGCTCATTATGGCGCATATTTCTGGCGGATCATAACATTAAATTACAGCCCTGCAGCCTTGGCCAGGACTGGGGAGTTCTTCCCATGTGCTTCCAATTAAGCGCGTTTGAAGTTGCCCTGGATATTTATTTGTAGGGGATTTACTGCACAGAACGATTAAAGTTTGTTCTTGTTAGGAGTTTGGGGCTAGTCTGGGGGCAGGGGAGATGGAAAAGAAGAGAGTTAGCTAGGGAGAAAGGGGGACGGCCAGGGTACCCCATGAATACGTGTGTATGTTAGAAAGTGCACACAAACACACACACAAGAGCCCTTTGTTTTAAACATGGGGAGGGTTCGACATCTCTGACCGTGATTTTGTTTATAGGAAATCCTTTATAATGCACGTTTAGTGTTTCCATATGGAATTCTCTTAGGATATTTCTCTGCACCCCCCCTCCCCCTCCCCCTTTTTATTTGGATAAGGCAAGAGAAAAGGGACTGTACATTCCAAAGATTCATAGTCATTCCGGATCAAATTCAATGGATTTTGGCAAGAGTTGAAAAACCCAGATGCAGGGCTTCAGCCTCCCGCTGAGCCGCCTCCAGCTGCGAGTGTCTGGTGGAGGCACTTTGTAAAATCATGAAAACCCTATTAAATTCATGAAATATGATATACTGTCGTTTCAGACTAACTTTCCATTGAACTGTCCATGAAGAGAGAATTTGGTTAACTTGCTGAAGAAGGGGGAAGTGGCAAGGCTGGGGCAGGGTGGGGGCCCAGAGGCGCTGTTGAGGAAAGCACAGCGGTGCTGGGAATTCTAAAGAGGCTGCACACTGGGCGGGTGTGGGGGGCATGGGAGCTCCTTTGGAAAGGTTTGACTCCTCTCAGAGAGGGGTGTCACCCTGACTTCCCTCCCTGTCAAGTTGCTGACCACCCCACTGTCACCAGTGAGCTGTCAAGATGACTTTTTTTAGAGCACAGGAAACTCCAGCTAAACCAGGGGATACTGTTAGGTTCCATTCCCTTGTTTTATAGCTGAAGGGCCCAAGATAGAGAGAGAGAGAAGGATTTGCCTGAGGTTTGGCAAATTAAAACCCGAGGGCTCCTGACTTCTCTCCACCTTCCAGCACAGACTAGGCAGAGAAGTTCGCCTTGAGCACCAGCGCTCTCTGCCTCCAATCAGAGCTGCTGACATGGTTTTTTTTTTTTTCGTAAGAACTCACAGGCCCAGACTCCCCTCAGCTATGAAATGACCCACCCTAAAGGAATTGGACACTCTTAGTTCATTTCCTATTGAACTATAATTCACATCATAAACTATTACATGTTTATTTTCAAACAAAACAGGGTGAGGACTCCCTGGAGGTGACTTGGTTTTGTTTTCTGGAAACTGCCCCAGCACATGGCAATGGCAGTTCACACGTGTGTGTGTGTGTGTGTGTGTGTGTGTGTGTGTGTGTGTGTGTGTGTGTGTAGCTTGCCTTGCAGAAAGCCAAGTGGGGCCCTTCTTCCCCAGGCCTTTGGCACCCCAGGGACCCGAAGTCCAGACCTCCAGAATGGAAGGGTCCACAGACCATCATGACTCACTTGTCATCCAAACAGTTGTCCCTAAATAGGAATGTCGTACTCTGCAGGCAGAACATCTCTGACCCAGCTCTCAGGGTTGGCTTCATGCATGGAAATGATCAGAATAAAAATTGACTTTAATTAAGCATGTACAGTGGCTTCCCAGGTGGCTCACTGGTAAGAATCCTCCTGCCAATGCAGGAGACATGGGTTCGATCTCTAGGTTGGGAAGATCCCCTGGAGTAGGAGGTGGCAACCCACTCCAGTATTCTTGCCTGGAAAATTCCATGGACAGAGGAGCCTGGTGGGCTGTAGTCCATGGAGTTGCAGAGTCGGATACAACTGAAGCAACTGAGCACGGCACAGCAAGTGTGTACAGTGTGCTAAAGTACTGTTCTAAGGGCTTGCAAGAGTTAAATCGTTTCCTCCTAGTGAATAGATAATATAGTCATACTATTATCCCCATTTTGCAGATGAGAAAACTGGGGCAAATTGCCCAAGGTCTCATTGGGGACTAAGATCACTTAGCTGACATAGTTACTGAGTCAGTATTTGAACCTCAGCCATAGCACCCCACTCCAGTACTCTTGCCTGGAAAATCCCATGGACAGAGGAGCCTGGTAGGCTGCAGTACCTGGGGTCGCTAAGAGTCAGACACGACCGAGCAACTTCACTTTGACTTTTCACTTTCATGCACTGGAGAAGGAAATGGCAACCCACTCCAGTATTCTTGCCTGGAGAATCCCAGAGATGGGGGAGCCCGGTGGGCTGCTGTCTATGGGGTCGCACAGAGTCGGACACGACTGAAGTGACTTAGCAATCAGGCTCCAGAGCCTAAGCTCTCAAATGACCCACTACCCTCCCTACCCCACCCGACCCCACCCCACCCTACTTTCCCCATACAGAAACACAGACCTAATTACCAGTGAGGGGCACTAAGGTCTTTACTTTCCCCTTCTCACCTACCGATGGAGGTACCCTTTTTGAAACAAACACTTCACTCTCACCTTACCATTTTGTTATGTAAGTACCCCCTGAGTGTGGCAATGAATTAAGTCACTAATATTCTAAGCCAGTGCTTCACAGACTGTACTGAGCGTAGAAATTCCCCAGTAATCTTGCTGAAATGCAGGTTCTTCAGCATGTTTGCGGAGGAGCTGGGGGTCCACAGTTCTAACATGCTGCTGGGCCATGGAGGCACTTGAGCAGTAAGGCTGCAGGCTATTCACCTGACTGCTTCCCTCCACCAACGGAGACATCCCCCAAAAGGCACACGCGTGGGAGGCAGCTGGGAGGGCCAAGGCCATTTCACTGACTTCACAGCTGTGACCCAGACTAGCCCTCCTGCCGCCTGTCAGGAGAGCCAACAGATTCCCAAGCTTCCAGTCTCAGGCCCTGGGACACCTGGGGAAGGTGCAGAGTCTCTGGGGCCATGAGAAGCCTCTGACTGAAATCTTTGCAGCAGCTGGCCACAGCCAGGGACCTGCAGGAACAGACTCCAGAGTCTCTACATCCCCGGCAGGGGAGGTGATGAGTATATGGAATCACTGGGGTCAGGAACGGTCAGCACCAATGCCTCTCCCACATCTTGAAAGGAAGCTGCTGGCCAAGGGACACTGGCCCAGTGCGGCAGTTTCCACCTTCTTGCTGGCGAGGTTGGACAGACCTTCAGCATTTCTGCTTCCAGTTATTTGACATGTAAATTGAGAGGATCACACCAGATACTCTTTCAACCCTTCCTCTCCTTCCCATCCCAATCTATGAGTCTCTAAATGCCTGCACAGTAAATAAAGATTCAGCCAATTGTCTGCATGTCTAAATATCCTGATGTCCTGTCGCCAATGCCACATATCAGGATATCAAATGGAACCAGTTTCCTTTCCATCTGGAGGCGGAATGCCATAAACACAGCTCCCCTGTGAACCTGGGCACCCCATCACCCCCCCACACACACACACATTTTGAGAAACAGATGCAGGAGGTTGATTCCCACAGCCACCAAGCCTGGGCCAGAGACTGGAAGGTGGAGCCTAGTCCCCAGGGCTCTGCTTTACAGCCCAAACACACAGTATTGTGCCTGAAAGCTCTGAAGGCCTCCCTCAGCCAAGAGAAACAGGCATTTTAGAGCAGAAAGGGGCAGCACTCGACCCCTGGCCTCCTCCATCCGGCTCTCTCTGACAAAGGGAGACAGAGCATCATGGCCTAGTAAGGGGCAGGAGGCCCAGTGGATGGCTGGACCTGCAGAGCTGGGCTTGGATCCTCGCACCCCCAGATCTCAACCTCTGTGATCGTCAGCATCACTGTGAGTGTGATTGCTGGGGACAACACACAGGCGCAGAGAAGGGAGGCGATAAGGTGAAGCTATTCCTTCCTTCAAGTGACTGTTGGTAATAAATCAGATACTTCCCAGATCTGTCCTTCAAACTGATAGAGTCCAGGGATACCTCTGGAACCAGCATCATCAAACGACAGAAGATCTGGGGTTCTAAACCAGCACTGCTCCATAGAAACAAATCATGAGCTATTGATCTCTGTCACATTCAATCAGCTGAGTTGCTCAGTCGTGTCCGACTCTTTGCGACCCCATGGACTGCAGCACGCCAAGCTTCCCTGTCCATCACCAACTCCCCGAGCTTGCTCAAACTCATGTCCCTCGCATCAGTGATGCCATCCAACCATCTCATCCTCTGCCGTCCGTTTCATCTCCTGCCTTCAATCTTTCCCAGCATCAGGGTCTTTTCCAATGTCAGCTCTTTGCATCAGGTAGCCAAACTATTGGAGTTTCAGCTTCAGCATCAGCTTTCCAATGAGTGTGTCACATACATCATTTAAAATTTTTTACTAAAAAAAGTTTTTAAAATTTTAGTGTATTACATCTTTTAATGTAATAGTTCTAACTAATTTTAATAACATTTTTTAATTTAGCCTAATATATCTAAAGTAGTATCATTTCAACGTGTAATCAGCATTAAAAACTATTAATGAAAAATATCACATTCTTATGTACAAAGTCTTTGAAATTCAGTGTTCATTTTACATTTACAACATATCTCAATTTGGACTAGCCGTATTTCAAGTGCTCAGTAGGCATGTGTGGGCAGTGATGACTTACCAAACAGTGTGGATATGGAAGAACTGGTTGGCACCTTGCCAGTGTGGTGGCGGTGGGGAGCATTTAGCTTCTCCATCATCTCCTACACCACCCCCTCAGCCAGTCCAAACAATAATCCTATTACTAACAATAAAGCGCTAAGAATAATGTTCTAAAATACGGTGACTAGGCATTTCCTCAGGGCTTCCCAGGTGGCCCTGGAAAGAATCTGCCTGGCAATGTAGGAGACATAAGGGGTGTGGGTTCGATCCTTGCATCAGGAAGATCTTCACTCCAGTATTGTTGCCTAGAGAATCCTACGGACAGAGGAGCCTGGTAGGGTAGCAAAGAGTCGGACACGACTGAAGCAACTTAGCACACAAGCATTTCTTCAATCTTAGGCAAAAGGATTTTTAGAAAAGTTTGCTATTTTTATTGTTCTCTGGTATTCCAGCTAAAGAGGAATGCTGGGCTTGTTCTGCGCATGCTACTTGAGGATTTTAACACTGCCCCTTCCCAGCAAGACTGTTGCCCCTAAGCTCCTTCAATAAAAAATATTTGGAACTATGACTGACCAATGGAGAAGACCAAAAAAATAAAAAATAAAAACCTGCAGGAGCTCCTCAACTGATGAATGTTTAGCGTTGTTTACTTTTTAAAAATGTGATTTAAAGAAGGACCTTGAACACCAGAGAAGAGGGAGCTTGTAGGATAGACTGCCTGGCTACAGGGTTTAGCACAGTCAGGGCAGTGGGGCCAGAGGGATGGCAGAGATTATTTGCTACCAGAGTAAGCAGAGATTTGAGGAGCACCATGGTACAGACTCCAGCGCAGGGTACTGGGCTAGAGGACTCAGTGATGCAGAGCGTTAGGGGTCTTGCTATAGCAATGAGGGATTGAAATATAAGGTATATCACAGAATATTGGGCATTAGCTATGAGGCTCAAGGGATCCTGGGGTGAAGGGAGAGCAGAGTTTAAACAGCCCATGTCCTCCTCCAATCAGACAGCAGTACTTCAGGTCTCCCACACCAGCTTCATGGCGGGCCCGCCTAGCTTTCTTCAGTCCTCATTTTATTGCGAGGATTGCAAGGTCCTGCTTGCCACACCATTCCTCCCCTTCCTCCTCTCTTCTCTCTCCTGGATGGGTTATTACTTCTGCCAAGAGAAGAAGTCAGGACAGATGGGTGAACCAGGGAGAGTGGGGCCTGTGATACCAGGCCCTTCATAACTCTTGGCACCTTATGAATCTCTTCCTTGTAAAAATGTGAGTTAATATTTACTAGCCTGATAGGCTGGAGGCTGAACCAGATGTCTTCTAGTTCTAAATTCTGGAACTCCAGGAAACAAGCCAAGAATTCTACAGCCCAAGTCTTGCTACCAAAGTGAGACTCCTGCACATGGATTTCATGGCTCACCACCTCCCTGACTCCACTGCCCTTGGCAGCGGTCACACCTGACAGAACAGGTTCCTTCCAGGTGTCCACCTGTCATCCTTCCCCATGCCACACACACACACACACACACACACACACACACACACACACCCTTACACAGAGATCCACACGTACATCCCCATGCCACACACACACACACCCCTACACAGAGATCCACACATACACACACACACTCTATACAGAGATGCACACACATACACAGAGATGCGCACGCTCACACACACACACACACACACACACACACACACACAGTGTCCTTCCATCTCTGCCAGCCTTTAACCCCTCCAGAAACAAATGCTCCTTTCCTCCAGACATAACCCTTTCCTCTTTCCAGAACTTGCCCAGATATTTATTCTTCCATGAAACTTTTCTGCATTAATCACTCCAAAATCTGATCACCTCGTGTATTGAACCATCCCTTCCATAATTTTACGTACTTCCTCAACTACCTTTTTAAGCTATTTCCTTGCATTACAAAAATAATAGTATTCTTTACACCCTTTCAGTGCGTTTGCATTATCTGTGGAAGTACCAAACATATGTTATACAAAAGGCAGGAGCTAATTTAAAATGAGCTAAAAACTGATCTCCACAATGTCCCCATGAAAAATTAGTGATACTTCACTTATTTAGCATTTAACAATGTGGCTGACCTTACACTAAGCACTTTATATGCAATATGTCATTTAATCAGGAACCCTATAAGATAGGTTATTTATATTTCCATTTTATAGAGTTTTAAAAAGCTGTGGCATAGAAGGTCCTAGAATGTAAAGTAGGCTGACTTCACACCCCACAGTTTTTCCTCCATTTTACACTATCTTTCCATTAACCAATAACTAAACCGAGGGACACAGGCATCGAGTGATTACCTGAAGTCATATGTTGATGCCGGAAACCAGGTACTTTCCACCAAGGTCAGACTCTTTCAAGCTTTGCAATTGGATTCACCCCTCCATGTGAGAGACACCATGGATACAGAAAACAGCAAAGACTTTAACAACAAAGCCTCAGTTTCCCCTTCTTTAAGAAGAAAATAGCAGTAAGTACCCAGCAGGGTTGCTATGAGGATGAGAACCAAGAAGATTCTCAGGCGTTTCCTGGATGGACCTAAGTACTCAATGGCAGCCTCCAGCCTCTTCTCTCCCTCTCAGCCCTTCCCTCTCCCTCCCACACACTCAGGTGGCATTGCAGGCATCATCATTTTTCAAGTTGCCTGACTCAGTCCTTGGGAGCCAGCATCATACTGAGCCCGCTGCCCCTAGCAGATGCATTAAGAAGATTTTTGCCACCCTGACGACCCTTAAGACAGTGCAGAAATGGGATCATGGGGCCCACGTTGCTCGTGCTTCATGGAAGCCCTCCTGCTGAGCCGTGTAGATTACGTCCAAGAAAAAGAAAGCCACACATCATCATGGGTGGAGGTGCGGGGTGGGGTAGAAGGGAAGGGGCGTTGGGGGGAGGAGGCCTCTCCCAGCTCACAAGGACCCTCCCCCTATCAGCCCTCCCTTAAACTCCACCTGTGCAGCCAGTTGCCCTCTCCTATCCCTCCATGGCAGCATGAGGCTAAATTAATTAATGTGGGTAAACCATGTGGAAATGTTTGGCTTGCCAAGCGCTCTCGGTGAGTTTGAAATACTACTGGAAGCTGTGGAAATTGGCACAGCTATCTGGAACAAAATTGATCTCACCCCCAGGATGCCTGAGATTGAGTTTGGTTAATTGATACATGTGCAGATAGAGCAGGATCTTCATTAGAAACTTGGTGGATATATTTCAAGCCCTTATAAGGGAACGGAGAGTTGTGAGAATTAAAAGCAATGGAAAAGACAGCGAGGATGGGGATTCTCCTGCGATGTGCTAAAGCCACAGAGAATTGCCCAAGAGTTAATGAGAGAGCTGCTGCTGCTGCTAAGTTGCTTCAGTCGTGTCTGACTCTGTGAGACCCCATAGACGGCAGCCCACGAGACTCCTCCGTCCCTGGGATTCTCCAGGCAAGAATACTGGAGTGAGTTGCCATTTTCTTCTCCATAACGAGAGAGAGGGAGTACTTATAAAGCGAGATGCACTGGGCTAGGTTGATTTGGGTCTCTGAGAGGCAAGAATCAGTCCTCCCTTTGTAGGGACATGTACTTTGGCACACATATGTGTAGAGATGTGCTTCCCTTCCCCAGACAGACTCATCTTTGCTACTAGCTTCTCCATGGGGCTCCTGATGAAGGAGGAAGAGGAAGAAGCACCTTCCCTAGGGAGTGATAAGGCTGCAGGGGAACTTGAGGTCTTCTCCAGGCAGGGTGCTGGGTTTGGTTCCCTCATAGCTGTTGTTATCAGTTGGGGTCAGCCAGGAAAAGCAGAACCAGTGGGAGCTTAGATAGATAGATAGGGACAGACTTATTCCAAGGAACTGGCTTATTGCTATGGGATTGTGAGGGCTGATTTGGCAAGTCCAAAATCTGCATGGGACTCTCGAGCCTGCAGTGAAGCTGCTATCCACAGGTAACGGTTCTTTTTTCCCAGAAAAACTTCAGCTTGTAAGTCTTTTTGAGTCAGGCCCACCCGGATCATGTAGAAGGAACTGGCAACCCACTCCAGTACTCTTGCCTGGAAAATCCCATGGACAGAGGAGCCTGGTAGGCTGCAGTCCATGGGGTCGCTAAGAGTCGGACATGACTGAGCAACTTCACTTTCACTTTTCACTTTCATGCGTTGGAGAAGGAAATGGCAACCCACTCCAGTGTTCTTGCCTGGAGGATACCAGGGATGGGGGAGCCTCGTGGGCTGCCATCTATGGGGTCACAGAGAGTCGGACACGACTGAAGCGGCTTAGCAGCAGCAGCAGCAGCAGCACTCGGATCATACTTAAAGTCAGTTGATTATGACTTATATTATGTCATTATTAGATTATGACAACAACATAATCAGCTGATTATGGACCTTAAATGCAGCTACAAAGCACCTTCACAACAACACCCGGTAAGTGTTTGATTGAGTAACTGGGGACTGGAGCCCAGACAAGCCGATGCACTAAACTAACCATCACAGCTGCCTGCCCTCCCCGCCAGGCAGCCCAGCTACTCTATGGTCAAACCCTCAACCACCTCCTGAAGTCTCCCCGCCTCAAGTAACTCCTGGAGTCCCTGTCCCCCAGGAATGGCCTTTGAGCTGTCTGCCAACCAACCCACCTGAACCTCAGACAGATCTCCAAGGCGGCTGCCTGCGTGACTTCCGTCTGTGCCTCCTTTCTCAAGCAAGTTGCTGAACGATTTCTTGGCTCATCGCCTTGCCTCCAAGTCCATGTTACCCAGTGAACTTCTAAGCTATGTATAAGGCCAGCCCTTTCTGTGCTAAACCCTTTCATAGCTCCCCCAGCTCCTGGTGATCCTGTAATTCTCCCCTGCCTATCTGACCATCTTTGCTGCGACCACCCTGTGCTTTCATGGTTTCTGGACCGAACCCTCTCAAGCTTCAATCCTGATGAAACCTATCCTCTCCTCTGACCATCGCCCATGTCTTTGATTCACCACCTCTTCCTCCCCATTGAAGACTAGCTCTAAGCACACCATTCTCGGGTGTGGGAAGCCCCTTTTCTAGACTCCCTCAGCACCCTTGCTTCCCTGCACCAGGCACACATCTCTCTGTGGCATGACTCCCTACCTGCCATCTGCCCCTCCACAATCCAATGAGCATCTCACTTCTGCCCCCAGCCCCAACCCAGCACAGGCCTCAGCATCTGTCTGGCTCACAAAGTGTGTTTCATCAGTGTGGCTGAATTAATGAACAAGATGTTTGCCAGTAAAATTACCAGTGCCCCTCAGTTTCATCATCAGCTCTTCTAGCAGCACTCCTCACTTTCTTGCTCTTCCCATAGTTCCATCTGAAATTTATTGAGGTGGGGAAATGATATTTTTCCTTTCCCTCTCCCTTCCCTGTCAATTTAAGAACTGTTTTGAGCAATAATAGTGTCATGATAATTTATGGCATAAAAAAGTTATGGCCTGAAACTGTGGGGCCAGTTTCAGGAACTGAAAAAGCACAGGAGGGCTGCAGCCAAGAGGGTGAGATGGGTGGGGTGGGCAAGGAGGCTGGATGCTGGTCTGACGAGCCATTCCCTTGGAGGCTGCCAGGAGCCTTGGCAGGGTTCTCACAGGGGAGGTACAGGCTCTAGTCATATTTCAGAAATGCTCTCCATGGAGCATGGGCAGGGAAACCAGCTACGCAGCATTTGCAAAGGGTGAGGGATGAAACTAGGCAGGGGCACCCTAGAGACCAGGAGAATCAGCAAAATTTCCGGTTCAAAATCTGGGATGAAAAATAGAAAACCTGCCCATACAAGCAGGTGTTGAGGCATTCTCAGAGAGTAAATTACTTTGCAGTCCCAATCTTTGCTCCATTCATTCAACAAGTATTATTTGAAATGTGATTTCTTATAAGTCTAGAGATAACAACAACGAGAAAGACATGGTTCCTCCCTAGGGAGGGGAGTACTTCATCACAATGGGAGGGACAAACAGCAAAAAAAAAAAAAAAAAAATGGGGCTTACTAGAGTGGTGGGTGGTGGTGAGCGTGTGGAGGTAAGTTTTGCTGGGGCTGCTGTAGTAAAGAGGGGGCCGGAGGATGCATCTCTGAGGAGCCATGGCTAAGCAGGGGAGGGTATTCTAAGCAGAGGGAACGGCACATACAAGTGTCCTGGAGTACACGTGAGCTTGACGTGTTCGGAGCAAAGAAGGAGATGATGTCAGAGAAGCAGCCGGAGTCCAGGTTCTAAAAGCCAGGTGGGTGGAAGAGCACCTCTGACTTGTATCTGAGTCTGCTGGTGAGTCCCCAGGGAGCAAGGGTAGGTTTCCAGCTACATATCCGAAGGACCACTGGCTGGACTGAAGTAGAAGGCAGAGAGACAGGTCCTGGTCAGATGGCTGTTCACATAACGCGGGAGAGACATGATAATCCCCTAAGCTTGGCCGCCTAGCAACTAGGTGATGAGAAACGCTGATTGTACGTGTGACTTTTAGGAGACGCTAATAGGAATAATGGTCCATCTGGGTGTGGAGCATGAGAGAATGTGGGACCTGAGTCCCTCTGGGCCCAGTCTGTCTGGGCCACCATAACAAAATGCCATAGACTGGGTGGTCTATAAACAACAATCCTGCTCCTCACCAGTGAAGGTGCTCAGCTGTATCTGACTCTTTGAGATCCTATGGACTGTAGCCTACCAGGCTCCTCATGGAATTTTCCAGGCAAAAGTACTAGAGTGTGTTGCCCTTTCCCTCTCCAGGGGATCTTCCTGACCCAGGGATCCAACCCAGGTCCCCCACATTGCAGGCAGACACTTCACCATCTGAGCTACCAGGGAAGCCCCTATTCCTCACAGTTTTGGACGTTAAAAGTCAAAGATGAAGGAGCCAGGAGATTTGAGCTGTGGTGAGACCTGGCTTCCTGGTTCCTGCACTGTGTCCTCGTATGGAAGAAAGGACTAGGGAAGCCTCTGAGGCCTCGTTCATAAGGGCACTAATCCCATCCATGAGGGCTCCACCCTTGAGGCCCAATCATCTCCCAAGGCCCCACCTCTCAATTCCATCATGAGTGGGTGAGGTTTCAAAACATTAATTTAGAGGTGACTTAAAGAGTCAGTCTACTGCTGTGAGTGACTGTCTATCTTACTGAGACGGGAGAACCTTGAAGGTTGGTCAGGTTTGAGGAGGTGCAGGCCAACCAATACACACCCACCCAGAGACATGCAACACACCTTGCATTTTACCACGTGGAACCTTCTATATATGGGCACCCATGCATTCACACAGCAGCTGTGACTCAAACATACCATTGAGACCTTCCAGTGTCTTCTGGTCAGAACTGAGTCAGCAGAGGTTTGCTGCTCAGTGTGGATTTGCCCAGGCTTTCCAGCTGGCGGAGTGGTAAAGAATCCACCTGCCAATGCAGGAGACACAAGAGATGTGGGTTCCATCCCTGGATCAGGAAGATGGAGTAGCAAATGGCATGCGTATGTGCTGAGTCACTTCAGTCACATCCAACTCTTTGCGACCCTGTGGACCCACGAGGCTCCTCTGTCCATGGGATTCTCCAGACAAGAATACTGGAGTGGGTTGCCATGCCCTCCTCCAAGGGATCTTCTTGACCCAGGGATAGAACCTGCACCCCTTATGTCTCCTGAATTGGCAGGTGGGTTCCTTAACACTAGCCCACCTGGGAAGCCCAGGAAATGGCAACCCGCTCCGGTAATCTCACTTGGAGAATTCCATAGACAGAGGAGCCTGGCAGGCTACAGTCCGTGGGGGTCACAAAGAGTCAGACATGACTGAGAGATTTGCCCATGTAGCTTATTTCTATCACCTGTTGCCCATTCTAATGTGTAATTTGGAGCCTCTCTTCCCTGTTTGAAATGACCTTTTGGCAAAGAGGCAAAAAGATATTTGAGACAAAAGAGCTTACTTAAAAGGAGCATGATGGGGAGGGAACAGAGCCTCATCACCAAGAGGAGGGGCCAGTTTGGAAGACTGGGTCCCCAACCCTGAATTTCTCCTATGGCTGTCTTGGTTGGTCTGTATCAGCAGGGCAAAATGATGCCTTGTGGGGGGCCCTAGGCACTTGACTTTCATAAGTCCCTTCTTCCATAAAAAAAATTAAAAATTGTATTTTATGACTGCGTTGGTACTGAGATGAGCAACTGAACTGAACTGAACTGGTACTGAGATAAAAATAATCCTAGCTGAATTATATGCATTTTCACTTATGATTTTTAAAGAAACTAAAGCATTTTTGCAGACCCTTAAAAGTATCCTGGGCTGTGCCTGCTATGCCCAATGGGAAAGTCACTCTGTGTACAGGAAGGGAAGGAGAGTAGGTCTGGAGGAGCTCTGGACATCTGGAGAGCTGGGCCCTCATCCTGATTTCTGGACAATGAGCTTCAGGAGCCCTGATCAGCCCCTCAACCTCTCAAGGCCTCTGTCTCCCCAGCTTTTGGAGGCTGGAATTTGACTATCACTAGGCTGTCTACTGGGCTTCCTCAGTGGCTCAACAGTAAAGAATCCACCTGTAAGGCAGAAGACTTGGGTTTGATCCCTGAGTCGGGGAGGCCCCTTGGAGAAGGGCATGGCAACCCAATCCAGTATTCTTGCCTGATAAATCTCATGAACCCGAGCCTGGTGGGCTCCATAGGGTTGCAACAGTCCACAGGGCTGCAAAGAGTTGGACACAACTGAAGTGACAAGCATGGCACAGCTGCCTACTAAGCAGTAACTTTCCAAGATTCTAACTAACGTGCACAGACTTCGAGCTTCATTTTTAACTTTCTGACCCCAAGGGAAGGCTCTTCCCCTCAACTACAATATTAAACTTGTTTTTGTTTTCTGGATCTCCTTCTCCCATCAAATCACGTGCTGGTGTGTTCAGCCACTGATTTCCAAAAAGCGGTCATAAAACCATAATGAGTATGGAGATACCAATGTGAAAATGACACAGAGAAAGCCATAAACATTCAAATAAATATATAAATATAAACAAGTCTATAAACCAAACCCTGGAGGTATTTTAAACACATAATGTAGCATTTATATCTCTTACTTTGTGCAGCAGAACTTTCAAAGGAAATTCATTTAATTCTATTGCTCACACCCCTAACCCCCATCCAGGAGTAATCGCTAATAACCAGTGCAATTACCGCCTCCCTTCTGATCGAGAGTTCATTTCAAAAGCTCGTTCTTGAATTCATTATCATGATGGAAATGAGCTGAATCGCAGTGGATGTGACCATATGACGATCCCCTTGCTCTCCTTCCAGTTGGATTCAGTGAGATGCCTGCCACAGCCCTGGCCCTGACCTGCCCTGTCTGTTGCAAACATAGCTAGTTACCTGTCAATACCTGGCCCAATTTAAAGAAGCATGTCTGGAGTTAGGAAAAGAGCTCTATTTTGTTGTGAGCTCGATGGGTGGAGGGGCGCCCCTGGGGAACTTGACTGCAGCCTTGCTGCTCCAAAGGAGCAGAACCTGACAGTTGGTCAGCATCTCCAGCTGGAAATGGACAAGATCACACTGAGCACGCCCCCACTGGCCCCCACTGGCCCAGCACTTTCAGGTGCTTGCTCATCCAAAACCCTCCCCACAGCCCCAAGGCGATGCAGGTCAGATACAGAGCCTGTGGGGCTTCGTGCAAAATGAAACTATGGGGCCCCTGTCCAAAAAGCAGGAGAAATCTAAAAGCAAAGTTACTCAAATATAAAAGTTTTCCCACTCTTCCTTGGAGTGGTTTTCTCGCTCTCTCACCTTCTTGGCCTGTCATGGTGTTTTTATCTGATACTATAATGTTGCACCAGCCAGGTGAATGCAGACTCTCCCAGACACCAAGGGTCCCACCCTGACACTCAGCATACAGATAAACGCCCACTGGCTACCAGATTCCCAACCCCCATCCTTCAGATGCACACACCTGCCCCAGAGTTGAACCAAGCTCTCGACCCCAGCCTTTTGTGAACTGTGACCCCTTAAGGAAACGGCCACCCCTGGGCCAGGATTCAGTTGGTACCAGGAATGGCCAAGGTGCCTCGGGGGCACCACCCAGCTCTGACCTCCCACCTCTGTACCTGGGCACCTAGACACACCTGTGCAGAGATGGCAGCAGCCGTCCCCATATGCGGGGCAAAGAGGGAGAAGCTGGGCAAAGCCATGGGTACCCAGAGACAGGGGAGCAGTGAGGAGAGACCAGGGGAGGCAGCGGGAGGTAGCATCGAGTGTGAGCTGAGGATCCAAGCCTCCCCACCTTGTGACCCACTCTCCTATCAGACTTCACTCGCAAAGCACAAATTCAAGATTTTTAATAACTTAAGGTATGTGAGTTATGAAGAGTTTCAAGATGGCAATTATAGAGCATCAAACCTCAAGCCCAGTCCCTCTTAAGCTCAAAAGCGCATACCCTCGCATTGGTCGTGTGCCCATGAAGCTGACTCCGGGCCAATATTAACCACAATCCTCATTTCACACATGAGAGAACTCATGGCCAAAATCATGGTACTGGAAAGTGGGGTGAACACTGAGACTCAGACTTAGTCATCTGGCTCCAGAGCCCCATCCTTCACCTCATCACTATGCTGTCCTTTATCCCAACAAATCTGGCTGGTCCTGCCCAGGGGTATCAGCACCTTGCTACGTCATCTTATGGAACAGGCGAAAGAGAGAGCACACCCCAACACACACCATCCTACAGAACCAGGCACCCACTGGCTGTGTGACAATGGACAGACCCTTAGTCTCTGTCAGCCTAACCTGCCACATGCGGGTGTTGTGGGGAAAAAACATGGAGTCATCAAAGTCCATTGTATACAAGCACCGGGGTCACCTACAATAGAGAAGACAGGCGAGAGAAACTGACCAGAACCATCGCCTCCTTTACGGGACTTTCCTCAACCCCTTGCCAGGCAACTGACCCCAACCTTGTATCTCCAGAGAGGACAGTGCGCATGTTTTGTAATGGAACTGCTCAGTGGCCACACAGAAAGGGACAAGGTTGGACCAATTCAGCACTCAGATCACTTTAGTAATGTTTTCTGAGTCTGGGTGCAAGTGCTTTGATCTCATTGGCTAATTCCAGCAGAGTTTTCTTCTGTGTTTAGTGCGATGGGCTAGCGATCCAGAGGATGCCCCCAGCCCAGCTGACATCTGTGCCACTGAGCAGATGTTTGCTGAATGAATGCCATTGGAGGAAAATTCTGCATGATGTTTTCCCCCAAATGCATCGATCAGACTGACCCATTAGTAAGCACTGCTTGGGGAACGAACATCAAATCTGTAATATTGATATCAGCCAGGGTTTTTGGCCTTCCTCAATCAATAGAAATTCTAGAGGTCACACAAGAAATCCAGGCAAGGCTTCATTTGGGCCCCCGCTGCAGCAACAGGGAGCAAGAGCAAGTAACAAGTTCCCTTGTTTGTGGGCTCCCCGAGGGAGTGGGCAACTTCTTCTTTATATGGGGTGAGGATAAGGGTGTGTCCACATGCTGGGCTACAAGGGTGGCTTCAGTGGTTTGTCCACCCCTTTGTGGTATAAGGTGCAGGGGGTGTGCTTAGTACCTGGTTTTGTTCCTGACACCCAGTTTTTGCTCCCAGCTCTTCAGAAGTGGAGGGTTTGTTTCTTTGGTCTTTTGGTATCTTTTGGTCCAGAATTTGCCCCAACTGCACAAGCATGCAGTTATTTTTAGTCCCATATAGTTTCTTTGCATTTTGATGCTCAAGGAGACATTTGTCCAGGTGCAAGAATTGCAGCACTGCAGCAAAGGGTCCAGGCTCTCTCAGCTCGATGAGACACAGCCTCAGTGACCCTCAAGCTCTTGAGTCTTTCCTGCCGAACTAAAGTGCGTGACATGTGCTTCCTCGGACAAGGTCGGGGGCATTTCCTTTGGTCTTATCAAAGAAGCTGCTACTTTGGCAGGGCTGTCTGAAGGATCTGAACGGTCAGAGCTTTATCACTGACCACTGCAGCAACTCTCTCTAGGTGAGGGGGTGCGTGGCCATACAAGATGCCCGAGGGTCTCTGTCATTCTGGGATCTGGGGGCCTGTTCCAGGAGTGTCAGTTCACTGCCTAGAGCAAGCCAAACATACCCAGAAACTTGCCAGAACTCCAGCTCCAAACTTCAGCCAAGGACGTTTAATTCATAAACTCTGCAAAGCTGCGGATGAGGCCTGTGACGGTCAGGGGTTGTTGGGACCGTGAAACAAGGCAGCACGTGTGAAGTGCTTGGCACAGGCCTGGCTCACAGCACCTGCTGAAGTGCCAGTCTCTGAAGGGAGTGTAATCTGTCTCGGGGAGGGCTAGTGAGCGGAATGACTTGCCACTTCTTCCTGAAGGGTATGGACTTCTCTGGTGGCTCAGACGACAAAGCGTCTACAATACAGGAGACCTGGGTTCGATCCTTGGGTTGGGAAGATTCCCTGGAGAAGGAAATGGCAACCCACTCCAGTACTCTTGCCTAGAAAATCCCACAGATGGAGGAGCCTGGTGCAGGTTACTGTCCATGCGGTCACAAAGAGTCAAACACGGCTGAGCGACTTCACTTTCTTTCCTGAGGGGTATTAGAGGCTATTATTTGCCCTAGAGAGGGACAGTATGAGGGCATTAGACACTCTGATAAAAGAAGGAGGGTAGAAAAAGAAGTTTGAGGCAGGCTGAGGAGTGCAGATCATGGACACTGAACACTCATTTTAGCAGTAGACATGGCTTCTCCACGGTCTGGCTCTGGACACCCTAAGGACAGAGTTAGTGTGAGGTCTCTGCTGTAACATAGAACACATCTACCCTCAGATTCATTTCTGCTGCCACCAGCCTCCCCAAAGACTTAAAACATGGAATTCTAATGGGGCACATAGATTTCTGTTCCCTGGAGAAACTCAGGTCCTTACAGAGATCAGAAGACATTAAAAAAAAAAAAAAATCACTCAGGGTCTTTCAAAGAGTTCTCCTCTTGATTTTTTGTTTCTTGAGGCCAAACAGCCTGTACTTCCTCCTTGAAAAAGGCAGACTCTGAGTGCTTTCTCCAGAGCAAAAATCGGTTGACACTCCCCGCTGATGGATTCAAACATTTTGACTGAACTCATTCAAATTCCCGTCAGTTGAGTCAATTGATGTCATATCAAATAACTGTCAGCACAACCAGCCAAGTCGATTAGACACCTGGTCTTTTTAGTTAGCTGAACTTGTTATGTCTAAAAACAAAAACAAAAAAAAATCAAGATAAAAATAGCTGATCGATTTAGTTAGCAAATGGCTAATAAATTCTATCAAAAGCAGACATTTTTGTCAAACTACTTTGATTTTTTTCACTACTAATCTACTACATCTACTGAAATCCATCAGTTGTGTGTGTTGCGGGAGGGGATGCAGTATTGAATAGATATGTCAGCTTGCTGAACAAGCAGGCAAGTGAACATCAGAAATGAAATCTTCTGAAAGATGCCATCAGAATGGCCACAATATCATGCTCAATCATCCACAATAACGATGAGAAATGGGATCCTGCAAGAGATTCGACAGATAACCCCTAATCACACAACAATTTTGTGTTGAAGACCATTTATCCATTTTCCCTAGAAATTCCCCTTCCTGTCTCTCATTTGTCCATAACTGATAAGAAAATGGGGTGATTGCCTAGAGTCTGAATGTGCCTGGATTGCCCATCAACAAACAAGCCAATGGCAAGTGCACCAAAAACTGGAAGTTAGAATTTACTGGGCCTCCTTGAATGTTCTATCACACTGAATTAATTCTGAAAGATGTGATTCCTACCCAAGTCTGGAGGATTATGAAAAACTCAGTGTTGGAAATAGTCCATTTTTGACCTGAAAAAGGGAAAAGTAAAAGTGTTAGTCGCTCAGTCGTGTCCAAGTTTTGGTGATCCCATGGACTGTAGCCCACCTGCCTTGCCTATCCATGGAATTCTCCAGGCAAGAATACTAAAGGGTTAAAATCAGGTTCTTGCTTGGTTACAAACAAAACCTTTAACGCTGGCCTTTGGCACTCTGCTTCTCTGCCTTTACTCCCCTCCCTCCCTAGCAGCTCCCCACCTCCTCCTAGATCCCCTCCCAGGATCCTGGAGCCCTAATACTGTCTGAGAGCTCTCCCCAGAGGGGGAACCATTTACTAGGCCAAGTCACATTGAGGGATGTTTGACTCACTGTGCTCTTTCTAGAGCTGCCTGTTTTCCAACAGAAGGTACCCGAAGAGGTCTATGTTTAGCTCAGAAGAGTAAATCACTAACGACATACAGTGGTCCCTCCATACTAGCAGGGGATTGGTTTTTGGACCCCAGTGGATACCAAAATCTGCAGATGCTCAAGTCCTTTATGTAAAATGGCATAGTGCAGTCTGCTCTCTGTATCTGGGGATGCAGATGCCATGGTATGGAGAGCCAACTGTAATTTCAGAGTCCAGGTGTCAACAGACATGGTTTTAACAAAACCAGGTATTGTGGAGAGACATCTTGCTTAGAGAATCAGAGCATATTCACTCTCAGGGATATTCATACAGAATTAAATGACCCACTTTGGTTTGATTCAAATTTTCCACTAGTCAGATTTTTCTCCTGGTCATAGACATAGCTGCAATGGGAATAAGCTGATTATTTATTGCTGGTCACATACCACCTACAATTCACTTTTCCAATTTTCCTGTGCTGCCTATACAGTGCCACTTTGTCAGTCCCTGCAGTTTATTGACTGTATTCTGATGGCTGGGGTAAACAAATTACTTCAACAATGGCTGTGGTTCAAAAAGGGCATTGCTTGCTGGGTTCTAAATGATGGACAGGTGTGAGATCCAATTGGTCCTAATGTCAGGAAGCAATTCACCATCACAGGGGGCAGGGTACGGTAACCCATCCTATTAGGGACATAATTTTGAATGGTACATAATATCTACCTTTTTTTAAAATTTGAGTATCAGACAATATCCAGATCAAATGATTTTGCAAATAAAATATTCCAAATTTTCAAGTCTACTCTTTTAGCACACACTGAGAATATACTGCACAGAAACAACTCCACTTTATAAATGCAGTAAAATCACCAATAACCAAGAAGTTCACATTATTTCATTAAGCCAGGGTTCATTTATTGGATCTAGGGCAGATTCTTAGAGCATCTAGACCTAAGTCTATGTGTAACTCAGTGGTCTCTGAATTTCTTTACTACCCAATTATACCAGAAAATATTTTTGAGCAGGCACCCCAATATGGTTATTTAATTATAATTTATATTCATTCACGTATAGCAGCCAATATGTCAAGGCACCATACATACTTAGGTGAGGGTCATTTTTAATGACAGTGAATGTAAATCCTTTATAAAGTCAACTTCATTATTTTGACCCTTTTTTGGCCTAATTCTCATCTTGGCTAATTAGGTTGACATTGCCTTTACTTCCTAATGTGGCTGATAATGAGTTTATAATCAGAACTGAGGAAACAATAGTCCCATCCCTTTCTTGGAATTTATGTGGGCTTATCTAATTCAATCTTTCTTTATAAACTGAAGTCTCTGTGCAGGTGTCATTAATTAACTGTCCATTTTGTGTAAATCCTAGAAAAAACACATAGAACTTCTAGTATTTTCTAGCCACATCCCAGTGGACTGTCTTATGTACCGCTCAGTATGAATACCCCCATTTAGGAACCACTGACTCTAGTTCACCTTAAAACACAGCCTTTTCTGAAGAGAAGGGTAAAGAGGGTCACTGAGACCAAACCAGACTGAAGGTCCTGCCCAGGAGTTTTGGCAACCTGGGGGCACTGGGAAGCACTGAAGAGTCAAAAGTGGATATGACCCTATTTGCATTCTTACAAGATTATGCTGGATGCATCTAGGAGAATGGATCGTGGAGCATGCACAGATATCAGGAGGTGTAACAGGAGAAGTGATAAGGTTGCAGGCTTTTAAATGGAGCGAAGTGGGCAAATTCACAAGATAGTAAAGATTTGGTTATTAATTAAACCCGCCCAAGGTTAAACAACCAGTAGGCAGCAGAGCTAAATTTAGATCCCAGGTCTCCTCGCTCCCAGTACAGTGATTTTTCTTCTGATTTGCCATGTCAGAGAACACCTGGTCCCTCTGTTTTATCCTCCCTGGGGGAAGCTGGTGATCGGGAGCTGAGCCCGGACAGCAGCCTGCAGTTTCCAGGGGGGTGATGAAGGAAGGCAGCAGGAAAGGAAAAGCATTACCTTCTCCAGATGTATTTGTCTTTACAGGATCCATGAGGGGGCTCCATGAGAGTCTGTGTTCTGGGAATTAAATCCCATATTGAAACAACACACTTTCCAGTGACAGCAAACAGAAACTCCAAGAAACTGTTCATTCAAACCTGCTGCTGTAGCTGCTAAGTCGCTTCAGTCGTGTCCGACTCTGCGCAACCCCATGGACAGCAGCCCTCCAGGCTCCTCCGTCCACAGGCTTCTCCAGGCAAGAATACTGGAGCGGGTTGCCATTTCCTTCTCCCATTCAAACCTAGGCCTTACTGAAAAACATAACCCACCCTGCTGAAGGGTGGAAAGTGATAGGTACAAGCTTGGGAGAAGGAGAAATGGGCTCTTTTACTCACTTCCACCTGGGTGCCCTCATCTCTCCTCTGGCCTGTCTGAAATCCTTATTTCTTTATGCTAAAAAAGTTACATCTTCCAAAAATTCCTTTCTTATTTCCCTTTCCCTTCTATCCCCTGCTCGAACTCTGAACACTGAGTTTTTTCTTATAGCATTTATCAGTCAAGGTTCACTACATGAAACAGAAAACCCTACAGTCATTGTAAGCAAAAAGGGATTTAACATACGTATTTATTTAGGGCATACAAAATTTGAGGCAGAGTTGTAAGAGGGAGCTCTCTAGGTTAGGCCAGAAATTACTCCTGGACACTACAAAACTGATTTACCTCTGAGACCACCACTGAAACTTGAATTCAAAAACCCACAACTGTATTCCAAAAATCAGGATGCCAGAATCACAGTCACTACACCTACTACTTCTCAAACCCCCAAAGCTGGCAGCTGAACTCCCTGCGTGGCAGAAAACATCATATGTTCATGACCTGACTTTCATCAGAAAACAGTTAAAGACTGCTACACTCTTACCTTCTAAATTTTTCCTAAATACTTCTAATTGAAAAAAAAAAAAAAAAAAAACTGGTTTTCTTCTAAAGCCTAGCTGCAAGGGAAGCTGACAATTTTTATTTTAACTTTTCAGACTATTGGGTAAAGTAAGGTACCCTAGAAAGAAGACTGGGAAAGCCAAGCTACAGTTTCCACCCCACCATGGGAGTCTTCCAAATAATGCAACCTACATCATTTTTGCATGTCTAACCATCCCTTAGTTCCCAGAGAACAGAAATCATATATTTCATGTTCTTCATGGGTACAACCTAACAAATGAGAGGCTCTTGTTAAGGAAAGCCAAATAATCAAATGATGGAGCACTTTAACTGTGTCAGTACTTTCTCACTTTGCTTTCTGATTCTACTCCTGGACTTAAGTGTTGTCTCTGCCTCCTTGAAGGTAATACTGGTTAGTACTTCTCAGGTATGTCCCTACAGAATGAGCCACAGGCCTGGATACATACATTACTCAATTAGTGGGTTGATTGTATTTCACAGCTGATTCCCAGTCAATATTTTTTCCCAGAAAAATTTCTGCCCCATGAGGTTCAACTGATAGGAAACAAATTTCCTGCAAAAGTGTGAGGCAAACGGATGTTTTTTTATAGGTCCTGTCATTACATTTTTGCAGCAGACTACCTCCGAGCTGGCAAGCAAGTACCCTCTGCACAATTCTACAGGGTTGCTATAGGGTTAAATAAGATAACATAGGGTAACAATACCTACCACGTTGTAGGTATTCAATAGATATTGGTTCCTTCCTTCTCCCCAAGAACCTTTTTCTCTATTAAAAAATATGCCTTTCTATATTCCTGCTAACTGGCTAATCAGATCCTTGAAGAGGTATAAATGGCTGGTGTATTCATTATCTAATGATGTGGAACAAATTCCCCAAAATTTAGCAGCTTAAAAGAACAATAAACATTTATTATTCTCAGAATGTCTTATCCAGGAATCCAGGAGCAGCACAACTGTGTCACTCTGACTTAAGGTCTCTAATAAGACAGCAGTCAGGATGTCAGCAAGGCTCATCTGAAGGCTTGGCCGGGGCTGGAGGACCCACTCCCAAGGTGACTTAGCTGGTGAGCTGATGCTGGTTGTTGGCAAGAGATCTCAGTTCCTCTCCATGAGAAATTCCTAAAGTTGCTTGAGTGTCCTCATGACGTGGCAGCAGTTTCCCCTAGAGCAAGTGAGACAGAAGTGCAAGGCTGTCTTTTATAACACAGCCTCAGAGGTCATAGACCCTCATTTCTACCATGTCCCGCTGTTTATGCAGATAAGCTCCGAGATACAAGTAAGTGAAGAGCGTTGAGCCCCACTTTGGAGGCTGAGCTGCCACATTTGATAAGAGTCTAATCTATTAGCTCTTTTTTCTCTGGATAGATAAATAAAGATAGATGATGAGTTTGAATTACAATTAAAGAATAAAATGAAATGGTATAAACCTTAAGAAGGCAAAAAGAATAATGGTAATAAAATTAGTAAACACTGATAAAAGTATAAGAAAACCAATTTCCTCATTTTTCTTAGAGAAGATGTAATCAATATTACCTAAGTATGAAATCTGGAATTTTTTTTAACAATACTGAATTCATGAATTTTTTCCAAGTAATTTTTCTGTTTTTTTAGCCTTAAAGATTATAAAAAGCAAAAATATTTCCCATGATAAATAAACATTTACCTGAAGTTTAGCAATTTCTTTAATCCATTTTTCTTTTGTTGATGTCACAAAAAATTAAATATAATACTTTTAACTTTAAAAAATAACTTGTGAGGCATGATCCTATTTCTAGAAAATTATTCTTGTCTGTCCATTTCTCTGGCTACTTGTGAATATAAGAGTTGTTTGGAAGGATAGTCCCCCTGTGTTTATGATGACCTTTTCTGCATCTGCACAATGGAATAAGTATTTGCTCTCTTCCTGTACTCATCAATAGTTGAAGTTTTCACAATGAGTATATATGATTTTGTGAACATGATAAAGAGGGGCATAAATTAAAAGAATATGATTATTGGATGGGCTATATTGTCAACTCATTTTTACTGGGTATTCACAAAAATGTGCATATCTTAAAACTTCAGAATCCCTTGAAGATGTTATAGATGGGTCATCAGTTTTTAGAGGCATTTTCCTAACTCTCAGCCTCGTGAGATGTAATACTGCCAAAGACAGCGGTGGTTTCAGATCCCCAGTGAGCCATTTATCTTCTCCCAAATCAGTGATCCTCATGTGCACCGCTAATCAAAGCTAGACCCCTTGTAGAGGCAAACCACTGATCAAGGGGGTCTGTGGAAGCCGAGAATCCTGAGTAAATCCCACTTCTTAATTCACAATTGGTTGCATGAGCTTTGTGCATGAAGGAATTAGGAACGTTATCAAAAAATGAACACAATCATCATGTAGAGAAAAGCCCTACGAGAAAAGAGAAGTGCCTAGAAAACCTGAAAAAGGAAAGAAAACAGGCTATGAGATCCCGTCACACCCAATTCAAAGGTCTCTTAAAAGTTGATGTTAGGGAAACAATGATATTAAAAATTTCTACTAACAGACAAGTTTCTGGCTTCCATGACTTTTTTCACCCTTGGTCTATGATGGTTTCTCACTGAGCATTTGACTGGGACAACCACTTGTCATATAGGCTTGTCCTGAATATTGAAGGACTTTTAGCCTTCCCAGTTTTTCTCCAAAACATTCTAGTGATGCCCCTCATCACTGAGACCACCTCCAAAACCTACCCTACCCTCGTGGCAACCAGACAGTCCCATCCCTGGGCCTTTACAGGTTATCTTCTGGCTTCCATTAAGTCAAGAAGGGCTCTTTCTCACTCACTGTTGAATCTCCAGTGACTGGCCCACAGTAGGTGCTCAACAGACGCTTTCAAATGAAACAGCAATATTCAATATAAGACTTGCTACAGAGAAACTTTGAAAGATTAACATATCTAAATATTTACACTATCAATCCACTCTTAAAATCCCTGGTGGTTGGAGTCTTTAGAATTTGTGGACAACCCCAGAACATGCGGGTGAAGGGAGGTAGGAACTGACGGTGGTTGACACCCACCAAGTGCTGGGCAGTGCACTAGGCCCTCTGCACGTGGCCTTGCAAGGCAGTCACCAACATCCTGCTTCACAGTGAGGGCGGACCGGGTCCGACGTGGCACCACGGTGAGCGGCAGAGCTGGAGTCTGGCTGAGCTCCAGATTCCGTGCACTTTTTGTTCCGTCCCAGTGGAACTTGCTCATAACCCTCACCCCTCCTCTCAGATACTCAAGAGAAAACACATCTTCGGAGATTTCACAACAAGCTCAGTTTACTTTCCAGTGATGTCCAGACAAATTCCATCCCTTCAGATTTTTTGGCCGTTTAAATATAGCCAACTTAGCTCTCCCATTACCTCAGTCAAGCCTCATGGGGTCAGAGGACAAGCATCTTGGCAAATGTGTTCAGCCACTTCCAAATGTACACATTCCTTGTCACTCAACTGAGGCAACCCCAAGTGACTTCTTCGGGCATCTGAAGAAAGCTCGTTTTGTCAGTCTTATTAGTCATAAGGGGGGAGCAAGGGCAGAATGAAGCTGGAATTGTTAAGCTCTGGTTTTCCTTCTTAGATAGCTGGCCCAGGGTCCATTTCTGAGTTCAGATGATATGCCAGGAGCCACGCATAGGCCAGTGAAGAGAAGTGCTCAATTCTCTCGTCCATCCTTCACTCAACTCATGCAAGTGGGAGGAGGGAGGAAGCCAGGCCAGGGGTGTGACAGTGTGAAGGTCGTTGCCCCTTCAGAGCAGAGACAACTGGCTCCAGGGCGTCGATTGGCCTCGCCCCGTCAGTCTGCCTGCCTCCTCAGCCTTTCCTTTACGACCAGTGTGTCAGTGTCTCTTGCGCTGTGACTTCGCTTTCTCATCCGTCCTCGCCTCAGTCACACTTTTTCTCCCTCGTCGTCTTCTTCCTTGTGTCTGGAATTCTCCAGTCCTCCACTTTTGCCTTCCCCTCTGCCTATCCCAACAGTATTTCTCTTCTCACTCTCTCCACGAAAGGTCCCTTTCCATATCAGGTGGGAATCTCTCTGTCCTCTCCTCTCTGAGAGTCCCACTAATCGCCTGATCCACCAGGGGTCTTCCCTGGTGCCTCCTGCGGCCTTCAGCCCCCATTGAAGCTTCTGGCAAGGCTCCATGAGGACACCACCACCAAAGCCCCCTAACTTCCACTAACCCCGGTGTGGGGCCACACTTCTGTTCTCTTTAGGGCTGGTCAAATCAACAGCCCTTCTGTGTCTCCCCTCTTTATGGCTCTCATATAGATTTACAAGGCAAGGTGAGCATTGGATTTCAATATTCCAACAACTGAATGAGCCTCTGTTTCCATAGGCAGTACATATTTATTTCTGAAATCGTGCCACCCCATAACTCGCTTCCTCGGGAGTAGGCTGTTGCTATGACCTGTGCAGGTTGCATTTGGGAAGCAGGGACTTAGCTTCTCAGGTCAAGACACACACACTGGAAAAGACGGATGTTTGACATGTCCTTTCATCGGGAAACAGAAGACATAGATTACGTTTACCTCTAAATAACCTCTGTTTTGATCTGGTTTTGCTGTTCCTATATCTATCTGGTTTTGCTTGTTTGCTGAATGCTTAGACCCCTAAACAGAGGTTCTGAAATGAATGAAGATCTTTTCTAGGCCCTCTGCCACCATGCCCAGGTGAGACCCCTTCACTTGTGCCCTTCAGACCTGAAAGAGCAGACCTGGGGCTCTTGCTCAAATGCAGATTCTGCTTCTGCAGGTGGGGCTGAGCTCCTGTATTTAGAACTGGAGCTGATGTTCATCACTCACTTTGACCAGACAGCAAAGACAGACACAGAGAACTAGGTCAGTGCATCTCCATCTGCGCTACAAGTCAGTAACCCTGGGGAGTTTTGAAGCATCTCACGCTGCACCTCCAGACCACTCAGGTCAGAATCTCTGGAGAAGGAGCCCAGGCAGCAGCATTTTTAAAGCTCCCTAGAGGAAGATGATGACCATGTGCTGTCAAGGTTGAGGATCTTGGCTCTCAGGGTTTAAAGGAAGGAGAATTCACATCTGGCTGAAAGGAAAGGGGAGGTGCTTTGAAAACAACTCTTCCCTACTTAGTTCCCACCAAACCAGCTGAAAACAGTGGCTTGGGTTCATCATGTGCAGAAAATGGCTTATGTGAAGCTAATTGTGAAGACTGGGAGACTGAGGGAAAGCCGACTCCTAAGCACATTACTGAGAAGCACAGTCTGAAGTCACAGAGGATGGACAGGCAGGAGGCTGCCCTGGGAGAATCCAGCCCAGCTGATCCTTCAGCTGATGCTTAAGAATGAACCATTAACTGACTCCTCGCCCCCTCTTATCAGCACCCCTCACCTGATTCTAAACACCTCCACTCTGTCCACAGAGGCCTTCAATATTCACCCGACTCTGTTTTACCTGAGTTACGAGGCTCCAGGGACAGCACCTGATGGGATCTGTCCTAGTTTCTGCAACCTCCCAGGGACAGCCTGACTCCCCACTCTAATCAGCGTTGCTTTAGAAAACAAACATCTGTGCAGGAAAGAAAATTATCAAGGTTTTGTTGAAAAGAAAGGGGGTAGCTCAGAGGCCTTACGGACATGCCAAATGAAGCCCTTTGGAGAGCTCAAGTACAGAACTCTCTCCCTGCCACAGGGCTGGACTACATGCCACCCTGGTTACACAGAGTGCCAGCTCACACGGTGGTCCAGCCTGAAAGGAAGCGTGTGTTTGTACACACTGCATTCAAAAACCTAAACCATGTACAGCCAGGCCCTTGGTCTCTGCCTGGGGGCAAAGGGCCATCCTTAGAGAAGAGTCCAGGGGTTGTCAGTCCAGGGCTGTCAGCAGGGTTGACAGTGATGCAGGAAGAACCCAGGTCCGGGCATTAGGCGGCAGGGTCAGCCCCAGCTCCCGTGTCCACCCCATGTGACTTCAAGCAGCGACCATCACTGCTCTGGACCTGTAGTGAGAGGAGTACACTGCTCTACCACTCTCCCCACGCTGTGGGATCATTTGAGGAAACAAATGCAGTGATCGTCAGGAAGGTGCTCTGTCAAGTATGAAATGCTGTGTGCATGAAGGTTTACAGCAGTGCAGAAGTGGCAGGGTTCATAGTGTGAATGCTATGTGTGTGTGTGAGAGAGAGAGAGAGACGTGTGTAATTCTTGTGCTATGAAACAGATCCCAACCACCGCACAGGTCAGAGTGCCTCCGGATGGTCAGGAGGGCACCATGGTGATGACCCGGCCAAGCTCAGGACAGGATCAGGGCAGATAATGGAGAATTACACACATGCCATAGAATCGAGCCTGAGGAGGCCGTGGGGCCAGTGGAGACCTCCCCCAGGACAGGAGCGTGTGCTCAGGTCCAGCCCTGAGGCTTAGCTGTGGGGAGTAAGGACAGGTGCCACCCTCAGTGCTGCTTAGCGTTTCCCCAAAGAAGCCCCAAGTGATGGGGGCACACGATACCTCCTCCCAGGCAAACACACCTAAAGCAGCCTTTAGGTTGCTACAGACTTAGAAATGGTTTGTTTTTTTTTTTTTTAAGTAAAAATTTTGCACTGTACTTTTTTATATGCCATGCTTGCTTAAATATACAGCTATTTCCTACCCAGACATCCAGAGCAGCGTGCTGTCCTGTACTCTGGGCCCCCGTCACTCCCAGGCCCAGAGTATCATGTCCAGAGGTAATGAGACACCCAGACCTGGAGCGACTTGGAATCTTTTTGAGCTGTGGCGTGACCTACCTAGTGTTTTAAGATCCTTTGTCCATCACCAGTGGGGAGCTGGCCTGGCCCAGAGGGAGAGAATAGACTGACGTAGACAGAGGCCTCGAAGGAAACAACGCTGGCCTGGTAATCACTGCTGTTGGCACGGTGAGGCAGGAGTTCCGTACCTGGCTCATGGAAGGGCCATCCCACTTGAAAAGTGTCAGCTGAGAAGGGTGTGGTGAGCCCCTCTGAATGTCCTTCCAAACACAAGCTAATACCTAAGGAAGAGATCAAAAGTCTGGTCTCTTACCTCTGCCCCACGTAGAGTCTTGAGACTTCCAGCAGAGGGCCCTGGTTAAATCCCCAGTTGCAGGCTCCAGGCTTGGCCCTGAGGAAGAGCCTAGAAAGATGCAGCCCCCCAGCATGCTGGCCAACAGCCATCTAACCCCAGACAGTCTGCAGAGGGCCCAGAGAAGCTGTGTCTCCTGACTCCCGTCCACCCTGCCTGACCCTCTGGCCCCAGTGAGTCAGGCTCCTCTGAGCCCACATCAGACTCACTGGGCTGGAGCTGCCAAGAAAAGCTCTGGGCCGTCCCTAACAAGAGGGAGGGCTCAGCCAACCTCTTACACAATCGGCCCTGAGAGCAGCACCTCTCACCTTGGCCCCACAGCTGGCCAGGCCCCTTCCTCCCTTCCCCAGTTTATCTGTCTAGAGACCAGGGCTCTTCTGGCCTTATCCCCTCCCTGGTCTCCCTGGGGATGGTCCACCAGCCCATGGGCCTATTCTGTCCCCATTCCCATGTCCACTGAGCCCCGCACAGCTGATTTCTTCCTTTCAGCAGCTATCCACTGGCTCAGGGATCACCCCGGAGCCCCCGGCCCAGGAACCAGCCTGACTCAGCAAGGATAAGTGACATCCCTGCCTTTGGTGCCTCTGTCACTGTATCAGGACAGCAGAGAGTCTGGGGCCTTGACTGGTAAAAAAAAATGGAAGGAAGCTCCAGAGGTCCATCCCAGAGAAAGGAAGGCTTGGAATCAACATCTGAAGTGCACTCATGTGAGACAGGAAGGGCATGTGTCCATGCCCACAGGATGGACAAAACTGGAACCCGCAATGGGTAAAACCCAGGGGCTCGATGTCAGTTCCATGGGTCCAAGGGTTCTGGTAATCAGAGGTATTCACAGTCAGAACAGCCCACCTCACAGGGCCAGGGGACCCCTGCCAAGAGTCAGAGGCACTCAACTCCTTCATTGTTTGAGAGAAGCATCAGTTCAGTTCAGTTCAGTCACTCAGTCGTGTGCGACTCTTTGCGACCCCATGAACCACAGCACGCCAGGCTTCCCTGAGTCCACCCAAACCTATGTCCATCGAGTCAGTGATGCCATCCAACCATCTCATCCTCTGTCGTCCCCTTCTCCTCCTGCCCTCAATCTTTCCCAGCATCAGGGTCTTTTCAAATGAGTCAGCTCTTTGCATCAGGTGGCCAAAGTATTGGAGTTTCAGCTTCAACATCAGTCCCACCAAAGAACACCCAGGACTGATCTCCTTTAGGATGGACTGGTTGGATCTCCTTGCAGTCCAAGGGACTCTCAAGAGTCTTCTCCAACACCACAGTTCAAAAGCATCAATTCTTCGGCACTCAGCTTTCTTCATAGTACATCCATATATGATAGCCTTGACTAGACAGCCCTTAGTCGGCAAAGTAATGTCTCTGCTTTTCAATATGCTGTCTAGGTTGGTCATAACTTTCCTTCCAAGGAGTAAGCATCTTTTAAATTCATGGCTGCAATCACCATCTGCAGTGATTTTAGAGCCCAGAAAAATAAAGTTAGCCACTGTTTCCACTGTTCCCCCATCTATTTGCCATGAAGTGATGGGACTGGATACCTTGATCTTAGTTTTCTGAATGTTGAGTTTTAAGCCAGCTTTTTCACTCTCCTCTTTCACTTCCATCAAGAGGCTCTTTAGTTCCTCTTCACTTTCTGCCATAAGGGTGGTGTCATCTGCATATCTGAGATTATTGATATTTCTCCCGGCAATCTTGATTCCAGCTTGTGTTCCCTCCAGCCCAGCGTTTCTCATGACGTACTCTGCATATAAGTTAAATAAGCATAGGATATGCCTTTTGTTCCTAAGGTTCTAGAAATTATGGAAACTCTCCTTTTCCATAATTATATCAATTGCAAAGTCTTAGGAAAAATTAATCAAGTCAATAAATAAAACCTACTAATCACTTTTCCTTCTCCAGAACTCTGCAACCTCAGTAACTCAGTTGGGTGAAAGATGATGTAAGACCATTTGACGTTCATTCCCCACGACAAGGTCACCAGCAGATTTAAACCCCATAGGTCTCAGGGAGGGGGCTCTTCGACTGTGCACTGATTCACACCAAAAACTCAAGAAGCCCCCGCAGCCACAGGCTCTTCTCCTAACTGCAGGAATGCGCCAGGGAGGGTGCAGCCTCTTCCCGCTGGGCAGGGATGTGTTCTTGCATTGCTACCAGAAACTGTCTTTTAGAGAAAAGAGCCAGAAGAATTTCAAACTCAGTACAAGAGAGTGGGCGCCATGTTTTCTATGTTGGGAAGGGAACTTGGGTCCAAATATATGGACTGAGGACTCTTCACAGTCTAGCTTCTAACACCCAGCTTCGCCCTTCCTAGCAGGCTGCCCCCTGCTCCAGCAGGGCTCACAACTGGGATTTCCTGGCACAAACCAGGCGTGTATTTTTTTCAGGCATTTCCTTGGCTGGAATGTTCACCTCCCTCTTGCTGGTTCAACCAAGTCCTGACATGAAAGCCTGAGCCGGTCTCTGCCAGCTGTGGGAGGCTGGGCACTGCCCTGCACTCCAACAGTGGCCCCTCTGCCCACACCGCCCCCAGCCCCACCACTTTGCCCCACACGGACAGTCTGCTCCATTTCTCCCTGTCTCTGGAGCTCGGTGCTCTCTCTGGGAAGCCCAAGGCACACAGTAGGTATTCAACAGGGAGCATCTTCACAGAGGAGTGACGGCCCAGTCTGCCAGGGGAGCCCCCTTGCGGGAACACTTGGAGAGTCCGGCTTTGGGGAGAAATAGGAGGCCAATGCAAACAGCCCTTTGTGTCCACATTTCTGAGGGAGAGGAGGAGGTTCAGGCAGCCAAGGAGAGCGTTCTCACGCCAAGCAGATAATTATGTGTTCTTGGAAGCAGGTTTAATGGACTGGCTCAGAGCGGAGCTGGGAATGGGCTCTGAGGCCTGCCGCCTTCAGACGGGACGTGGCTCGGGCAGCCATTTCCCCGTCCAGTTTTAACAAGTGGCCGACGCCTTATGGAAACTTTTGAAAGGCGCTCTGTTTCAGAGCAGCCAGCTTGCACTTCATCGGGTTGCTTTAGCCATCTTTCCCTTCAGCTTGGGAGCACAGGAAGAGAGGAAACTGAAAAATCACTGAGTGCCTACTATGTGCCAAGAACCAAGTCAGCAGTTTCACTGTCCTAGGAGCCCTTTAAAGGGGGAGAAGCAGAGGCCCACAGAGCACCTCATGGCAGAGAAGAAAGTGAAGCTGGGCATCTCAGCTTCCGCAGCCTGTGCTCTTTCCAAACACTGACCTTCTCTTTACAAGACCTTTTTTTTGCTGCATGTCTCGCCCCTACCCCAAAGCCAAAATTCCCCCATTTGAGTAGGATAAACATTCCCATGGCAAAGGAACGCTGTGTTCCCCAGAGGAGATGCAATCACGTTGTTCCTGCTGAGGTTATGTGGGCTTATGAAATAGGACACTGGGCTGAGGGCCTGGCCCCAGGCTGAGGGTGGCCCCCCTTCTCTGCCTCCCCCAGCTGTGCCCTGCAAGGCAGTTGGAGTAACAGAAGGAGCCCAGGGTGGGAAACTGGGTTTAATCTTGACTCTGTAGCAAGCTGCTGGTTTCCCTGGGTCTCTGCAGCCATCCCAAGGCAGCAAGCTTGCTTCAGAAAGTGCAGAGAGCTACATCCATGTGAGAAACAACTCTTGGTCTGCTATTCTGGGCCTTGACTTCTCCATCTGTAAATGGGAATATTAACTGCACTTGAGATACTCAAAAGAAGAGAAGATAGAGCCTTTTTGGAAAGACTCTGGAGAGTACTTCCATTGTGCAATCATTCATTCTTTTTGTGCCCGACTCTTAGCGACCCCATGGACTGCAGCCTACCAGGCTCCTCCGTCCATGGGATTTTCCGGTTAAGAGTACTGGACTGGGTTGCCATTGCCTTCTCCGTCTTTCCATAATTATTAAACATATATTGAGGGTTTATTATGCCTCAGGCTTTTTGCTGAGCAATGCAAATACAGAAATCAACATGGTAACAGGCCCTGTTCTTAAAGGTCTCGTGATTTATACACACATTCTTCATCAAAAAATATATAAATGTTTGACGTCCCACAGCTAGAAAATAATTCCTACTCTGGTCTACTTGAGTTGCATCACTATGACTTTTGTCATCTGTCCCTGATTATAAAATATACATCTTTCTCATATTGTAACATTTATTAAATCAGAGTACATCAGGCAATTTTAATTGGAAGCATTTTCTTCTTTCATGGTAAGACACAAAACAATAACACAATGCTCAGTTGATAATATCTTAGATGCAGTGAAATATGTTTGGGGAAAAAAGTTATTTTCAACTGGATTTTTAATGTAATTCACAGGCACTGAATTTAACACAAGTTCTTCCCAGAGCATTTCTAGTAAATCCAGATATATAATGTCATGAAGATCATGTGTCTAGATATCACCCCTCACTTCTCATCTGGATGACTTGGAAGGATTCATACTATGCTCTGTCACCTCTTGGCCACCAGAGGGAGAGAGTGCATTGAAAAGGGACAGACTCTCCAGCCTGCTGGCTTCCACTCTGCTAAACCTTTCCAGTGTGGCCCCTCCAGGGCCGTCTGAAAGTCACTGAAATTCCACCTGCAGTCAGGAAGGAAAGGCCTCTTCCAGAGCCATGGAAGCACCAGAAAGAAGAGTTGATCATATATGAATGATATTTGCAGACCTGTGCTAAAAGCCAGCCATAGTTTAAATGAGCTATTCCTGGGAATGGAGATAGGCCCTAGACAGGGCAGAGTTCGGCAGTTCTGCCTTGAAGTACAGGTGGCCCCTCAAGTTCTCAAGATCTGAGACCCATAGTGATTTATAAAGTTACCCCACTCTACCAGTTACCTGTAGCCTTCCATCCTTTCTTCCCCCTTTTCTTCCTTCCCTCTTTCTCCTTCACTGAACTATTTATTGGACACCTACTACTTTATTGTTCTGGGCTCCAAAATCACTGCAGATGGTGATTGAAGCCATGAAATTAAAAGACACTTACTCCTTGGAAGGAAAGTTATGACCAACCTAGACAGCATATTAAAAACCAGAGACATTGCTTTGCCAACAAAGTTCCATCTAGTCAAGGCTATGGTTTTTCCAGTGGTCATGTATGGATGTGAGAGTTAGACTATAGCGAAAGCTGAGTGCCGAAGAATTGATGCTTTTGAACTGTGGTGTTGGAGAAGACTCTTGAGAATCCCTTGGACTGCAGGGAGATCCAACCAGTCCATCCTAAAGGAGATCAGTCCTGGGTGTTCACTGGAAGGACTGATGTTGAAGCTGAAACTCCAATACTTTGGCCACCTGATGCAAAGAGCTGACTCATTTGAAAAGACCCTGATGCTGGGAAAGATTGAGGGCAGGAGGAGAAAGGGACGACAGAGGATGAAATGGTTGGGCGGCATCACCGACTAGATGGACAGGGGTTTGAGTGGACTCCGAGTGCTGTGGTTCATGGGGTCGCAGAGCTGGACACGACTGAGCAACTGAACTGAACTGAACTACGTGCCAGGCTCTGTGCTAGGAGCTAGGAGATACAGCAGTATAAGGAAAACTACTGGGTCCCGTGAGAACATGCGACAGCAAACCATCAAAGAAGGCTTGTCCAACAGGTGACAATTAAGACAAAGACTGAGGGAAGAACAGGAGTTATCCAGGTAAAGGACTAGTGAGAAGCCTTCCAGGCAAATGGACCAGCATTTGCAGAGACTCTGAGGTAAACAGTGCTAAATGGAGGCCAGTGTGGGGCCCAGAAATGAGGAGCAGGAGAAGCACAGGACAGGCTAATGCACAGTGGAGTCAGTGATGCAGAGCTTGAGCGTCATGCTAAAGATGTGGCTTTCCATCTGTAGCCCCTGGAGGGATTTAAGCAGGAAACATGAGTGGACTTAAATGTTAATGTGACTAATTAGACTGCTGTGGGGCACAGCTTGGTGGAGAAATCTGAGAAGAAGCGGAAGTAAGCAACTGGCAGTTATCTGGAGAAGTGGCAAGAGATGATGGTAACTAAGTGGTGATATTGGGCATCACAGTGTATTTTAGAGATAGTTTTGGATTGGAGAGTGGGGGAGAAGGGAGTGTGGAGTTTGACTCCTGAGTTGTCTAAAGAAGAAATTTGGAAGGGAGACGGGAATTTTCCTGGGATGGGCCCTTTGGAGAGAGGAAGACAGGACTCAGGAAGGAACATTATGAGTTGTCTCAGTGTATTAAGTCTAAGCTTCTGTGAAGTAAAGAATTAAATCTGTGAATCTAGTTCTCAAAGCTAGGCTGAAAATGTTAGACTTGGGGGCCATAGGTATGCAGATGGGAGATAAAGCCACAGCAGCAGGGACCAATGAGGAAAACTTTCGATCATACTGAGATACAACTCCATGCAGACCCAAAACCACCTCCCAAAGAAACAATAAATTCAAGTAACACATAACTGAGCTGGAGGAGACCAAAAAATGAATGGCAGAAGCAAGACGGAAAGAAGTATAACTACCATTACACAGCCAGACTAAAGTGGAAACTGAGGACATTGTGAAGAGGTTGCTCCAACACCAAGCACTGGCAGAAGCCCTGGCCCAGTGATGAAAGGAAAAGTGTCTCACATGGAGGAATCAGTGCACACAGCCTCCAGTGGGTCACACAAGAGCCACTTACTGCTCTTACTTACTCCTCCCCTGGGGAGGGGAAGGAAATAGAAGCTGGAAAGGGCATTGAGGGCAGAGGGGAGAGAAGGGCACTGCAGGCCAACAGACAGCAATATAGGCTGCATAGCAACTAAGAAAATGAACTTCTCCTGGAGCCCTTCTCAGCTGGAAACCCAGGTCTACATGTACGTATCAAGGGGAAAATTCACGTGCAACTAATCACTGCAATAAAACAGTGGGCGGAGCAGTACCATCGGCAATATGAAAGATAGAGAAAAAATATTTTAGTGACCAGGAAAAAAGAGATATATTCTTACTGAGTGGTCAGGGAGCTCTGCACAGCAGAAATGGACTTTCTTCTGGACTTGAAAGAATGGGTGGATTTTGAACAATACAGGTCATGTTGGTGGAGGAATGGCTCTAGGCCCCTCTGGTAGCACAAGTGACTGGAACAGTAGGTCCCTTGTTTCAGAATAGACCTCAGAATAGACCTCCTGCGGCACCCATCTAGCATCAGCCAAGTTCCTGGGGCTCCATCCTGACTCACTGTTCTTTCCCTTTCCTTTTACCAGCTGCATGACCGATGAGCAGCCAAAGCCTGAAAGAGATGTCTGATGTTCACACTCACAGCAGCCCTCTCCTGGCAGAGCCTCTGTCCAGCAGATACAAACTCTACGAATTGGAGTTTCCCAGCCCAAGCTGTTCCCCAAACTCCCAGGATGCACACCCAGCCCTGCCTCTTCTAGAAATGCCTGAAGAAAAGGTGAGGAATGTCCCTCCCAGGATGTTTCCCAAGTCGGGGTGGGAGGAAGGGTGGAGCATGTGTGATCTAATGCCTATAACTGTCACACTGGGGGAGATTCTGCCCACCCCCCAATACAGCTCACATCCACAATCAATCCCTCCTGACCTTAGATGGAAAATGTGACTCTGTGTGTGACATGATGTTAAGGACAAGTAGAGAATGCATACTCGATACACACTTACAAGTCTTCCAACCAGTCCCCCAAATCTTTCTCCTTGTATCCGCTCCATGAATTACCCTATTGTCTTCAAAAGGAAGCCCTCTTTCAAAGCAGGCCTTTAGTATTCCTTGGACCCAGCATCATCAAGGCAGCATGACTAGCTACCAACTCAGTGGCCAAGGACCCAAGACTGTTAAGGTTATTAATTAGATGTAATTCAGGTACCATAAAATTCACCTATTTAAAGTATATAATACACTGGTTTTTCACATATTTACAAGGTTGTGCACACATCACTATTATCTAATTCCAGAAAATTTTTATCACCTTGAAAAGAAAGTCCATACTCCTTAACAGTCAGCCCTCCTTTCATCTTCCCCACCTCCGAGCCCCTGGCGAAACGACCAGTCTACTTTCTGGATTTATAGATTTGCCCATTCCATATATTTCATGTAAAGAGAATCATATAATATATGCCTTTTGTGATTGGTTCCTTTCATTTAGCATAACATTTTGGGTTCTTTCAGTAATCATTCCCTTTTATGGCCAATAACATTTCATTGTATTCTCAGTTGTTGTTCAGTCATTAAGTCATGTCCAGCTCTTTGCAACCCCATGGACTGTGGCATGCCAGTTTCCTCTGTCCTTCACTAACTCCAGGAGTTTGCTCAAATTCATGAGCACTGAGTCAATGGTGCTACCTAACCATTTCATCTGCTACCACCCTTTTCACCTTTTGCCTTCAATCTTTCCCAGAATCTGGGTCTTTTCCAAAGAGTCAGTTCTTCACATCAGATGAACTGACTCATCTCAAAGTGCTGGAGCTTCAGCTACAGCATGAGTCTTTGCCATGAATATTCATGGTTGGTTTCCTTTGGGATTGACTGGTTTGATTTCCTTGCAGTCCAAAGGACTCTCAAGAGTCTTCTCAACCACCACATTTCAAAAGCATCAGTTCAGCTCTCAGTCTTCTTTGCGGTCCAGCTCTCACATCCTTACATGACTATAGGAAAAACCATAGCTTTGACTGTACACATCTTGGTCAGCAAAGTGATGTCTCTGCTTTTTAATATGCTGTCTAGGCTTGTCATAGCTTTCCTTCCAAGGAACAAGCATCTTTTAATTTCATGGCTGCAGTCACCATCTGCAGTGATTTTGGAGCCCAGAAAATGAAATCGGTCACTGTTTCTACTTTTTCACCTTCTATTTGCCATGAAGTGATGGGACCAGATGCCATGATCTTAGTTTTCTTAATGTCATTTAAATCCAGCTTTTTCACTCTCTTTTTTCACTCTCATCAACAGGTTCTTTAGTTCTTCTTCATTTTCTGCCGTTAGAGTAGTAGCATCTGCATATCTGAGGTTGTTGATAGTTCTCCTGGCAATCTCAATTCCAGTTTGTGATTCATCCAGCCTAGCATTTTACATGATCTAATCTGCATACAAGTTAAATAATCAGGGTGACAGCATGCAGCCATGTCATACTCCTTTCCCAGTTTTGAGCCAGTCAGTTGTCCATGTCTGATTCTAACTGTTGCTTCCTGTTTCCCAGGAGACAGGTAAGGTGGTCTGGCACTCTGATCACTTTCCACAGTTTGTTGTGATCCACACCGTCAAAGGCTTTTGTGTAGTCAACAAAGCACAAGTAGATGTTTTTCTGGAACTCCCTTGCTTTCTCCATGATCCACCGAATGTTGGCAATTTGATACCGGGTTCCTCTGCCTTTTCTAAATCCAGCTTATACATCTGGAAATTCTCAGTTCACATACTGCTGAAGCCTAGTTTGAAGGATTTTGAGCATAACCGTGCTAGCATGTGAAATGAGCACAATTGTACAGTAGTTTGAGCATTCTTTGGCATTGCCCTTCATTGGGATTGGAATGAAAACTGACCTTTTCCAGTCCTGTAGCCACCACTGAGTTTTCCAAATCTGTGGACTCACTGAGTGCAGGAGTTTCACAGCATTATCTTTTAGCATTTAAAAAGCTCAGATGGAATTCTGTCACCTCCACTAGCCTTGTTCTTAGTAATGCTTCCTAAGGCCCACTTGACTTCATACTCCAGGTTGTCTGGCTCCAGGTGAGTGACCATGCCATTGTGGTTATCCAGGTCATTAAGACCTTTTTTGTGTAGTTCTTCTGTGCATGTCTCTGCCTGTTCTCAGTCTCTGCTGCATCTGTCCTTACCAAATAGGTCCTTACCATTTTTGTCCTTTATAGTGCCCATCCTTCCATGAAATATTTCCTTGATATCTCCAATTTTCTTGAAGAAATCTCTAGTCTTTCCCATTCTGTTGTTTTCCTCTATTTTTTTGCATTGTTCCTTTAAGAAGCCTTCCTTACCTCTCCTTGCTACTCTCTGGAATTCTGCATTCAGTTGGGTGTATCTTTCCCTATCTCCCTTGCCTTTCACTTCTCTTCTTTCCTCAGCTATTTGTAAAGCCTCCTCAGTTAATCACTTTGCCTTCTTTAATTTCTTTTTCTTTGTACGGTTTTGGTCACTGCCTCTTGTACAATGTTATGAATCTCTGTCCATAGTTTTTCAGGCATTCCGTCTACCAAATCTAGTCCCTTGAATCTATTTGTCATCTCCACCGATATAAGTCATATCTGAATGGCCTAGTGGTTTTCCCTACTGCCTTCAATTTAAGCCTGAATTTTGCAATAATGAGCTCATGATCTGAGCCACAGTCAGCCACAGGTCTTGTTTTTGCTGACTCTGTAGAGCTTCCCTGTCTTTGGCTACAAAGGACATAATCAACCTGATTTTTATGTTGACCATCTGATGATTTCCACGTGTAAAGTCGTCTCTTGGATTGTTGGAAAAGTGTATTTGCTATGGCCAGCGTGTTCTCTTGACAAGGCTCTGTTAGCCTTTGCCCTGCTTCATTTTGTACTCTAAGGTCAAACTTGCCTGGTTTTCTGGGTATCTCTTGACTTCCTACTTTTGCATTCCAACCCCTAGTGATGAAAAGGGGTTGATGAATCCTTTTGGTGATGAAAACCTTTTTTTGGTTTAGTTCTAGAGGATATTGTAAGTCTTCATAGAACCAGTCAAATTCAGTTTCTTTGGCATCAGTGTTTGGGGCATAGACTTGGATTACCGTGATGTTGGATGGTTTGCCTTGGAAATGGACTTGAGGTCATTCTTTCATTTTAAGATTGTACCTATTTTGGGCTCTTTTGTTCATGATGAAGGCTACTCCATTTCTTCTAAGGGATTCTTGCCCACAATAGTAGATACAGTGGGCATCTGAACTAAATTCACCCATTCCCATTCTTTAATTCACTGATTCCTAAGATGTCAATGTTCACTCTTGCCATCTTTTGCTTGACCATGTCCAATGTATCTTAATTCATAGACTTAACGTTCTAGGTTTTTACAGCATCAGCCTTCACTGTCACCACCAGACACATCCACAACTAAGTGTTGTTTCTACTTTGGCCCAACCACTTCATTCTTCTGGAGTTATTAGTAATTGCCCTCCACTCCTCCCCAGTAGCATATTGAACACCTTCCAATTTGAGGGGCTCATCTTCTGGTATCATATCTTTTTGCCTTTTCATATTGTTTATGGGGTTCTCAAGGCAAGAGTACCTAGAAGTGATATTTCTGGGTTACATGGTAAGTCTACATTCAACATTTTAAGAAACTGACAAATTGTTTTCCAAAGTGGCTGCATTAGTGAATATTCTCACCAGCAATGTACACATTGTGCCATTCCACCTCCTCAACAAACTGTGTTGTCTTTTTTATTATAGTCTAGGCAAATGTGATGGAGAAGGCAATGTCACCCACTCCAGTACTCTTGCCTGGAAAATCCCATGGACAGAGGAGCCTGGTGGGCTGCAGTCCATGGGGTCGCGAAGAGTCGGACATGACTGAGCGACTTCACTTTCACTTTTCACTTTTCACTTTTCCTGCATTGGAGAAGGAAATGGCAACCCACTCCAGTGATCTTGCCTAGAGAATCCCAGGAATGGCAGAGCCTGATGGGCTGCTGTCTATGGGGTCACACAGAGTTGGACATGACTGAAGCAATTTAGCAGCAGCAGCAAGTAAATGTGAAGGGACAGCTCACTGTGATTTAAATTAGCATTTCCCGAATGGCAAATGGGGCTTCCCTGGTGGCTCAGTTGGTAAAGAATCTGCCTGCAATGTAGGAGACTGCTTGCAATGGAGGAGACATGAGTTCAATCACTGGGTCGAGAAGATCCCCTGGAGAAGAAAATGGCAACCCACTCCAGTATTCTTGCCTGGGAAATCCCATAGAGAAGCCTGGTGGGCCTCTGTCCATGGGGTCACCAAGAGTAGGACTTAGCGACTAAACCACCACCAATGGCAGATGATTCTGGGACATCTTTTCATGTACTTACTGGCCACTTGTATATCTCCTTTGGAAAAATGTTTTTTCAAGTACTTTGCTCATTTTTAAATTATGTTACTTGTCCTTTTATGGTGGAGTTGTAGTCATTCTTCTTATATTCTATATATTAGACCCTTTCCAGATATATAATTTACAAATTATTTCTCCCACGGTGTAGGTTGTCCTTTCACTTTCTTGATAATGTCCTTAGAAACACAGAGTTTTAAATTCTGATTAAGTCCAATTTATCTATTTTTTTCTTTGATTGCTTATCCTTTGATGTCATATCCAAGAAACCATTTTCTTATCCAAGGTCAAAAGATGTACACCAATGTTTTAATTGAATGGTTTTATAGTTTTAGCACTTACATATAAATCTTTTATCCATTTTAAGTTACTTTCTGTATCTGATTTTAAGTAGGGATACAATTTCAGTCTTTTAACTAGTGAGTATCCACTTGTCCCAGCACCATCGTTAAAAAGATTATCCTTCCTCCACTGAATTGTCTTGATATTCCTATCAACAATCAATTGACCATAAATATATGGGTTTGTTTCTGGGCTCTAATTTCTATAGGTCCGATTTATATGTTTATTCGTAAGGTAATACCACACCACCTTGAGCACTGGAGCTTCATAGTAAGTTTTGAAATCAGGAAATATGAGTTTTCCAACTTTGTTCTTCTTTTTCAAGATTGTTTTATCTAATCTGAGATCCTTGAATTTATATTTTAGGATCCAAACTTCAATCTCCACAATAAATAAATAAATAAAAAGGCAACTGACATTTTGATAGGGATTGTATCAAAACTATAGACCAATTTGGAGAATATTGTATCTTAACAAAATTAAGTCATCCAGTCAGTGAGCATAAGCTATCTTTCTTTTTATTTAAGTCTTTAACTTCTTTCAGTGATGTTTTGTAAGTTTGAGTGCACAATTTTACACCTCTTTTGTTACATTCAATCCAAAATATTTCATTTTTTTTCATGCTACATAGATAGAATTGTCTTCTTTATAAAATCTGTTTTTGTATGTATACTGATTATCTATCCTGAAAACTTGCTGAATTAATTCATTATCTCTAACAGTTTTGGGCTGGTTTGTTTTTTTTTTTTTTTTTGCAGATTTCTTAAGGTTTTCTGTATAAAAGGATGTCTTCAAATAGAGATAGTTTAAATTTGTTCTTTCCAATTTGGTTCCCTTTGTCTTTTTTGTTTGTTTGTTTGTTTGTTACCTAACTACTCTGGCTAAAATTTCTAGTACAATATGGAATAGCAGTGACAAGAACACACGTCTTTGTCTTGTTACTGATCTTAGAGGGAAATCATCCAGTTTCACTATTAAGTGTGATATTAGCTCTGAATTTTTAAATTATTAGGTCGAGGAACTTCCTTTGTATTCCTAGTTAGTTGATTGCTTTTATCAGAAAGGTTGTTGAATTTTTCAAATAGTTTTTCTGCGTCTGTTGAAATAACCATGTGAGTATTTTTCTTTTCGAAACAATCTATTGATAGTTTTTATAGGTTGAAACAGTCTCAAATTCTTAGAACTTTCTTTGGTCATAATCTTTTTTATATCTACTGGATTTGTTTTGCTAGTATTTGTTAAGGATTTTTGCATCTATATTCATAAAGCGTATTGATCTATATTTTCTTTCTTGTCATGTCTTTGTCTGGCTTTGATATCAGGATAGTACTAGCCTCATAGGTTATCTTAAGAAGTGTTCCCTTCTCTTCTGCTTTTTGGAAGGTATTAGAATTAATTCCTTAAGCATTTGGTGCAATTCACAGATGAAGCCACAATTTCTTTGCGGGAAATTTTAGGTTGGTTTGACTTTTACATATTTTACAAATATCCTTCTGTGTTTGGTTTTCTTTTTTCTTTTCTTCATTTTTAGCTTTAATCCTTTCCCAGTGGATCTTTAATCCTTTCCCAGTGGATCTTTTTCACTCCACTGTGGCCAGAAAACATATTGTGTATGATTTCAATCCTTTCACTAATGTTTTTAACCATAAAAATGTTTTACTTATTTGATGGCCCAGCATGGTCTATGGGCTTCCCAAGTGTTGTTGTTCAGTCGCTCAGTCGTGTCCGACTCTTTGTGAACCCATGGACTGCAGCACACCAGGCTTCCCTGTCCTTCACCAATACCCGGAGCTTGCTCAAACTCGTGTCCATTGAGTCAGTGATGCCATCCAACCATACCATCCTCTGTCATCCCCTTCTCCTCCTGCCTTTAATCTTTCCCAGCATCAGTGTCTTTTTCAGTAAGTCAGCTCTTCACATCAGGTGGCCAAAGTATTGGAGCTTCAGCTTCAGCATCAGACCCTCCTAGTGGCACCGTGGTAAAGAACCCGCCTGCTAATGCAAGAGATGCGGGTTCGATTCCTGCATTCCCTGGAAAACGAAATGGCAACCATTCTTGCCTGGGAAATCCCATGAACAGAGGAGCCTGGTGGGCTACAGTCTCTGAGCTCACAAAGAGTCAGTCACAACCAATCACACATGCATACACATCACCTATATTGGAGAAGGTTCCATGTGCACCAGAAATGGTATATTCTGCTGCTGTTGGGTGAAGTGTTTTGCTGATGTCTATTCGGTCTAGTTCACTAGAGTTGTTCAGGTCTTCTATTTCCTTGATCTTCTATCTAGATAGTCTATCATTTTTTCAAATGCAGCATGGAAGGCTTCAGTTATTATTATTGAATCAATTTTTCCTCATATCAATTCTAAAAACTACTGCTTCATAAATTTGGGGGCTTTGTTGGTAAGCATGTAGTGTTTATAATTATTATGTTTTCTTGGTAGATTGATCATTTTGTTATTAAACTTTTCTTTCTTACTCTCTAGTAACAATTTTTGTTTTAGCAAAAGGTCTGTTTTGCTAATATAAGTATAGTCACTCCAGCTTTTGTTTTTTTTAGTAACTGTTTGCACAATATATATTTTTCCATCCTTACAATCAATTTATATTTTTGAATATAAAGTATGTCTCTTTTAGAGAAGATATAGTTGTATCACTTTTTAAATTCTGTTCTGCAAATTTCTGTCTTTGAAGTGTGTAATCCATTTACATTTAATGTAGTTACTAGTAAGTTAGGATTTATGCCTGCCATTTCGCTATTTGCTTTCTATATATGATATATCTTTTCTGTTTATGTATTATTTCACTACCACCATCTTTTATCTTAAACAGGTATTTTCTAGTGTATCGTTTTAATTCTTCTGTCCTTGTTATGTATATGTTTTAGGTTTTTGTCCGAGTAGTTGTTCTGGATATTATAATTAAATGTCAATATATAAAAATATAGTTTGGATTAAAGTCCATTTAATTACAATATTACACAAAGCTATGTTACTGTGTAACTCTATCCCTACCTCCTTTGTGCTGTTATTGTCCTACAAATGACATCTTTATATATTGTATGCCCATCGACAATAGAGCTGATTGTGGCTCAGAACATGAGTTTTTTGTTGAAAAATTCAAACATATTGAAGAAAGTAGGAAAAACCACTAGGCCATTCAGATATGACTTAAATCAGTGGAGGTGATAAATAGATTAGAGGAATTAGATTTGGTAGACAGAGTGCCTGAAGAACTATGGACAGAGGTTCATAACATGGTATGGGAGGCAGTGACCAAAACCATCCAAAGAAAAAGGAATGCAAGAAGGCAAAGTGTTTATCTGAGGAGGCTTTACAAATAGGAAAGAAGAGAAGTGCTGCTGCTGCTAAGTCACTTCAGTTGTGTCCGACTCTGGGCGACCCCATAGACGGCAGCCCACCAGGCTCCCCCGCCCCTGGGATTCTCCAGGCAAGAACACTGAAGTGGGTTGCCATTTCCTTCTCCAATGAAGAGAAGTGCAAGGCAAGGGAGATAGGGAAAGATAGACCCAACTGAAGGCAGAATTCCAGCGAATAGCAAGGCCTATGCCCAAACCTTTTAAAGCCCCCTTTGGACATCCTAGTTTTTCCTTTTAAGTTTTTGATTAGCTTCTTGTTTTCCTCAATTGTTATCCACCACCTCAGGCACATTTTTTCCCAGTGTTCTCATTGCCTTAATGGAGGAGAGACTTTGAGGGGGCCTCAGTTCACCATTTCTACTGACATCCTCAAGATATTTAAGTTTTGATGCAGGGACGAGGTTAGAGAAATCTGTCGACCATTAAAGTACAATAGAAACATAATGTGAGCCACACATATAAGTTTAAATTTATATTACTATATTTTAAAAGTAAAAAGCAAAGAAATAAGATAAAATTATTTTATTGTTATAGACGTATAGCTGATTTACAATGTATTAGTTTCAGGTGTACAGCAAAGTGATTCAGTTATGTGTGTGTGTGTGGGTGGGTGTGTGGGTGTGTGTTCTTTTTCCGATTCTTTTCCCTGATAAGTTATTGCAATATTTGTAAAATATTGAGTATGGTTCCCTGTGCTATATAATGGGTCCTTATTGTTTATCTATTTTATATATGGTAGTGTGTATATGTCAGTCCCAAACTAATAATCCCTCCCTCCCCTTTCCCCTTGGTAACCATGTTTGTTTTCTAGGTCTGTGTGTCTGTTTCTATTTTGCTTGTAAGTTTCTTTGTACTGTTTTTTTTTTTTTTTAGATTCCACATATTAGAGATATCATGATATTTGTCTTCCTCTGACTGGCTTACTTCATTTAGTATGATAATCTCTGGGTCCACATGTTGCTGAAAATGGCATGATTTCATTCTTTTTACGGCTGAGTAAGAGTCCATTGTATAAATATACCACATTTTCTTTATCAATCCATTTGTCCAACTGATGGACTCTTACATTGTTCCTATAGTCTGGCTATTGTAAATAGTGCTGCAGTGAACATTGGGATGCATGTATCTTTTCAAATTGTGTTTTTCCCCATATGTATGCCTAGGAGTTGGAATGCTGGATCATATGGTAGCCCTGTCTTTAGTTTTTCTACATAGTGACTGTACCAATTTACATTCCCACCAAGAGTGTGGGAGGGTACCTTTTTCTTTACACCTTTTCCAGCATTTATTGTTCATAGACTTTTTGATGATGGACATTCTGACTGGTGTGAGGTGATACCTCACTGTAGTCTTGATTTGCATTTCTCTAATAATTGGTGATGCTGAGCATCTTTTATGTGCCTTTTATCCATCTGTATGCCTTCTGTGGAAAAATGTCTGTTTAGATCTTCTGCCCATTTTTTCATTGGATTGTTTGTTTTTGTGATGTTGAACTGTGGCTAATCTAAATTGAAATGTGCTCTAAAATATATTTATCTCTAAAATATGCAAACAGTTCATACAGGTGAAATTAGTTGAGTAATATGTTTTATTTAACTTAATATGTATGAATATATTATTATTTTAATATATAATCAATAGAAAGCATCATTGAGGTCTTTCATACATTCTTTTTTTATACTAATGTTTCAAAACCTACTTAAGCACATCTCAGTTCAGATTAGCCACATTTTAAGTGTCAAGAGCCACATATCCTACTGGCTACTATATTGGAAGACATAGTTTTAGAGCAAGGAGTCCTGACCCAAGGGTTCATAAATGGATGGAACTTAGATGGAGAAAAGAATTTATCTTTATTTTCACTAACCTCCAAGGAACTTTAGCATTTACTTCAATGATAAATACAAGCAATAAACAGCCACATTAGTAGTACCTGGGATTTTTGTCGTTGCCACAGATTGGGTTCTCCCAGGAAGCTGACTCCGAGATGGAGATATGGATCTAAGACGCTTACTGGGGTCTGTCCTTGGGTCAGTACTTGTAGAGAAGTGAAAGCAGCAGGACTGGGCCGAAGCTGGGCTGTGATGTAGTCAGAACAAAGGTCGTGGGTGATCCTACCGTGAGTGCTGGAGCTAGAATGGCCCTATGCAGTTGTCCTGAGTTGACATCCCACATATTCACTCATCTCTACCTTGGGATTATAATCGGTATTGGTATTGGATCTACTGCCCCTATATGCACGTCGGGTTTTTAAAATATTGTGATAACCGCATTCCAATATAATGGTTTTCATTGCAATCTCATTTTATGCATTTACAAACATTCTAGAAAGAAGTCCACAGGCTTGCCAAACTACCAAAAAGGATCCACGGACACACAAAGTTAAGAACCCTGCTCTGAGGAATGTGTAGCGGTCCTGGGAGGAGCAGGCCTGCATGAAGCACTCTAGACAGCATTGCGCATGGACATGTATCTCATAATCCCCTATCTTTATCAAAAAAAAAAACAAAAATCTGACAATCTTCCCTAGCCCCAAACACCCCTGCTCTCAAAAAGCTCTGTTATTTAATGTTTTATCATGGTTCTTCCTGAAAGGATCTCCGGTCATCCAACGAAGAAAGCCACATTGTGAAGATTGAAAAACCCAATGAAAAGGATACAAGAAGAGAAAGTGGGGCAGCCCCTCAGGGCTCTGCAGGCCAAGGGGGCATCGGTCTCTTCCAAGCAGTGGGCTACCTCACAGGCGAGATGGAGGAGTATAGGAGCTGGCTGGAAGGTAGGCAGATGTCCAGGGACGAAGCAGCCAGGCCAGGCCAGGGAGCCGGTGCTCCCCCTGGCTTGGACTGGGGAAGCTGCTCCCTCACTTACCCACGGCAGGTCCCAGCCCCAAGCTGGCTCCAGTGAGCATAATGTATCCTACCATCTGAATTTCCATGATTTCAGAATTCAGTACATTTCACTGATTTTAGCTCTTGGCCAGTGCGTCACTCCTACCTGGAACAGATATAGGGCAACCATAGTAGCAACATGCAAGCCATTTTCTAACAAACTAAGTGGTCATTCCTTCACTTATTCCACAGTCATTTTTTCTGTGCCAAGAAAATATTGGCCTCACCCTCCCCAGTGTTCCAGGTTCTTTCCTTATAACATCATTCATCTGCCAGTTTCCCTTAACTAATGTTGCCACAAATACCCCCCACCCTCCTCTCCCTCACCTGCCGCCCGCTTGCACAGGTTGTCCTGGAAACCAAGCCAGGGAATGAGACAGAACATATGTCAGTCTTCAGTGTCAATGCATAACTCAATGCTAATTTCACAGCTGGGCTAAAATCGTTTCTTTCTCAGCTTTTTTTTTTCCCTCCAGACCAGTTTCTTTCCTGCTCAGATACCAGCCCTCAACTGAGCCATAGAGTTCTACACAAAAAGAGTTTCCTTCCCTCCCCACCTCTTCCTTTGGACCAATAAATTTCCCTTGGAATGATCCTTGGGCTTCCTTGCCAACCAAGCTGATGGCTGGAACAGCATTAAATTGGTCTCAGCATGGCACTCAGTCTGTACGACAAAACTGACAGCCACTGTGGACTGACTCAGAGGCTCAGGCTGGGCACCCGGAGGAATGAGAGGAGATGTCCCCACTAGTGCAGCCCTGTCTGCTTTGGTTGCCACGCCAACCAGCGGCCCGGCAGGGAAGCACAGGCTCAACCCTGCTGATGACTCTGCCTATCTCTTTCAGATAAACCCCTGGCCTTCCAGTTCACAGACTGGGTTCTGAGGGGGGCCGCTCAGGTGATGTTTGCCAACAACCCTCTCAGCGGGGTCGTCATCTTCATAGGGCTCCTGATCCAGAATCCCTGGTGGACAATTACGGGAGGTCTGGGGACCGTGGTGTCAACTTTAACTGCCCTCATCTTGAGCCAGGACAGGTGAGTTCCTCTCTGTGAGGGTCTTGGTTTCTCGGAGTAGAAAGGTGGAGAAGCAATTACTTGAGTGACCAGCCAACTGTACCCTAGTATCAGCCAACCAGTTTCCTGAGAATCACCTTTGAACATGTCACTGGAGTTCTTCACACAGTGTGCTCACAGCAAGTGACAGCACCAGGCTCCATTTGACTGTAGAGCCTTCTGGAAACATTCCCTCAAAGGCAGGTATAGCTGTTCTTCCTTCATGGAGCCTACAATGCAGTTGAGGGAGATACAACTAACACTCAAGAAATGTCTCTGAATAATACTAGGCAGTATACATACTGGAGAGTTCAGAGCAGGCAGACATCTCTACGTGTTGGGAAGGTTAGAGAGGGCAGCCTTGAACTAGCAGCGCTGATGTGGGAGAGTGGAAGGCCAGCAGGCAAGAGGGTAGTGCTGGGGTGGTTTAGAGAAGGGAACAAACCAGAGCCAGAAAGCACAGTGGCAGGTGGGGGGAGCGGCCAGCTCTGCACCAGGGGCCACAAATTCCAGTAACAAGAGGTAGCATTTTGTTGAACTGACCTTTGCCATAAGTTATGGTTCCCAAACTTTCCTGATGGCCAGAATCACCTGGAGTGATTGCTAAGAAATGTAGTTTCTCACTTCCCCCCAATTCTCCCTCCTTCCCAGAGATGTTTCCTTTCAGCGGATCTGGATATGGGGGTGGTGTTTTAAATAAGATTCTCCTGGGTGCTTCTGATGACCAGAGAGGTTTAGGAAAGCCTATGACCTCAATTTTTTTTTTAATTTGGGGTCACAAATCCATTCACATATCATGAATGGTCAGCAGCTAACAGCATCAAATAAAACAGATTAGAGTGATCCATACATAGTAAAGGTAAAGTATTATTTTGTGAAATTTTTGTTTCAATCATGTGTGTGTGTGAGAGAGAGAGAAACTGGGTCATACTATGAAATACATTCCTTCCTTACTGTGGAGCAAAGATTGTCAAAAAGATTGAAAAATACCTTTTTGCCTTGTTACCTGTGGTTCTTCCTGTGACTTCACAAAGCAGACAGTGAAGGTAAAAGCGTTCACATTTCACAAGTGAGAGAAAGGAGGCCGGGAGTTGCTGACGCACGGTGCCGTGGCCAATGAGCGGCAGGGCTCAGATTTAGACACGTGGCTGCTCCCGCTGGCACATGGACAGAGTGGACAGCAGAGCCAGAGGCCCCCGGTGACCCCAGAGCCTGGGGAACGATCCAAGCTGCTTGTGTTGTAACCAGTGCCACACTCCTCCAGCCACCCGACATTCCAGCTCCACCAAGACACACGCCAGCTCTAAGCTCGAAGGCCATTCCAGGTCAGATGGATGAGAGGCTGAATTCTTCGGGGTGAAGTTCTGGCGAGTGACAGGAGAAATGCACTCCAGCCAGGATCTGTGTCTTGGCATCTAGCACTGGGCTCCCTATTTCTTGCTGCCACTTACCTAAAGCCTCCCAGCAGCTGACACATAACTGGCCTCTGGCAGGATCAGCTCTTGTCCTTTCTGCTCCGTCGTTGTTTGCCAAAAATCCCCTGAGGTGAATTCCGTCTAGCCAACCTACAGGTCATCTTCAAGAAGCCCAGGTTCCTTCCTGATCTGACAGTTTGATTCTCCCCCTTCCCTGCTGACCATAATCCACTGGAAAACTTGCCAAGTCATTCAAAGAGTTGCTCCATGGATTTTTTTGCTCCCAATTTTACAAGGGAAACACACACCTTGCCTGCCTAATCTTCCCAAATGTCCTGATTAAGAATCTAAGGCAAGAGTGCATTAGATTAAAAACCCAATCCCTCAGCCGGATTCCAAAGCCTTCTCTAACAGGCCTCACCCAACCTACTACCCAACATCACACTCTTCCCAGCTGAGAACTTTTGCTTCTGCCTATCTAATTCTGTTGTTGTCGTTCAGTCACTAAACTCATTTCCGACTCTCTGTGACCCCACGGACCGCAGCCCACCAGGGGTCTCTGTCCTTCACTGTCTCCCAGAGTTTGCTCAAATTCATGTCCACTGAGCTGGTGATGCTGTCTAACCATCATCCTCTGTCGCCCCCTTCTCCTTTTGCCCTCAGTCTTTCCCAGCATCAGGGTCTTTTCCAGTGAGTCAGCTCTTTGAATCAGATGGCCAAAGCATTGGATCTTCAGATTCAACACCAGTCCTTCCAGTGAATATTCAGGGTTGATCTCCTTTAGGATTGACTGGTTTGATCTCTTTGCCGTCCAAGGGTCTTTGGTGCTTTGTCTTCTTTACAGCTATACCTGATGTACATGTACATCTCACATCTGTACAGGACTACTGGAAACCACAGTTTTGACTATATGGACCTTTGTTGCAAGCTGATTTCTCTGCTCTTTAATAGGTTTGTCATATCTTTCCTTCTAGAAGCAAGCTTCTTTTCATTTCATGGCTGCAGTCATGAAAGTGATTGGAAAGGGCAGTCCACAGTGATTTTGGAGACCAAGAAAATAAAATCTTACACCGCTTCTACTTTTTCCCCTTCTATTTGCCACAAAGTGATGGAACCAGATGCCATGATCTTAGTTTTTTTGAATGCTGAGTTTTAAGCCAGCCTTTTCACTCTCCTCTTTCACCTTCATCAAGAGGCTCTTTAGTTCCTCTTCACTTTCTGCCATTCGAGTGGTATCATCTGCATATCTGAGGTTGTTGATATTTCTACCAGCAATCTTAATTTCAGCTTGTGATTCATCCAGCCCAGCATTTCACATGATGCACTCTGCATATAAGTTAAATAAGCAAGGTGACAATATACATACTTGTCATTCTCCTTTCCCAATTTTGACCCAGTCAGTTTTCCGTATCCAGTTCTAACTGTTTCTTCTTGACCCTCATACAGGTTTCTCAGGAGACAAGTAAGGTGGTCTAGTACTCCCATCTCTTTAAGAATTCTTCATATTTTGTTGTGATCCATAGTCAAAGTCTTTAGCATAATCAATGAAGCAGAAGTAGATGTTTTTCTGGCACTCCCTTGCTTTCTTCATGATCCACCGAATGTTGGCAATTTGATCTCCGATTCCTCTGCCTTTTCTAAATCCAACCTGTACATCTGGAAGTTCTCAGTCAACATGCTGCTGAAGCCTAACTTAGAGGATTTTGAGCATAGCCATCCTAACCTGTGAAGCGAGCACCATAGCACAGCAGTGGGAACATTCTTTGGTGTTGCCTTTTGGGCTTGGAATGAAAACTGACCTCTTCCAGTCCCATGGCCTCAGCTGAGTTTTCCAAATTTGCTGGCATATTTAGTGCAGCACTTTAATAGCATCATCTTTCAGTATTTTAAACAGCTCAGCTAGAATTCCATCACTTCTAGTAGCTTAGCCTCTTGATGAAAGTGAAAGTGGAGAGTGAAAAAGTTGGCTTAAAGCTCAACATTCAGAAAACAAAGACCATGGCATCCGGTCCCATCACTTCATGGGAAATAGATGGGGAAACAGTGGAAACAGTGTCAGACTTTATTTTGGGGGGCTCCAAAATCACTGCAGATGGTGACTGCAGCCATGAAATTAAAAGACACTTACTTCTTGGAAGAAAAGTTATGACCAACCTAGATAGCATATTCAAAAGCAGAGACATTACTTTGCCAACTAAGGTCCGTCTAGTCAAGGCTATGGTTTTTCCTGTGGTCATGTATGGATGTGAGAGTGGGACTATGAAGAAGGCTGAGCGCTGAAGAATTGATGCTTTTGAACTGTGGTGTTGGAGAAGACTCTTGAGAGCCCCTTGGACTGCAAAGGAGATCCAACCAGTCCATTCAGAAGGAAATCAGCCCTGGGATTTCTTTGGAAGGAATAATGCTAAAGCTGAAACTCCAGTAGTTTGGCCACCTCATGCAAAGAGTTGACTCATTGGAAAAGACTCTGATGCTGGGAGGGGACGACAGAGGATGAGATGGCTGGATGGCATCACTGACTCGATGGACGTTGAGTCTGAGTCAACTCTGGGAGTTGGTGATGGACAGGGAAGCCTGGCGTGCTGCGATTCATGGGGTTGCAAAGAGTCGGACATGACTGAGCAACTGAACTGAACTGAACTGTTCTTAGTTCTTCCTAAGGCCCACTTGGCTTCACACTCCAGAATGTTTGGCTCTAGGTGAGTGACCACACCATCATGGTTATCCAGATCATTAAGACCTTCCTTCTGTAGTTCTGCTGCCTATTCTTGCCACCTGTTGTGAATCTCTTCGGCTTCTGTTAGGTCCTCCTTTGTGGTGCCCTTCCTTATATGAAATATTTCCTTGATATCTCTGGTTCTCTTGAAGAAATCTCCAGTCTTTCCCATTCTATTGTTTTCCTCTATTTCTTTGCATTGTTCATTTAAGAAGCCCTTCTTATCTCTCCTTGCTGTTCTCTGGAACTCTGCATTCAGTTTGGTATATCTTTCCATATCCCCCTTGTCTTTTGCTTCTCTTCTTTTTTCAACTATTTGTAAAGCCTCCTCAGACACCACTTTGCCTTCTTGCATTTCTTTTTCTTAGGGATGGTTTTGGTCACTGCCTCCTGAATGATGTTACAAACCTCTGTTCACAGTTCTTCAGGCACTCTGTCTACCAAATCTAATCCCTAGAATCTATTTCATCACCTCCACTGTAAAATCTAATTCTACTTCCTGCAAATCCCTTCTCCTCCAGGGAGCCACCCCTGACTCTCCCAGTGCTCTCTGAACCCTCCTTTCTCTTTGAACAATCACAGAATATATCCCCATACCATATGGGATGGTTCTCTGCTTTCTGAGTCTGCTCTCACTGGCTATGTTGAGAACAAGAATTCCATCTCAGATGTTCCATATTCCACCACAGTGTCTAGCGAAGACTCCAACTTCATTTCTGGAAGGTCAGTGACATGTTCTACACTAAGGCTCTAAGCACCCTACATGACATCCATACACACATCATTCCGAGAAGCCCCAGCTTCACCACGGTCCCCAGAAAACTACTGATGTAGCTGCATATCCTAGTCATGACCTCCACCACTCCCTTCCACAATGCCTACCGGCCTATCCCCACTCCCCGCTACACCCCTTCTCCCTGTCCACCACTCCTTCTTCCCTGCACGCTCACGCCCCAATCCTGACTTCTCCTACCCCACCCCCACTAGTCCAAGAAGGCACTTTACCACTGCAGCCTCAAGTTCAGAAGCACTGATGCCATAGAGTCCTGGAGGAATGTGGTTCTAGTGAAGGTCTTTGGGGTCATTGAGATTGAACCTAATTTTATATTTTTGATGGTCAAGGTAGGGATGTAAGGTGATGGGTTTCCTTTTGACAATCAAACCAGAAACCACCAAAGTTTTGGTACAGAAGGGTCCAGGGAGGGGACTTGCCATGGGGAAGGGCAACTGTGGAGGCAGGCCTTAGATGCCCCCCTAATTTTATCTCCCCTGAGTTCCTTTATTTGATTCCTGCTGTTCCTATACACCCTCCTGCCAATATGGGTCAATGGTCTCTGCTCAGTTTTCCCAAATCAGCTGTTATTAAAGCTAAAAGAGGATTAAATTCTAACATGGAACAGAAATGAGGAAATACAGAGAAAATGCAAACACCCTTAATGATTTTTTTTCCCAAAACATAGGTTTCTCAGGCAGTTATTCTAGTCCTGAAGAGATTCTGAACTCCAATGGTCTTTCCTCTTGCCCTGTTATTTCTCAGCCCCCAGCCTGCTCCCGGGAGCAGCTAAAGACTCAGCTGTCCTGAATCCCATACAAGTGTCCCCACACAAGTGCCCCATGTTCAGCTTCTCTTGTTGGAAACTTGATATGCTTGCCCACCCTCTCCCCTGCCCCCCACTCCAGCTGAGCTGATCTCCTGCTCATTCCACAACTGGAGGTCCCCCTGTTCTAGACCTAAGCTGTGGCCTCTGCCAGGCAGGAGCCTCCTCTGGCCAGAGCACCCTTCCTCCATCACAGGACATGATGCTTCCAGATGCCTCTGCCTGTGAAACAGTCAGTACCTGGTAGGATTTAACATGCACTCACATCCGTTCAACAACTCCTTGTACAGACACTGTTCACTGCTGTTGACACTCACGTCAGATGAGCGTTAGCCCCATGAAGCTTTCAGTGGAGGGCAGCGGAGACCACAGCATACAAATCTCATTCTCTGTGGGGGCTTTGCAATGCTATTTGCCCAGTCTCATCCTTTGCCCAGCAGAGCAATGGGAAGGGTCAAGGGCAGAGTTCACTCGGATCAGGGAGAGTTTGGGTGCACACAGGCATCTCTGATGAAGCAGAAGGAGGCAAAGCTTGGATTCTAGGGCATCTCTGGTCCTCCTGCCGTGCCGGGGGTGGGGAGGCACATGGGCCTCACAGAGGACACTCCTCGTCAACTCTGGGGATGACCTCAGACAGGAGAAAGCATTCAGTGTCAGAAAGTCACAGTGTCACACAGCACAGTCAAAACATACACTCTCCTCCCTGCCTCCCTTCTTCTTCCTCCTGCCTTGTCTCTTTCACACACGCATGTGCACGCACACACACATACACCTTCCTGGTGTCAGGTGTCTGTTAGATTTCCCTCTATATCAAGGAGCCTAGATTGCCCTGACTTGCAAAGGAGATCTTATACACAAAGTGCATCATTTAATTCCAGATCAATGAGAGTAATCACGTGTGTGTGTGTGTGTGTGTGTGTGTGTGTGTGTGTGTGAGATCTAGAAAGATACTAGCAGCAGGGTGACTACCCAATATTCATCAAGTGAGCTGATTTTTTTCTGTGAGCACCAGGAATGGGCCACGTGAGTGCCCCCAAATTTACACAGTAACTGTGTTTTCACCCCCAGGGCTGCCATCGCCTCGGGTCTGCACGGGTACAACGGGATGCTGGTGGGAATGCTGATAGCCGTGTTCTCTGAGAAGTTAGACTATTACTGGTGGCTTCTGCTTCCTGTGACCCTCACAGCCATGTCCTGGTGAGGCCCCTCCTTCCTTCTGCTTCCTTACCTACAAGGACCCAAGGTGTTTTGTCTGACACTGGCATGGGGCCCAGTGTCTTCTTCAAAGGCTGGCTTGTCTCCCAAGAGTCCAGGAGTTCAGTTGTAACATGAGGGGGTCATTTTGAGTTGGGAATAATAGAGACCTTTCAAAGGCCAAAGGCCTCATGTTTTTAATATTGGCTCTTTCTTTACTGTTTATGGCTGTCCTGGGTCTCTGCTGTACACGGGTCTCTACAGGCATGGTGAGCAGGGGCCACTCTTCCTTGCCATACGTGGGCTTCCATTGTGGCGGCTTTTCCTGTCGTAAAGCAGGCCCCTGAGTGCGTGGGCCTCCAGCGGTCATAGCACAGGCTCAGTTGCCCCACAGCATGTGGAATCTTCCCAGACCCGGGATTGAACCCACATCCCCCGCCTTGGCACGTGAATTCTTAACCACTGGACCACCAGGGAAGCCCACCACATAGGTTTTACTGTGCTGATAAACTCCTCTTTATGATAGGCTTCCTAATGAGGGCTAACACTTACCAAGTATTTTCTAAGTGCCTGGCACAGTGCTACGCAAGGGTGGACTATTACTGTCCCCAGTTTACAGAAGGGAAAGGAAGGTATGCAGAGGCTGCGTAACCTACCCCAGATGATAAACCCAGAGTCCGCACTATTCAACTCCAGGCTACATGGGAATTGTCAATCCAGCAGCCTAACCAAGACCCAAAAGCTGAAATTTCACTTCTAACAAAATCAGAGAGCTTGCTTGGGACAAAATCTCTCTGTTTAAAGCATAGAATCTTTGAGCAAGAAGCATCAGTTGAGGTCTTGCTGTGCAATCGCCTCATTTTTCAAAATAAAACAGTCAAGATGAAGGGTATTAGGAACAAATAGGCCTTTTACACACATGATGCCCAGTTCACTTGAACCTGCAGTGAGTCTGTAGCATCACGCCCACTGCCGCTGGTCACGCCCACCGCCGCTGGTCACGCCCACCGCCGCTGGTCACGCCCACCGCCGCTGGTCACGCCCACTGCCACGCAGCGGCTGAGAGCCTCAAGGGAGCCTGTGTCCCCCAGCCCCTGAGCTCTACAACTCTCCGACATGCCATCTGATTTTTAACATCTTTCTCTGGTTTCAAAGTCGGGAGTTACTAAAACCCGTCAGTTTAATTTAGTTTAAGTGCCGTTCCAGCACTTTCTAGTAGTGTTTGCAAATAAATTAAGACATTAAGCATTCTGGGCAATTTACATTCCTTCTTAGGATTTCCTCCTTAATGTATCAAGACAAAATGCTAAGGCAGTCATTTCTGTGGTGATTTCCTTAATGCCCCCCACATGCCACGCTGCAGAAGGAGGAGGGCCTATCTTTATTTGCATCCATTTGGTTTATAACTGCAAAGATTAAGCCCCTAAGACACGGAGCACTGGATGCCAGTGTGTCTGCAGTGCCCTCACCCTACCTCCACTTCCCAATTTAAAATGAAAAAAAAAAAAAAAAATTGAGCACCTCTACCCTGGCACTTCACTAATCCATTCATGCAGTCCTAGAAGCCAGTCCACAGGGCAGAGACTAGTAGTGCCAGAGTTCCCCAGCAAAGTACAATTTGCTGAGGGCCTTCATTGTCCGGAGATTGTTCTAGATGGTGGGGACAGCTGGGACCAAGAGAAGGTGTGCATCCTCTGGGAGCTTACATTCTTCTTGGCAAAGAAAGAAATACATTCATAAATTGTTCATTAAAAAGATCCTTTCAAGATGTGGTAAGTACTTTAAGGAAAGCAAAACGGGGCAAATGGGAAGGAGTGGTCCAGACTCGCACGGTCAGGGAAGGCCACTTTGCAGAGGGGATATTTAAACAGTCACCTAAACGACAAGAGTGTACCTGCCATTTGAAGTCGCAGGCAGAACCAGCAGCATGTGAAAAAATTCCAACTAAAAAGCATGATGTGTTCAAGAAACAAGACCAGTGGGGCTGAAGCCCAGTGAATGAAGCAGGGGTCGCAGGAGGCGAGGGCAGAAGTAATGAGGGCCATGTTCCATGCACCACATGACTCCAGGGAGCCTTTTTATTAATTGAAATATTGTTGCTGTACAATGTTATATAAGTTACAGGTGTGCAATATAGTGATTCACAATTTTTAAAGATTATATTCCATTTATAAATATTATAAGATATTGGTTATATTCCCTGTGTTGCAAATATATCCTTGTAGCTTACTTTGTACCTAATAGTTTCTACCTCTCCAGTAAGCCTTTCGATTTTTACTACAGCTGTGGTGAGAAGCAGTTAAAGGGCTTTAAGCAGAAGAGTGGAAGGACGTGGATAAATTTAAACAAATCTCTCTCCTCGCAGTGTAGAGTGGATTCTAGCTGGAACAGGCATGGATGCTGGAAGTGTAGTTAGGAGTCTGCTGCAATAACCCACAGAGGACAGAAATGTTTTGACTAGAGCCATGTCCATGAAGGCGATGAGAAGTGGCTAGGCTTAGGGTGTATTTTAAAGACGGTGAAGACAACAGGACATTCTGGGAGGCTGTGGAGCGTGATGAGGCAGGGAGGAGAGAAGACTCAGTGTGCTCCTATAATCTGCCTGAGAACATGGGCTGATGGAAAAGGCAGGGTAAAAAAGCAAGCTGGTGGTGGAAGACAGGACACAAATCAAGAGTTTTGTTTGGACACATTAAACGTCAGTCTTCTGAGTAGAGATGCTGAGAAAGACATTGGATGTGCAAATCCGGAACTTAGTGATCTGGTCAAGATTAGAAAATAGTAGCATGTAGAAGATACTTCATCCTGGAGACTAAAGACAGTCACGCAGAAAGAGAGTGTTTGAACAGAGAAGACCCAAGGCAGAGCTGTAGGATCCTCCAGCATTTAGATGTCTGGCAGAAGAGGGGAAGACCTGCCAAAGAGGACTTGAGGAGTGCCTGCAGAAACAACGAAGTGCAGTGTTGTTGTAGCCCTGACAGAAGGGTCTCAATCCCTGATGGAAGGGTTGAAGGTCCAACTGTCAAATGAAAGAGACAGAGACTGACCATGGATTCAGCAAGAGAGATGGCATCTGTGAGCTGGACAAGAGCCATTTCCATGGTGTGGGCAGAACATATACCTGATGGGAGTGGGTTCAGTAAAGAGGTGAAAGAGAAAGATTGGGGACAGCAAAGGCAGACTAGTCTTGAGTGTTGCTGTGCAGGAGGCAGAGAAATGGGGCAACAGCTGGAGCAGAAATCAGGTTAAAGGGGGAAGATCGTTATGTTAGAAGGCGCTAGAGCACTTTGGCCTTCCCAGGTGGCTCAGTGGTAAAAAATTCAGCTGCAATGCGGGAGCACAGGAAACCCGGCTTTGGTCCCTGGGGAAGGAAGATCCCCTGGAGTAGGAAATGGCAACCCACACCAGTATTCTTGCCTGGAAAATCCCACGGACAGAGGACCCTGGGGCGGGCTACAGTCCATGGGGTCGCAAAGAGCTGGACATGACTGAGCGAGTGAGCACACACACACTAGAGCACGTTATGCATTTATGAGGGTGACCTGGAGGAAAAGGAGAGGTTGAAGCTGCAAAAGAGAAAGGACAGAACCGCAGGAACCAAGACTTTGAGACAGGCTGAATCCCAAGTACAGGAAAAAGAATTAGCCTGAGAAGAGAGCAGGAGCACTCCATTATATGAAAAGGCAGAGAGGTAGAGTGTGTGGGAACAAAGCAGTTGGAATATGATTCTTATGGTCAGGAAGATGAGGCATTTCTCATCTTGTCATTTCTGTTTTCTTAATGAAGTAAAGCAAGGTGGTTGGTGAAACTACAGGGAGACAGAAAGCAAAGATTTGAGGAGAAGGGAGAAAATGTGAAATAGCTGTCCCAGCAAATTGGAAAGTTAATTTGCTAGGGATCTATAGTAGGGATTAGGGCAGGCTTAAATGCCTGTTTGAGACTGATCATCCTTAATTAAAAGTTACCCAATCAACCACATCACATGAGTTCAAGTTTGGCCCTGCAGCTGTACACCTGTGCACCTGTGGGAGGCATAGGGCATTGGATGCCAGGCAATGGTCCTTTCAGAAGAAACTGAGATGAGGCAAGGTAAATTTCCTAGTGCTACTCACTCAGCCTTTAAGTGTAGGAGTTAGGATTTGCACCTCACTCCCTCTTTCTCCAAAATCCATGCTGTCTACAAGGAAGATGAAAAGAACACAGGACACAATCAACTGAAGGTTTCATTTTCACATGCTGGTTCCCAGAATAGTTCCAAGCACTTGAGCTGAATTCAAGCCTGTGAGTTTCCTACGTCCATAGCAGCCTCCCCCTAGAAGGTTACTTCAAGCATATATTCTAAATGTTATCACAGCCCAGGATACATCATGATGTACCTTATAATGACCCAAAGGCAACTCATGCCGTTTTGTAAGGATTAGATTTTGTTTTCTTGGTTTAAGAAACCAAGAAATATGTAAATTATTTTATAAAGTTTCCTACTGAACGCAAGTTATAAGACTTTTAAATTTTGTTTCCCAAAGATGTAGACCTATATTGAACACTGGCTTATATCCAGTCCCAGGTCAGTGGACCACTAGATTCTCAAGGGAGACAGGAATGACTGTGTCAAGGAAAGGGGAACAGTGAGTGGCCCAGTGAGCGGACTAGACAGTGTAGACCGAAGATTGATGACAGCTATTAATCTTTTCTCTCTTTCATCTCCAGCCCCGTCTTTTCTAGTGCTTTGAGTTCCATCTTCAGCAAGTGGGACCTCCCTGTCTTCACGTTGCCCTTCAACTTCGCCGTGACTCTGTACCTGGCAGCCACCGGCCACTACAACCTCTTCTTCCCCATGACGCTGGTGGAGCCTGTGTCTTCAGTGCCCAACATCACCTGGTCGGAGATTGAGATGCCCTTGGTAAGTCGCCAACGGCAGGTGTGGGGGCGGCCTGTTTCCACTGCAGCCATCTCAGTCACCACTCTGTGGATTACTCAGGCTCTCAGCTTCTCTGCATCTCCAGTAAATGATGCATCTTAGCAGAGAGGAGCACGGGAAAGGGTCGCTGCCACCTCCACATCTTCTTTCCGTGACCCCCTACTGGAGACCGTACATGTGCCAGGCTTGTCATCAGACACTGAGCATACACAGGAAATAGGACAACATCCCTGCCTTCAGGACACCTACAATCTTCCCAGGGTAACAGATGATAAACAAGGGTACAGATGAGGGTTAGGCTGGCCATGCAGAATGGTGGCTTTGAGGGGAAAATATTAAACAAGATGAATAGGTAGGTGGAGGGTCACGGCACTGAAATAATATTTAAAATTAGGAATTTAAAGACATTAGCAATAGGAGAATTTCCTGGATGTTCAGTGATTAAGACTCCAAGCTTTCATTGCCAAGAGCCCAGGTTTGATCCCTGGTTAGGGAACTAAGATCCCACAAGCCACAAGGCATGCCCCCTGCCCCCACCAAAAAAAAAGATATTATCAATAGAAGATGGGGGTAAATTTTTGTGTATTTTCCATTTCAGTGGCTCTCAAGCAGGAGTGATTTTTTTTTTCCCTCTTAGGGATGGTGAATGTCTACAGAAATGTTTTAAAAGTCAAAACGAGGTGGAATGTACCACTGGCCTCTAGTGAGTAGAGGCCAGGGATGCTACTGGGCCTCCTACAATGCACGGCCTTCTCCCCACAGCAAAATTAACCAGCCCAAAATGTCAATAATGTCAAAGCTGAGAAACCTTGCCTTATGTCCTGATATCCACACATATACAAATGTATTTATTCTACTGATCTCTAGAAATCAGAGATAAAGGGATATAATAAAAATCTCACACAAGATTAAATATATTGAATTGTAAAACTTTGACCTTGTTAGTGCATATTAATGGACAGCCCCATGGACTGTAGCCCACCAGGCTCTGTTGTCCATGGGGATTCTCCAGGTAAGAATACTGGAGTGGGTTGCTATGCCCTCCTCCTGGGGGATCTTCCCAACCCAGGGATCAAACCCAGGTCTCCCGCATGGCAGGCAGATTCTTTACCATCTGAGCCACCAGGGAACCCCTGTTAATGAATACAGGGATAGCTAACAGCTTACCCTGAAGCAAATTTATCATGTACCAGACACTGTCCGAAGCCCTTAGCTTACTAACTCATTTAAACCTCACCATAACCCAATGCTAACTACCATCATCCTCTTTTACAGATGGGAAAACTAAGGCACAGGGAGGGTTAGTTGCCCAAGATCAAGCTGTAGCTGGTGCTTCAAATATTGTTCACAAAATCTGATTTCTGAGCCCTCCCCACCCAGCCTGGCCCTGCGTCTCGATGTGCTTAGTGTGGGGCTCAGCGTGGCCCTGGTGCCGGGCAGACATCAGGTGGCATGCACAGCGCAGGCCCTGGAGGCTCAGCCACACCCTGAGCCTGAAACTGTCAAGAAAAGAAGGCCTCCACCGTCCCTCGTGGCAGACGCTGCTGCCAACGCTGCCAAACTCTTTTTAAAGTTTTTGTCTTGTTAGAAGTTCTATCTGGGGCTGGGGCTGGGGCTAGAATGGGATCAGAGGCAGGGTTAGGGTCTAAATCCAAGGCAATGGAAAAGACAGAGCCCTGTGTTTAAGTGAAAGCCCGCTTTCTCAAATGGAAAACTACTGGGGTCAGAGCGGGAACAAAATGAACTGAATGCTCAGCCATCTGCTGACTGCACACACTGCCTCAGGGCACAGTCTGCTGTCCCTGAGCCCTTTGGGTGAAGCTGGTCTGAGTGACAGCCTCAGGGCATGCGGCACTGCAGGAGAAAAAGGCCCACTGAGCCCCCGACCGGCCCTGCATGGTGAGGCTGTACCATCCTGTGCTGAGAGACCAGAGTAGAGACAGCCACTTAGAAGAGATGCTTCTTATTCATCTTCAAACAGTAAAAAGTACTAGGAGCCAAATCCAGGTTCCCTGAGGCCCAAGCTCACCCTCTGAGCTCCCCGCACCGCCTCTCTGACCACTGACTCCTTTCCTTCTACACCATCCAGATCTGAGTTTTGACCAATCAGCGCCATTTCTCTTTTTCTCTTTAAAACAATGAGGGGAGTGATTTCTGTTTTGTTTAGCCGGCTTGTTGTTGTTACACAAGGATTATCCAGAGTACAGAGAAGGCCGGTCCTTAGGAAATTTCCACCGTACACCTGACTGCCCTTTGCACCAGGGTGTTGGCTTAGAGAGCAAATGGAGGGGTCAGGGCCCCGGTTCACCAGGCTGAAGTTTGGATCCCAGCAGAGCTTCATTCTAAACTCAGACTTCACTCCAAGGCAGCTTGCCCCCTCATTTTTCTCATTCTTGCCTGCTTGGACTTTAAACCTGGCTTCCCAGATGGAGCAGAGGTCCCTGGATTGGAACAAAGGATTTTCAGGGTTCCTTTAAATAAGACAGGGCCCGCACCCTGTGATTCCTTGCACAAGTCTATAGGCTCTGGACTAAACAATGGCTGGTGTTTAAAAGGCCACAAATTCAGAGGCAAGAATGGACATAGTTTAAAAACTGTCTGGGACACTTCAAATTCTCTAAAGAAATCAGACTGACTCTAGAATTAAATGAAGTTGTTAAAAAGAACAAAATTTCACCAAAGAGAGAAGTGCAGTGAACTCCCTACATCTACAGTAGATGACGACTAATCCCTTGGTCCCCAATTTCTATCATATATTAGCAATATCTGGTGCTCTGGCCATGCCCCCTCACACCACTTAGGATGTCTGGTGAGGTGCTAGGCATTAATATTTTTTTAAAAAAGAGCTTTAGGTGATTTCAGTGTTCACAAAATTTGGAAACCACTGAACTAATCCACACATATTTATTAAACACCTATTATGGCCCCAGCTAAAGGAGTCCTGTCCTCAAAGATGTCACATGAGCTAGTAATGGAGGAAGGAGTTGGCAGAATTTTGAAGCTGGAAGATTGTCTGTTGGGCAGCCTCCTTGTGTTACAGAGATGGTCACACACAAACTTCTGCAAAAAACCCTAAAAGCTGGGGCTCGCAACTCTGGGCCAGTGCTCTCCCTGCCCTGTCAATCTCCCTCTTTTCCTTTGTGCCCTCAAAGAACTTTTTGCCAAAATGTGGGTGATTTGGGTATTTTTTTAAAAAAGCTGTCTTGACATCACTGCCAAATCAATCATCGCCAGTTCCAACATCTCCCAGTGACTCTCAAGCCCAGGGATCCGGTGCTTCGTGCTGTTCTCCAGATATTCCTCATGCTACCTGTCTGCCAAGTGCTCCTGGAGATCAGGGGAAGTGCTCCTCTTCTTTCCCAGGCTCCCGCATCCCCGGGGTAACACCAAATGTGAGCAACCAAGAGACTAGGGGTCAGGCTCAGAGGCTTTAGCCTGGGATCGACTACCATGAGCTGGGTGATCTTTGGTCAAATCATTCATCAAAATGGCCTAGACAGAAACCAACACAATTTTCTGTAAAGCAGTTATCCTTCCATTTAAAAAATTTATTAAAAATTTATTAAAAAAATTTTTAATGGCCTAGAATATTTCCAGAATTCCTGGAATATTTCTAGGATTTCAGAAGGTCTAGAGGAAGCCCCCTGGTGCCCTGAAATCTCCCAAAGGCAGCCCAGGGAGGCAACTTCTAGACCCCCAAAGCAAAAGCCACATGTCCCTCAGAACCACCTGGCTCCAGCCTCTGTGCTGGGGACCTGCTCGGTTTTGCATGAGGGATGCTTAGATGCCTGCCAGGTGGTGGAGTGAGGAGTGATTTGTTCCAGCTCGTGCCTTCCCTTCCACATTCTCCCACACGCTGGCAGGCACAGCAATCCTCCCATTCCATGCCATGACCCCCTGGGGAAAGGCTCAGTCCTCACCCCGAGGCTTGGTCCTTGCATTATCAGCCCACACTCCACTGACCTGGACTTTGTTGACTTTGCAGCTGCTACAAGCCATCCCTGTCGGGGTCGGGCAGGTGTACGGCTGTGACAACCCCTGGACAGGTGGCGTGTTCCTGGTGGCCCTGTTCATCTGCTCGCCACTCATTTGCTTGCACGCAGCCATTGGCTCAATCGTGGGGCTGCTGGCAGGTAGGCCAAGGCGCCCCCTCTCGGCAGGGGTCATTTTCCTGAGGTCATTTCTCCCAGTACACACTAAAGAGTCTAAGCTTACTATCTTCACTGAAGTTTTTAAACACTGTCAGGGCTTGAGACTTATATTTTTTTCCTTTCTTGAGTCCGCAGGGCATATGGGGAGATGCAAAAGGGCCGAGACCTATTGGCCTGTAGCCCCTGGGAGCTGAGGGGTGGGAGGCAGAGGAGAATCTGGTGTGGGTGCGGAGCACTAGCAGACCCTGTAGGGGTATAAACGACCTGCTGCTAAGTCGCTTCAGTCATGTCCAACTCTGTGCAACCCCATAGACGGCAGCCCACTAGGCTCCTCTGTCCCTGGGATTCTCCAGGCAAGAATACTGGAGTGGGTTGCCATTTCCTTCTCCAGTGCATGAAAGTGAAAAGTGAAAGTGAAGTCACTCAGTCGTGCCCGACTCTTAATGACCCCATGGACTGCAGCCTACCAGGCTCCTCCATCCATGGGATTTTCCAAGCAAGAGTACTGGAGTGGGTTGCCATTGCCTTCTCCATAGACAACCTATAGCACTTTAAAATTTTAACTAAGCTAACAGGAAAAATTTTCCCAAGAATTGGATTGCTGTTTAACGAATGGGATTTAATTTCTACATATGTGTCTATACACACATTCATATATGTAAATGAAGAGAGTAGAGTCAGAAATGGACCTTGAGTGTTTGGGGAATAGAAGCCTGTTGACTTATCCCAATATTTTTCAAAAATTTCTTGGAAGCATGACTTAAAAAAATGTTATTTGGAAATAATTTCAAACTTATGAAAACTTACAAAATTAGAAATTGTATCTGAGAGACACCCACAAGTTCTTCATCCAGATTCACCTGCTGTTCACATCCATCCCCTCCTGCCGTCTCATTTCTCTGTCTGGATGTATCGATAAGTGTCTGGACATAATTTTTCTCAAGCAGTTGAAATCTTTCTTGCTAAAAATGCAGCTGCTCTGGCCAAAGGAGTGAGGAGGGCCTGCAGCCCCACCTCCTTGGCCCACCCTCACCCTAGAAGCAGTCATACCTCTGAGTGAAATCTTTGAAAAACAGTGGAAGCCACTGCTCTCCCCCCACTGTTGCTTTCCTAAGACCAGACGCCCTTTGTAGAGGCTCCTCTGATGAGCAGGTATTGGCGGGGAGAGGGGGGTCAGCGATGGGAGGAAGGGCACCTGGGGACTGGCACCAGCCATGGGGTGGCCTTTGTGCTGTGACCTCGAATCAGCCAGAAATGCAGTACCTTGTCCAACAGCCCTGACGGTGGCCACGCCCTTCAAGACCATCTACCTGGGCCTCTGGGGCTACAACTCTGTCCTCTCCTGCATCGCCATCGGGGGCATGTTCTACGCCCTCACCTGGCAGACCCACCTGCTGGCCCTCGTCTGCGGTAGGTACCGGGGAAGCTGGCAGCCAAGCCACTCTGCTGTTCCTTGCCCTTCCCCACTCCCCTGGCTGTGTGACACCCATGGTGGACCCTCATCAGTACTGAGCAGTAGTGATGGAAGGACTGCAGCTGGGATCTTATCACTAAGGGATTTAATGGGCCTTCCCTAAGAGCTGGGGGATCTGAGGTTCTTCCCCTGTCAGATGGCATCACCACCACTATTCCTCATGAACCACTAAAGTTCATGAGGAAGTCACACACGCATTTCCTCATGTGCTAGTGGCAGCATTCCTGGCCTCAACAACTGTTCTCGCTCCACCGCTATCGACAGGGCACCACTAAGTGCTAGGCCCTCGGCTAGACCTGGAAGACACAGACCACATCCTCATGAAGCCATGGTCTAGCAGAGACGTAATTGCCCAATATTCAGGACAATTGTCTGTGATATCTAAAAAGACCCCTGGAAAGAGCCAGTGAGATGACGTGCCTGGGAGGACTGAGGTCCCAGAAAATAGTCACATAATTAAAGGAGCCTGATTTGCATTGAGTAAACAAAGAACTCGCTGTGTGAAGAGAAATGACCACAGGCATGATACTGCACCCCAGCGCCGCGCTCCGTGCTGGGCAAACAGCACTCATTTCATCCTGCCAAGGCCACTGCCAGGCATGGATTTTAGCCCCATTTTACAGGAGAGGAAATGAGACTCAGAGGTTGACAAACTTGTCCAAACACAACTATTGATGGCAGAAGTGAGATTCAAACTCCAGTCCCATCAGCCTCCCTGTCCTGGAGTTGTCTATATCCTCTGGAACCAACAGGACACTAATCACTAATACACAAAACTAGAGACAAGCGAAGGGCATAATATCATCCAGAAGGGGTTTTTTTTGTTTGTTTTCCCCCAGTTAAGTGTGGGAACTGTAAATGCCTTCTGTGTCTCTTGTACACTCCTCAGCATCCAGCTGGAGGCTGGACTTGGAGCCAGTGGGCTCAGCAAATATTCACCAAGTCAAAACTACCAAGGTATTTTGAGGTTGAGACTGTAATTGTCTATGATCCTCAGAGAGATGGCCGATTCCTGTGGCTGGAACCACCTGGGAAGGCTTTGGGAGGAGGCTGGGGCTTATCTCAACCCTTTCAGGGTGGGATTTAGATAAGCAAAGAGAGGGGAAAGGTGTTCTGGACAGGAAAACAGAGCAAACAGAGGCAGAAGTAGCTTGTCCAGAGGCACCAGGGCTGTGGATGAGTTGCCCTCACTGTCCTGGGGGTCCTCATCTGTGGGTGAAGCCGGGTGCCTGGCTCAGGGACCCAACATGGTCCAGCTGTGAGGGGACTTGGTGAGGGTCCAACAGCATCACAGCAGCTCAGAATTTTGGACAAGAGGGACTTTATTCAGAGTTCATATAGTCTGACAACTCATCCTTCCAGACAGACAGTCACCCAGCCATCCAGTCTGTGCTAGAGCATCACCAAGGGTAGTGTGGAGGAGTAAAAGATGCTTGTAGACCCCTGACTCTATGCAGGGCTACCATGGAAGTGGGGAGGGAATAAAGGGATATGCAGGCTTTCATCTCTACCCTCAGAGAGCACACAGCCCAGTGAGAGATGGGTCACAAGGGAACACACCAGATGTCAGGGTGTGGAGCCAACACGGTGGCACTGGGGCCAGGGTGGAGTCTGCTCTTAGGGAAGGCTGAGGATGGGCCCTGGGAAGCTGACTCCTGATGGTCCTTGTGTCTCCACAGCCCTGTTCTGTGCATACATGGGAGCAGCTCTCACCAACATAATGTCAGTGGTAAGTTTGGGGTCTCCTGACACTACCCTAAAGTGCCCCGACCCAACCAGGGCTTCAGGACATTTGGAGTCTTGTGAGTGAGTTCTGGTCACTAGCACTCCATACAACAGCCTGGTCAAGGTTTATTTGGGGTTTTCCCAGAGAAGGCCTGGCCGTGGCATATTTTATGTGCCTCTGGGGGGTGTGTTCGTGTGGATGTGTGTGTGAAAGAGAAAGTGTTGTAACCAGCAGTGGGGAATATGGGTGGACAGATGGAGGTACTCATGTTTAGCCAGAAATGAGAGATTGTCTCTAGGGGATTTTCAGCGCCATCATTAAAAGAATCTGATTGTCCCCAAAGGGACCAACACCTCAAATTCAAACCAACCATTCTGACACGATCAACCCAGAAGCCAAGGCTGTCACTAGGGGAGGGTCGCCATTCTCAGCCCCTACCGCATCCTTCTCCTTCAGGGTCCCAGGAACCCAGGAACATTTTCAGATCCCAGTATTTTTGCTTTCAGGTTGGTGTGCCACCAGGCACCTGGCCCTTCTGCCTCTCCACACTCACCTTTCTGCTCCTGACGACCAACAGCCCCACCATCTACAAGCTCCCACTCAGCAGAGTCACCTACCCAGAGGCCAACCGCATCTACTACCTGACAGCAAAAAGCCGGGAAGAGGAGAAGCCCTCCAGCGGTGACTAGCCAAGCTACAGGCAGAAATGCTCTTTGCCTCGACCGGGGCCTGCTCCCTGTGATCTCAGCTCTGGGTCAATCGGCTGCAGCACTCACTTCCTTTGCCTCTCCTCACACCTGTGTGGAACAAAACACACCTAGACCTCCCCTCTCCCTGACACTGATTTTCTCTCTCTGCCCAAATCGCCTTAACTCTCCACTGTGCACTGTTAGAAGAAGTTGGTGATGAGTTCCTGGTATTAGTAGGAAGGCATGTATTTTCAATGTCAGTGACTTAAAACAAAACCATTCTTTGTATTTAGTCTTTTGTAAAGGTGATTCAGAGATGATCTTCTTAGCAGGTTTAACTAAATAATAGAAGCTATGAAATTAAACGTGCTGAGTGGTTCCTGAATGGGTGAAAATTTAGGGAATGCGGATGCCAGAGTGCACAGAGCTAATGACTGGTGGGCACATACAGCTTTACATAAAAGAGAGAAATTTCAGATAGAGGAACACAGTTTGAAAGTCAAAATGGGGACAGTTAGAGCACTGAAAGTATCTAAATAGGGACTCAAACGTTCAGGGGTCAGAGTAAAGTGCAAGAGGATATTCTGTAGCAGGAAGTAATCAGTAAGTTAGGCTCCTACATGACTCATGATGAAAGATTGGCATGTCTCACTGCAGGTCAAGCCAGCAACTTTGAGCAGGAAATTCAGTTGAGGAAATCACCTGAGCTCAGTATGTGAGAGGCTGGGGAGATCCATTTCATCCAGTTTGCCTGTGGGTGTTGGAATTTTATGAGATTTATGATACTTAAAACAAATGGTTAACCTTGAGTAGAAGACCAAACAATTATCAATGAATTGTATAATTTTGTCTTCCCAATTATAGGCATTAACTTTCTATCTTTATTTAGATACAGGGGTTGTCAACCTTGTCCTGAAAAGTGTCAAATTTCAGCTCTGGAGGCTACACAATCTCTTACAAATAAATACTCAACCCTGTCATCATAGAGCAGAGTAGCCTTAGACAACATGTGAATGAAAGAGGGTGGCTGTGTTCCAATAAGACTTTATTAAGCAAGCAGCTAGATTTGGCCCACTAGCTGTAGTTGGCTGGTCCCTGCTATAGGCCATCCAGACAACAACGCTCAGGGTCTAGAGACCCATATGTGACTTAGGAGCTGGTGGGAAGTGGGCAGACTCAAAGGACACCACCAGATTCTTTACATCAGACAAAGCCACAAGGCATTTACATGCTGGGCGATAGTGTGGAGTGTCTTAGGAAATCGAGGGCACCGGGAAAGGGAGATCAGGGTGGCAGGAAGCAGGAAGATCTGCCCTGAGGCTCTTTCAGAGACTGACAAGCCCAGTGATGAGCACTAGGGGGCGCAGTTTTACACCGGCCCCTCCATCCACACGCGTGTCTAGGACACACCCCTCAGGCTCACCCTCTCTTGGCTCCTCGCTGTTTTGCCTCTGCCAGTAGGTTCACCACCACGGGAGGAAGAAGAAAACTGGAGCCCTTCAGTGCAGGGTTTCCAGGCAAGAGGAGCAGGGAGGCGCTGGAATCTCAGGGCTGGAGGGAGCACGCAGGCCAGGTTGCGCCACCATACTGTGACCCATGACCTCCATTTGGAGGAAGAGGACTTTTTGTTTCCAGACAGGCTTCCAGAGGGGACTCCCGTCACCCTTTGGAAGGAGACCCCTCACCCCACGTGTCCTAGCAGGAGATAGAACCAGAAACCCTATTTGTTCTTTATGGGCAAATTGTCCTAGGAAAGCCCCTGTTCTCTCCATTAAGCCCTGAGAATCTCCACCCAAAGCACTGGATATGATGGGAACAGTCCTTTAGCCACGCTTTTTATTGGATTCTCAGGAGAGGAAGACTATCTGGATATGAAAAATGCTTTCAGCTCAGTTGGACAAGATTCTCTCTCCCCTTCCTTCTCTTCCTACACCACTTCTTGGTTTGTCATTTACAAGGTAACACATGGGTCACAGTTATCAGGGTTGTTTTTCCCTCCCAAGTTCCTGCTTTAATTCTCCCGCAAGAATTAACAGTTAACTGTGTTGCAAGCTGCCAAACTTGTTCGGAGAAAAATGGATAAAAGCTAAGTTATTCTGAAAAAGGAGAAAGTATGTCCAGCAAATCTGGAAAAGCCGCACAGCCCCAGAAACTCTATAATGCAGTGTGATCAAGATGGCCAGGTATTTATGCATGAGTAAATGTTTTTACACGTGTTTTTACACATTATCTGCTAGTATGATGTAAGGAAAAAACAGACAAAGTGTATTATTAATCAGTGAATTACCTTGCCAAGAGAAGTTGTACAGGAATGATAAAATAATTTTTTTTCAATCCTTTGAGGCTGAGATGCTGAAAGTTGACGATATTTTCCAAATGTGGTCAAACAATCTTCTCTTGAAAGCAGAACAAGTATAGTCATTAAGCCAGGCTGGTGAACAGAAGCGGCATCTCTCTTGGGCACAGCTGAGGGTGGGCAGAAGTGAAAACCCTCTAAGAAAGCTCTGCCCAGCACAGGCCACTGTCCACAGGCCATGGACAGATGTCCAGAGGTCCTCTTAAGTAGTCCAAATAGCCCCCAGCACCTGAGAGCTAACTCCCTGGTGTTATCTTGTCCCACTTTAACCAGAGCTTCCCCCTCTCCTGCCCCTGAACATGTCGAGAGCCCTAACCTTGCAGATTCTCCCCACCAGCATGGGGCAATCCAGGAGGCCTCCAGGAGGGAAGAAGTGTTTCTGGGAACATGTCATAGCTGTTTCCCTAGTATCATCTCAAACTACCAGCAGTTCTTGGATGTACAAATGATATAGTGAATAGTGAAGTCGCTCAGTTGTGTCCGACTCTTTGCGACCCCATGGACTGTAGCCTACCAGGCTCCTCTGTCCATGGGATTTTCCAGGCAATAGTCCCGGAGTGGATTGCCACTTCCTTCTCCAGGGGATCTTCCCGACACAGGGATCGAACTCGGATCTTCCACATTGTAGACAGACGCTTTACCATCTGAGCCACCAGGGAAGTACAAATGATAGTTGAATATAAATATTTATGGTTGAACAGAAACAAACTACTACTGTCTGAAATTCAAGAAAGTAAGAATGTATGTGTGGGGTTGGGGACGGCAGGCTTTAGCAGGAGTGCTGTCTTTAAACTCTTTTTTCCCTAACAAACCCCTTTCTCCCCCTCTCCGCTGCCTCCTCCCTCTGACCTGGCCGTCTCTCCCACCCGTTCTCATCTTCTGTCCTACAACACTGACAAGCTCTACCATCACTGTGAAACAGTGTTGTTCTGCCGCATTTTTAAATGGTCAGTTTTAATTATCTCTGCAGTCTCTTCTATGATAACTGACATAATCAAAATCTCTGCTTCAAACTGGGAGCTTGCTAGGAAATAATCCATTTTCTTTAGTGTTAAAGTTTTATTGCCAGAATATTATTCATAATGTTCTCGTGGTAATTTGTATCTCTCCGGTTATCTGCGGCTTTGTCTCCTTTTTCATTTCTAATCTTATGTAATTTTCTCTTTCCCTTAGGCTTGTGAGGGGTTCATTCATTTTACTGATTTTTTTCAAAGAAGCAGTTTAGAATTTATTTGTCTTTTTCTACTCATTTCGATTTGTTTTTATTTATTTCTTTTTCCTGTTTTCTTGTGGTTTATTTGAATGTTCTCTTCTGCTAATGTTTTTAAAATTCATATAAAATTCCCTTATTTTAGATCTTTGCCATTTAACAACAAAGACATTTAAGTCTATTCATTTCCCTCAGTTACAGCTTTAGCTGTGTACTGTAGGTTTTGGAATAAAGTGTTCTGTTTTCATCAATTTTAAAAGTTTGTTATTTTTTCATTTTATTTCTCTTTGAGGCAAGAATTTTTGAAGTATGTGTTTCTTGATTTCCAGCACTTCAAACTTTTTGATGTTTTTCAGCTTTCCATATCTACTTTTATAGGATTATGAGCAAAGAATATGGCTGGTACAATCTTTATTTTTAAATGTTATGCATTTTTCTTTGTAGCCAAGTATATGATTGATTTTGAACATACAAAATGCAGATTTTTTAATCTGAAGGAAATGTATATTAAATTGATTTATTAACTGCATCATTCAACTCTTCTATGCACTTATTTATTTTTAGTCTATAAATCTTAATTCTGAAAAGGCTTTGTTAAAATTCAACTATAATTGTATAGTTTTATTAAACTTTTTTTGTATTTCTGAAATATGTCTCATATATTTAGGAGCTACATTGTTTGGTACCTATGGACTATGAGTAACATTGATTATTCTTAAATTTTATCTTTTACTACTACAGACTGCCCGTTTTTATGCTCATTAATGCCTTTAACCAAATTCCAATTCAGCTGTCATTGACACTGCTGAATCCACTTTCTGGTATTTCCTTATCCTTTTATTTTAAACTTTATCATTTCCTTTTAACTGTACCACTTTCTTTTAACTGTGTTTCTGACCTCATTCACTCATTCATCCAGAAGACATTGCATGAGGAACTATTTTAATATGTCACTCAGGCCCCCTTGACAACAAACCAGGAAAGAATCAGACCATTTCCTGCCTTCAAGGAATTCATGTTATGGGGATTTGCCTGGCCATGTGAGTAATCTTACCTGAGAGGATGTCACCACATAAGACTGCCTGAGCCACATAAGGTCACAGCGCCAGTTTCATGATTTTTAGTGGTGAATGAAATATCTTGTTGGGTTAATCTTCTGTTTAGGAAGATTAAGCATGATGTTAAGGGTTTCAAGAAAATTTCTATGCCTCTTCTCCTCTTGTTCTTTATCTTGTCATTACCTGCCTGCCCAAACACTCCCAGCTGTCCCTTCAGTTCAAGTCTTTGAACCTGTTACAAAGTAAACAGTCTTGGGAAGGTAACATAGAAAGCATGATCAATCACTTGCATCTTAGGTTGAAGGAGTCATTTCTGAGAATTGGTTGGATGAGAAAAGGAGAGGAGAGTACAAAGAGAAAAATGGGTAGCACATTTTGAGAGTGTCTTTGGCTGAGATGGGGCCAGGCTAGAGGAATGAGATATGGAGGCCCTTTGTTCTATCATCGGTGATGAGGAACTGTTGTATTCAGCTTAGAGAAGAGAAGAAATGCCTAGGGCCATGACTGTGGAAGAAGTTGTCATGTTACTCAACAATACCTCAGAGCATAGAATAAGGACCACTAGATGGGAGTGATAAGCAAACAGACATTGAACCAATGGAAAGGGATGCTTTTTACAATGGAAGTTGCCTGAGAAATGGTTGTCCTGTGAAACTCTGAGTTCAGGACAAGGGCAGGAGACCTATTAGAGATGCTTGCTCTTAGTAGGGTAGACCAGATGACCGTGGCAGCCTCTCTTCCAACTTCAAGTTTCAGTGATACTATGGCCCTGAGTTCCTACAGAGAAATAAGGGGGAGGTATCATTAAGGTGGTAAAAAGTATAAACATGGAGACAAATATATCAAAAATATACCATTGCTGCATTTATAGGTTTTCCTAGAGCTTGACTGGTTAGCCATTTGCTCAGTCTATCAAAATGCTCAACATGGCTACTTGTGTGGATGCAGCCTGAGGGACCAGCATCATTTAACTGTGCCTTTTCCTTGACTTTCTCATCTTCGTCACTTTCCTCTCTCCAGGGACTCCTCTTCCGGTCAACCCTATAAGATCTGCCCATCAAGAAACTCAATCTTCTTACATCTGTGGCCTACATCTGTGGCTACATCAAATCTGTGTGTTCTAGTTTGTCTGTACTTCCTGTACAAGTCTTGAGCTTTATCTCCATGGGTCATAAATGTTGTAAGGGCCTAGGGACAACTATTAATATAATCTAAAACCAGCTAAGAGTTGGCAGTTTCAGTGAGGTTTATTGATTTCCACTCAATAAACCACAGTCTCATCTGGCAACTTTAAAAGGCATTCACTTTTTAATATGAGATTTTTCAACTTACTTGGCTTTTCTTGCCTCTTGTGATTCAAAGAAAATAGAAGAATCCATAAGAAACACTTCTATTCCTAGTGGAATTAGAATTCCAAGGCCCCAAGGAGGGAGGCGGGGGACATTGCTAGAAAAGTCCTCTTATTCTCTGTGAACTGGTAGCTAGGAGCTGCCAGCCTCTCCTCCACAGGCTGCTGAAACTGAATGAATAAAGGAAGTAACTCTCCAGGGAGCTTCTAGCTCAGCTTTCATTCATTCCACAGGAACTCTAGCCTTTTCCCTGGAGGAATCTGACCTCCCCAAGTCTGGCTCCTAGAGGTCAGTGCAGGCTCCTGCCCCTACAAAGTTGGCAATGCAGAGTTGAAGCCATGAACATTATGAAGAAGATAGTTCCGAAGGAAATTCTGATTGACCAAGCCCACCAGGAGATGATAACCGGTACCCATAAATTATCTTGGGGATCCCCCAGTATCGAGCTGTGGCCTTTGGTGGGACCCTTTGGCAACAAGCATCCACCTCAGTCTTCTGCTTTCCAGGAGCACTCGCTTGCCCCTCCCTTGGTGTCAGACACCACTCATCTGAGGACGCAGATCCATTTGGCTCCTGAGATGTGGGTGGATTTCCTGATGGCTCCTCCCTCCTGGCTACTCATTTCCTGTCTTTTCTAATTGGTCACATGTTGTTCCTGGGTAGCATCGCCCTGTTACTTTCGGATGCGTAGGGGGCTGAAGTGAAGAATGCACCACCGGAAGTTCAGGAGTGTTCAGGAGAGGCCAGAGCAAGAGAGGGCACGGGGTGGGCCTCCTGAGCTGAGACCAGCAGGCTGGGGACAAGGAACGTGTCATCAGCAGATGGCCACAGGCCCTGAACTTCAATACCAGAGGAAGGCCCCTGTGCGGGAGCTGAACTCCAGTCCGTTCCCCACCCCTCCCTGGAATGTGGGGCTCCCCCCCTCCACTCGTCTGTTTGCTTTCCTTCCTCAGAAGGGGCCCCTCACCCTGTGATCAGGACCCCTCTCCGGCAGTTCCAAAACACCTGGCCTGGTGGAAAGGGCGTTTGACGTCAGCGGGGAGTTTGTCTACTCAGGTGTAGCTAATATCCTCAGTGTGAGTTCTGTTTCTGAACTTGGGCAGCCACCTCACACCCTGTCAGTTGAGTGGGTGGGGGTGATACGCAGTTGATGCTTGACCCTTCAGACTCACAAAGCCAAACAGAACATGTTTGGATTGGGCCTCCTCCCCAGACTCCAGCCCACCAGACCCCCCCCACCCCCCCCCCCCCACCACCACCACCACGGCTGTCTGGGACCCAGGAGGGCGGCTTCCCTCCATATATAGAGCTCAGAGTCCTTTCTGGAGACCGGGGTTAGGTTTTGCCCTCCTTACTCTGAGAGGGCCCACCAGGACCTGGTCAGCAGAGTCAGGAGGAAAGGTCTAGAAATTTCCACAAAACCAGAAAGAAGGCATCTAGTATTAATTAGGCTGTGCAGAAATATCCATCAAGACACAGATGGCAATAACATTCCTCAGCCTGTGCCCTGCCTGTGTGGGGGATTAAGGGAGTTCATTGAGGTGGGAACGCAAATTGGCCCCTGAGGAGACGACACTTAGGTAATTGCCTTAAAGGCATATACTGGAGCAAGAATTCTAAGGAAAGGGGTGATTGAAGGCGATGCCTGAGGAAGGACAGAGAAACTACCTCCAGGCAGTCCAAGCTCTGCCCCTTTAAAGGAAACCTGCCTGATGGGGGCACCATGGTGGCCAAGGCCAGTCTTCCCCAGGGAGTTTAGGAAAGTCAAAGAGTGAGCACGCTGCAGGAAGGGCGCTGCTTTTCTCTCCCTCTTCTGCCACATGGTGCCCTTCCTCAAGTGGAAGCCAAGCACCGGGCATAAGGTGAGCAAACGCGAGGGGAATTTACGGAAAGGCAACCAGAGGATGAGCTGGTGGGCTGTGGGAACTGAAGAGGCTCAGCTTTAGGGAGAAGCCCGGCGCCTGAGTTGAGGACCAGAGACGCCACCCAACTGGAAAGAAGTTTCTTCCCAAATCCCAGTGGTCTGGACTCCTCCAGACCTGTGCAAGAAATCCAAAGGAACTCAGGTAAGAGGTCTGGGGGAGAAAAAGGAATCAGGGAGACCCTCTAGCTGGGCTTCCCATGTGGCTCAGTGGTAAAGACTCCACCTGCCAATGCAGGAGACTCTGGTTCGATCCCCAGGTTGGGAAGATCCCCTAGAGAAGGAAATGGCAACCCCTCTAGTATTCTTGCCTGGGAAATCCCATGGACAGAGGATTCTGGTGGGCTACAGTCCATGGAGTTGCAAAGAATCAGGCACGACTGACCTACTGAACAACAGACCCCCTACCCGACAGGGGCCTCTATCCGACTTTTCAAAGAAACAGAAAAAAAAAAGTCAATCTCTCTGTTCCTTCTTCTGCTGAGCGTCAGAAAGACAGTCCTGGGAATGGAGGACCTTATTAAGTACTCCAGGGAGAGTTCAGATCCTGGAAGCTTCAAGCTGGACGAGCTCTTAAATAATTCTATTAATAGTTCAAACCCCATGAGGAACCCCATGGCTTATACAGGAAGCTGTCCAGGTGATAAATGAGCCTGGACAGAAGCCCAGGTGTCCTAACTCACAACACTGAGCTCTTCTTGCACATCTGGCGATGGATCTAAGTTAACCCATCAGCCTCAAATCCCCTTACCACCTACCTGTCCGCTGGATGAGCCTTCATATTTATCATCCTTTCCACAACTCTGCAACACACAGCTCTGACATCAGTGTGATTCCCAGGGCAGCCCCATGTTGAGCTGACTGTGAGATGCTAATGAGGTAGGTTTGAGAACCTTGTTCCCAAGAGTCCTCACCTGCTGCTTCCAGGGTGGAGGTGCCTGGTCCAGAGGCACCTTAGCCTCTCACTTTAGGTCTTATACTCCTTCCACAGACATGCCAAGAGAACTAGAGCATCTCAGTATCCACAAACATCTTCACACAGCCCATCTCCTCAGTGGCCCTCTCTTTCATGGGCATCTGAGATAACTTTAGACATGTTCTGTGTAGCTACAGAGTGATGTTTCTGGAAGATAGGTAGCCATGCCATGAGGAAAAAAGTCTCAGGACACTGACTTTATCTGATCAGAGAATGAACAATCTGGTATGATATGTGATCTCCTCAAAACTAGCGCTGAAGGATAGGAGCCTCAGTGAACTTGCTGAGATTAGGCAATCCTGAGACTTGGAGAGCCCACGGCCAGTCCTCTGCCTGCCTTCATGTACCCTCTCAGACTTGTACAGCATCCACACTTTCCTTTAAAAGAGGAGGGGAAAAATAAGTTTACTCTCAAGTGCCAACTGTATCTAACTGGTATTGTTTGTCTGGAGATTTGTGTTAAGAAGGATTCTGAGGCTGTGTTGAAACTGACTGGGAAGAGGTCTATGGTCCGTTAGCTGTGTTTGCCACAGACAACGCAGGGAAGAAGCAGCAGAGAAGGGGAACGTTGCCGCAAGAGAAAAAGCAGGTACACAGCAGCCCAGAATTTCCTTGGCCTGTCACTGGATGACACGAACGTAATGGCACACAGGTGGATTCTTTCTGTTTGTTTTTGGTAACTTTTGTTACTCCTTGTAGGATATGAAATACTTCGTAATTTTTTAAAATAAAAAGATCACAAGTCCACTGATATCATTTGCGAAGGCTCCAACAGTCTGTAAAACATCTATGTTGCAGGAGTAAAGAATCACAACCAGGAGGTTAAAACATAGCTCTGTAACTAATCAGCTATTTGGCCTCAGGAAAGCTGCTTTTCTCTGGGCCTCAGTTTTGTTCTGCTTTGTTTGCTAATACCTAGATCCAAATTCTGGAGAAGGAAATGGCAACCCACTCCAGTGTTCTTGCCTGGAGAATCCCATGGACAGAAGAGCCTGGTGGGCCACAGTCCATGGGGTTGCAGAGTCAGACACGACTAAGTGACTAACACACACACAGACCCAAATTCACTTGGTTATTAAAGACTGAGAGTTCCAAGTAGTTTCATTGGATTGGAAAATTTTCATGTACATTGTAACTATCAGTATAAAACTCCCCTGTGGCCCTAACTTCAAAAGATGGATCTAGGGTACCTTCTGGAAAGAAATGGAATGATCCACGTGGCCATATAAATCAAGGTTAGCTTCGTGGAGGAAGCGGAACATAAACCAGATGATGAAGGCTGAATAGAAACTAGGCAAGAAGAGGCAGAGGGGGCCAGAGGCAAGGCCAGAATACCAAGGCAGGGTGTGTGTTGGGCAGCAAAGGATGAGTGGGACGATGAAATCAGCCCTATTGTGGAACAGCTGGAAAGCCTGGCTGAGCAGTTTAGGCATTAATATACCCTTGGCAGTAGGGAGCCACAGAGATTGTTGAGTGAGAGTCACGTAATGATATGCCTAATAACTGAAGCACAGAATGGATTGAAAGGAGGGAAATTAACAACACAGACACACCATTCTGAGGTGTGGCCTGGGTGTGAATAGGGAAAGGAGAGTGAAATCTCCCTCAGAGGAAGGTCAGTCAGATGTTACCCCAGTTACAGATGGGGCGCTCTGACCTTCGCACTCTCCTCAGCCTCATTCATGAGGTTGTTATAAGGTTAAACAAGGTTGCAAGAGGCACCAACTCATTTATGCTATTAATGTCTTCATGGAGTGAGACAGAGACTCCAAAGTTACCCCGCTCCTCTAAGCCTTCCTCTCCACCTCTATGAGGAGGTGGCTACTAGAGGAAGGGCTGGATCAGAGGGCTGGACTGGATACGCTGAAAAGCCTTTTCCAGTTAACGTTCAATGCCTCTGATAGTTAATAGAATGATCTTTGAAAATGTCAACTAAACACAACTTCACAGAAAAAGATAACACCTCATTTACCACCCACAGATGTCTGCATCACACATACACACACGGTAGCCTGGAAAATTGCACATCACAGCGCAAAGCTCAACTTCTGCATGGGGAAACGTGTGCCCAAATTGTGGCCAGTGTTATCCTGTAGGACTGGATGTAGGAAAAAATCAAATTATATACAATTGTCACTTCAAAAAATATCCTTCTGGTGTAGTTGCCTCATGATGCGGGAGTCTCTGCCACAGTAAGCTAGAGAAATAAGAGACGTAGGGATCTGTGGAGTGATGACAAAAGGGTCTTGACAGTAGGTTCCAGATTCTCTATATGTTGGGCATTGCTAGTGATAGATGGACAGCATTGGCCCACCTCCAGGAGGCAGGAAAACCTGTTCAAAACCTGAGAAAGACAGCTTGTAGGCAGTGTACAGGTAGAGACTTGTTTGAGTAAAGGTTGATTATTAGTAAAATAGACTAGATCATTTTTCCTCTTCTGAAAGATGTCATATACGATTTGGGTTTGGTTTTTTTCCCCTCAAAGGAACTTTAGTAAGCTTCAAAATTGTATCTGACAGGTGGGGTCTTCTGTAAAATGACTTTTACCCCTGATATTTGAACAGATGGCATTTTCTGTGTGTTAGCAATCAGTAGACGCGTAGATACTATGGATACTACTCTTCAGAAAAAAAAGGGGAGGCTTTTAAGCAAATCATTGTGGCTCATGACTGTTCTTTCCTTCTCTGAATCAATGAGAGGGTAGCATCGCTGGACTCTTGCCTCTTAAGATACAAGATGCTGGCAATCCCTGAGGGCAGGGACTGTGCCCCTGAATTGGACAACCCCAGTATGATGCTACCTGCACTGGGACACTTAAAAGTCTGGTTAGAGAAGGAGGTGACAGCAGTCCCTATGCCAGGTAGGCATGCCGAGGAGTTACTCAGCTGCTAAGGTTTGCGTGCAGATTCTTGAGGACAGAGCTTCCCAGAACATGTGTAGTTGGACCAAAAGAGTAAAGCCATTGGTCCTTGACGAAAACAGAGGGGGCCTGGCATGGCCCGAGTCCCCAGGATCAGGCCGTAAGCATCACCATCTGTTTGCTGCACTATGCCACTCAGTACTATTTTTTGTGTGCCATGATGTTAGAGGGAAAGCCAAAATAAACCCCCAAAGTGAGTCATTGTTAAAAAAATTTTGTTCTTGGGCTTTAGAACACCCAGGCCCCTACCTTCTAAGCAGCTTGGCGGTTTTCAGCCACGGGGTATAACCTCTTGCTAACCAAAACAAATCACATGGAGCAAGATCTCGGTCTTCAGTGGCCTGTTTCATTCTCTCTCATTAACTGTGTTCTTCCATCCACTCATGAATGATTTCTGGGCCTCTGATTGGTTGGTCACAGGCGGCCCATCACTCAATGACATCTATAAACTCCCTTTCTTCTCTCCAGGCAGTGCTGGAAACAGTCAGCTCTTGCCCATCAGTTTCCGAATCCCTACACAGCTCAGCCATCACCATCGTGAACCTGTGTAAGACTCTCACTTTCAATATTTACCAAGCATTTAACATCTACAGTGAGATATATTATTTCTTTAATAGTTCATACCCTGAAATGGTGGTTCATACCCAGCCAATGGTGGTTCTTTATACCAGTCAGAAATTAAAATATCTAGGGTAATTATCCCTCATTAACATAGTCAACAAATACTTCTGAGTGCCTACAATATGCCAGGATCATGCTGGGTGCTGGAGGTGCCAAGAAAAACCACTGTAAGAGAAAAAAATGGGCTGTCAAGGATCCTGTGAGGGTGACAGACAGGAACACGAGATAGGAGGGGGTGCTGGTATGTGTAAGCTGCCAGCCCTGGCCTGGCATGAGGGCCCACTCTGCCCAGAGCACAAGCTATTCCAGGGACATGGCCTCCCCGAGGAGCTGGCTCCCTGATGTCAGCATTGCAAAGTTATTCTCCCCAGCATTTTGTGAGCATTAGTCTCATCTTTGTAACAACATGAGAATGAAAAAGCAGGTACCCTCCAAAATACCTGTCATCATTCTGTTTAAGCTGGGTTTGCAAGGCCAGTCCTATAGGGTCTGTAGATCTCCTTCTGAGTACCACCATGCTTGCAGTGGGGGAAACTGTCAATGAAGTCTGATGACTTGCAAAATGCAGCGCAGAAATGAGTGATGCTGGCTCCTGGCCAGCACTCTCATTGTTTTCTTTTTTCCCCACCACACCAATGGAACATTTCTTTCTAGAGCATTTGATAGATGTGTTCATGATATCCTTGAAATTGCCTTTATCTGTTATGAAAGTCCTGAGAATCTGTCCCAAAGGTAGTGGTAAATTGCTATCACCTCAGCTTTAAGTATTTTCACAGCCTCGGGAAATTTGTTATTTTATCTCCAGTCTTCCTTGTGGCATTCGTTCCCACCTGCCATCCTCATCTCTTGGCCAGCACATCTGGAAGAGCGGTCACCCTCCCTGGGGGGTCAGTCTGTGCCTGCACTCCCGTCCTGCCCACAGGAGACAAGAAGCAACACTGTATCAGACCACATTTGGGGCCATCTCCCCAATCACCCAAATAAGAACAGAACATGGGTTCAAGGAAAAGAAAGATACTCTCTGTTTTTGTTTTTGTGGCTGGGAGATCAGTTCTAGGAATGCATGGTAATATGGACCCTGACCTACTTTCCTGGATTCTGAGCAGGCAGCACAGTCTATTGATAAGAACTGAAAGCAAAGGGCCAGGGCAGGAAAGGGGGGACAGTTTTTCTGTAGATCAGCAAACTGGGAGCCAGGAAACCTGGGTGCAACTCCCGGCTATGCCATAATTAATTACATGATCTGGGAGGGGTCGGGAGGCAGTAATGCAATTTCTCTGGACTTGGGAAGTAGACTGTGATTTTGAAGATCCATGCAATTCTGAGTCTCTGATGCTAAATAAGGTCAATATATTTCTCTATGCAGAGGGTGACTAGGGTGGCTGACACTGGCATATGAGGGATGAAAAGCATTGGGCAGGCAGAGGTGCCCTTCCAGCCTGGCGGATGTGCCCTGTAGACTGGCTATGGAAGAATGCCCTGCTTTGTCAGATGATGCAATGATACCCTCTGGGTCCCCACCCTCCTGCACAGCACCTACCTGCAGAGGTGCCTTATTCACTTGTGTCTGATGTACCAGAGCTTCTCCAGCCTCTGGAGTTAAGGCTCCATGGTGACCCACAGGCAGGATGCTGAGTGAAATAGATTTTTCCCATCCCAAGCCTAGAGGGGAGGGGCGTGTTTGAAGCTTCATGTTTGAACTTTCAGTCTGAAACTATAGACAAACCCCTTTCCTTGCTCATACGTGTGCCCCATGCTCTGGTGCTATATTCTCAGCTTTGCTGAAGCTCTTTCTACATGAGCAATGTGATCTAGACCAGTTTTCTCAAACTTTAATTTGCACGCAAGTCAGTTGGAGATCTTGTTTAAAAAAACAAATTTATTCCCGTTCAGTGGGTCTGAGATGGAACCTGAGAGTCTGCATTTCTAACAAGCACCCTTGGATGTCCGTGAAGCCAGTCCACAAAGCTGACGCTGTGCAGCAAAGATGCAGAGGAAAGAACTGAGGGCTGAAGGCCATGTGACTCACTGTAGAGTCGTTCAGAAATCACCAGAGCCTAAGTTTTCCATCTTTCGGAGATAACAATGCCCCAAAGTATCCAAATGGAAAGACAGTGCAAGAGCTCTCCACTATTCCAAGTAGCCATTTGATCATCTAACTCCAGAGTTCACTGGAACCACAAGCAGAAAGTCCCAAAACTGCATACCTTGGGGACCACCAAGTACCCAAATTAATCAGCGTGGGGCATGCTTCATAACAAGCCATCAGGTGATCTGATGCTGTCAATTCTCAGACCCCACTTTGAGAAATGCTGCCCAGATGATAAGTTACTCTATTTTCACCATGGGTTTCTGGTAGCTGATCACAGCCTCAGGACTCTTACCTCCCACAGAGCAAACCAATGCGCCCAGAAAGCACCCGGGGAATCTTGCTGGACTGTAGATTCTGATTTCATCAGTCTGGGTGGAAGCTCAGGTTCTGCATTTCTAACAAGCTCCCAGAGAAGGCTGATGGCACTGGTCCGGGGACCACACTTTGAATAGCAAGACTCTAGATGAGGTTCTCAGCTCCAACTGCACATTAGGGTCATCTCTTAAACACCATTGACTTTAAAATTCTGACTTTTAAAATTGGTCTGGGATGGGAGTCAGACATTTTTTAAGCACTCAGGTGCCTCTTATGTGCAGGGAGTACTGAGGACCCTCCCACACACACACTCTCTCTGCAGCAGATGGAGACCAGGGCACTGGCTGAAGGACAGGAATGGACAGTGGCCTAAGGTCCATCATTCACACCAGTCTGAAGCCCAGTGAAGGAGGCTTAGAGCAGTGCCTTGCTGGGGGAACAAGGCAGGCAGGCCTATCCGTATCCTGACACTGCCAGTATCTCTGATGTGGCTTCTGTGAGGAAAGGAAGTGGAAGTTTTAGCAGGAAGAATGGGAAAGAGGGCTTTTTCCATAGACACTAATGCAATCACTACTGCCGCTCGGACTGCACTGCTCCTCCCGCTCTGCATGAATTTCCCAGCATTCTCTGCTTGCCTCTAGGGGTGGACCAGGGTGGGACACTGACCTGTCTCGTTTTGCCCCTGGCCAGGCAACACTGAGGCAGAGCCACCCTCGACGAGCCCCAAGGCGGATGAGGGCTCGGAGGCTGTGCTCCCCAAGCCCAGGAACGTGTTCCATATCGAGTGGTCGTCCATCCACAGAAGGAGCAGAGGTGCGTGCTCCCCCCATGGCTCCCAGGGGGCCTTGACCTTTCCACCTCTAAAACGGGAACCCTGGCAGCACCTCTGTCACAGGCAGTGGGGAAATCCGTGAGGGTGAGGTTCATCCTTGTCATCCCCCAACCTCTGACTTCAGCCATGGGTCTCAGAGTCTCAGCCAAGGATGGGGAGACCAGAACTGAGACAGGCTTTGCCAGTCTTGGCCAGGAGGGTTGCAAACTTGATGGCACATTGGAACCACCCACATCCCATGCCCAGAAACGCTACTCTAGTTCATCTGGGAGGCAGCCTAGGTGGCAGAAGCAGCTTGAACAGCTCTCCGTAAGGCAGTTGCCTGGTAGCCTGATGGTTAGGATTTGGTGCTTCCACTGCAGTGGCCTAGGTTCAGTCCATGGTTGGAGAACTGGTCTGCAGGCCATCAGCAGGTATAGCCAAAATACAAGAAAATAAATTAAAATTAAATAAAACATCACATTTGAAGTGACCAAAAAAGCCCTGCAAATCACAACCACAATGTGGTCACGATGGTCACGCTGCTAGAGATAAAAAGTTCTCTCCTACAGCTGTAAGGGGAGGGGCTCCCAAAGGCCAAGAGGAGGTCCAGAGGGCAGGCAAACAGTCAGGGGAGCCAGAAACCTGGATGCTTGGGGCGGGGGGCAGGTTGGGGCAAACAGGGAGGAGGCAAGCGAGGGATAGGAGGGTCTTCAATCAGATGCAAGGTGGGAGCAGTCTCATGAAGGCCTAATTGTGCCCCCCAGAGAGGACCCCTTTGGGCCAGAAGTTTGACAGAGCCCCCAGGGCATCCCAAGGAAGAGAGCATAGTTTGCTTCCAAAATTTAACACTCTCCCTACAAACATCTTCTTAGGATGGTGTTGGAGGGCTGCGGTAAGGGAGGGCCTGGCAGAGAGCCCTGCACTGCAGAGACTGGGAGAAGGGTTAGTAGGAGCTGCTGAAGAGCTGGCGTTTCAGACAGAAGCAGAGAATCTCTCAGGATATCACACACACTGGCCTCAGAGGCTAGAGTATCCTCTTTGCTTCCTGCTCTTCCTTTCAAACTCCCTTAATTTGTTTCTCCCACGTAGTGTAGCTTCCCAGCCACCACACTGGTATTTGCAGTTCCTGCTCCTTCAAATGAGGGGTCACAGGGCCATTGGTGCATCTCTTCTAGTGTCTAAGTGCCCTGAAATCTCATTAATGCGGTCTGAATGGCCAATTGCGTAAAGATTCTCGGCACCTAGAGCTCAGACTGCCATTCTCACACTTGACCACAAGAGGACACCAGAGCATCAACAGCAAAACTTCCAAAGGCCTTTCATGATACCGAAACACATCTGAAATTCCTCATCTTTACAAATAGATTATCTCATAATAATGAAAACACAATGAGTTTTCTAGAATAACAAGGACATGCCAAAATCTGTTTTGAGTTAACAACATGGATATCCCTTGTCTTAATCCAACCAGCCACTGCTGCTTAAATATCTAAAATTCTGAGACATGATCCTAAAAAGACCAAAACAGCTTAGGTCATCCAGCTGGGAAGAGTTGTAGTAAAATTTGAACACAGACCTTGGATGGTTCAGGCAGCTTAATGCTTTATGAGCAACAGTACCTTATAAATACCAGTCTTTGTGTCATGTAGGGAAAGAACCCTGGGTTCAGGGCTCACAAGTAGCTCTGTTTGCTTACCTACAAAACACAGGAGTTGAGTAAAATCAGAGCCTCTTTACTAAAAGTCAGCCGAGCCTCTGAATCCCCTAAATTCCTGTTAAATGTCCTGTTTACATCAAGATGTGCATTTTTTTTTCCTCCAAAGAGCTTGCCCATGGGTGTTTGCAGTAGCAGAGGAGGGGGCCTTCCTGTACAAGGAGACAAGCCCAGGGCATCCTCAGTGGGCCAGGAAGTGCTGAGCATTCCAACTCAAGCCTGGCAGGAAACTTGCTGCAAAGGTGCCAGGGTAGAGGTCCTAACTGATGGTGCTCTCTCCTTCCAACTCCAGTGTTTGGTAAAGGTGAGCGGCAGGAGAGGCACCCCAAAGTCCCTTCTCCCCGCCTATACCGGAAGCCCACGGTCGAGTTGCTGGTGAGTATAGAGTGGCCTGAATCAGGGGTGGCGCCCGCTTCCCAGTGCTTGTCGCAGAGTAGAAAAACCAGGCTCGGAAAAGACATCTTTTGGATGTCTTTTCTTGAATTCATATTTCTAGAAACATAATTATGTGTATAAAGATGTCTATTTTTCCGTTTACTTTATAAAATTTGCTGCTTCTTTTATTGGATTATGTTGTGTTTGTCCTTCTGGATCCAGCATTCAAGTATTTAGAAATAAGTTGGTGCTAATTTTCAAAACAGAATCTCTACTTGTTTAATTTTATGGATAGTTAAATTTTAAAGCCTAGACATATTGGAGTTTGGGGAAGTGCTGCAAAGAGTGTGGTATACTAGAAGTAATTTTTTTTTTTAAATAATCTAAAAATTTGTGGGTAAATCCAAATTATATCATTTGACCTTGACCTTTAAAAGTGAGAACCTAACCTCTCCATCCACACCTGAGACCTCATCCACAGAATGAGGCTAAAGCTAATGTCTTATTACACTACAGTCATGGGGGATTGGTTCCAAGATCCCTGAAGGGTACCAAAATCTGTGGATGTTCAAGTCTTTTACATAAAATGGCATAGTATTAATATTTGCATATAACCTATGCACATCCTCTGATACATTTTAATTCATCTCTAGATTACGTATAATACTTAATATTAATACAATGAAAATGCTGTGTAAATAGCTGTAAATACAATGTAAATGATACATATTAATAAAAAGTTGCCAGTGTGCAGCAAATTCAAGTTTTCCTTTTTGGAACTTTCTGGAAATTTTTTTCAAATATTTTTAATCCACAGTTAATTGAATCTGTAAATGATACAGATGTCGATGGTACAAGGTTGTTGCCTATATTAAATGACGTAACATGTCAAACGAAACAAAAGATATTCTAGTCTACAGAAACAAAGATGCTTAAATAGCAATTTCACTAAATATCAAATGCGAATCTTAGCTTGCCCCCTGGCAAGCACGTCACTCCTCAGTGTGAAAAGCTCAGAATGTGGGGCTTCCTGCCTGTCTCTTGTCCCTGGACAGCCTCTGGAGACCATGGAGGACAGCTCCGAGATAAAGGTGGAAACGGGCATCTCCAAGACTTCCTGGATTCGGAGCTCCCTGGCTGCCATCGGGAAGAGGGTCCGCAAAGCCCTGGGCTACATCACCGGAGAGATGAAGGAGTGTGGAGAGGGTCTTAAAGGTAAATGCTCCATGAGAGCAGCCCCTGCTCCAACCCCTGAAAATGTCCTCTCTGGCCATCCTCTAGGAAGCACGCTGCTCAGATCTCTGTAGATGAAATGGAGTCCTGTTTCCATGGATAGGAGTTTCCCTGTTACAACAGGCATATGGACTCGCAGAATGTCAATGCCAACACCGGTAGATGTGCAAGCTCTCACCTCTGAACATAACAGTCATGCTCTTGCCAATACCCCCTCAGAATGTCACTTTTTAGTACTGGAATTCTAGAGCCAGCTTTCTAGGAAAATGCCCACCTAGAAATGGCTTATGGGAGAGCTGTGTCTACCCTTCTGACAGGTTCCCATCAGCAGTCTCCCAGAGCTCAGGCCAGGGGCTTGGTGCCTGGATCCGTCCTCCTGAAAATTCAGGCCATTCTCCTGGGGGCACAGGTTGTGCAGGGTACCCACTGCTTGAACAACAACCTACAGACCCGAGCCAGCTCGCAATGGGGTGAAGGGTTTTCTGGGCAGTCAGATGCTCTCTTGGGTTCTTTCCTTACCTCGCTCTGTGGCAGGTGACAGCAGGGGGCTGAACCCACCTTGGATGCCAGCTTCTCTCACCCTCTCACCCGCTGGGGCGTCACCTGGCACAACTGAGCCTTGACTGACTCCCTGACCCATTCCATTTTCAGACAAATCCCCGGTGTTCCAGTTCCTCGACTGGGTGCTCCGGGGCACGTCCCAGGTGATGTTTGTGAACAACCCCCTCAGCGGCACCCTCATCGTCCTCGGCCTCTTCATCCAGAACCCCTGGTGGGCCATCTCAGGCTGCCTGGGCACCGTAGTGTCCACCCTGACAGCCCTCATCCTGAGTCAGGACAAGTGAGTCCCAGGAAACCCAGGGTCCCAGCATGAGACCAGAGGTAGCTCCCTGAGGGGACCCTCCACCAGCTTCCCATCCTCACTGCTTGGCTCACGGCTCAGAAACTCCTCAGACAAGGTCACTCATAACTAAAACAACCATCCCCTGGTTACAAAACTGCACGTTGTCCAGGGGACGGTGAAGAGTTGATGATCGGAAAGTGTGTGTGGTGAGGCTCCAGCTGAGAAAAGCCTGGCTCAGGAGGACAATCAGGGGGGCCATGCCCTGCTTTAGGCCGCAGGGGATCCCCCCTCAGTAGCCCTCCCCCCCTAGGTCCGCCATTGCAGCTGGACTTCACGGCTATAACGGGGTGCTGGTGGGGCTGCTGATGGCTGTGTTCTCAGACAAAGGCGACTACTTCTGGTGGCTTCTACTCCCAGTCATCCTGATGTCCATGACTTGGTAAGTTTGCTTCTGAGGCTGTGGGTGCAGATAAAGGGCTTCCTACCTTTCTACCTAACTCTGTGACCATCTAAACAGGAGTTCAAAGCAGCATTTCCTTAGAAATATCATCACATCAGAAATACCGTCTAAAAGTAATTACTGACATTGTACAGTGATAGCACGTCTGTGCTGCATGTTGCCCAGGGGACAGTGAAGGGTTTCATTAGCTATGTTCCTTTACTCTTCTTTTTTGAGATCTAAAAGAGCCCCTGGCCCTACCCAACCAGAGCACAGGGAAGGGAACTGAGGTCCACAGAGGGTTTAGAGCCATGGGATCCTGTCACTCTCCAGAAAACTTCTCATCCCTCCTCCCCAGTGCTGCCCTGTCCTCGGACCCCATGCCCCAACCAGGACAACCTCCCAGGGTGGACTGCAGGCCCAGGCACTGCCCAGAGCCCTCAGGGGGCCAGACCCCAGCTCCTCCCTGCCCTGCAGAAACCAAAGGTTACTCCTGCCAGGATCGCCCTCAGCTCCTCTGCAAACATTTGTTGAATGCATGAATGGGTTTCCCCTTCGCTGGTCTGTTCTCTCTGCTCACCCTTCCAGAGGGAGCCCTAAGGCCCTTCATGGAAGTTCTGTGACTCCCTTGCCTTAGGACTTTCCCCAAAAGACCTGCTTCTGAAGCTGAGTCTGGGCACCGGCCCTGTTGCTGTGTGGGGCGGAGGAAGGAGGCCCAGGAAGGGGGCTGCCCAGAGCCAGTCAGGCTGGGAGAGGGAGCCAACCAGCTGTTTTTCCCCCAAGAAGGCTCAGGGAGCCCGCTTGTCCCACTCAGTCTAGCGCCAGGGCCAGAGGGCATCATGAACAGCATCTCCTGTGCTTCTGCCGTCAGCCCCATCCTCTCCAGTGCCCTGGGCACCATCTTCAGCAAGTGGGACCTCCCAGTCTTCACACTGCCCTTCAACATCGCCGTGACCCTGTACCTGGCGGCCACGGGCCACTACAACCTCTTCTTCCCCACGACACTGCTGCAGCCGGTCTCCTCCGTGCCCAACATCACCTGGTCAGAGATCCAAGTGCCCTTGGTAGGTATTGTGGAAGGTGGAAAGGCAGCACCTACCCGCACTCAGTGTTAAAGTGGCATTTAGTTAATTTGCATGTCAGAAACATCCAGTTATATTAATACCTATTACTAATTATTCAGTGCAAGGCACTCTACCTACAACATCACATTAGCCACCAGCTTTTGCTTTTCTCTTTTTAAGAGCTAAAAGGGCCATTTCTGGCCCTACTCTGTCCTGTCAGAGCCTGAGAGAGAGACCAAGGCCGGGTTAAGAGACTGCCTGAGGTCATGCAGCTAATGAGTGAGGGGTAAAGTCAAAAGAAGCCTCCTGACTTCTAGATTTGGGTTCTTTTATCTTTTTTTGTTGTTTTGTTTTTGAGCCTTTTTGGTCTTTTACTCCAGTTCAATCCAAGCTACGTCGTGTTTTTCTTCTCATTCAATGTCTTTGAATCATTGATGACGTGCACACCACACTGCCGTCTGTTGGCTGGAGAAGTCTCTGCTCCAGGCTGGGGAGTGGGTTCCCCTCGCTCTCTGGGGCATCACTGACTTTAAAGCACAGGTATTCCTCCACTAAGAAACATCTAACAGAGCTTTTTAAGCTTTTGGTAAGCATTCTGTATATAATGCTGGCCTCTGGAAGTCTGCCAAGATAGATTTAAAAAAAAAAAAAAAACTACACTAAAAGCTTTAAGGCAGCCTGGAGAAACGTGCCCATCAGCCTTCTTTCTTAAACTGGGCACATTTTCTCTGAGGTCCTCTACTCTGTTACACTAAATGACTCTGCGGACTAGCGCTCACTCTGAAATTTGTTATTAGCAGTCTATCATCTAACCACAAAGCCACCTGGGCTTGTTGAAGGGACTTTGTGTCAGAAATAATGGTGCCAAGTTTCTCTGACAGTTCATGGAGACAGCAGGATGGCATGGAAGAGAGAGCCCTGCATTTGCCCAAGACGTATTACCTAGGAAGAGACATGTTCACGTTAGCCCCATGCTTGTTGATGTTCGTGTGTGTGTGTGTGTGTGTGTGTGTGTGTGTGTACCTTCGTGAGCCAAAGGTGAGAAACGGGCCATGTTGGCAGTTCAGACCCTCACACTTTCCTCTCACAATATTCACCCAGTCAGTATCTTTTCAAGTCTAAACAGCTCTAACTGGCATGGCTAAGGGGGATGATGGTAGAAAGGGAAAGTTTGAGATACTTTGCAAACTCCAAACCACAGTTTCCATAGAAAAGATAACTAGGAATAACTAGGGAAAAAAATTAAATGGAAAATACTGTACAAATACTTTGGAACCCCCAAAGTTCCAGGAAAGACAAATTCAATGCTTGGTGATTATTCTTTGAGAAATGCTCTTCTGGCTAATTTGAATGTATTATGATGATCGTGAGAATGTCTTGTCATTTTGACAGTCATCATTAGAGCCTCGAGTTTGGGGAAACAGTGGTCGATGTTAGAGAGAGGGTCTAGGCCTCCCAAGGATTTTGAGCCTCTGCAAGCTCCCCTGCTCTTTGGTGATGGGAGAGCCTGCTGGAGGCTGCAGCTGGCTGGGGACCAGATAGCCCAGCCACTGCCTCTGTCCAGAACTCTGCCTGGCCCGCTGTCCCCTGCATAGAAATGTCCGAGTCCTGTCCTGTTCTCTGTCCTAGGTTAAGGGGGGACTGAGCCCAGAGGGTTGCCCGCTAGACCACTGCAATCCTGTCTGGATGTGGGGTGAGGGCCCTACCGCCATAAGACCTCCCTCCTCAGCACCCAAGGAGGAGGCCTCGGAGGACATGGGAAGACCTGTTTCACCAAGAAATATAAACAAGGAGAGGATGAACCCAGTGCCCCCCAGCAGGCCCGGAGCCCCTCCCACGTTTTCCTAGCTCAAGTCCCTCTGGCCAAGCTTCGAAACACAGACCCAGTCTCAGCCGCTGCGGAAGCTTATGTGCCCAGGATCTTTTCCCAAACTTCAGGGCACGTGTGCAAGTGCCCACAAGGCACTGGACTCTGGACTTCCTTTCTCATTCATAGACACTCACTGTCTGAGACACACAGAGGCTTGACACGTCGGGGCCCTGCCCCATCAGCCACCACATGATGGCTTTACCACCAAAACCTGCACATGCCAGGGCACCACCTGCCCAGGGGCTCCTCTGTGGATACAAGTCTAGCTGCTCATCCAGACGACCGCACCAGTACGACCACGGCCCAGACATGCTGTTCTTGAAAACACAAGGAACCATCTTCCCATCTAATATTTGGCCTTCTAGGCATGTTTTTAGCTAAAAAAAAAAAAAAGATGTTACAAGAGTTTTTCAATCCCAACTCTGATTAGCCATCTAGTAATTTTCTAATGAACAACACCCTGATTTTTTTCTAAACCCAAGTCCAGTTGCTCATCACTCAAAAGCCAATTCTCAAGAGACAAGCATTGGTAGGAAAGGAAATCTTGCTTTATTTCGGAGGCCTTTTAAAGGAGAGTTTCAGGCTTGTAGGGCTTGCCAGGTAGTGCAGCAATAAAGAATCTACCTGCCAGTGAAGGAGACCCAAGAGACATGGGTTTGATCCTTAGGTTTGGGAAGATCCCCTGGTGTAAGAAATGGCAGCTCACTCCAGTATTCTTGCCTGGAAAATTCCATGGACAGAGGAGCCTGGGAGTTTAGTGCCTTACACTCATGCTTCTAAATAAAGGAAACAACATTTTGACCCTTTACTGTTCTTATAACTCAAGATTAAAACAATAAATCTTGTATTCCTTGTAGAGTGAAATTATTTGAAAATATCTTGGAACACTGTTGCAAAATGTTAGTATGGAGGGTTTGGCACCAAATATTTTCCTGTTCAAGTTGTCTCTTTTGCCTTCGCAACTGCATGTGATCCTGTTGGACCTGCAGCTTTTGAGAGCCATCCCTGTTGGAATCGGCCAAGTGTATGGCTGCGATAACCCCTGGACTGGAGGCATTTTCCTCATAGCTTTGTTCATATCATCGCCTCTTATTTGCTTGCACGCTGCAATTGGATCCGCCATTGGGATGTTAGCAGGTTAGTGCCGTTATTAATTAACTTAATTAATGGGCCTTATGAATGGGCCCCTTATTAATGGGCTGCAAGAATGTTGTGCCTGGGGCCAGCTCCAAAGAAAATGCTGACGTGTGTCTTCTTGCTCCGCCTGCTTATTCCTGTAAACTCTCTTCCTTCCACGTCACCTGGTCTTAGCATTTTGGGTGCTGCACCTTCCTGCTTCGCTGAGCAAACCCCATCCTCGAGAAAAGCTCTGGTCACTTACACCTCTGGATAAACTAAAAGCTTGGGAGGAGCTTGTTCCAGGTGTGTTTATATTGTAAGCCTTATCTCTAATCATGATAAGAAGCTTGTTCTCCAGGAGAACATTCAGGTTGATACCTTAATCCTCCTTCTTCTGGCACTGCTAATCAAACTTCAGATCATTACTCAAAAGAGTCTCATACCCATCCCAGCTGAACCACTGATATGCATGTGACTCTAAAGCCATTTGTCTCCTTTAGATGTTTTCCCACTGAATAGTCAGGAGTCCTTTTCATAAATACTTCGGGGGCACTGATAACTGTCTGAGTTGAAGACGATGGGGGACTTCAGGGCTAGTGGGCCCACTTGACCCCACACAGCACTCAGCCTGTCTTCTCCCCCAGCTCTCACTCTCGCAACGCCCTTTGACTCCATCTACTTCGGACTGTGTGGCTTCAACAGCTCGCTGGCCTGCATCGCCATAGGAGGCATGTTCTACGTCATCACCTGGCAGACGCACCTCCTCGCCATCGCCTGCGGTGGGTACCGCCAGCAGAGTTCTCTATCCACCTCAAATGACACCAGCCTCTATGCCCACAGGGAAACCACCCTGCAAAACTTTTGCTGAGCCTCCAAAGATAAATGGGAGGATTTGTTTGCTTGATAAAGGGATTTTTATTTTAAACTATTTTGAATAGTCCTTTAGTGATTAGTACATTTAAAACTATTTTCACTGAATGCAAAGTGTTCAGCACACGAAGACAGAGTTTTTGACAGGTTGTTCATTTGTTGTCTGTGATTGCTGCTTTACAGGCTGGTGATTGAAGCAACTCTTGTGTAAATTAATCCTTATATGGAGAATTGGGTGATTTACATCAGATACAGCAGTTAACCTTAAACACCCAAACATTGACCGTAGGACCTTCAAATAGTGCTTGTAGGTGTGTGGTCGGGGTATTCAGTGACTCTCTAATAAAGGTTTGCTGTTGTTAATATCCTAGGAACCACTGGGATGTTTTTAGTGGAGAAATTGAGGGTTCAGAAGCAAATCCCAATTACTATGGCCCATTTTCACAGACCCTGACCTCCCACCAGCTCTTGGGTCTGCCCAGTGGCAAGCCTGGCGATGCCCTCAAAAAGCAAAGCCCAGATGACAAGGCAGCAAGCATATTTGGTCTTCCTCAAGCTTACAGAATGCTGTTCCTCCCTGGAAACCCATATTATGTTAATAACTTGTGATGAAATATCCCAGCAGGGAGTTCTGGGATTCACACGCCTTGGCTGTATAGTAAAACGTTCATTTATGGTTTATGCTGCTAAATGTTCCTTTGCTAGAATGCAAGGTGGTAGGACCCAAGAGAACTGTAACAGCTAAATTCTGGTCCTTTTTAACAAAGTTCATCTGCTGTCTTAGTTATGCCGGCATTTGCGTGGAATTTAACACTTTTCAAAGCTGCCAAGCAATGGAAATGTAACTCAATTTTTTTTTAACCCAAGAGATAGCATTTGTGGCATAAAATGTATGGGGAGAGAATGTATAAACTTGAGGCACTGCTGGTTTCCTGACAATTTCTTTGTTCTCTTGCAGCACTGTTTACAGCCTACCTGGGTACCGCCCTGGCTAACATGTTGTCCGTGGTGAGTCAACAGGTCTAAGGACATGCCTCACACCATCCCCCATGTTCTCTTGGCTCCCCAAGGCCCTCTTCCAAGAGCCCCTCCCCAATCCCTCCCTCTTGTCTCAAATCATTTGCATTGTGTAGATCCTCCACGTGGGTGGCTAGGATGATTATGCAGATCTATCAGATACGGGGAAAAAATTAAGCCACCTCACCCAGATTCTGCAATCCCTGCAAGACTACATCCGAAATACTGAAATGGTAGATTCTTTATCCACTGAGCCATCAGGGAAGCTCTTCATTTCTTTAAATACGCGATCTTAAGGAGCAGTGACGCAACAAGAGACTGACCCAGACTTGCCCGTGAATGTCCAGGAGCCTCAGCAGAGGGGTGGGTCAGCGGTGGCCTGCTGCAACGCTGGGGACACTGAGTGCAGCGGTGCATGCATGGGACCTTTTGAAGGAGGTCGCCATTATCTTCATGACCTCCACCATAGTTTGGCCTCAGGTCAAGCAACTGGGAGGGAACACAGCCCCACCCATCAACAGAAAATTGGATTAAAGATTTACTGAACATGGCCCCTCCCATTAGAACAAGACCCAGTTTCCCCCTCAGTCAGTCTCTCCCATAAGAGGCTTATAAGCCTCTTATCTTTCTCCATCAGAGGGCAGACAATGGAAAACAAAATCACAGAAAACTAACCAATCTGATCACAGAGGACCACAGCCTTGTCTAACTCAATGAAACTATGAGCCATGTAAGGCCACCCAAGAAGGACAGGTGATGGTGGAAAGTTCTGACAAAATGTGGTCCACTGGAAAAGGGAAACACAAACCACTTCAGTATTCTTGCCTTGAGAACCCCATGAACAGTATGAAAAGGCAAAAAGATAGGATACTGAAAGATGAACTCCCCAGGTTGGTAAGTGCCCAATATACTACTGGAGAAGAGTAGAGAAATAACTCTAGAAAGAAGAGACGGAGCCAAAGCAAAAACAACACCCAGTTGTGGATATGACTGGTGATGGAAGTCCAATGCTATGAAGAACAATATTGCATAAGAACCTGGAACGTTAGGTCCATGAATCAAGGCAAATTGGAAGTGGTCAAAGAGGAGATGGTAAGAGTGAACATCAAGGTTTTAGGAACCAGTGAACTAAAATGGGTGAATTTAACTCAGATAACCATTATATCTACTACTGTGGCAAAAATCCCTTAGAAAAAATGGAGTAGCCATCATAGTCAACAAAAGAGTCTGAAATGCAGTTCTTGGATGAAATCTCAAAAACAACAGAATGATCTCTGTTCATTTCCATTCAACTGATGGTTTGAAGGCAAACCATTCAATTTCACAGTAATCCAAGCCTATACCGTAATCAGTAATGCTGAAGAAGCTGAAGTTGAATGGTTCTATAAAGACCTACAAGATCTTCTAGAACTAACACCCAAAAAAAGTGTCCTTTTCATTATAGTGGACTGGAATGTAAAAGTAGGAAGTCAAGAGATACCTGGAGTAACAGGCAAATTTGGCCTTGGAGTACAAAATGAAGCAGGTCAAAGGCTAACAGAGTTTTGCCAAGAGAACGCACTGGTCATAGCAAGCACCCTCTTCCAACAACACAAGAGAAGACTCTACACAGGGACATCACCAGATGGTCAACACCGAAATCAGATTGATTATATTCTTTGCAGCCAAAGATGAAGAAACTATACAGTCAGCAAAAACAAGACCAGGAGTTGACTGTGGCCCAGATCGTGAACTCTTTATTGCCAAATTCAGACTGAAATTGAAGAAAGTAGGGAAAACTACTAGACCATTCAGGTATGACCTAAATCAAATCCCTTACAGTTATACAGTGGAAGTGACAAATAGATTCAAGGGATTAGATCTGATAGAGTGCCTGAAGAACTATGGATGGAAGTTCATGACATTGTACAGGAGGCAGACCATCACCAAGAAAAAGACATGCAAAAAGGCAAAATAGTTGTCTGATGAGCCCTTACAAATAGCTGAGAAAAGAAAGATGCAAAAGGCAAAGGAGAAAAAAAAAGATATACCCATTTGAATGTAGAGTTCCAAAGAATAGCAAAAGAGATAAGAAAGCCTCCTCGGTGATCAATGCAAAGAAATAGAGGAAAACAATAAAATGGAAAAGACTAGAGAGCTCTTCAAGAAAATTAGAGATACCAAGGGAATATTTCATGCAAAGATGGGCTTGATAAAGGACAGAAATGGTATGGACCTTACAGAAGCAGAAGATACTAAGTAAAGGTGGCAAGAATACACAGAAGAACTATACAAAAAAGATCTTCAGGACCCAGATAACCATGATGGTGTGACCACTCACCTAGAGCCAGACATCCTGGAATGCGAAGTCAAGTGGGCCTTAGGAAGCATCACTATGAACAAAGCTAGTGGAGATGATGGAATTCCAATTGAGCTATTTCAAATCCTAAAATATAATGCTGTGAAAGTGCTGCAGTCAGTATTCCAGCAAATTTGGAAAACTCAGCAGTGGCCACAGGACACTCCAATCCCAAAGAAAGGCAATGCCAAAGAATGTTCAAACTACCGCACAATTGCACTCATCTCACACAGTAGCAAAGTAATGCTCAAAATTCTCCAAGCCAGGCTTCAACAATACGTGAACCATGAACTTCCAGATGTTCAAGCTGAATTTAGAAAAGGCAAAGGAACCAGAGATCAACTTGCCAACATCCGCTGGATCATCGATAAGGCAAGAGAGTTCCAGAAAAACATTTATTTCTGCTCAATTGACTATGCCAAAGCCTTTGACTGTGTGGATCACAATAAACTGTGCAAAATTCTTAAAGAAATGGGAATACCAGGGCACCTGACCTGCCTCTTGAGAAATCTGTATGCAGGTCAGGAAGTAACAGTTAGAATTGGACATGGAACAACAGACTGGTTCCAAATCAGGAAAGGAGTACGTCAAGGCTGTATATTATCACCCTGCTTATTTAACTTACATGCAGAGTATATCATGAGAAATACTGGGCTGGATGAAGCACAAGCTGGAATCAAGACTACCAGGAGAATATCAATAACCTCAGATATGTAGATGACACCACCCTTATGCCAGAAAGTGAAGAAGAACTAAAGAGCCTCTTGATGAAAGTGAAAGAGGAGAGTGAAAAAGTTGGCTTAAAAATCAACATTCAGAAAACTAAGATCATGGCATCTGGTCCCATCACTTCACGGCAAATAGATAGGAAAACAGTGGAAACAGTCACAAACTTTATTGTTTGAGGCTAAAAACAAAATCACTACAGATGGTGACTGCAGCCAAGAAATTAAAAGATGCTTGCTCCATGGAAGGAAAGTTATGACCAACCTAGACAGCTTATTAAAAACTAGAGACATTACTTTGCTGACAAAGGTCCATCTAGTCAAAGCTATGGTTTTTCCAGTAGTCATGTATGGGTGTGAGAGTTGGACTATAAAGAAAGTTGAGCACCAAAGAATTGATGCTTTTGAACTGTGGTGTTGGAGAAGACTCTTGAGAGTCCCTTGGACTGCAAGGAGATCCAACTAGTCCATCCTAAAGGAAATCAGTCCTGAATATTCATTGGAAGGACTGATGCTGAAGCTGAAACTCCAATACGTTGGCCACCTGATGCGAAGAACTGACTCATTGGAAAAGACCCTGATGCTGGGAAAGATTGAAGGCAGGAGGAGAAGGGGACGACAGATGATGAGATGGTTGGATGGCACATGGACTCTGTGGACATGAATTTGAGTAAGCTCCAGGAGTTGGAATGACAGGGAAGCCTGATGTGCTACAGTCCATGGGGTCACAAACAATCAGACACGACTGAGCGATTGAACTGAACTGAACTGTCTCAAATCACACTTTGCTCAGCATCTACTAGACAGAAGGAGCCAGGCCTCAAAAGTGGAAATGTCCACATTAGTCCATCAGATCCTGTGGTCAGGGGGCAGGCAGGCCTCCTTAGAGAAGGACAGTGTGAAGAGCATGATCTTATAAATCAGACTCATATTTTGTAAGTTTCTTGTAAGTCAAGCTCCTCCACAACTAATTTTAAAACGTGATTATTTAAGTTTTCCCCTATGTTTCTGGATCAACACCCAGTTAACTTGTGGGCCAGTGTTACATCTTTGTTCATCCCACAGCAACTACTGGGTCTGGTGTCATGAGGCAAGGTTTCTGCGATGACAGGGAGCCAAGTCCAAGAGAAGCCAGAGCTGGTGGTTGAGCACTTGCGTGGCAGTCTGAGAACCTTTGTTTGTCTCAGCATAGATGTAGGTGGCCTGTGAAGTCCAGGGGAGCCATATGGCCAGCCCCAGCCCCATATACACAGGAGGGGCCCAGGCCCCATTGCAGAGCACATGGGGCTCAGCCTACAGTTGATGCCTCCCCCTCCATAAGCACTGAAGGCTCATCACAGGCAATCAGAAAAAGTCCTGATGGTCCTACAGGTGAGGGTGGAGATGGGAATTTCACTAACACCTGTTTAAATCTCTCCTCCACATTGGGTGACATTGGGTGGTTTGGACGTAGCATAGGAAGGAAATTTTTAAGCAATAGAACTGACCTTCCCTGATACCATCCTGTGTACCCTGCTGGATTAAGCCCCTTCTCTGGGCCCATCACATTTTATGTGCATATCTGCTGTGACACTTGACATATGACATAAAACATTTGACATATGACAAAGTACACCGCGACAAGTCTAGTACACACCAGTCCTCCTCCACCTTCAGCCCCTGTGCCCCTTCAGAACAGGGGCCTGACTGTACTCCTATCTTTATCTCTAGTGCCTGTTACAGACTCAGCTCATGGTAGGTACTCAAGAAATGCAGAATGAATGAAACTCTAAGGTAGTGAGCCCCTGCCATGGGGTATATTAGAGCTGGGGCTGACTAGCCAATCACCAGAAACAGGATGAAGCCTGGCATCTGAGGCTCCTGTCTGCTCCAGGCTTTTCCATCTCTTCTTGCCCCCATCCTTTCACCTAATTGTCCATCCAATAGCTATGTGTCCTTCCTCAGACCAGATACTGGAAATGATGCAAACAGGAGGCTTTGGCTCCTGACTGCTTGTGGTCAATGGCCCTTTCCTCTATGTCCAGAGAAGTTACAGGTTACACCACTCAATCTAGACATTTTTCAAAACAAAATCATGTTTACTTTCTGTGTGCATTCTATGTTTAAGACACTGTGGCTGCCCACTCTCAGGGATACAAAAAATGCAGGCTATTAATTCACGCTGAAGGAATTCCCAGTCTCCTTGAGGAACAGGGTATCAAAGTGTTGAATGACATTTATGAGACTGTTCACGCCTCCACAGAGGAGAGCACTGAGGAGCTGCACAATTTTGCTTTCTAATCAGCCTCGGCAGGTGCAGCCCCCTAACTTCACAGGGCTGCCCTCAGCTGGACGACAGTGACCACAAATGAAGACCATTTACTGAGCGCTTAGTATGCACGAAGCACCAACTCTTTGAGTAGATAGCTTTATGCCTATTTTCCTATTGAGGAAATAGTTTTCAGAAAGAGGAAATGGCTCCCACAAAGGTGACTGGAGCTGAGATTTGGATCTGGGTCTGTGGAATTCCCAGCCCACATCCTTCCCACTGTAGGACTTGAAACACCCCACACAGCCTTAGCAGGGCTTTGGAAAGACTCACAGAGTGGAAATCACCAGTCGTGGGTATTCCTTAAGGGTGGTGTGAGTCTGTCATTGATCCTTAAGTCCCACCTAACAGGGCCATCTTTGAACATGCACACACACCTGGCCTCATTCCTCCAAAGGCATTCCCTGAGGTTTTTACTGCTTATGATAAAAGGATGTGTGGAGGAGAAGGGGCATTGGTTTGATTTGCTTCATAGTTGGATTTTCAGGCTCTTTGCTAAAAAGCTATTGAGGTTATCCCAGATGAAGAATGAAGAGGGGTATTTAGAAGCCTCCGGGCATTTTGAGGAATAAAAACCCGAGGAACATCAGGAGAGAGGCCGTTGGGGATGGGCGCACTCTTGAGGGAGGCTCAGCCCCTCTTGGTCTTAGCTCCCTGGGACTCAGAGGTGACATCTTTGCCTCTCTCCATATGTCTGCTCTGTCCCTCTGTCTCTCTGGAATGGGTTTCTTCTGTTGCACACAGGCCCCCAAATATCCACCCAGCACTGGCTGGCTCTCGAGTTTTTCCCGATCAAGAGCCTCTGAACAGTCTCTGTGTCTCTTAGTTCAGACTCTCAAGAGGGAGATTCTAGCTCCAGATTGTCTGCCTAAGGGAAGCTGTATTTGCGCTACGTGTTTCTCTCTAGTCCAAGCAGGTATGAACAAAGAGAAAAAGGTTTCGAACAACAACAACATAAACATGGCTGCTAATGCTATTCCTTCAACAGGGGCTTGGAGAGGTGAGGAGAAGGCGAGGAATGGCCACAAGTCCTGTAGTCAGGAGGCAGAGCCTGGCCAGACACAAGAAAAGATGTGTCTTCTACACAGAGGCATGTTATAAGAGGGTTCTGATAGGTTCTGCATTTTGAAGAATATGTGCTTGTCAGTGCAGACTGACACACACACACACACACACACACACACACACACACACACCCCAGCACAATTTGATTTATATTGATCATGAATTAAGTACTATTGCAATCAGTGCCCACAAAACCTCCCCATCTGCATCCAGGACGGTAGCTGGTTGAGAAAGGCTGATGAAATGAGCACGGGCCTCTGATGTAACCAAGACTCCTCTTGTGTTCCCCTCCCCCCAGTTTGGATTACCACCCTGCACCTGGCCCTTCTGCCTCTCCGCCCTCACCTTCCTGCTCCTGACGACCAACAACCCCGCCATCTACAAGCTCCCACTCAGCAGAGTCACCTACCCAGAGGCCAACCGCATCTACTACCTGTCCCAGGAGAAAAACAGAAGAGCATCGACCATCACAAAGTACCAGGCCTACGATGTCTCCTAAGTTGCCCTTTCCGATACATGTCCCTGCAAATTCAGCCTTTGGCAGGGTGTCCAGGTTCCCAAGCTGAAAGCCACTTAAGCTCTCCTTCTGTCTGTTCTGTGATTCTGCCCCCAAGCAAGCCTACACCCTAGTTATTCCCAAGAACAGGGAAATATGTGTGCAGTCACTATTCAGGAAGCTCTCTGTTCCAAGATGCACAATATTTGTCAATAATATGGTTACTTTCAACTTTATACCTATAGCTCACTCCATAAGAGCTCCCTTTGAGGAGAAGCCTCCCTCTTCTGCAAAATAAACCACATCCCTAAGGACAACTCACCAGGAAGGGGACAGAGATGGGTGACATTGTCGTCAGTCATTTAGTGCAGTGATGTACAGTATCAGGAAATTAGCCAACAAGGCCAAGGGCGGATCTGCCTCCAGCTCTGCCACGAGTGAACTCCAACCACTCGAGTGGGTCCATCCTCCTTCTCAGCTCCAAGCTCTTACTGGTTTCATGACGGAGAGGGGCCCTGCAGTCCCTTCCACCTCAGAAGTATTGATTCTTCTCTTTCCTTTGAACTGACAAATCAACATAACCAATAAATAATGACTTTAAGTTAAGTGAAAGATGAAAGGGCTACCAGGAGAAGAGGCAGGACAATTTTAATGTTGTGTGGAGATTTATTCCCGAGTCATGCGATGTTCTGGAGGAGGAAATGGCAACCCACCCCAGTATTCTTGCCTGGAAAATTTCATGGACAGAGAAGCCTGGAGGGCTATAGTCCACAGGGTTGCAAAGAGTCGGACACGACTGAGCATCTGAGCACACAGGAACACATGTGATGTTCTCTGACTTGGGGTTATAACCTAAGTTCACTGGAAATGACAACATGCCATCCTTTGAATCACAAATGTTACTAGGAATGTCATCAAATGAAAAGTGATCTTTCTCAACATTTAAATCATATTTTAAACAAATGTGTTTCCTTTTAGAATATTCATAAGCACACTCATTAAATGATTAAGCTTGCAATTTGGTGTGGGTTTTCTTAAAAATGAGGCTCACCTACCTTGTCCACACAGTGCTCATTTGAGGGGTTTTCTATGATCAAACGTATATTTGAAAAGTATATATCCTGAGGATGAACAAATAAGATACACTCTTACCTTTTTCCACAGGATCACTTGCCACACATTCTGTCTTAACAATGAGAAAGAAACAGCTATGTATTCATTGTAATGACTGTATTATATAAAGTGCAAAGCAATAAAAGTCCTCCTCTCTAGAAAAAGAGATGAGGATAGGTTGAAAGTGATCAGAAGATTTGATTTCCTTATAAAGGGAAGTGTACAGAATTGACCATAGTCATTGTTTTCTATTTGAGTTGAAATGCTGGTTATTACAACTCATCCCATTTTTTAGGGTATAGTCTTGCACCCTAAAATCCAGCACCGCTTCAACAACTAACTCTTTGTTATTCAGTTGCTCTGGTTGTAACATTGAGCTCCTAAAACACAGGACCCCCCTGTGGAAAGGCATGTGGCTCAGCCTTCCCACCCGTCCCCTCCAAGAACAGGGATGATCTTACAGTGCCCGTGTCCTCCATCCTTCCAGGATAGCATGAGGGGGTGACCTAAGGCAGAAGATGAAGGTAGGAAGCGAGGTGTAGGGGACAAACTCTTTATAAATCTAATATTTAGCAAAAGCTAGTGTCTGCATTTATTTTTCTCTCTTTATCTTTCCTGTGTCAGCCCTAGGATCCCAGTCCTCTTCCACCAGCCCAAGAATCCTGGGCTGCCTACCTCTCTTCCCGATTATATCTAACCAATTATAGCTTCTCCAGGAAAATGGTGCACCTCTGGAAACAAATGCCCACATAGGAAATGGAAGCAAGTCACACTCCAGAGGCTACCTCTGAGTTTGTGGTCGCACCTGGAGGCCAAAAAGGTCTCAGGCTCTATTTTCCTGACCAGGGAGTTATGAGTCTCTGAGGATCCAGCATCCGGGAATTTCACCAGAAGGCTGTTTATGTTCACAGCTCTCTCAGCTGCCCCAGAACCTCCAAGTGATGACATAGCGCTATTAAAATAGCACTTTTCGTGCATTTTCCACTAAAGTGTTATAATCTGGTTTTATTAAGAGCAGAAAACCCTCTACATGCATGCCATTCTGATTACTGACCACTAACAAATCCGTTCAGCTGTTCTAAATATTTCAATATCCTCCACTGTAAAGCAAGTTGAGTCGGCCCAGGATACCAAGCAAGGTAGAAATAGATGGGATTTAAAAAAAGAATTGAGTTACAAAACGTACGACATCTAGAGGCTACCCAAGTAGATCTTCTACTTGTCGTTGTTGAGTCACTAAGGCGTATCCAATTCTTTGAGACCCTATGGACTGCAAGCTGCCAGGGTCCTCTGTCCATGGGATCGCCCAGGCAAGAATACTGGAGTGGGTCACCATTTCCTTCTCCAGGGGATCTTCCTGTCCCAAGGATCAAATTCACATCTCTTGCATTGACAGGGGGGTTCTTTACTGCTGAGCCACCAGGGATGCCCATGCAACACAGCCCTTCACTTCTGTGTCAACAGTGGAGAGAGGAGCCAGCTCCAAGCAGCTTCTAAGCTCTGGTTATACAGATCCCTCTGTGAATATATCCTTCCAGGGTCTCACTTAGTGGCATTGCCTAGATGGCTGGAAATTGGCCAGGATGGGAGTATTTACACTCCAGAAATCAACAGACCACAAATCTGAGTTTTCCCAGGTGGCCAGCTCACCAGTACTCCACTGACAAGTCAGTTTGGTGAGAAAAGGGAAATACTGTAGACTTCCTAACCAGAGACTCCAAGACTAGGGCCAAAATATCCATTCCAGCGAACCTGCCTGGACACTACTCCACACACAGGAGGCATTAAAGAGAACAACAAGTGTCCTCAGGCATAAGATTCACCACAGACGCCTGTACTGAAAACAATTTGAGTGGAAGCATCCAAACAGGGGAGAAAAATGAAACCAGGAAATGCTGCAAAAGACACAAGAAATGTGAGGTGACCAAATGTATAAACGGCCCCCCACTCCAGCACTCTTGCCTGGAAAATCCCATGGACGGAGGAGCCTGGAAGGCTGCAGTCCATGCGGTCGCTGAGGGTCGGACACAACTGAGCGACTTCACTGTTGCTTTTCACTTTCATGCATTGGTGAAGGCAATGGCAACCCACTCCAGTGTTCTTGCCTTGAGAATCCCAGGGATGGGGGAGCCTGGTGGACTGCCGTCTATGGGGTCGCACAGAGTCGGACACGACTGAAGCGACTTAGTAGTAGTAGGAGGACCAAAGGGGAAAAGGGGAAGAAATAGACCTAGAACTGGAATATTAAATGATGGCAGGGGGTGGGAGAGAGAGAGAGGCATGAGCACCTATTACAGTACTTGGCTTGTGCAAAAGTTGGTAAGTTTACAAAGTCCACAGGGAGGAATAAACATGGGTGGTAAGGGCAACCACCATGAGAACAAAATCAGAATTACAAATTTTGAACCAGAAGAAAATTATCTTTACAATGGAAAGCAGAAAAGGAGGAAAATATTATAGAAAGTCTTCCTTTCCAAAAAAAAAAAAAAATAGCAAGCAAAAAAAAAATAAACAGAAGGAAGATATTAGATATAATATGAAAGTACCTAACTGACCAAAAAGAAAGTTAACTATGAAATTCACCACTGGACTACAGAGACTCTTAGGTTGCACTTTTCTTGAGACTTAACAGTTTGCTATTTACAGTAAACACATTTAAAACAGAAAGGCATAAGTATTTGAATGCGAGAAGATGAAATAAGATAAACAAATCCAGATTCTAAAAAAAAAAAAATGGGGTATCAACCATAACACCTTGAAAAGTGAAATTTAAGGCAAAAAAAGTATAAAGAATGATGTAAAAAGAACAATAGGGCAAAAGCACACAGTCATCATCAACCCTTGTGTGCTAAACAATCAGCCTCAAAATACATCAAGCAACAACTGACTGAACTGAAGGGGGAAACAAACAAATTAATAATTGTAGCTAAGATTTTACCAAAACCTCAGAAGCTGATATATCAAGAGAACAATAAAAAAAAAATGAGCAGAGATATCAAGGCTACGAACAACTGAATTAATAAGTATGAGCTCTTAAATACATGTAGGATTCCAAACCCTCCCACTCAACACCTCCCCCAAAGTGTGTTCTCAAATAGAGACCGGGTTCTTCTCAAGCACTCATGGAGCAAACTTTGGGTCCTCATTCAGTTCAGTTAAGTTCAGTCGCTCAGTCGTGCCTGACTATTTGCCACCCCATGAATCGCAGCACGCCAGGCCTCCCTGTCCATCACCATCTCCTGGAGTTCACTCAGACTCACGTCCATCGAATCCATGATGCCATCCAGCCATCCTGGGTCGTCCCCTTCTCCTCGTGCCCCCAATCTCTCCCAGCATCAGAGTCTTTTCCAATGAGTCAACTCTTCGCATGAGGTATCCAAAGTACTGGAGCTTCAGCTTTAGCATCATTCCTTCCAAAGAAATACCAGGGTTGATCTCCTTCAGAATGGATTGGTTGGATCTCCTTGCAGTCCAAGGGACCTTCAAGAGTCTTCTCCAACACCACAGTTCAAACGCATCAATTCTTTGGCACTCAGCCTTCTTCACAGTCCAACTCTCACATCCATACATGACCACAGGAAAAACCATAGCCTTGACTAGGCGGACCTTAGTCAGCAAAGTAATGTCTCTGCTTTTGAATATACTGTCTAGGTTGGTCATAACTTTTCTTCCAAGGAGTAAGCATCTTTTAATTTCATGGCTGCAGTCACCATCTGCAGTGATTTTGGAGCCCAAAAAAATAAAGTCTGACACTGTTTCTACTGTTTCCCCATCTATTTCCCATGAAGAGATGGCAAGGGTGAACGTCGACATTCTAGGAATCAGCGAACTGAAATGGACTGGAATGGGTGAATTTAACTCAGATGACCATTACATCTACTACTGCGGGCTGGAATCCCTCAGAAAAAATGGAGTAGCCATCATGGTCAATAAAAGAGTCCGAAATGCAGTACTTGGATGCAATCTCAAAAAGAACAGAATGATCTCTGTTCGTCTCCAAGGCAAACCATTTAAAATCAGAGTTATCCAAGTCTATGCCCCAACCAGTAATGCTGAAGAAACTGAAGTTGAACGGTTTTATGAAGACCTACAAGATCTTTTAGAACTAACACCCAAAAAAGATGTCCTTTTCATTATAGGGGACTGGAATGCAAAAGTAGGAAGTCAAGAAACACCTGGAGTAACAGGCAAATTTGGCCTTGGAATAAGGAATGAAGCAGAGCAAAGACTAATAGAGTTTTGCCAAGAAAATGCACTGGTCATAGCAAACACCCTCTTCCAACAACACGAGAGAAGACTCTACACATGGACATCACCAGATGGTCAACACCGAAATCAGATTGATTATATTCTTTGCAGCCAAAGATGGAGAAGCTCTATACAGCCAACAAAAACAAGACCGGGAGCTGACTGTGGCTCAGATCATGAACTCCTTATTGCCAAATTCAGACTTGCATTGAAGAAAGTAGGGAAAACTACTAGACCATTCAGGTATGACCTAAATCAAATCCCTTACGATTATATAGTGGAAGTGAGAAATAGATTTAAGGGTCTAGATCTGATAGATAGAATGTCTGATGAACTATGGAATGAGATTTGTGACATTGTACAGGAGACAGGGATCAAGACCATCCCCATGGAAAAGAAATGCAAAAAAGCAAAATGGCTGTCTGGGGAGGCCTTACAAATAGCTGTGAAAAGAAGAGAAGCGAAAAGCAAAGGAGAAAAGGAAAGATATAAGCATCTGAATGCAGAGTTCCAAAGAATAGCAAGAAGAGATAAGAAAGCCTTCTTCAGCGATCAATGCAAAGAAATAGAGGAAAACAACAAAATAGGAAAGACTAGAGATCTCATCAAGAAAATTAGAGATACCAAGGGAATATTTCATGCAAAGATGGGTCCTCATTGCTGGTGGGAAATTGCTCACTGCTGCCATGTGGGGCACAAAGGTCCTCAGAATTCACTCACGTTGAGTATTAAGAGCCCTTGTGACCACGAAGTTTGACTCCAGAGTATAAACGGTTCCCAGCAGGGCTGTTCACCACAGCCTTGGTTGCACTGGAGAGAGCTGGAGAGAAAGCAGAGGCCAAGATGGCTGCTACGCAGCTGGGAGCCAGCACGCAGTTTGAAGGCCAGGACCGCAAGTACAGCCATGGATAGATCCTAAAACCCTAGTGGTGGCACAAATAGGAAAATGACGCATAAAATCAATACCCGTTTCATAAATTAAAAATACACGCACACAAACCAGCAACACTTATTTTTCAAGAATGCAAACAAATAGAAAATGGCACTTGGAATACAAGAGGGAAAAGAGAGTGGAGTATAATAATGAAAAGACATAAATACAGACCCTCATACATTCAAGAGAAGGGCCCTGCACAGACCAAGAAGATAATACGCAGGGACTAAGCCACATGATTAGCTCAATTCTCAGTCAGAAAAATTACAAAATGGGCAGGGCATAGTGTGTGCTCTGCTCAGCCCTGTTAGAGCTCAGAGTGACCCCAGAATTGGGGCAGAATCAACCCATAAAGCCTGAGAGCAGTCCAACTGCCTCCACTAGCAATTGGAAGCATTCTGGTCACACTATAAAGTGAGATAGACAGATAATACACAGGAGATAGAAGACAGAAGATAGATAGAGACAGAGTTGAAGATTTTGAACCTTGCTTGCAAGTTAGTTGAACATATTTTAATTCCCAGAAGGACAACAATAATGAACATTGGTTTTATTTCTGCTTTTAAGATGTTTTTAGAATCTCTGGTGAAATGCAGAAATGCAAGGAAATTTTTGTTATTGTTGAGATTGCAGAAAGTTAGGAAAGAACATTTCCAAAAATAAAAGATGTAGGAATTGAGGATATGAACTGAGTTCAGAAAGACCACGAGCCTACAAGAAACAGAATAAATCCACGTAGCCTCCTATAGTCATCAAACCTTGTTGGCGAGCCAGGAGGTCGGTATGAAAAGGTCTCAGCTTTGAATTCAGATAAGCCTGGTTTTGAATCCAGTCCCTCTCTATTACTTACTGGCTGGGGGGTTGTCTTGGAGCCTGTTCATCATCTACAAAATGAGGACTGTACCCACCTAAGAGCAGTGTTCACATGAAGGCTACTTAAGAAGCCCTGGAAACAGATCTGTCCATGCAGGGGCCGTGGGCACAGGAAAGATAGAGGCCACAGTCCCAGGCAAGAGTCACAGTGACTGGGAACATCCAGCAGAGCCTGGGCATCGTCTCAGGGGTCTTCTTTAAAATGCAATGTCTGGGGCCAGTGGGGCCAGCTCAGAACCCTTGCGTGGCTTTAAGATGCTGAGGAAAGGATGGGCTGGGCGCCCAGGGGTGTGCACCAAAGGTGCCCCCTCATTTCCCCATTTGAACTACCCCATCCTTCCTCTTCCTGCCTCACTAGAGAAGAGTACCACCTGTTTTAGGACAATTTCTTCAGAAGTTTAAACAATGGCTTCTGTAAAGTCAATACCGTGGAGCTCAGGGCACAACTGTACTCTACTTCATTTACAGGTATTTTTCCTCTCCAATTAGATTATAAGTCCTGTGAGGATCGTGGTTGTCACACACACACACAACACTCACACACACACATATAAACACACATAGATGTATACACATATGCTAAACACAGAAGTATGTACACATTCACATGTATATACAGATACGCAACACATGCACACACATGCACTTGGACATTCATACATACACGTGAGAGTAATCTGCACACGCACACATGGTTGTTATTGCTTCTGTCTCTATTATTCACAGAACTACCCCACAGGTGGGCACACAGCAGCCCTGGGAAATAACTGACCCCTCTGCGTCCACTCTCTCTCTCTACAGAGCCCGTGCACTCGTTCTGGGGGAACTTGAAACCTGTTACACACCCACAGGCATGTGCATATAGTACACACACAGGTGCTCAGGGAGGGGTGGGCAGCTCACAGAATCCTGCCTCCAAAACTTCCTGCCTGTAGCCTCCCGCAACAGACATTCCCTGAAGAGTGGTTAAAGAAAGAACTCATTAGAACAGACGCACCACCTCACCCTAAGCATGTCATCATTTTATGGGTAATAACCTCAGGCCTCTACAGTTGTCCTTGGCTGCCATCCTTTCCCTATAAAGCCGCCTACATTACATGATTTACAGACACAAATCATGCAGTGGTCTCAAGTGAGGCAAGTAGATGGGAGATCAGTGACTCTCAAACTCAAGCACGCATCAGAACCACTGAGAAAGCATGTCCAACATGCCCAGAGTTTCTGATTCAGTAGGTCTGGCGAGGGGCCTGTGAGTTTGCATATCTAACAAGTGCCCAGATGATGTTGATGCTGTTAGTCCAGGGACCACACTTTGAGAACCACTGGTGTAGACTTAGAAACAGGATGCTCTCTGCAATCATCCCTTCCTCTTTGTTTGCATACTCCAATACATCCCCATTTGCAAACCCTTGCACCTTAAAGAATCATCTACAGTGCTTATCAAAACCCAGACCCCTGGGCCTCAGCTCCAGGATTTTGATTTAGTAGATTGGGGTAGAGCCAAGAATCTGAGCTTCTAACAAACTCTTGGATTATAATGGATGCTACTGGATCAAGATCCAGACTTTGAAATCACTGCTGCTGCTGCTGCTGCTGCTAAGTCACTTCAGTCATGTCCGACTCTGTGCAACCCCAGAGATGGCAGCCCACCAGGCTCCCCCGTCCCTGGGATTCTCCAGGCAAGAACACTGGAGTGGGTTGCCATTTCCTTCTCCAGTACATAAAAGTGAAAAGTGAAAGTGAAGGCACTCAGTCGTGTCCGACTCTTTGCGACCCGATGGACTGCAGCCCACCAGGCTCCTCCATCCATGGGATTTTCCAGGCAAGAGTACTGGAGTGGGGTGCCATTGCCTTCTCCGGAAATCACTGCTATCAGTGTTTAATCCGGGATGTCCAGCCCCTCCCCCAGACCAAGTAAGTCAGCAGTGTGTCTGGGAACAGGTATTTCTCAAAGCTCCTGGTGTGGTTCCAATGGGCAGCCCAAGTTGAAGACAGCTTGGTGTCCATTTCCTGGGCTCTACTTTTCTGACTCCCAGTAGAGTCACTCCAATACACTACAAGGCCCTGCCGCCCTCAGTCCCCCAGTGGATTCTGATGAGGGGCCGTGGGCCTGATTCAGCTACAATGAAAAGCCCGTGGCCCCTGGAGGCAGGAGGGGCATGTACAGGAGGCAGAGGATCCTTGAAAAGGTTTGCCTCATTCTCAGGGTTCTTGGGTCACAGCCCTGTGCCCCCAAGAAGACTAGATAAAGAAAAATGAAACCACTTAACAGGAAATAGCTGGCAGACAAGCAAGGTTTTGCACTGGCCCCGGAAGCCTGCTCAGTGGGCGGCCTTGGCCCTGCGGAGGAGGCGTGAGGAAGCGGATGGTGGCCAGCACCTCCGCCCCCGCTGCCCTGGGCCCAGAGCCCATCTCCCTGGCTCCGTGGGCACAGGCAGTGCTGGTCCAGCCGGGAAGAGTGACGAGAGGTGAGGAGCTGCAGGGGTGCCGTACTAGTAGGTACAGGATGAGCTCGAAGGCTGTCGGGTGCGGGGTGGCCAGGGTGTAGAGGGCTGGGAGGGCACTGATGGTTGCAGCTGCTGCCGCAGGCAGACAGAAAAATGGGCAGGACGGGAAGCTTTATCAAGACCCGCGTGCAGGAAGTCCTGACCGGGTAGACGCCTGCAATAAGAAATAAAGAAGACGGAGAAAAGCCCAACACAGAGAAATGCAGGGAGCATGTGCAGAGGAGCCAGGTGGTCCTCTAACTCAATTCAGTTCAGTCGCTCAGTCGTGTCCGACTCTGCGACCCCATGGACCGCAGCACGCCAGGCCTCCCTGTCCATCACAACTCCTGGAGTTTACTCAAACTCACATCCATTGAGTCGGTGTGAGCAAACAGCAGGTGGGTTTTGGTGCTGAGGCGAGGTTCCACCCTTCATGGCAGAGCCAGGAATGGGATGGGGACGGGGTGGTTCTCACTCCTGTCCCCACTGCTTGCTGGCCCACCAGAATGCTAGAGAGAGACTGTCCCCTATGGTGTGGCCTCTGCAGACGTGATAAGGAGAGTCATGAGGGCAGGAAGAGAGCAAATCAGAAGCAGAGCAGTTTTTTCTTCAAGTTTAACAAGATACAAGTGACCTGCCGCTCTGTGTAAGTTTAAGGGGTGCAGCGTGATGACCTGGCATGCACACTTCATGAAATGATGATCGTAAGTTCAGTGAACATTCATCATCTCATATAAATACAACATTAAAGAAACAGAAAAAATAAAATGTTTTCCTCATGATGAGAGCTTGGAGAATTTGCTCCCTTAACTTTCGTGTATAGTGTAGAGCAGTGTTAATTATATTTATTGCGTTGCACATCACATCCCTAGTACTTATTTATCTTATAATTGGGAGTTTGTACCTATTAACCACCTTCATCCAGCCACCCACCTGCTCCCCATCTCTGGAAACCACCAATCTGGTCTCTTTTTCTGTGAGTGTTTGTTTTTGGAGTATAAGTGCCCTATAACACTATTAGTTCCTGGTACACAGCACAGTGATTTGATGTTTCCATACATTTCGAAATGGTTGCAAGTCTAGTTCCAGGGCAGCAGAGCATTTAAAAGCCCCAGAGGCCACAGGCCACAGTCCAGAGCAGCTCCATCAGAACCTCTAAGTTGGGCCAAGGAAGGAGCAGGTTTCATAGTGTGTCGCAGAGCTGGACACGACTGAAGTGACTTAGCATCATGTGGGAGGAACCAGGGCAGCATTATTTTGTCAGGGGACAGTTGTCCTGGCTCTGGGGTCCAATTCTTAACCTCTGAACCTAGACGTATTTTATCTGTGCTCCTGGCCCCACCAAAGACTCGTTCAGCTCATCTGATGGTTCTTTTGTTTTTAAACTCCCCAAGAGACGTGGGTGCTCAACCAGTCTGTGGCTATCCTGGCACAGGGCAGGCAGAGAGCAGAGAAAGCAGGGGGAAAGATTGATGTGAGGACCAGGAGGGTAGGACAGAGAGCCTGGGGCAAGGGTCGGAGTGTCCACCACCATTCCTGAGCCTAAGCATCCCGTTCCCCTGGGACCACAGCTTGGCTCCTTGGCCTTGGTCCCAGGTTCTCAACAGAAACAGGCTCCAAGGCCCCCATGGATAGGGACCAGGATTCATATGCCCCAGAGCACCCACCCTCTTCCCCAGGAGCAGTGAGAGAGGGTTATACTCAAGTAAACTCAGACACAGTTCTATTCAAGTAAATCTTCTAAGCCATGTTGAGAAAAATAGGGCATTGCCTCCTCTATTTTCTTCTTCCTCCAGTTCTCTTACACAGACCACTTATCCCCTGACAGGCAAGTCATTTGCAAGTTAAAGTGATGTACAGTCTTTCTCGTTTCTGGTCTGAGACTGGCATTCTGGGCACAGGTCCTATGCAGTCACGTGGGCTACCAGCTTGGTTTAATGCTATTCTATCACCACCTCAAAAGTCTTAATTTTTGGCTAAGTAGACCCGCATTTACATTTTTCCCTGGACCTGTGAATTATGTAGCCGGTTCTGCACTGGGCTCTTGCCAGAGGCTGAGCTCTCTCCCATGGCAACACCTTCAAAACTCCCCTCTGCTTTCCAAACTCCTTCCTCATTGGTGGCAGCCTGAGACAGCAACGTGATTCTCCAACATCCACCAAGGGACCGCAGAGAGAGAAAGGCAAGCACCCAGGGAAGAGGGATATGCAGAGAGAGGTGGCACCTGCCACTCTGAAGGCCAGGAAACCCAGGAAATATCCATGGCTCTCCCAACTAGAGTCAAGGCAAAACTCAGGAGACCCTACTCATGGTCAAGAAGCAAAACCCTTCACAGTAGAAAGGAGAAAAGAGCAGCCAACCTTCCCCCTACCAGTCTCATCCGCCTGGTATAGAGACGTTTAGCGAGACTCCACTCGAACACAGGTAAGAATGAGCAGAGGGCACCTCCACGACTTGGCTTCCTGTGCACCCATCACACCGTGACTTGTTCACTAAACCGTCTTCATATGCTAAACGCTCTCTGAGGGCCAGACCATGCATCTCGCAGGGCCCCCCAACTCCAGGTCCTGGCAGTGCTAAGTGTTGGTAAATAATTTACCAACAAACCAACCCCTACTTTAGCAAATAAGTCCAGAAGGTGCATCCTTAAACAAGGCAGCGTTGGTTCGAAAGTAGATCCTGGGGCCCCACCGTCAGAGACTGGGACTCAACAGGTGAAGAGGACCAGGAAACTGCATTTCTGCAAGCATCACCCAGTGACTTGAGAAGGCCGATCCTCCAGAGTGTATGAAGGACTGAGGGAGGGGCATAGGAGAGGGGGCTCTGGGTCAGGTGAGAGCAGGGTTCACATAGAGGCCCAGGACAAAGCTACAGCAGAGGGTACTCGTGGTGGCCTGAGCCACTGCAGTTTATGGGGTCCCATGTGGTGCTGATGCTGCTGGTCTTCAGGCCAGACTTGAACGGAGACAGGTTGTAGTCCCCAGACCAGCCACATCAGAATCAGCTAAGAACATGTTAGGAATACAAATTCCCAGGCACTGCCCCCGATCTATTGAGTCAGAGATTCCGGGGGTGGGAACCAGCTATCCAGGTGATTTTGGTGCAGGTGGAGTTTGAGAACTAGTAAGCTGAGCACGGAATTGTCTCTTCAATCACAGAAGTACTGATGTTAAGTTCTATTAGGTGCCTAAATCTGTGCTAAATAATGTGATAGGAACAAAGACCCTGTAACCTCTCCTGGCTTCAAGAAGCTTAGAATTTGTAGCTACTGCGTACTGGGGGTGCAGGAGGGGGTGTGATAATGGCAGAGCTTACCAAAAAATGCCATTTTGTGCTTTTCTACCAGTACCAGCCAAGGGGTGTGATTCAGAAGATCTGGATTATTAGGCTAGAGCCACAGCTTTTTCTGACCCTTATTCCATGATTCAGTACCACACTTTGACAGGGATTTTCAAGGTGAGAGATGACTAAGACTAGAAAATTCACTGGAAAGTAGGCCAGCACCAAATAGTATAATGCTGGCCCTTGTGTGCTCTGTGTGGCTTTTGGAAAGGGAAGAGGTTTCCAAAGGCCTTGCAAGCTAAGCAAAATACTTCAGATTCGATGCAAGGTCAGGGAGTAGGATCAGGTGAGACCGACGTGGCCATAAAGCACTTGAAGAAAAATCTCAGTTAAATCTCATCGTTCTTACAGGGTTGATCATCTTATTCCCATTTTACAGATCAAATACCCAAGAATCTAATAAATTAAAAGCTGTATTCACAAATACCCAGCTCATAAATCTTTTAGCCAGAATTCACACCCAAACTTTCACGGTTACCCTTGGAGTCTCTTGAGCAAGGATGGAACTTGAGGACTGTATGAGAATGTTTGTTAAGTCAGGCATGCCTGACTGGAGACCAATAAAAGTAACCAGCCTGGACTAGGGACTCTGGCCAAGGAAATTAAACAAAGGAGGCTTTGAGCTATTGAACACCAATAAGTGACATGGAGATCTGCTGGGGGCGGGGGGGCAGTCATGACAACTGAAGGAAACCACACTGGTGTAACCAAAGCATTGGACGTGGAGTCCAAAGACCTCAGCCCATGTCCCATTTCTTTCTGTGACCTGGAACAAGGTATTTCCTGTCCTTGAACCTGTTTTCTCACCGATAAAATGGAGATGATAATCCCCACCCTGCCTTCCTTGGACGATCACACATATTAAAAGTTCCAGAAAGAGTAAAGTAAGATACTGCTAACACTCTCAGCTAAGCTACTGTTAATGTCATTGGGCACATTATTAGACTTAGTTCAAACAGAATGTTTTCCCAGTCTTTTCTCCAGGAACATTTTTTTTTAAGTTTTTATTTTATATTGGAATATAGTTGGCTTACAATGTTGGATTAGTTTCAGGTGTACAGCACAATGATTCCATTATACATATACACACATCTATTCATTTGCAAATTCTTTTCCCATTTATGTTATTATATGATATTGAGTAGACTTCCCTGTGCTGTATAGTAGGCCCTGGTTCATTATCTGCTGTATATATGGGAAGCCCATTGTATATATATAGGGCTTCCCAGGTAACTGAGTGGTAAAGAATCTGCCTGCCAATGCAGGAGATGCAGGTTTGATCCCTAGGTTGGGAGGATCCCCTAGAGAAGGGAATGGCAACCCACTCCAATATAGTAGTGTAGACATGTCAATCCCAGACTCCTGATTTATCTGTCTCCCCCATGCTTTCCCTTTGGTAATCATAAATTTCTTTTCTAAGTCTGTGAGTCTATTCTAGTTTTGTGAATAAGTTCATTTGTATCATTTAGATTCTGCATATAAGTGGTATTTGTCCTTCTCTGACTCACTTCACTTAATATGATAATCTCCAGGCCCATCAGTGTTGCTACAAATGACTTATTTCATTCTTTTTTTATAGCTGAGTAATATTCCTGTGCATGTATCTATCACATTTTCTTTATCCATTGATCTGTTGATGGACATTTAGGTTGATTTCATCATATCTTGGCTATTGCAAATAGAGCTACAGTGAACACTGGGGTGAATGTATCCCTTTGAACCATGGTTTTCCGCAGATATACACCCAGGAGTCGGATTGCCGAATCATATGGTAGTTCTATTTTTAGTTTTTTAAGGAACCTCTATGCTGTTCTCCATAGTGGCTATACCAATTTACATTCCCACCAACAGTGTAGGAGGGTTCCTTTTTCTTCACATCCTCTCCAGCATATATTGTTTGTAGATTGTTTGATGATGGCCATTCTGACTGGTGTGAGGTGATACCTCACTGTAGTTTTGATTTGCATTTCTCTAATGATCCCCTGGAGAAGGGAATGACTACCCCACTCTAGTATTCTTGCCTGGAGAATTCCATGGACAGGTGAGCCTGGCGGCCTACAGTGCATGGGGTCGCAAAGAATCAGACATGATTGAGCAACTAACACTTTTTTACTTTTCAATAATTAGCGATGTTGAGCACTTTTCATGTGACTCTTGGCCATCTGTACATCTTCACTGAATACATGTCTAGTTAGGACTTCTGCCCATTTTTTGATTGGGTTGTTTGTTTGTTTCTATATTGAGCCATCAGTTGTTAACCAAATTTTGGAGATTAATCCCCTGTCAGTCACATAGTTTGCAAATATTTTCTCCCATTCTGTGGGTTGTCTTTCCGTCTCATTTATGATTTCCTCTGCTGTGCAAAAGTTTTGGGGTTTAATTAGATCCCATTTGTTTATTTTTATTTCCATTACTCTAGGAGATGCATTGAAAAAGATATTGATGCGATTTATATCGAAGAGTGTTCCACCTACGTTTTTTTAAGAGTTTTATAGTATTCAGTCTTACGTATAGGCTTTTAATCCACTTTGAGTTTACTTTTGTCTGTGGTATTAAAGAATGTTATGAGTTCACTCTTCTACATGTAGCTGTCCAGTTTTCCCAGCACCACTGATTGAAGAGGCCGTCTTATCTCTATCGTGTATTCTTATCTTCTTTATCATAGATTAATTGATCATAGGTGTGTGGGTTTATTTCTGGGTTTTCTTTCCTGTTCCATTGACCTATATTTCTCTTTTTGTGCCAGTACCATAACATTTTGATGACTGTTGCTTTGTAGTACACTCTGAAGCCAGGGAGCCTGATTCCTCCAGCTCTGTTTTTCTCTCTCAAGATTACTTTGGCTATTTGGGGGTTTTTCTGTTTCCATACAAATTGTAAAATTTTTTGTTCTAATTCTGTAAAAAAAAAAAAAAAATGCCTGTAGTAATTTGATAGGGATTGCAATGAATCTGTAGAGTGCTTTTGATGATATAGTCATTTTAACAGTACCAATTCTTCCAGTCCAAGGACATGGTATATCTTTCCATCCGTCTGTGTTGTCTTCAGTTTTTTTCATCAGCATCTTATAGGTTTCAGATTATAGGTCTTCTGCTTCCTCAGGTAGGTTTATTCCTAGGTGTTTTATTCATTTTGATGCAGGGGTAAATGGAATTAGTTTCTTCAGTTTCTCTTTCTGATCTTTCATTGTTAATGTGTAGAAATGCAAGAGATTTCTGTGTACTAATTTTGTATCCTGCAACCTCACCAAATTCATTGACAAGCTCTAGTAGTTTTCTAGTAGCATATTTAGGATTTTCTGTTCGTAGTATTGCGTCATCTGCAAACAGTGACAGTTTTACTACTTTTTCAACTTGGATTCCTTTTATTTCTCTGATTGCCATGGCTAGAACTTCCAAAACCATGTTGAATAAAAGTGGTAAGAGTGGACATCCTTCTCTTATTCCTGATCCAAAAGGAAATGTGTTTAGTATTTCACATCTGAGTATGATGTTAGCTGCAGCTTTGTATATATGGCCTTTATTATGTTGAAATAGTTTCCCTCTACACCCTCTTTCTGGAGAATTTGTGTCGTAAATGGGTATCGCATTTTGTCAAAAGTTTTTTCTCCATCTATTGAAATCATTATATGGTTTTTATTCTTCAGTTTGTTAATGTGGTATATCACATTGATTGATTTGCAGATACTGAAGTATCCTTGCAACCTTGGAATAAATCCCACTTGATAATGGTGTACAACCCTCTTAATGTATTGTTGGACTCAGTTTGCTAGTATCTTGTTGAGAATTTTTGCATCTATGTTCATCAGTAATATTGGCCTGTAAATTTCTTTTTTTGTGATATCTTTTTTCTAGTTTTGATATCTGGGTGATGGTGGCCTCATAGCATGAGTTTGGGAGTGTTCCTTTCTCTGCAATTTTTGAAAGCATTTCAGAAGAATAAGTATTAACTCTTCTCTAAATGTTTGATAGGATTCACCTCTGAAGCCATCTGGTCCTGAACTTTTGTTTGTCAGAAGTTTCTTTATCATCATTTAAGTTTCAGTATTTGTGATAGGCCTGTTTATATTTTCTATATCTTTCTGGTTCAGTCTTGTACCTTCTAAGAATGTGTCCATTTCTTCTAGGTTGTCCATTTTATTGGCATATAATTGCTTGTAGTAATCCTTTGTATTTCTGTGGTATCCATTATAACTTCTCCTTTTTCATTTTTAATTCTATTAATGTGAGCCCTCTCCCTTTTTTTCTTAATGAGTTTGGCTAAAGTTTTACCCACTTTGTTTATCTTTACAAAGAGTGTGTGTACGTGCTCACTCAGTCGTGTCTGGCTCTTTGTGACCCTGCGGACTGTAGCCCACCAGGCTCCTCTGTCCACAGGATTCTCCAGGCAAGAATACCAAAGCAGGCTGCCATTTCCTCCTCTGGGGAATCTTCTTGACCCAAGGATCAAACATGTGTCTCTTGCATCTCCTGCAGGAGGATTCTTTAGTCCAGAGCCACCTGGGAAGCCCCATCTTTTCAAAGAACCAGCTTTTATTTTCATTTATCTTTTCAACTTTTTCATCTCTACTTCATTTATTTCTGTCTCATCTTTATTACTTTCCTTCCACTAACTTTGGGATTTGATCTTTCTCCAGCTGCTTTAGCTGTAAGTTTAGATTGTTTATTTGAGATTTTGCTTGTTTCTTGATGTAAGTTTGCATTGCTATAAACTTCCTTCTTAGAACTGCTTTTGCTGCACCTCATACGTTTTGGATCACTGTGCTTTTGTTTTCTTTTCTCGGGTTTTTTATTTTCTCTTTGATTTCTTCAGTGACCCATTGGTTTTTTAGTCGCATATTGTTTAGCTTCCATGTGTTTGTGTTTTTTACAGTTTTTTCTTATAATTGATTTCTAATCTCATAGCATTGTAGCTGGAAAGGATGCTTGATATAATTTCAATGTTCTTAAAGCGGCCAAGGCTCACTTTGTGGCCCAGTATGTGGCCAATCCTGGAGAAGACTTCATCTGCATTTGAAAAAAATGTTTATTCTGCTGCCTTGGGGTGGGATTCTGTATAAACATCAGTTAAGTCCATTGATCTCAATGTGTCATGTAAGGCCTGTGTTTCCTAACTGATTTTCTGTCTGTTTGACCTGTCCATTGAGGAAAGTGGGGTGTTAAATTCCCCCACTATTATTATATTACTGTCAATTTCTCCTTTTATGACTGTTACTATTTGCCTATTGTTGGGTGCATATATATTTACAATTTCTATATCTTATTCTTAGATTGACCCCTTGATCATTATGTAGTGTCCTTCTTTGTCTCTTGTAACAATTTTTATTTTAAAGTTTATTTTGTCTGATATGAGTATTTTTACTCCAGTTTTCTTTTGATTTCTATTTGCATGGAACAAGTTTTTTCTATTCCCTCACTTTCAGTCCGTATGTGTCACTAGGTCTGAAGTAGATCTCTTATAGACAACGTATATACATGTCTTATTTTTGTATCCATTCAATCAGTCTATATCTTTTGGTTGAAGCATTTAATTTGTTTATGTTTAAAGTAATTATTGATATGTATGTTCTTATTGCCATTTTGTTCATTGTTTTGGATTTGTTTTTGCTGGTCTTCTTGCTCCTAGTCTTCTTTTGTTTTCTTCTCTTGTGATTTGATGACTCACTTTAGTGTTGTGTTTGGATTCCTTTTTCTTTGTGTGTATATGGGTATCTGTTGTATATTTTTCATTTTTGGTTAGCATGAGGTTTTGATACAGCAGTCTGTATGTAAACAAGATTGTTTGAAGTTGCTGTTCTTTTAATTTCAAATACATTTGCAGTATCCTGCATTTGTACTCTCCTCTTCTCATGATTGCCTATTTCATATCATATTTGTGTAGATGAAGCCCTACCTTTATTGTATATTTGCCTTTATTGGTGGACTTTTTCATTCATAATGTTCATGTTTCTGCTTGTGGCCTTTTCCTTTCTGCCTAGAGAAGTTACTTTAGCATTTGTTGCAAAGCTGGTCTGCTGGTGCTGAGTTCTCTTAGCTTTTGCTTCTTTATAAAGCTTTTGATTTCTACATCAAATCTGAATGAGAGACAGCTAGGTAGTGTGTTCTTGGTTGTAGGTTCTTCTCTTTCACCACTTTAAATGTATTGTGCCCCTCACTCCTGCATGCTGAGTTTCTGCTGAAAAATCAACTGATACCTTATGGGAGTTCCTTTGTATGTTATTTATTGATATTCCCTTGTTAAAAATATTTTCTCTGTGTCTTTAATTTTTGTCAGTTTGATTATTATGTGTCCCAGAACATTCCTCCTTGAGTTTATCCTGCCTGGTATTCTCTTTGCTTCCTGGACTTGGGTAACTGTTTTCTTTCCCATGTTAGGGAAGTTTTCAGCTATTGCCTTTTCAAATCTCCCCTGAGATCCTTTCTCTCTCTCTTCTCCTTCTGAGACTTCTGTAATGCAAATGTTGACCATTTAGTAACCAACAGAGGTCTCTTCGGCTATCCTTTCTTTTCATTCTTTATTCTGTTCCACTGCAGTGATTTCCACCATTCTGTCTTTCAGCTCACTTATTCATTCTTCTGCCTCGTTTATTCTGCCACTGATTCCTTCTAGTGCATTTTTTATGCATTGAAAAGGAAATGGCAACCCACTCCAGTGTTCTTGCCTGGAGAATCCCAGGGACAGGGGAGCCCAGTGGGCTGCCGTCTCTGGGGTCGCACAGAGTCAGACACGACTGAAGCGACTCAGCAGCAGCAGTGCATTTTTGCATCTCACTTATTGCATTGCTTATCTCTGTTGGTTTGTTCTATGGATCTTCTAGCTCCAGCTCTGGCTTCTAGCTCTAGTTAAACATTTTGATCTGTGCCTCCATTCTTCTTCTGAAATCCTGAATCATCCTTACTATCATTTCTCTGAATTCTTTTTCAGGTCAAGTGCATATCTCCACTTCACTTAATTGTTTTTCTGGGGTTTTATCTTGTTCCTTTTAGAACAGATTCCTCTGCCATCTCCCTTTATCTAGCTTTCTGAAATTGCAGTTTCTGTTCTGTGGACTGCAATTGTAATTCTTTTTCTTCTGCTGTCTGATCCTTGGTGGATGAGTCTGGTCTATGAGAGTTTTCCAGGCTTCCTTGTGGGAGGGACTGGTCCTTCACACTGGCGGATGGAGCTGGGTCCTATCCCTCTGGTGGGCAGGGTCATGTCAAGAGATGTGTTTAGTGGACAGCTGTGGGGTCAGGGATACTGATTGATGGGACTGTGTTCCTGCCTTGTTGGCTGTTTGGCCTAAGGCATTCCACACTGGAGCATATAGGCTGTTGGGTGGGGCCAGGTCTTGGCAAGAAAATGGCAGCCTCCAGGAGGGCCCATGCCAATGAGCACTTCCTAGAACTACTGCCAACAGTGTCTCTGGCCCCAGAGTGAGCCACAGCCACCCCCGCCTCCACAGAAGACCCTCCAGTACCAGCAGGAGGTCTGGCCCAGGCTTCTACGAGGTCACTGATTTTCCCCCTGATTCCTGGTATGCACAAGACCTTGTGTGCACTCTCTAAGAATGGGATTTCTGTTCCCCCAATCCTATGAAATTCCTAGGATCAAACCCCACTGGCCTTCAAGGCCAGATACTCCAGGGCCTTCTCTTCTCAATGCCAGACCCTCAAGCTGGGGAACCTGACGTGGGGCTCAGAACTTTCACTCCTGTGGGAGAACCTCTGTGATATACTTATTTTCCTGTCTGTGCGTCACCCACCCAGGATGTGATTTTACTACAGATGCACCCCACCTATCACCCCATTGTGGCCTCCTCTTTGTCTTTGGACATGGCATACGCTTTTCGGTAGATCCCAGTGGGGTTTTTTGTTTTGTTTGTCAGTGTTTCTTCAGCAGTTAGTTGTGATTTTGGTGTTTCCATGAGAGGTGAGCTCACATCCTTCTACCCTACCATCTTGTCCCCACTACCCTTAGGAATGTGCATTTTTTAAACTTTATGTCCTTCTTATCATTTTAGCTCAAGCAGGCAATAGGTCTTGTTAAAGGTGGTCAAGATAGACTAAACACTTAATTTTTTTTCAAATGAATAAATAAGTTGTACTTTATTTATACAGTGAGATACTACATAACAGTAAACATGTATCAGTAAGAACATGGATTAATAGCATATGCAAAATCTTTTTTTTATTTTTTAAATATAAATTTATTTATTTTAATTGGAGGTTAATTACTTTACAATATTGTATTGGTTTTGCCATACATCAACATGAATCTGCCACGGGTGTACACGTGTTCCCCATCCTGAACCCCCCTCCTTCCTCCCTCCCTTACCATCCCTCTGGGTCGTCCCAGTGCACCAGCCCCAAGCATCCAGTATCATGCATCAAACCTGGACTGGCGACTCGTTTCATGTATGATATTATACATGTTTCAATGCCATTCCTCCCAAATCATCCCACCCTCTCCCTCTCCCACAGAGTCCAAAAGACTGTTCTATACATCTGTGTCTCTTTGCTGTCTCGCATACAGGGTTATCATTACCATCTTTCTAAATTCCATATATATGGAATGGTGTTTTTCTTTCTGGCTTACTTCACTCTGTATAATAGGCTCCAGTTTCATCCACCTCATTAGAACTGATTCAAATGTATTCTTTTTGATGGCTGAGTAATACTCCACTGTGTATATGTACCACAGCTTTCTTATCCATTCATCTGCTGATGGACATCTAGGTTGCTTCCATGTCCTGGCTATTATAAACAGTGCTGCAATGAACACTGGGGTACACGTGTCTCTTTCAATTCTGGTTTCCTTGGTGTGTGTGCCCAGCAGTGGGATTGCTGGGTCATAAGACAGTTCTATTTGCAATTTTTAAAGGAATCTCCACACTGTTCTCCATAGCGGCTGTACTAGTTTGCATTCCCACCAACAGTGTAAGAGGGCTCCCATTTCTCCACACCTTCTCCAGCATTTATTGCTTGTAGACTTTTGGATCGCAGCCATTCTGACTGGCGTAAACACTTAATTGTTAAATAAATATTTGTTTTCATACATAATTCTCAAGAACTTTCCACTGCCTCTATGGAAGAAAAAACATAAATTTATTATAACACTTCTATTAAGATACAATTTACATATCATCCAATTCACCCACTGAAGCATATAATATTCGCAGAATTGTATAAAAAGCATCGCCATCATCAATTTTGGAACATTTTCATCACCTGCAGAAGAAACTCTCTACTCACTGGCAGTCACTCCGCATTTCCCCCCAGCCTCTCCAAAGCCCTAGGTCAACATTAATCAGCTCTCTGTCGCTATAGACTTGCATATTCTGGACATTTCACATATATGGAAATGTGACTTTTACTTGGCAGAAACAAGGCTTTCAAGATCATCACACTACAGCAGGAATTAGTATTTTCTCTTTTATGGCTGAATAGATTCCATTGTGTTCTTATACCACTTTTTGTTTATCCATTCATCAGTTAATGAATATTTGTGTTGTTACTACTTTTGGCTGTTATGAATTATGCCACTATAAATGTTCATGTACAAATTTTTGTGTGATTTAATTTCATTTCAGTACATACATGGGAGAGGAATTACTTAGGTATATGGTAACTATTTGTTTAACCTTTTGAGGGGCTGTCAGACTGTTTTCTGAAATGGCTGCACCATTTTACGTTTTTACCAGCAGGAATGTATTAGAGTTCCAATTTCCTCCACTTCCCCACAGTTATATTATCTGTCTTTAATTATAGCTCTCCTAGTGGGTGTGAAGTGATATCCCATTGTGGTTTTGATTTGCATTTTCTTGATGATTAATGATGTTGAGCATTTTTTCATGTCCTTAATGGACATTTGGGTTATCTTCTTTGGAGATATATCTATTTATATCTTTTGCCCATTTTTAAAATTAGGTTGTCTTTTTATTATTGAGCTGTAAGAGTTCCTTATAGATTCTGAATACAAGTCCCTTATGAGATATATAACTTGCAAATTTTTTTTACCATTCTATGAGTTGTCCTTTCACTTTCTTGCTGGTGTCCTTCGAAATCCAAAAGCTTTTAATTGTCATGAAGTCCAATTTATTTTTTCTTTTATTGCTTGTATTGCTTGTGCTTTTGGTGTCATATCTAAAAAATCATTGCCTAAGCCAAGGTCATGAAAACACTTCTTTTAAGAATGTAACAGTTTTAGCTCTTACATTTAGGCCTCTTATCTATTTTGAGTTAATTTTTACATGTGGTGTGAGGTCAAATTATCAGTCTTTTACGTATGAATATTTAGTTAGCGTCATTTATATAAGACTACTCTTTCCCACTTATTGGAGTTTTTTCCAGAACCCAGAAAAATCTTTAATTAACATTCTTATTATTCTAGGGTAGTATTTCCGAAGCTGGTCTATTGAGAACTTTAATAAACATGTTACCAAAAACAACTGGAAAAAAAGTCACATGACCCAACAAGTTCTAGGTATATTAAGCTGAATAAAATTAAGCATCTTTCCATATTGTAGTCTCAAAGACTTTAGTACCAGCATGTTTGATGGCTCTCTTACTTTATCAGTGAAGGCTTTTTATGTGGGCACATATTAACTTCTCTAGAAGCGTGTTTCCAAGAAACTCAAGTTTGGGATCCACTCTTCTAACAGACTTACTCATTTGAATGCTCTTAAAATGTCTTAACTTTCCTCTTTGAGAATTAAGCCACCAGTATGGCTGGAGGTTGTTTGTTTTATTGTTTGGTTTTCATCTTTAGGGATTCCCTTGTAGCTCAGCTGGTAAAGAATCCACCTGCAATGCTGGAGACCCCGGTTCGATTCCTGGATCAGGAAGATCCCCTTGAGAAAAGATAGGCTATCCACTCCAATATTCTTGGGCTTCCCTAGTGGTTCAGTTGGTAAAGAATCCACCTGCAATGCAGGAGACCCCGGTTCAATTCTGGGTCAGGAAGATCCCCTGGAGAAAGGAATGGCTACCCACTCCAGTATTCTGGTCTGGAGAATTCCATGGACTGTATAGTCCATGGGGTTGCAAGGAGTCAGACACGACTGAGCAACTTTCACTTCATGTTTTCATCTTTAACCAGATGAGAGCAGAAAAAAGTCAGTAATCCATGAGTTCCTCTGGATCACTTTGCTAACTGGTTTAGGATGCACAGATTTGGTTTATAATGAAGCATCATTTTTTAAGGTAAATATTAAATAACACTTTTTTTTTTTTTTTGAGAGTGTGATCCAAGAACAATCTGCATCAGAATAACCTGGTTTTTAAGGGCAGATTGCTGGGGCGCTTTCAGACCTAATAATCAGAAACCCTCAAGCTGGAGCCCAAGTGCTGCGCTGACAGGCTCTCTGTTGATTCCTATTCACACCAAAGCTTAAGAACTGCGGCTCATCCTTGGATTAAGGGAGAGAGCAAAGTAGTCTGTAGCAAGATGGGTGGGGAGGGGAAGGGGGGACAGACCCTGATAGGTAAGTGGGACCAGAATGACTCCTCCCTTCCTGTACTCCTTTCTTTCCAGTCCCCATTTCCACTGCCCACTCTGTGCCCTTTTTCGTGTGTGTGCGCGCGCATCCTGTGTACATACATGATCGCTGAACTCAGGCACACTAAGCACTCCTTGGTCCGTGATATCTTTATATTGCCACCAGAGGGCGCCAGAGCACCTCCGAAAGCCACGCGAGCCCTCTCTCCTCACTCTCCCACTGCAGACTCTCCACCCAGGGTATAATCTCCCAATCTCAGGCCTGTGCCCCAACTCACTGGTTCCCAAAAGGACGTCAGATCACATGAGAGCGCACAGCTGTTTTTTAAAAACCTCTTATGAGTTGTGAAGCCCTGGGGAACTTGTCTAATCCTCTGAGCACAAGTTTCTCATCTTAACAAGGAAAAATATGAACCTGTTAGTGTAGTTCTTTTAACAGTTAAATGAGATAGCAAAGGTAGTGCTCCTGGCTATTGCTTTTCTACCATAGGCAGTGATTTGCATTGCTTGAAATCCTGAAACCTTGAATGGCAAAAAAAAAAAAAAAGTTCTAAAAATTGTATTATCAACAAGTTATAAGCAAATCTAATTTCTTCTTGGCCGTCTTGCATGCCTATATTCAGAAGCTTCTCTGTCTCCTCGATAATTTTTGGTCTGGACCTTATCATTTTGCATAAAGCACAGTTCATGACACCAACGGTGAGCAGAAGAATGCAGGTTAGCAAAGGGGAGCCTCCAGTCCCACCAAGGGGCTTGGCTCCAGGCTCCACACTCTCTCTGTATCCTTCCCCCAGGCCTTGTTAGGTAGTAAAATATAAGTGACATCTAAGTGTTGCTCCCTAATTAATTGTGCTATAATTATCATTGTGATAATTCACTCTGCAAAGGCAGTTATTGCAGTAGATACTTTAGTGAAGGAGGTGGTGGTGGAAGGAAAGAAGAAAGTAAAGTTGCTCAGTCATGTCCAACTCTTAGCGACCCCATGAACTGTAGGCTACCAGGCTCCTCCGTCCATGGGATTTTCCAGGCAAGAGTACTGGAGTGGGGTGCCATTGCCTTCTCCAGGGGATCTTCCTAACCCAGGGATCGAACCCAGGTCTCCCGCATTGCAGGCAGATGCTTAGTGGGGAAGGAAGTAGTGGAAATGGAGGTTATGGTGAAGGTGGTGATGGAGGAGGGAGAGGTGATGGTGAGGTTGGTGGTTGTTGAGCTGCTGAGGTTGGTGATCGAGAAGGTAATGGTGGAGAAGCACGATGGGCTCTCCTACTCAGCATCCTTCAGAGATCCTACCACCTGAAGGATAAATCCCAACTCCTGAGCTCGACAAAGTGCTTCATGATCCAACTGCTGCTTACTTCTTTAGCCTCGCTTCCCACTAATCACACACACACTAACACACTAAGCTCTTCCACATTAGAATATTTTCTGAGCCTCAGACCCAAGTCTGTGCCTTAATTTTACTGTCTTTGTTCACACTATTCTTCATCTCTTTCTTCCCACCAGATATACTCCTTTTCAGTCTTCAGTATCCAGGTCAAATGTCACTGGCATTTTTTTCATGAGGAGTTTCCTGACCCTCAAGGCAAAGTTAGTTTCCATTCTTGACATCTCATGGTAGTCTGTGCACACCTCAGCTCTAACATTTTTGATCTGGCTGGTAACAAGCTGATGGGGTCTCCTTGCCTACCAGAGGTAGCCTTAAAGTGACCTCTTCAAGGTCCCCTTTAGACTCTGGTCCAAGACCTCTGACCCTCAGGCTGAGCCAGCAGTCACTCCATAACAGTCCTCAATGCCTACTATGAATTCAAGTGACAGAGCTCAGAAAACCTGTAGCAAATCCATTTTTTAAAATATATATCCAGAAGAGTGAACACTTCATAAATACGTTTCTAGTAAATGAACACACTTCATGTAACTGATACCTGGTCAAGAAACAATATCACTCTAGCATCCAGAAGCCCTCCGACAGTTGTATTTTCAAAATGCAATTAACTATTGAAACGTGCGATTTTTTAAGTGAGCTATCAAATTCAAATGTGCAAATAGTCACTAGCTTTTCAAAGACATTTTAGAAATTACAGAAGTGACTTCACTCAGAGGATGTGGAGACACCATGTTCCTTTCCAGAGCAACACCCCAGCCCTCAGCTAACCTGGGCCACACAGTGGGTGCGCCCAAGCCTGGGAGCTGAGCCAGAATCAGGCGAGGCAGGTATGCTATCTGATTAGTGAAACCACTTGAAAAATGAGGTCCTGTTGACTGTCAAGACCTTCCAGGCAGAGATTAATGGAAGTGAGATGGAGAACAACTAGCGTGTGTTGTCTCTCTGCCAGGGTCTCCATGCTACCAGGGCAACGCCACTGGGAGCGCCGTTCCCATCTTACAGATGAGAAGACTGAGGTGAGCACCCAGAACTCGCCCCACATCTTCATATTATCATGCTCAGAAGCCCAGAATCAGAAACCCCATCCTTCGGATCCTCAAGGGCATCTTTCTAGGGGAAAAAAACATAAAGGCTCTGGAGTGGAAATGAGAACCACTGGTCCTGGGACACTTCTACCCTGGGGACTGGCACACCCATGCATCATCCCACTGAGGAGGAATGTTAGTCGGTGATGGAGGAGGAGTAGCAGCCCACTGCAGAGGGAGGGTCCTGAAAACGAGTCAGGAGCTTCCATGCAGGACTTCCCCCACTCAGCCCAAGCAGCTACTTTGCCACTCCTGCCCATTCCATGTGTAACGGTTGAGTTCATGGTGGGGATGCTGGGCACGTGTGAGAGAGAGAGGTATCTTGATAAGTATCTTCCTTCTGCATTGCTGCGGACACCTCCATGCTTTATGTGGCTATTTTTGGTAGTCCTTGCTGCCCTAGTTGGAGAAGGCAATGGCACCCCACTCCAGTACTCTTGCCTGGAAAATCCCATGGATGGAGGAGCCTGGTAGGCTGCAGTCCATGGGGTCGCTGAGTTGGACACGACTGAGCGACTTCACTTTCACTTTTCACTTTCATGCATTGGAGAAGGAAATGGCAACCCACTCCAGTGTTCTTGCCTGGAGAATCCCAGGGACGGGGGAGCCTGGTGGGCTGCTGTCTATGGGGTCGCACAGAGTCAGACACAACTGAAGTGACTTAGCAGTAGTAGCAGCTGCCCTGGTATTTTCCATCAGAGGAAATGTACTGGCTCTGTTATGGACATATCACCTTGGCCGCCAGCATCACACAGGTGTTTGCGACGGCACCCTGACCTCCTGACCTGCCGTGCTTACAGAGAAAGCAGCAGCCTAGCAGCCCACACGAGCTGGTGTGACAACAAGCCTGTGTCGCCGCTGTGTGTGTGCATGGATTCCAGCACATTCCTCCTGCATCTCGAGAGGCCCCTGTATCCCAAGCAGGAGAGCCAGGTGGCGCATCACCCCTCCCCCTCTGGTTGACCTTCAAGGCCCTTCCGTGGGGCCTGCCCTCCTGCCCAGGGGCCCGCCTGCCCTGTTGGCAGCTGCACGGTCAACGGCATCACATGCCTTCAAGTGGACGGCTGAGCTGGTGCCTCAGGCCACTCTCGCCAGCCTGGACCGTTCGCCTCGCCAGCCCCCTGTTTCTTCAGCTTTTCGGGGAAGATGATGCCACCAAAAGGGATAAAGGAACACCTTTCCTCCACCCCACCAAAATATAAGGCCCAACACAGAGTAAAGCAGGGGGTCGCAGTGGAGGGAAGTGCTGAATAGGCTTCTGATACATGGCTCTGCTCATTTCTCATCGGCCTTCAGCCTTCTAACAGGACCAACTGCTGCTCTAACTGCTCCCCTAGCGTCCCAAACACACGCCCACCCTCCCGTCTTCCTGTCTCTTCAGATTAAACAGCCTCCCCCCAAGTTAAATGTCTCCAGATCTGGATTCTTGTGCAGACCAGAGTCCCCCATCTCCAAACGCATCCTGAGGATTTCCAGCTGCCTGTCCAGACATCTCAAGCTCAGTGTCGTAGGCTTTCAATTGCTTTTACTTTACACTGTCATTAAACTTTTATTAAAGTGCAATGATAGACATTAAAGGGTACATATTGTAAATATATGGTATGTACTTTTCACAAACTAACACACCCAGGTAGCCAGCAGATTGTCAGCATTTCAGAAGTCCCCCGGATCTCCCTTCCAGTGGTGGCTGATACCCTGACTTCTCTCAGTTTAGCCTTTTTTGAACTTCGCATAAATGGAATCACACAGTCTGTAGTGTTTTGCGCCTGGCTTCTTTTTGCTCAACATTACAAGATGTATTCATAGCACTGCGTGAAGCTGTAGGTCATTCCCTCACTTTCTCTGCAAAGGAATCATTATCCACTCTACCGGTGATGGGCAATTGACTTGTTTCCCATTTTTTGGCTGTTAGGAGTAGAGTTGCGTTGAACTTTGTGGCACTTGTCCTTCAGTGTGGCCGTGTGTACACATTTCTTTTGTGCACGTTCCTAAGAAGGGATTTTTGGACATACACCTTCAGTAGGCAGTTATCCACTCCTGTAGATGCCGCCAGGAAATATCCATGTGCGTCACCCACCTGCATCATGAGTTCTGGCTTCTCCACTCTTTAACACTTAAGGCCACTTTTGATTCATCCATCCTTCACCCCGAGCCTATCTCTTTTTTCTTCCCCAATTATCTCACATTTGTGGCCTTTCCTCTTTGATGCTGTTCTGTGGCAGGCACTGTGAACTTGTGCAGAGCCTTCCCAGGATCCATACCTGCGCAGTCTCCCTACAAGTCTCTCTCATCATCGCACCTTGTGGTCCACAGAAGTACAGTCGCTCCTGATCTCCAATTACTTTGGAGCTTACCTGTTTATTTATCTGGTTATTGACACCCTGCTGACCTCGCCAATGACTAAGCAGATCCCATCTTTCCCTTAGGCCACAGTGCTGCCTCCCTCACGTCATTCTCCAACGCCTCTGTCCTTAGCTTGTTTGGCAGGAAACCTATCTTCTCTGTTAGCAGTTCTACAACAAACCCCTGAGCTGGAGAGTTACTGCTGGCAGAGACTTAGAGAGACTGTCCCAACACTCTTGTTTCCAAAGAATCCCCAAGAAACTTAAGAAAAAGAACTTAAGGCAAAAGTCCTAGTGACTTGTCACAACTTTCTTACAGTGACAAGTATCCCTTCTTATTTGCTGGTAACTTTTATTCGATCTGAAAGCCGACAGAGCTTTGGAAATTAACTGGGTGGGGAGGACAGGGAATAACAAATAGAAAATGCAAGTTGGCTCTGATTTTAAAACTGCTTCTCAGTGAGAGAAACGTTCTCTTCAGCTACTGTTCTCAAACATCTGCCATGTTAAGAGGTTTTGACCGGTAGAAAGTTTCATTACAGAGAAGCATAGAAATATATGCATGGGAAATAGAAAGCAGGCGAATTTGGCTTACTCCTCTCAAATTTTAAGAAAGCAAATAACACTGAGTGTTTAATGTTTGCTTACAGTTTGCCACATTTATGACTTGAATGTATACTTTATACAAGGGACCCCAATACACTCTAATATTGCCCATATTTAAAGCTTTGAGCATAATTTTGCTGTTTCATATGGTTAAAGATAATTCTATCTTTTCTTTCATAATGTAGTATTTTCTTACCTATGCTTTCTTTGATGCTGGGTCCTTCGCTAGGGACCCATTGCCGAGTTAGCGTATTGTATCACAAAGAAGCAAAGGTCGCAGTGCCTGTCAATATAGATGCCTGATGCAAACCTGAAGGAGCGCTGCTTTCTCTGTGGACCCGAGTGGGGTGGACTCATGGCCAGTGCAATCGTGAGGCTATTCACAGCCCACAAGCACACTGAGCCTCTGCTGACACTCAGGTTTCTTCCTGAAAGGCCATTCCCTCTTTTCCAGCCTTCACTAATGCCACTCAAACTTGTGAAGGGCCTCATGAGGCCCATATCTTCAGTAAAACTCCCTCTGCCTACTCCAGACACCGCTGACATGACCCAAATTCTTTTAGCCCTAAATTGTGTCCACCCTGTTTAGCACTTAATTGCACAGCATCTCACATCATGTTAGTGTTACTCACTCAGTCGTGTCCAACTCTTTGCAACTCCATAGACTGTTAGGCCCTCCAGGCACCTCTGTGCATGGAATTCTCTAGGCAAGAATACTGGAGTGGGCTGCCATGCCCTTCTCCAGGGGATCTTCCTGACCCAGGGTTCGAACCCAGGTCTCCTGCATTGCAGGCAAATTCTTTACCGTTTGAGCTACCCAGAAAACACACATCATGTTAGAGGGCCTTAAAACCTGCCAGTTCTTGGTTAAACTTGACAGGTATTCTGACCCTCCCTGGAAGATCACAAGATAGGCTCCCCCTAAGGCCCTCGCACCCAGCACTCCAGCTTGGTTGGAGCAGGGAGGCTCAGAGCATGGCCTATAGCCTGAGAGAAGATGCTGAGTCCAGGGCAGCTGGAAGAAAGTGAATTGGCCAAGACATTGTGAATTTACAGCCTATGACTTGGGGTGCAAAGCGAAGAGGAGCCAGCCATACCCCACATCCAGCCCTTGGAGAGCCCAGGCTTCCTGGGTGTGGGTTGAACCAGGTTTTGGCAGCTGGGGTTGGGACTGTCCTATCCCATCCATACTGATCTCCACCAAGGAGGCCCTGAAGATACAGCTTCCTGCCTGTTTACCCACAGTCAGGATGACTCAGGTGCTCCAAGAGCTGGCCAGCCTGAATGGGAGCTCGTCCTCTCCCATTTCAGGAAAGTCTTAGAGCAAAAGCAAAGCCTGTAGTCACAGAGGTTGACCTGCAAGCTGGAGTGCTGGGTCTGGGGGCCTTAGATTGATGGGTTTGCGGCAGAAGCCCATGAGCAAAGGCCGCCTGCATGTGTCCAGATGTCAGGGGCTCTGCCACGTGAGCTACGTGTCCCGGCCACGGTGCTGCACCCAGCTCTGAGGACGTAACTGGGGCAGGTCTACCCCGACTCCTTTGCCACACCAAAGACACACACACCCATCTCAGTACAGCGCTGTGCAAGAGCTCGCCTTGGCCCTTGAAGGCCCCAGAGTCCCAGATCGTTCACCCACTCATTCGTCTACACACTCAGCAAATACCTTGTGAGGATCTCTGTGAGCCAGACTCCGAGCCCAGACCTGGAACCACAGAGTGAACAAGACCAGCTCAACTCTGCCCAGGAAGATTGCAGTCCAGTGGGCAAACTCAGTGAAGCAAATACTCACCAAACCATGTAATTCCAAACAGCCAACACTATAAGAGAAAAGAGAAACCCTCTGCGAGATGCATCCAGCGGTTCCAGCCTTGGCCTGAAAAGCACCTTCCCTCAGACCATGAGTCTTCATGGGGCGACAAGTGTGGTGTGAAAGGGGTATTTAACATGCCTACTGTTAGAACGTAAAAAAATATGATTCCACACAGGGCTTTTGCCTTTGGGCCAAAGGAGTTGTAAACCCAAGTGGGATGAGGGGAAATCACCGCAGGGACCCTGGTGTAAAAGGCCAAGAAATCCAAGATGGAGGGTAGAGAAATGGTAGCCACCAAGGAAAATGCAAGGGAAGATCCCCGAGACCCGGGGGCATTATAGTCCTTTCCTCAGAGTGTCATAGCTGGTACCCACAGGCGTATCAATCCTATAAGTGGGCAGGGGCAGAGTTCCCTGGCTGGACATAGGGGCCGGTGGAGGCCGGTCCCTATGCATGTAGGCGTCACCCTTGCATGACCTGTGATAATCTGTCATGGTGACTGGGCGGTGAGGCACTCACTGAGCCCATGTGAAGCAACCAACACCAGACAGAGGGTGGGACCTGATGGAGTGGCTTGATGGAGTCTAATGGGATGAATAGGCTTTGCCTAGAGCCCTGCCTTCTTCCGGCATGGCCCAGCGTGTGACAGCGTGCTCCCCACCACCAGCTGGAATGCAGCCATGACTCATTTGGGCTCACCATGGCATCTCCAACAAGGCCTTGGACTCTGTAAACTGTCTCCACTCCAGAAGCTCGAGTCCATCCCTTTTCACTCAGTTCCAAGGACACAGAGGCTTCAGAGTGGAGCTTTCCAAACTTCACAGTGCATGCAGATCCTTGGGGATCTGGTTAAAATACAGACTCCGATTCTGAAGTTCTGAGTGAGGCTGAGATTCCTTGATTCTTAACAAGTTCCCAAGGAATCACACTTTGAAGACTTGAGAACCTTAACCAGAGTGAATAAAAGTGAGCCTTCCTGTCTCCTTCATGAGAGAGTATAGTCAACCATCTATTACTCACTCTGAGAACTGGAATACTGATGGCATCACTGGCAGAAATAAGAAAATCAGAGGTAGGACCTATTTTAGAGGGAAATAGCAAAGGTTACCTTTTGTTGAATGCGTATTGTGTACCATGATCTTTTTAATCTATTTGTTTGGCAATGTAGGTATTACTAATCCCCATTAATTTCATAATGGAATTAAGGCTTGGAAAGGTGAAGTAATTTTCCCCAGGGTGTTATAGCTGGCTGGAATTTGGACCTGGTCTGTCAAACTCCAAAACCCATCTAATGCTACAATGACATGCTTCCTTGTTTCGGTGGGTAAGGAATTAGGATTGGATTCAGTTCAATGGTTCCCAACCTTGCCTTCATATTAGAATCATCAAGAGGGCTTTTAAAACTCCCTCACCCCACACCAATGAGATCAGAGTCTCTAGCCACTATCAGCACTTTTTAGAAGCCCCTCGGGTAATTCCAATGTGCAGACAAGACTGAGAATCACTGAGCTAGTCCAATTCCTCTTTGAGTAAGTGAGGTAGCTGAAAAGGGATGGATGAAGTGCCAATCTTGTCAGAAGCAGCACCTCTCAGTTCCTACTCTAGGACTCTTTCTAATAAGCCAGCTAAACAAAAATTCTGTAGTGGGATGGAGTAGGACTGGAGTAGAAGCAGGATGGAGGTTCTTGCCAAGAGAAAAGACATAGAGAAGAGCGAGGGTTTCAGTGAACAGGGGACAGTTCACATTTGAGAGCTGAGGAAAAGATTCAGAAATCTAGAAAAGCTCACACACACACACACACACACACACACACACACACACACACAAAACCCTTGAAATTAGAACGTCCTCCCATACTTGGCATACATTGGGCAATTGGATGGATGAGTGAATGGATGCAACAAGAAGGACAAGGTGGGTCCAATGGACAAGAAAGTCTAGAAGTCCAGTGGAGCAGAGAAATGGGAGTCTTACTGGAATTGAGGAAAGGGAGGGCTTCCCTGGTGGCTCAGTAGTAAAGAAACTGCCTGCAGTGCTGGAGACCTGGGTTTGATCCCTGGGTTGGGAAGATCCCTGGGTTGGGAAGATCCCTTGGAGGAGGGCATGGAAACCCACTCCAGTATTCTTGCCTGGAGAATCCCATGGACAGAGGAGCCTGGAGGCTACAGTCCATGGGGTCGCAAAGAGTCAGACACGACTGAGCAGCTAAGCACATAATGATAGGAGAAAGGACTTCAGCTGGGACAAACTACCAACATCAGGGTGAATGGTCACCATCAGGAAACCTTGTTTAGGAATTTTATTTTTATAACTGGGATTATTTTTTAATGATAGGATGAAATACATCAAGTGGAAAAATAAATGAAGTAATGCATAAATGAAGTAATGCTTCCCTTTGAAGCAAAAGGGATTTGAGGATTTCTTAAGAACTTCAATGCTTCATCTCTTGCTGTAATCAAGACAAAAGGCTGAGGCTGCCCACGAGCTCCACAGATAAGAAATCTTAGATTCTACACTGAGCAAAGCTCTGGGTCCTCCACCAGACCCCAGGGCTGCCTTTGGGTAACTTTTTCTCCCTTCAAGATGGTAATGAATATTGATTTTTAATTTATTTGTTTGGCTGTGCCAGGTCTTAATCTTGGCATGTGGGATCTAGTTCCCTGACCAGGGATTAAACCCGGGGCCCCCTGCATTGGGAAAGTGGAGTCTCAGCTACTTGATCACCAAGGATGTCCCATCTAATGGATATCAATTTAAGACTGGTTTCTCCTTGTAAGTTGTGGAGCATGAGAAACTATTGAGAAATTGGTTGTCAGGTTTAGTAGACTCAGCAGTGGACTCTGAGATTCTGTGAACCCCAGATTCTGCAAAACCTTGGGCCATGAGGAGCCAAAGCTCAGAATGATGTTGGGTATTAAGAGCTGGGGGATATATTGTTTTGCTCATCACTTACCAGTATGTTTGATTAAATTTCTTACTGGATTTTTCCCCCTCATCATCAACCTTATATGTGAATTCAATCATGAGCCCACGGACCCTAGTCTTCAAAAATGGCATCCCTTGAGCTGTGTCCTAGGCTCTCTTCTGTAAGGAAGGACTATTTCTAATCCTCGTACTGTCCACTGGCCCACCCTGTGACCTCAGCTGACAGCTGGGTATAGCCGGCCAGTGCATTTGGGGACCAGGGAGCTTAATCCACATACTCAGGCCTCTCTTAAGCCTACTTATAAATTCTGTGACTTCACTCACATCAGCACATCCAAACCACCTAGGCCATATGACGTAATTAAATATTAATAGCACTCTATTCACACATGTCCCTTGATCCAGGTGTTAGGCTGAGAGGGAAAAGGACTGTTGACGAGGGAAGTGGATAAAACAGTTGAAATCTGTCCTTCTCTGTCTCTACCATACTTCTTCCCTCATCAATATTTCTCCCAAACTCAGAGTTGCCCCCTTACTTGGGAGAAGTTACCACCAGCTCCTAGAAGCTAAGCTCTACCCTGGTTTCTTCCATTTAGAATCAAAGTGAAACAAACAAAAAAAAATTTCTCCAACTAAGCATAACAACAAGGAATTCCCTGGCAGTCCAGTGGTTAGGGGGGCTTCCCAGGTGGTGCTAGTGGTAAAGAAACCGCTCGCCAATGCAGGGAGAACAGATGTGGGTTTGATCCTTCGGTTGGGAAGATCACCGGGAGGAGGGCACAGCAGCCCACTCCACTGTTCTTGCCTGGAGAATCCCATGGACAGAGGAGCCTGGCGGACTGTGGTCCATAGGGTCGCAAAGAGTCAGCCACGATTGAAGTGACTTAGCACTCACGTATGCAAGTGATTAGGACTCCATGCTTTCACTGCTGAGGGCACAGATTCAGTCCTGGTCAGGGAACCACGAAAAGGAAAACAGCAGTGTTGAGAATTGCCATATTTTATTTTAAAAACAAGGGTTTGTGATTAACTGTGAATCCTTCTAGTTCTATCACTACTTTTGCATCTTAATGTTAAATACTCAATAATTTTTTAATTCAAATAGCTTTCTGCAGAGGATAATGGTGCTATAAACCTAGACAGCATATTAAAAATCAGAGACATTACTTTGCTGACAAAGATTCGTATAGTCGGAGCTATGGTTTTTCCAGTTGTCATGCATGGATGTGAGAGTTGGACTATAAAGAAAGCTGAGCACTGAAGAATTGATGCTTTTGAACTGTGGTGTTGGAGAAGACTCTTGAGAGTCCTTTGGACTGCAAGGAGATCCAACCAGTCAATCCTAAAGGAAATCAGTCCTGAATATTCATTGGAAGGACTGATGCTGAAGCTGAAACTCCAATACTTTGGCCACTTGATGCAAAGAATTGATTCATTTAAAAAGACCCTGATGCTGGGAAAGATTGAAGGCAGGAGAAGGGGACTACAGAGGGTGAAATAGTTGGATGGCATCACCGACTCGATGAACATGAGCTTTAGCAAACTCTGGGATTTGGTGATGGACAGGGAAGCCTGGTGCAAAGGGTTGGACATGACTGAGTGACTGAACTGAACTGACTGAAGGCTTAGTTGATTTTTTTAAGTTCTAATAAGAGATGTCTTTTCATACTGCGGAAAATTCTTAAAGAGATGGGAATACAGACCACCTGACCTGCCTCTTGAGAAATCTGTATGCAGGTCAGGAAGCAACAGTTAGAACTGGACATGGAACAACAGACTGGTTCCAAATAGGAAAAGGAGTACATCAAGGCTGTCTACTGTCACCCTGCTTATTTAACTTATATGCAGAGTACATCATGAGAAATGCTGGACTGGAAGAAACACAAGCTGAAATCAAGATTACAGGGAGAAATATCAATAACCTCAGATATGCAGATGACACCACCTTTATGGCAGAAAGTGAAGAGGAACTCAAAAGCCTCTTGGTGAAAGTGAAAGTGGAGAGTGAAAAAGTTGCCTTAAAGCTCAACATTCAGAAAATGAAGATCATGGCATCCAGTCCCATCCCTTCATGGGAAACAGATGGGGAAACAGTGTCAGACTTTATTTTTTGGGGCTCCAAAATCACTGCAGATGGTGACTGCAGCCATGAAATTAAAAGACACTTACTCTTTGGAAGAAAAGTTGTGACCAACCTAGATAGCATATTCAAAAGCAGAGACATTACTTTGCTGACTAAGGTCTGTCTAGTCAAGGCTATGGTTTTCCCTGTGGTCATGTATGGATGTGAGAGTTGAACTGTGAAGAAGGCAGAGCACTGAAGAACTGATGCTTTTGAACTGTGGTGCTGGAGAAGACTCTTGAGAGTCCCTTGGACTGCAAGGAGATCCAACCAGTCCATTCTGAAGGAGATCAACCCTGGGATTTCTTTGGAAGGAATGATGCTAAAGCTGAAACTCCAGTATTTTGGCCACATCATGCGAAGAGATGACTCATTGGAAAATTCTCTGATGCTGGAAGGGATTGGGGGCAGGAGGAGAAGGGGACGACAGAGGATGAGATGGCTGGATGGCATCACTGATTTGATGGACGTGAGTCTGAGCGAACTCCGGGAGTTGGTGATGAACAGGGAGACCTGGAGTGCTGTGATTCATGGGGTCGCAAAGAGTCGGACACGACTGAGTGACTAAACTGAACTGAACTGAATAAGAGATGTGGGTCAAAAAATACATAAGTATTTTTCCACCGGGTTTAATTTTGGTTTTGAATAAAACATGAACTCAAGTTTTTTCTTTAACAACAGGACAATCTCAGAGGTGCATGAAAATCCTTCCCATGTCTGTCGTACAATCTCAGAACAACTGCATGTCCTATGCCAACGTTATTGTAGGATTACTAAGACCCTGATACAAGTCTGTGGCCAGTGGAATATGACTTATGCTATGACAGCTCAGTTTAGCAATTCAAGAGATTGAGGATGCAGCGTGGTCCAACTTTAAGCCAGCTGATTGGACAGGTAGTTGAATAGTGTGCCCTCAAGGTGCCTCTGCCTTTGGCCCCCACTCCAGCCTTGGCAGGTGCCAACAGCAGGAATAGAAGAGACAAGAGGAATGGGAGGAGGGATGAGGGCTAAGAGACTTGGAATCCTTCTCTAAATCTTGGCAGCCAGTGGGTGAGAGGCAGTGGATAATAATAGGAAACGTTTCTGATCTTTAAATCAGGCTGAGCTGCAACACTGTATAGCCAGCAGACACTAAGCCTCCAGTTAGGGCAACTGTGAGGAGCCTGAGCCAGCTGCCACCTCCTCGGCTCCAGAGAGGAGCCTTACTTTAGTGTATCTACCCAGTTGTTGCAACTTCTTGACTACACGAATGCCAGCTCTCTCCTCAAGGCTCCCTAGGGAGTAGCCTCCATCCTGGTGCCTGGCTGAGAGTGGACCTCAGCCCATCCTACCCACCCCTAGTGGCTGATGTCTTTGCCAAGAGCCCACTGGCTCAGAGAGCCTCATTGGCAATGCTTTTGGCCAGGCCATCCCCCTTCTCTTCTTGGCCAATATCTTTAATAGTCAGGAGGCAATCTGATGATTATAAATCACTCTCAAGAGACAGTCAGGGAGACAGGGCCATGCCAGTGCCCAACCCTCATTTTCCTCAACACTGCAGTCCCTTCTTTCTATTTGGTCTAAAGAGGTTGAAAATACTGTCCTCCTACCCTTTTTCCTATTGTCCCTCTTTGGGAAAGTATTATTTTTTTTAATTCTGAAGAAATAAAAGCACCAGCAAGGTCACTGCTTACCAGAAAGGCACCCCAGCATTCCTTTCATCGGAACATTTTGCTGCCGTCTATCGGAGTTTTGTTGCAGAAAACACATGAAGGTCTTGAATGTCAATGGTGCCCCTTTTGACTCGGTGCATTTGTGCAGTGCACAACCTTAGGTGCTGGCTGGGGATACCAGAGGGTCTACACGATGCTCCTGACACTAGCCTGAGTTTAGGAGCTGGAAGGAAAGTGACGCACTGACAGAAGGGATCTGATAAAAGTCACAGGTAGATCCCCAGGAGGTTTTCTCATGCTTCTGCTGCGTGCAGGACAGACAACCAGATACTCAGTGGAGCTGAATAGTTGCACAACAGCATTGTTTAAGAGCAAACATGTAGGCGCCCCGGTGCCTCCTGCCATCACCCATCCCCGAGCTCCCCTGGCCAGGACAGGCAGTGCAGCGGGTAGCAATTGTGCACTTTACGCCCACTTGGCTCCACGTCTCAGGAATTCTTGCCACAAAGGGTCCCCTTGAAAGGCGTTCTGGGTCAGTGGGGGGTCTGGCTCTTGTCTGAAGCCTGTTTGTCTGACTATTTACCAAACCAAACACTGTGGTCCCAGAACACGGTGCAGAGGGACTTTCTGTACTCAGCTTGCGGTCTTCGCTTCTCTGTGAGGGGGGCTGGGGCGGTGTTGGTCGGCAGGATAGGAAGAGAAGTCTGTCTGCTTTTTCTTTAGCACTTTCTCTCCCATCTAGAAAGGCCCTGCTCAGGATTCAGAAGAGCCCTCTGCCGGTTCCTCTCCTGTAGAATTCCTGTGCAGCCCCTGCCCCGTGACACCTGTGGTGCAAATTATTTGTAATATCAAATTGGTTGCAGATAAATCAACATCCAGCAGCAACCTGGAATAATTTCTGAGTCAGGAAAATACATATTTTAAAATACCTAAAAATGCAAGACATGCTAGGAAAATATTTAAATTGTATTATTGTCCATAGTTTTTGTTCTTTCTTCTTCCCCATTTCCTCATCTAGCTCTTATTTCCTGTTACGTCTATTTTTATAAACTTCCTCAAAACCTTTCTGGAAAGAAAGAGATCTGATATCAATAAAAAAAAAAGAATTACTAGTATTCTCCAGCCCAGGCAGGACTGCACACCATAGAATATATGCTTAAAATAAAAGACAACAGCAGAGCTGTCACAGGGCTGGGCTGGTGGGGGGCGGTGACCCCTGTGAGAGGAACATGGACACACCTGTTTGCAGCTCCCAGGAGCGCAGTGCGGACGGGCAGAGGGAAGAGAAGTGGGCATGGACAAAGTGGGCAGGGAGAGAGGGAGCCTCCAGGGGCAGAGACTCGATGGAGAAAGCCAAAGAGGATTGAGGCAGACAGAGGGTTACAGGACCAGGAGAGGGGCTCGGTGAGGAGAGGCTCAGGTGGGGCTCGGGAAGGGAGACAACGTCAGTGCCCCAACACTCAATGAATGATACCAGGAGGGGCTGAGAAGTCATGAAATTGTGAAATTAGGGCTGTTTGAAAGTACCTGGGGCCTCCCAGGTGGGTCAGTGGTAAAGAACCCACCTGCCAATGCAGGAGACGTGGGTTCGACCCCTGGGTCATGAAGCGCTTTTGGAGAAGGAAATGGCAAGCCACTCCAGTATTCTTATCTAGAAAATTCCATGGACAAAGGAGCCTGATGGGCAACAGTCCACGGGGTCGTAAAGAGTCAGACAGGACTGAGCAATGGAGCACACGTGCAGAAGCACCGAGAAACCTTTGTATGCCCTTGTTCTTGGGCGCCTGGTTATCCCTCTAACATCCAATGCAGGATTCTCTCCAAAGCCATAGCCACCCGGCAAGACTCTGGCATCTTGGGGGTCTTGCAGTGAGGAAATGTGGCTGCCACCTGCCCACCTCATGGTTCTTGCTGAACAATTGTCTCCGCACTCATAACTACACCCCTTCGGATGTCAGAGCCAAGAAGCCTTTTCTCCTGATTCAGGCTGGGAACAGGGACCCTTTCAGGAATCCTCAAGGATCAACCAACCCAGACTGAGAAGGGCAGATATTGGAATGGTGCCCTTCCATGCGTCGGGTACAGAGATTTACAAACGCGGTTGCAAAACTTCATCACGACGTTACAAAGGAGTCACTTTATTCAATTTTACAGTGAGAAATCTGAGGGCCAGGGATGGTGACGTACCTCAGGGCACACGGGGACGAAGCCAGGATTCAAACTCAGGTCTGCCTGACTGGAAATCCCACGTCTTTGTTCTTCCTAGTCAGACCATGCAACACGGCTGTGTTTTGTAACCAGTATTTAAGGTGTGCCTTTGCAAGGACCAGGGGAGAGGGCAGAGAGGAAGGGTGGGGAGGAGTTGGTTCCACAAGACTTCAGACTCAGTAAACACCCTCCACCCTTGACCAGCCCACTCAGGCCACTGAGGCAGCAGGCGGCCTAGGGGCCAAGTGGAGGTGGCTTCAGGCTGAGGTCTAGAGATACATGTTGATGCTTGAGTTCATTGAGTTAATTAGTGAATTGAAGAAAAGCAACCAATGGGCAGAAGCTGGAAATACTGGATGATGCTAGGGTACAAAGTACGAACCTTGATGTTAAACTTAGGACAAGTGATTAAATTCTGTGAGCCTGTTTCTGTTAGCTACTCAGTCACGTCCGACCCTTTGTGATGCCAAGACTGTGGCCCACCAGGCTCTTCTGTCCGTGGAATTCTCCAGGCAAGAATATTGGAGTGGGTAACCATTCTGTCCTCCAGGGGACCTTCCCAACCCAGGGTTGGAACCCAGGTGTCTTGCATTGCAGGCAGATTCTGTTTGCTTCTCTGCAAAATGGGAATGATGGCATTAACCTCATAGGACTTTTGTGATGGTTAAATGACTAACACGGATTCAGCGCTCAGCACACAGAGTGAATGCCCAGCCATTAGTCCAATTCCAATAATTATTGTAACTATCACTATTACTACTATTATCCCCGTCAGGGATTGTAGCCCATTTGCATAAAGAGCTCAAAGAAACGCTAGTGTGATTCCTTTCGCTCCTGTACCAGGCTGTCAATCTGTCTCCTCTTACGATTCATTTCTCCCCTTCAGTGTAACCCGAGGCATTTTTACCAGGAAGAAAATGTTGGCAGGAGATTTACCTGAACCTCAAAATTCTGGCCATGAACTTGGGCTTGTAGTTTTTCTCCCAGGCCCCAGATACACACATTGAGCCTCCGGGGACACTGAGAGGGAGGGAATCCCCGGGAAAGCAAGGAGAGCTGTGGTTTGGCTGGTGTCCAGCGGGTGGAGCCAGAGAGTTACTGGCAGCCTCCCTGACAAGGGCTATCAGCTTATCCAGGCAGGCAGGAGGCCCCACTGACACCTGCACAGCTTTCTGTGGGGTTTTCATTTTTCAAAATTGTGTGCTCCCAGAAGCATACCACAGTTCACGTCACTTCTGTTCGTGATCTCAAAACAGGCCGCAAAATTGAAATTTAAGGAAAAAATGAAGAAAGCAATTTTTCGCTTGAATTTTAGATATCTCTGCTATAGAATATTTGCCTCCTGACTTTTAAAGGCAGCAGAGTTTGTCCTGGGACTCTCACCTGGAAAGAGGGGCATTCCAGGACGACATTTATATTTTTGTTTCCTTCCTCACTGGGGAAAAGGGCAGGTTGGTTTCCAGAAAACACTTTGTGGACCCGGGTTCTCCCCACACTCACCCCACACCCCACAGAACTTTCCTGGATTCCTACACCTGAGCAGAAACCACATCAAGTCTAAGAGAACATTCCACCCGGGAACTACCACTTAACTCCAAAGTCTGCAGTGCAGCAACCTGTCTGTCTATTTTCAGTTGAAGTGACACTCTGTTGATCCTTTTTAGTTACGCGTCTTCCCCAGAACATCCCAGGGTGAGGGTAGGCTCCAGAGGAAACTGCAAGGGGAAGATAACCATGAGCTCGAGCAGGACTGTTGCTGGACAAAGACCTGGGAAGCCCCAGAAACGATGGCAAAGTTGCTGGCACCAAGTCAAGAACAGAGACAGACACACAGAAGGTACAGGACAGGGGGCCCGCTCCTCGGCAGTGCTTTGGACCTGTGCCTGGAGTGGGAGGAGACAGCCAGATGCACAGATATGCAGAGTGGGTCCTGAGTATAAAAGCTTTGGGGCCCTCCCCCAGCACCCTCCTCCTAAGCACCTCCCTTTTAATAGAGCCCAGCGGGGCTTTATCAGCCAGCGCCTTCTGCCCGGGAAGCCAGCTGCTGTGTGAGTACTCCTCTGTGTCTGCTCATTTACAACTGTTCATGGTGGGAGGGCTGTCTCCTTAGACCTCTCTAATTTTTCTCTTTTTAATGGAGATATATGTTTCAGATGATTGGAACTGAGTAAAAGCACAAAATTAGAATTCTGGTAGACTAGCAAACCATTTACCCAAATCACAGGCTTCTTCCTGGATGCTTGAAAGCTGTCTTGGTTCACAGTTTCTGCAGCAGGGCAGACCGGCACCAGAGCTCCGCGTGCAAGAGGGTTTCAGCGAGGAGTCCACTGGAGGTGCTAAAGGACTCTGAGCTCACCGACAGAGCATAGCAGTTTGAGGCTGTGATCTTGAAAGAAGTAAAATTGGAGATCTATCAATACGACTCAAAAAAAAAGGGGGGGGGGGGATTGGGAATGGCCCTTTCCAAGTACAGTTTTCCAAATCACCCTGCATGTCCCGTCATGCTGGAGGGAGGACCCTGGAATACCCTTTGGGAGAATGAGTCACACTGCAAGCACAAATTTGGCAACTTCTTTTCAGCTACACTTTCTGTTGTGGAATTCAGGCCTCAAGGCTTCAAAGGGAGTGTGTTCCAAGGAGAGAGTGTTTTAAGCAGGAGACAGGATACCTGACAGCATTTTCTTTGTTTCTCATTACAGTTTTAGAGAAGGCTGAGCACTTCCCACAGCTTAGATTCAAAAACTGCCTAACATAACGAGTTCTGTAAGTATCACATAAATGTCAGTGCTGAAGTCTCCTAATGATGATAGAGCATGAATGTCTGCATGCTTTCTTCCATATCTACGTCCAAAACTTTGCATTATTTTTAAAAGTGATACTTGAGGCATAGAAGTTAAAGACTCTCCGAGCTCTCTAATTATACAAATTTCTAATATATGCTGATAGAATGAGTTGTATTTCCTATAAGAAATGTTGTTAAACTGAAATCTTGATATTTCAGAATGATGAGTCCTGCTTTGTGGCACTAAGTGATCTGGGCTATAAAAAGTGCTTTCTGACTTTTATTGTAAGCTCACTGGGTGTAGCTTCTAGAATATTCTCGGGATGTTAGCTTCAACACACACAGGCCTTGTTGTGGATGTTTGTGATACAGGGAATGAGGCTTATTTTGGGGCATGGTGAGATGTTTGTTTATCAGAAGAGTCACCGCTTCTGGCAAGGACATGGGGTGAAACAACCTTTGCTGTTGTTCAACACCCCCCCTCCCCAGGGTTACATCAGGGAGGCCATGAAGACAGGCTGTGTCCACTATGTTACTGAGCCCTAACACCCCCCTTGGGGACATCAGTGTGTATGGTTCTAGCCTGGAGGACAAAGAGCCACCAGGGCTTACCTGTTCCATAAGGCTGATCTGCCGAGTGAACACGGATGGCCCAAATTTCGGACTCCAGTTTTTTCCTCTATAAAATGAAGGCTTGAACTATATGCTCTCCCAACGTCTTCTCTCTCTTGGCTCTTAGAAAACATTGATGTTGAGCTCAAGGATGTCATTCTCCGAGACATGAGTGATTTTGGTGGTGGGGAAACGTGACAGGGGAATGTGACAGTCTTGCCTGTCTCTTTTCTTTTTCTTTCATTCTTTCTTTTTGTTTTTTAAACTAAATATGAGAGCCCTATTGTTGGGTCTCTTAATGTTGCTCTTTGTCAAAAATATGCATGATGCAACCCACCTGTTTGGTGTTAGCCAGATTGTTTAACCATGGCTAAACATACACACACACACAACTTTTTCCAAAGGCATGTCAGTAAAGTTTTCCACAATTATGGATTTTTCTGAAACACTCTAGCAGAGTGTTAAGTTTTCAGATTTCAAACCAAGCCAATGGAAGAAAGTAATTAAAGAGGAAGAAAAAAATAAATACCAAACATATGACTTTTCTGGAACTTCTAAAGGAAGAATGCTATCCTTGGATATAATGAAAGTTTTTTTTTTTTTTAAGGGAAACAAAAAGTTGCCACACCTGCTGAATATAACTATGAATTGTTTATTATTAACAAGGTGATTCTGATTTTTACCAATTCTTATTCAGATAGAAGGAAAATAATGCCATTTAGAAGTCCCTTAGACTGGGCTCTTGCTGTGCAAGTGTGGCCAGCATCTTATTACAGAAAATAGAGCCCATACCAGGGCTTCTCACGTTTGTAAAGATCAAGGCTGAAGGAAATCGTGGCTCCATCCTCCGAGATGGAGCCCTAAGAGTTCATCTGAAGTGTTTCAGAGCCTGAAGCACACCACTCCCTCTGGAACAGGCTTCAGACCTGTCAGCTTCCAGCCAGTGGAGAAACACAGCAGTTCAAGATCCATACGTGGGTCTCTAGGCGGGATGGCTTGCCAGTTTTTTCTTCTGTTTTAAGCAAAGTAAAAGGAACATTCGGTGTCTGCAGTCAGCTCATCGTCTCTGCTGATGGAGCTCTAGCTGATGGAGAAGTCTGCCTTCTTTGTTGAGGTCTCCTCTCCCCAGGAATCCCCTAAAAGAGCTCTACCCTGCATTTCACATCACAGGCAGGGCACGATTTCTGCTGATTCACGTGTTTTTGCCCTTTGTCGTGTATGGAAAGAAAGGAAGGATGAATGGACGGTCTTTGATTGGCGCTGCTGATGACGCCTATCCTGGTCCTCTTTGGAGGGGCCCTTTTGGAAAAAAAGCTGGTGAGGCAGCGCACAGAGGCTTCCCCTGGCTAAACTTGGCCCTGATCCAGGGGCCGGCAGAACAGGTATGCTACCTTTGTACAGCTTCTGTCTGTGCGATTCTGCTGTGTCTTTTCTGAACCGAGCCTGGGAAGTGGGGTCCTCATGGTCTGCTGAGCGGTGCAGCTTGGGCTGAGCCTGATGCGCAGGGGTCTTGGTCCAGAAACTCACACGACACTCGTCTTGGTTTAGATGTTGGACCTTTGTGCTGCAGAGTTTTGACAACCATGGAAAAGCAAGGAAAAAGTATTCTGGGGATTTTTATTTATCTTGCTGCTATTTTATAGAGTTCATTCTTTATATTTTCTTGTCCTGTCTTTTCAGGTGAAATTTAATGACCTACTTAAATTCGAGAAGTTTGAACTTAGTTCCTGCTTCATCACCTTGTATTGCCTACCCAATTAGGATATGTGGACTTTTAAAGTTCCCTAAAGAAATACAAAGAGTGTAGCATGATTAAATCCTGGGGTGAACCACAACTGTTAAGCTACTGGTTTCTCACGACCAGTTCTCATGCCTGAGTTCTGGAACGAGTAATCAGGGTTCCCAGAGTTCTATAGTGTTCAGTCCAGAATAAATGATTCCCAGGGGAATCAACTCATGAGAAGATCTATCCCTCTATTACATGGTAGCCCTACCACCCACCCCAGTATATGGATACTAGAAAGACAAAGCACAGCAAGTCTTCTGTATGCTGGGCCAAAGATTCAGATCAATGGTTCAATCTTTATCCAACTTTGGGTGGCTGGGTAGGGAACTCTGGCCAGTCAGGTTCTCAATCGTGTCTGGCCAGTTAGAATATCAGGTTTCATATCTGTATCTCCAAAATCTCTGAGGTGATGATGTATTGAAAACCCTCTAAAATAAATAAATAAATGCTGGGAATTTTGAGAACACGAATTTGTCCACCCTGGGATAACCCACGTACCTAGTTGCTTCCGTACTTAATGGAAAACGCCCACTTTCATGTTTTCATTCAGTGCTACCTCTGTAGAGCTGGATCTACCCAGTTACAGAAACGCAAGGCAATTTCTTGTCATTGCCTGGACTGGAGCCTGATGCCTCTCATAGGATGTGCGACTTTGAGAATGGGGTCACGATAGCCAAGGAAAGGGCTTACCAAGCAATATCTTCAGTTACGATGTTTAAAGAGAGATAAATGAAAATAAATGATAGCTATCAGTTAGATTATGAAATAGAACCCAAATTTTTCATAATTTCTTAATAATTCAAAAGGTTTGCGTTGTTTAACTTCGGGCCGGCTGAGCTCCACATAGACTCAGTTTTGGTACCTGTCCTGCAGTTTTCAGTTTAAGAATCTCTCAATGCAAAGGTTCATTGGAAGTCTCACAAATGCTGGTTTCTATCACTATTTTGCCAAACCAAAATGACTTTGGTCTAGAATGCATTGCATGAACAGCTTCTACTTTGTGGAATTGCTGGCCATTTTTTAAAAGTAGAATGGTTATTTGGCAGCGAAATAATACAATTGAGGTACAATTGTGACTCAATAAAAAATGAGTTACGTGGATTTTTGTACTGGGATTAATAGAAGCCAAAACTGAAATCAGAATTGCAAAAAATACAAACTTTAAAAGTCATACCTTTTATTACCTGTTAATTGGGCCTTAATAGATTTTTGTTGGGTATGGTAAATGGAAGAACAGTGAGACCAAAAATAGGCATGAGAAACCCTTATTCACAGCCTGGTTGCAGGGAGAAGACGAGTTGGTTTAACCGCAAGGGTTTTGGGTATTTCCTTGGTCATGTCTTAGGTGCCTGTGGCTTCAGCATTCCACACTTGTGCCTCCTGGGGTCTGACGGTTTGGGTGTTTCCCTTCTGCACACTGGCCTGGCTGTGCTCTTGGCTTTTCTTGCAGACTCCAAGTGGTTTTGCCATGGTCTTTCTCCCTTTGCCTACGTCTGGGATGACATCACTGGTCCTCTTTAATATCTACCATCAGCACCATGAAACCTTCAGTTTTGTCTACAGGGTACAATATTCTGATGATGCTGATGCTTTGTTATTGCACACTCAACATGAGAAGCGAAGAGTCTTGTAGTGAGCACAAGTCGTGGTCATACTGCTAGTATTTCCCTGAGGCATGCTTACTATAAGTATGCCCTGTACACTCTCACAGTGTACAGTTCTTAAGTTGTAATTCTTTGGTTTTCAACAGCTAGCCCACTTCCACTTTTTCCATTTTCTACATCTTTGTGGAAGATTATTTTGCCAGTCTTTTTTTTTCTAGTTTAGATTTAGTAAATTATATTTTTTAATGATATAGCCCAAATTCTCAATATTTTAGTGAATATACTATATATAATGTATATAATGTATATACTATGTATATAAATGTATAGTCCCATATTTATGTTGATTTGCACATTTCATTTATTTAATGATTTTGCTCATTTAAACACTTAAACACTTAAGTGTTATTTAAACACTTAGATAAAAAATTTAAAAAATTAAGAATATATGAAGCAGCTGCCTGATGTGAGGACATAGTCAGGACGTAATCTCTGATTTGGAGAGTGAATATTTCTGTGGCAGGGAAGGGCGCAGTTCTTAGGCTATGTCAACACACACAAACTGTCTTGTAAACATTTCTCCTTTTTCAAACTTTTAAAACAAAGCCTGTTTTTGTGAAATAAAAATTGAAACTAAAATGGCTGCTTGTCTTAGAAAGTAGCTGGTTGGTCTGCATTAGCAAGCATCATTTTGTAACTTGACATCTGGCTCCTTTCATTGGAGCAAAAAGCTTAAGTACTTGATTGTAGCTATTTCTGTATCATTTTCTAACTCATTATGTTGAAATTAACTATTTTTCATTTTTTCCCACTAGACTGAACTCTTTGAGTGTAGGATATAGGTGCTCAATAAATATTCATTGAGCTAGAAGCTGAACCTTATGAAATTAAAGGCCAGAACCTTCTCATGGTGACATTAAAACCAGTGATGACAAAAGTAGTCCGGGGCTTGGGTTTTGACAATAATCTTCCTGACAATATTTCAAGAGGAAAATGGTGCTTTCTTAGTTCCGTGGGATTGTCATGGTCCAGGCGAAGTGCCTTCCAACTCATCCTGTGTGGCTGCTGTGGTCAGGCCTCACACTGGCCAGTCCAAAGGGTTCTACATTAAGATGTTCATGAGCTCCGTTCTTCCCTCAAGGAGCCAGAAGAGACATCCATGGATGACAACCCCACTGCAGTTAAACTGGACCAGGGTGGAAATCAGGCTCCACAAGGTCAAGGCAGAAGACGCCTCCCCAAGGCACTTGGCTATATCACTGGTGACATGAAAGAATTTGCCAACTGGCTTAAAGGTATCTACGCCACCTTGGAGAAGTAGCATTGGCGGAAATGGTTTGCTGGTTCTTCTGCTCAAATCTTTATTTATACTCCCCTATCTTCCATCATTTTTCTTTCCATTTTTAAAAACTTTTTATCTTCTAACCTGAGAACTTCTTCCATTTTTTTTCTTTCTAATGGAGACAGTGGTCCTGTTCATGTCAGAGGAAGACATCTAGTTCCACCTTGAAATTTTTGTGCTTAAAAACTGAAATTTTACTCTTGGTAATTCTTCCTTTTGCTTAAGGGTATAAACCTCTAAGCACACTAAATAAATCCATTCAATGCTTTCTGGTACTGGAGTTCTAGTTATGGGCATTGTGGACTGAGCAGAAAGAGGATCTGGGTGTCACTAAAGCAGATCTGGATAATTTCAGGGATCTTGGGGTCACTAAAGGGGAAAGAGTTCAGAGAAAAAGTTTCAAGGAATATCCAAAGTTAGCCTCACCTTGTTCAGAGGGGATTTTGCTCAGGGTAGGCTTGGGAAGGAGACTCGGGATGGAGAGCCCCATTTGCCCCACCATTTCCTTAGCTCTGCCCATCTCATCTCTTCCAGACAAACCCCAGGCTCTCCAGTTCGTTGACTGGGTTCTTCGGGGGATATCTCAAGTGGTGTTTGTCAGCAACCCCATCAGTGGAATCCTGATTCTGGTGGGACTCCTGGTCCAGAATCCCTGGTGTGCTCTCAATGGCTGTGTGGGAACAGTGGTCTCCACCCTGACGGCCCTGTTACTCAATCAGGACAGGTAGGAATGTCCCTCCAAGCCTCTGCTTCTTGCTTGAGAACACAGGAGCCAACCAGTGACTCTGGGCAATAGTGATAAAGCTCCACCCTCCCTGGAGAATCAACCTTTATTCCACAGAATGCTTTATATTTGCCTTTAGTCATCAGTCAGGAAATCATTTATAGCCTCTTATTCAGAGTATCCGAATAAGCAGCCAGATCCTTTTGGCAATACATGGGACCAGAACTAAGCTATAAGTAATTCTTGTAAATAATAACTAAGCTATAAGACCCTACAGTCCAAGGGGGTCTACTTTAATGATCGATCAATTATTTATCATCAGCATTTTATTTGGGCAAAAAAATGCATATGAATTCAGGAAAAGTTTTAGTGGCTTAATAATTCCACTAATCCCATTATATCTTAGTTCCATGCTTAGTTTAGCAAATTCATTCTTCCTGGACAGTGAAAAGGTTAATTCAGCTTCCAGAGAGATAAATTTTAGTCCCCAGTTGTGAAAAGGTACCATTTTGGCCAAGAGTAGAAACTTAATCCATAGGACAACATTTGGAAGTGAGGTTAAATACTGGGAAGAAAGGGACCCAAGAAAAAAAACTAGGCGCTAAAGATGCATATAGTTGAATGGAATAATTTGCCAAGTAAAAGGGATTGTTTTTCTTTGTAATAATTTGGAAATGTATATCTGGAAACAACAAAGTGGAAGAAGATGAAAATATATTCTAAGCTGGAAGACTTGTGTTGATAAAATCAAAGACACTGTGGAACTGAATTTACATTTCAAGAATCTTACACCTCTCAGCAAGGAAACCAGACTTAGGGAAGAGTTTCAAATAAAAGCTCTATTCAAGTCAGAGACCCTAATGATTCAAAAGAAATGATAAATTTTGGAAGGAAAGGCTGGAAGGAAACCGGCTGTGTTGGCTTGCTGATTCCTTCTCTCCGCTCCTTAGCTATGCTGCCTCTGTAGGCGTTGTTCTATTTGCACATTTGTATTTTACCCACGTGTATTTTACTGTTGCATGCTTTTATTAGTATTCGGTTTCTAGAGACTTTGCAATAAAACCCTAAATATAATCTCTTTTTCAAATGTAAATATTACCTGGAAGTTACAAGTGATATTCATGGGCACGTTCAGCCAACATCCACCCGGGAGGTGTCCAAGCTGTGCCTCTTGCCCACAGGTCTGCCATCACAGCAGGGCTCCAGGGCTACAACGCCACCCTGGTGGGGATCCTCATGGCGATCTATTCAGACAAGGGAAATTATTTCTGGTGGCTGTTATTCCCTGTATCTGCTATGTCCATGACTTGGTAAGTTGTACCTGGTTTTCAAAATGCCTTTTTGAAAAAAAAAAAAAAAAACGTATAAGGGGCAGGAGTGGGTTGGGGGGAGTTATACTTAGTGAGCACGGGGTTTCTGTTTTGTAAGATGAGAAATATTCTGTGAACAGATGGTGGTGATGGCTATATAACAGTGTAAACATACTTCATACCACTAAACTGAACGCCTTAAAATGGTTGAAGTGGTAAATTTTATGTATAATAAGGCAATTTCTAGAAAACTATCTTTCTTACTTAGATTCAGGATATATCTATTGGAAACAGGAAGCGTTCAAACATACTGATGCATGCGGCTTCCCCTCACACCTCATCGCCCCACCTCCTACAGCAACATTCTGATGTAATTGGTTTGGGGAGTTTCCAGGACACTGGGAGTTTTGAAGGCTCTTGGAGGATTCTAAAGTACAACCAAAGTTGAGAACCACTCCCCACCATCAGGAGTCCTCAAACACGCACACTATCAGGACCACCTACAGGGCCAGTTAAAACATGGACTACTGCTCCCTCCCTGAGGCTTCCTGATTCAGTTCATCTGGGATGGGGCCTGAGAATCTGGATCTCAGCAAGTTCCCAGGTGGTGCTGATGTGGCTGATCCAGGAACCACACTCAGAACCACCGTCCCTACATAACTCCCCTTACCCATCTGCCCCTGTCCCCCTCAAAACAATTATTTACTAAATTCAATGCTTTTTTTAACTCTAAGTCCTTCAAACTAGTTTCTATATTGACACTGTCTTAAATCATTTTTTTAAGCAAGCATTTCCTTCTTACTATCATATATTCAAAATATAAAATGCTAGCATCCACACACACGAGACATGTGGCTACATAGACACAGCCAACCGTGGACAGTGTGCCCACCCTGGCTGCAGCCACAGGTGCGTGCAGGAGAACCAACTGGCACAGCCAGCCTCCTCAGGAGAAACTTCCCACCTGTTCCGAAGACCAGGCTCAAGGACCAGAGGTGTCGCTGCACAGGGTCACCCACTCCCTCTCCCCTGAGTTCAGGAAACCTGGGGTTCTAACTTCAAAGCCATGGCTCCTTGTTTGAGTCCACAAGTGAGGGAACAAAAAGGGCCCAGAGACCATCTAATCCAATATCCCAGTTTACAGGCAAGGAACCTGAGGTACCTCCTTGCCCAAGGTCACAGTTCAACTGCTCAAGGACTTAAACCTCTGCCCTCCTGAGTTTACAGTCTTCTTCCTCGAGTACTAAGTTGAAGACTGAGGCTGCGTCTGGTGGGGAGGGAAGGACATGTGGTCAAGTAGTTTATACAGGGGCTTTAACTGCTTAGACAATATTTTTTTCATCTGTCTGAAATACTTCAAAACTATTTTTAAACCTAGATTTATAACTCATTGTGAGCAACCCCATAGCATGATTTTCCACAAGCGAAATAAGCTGAGAGTTGACTTTTTACTTTACATAAGAATTATTCAATGACAGGATTTATTCCAGGTGTGTTTGGGTTTGAGTTTTTTTTTTCCCTGTCAAAATTTTGCCAACACAACACTTTAGGAACATGTTAGCTAATGAAAAAAAAAGCCCCTCTATAGTATAGATATTCAGTTTATCATTGTGGCTTGTCACATGCATACTCTTCCATTCTATTCTGTTGTTGTTTTTAGTCCAATTTTCTCAAGTGCATTGAACTCCGTGTTGAGCAAATGGGACCTCCCTGTCTTCACTCTGCCCTTCAATATGGCCTTGTCAATGTACCTTTCTGCCACGGGACACTTCAATCCATTTTTCCCAAGTACCTTGGTCACGCCTGTCACCTCAGTACCCAACGTCACCTGGCCTGACCTCAGTGCCCTGCAGGTAAGATACACTGTCTTCTTAGGTCCCGTGCCCACCTCCCCTGGGCTCTGGAAGACACTTCCTGGTTAATTGTTGGTGGACATCAGACCTTGCAGAGACTCAGCTCTGGAGCAGCCTTGCACTTTCTCTCGCCATCTAAGAGCTTATTCATTCTACTCCAAATCTTTGGATTCTAAGGGACTTTTTCAAAGGACTACATGGTCAAAACTAACTTTTCCTCCTTTTTTCCTAACACCTGCAGTGCTAACTCCAGAGTGTAGTTCCACTGGAATCCTGTCACTTTGTTCCAAACTTTGCCCTTATTTTGGAGGCGGGTGTCTGACGGAGGCCAGCCCTTGAAGCAGGGGCCTGCAGCCTGAGGTTCTGTCCTCCCTGACCTACCTTCCCCAATCAAAAGAACTGGTTGCTCACTGTCAGATCCCATCAGAGAACCTCTATTTTTCTTTTCCTTATGGTGGATCTCCTAAAATGTGTACAGTAATTCAGATTTCTTGAGCTTTAGGGGCATCAGAATCATTGTTTTTTAAATGTTAATACAAGTTCCATCTCAGACTCCCTAAATCATAATCATTGGGGTGGAGTCTAGGAATCTGTTTTAACAAGTTCCCCAAATAGTGATGTGGGCCAGAGTTTGAGAACCACTCTCCTAGGATGTATGCTGTGTTCAGTTCAGTTCAGTTCAGTCGCTCAGTCGTGTCCAACTCTTTGTGACCCCATGAATCGCAACACACCAGGCCTCCCTGTCCATCATCATCTCCCGGAGTTCACTCAGAGTCGCATCCATCGAGTCAGTGATGCCATCCAGCCATCTCATCCTCTGTCGTCCCTTTCTCCTCCTGCCCCCAATCCCTCCCAGCATCAGAGTCTTTTCCAATGAGTCAACTCTTCACATGAAGTGGCCAAAGTACTGGAGTTTCAGCTTTAACGTCATTCCCTCCAAAGAAATCCCAGGGCCGCTCTCCTTCAGAACGGACTGGTTGGATCTCCTTGCAGTCCAAGGGACTCTCAAGAGTCTTCTCAAACACCACAGTTCAAAAGCATCAGTTCTTCGGCGCTCAGCTTTCTTCACAGTCCAACTCTCACATCCATACATGACTACTGGAAAAACCATAGCCTTAAGTAGACGGACCTTAGTCGGCAAAGTAATGTCTCTGCTTTTGAATATGCTGTCTACGTTGGTCATAACTTTTCTTCCAAGGAGTAAGTGTCTTTTAATTTCATGGCTGCAGTCACATCTGCAGTGATTTTGGAGTCCCCCAAAATAAAGTCTGACACTGTTTCCACTGTCTCCCCATCTATTTCCCATGAAGTGATGGGACCAGATGCCATGATATTCGTTTTCTGAATGTTGAGTTTTAAGCCCACATTTTCACTCTCCTCTTTCACTTTCATCAAGAGGCTTTTTAGTTCCTCTTCACTTTCTGCCATTAGGGTGGTGTCATCTGCATATCTGAGGTTATTGATATTTCTCCCGGCAATCTTGATTCCAGCTTGTGTTTCTTCCAGTCCAGCGTTTCTCATGATGTACTCTGCATAGAAGTTAAATAAGCAGGGTGACAATATACAGCCTTGACGTACTCCTTTTCCTATTTGGAACCAGTCTGTTGTTCCATGTCCAGTTCTAACTGTTGCTTCCTGACCTGCATACAAATTTCTCAAGAGGCAGGACATGTGGTCTGGTATTCCCATTTCTTTCATAATTTTCCACAGTTTATTGTGATCCACACAATCAAAGGCTTCGGCTGTGTATCTCACTATAAATATGTATAGGGATAGCACTATTTTTTAAAAGCCTGGTTGACCCAAATCAAATTCCAGCTCTTTGTATTGGTGTTTATTTAATAAATTTGTCTAAGTTTTCTCAAGTATTAAAAAATAAAGAAAACACTTGAAATCAGAAGAAGACCAACCTTACAGTTTTTAAGTGTCAAGAGACTGTCTTTCCTGCTATCAGGTTATCAAACCCCTTTGCTGTCCTCTTTGCTGGGCAGTCAAAGCGTGAGGAGTTCAAATAGCGTTTTCTTTAACTTTTGTACAGAAAATGAATGGCAATATTTGGAAATAATTCAGAAGGAAAATAAAAAATTTATCAGGATTTCCCATGAAAAAAATAGCATTAGTTGAACTATCTAAAACTGCCCAATACAGAAGCTATTAACCCTACATAGCTATTTTAATTTAAACCATTTGTTAGCTTGAATCAAACCTTGTGCCTTCTTCCTAAGAACTCCCATTCTGTGAACACATTATCTGAGTTCAGAACTCAGCCAGAAAGCTATAATTAGGACATTTAAATATATTTTTGTGTTCTAACAACTAACAGTTGTTGATAACTGGAACAAGCTATCTTGGTTTAAATTAATATGTGCTTTTAAAAAAAAGATAAAAAATAAATTAAAAGAATTTTAATTAATTTTAAGATAAAATTATAAATAAATTTTAAAAAATAAAACATTTGATTTAATTAATGAATGTTCTCACTAGCAACAGAAATGTAAATATGGTCCTGATTCATGAACCTGCCAGTAATTGCTTCTGAGCTGTTGATAAGATAATCTGACTTTGGGTCTCTGACCATAGCACTAAAAGCTGAATTGCAAGGGAGTAATAATACTTCTATTGACCATTGAGATGCATTGATGTATTGGCCTCAGAATTGATGGAGAGTTGAGAATAGAAGTGTAAGAGGTGGTCTCTACCATCCTCGCTGGGAGGTGTGGCTGATCCTCATAGTGGGGAGCAGGGACACTACATGGGGAGCTTATCAGCGACCAAAACCAGGTGTCAGTGTGGGCCACAGAGCCAGCGAGCGAAGGGATCTGGAGGCATGCAGTGGGGAGGGCTGCTGGATCTCTGGGGATAAGGCGACTGAGACTTTTCTGTAGAGCAAGAGAGAATTACAAATGTTAGTAACTCAGATCTTGAAAGATAAGATATGCTAAATCCATAAATGTTACTAACTCAGATCTTGAAAGATAAGATATGCTAAATCCAAAATGTCATTGCTCTGTGTTTGTGGGTGTCCTATGGGTTTCTGTCCAGTCGTTTTAATGGCCGTGTTTTCTAAATCGTTTCCGCAGTTGCTGAAGTCCCTGCCTGTGGGTGTGGGTCAGATATATGGCTGCGATAATCCATGGGCAGGGGGCATCTTCCTAGGCGCCATCCTCCTCTCCTCCCCACTCATGTGCCTGCACGCTGCGATTGGGTCCTTGCTGGGGATAATAGCAGGTGAGTGTCACACTCGCTCCCAGATACTGAGCACCGCCTCCGCCCCACTACTGTCTCAGGCATCTTCTACATTCCAGACCTTTCTTGAAGGTCTGCTTCCAAGGGACCAATGGGAGTTCTCGGATGCCTTCCCCACCCCCAGGCTCCTTCCAGAACACCCTGCCTTTAGTCCAAAGCTCTGACCCCTCCTTTCTTCCCTAACAGGACTCAGTCTTTCAGCTCCATTTGAGAACATCTACGCTGGACTCTGGGGTTTCAACAGCTCTCTAGCTTGCATTGCAATTGGAGGAATGTTCATGGCACTCACCTGGCAAACCCACCTCCTGGCTCTTGCCTGTGGTGAGTATTCCCTGAACTCAGGGAAAGCTGCTCGTGACTATGGTATCAAAATCCAGGTCAAACAATAAGAAAGGACTGCGTGAGGAACTAGAGCTGGAGTTCTAGTTTGAGCCCCTGATACCTGCTAAGTGTGTGACCAGGGCAATGGGCCTCCCCTCTCAGGGAGGACCCGGGTCTGCTCTGCCTACCTCATTGCTCATGTTGAAGACGGGAGAGCCTGCTGGGTCATATTAACCATTTTACAATGTGTATTTGGTGGGGATACAAACAACCTGTCCTGTGTTCTTCATACTAATTGACCCAAGAAACTGAAAGGAAACAAGCTAAATATAGTCAGTTCTCCTGGTAAGTCTGGTGGTATTAATGGGCCCTTAGAGAATCACATTAATATGGCTGCTCTCAAACTGGAGCAAACATCAGAATCTCTTGGAAGCCTTGTTAAAATCCAGATTTCTGGGGCCCAGCCCCGGTCCCAGACTCATTGTCAGTTAGAGCCGGCCAGGGAGGCAAGGGAGGAGCTTGCATTTTTAACAGGGTGCCAGGTGGTGCTGATGCTATTCCTCTGGGGACCACATTTTGGGACCTGTAATATTAATCCTTTCTGATCTCCAGGCCAGACTCAGCCTGTCAGAGCTAGAAGGGTTCTGGCAAGCTCCACAGCATCCTTCTCATTTTACTGTTGGAGTTCTAAGAGCAGAGAAAGTGATGCACTACAAGGCATCCATTAGGGGTAGATGTAAACCCAGAGTCCATACTTGCTAACAACTTCCAGAGTTACTCCCACTACACTACTCTCCCTTCCTTCAGTACCATTCAAGCCCTTAGGTAAAAACAGACCTCAAGTGCTTCAGATTTGAAAAGCTAACACATTTCCCAGACCATTGCAAGGGTGGGCTTATTCACCCATAGCTTCCAGCATCCCTAATTCAACACAAGTTAAAAGTATGTAAGATAATATGCCAGAATGAAAGGAATGATCCTTCCTGGGAGACAAAGGGATGGAAGGATACTGGAACAGGCAAGAATTTCTGTAATCTCATGGAAATATTTGCCAAGATTCAGTTTATCACCAAACTAATCAATCATTAGTTGGACAATTTATCACCGTGAATGATGATTTATCATCATTAATCCAGTAATGGCTGGATTTACCACCATTAATCAATCCAGCCATTATTAACATGGTGGGCGACATGTCAGGCAAGATTTGGAGTGAGTTCTTGCATTGGGCAGGATGTGGGATAGGACCAAGGATCTCTAAGGCTTTATTCAATTTTGATTATCTGATGCTGTAGCAAGATTAACAGAACTCAGATGCTCTGGAGTTGCCATTCACGTGTTATTTTGTCGATTTCTTTATAGTTACATAACTGTTTCACCTACTAGCCATGTCAAAACCTTTTGCTCACTTACTTGTTTACAAGCTCAGGGCAAAGGAGAAAAGTCAAGACAGATTATGTGGCCTCCTGAGCTCACCTGGGGTAAACTCTTTTATTCCAAGATGGGTCTGAGGTTTCAAACCGTTCCCTCAGGTGCAAACCATTATTTTTTCTCTATTGGTAGTAGTAGAAAATATGTACTAAGCATTCGTAGTACAATCCAGACAGTACTAGGAGGAGCTAGGGGTTCAGAAGCTTGAGATCCTAGCTGGCTCCTGTGTACAGAGAGCAGAAGCCAGGCAAGGAAGAGAGAGAAGCCCATGGGGACCACAGGATGCAGAACCAAGAGACTCACAGGCCAGGAGTCCCTGGGGGAAACTACAATTCAGAATCATCCAAAAGCACCTTCTAGAAAGCGTGGCTTTTCTGTAAGTCCTAAAAAGTAAGAGGAGGAATTCCAGCTGTTGCAGAGCATGGTCTGGGCCGGTGTATGGACAGCCTGAGCACATCCTCAAAGATCAAGCAAAAACTGTCTTGGTCACAGAAGCTGCTGATAAGGTCTGCTGCTGCTGCTGCTAAGTCACTTCAGTCGTGTCCGACTCTGTGCAACCACATAGACGGCAGCCCACCAGGCTCCCCCGTTCCTGGGACTATCCAGGCAAGAACACGGGAGTGCTTGCCATTTCCTTCTCCAATGCATGAAAGTGAAAAGTGGAAGTGAAGTCGCTCAGTCTCCAACCCTCAGCGACCCCATGGACCGCAGCCTTCCAGGCTCCTCCGTCCATGGGATTTTCCAGGCAAGAGTACTGGAGTGGGGGTGCCATTGCCTTCTCTGCTGATAAGGTCTATGAAGGTCTTTTCACAGATCATGGAAAAGGAGAAGACAAAGATGTTTACAAATGTGTTTCCCAAAGCTGAGATATTGTCGTTATTTTCTCTCCGTAATTTTATGGTAGTATAGGACTGTTGTACAAAACAAACAAAACTTCAATCAATACAGAAGAGTATAAAGCAGGTGAAAACACTTCATCCTACTCCCTAGATAGAAATTTCCTGCCTCTTTCTTATAAGGACCTCATGATTACATTGGATCTACTTGGCTAAAGATAATCCCCTATCTCAAAATCTTTAACTTAATCATAGCCGCAAAGTCCCTTTTGCCATGTAAGGTAACATATCACAAGTTCTGGGGATCAGGACGTAGACATCTTTGAGGGCCTTTATTTTATCTATTATACCTACCTTCCTTTGGATAGATCCAGATTTTCTTTATTAGTACAGTGGTTAAGTCAGTATAGAATTAGTTAAGAGCCCAGACACTGGTACCAAAATCCTAGCTCCCCTTATTTTCAGTAGATGCCAAATGCACCCCACAGAGGCCATATGAATTTGCTGTGCCACTGACAGTGTGTGGGAGTGCTGTTCCATCCACATGGGGCACAGTCATCAGTCTTTTTTATCTTTGGACATAAACTTTTGAGACAGACCTCCAGTCCCTCTTGTAAAGCAGATCTCACAGTAAAATACACAGCAAGTTTCTGCCTGCCCATATCACCAAACAAAAGATCAAGCTTGTCAGCCAAGGTAAATAAATAAAGACATTTATTATAGAGCTCCTCTTTTATTAACTCCTGTGGCTTTATCAGGAAGCAGACATGGGAGTCTCTGATAGAAGCCTGGTATATCTGCCTTTCCTGTGCCCCTAAGACAGAAATTGCACAGCCAGAGAACTCCTCAATTTTGTTATTTTATCACTGCAAACTGTAAACACACTTTGGATCTCTTCTTACAGGTTGTGTTTTCGTAGTAGGACTTTCATATGAAGGTCTGTGGGGAGGGATGTTGTCTATGAAGAACTGGGATTCAGTCTTCCCTTCGACTGAGGGAAGCAGAGGGCCCTTTCTCTCCCTCAGCTACTCAACACACTGTTAGGGGCATCACCCCCAAATCATGATGTCCAGAGCTTCACTGCTACTGTAAGGCTTTCCCAGCCCAATTCAGCTCATCTTAATGATGGGCAACAACTATTAGCTAGTCTGATACTCTTACTATAGAAAGAAAAGCAACATGGAATTGAAAGAGCATATCAGTATGAGACTTGAGCACCAAAAGGGTGCTAATAGATATTAAGCTACTGTGCTCCTAGGAGAGAAATGCAGTAAGGACTCATGTGCCCAGGGGAGTGTCATAAAAGAGCCGGTGCTCAGGAGAGCAGGGACAGGGTGTCTCCATACTTAGCCAATGGCTAGTGAATATTTCCTGAATGAATGAATGAACTAAATGGGGAGGGTGGGGATGAAATTATCTAAGCCAAGCAGAGAAAATCTTCCAACCCCTTCTGCTCAGAGTAGTACTTCCTTCCTATGATGACAGAGATGAGTATAAAGCTGCTGCTTGTGAAAATACATAATTTCATTTAAGAGTCATCTTTGGCCACCTCATGCAAAGAGTTGCCTCATTGGAAAAGACTCTGACGCTGGGAGGGATTGGGGGCAGGAGGAGAAGGGGACAACAGAGGATGAGATGGCTCGATGGTATCACCAACTCTATGGACATGAGTCTGAGTGAACTCTGGGAGTTGGTGATGGACAGGGAGGCCTGGCGTGCTGCGATTCATGGGGTCGCAAAGGGTCGGACATGACTGAGTGACTGAACTGAACTGAACTGAACTGAACTGAACTCCCTGTAAAGAACCTCTTCCAGCTGCCTTTTTACAGACAATGAAACTAGATTCCTAGTTCAGTGACTTGTTGTCCAACAAACAAAATGGCAGAGCTGGGATTTGAAGCCCAGACCTTTTCCAAAGATGAGCCTTTCCTGTTAGCATGAGACAATTCATATGTGAAAGAACTAGGTATAACATTGAACAAAAAATACCAGGATAAAAAGATAAAATATCAATGAAAGGATGGAAATCTATAGTAAAGTAAGAGATCATAGAGTCTCTCCCACTACCCCACCCAACTCCCCAAAGTGGCAGATGTGTTTCTTGATGGACATGAGGACCATATGGTGAGTGTTGGTGGCCCAGTGGGCCATGTGGCCATTATAAGAAGGTCATTCTTCAGGCAGTCTCTGTGAACCCTATGGGCTTCCCTGAGTCTCCTTGGGCCCAAGAATTGAGAGTTAGCTAGCTGAGCTCTTTGTTTCTGTTATTTTACATTGAAGGTCATACATATCCTCAAACTACCTACTCTTAAAAATTCATGCTCAAAGTAAATAAAAACACAGGATGTTAACTCATTGACATGTATGCCGACCTTAACGGTTTTAGGGAAAATGTTAATACAAAGAGGAATCCTAGGTCTGTGTTCAGTTTCTGCTGATTTCTTCTAAATACATATCCCATGTTTTTTTTTAAACTGTGATTTCTAACCATTGATCTGAGAATCTCAGATGCTGTGAGATTGTATGTTACCTCAAGGAACATTCATAAGTTCCATTTTAATTATGCTTGGGTAAAATAATGGGGAAATGTATTTACTGTAGAAGGCCTTTTCCTTAAGTATCATATTAGCAAAAACAGCAAAAAAAAAAATAGTACCACAGAAGAGCTACCTTTCTTGAGTACTTACTGTGTACTAAGCCCAAGGATTACCCTCTTTCACCCTCACATCAACTCTTGAGAGCGAGATTTCCATTACCCCCTTGTACAGGTGAGGAAACGGGGGCTTTGAGTGGAGGCTCCAAGTTCCTAAGGGGTAGAACCTGGATGCAAACCCAGAGCTGCTGACTCTAAGCTCAGACTTGTAACCAGGGTGCTGGGCTCACTGGTGAAACGCGCAAGTTTACATTCCAGGGATTTATATTGAAAGGAGTCCAAGCGCTCTCTTTCCCTTTTTTTTTTTTCTCCTAGCCCTGTTCACTGCCTATCTGGGAGCCAGCATGTCACACGTGATGGCTGTGGTAAGTTTGCTCTAATCTCACTTTCTCATCAGCCTGATTGGTCAGTTTTCAATGATACAGAAACCCTCCTGAAGTCCACCTCAATGGTGTCCCAGGGCAGGATGCTTGACGGATAATCACTGTAGTCCACCTTCTGGACCCACCTGTCTTCATTCCCCCTCCAGCATCACAGTAAACCTTAGCCCAAACTATAATCGCCAGGCTTGCTAAAAATATCAGATGGTTTGTCTTAAAGAAGTGAAACTTAGTGTGTATATTATCAAGTCCATACTTTAACTCTGAGTGTCAAGAAGTTGACTTTAGAATATCTTTTACTTAAACAGAAACCTGGGACTATGTAGAGGTTGAGAAATCAGAAAAGGAAGGAAAAGGATAGTTGGCTAAAGATCCAGATTTCTTTTTAATTAAGCCAAGACTTTTTCATACCCTTAGTCTTTTTTTTAAAAAAATGTCCAGTCGGTCATCAGTAAGACTTTTTCAGACTCCTGTCCTAAATTATTTAATAAGCAAAATCATCGCCTATTAAGTGCCTCTGGCCACTTCTCCTTCCTTTTCAGTAGTGTCCAGCCCTTTGACTTTCTCCTTCCCCTCCCCTGAGGAGCCCAGTACCCCCGGCTGCTCTGGGCCCGCCCCCTCAGTTCTCTTCCTCACCCACCACTGCAGGTGATACCAGGCCAGTTCCTGCTAACCCCATCCATATGGACATGGTCATGGCTGCCAGCGGGGCAGGGCCACATCTAGTCCTCTTCACAGCAACACAGAGGGCAGCTGACCTGGGAGGGTCCTTCTGGAGACACAGTTACCTTTATGGTGGAATGTCAAAGCCCTGTTACAGGCATGATGGGATACCTTAGAGCTTGGGGGGCCCTTCACACCCCAATAAAGGTTCACAGACCTTGGCCTGTGAGCCAGAATTGGGCAGGCTACAGAACGGAGTCAGCTAGGGAGACTGTGAAAAATCCTGATCCTCGGGCCCTGTACCTTGGCATTTCTGGTAGAGTAGATCTTATATGATGCTTGGTTATCTGTGTCTTTTTTAAACTCTTCCAGAGGATTCTGACGTGTAGTCGAGTTTGGGTACCATCACACCTGGGTTGGGGGGGTGAATTCTACAGGGCCAAACTTAATCAAGTACATGGTGTATGCTCAGAATTGCTTGAGTTGTCATGGACGCACAGATTGAGTTGTCATGGACGCACAGAAAGAGGAGTCTAGAGTCTGTTTGAGAGATGAAACAAAAAGAAGTAAAGCAAATAGAGTCCAAGACCTAGTCTGGGCAGAGGCCAAGGGGAGAGAGAGCTGAACTCATCAAAGACAGCCTCATGGACGTGATGAGTGCTCAGGAGCTATTGGTGGTTGCTAAGTATCATCTCTAGAGGCTAAGTATCATCTTTGCACATCCGCTGTAGGAAGTCTGACTGTGTAAGAGGGAGGGCAGGGCACGCGTCATCCCTAAGGAGTGCATGCTGACATTTTAGGAGCCGAATGTCCTGAGATCTTAAACTCAGTCTCCACGGGGACAAGCAGAGTCCAGAGTCGCGCCTCCGGAGAGTTATCTCCTGAGCTGAATGACAGTGGTGTAAAGCCTGTGCTTTGTGCAAGTTAGCTTTCCAACAGGATCTTAAAGAAACGTGTGGCTTGTCTCTTTGTCCAGGTCGGATTGCCATCTTGTACCTGGCCCTTCTGTTTAGCCACCCTACTGTTCCTCCTGCTGACCACAAAAAACCCCAACATCTACAAGATGCCCATCAGTAAAGTCACTTATCCTGAAGAAAACCGCATCTTCTACCTACAGTCCACGAAAAGGACGGTTCAAGGCCCTTTGTGAACGCAACCCCCGTCCACAGCCGTGGCCACAAGCCATTTCTGACGAGCTGCCCCAGTTGACTTCCAGAGCTTCAAAACTGTTGTTTTTACTAGTAACAAATTTCATACTAAACCATCAGTGATCTGTTCTTATGCTCACTTTGTATCTCCTTCAGACTCCAGAACATCCCTAAACAAGTGACAAGACACACCAAGGTGATGTCCTCTGGCTGTGGAATTTTAAACCCTAGTGGGACACTGGCGCTAAGACTGTACTATATTTATAGAGTCAGAATGTTCCAACAGAAAGAGGAAGACCAAAGCTAATTATTGATATTTATTGATATTCTTGGTGTTGGATTGTACATGTTAACAGTATTAATTAAAAATTAATCTCTATAAAACCAATCTCTTACAATCTCTATAAGCCTTAAGTGAATGGAATTCACAGTCACAAAAATCAAAGTCAGCCTAGAATTTGCAGATAAGCCATTGGGCATATTTAAAATCAGTGCAAGTTACTCATTATAGCTGTGGTCAACATCACAGAGCCCATCACTGAGCTCCTTCCCCAGTTCCTCAACAGAACGGCCTTCACGCTGTCCGCTGCGTGTGACATTCTCTTACAGGAGATGGTGGGTTTGTTTCAGGCTGGCAGAGCTACAGGAGGGAGAATGGGATCCCGTCCATCAAAATTATTCTGTATTGTCACTTTTCTTGGTTATTGCAAAGGATTTTTTTAGGTAGCTTATTATCTTTTTATTGTGAGAACGGATTTGTTTTCAGTGAGGTGAAATAAGAGAAGTTCCTGGCTTTATCAGAAAGAAAAGTTAAATTTTTCTAAAATATTCAGCATAGCTATTTTCACTTTATTCCCTCAATTGATTCTGTAAAGGCCACAAAAACAGGAGATCAAATATCAAATCATCAACATCCAAGGGCCCTTTAAAGCCACATTTTCAATTCATCTAAGGATGTCATGTATTACAAAGCCTGAAAGTTACTGTCAGATTGCTTCTGAGTGCTTAGAAGTTGCTTAATTCTTACTTTTAAAAAAATTCACCATTTTCTAAACACTTAACAATATTCTCACTCAAAAACCAATGGTATATGAACCACCAAAAAGAAATATGGATAAAGAAGTCTCCAGTTTTGCTTTGTTTGTGTAAGCTATCAGTCCTGGAAAGGTTCTATAACCGAACATGCTGAATACAGCAGTGGGAAGCTTCAGAATTTTAGAGGATTGGAAAGCGAAATTGGAACCCTAAAGGTTTTTTCTTCTTTGAGTTTGAAGTAGTCAGTGCAAACTATAGGAACAAAAGGGAAGCAAACCCACAATTATTTTAGGGAAAAGTTCACCTCTTCATTTTCTCAGGAAAACACTGTTTCAATTTAGAAACCCTGTGACCTTTTGAAACCATGACTTTGCAACTGTCATAGAGTCATGTATATTTCTGTGAAAAAACTAAAATTTCAGTGTTTGAAAAATCTCTTTTGTTAGGGAATTTGAGAAATAAGAGTTCAGAGGGGACAGACAAAAAAGCAAGCCTAAACCAAAGATCACCAGCCCTGGAGACCCTGGGCGTGGCTAAGTGAACCAGAGCCTCTTCGTGTCTCCATGTTCACACGGAAGCCCTCGCGCGGGCTGACTCTCTTCCCATGCCCTCACACAGACTTGCAAACAGGAACAGTTTCAAACCTTGTAAGTTGTCTAAATAGTATTCATTTTCTCAAGCTATTTTTGTTACTAAGTATTATCCTAATGATTTTAGCAAATATTTTATTGATTTTCTTAGGGGGCATTTGTATTCTTTTCTATTGCCTGTATCATAAATTTCTACGTAAGAATATGAATAAATTATACTCACAGCTCAGTTTTGTGTAAATTTTGTTTCAGTCATATGTCTTTTATAGCTATTGTACATATTAACAATCACGTGCATAGGTATGTATGTATTAATACTCGAATCCTTCTTCCTTTCTTTATACTTCATAATAACACCAGATGCAGAGTTGAGAAAACCATGTTCAATTTCTGATTTATGAGCTCTTCTCCCTCAATATCCCCTCAACTACCCATTGGTCTCCTTACTCAAGAATTAGAATGCATTCTTGAGAACAGTCACAGATGTTCAGGGCACGCTCTTAACACTTTGAGAAGAAGATCCTGGGAGCTGACAGGCCCTGGGCACCCATCAGGACAGACCATGGGCCATGACCTGCCTCAGGGGTCAGTGTTCCAGGATAAACTACTGTTCAGAATGTGTTTTCCTCTGAGGATAAATGCCAGTGTTTGTCTCTGCCTCCTTTCACCCAAGCTTAGCATGCGTGAAAGAAAACAGGGTAAAAATGGAAATTCAGTCCAACCAGTTTCAAACGTTGCCCAAACAGGAAACAAAAGGAGGCTACAGTGGGCTGGTCCCTTGAAGTGCCCTCTGTCAAAACAGAACCACTCCCACATTTGGTTTCCATACAGTAAATCTACAAGAGTGATCTGCCCCCTTTGGTATGAGGCAGAAAACAAAGAGGTCACTTCCCAGGTGGCTCAGTGGTGAAGAATCTGCCTGCCAGTGCAGGAGATGCGGGAGACAAGGGTTCAAGCCCTGGCTTGGGAAGATCCCCTGAAGGAGGAAATGGCACCCCACTCCAGCACTATTACCTGGAAAATCCCACAGACAGAGGAGACTGGTGGGCTACAGACCATGGGGTTGCAAAGAGTCAGACACCACTGAGCAACTGAGCACACAGCACAGAAAACAGAAAGAAGGTTTAGGCGCTCTTTTGCTAAAGACTCCAGACACTATATTCCTTTAGCAGTTACAGGTCCCAATCTTCTTGTTACCCAGACCCCTGATAACTGTGGAATACACTGACATGGAAGGTTAAGTTCCAGGAGATCACTAATTTCCAAGGAGGGCCTCTTACAAAGAAGCTTGCAAGCTTTTGAGGTTGCTAAGTATTAATATCCCCTGGAAAAGGAAATGGCAGCCCACTGCTGTATTCTTGCCTGGAGAATCCCCACGGACAGAGCCTGGTGGGTTACAGTCCCTGGGGTCACAAAGAATAAGACATAACTAAGCGCAAGCATTAATACAGACTGAGGTTTTATACATGTGAATGTTGTCAGCCTCCCCTTTATCTAACACCTTTCTTCCAAAAGGCTTTAATCTTTAGGGTTAAATATCCTTCTTAAACCTGCACTGACAATCCCCCAGACCATTAGAAGGCTTGTAGTTTCACAGAGTTCCATATGATAAAACAATTCCAAAAGTAGGAAGTTCTGTTCCAAATGCCACGCAGTTGCTCAATGATGTCATTAAACATGTGATCTCTTTCCATCATCAGTCTCGGCATCCTCTGACAGCTTCACTTGCATCCCCAGGTGTTTTACCTCATGGTTCCAAAATAGCTGCCTTATTTGCAAACATCACAACCTTATCAGGAAGAAGAAGGCAACCAGAGCTGCAAGAGAGTCATTCCTTCATGTTTCTCTCTTATCAGGGAGAAAAGTCTTTCCCAGGAGCTCTCCAAAAATACTCTCACTTGAGTCCTTCTGGCAGAACTGGGTCATATGGCCAGTCCTGGTTACAGAGGAGTCTGGGAAAGTAGCCATCTGGCATGCTTCTTTTATATGCAGGACACTTGTCAGCCTCTACTACTGCAGAGGTGGTGCAGCAAAAAGCAAGAAGAATGACTGTTGGACAGGCGCCAACATTCCTGCCTTGGTTGGTATATGGTTGGTATATGGCACCACCATACAGCGCACAGTGCCTACGTGCCCAGGGCACACTGGAGAGAATCTATGACGACAGACAAGACTGTCTACTATGGGATTCACAAAGATTTGGGACTAAGACCTCAACTAAAACCTTTTAACACGGTGATTCTTTGCTGAATACTTACTGAAATATTCCAGAGTACGTTAGATACTCCAGCCTCATACAAGGTTTTATAGCCTCTGACTAATAGGATTCTAAACAAAGGGTGAGACAGCCAGTGATAATGATCAAACCAAGGAAAGTTTAGGGTCCATTCATGTTCTAATCAGCCCTCTTAATCTGACAGTTGAATCCTCTAAATCATTCCATGTTGGAAGTCCCCTTTGGAAATTGTGGAGTTTAAATTCAGTTCTGAAGCATTGAAAACAAGTGTCTTGACATTTTCTACTTCATGGTTCCAAACAAACAATGAAAAAGCCAGTTTCCTGTTTGGGTTGGGTCCATGGGGTCCTAGCCCATAGTAGCTTTGAATTATAGTACAGTGGCATGCAAGGACTTGAAGGGGAAGAAGTGAAGCTCAGAGGAAAGCACTGGCACAATACCAGGAAATCTGGCTGAAGTTAAGTCCATCAGGCCAAGAAAACAATAAAAGCCAAGACATGAGTTACTGGCCCAAGAGCAAATGCATCTTAGGGCAACAAGAGCACACGTGGGCCAGCCCAGGAGAAGCCAATCTAACGAGGCCTTGCTACACTATGAGACCCCAGGCTGGCTTCTCTTTGAGAGGCTAGATCTGCGAAAGCAACTAGCCGCTCACAGCACTTGAAACAGTGAAAGTGTTAGTCGCTCAGCCGTGTCCTGCTCTTTGCAACCCCATGGACTGTATAGCCTTTGTCCATGGAATTCTCCAGGCAAGAATACTGGAGTGGGTAGCCATTCCCTTCTCCAGGGGGTCTTCCCAACCCAGGGATTGAACCCAGGTCTCCTGCACTGCACGCAGATTCTTTGCCTGAGCCATCAGGAAAGCCAGCCTAAATAGATGTGGGCTTTAAGGATACACACTGGATTCAAGCGTGACAGACAAAAAAAATACACGTAAAATTTCTTGATAACTTTTTGACTGAATGAGAACACTTTGAATACACTGTTAAATGAAATATTATATCATTAATTTTACCTTTAAAAAAAGTTTAGTGTAGCCACTAGAAAAATTTAATTTATATATAAGACTTGCATTTGTGACTCACACTGTATTTCTGTTGGGCAGTGCTGGGCTAGACAATACCCAAAGCCTCCGTGGCAACTCAGATGGCACTGAGTTGTTGGTTGGAACTCAACTTTCAGAGAATCTGTCCTTCCCTTTGAAAGAATGAATGGGTAAAAAGCCTTTTCTCTGTTATGCTGCTAGCTAATTCTTTATCTCAAACCTATGAGTTCAAAGACTGTAAATGTTCATTTCAGGCAAAATTTTATACCTTTCCAGACTACTCTGTGCACGTCAAAGGTGTCATTTTAAAAAAAAATTATTATACAGCTACAGAATGAGGAGACTGATTTTCTTGTGTGTGGTACGATATGAAGCTGTTCTGAAGTTAGAACCTGAAAAGCATCTTCAGAAGCACTCAGAGCTAGGGCAGCACCACTGGAATAAGGGGTGCCTCCCAGTGTGTCCATGTGAGGGATGCCATCACCCGGATGTGCCAGGGCCCATCAGTCACAGACAAGGAAGAATGGACCACCAGGGTATAAGGCATCAGGGAACGGTGGCGGACTGTGGCAAACTGAAGACTGCATCCCACTAAATGCTAAATTTCCTCCATGGGCTCCCTTTTGCAAATTCTATTCCCCAGCACCTCTTATAAACGCTGTACAAAACTTCTTGACCAAGGGCATTTATCAGAATTATGCGTTAAGAGCCTTTGAAAAAATGCAATTGCTCCCATCCCATCCTGGACTCCCTGAATCTTCGGTGACTCCACAGATGATTCTGGGGAAGGCAATGGCAGCCCATTCCAGTGTTCTTGCCTGGAGAATCCCAGGGACGGGGAAGCCTGGTGGGCAGCCATCTATGGGGTTGCACAGAATCGGACACAACTGAAGCGACTTAGCAGCAGCAGCAGATGATTCTAATGTGCCCTCCTACATAAAAGTGACTGCAAGTTCAGAAAACTCAGAGATCCTTGGAAACTGGAGTAACTAAGAATGGCTTCCTGGAGATGTGACTCTGCCCTTCTTCTAACACGTTCCCTCCCTGGCTCACCTGGACTTGACCTTGGAAACTCATTTGGATTTCTCCTGGATTCCCTGACTACCACCCTTTCCAGAAAAACTGCTAGGGTTCAAAGACATGATGCTCTTACCAAGGGGCCATGTTTTGATGGGCCCTGATATTGACAGTGTAGACATGTATACAGAAAATGGTCAGGGAAAAAAGGAAGTCCCTGTGGAGGACAATCTGTTTCCTTTAAGTGTGCAAAGCTTACATACATGTATCAACTGGTATTGACCATCATTCCTATCACACTCTCACCCTTAACCAAGGCCATGACACAGAGTTCATCTTGCCCACCCTCATGGGCTACTCCTTTCATCTGTAAGAATGACCTAGAAAGCCAAGCAGATTTTACATAGATGCAAGAAAGTCAAGGAGAAGAAGACTGATACTGTGATTCCCAGGCCCTGCCCCTTCCCCTTTACCCTTCTATTCATCGTGTAAGGAAGACTTGAGCTTCTCATTCCTTCTACTTAGGACCTCCCACAATATCCACCCCTGTCCCACCTTTCATTCCCCAACCAATCATTTGCAGCCCTGTACATCACTGATCATCACAGGACCTTCAAAGGCTTCAAGACACAGGCTTATTACAGTGTGAGGATCCCCTTTCTCAGCATCCTGGATATGACTGGCTGGTACCCTGACCAGACCAGTTGATAATGTTTTCAAATATTGACCTGGAATACATTTGGTCAAGTGAACCAATGCAGACAGACTTTGTGTGTCTAATGCTGGTTATAATTTACTACAAAGCATCATTTCTTTCCAGGCTGTGAGCTGGGGTCTAAGGACCCAGGATTCAGCATTGGGTGCTAGAGGGACATGCAGTCACACCTGGATCTGATCAGGCCAACACTACCATGATCTAAGTAAGAGGAGCCAAGACCCCAAGATGCTTCTACCAGCAGGCTTTCACCTGCCCTTAGAGCCTGAAATTTCTCCACTGAAACCTCAGTGAAAGAACATTTCATTGTGACGACACCCATTTATTAGGATCTGAGATATTAAATCAGATTCCGAAATCAGATTGATTATATTCTTTGCAGCCAAAGATGGAAAAGCCCTATACCGTCAACAAAAACAAGACCAGGAGCTGACTGTGGCTCAGATCATGAACTCTTTATTGCCAAATTCAGACTAAAATTGAACAAAGTAAGGAAAACAGCTAGACCATTCAGGTATGACCTAAATCAAATCCCTTATGATTATACAGTGGAAGTGAGAAATAGATTTAAGGGCCTAGATCTGATAGATAGAGTGCCTGATGAACTCTGGAATGAGGTTCGTGACATTGTACAGGAGACAGGGATCAAGACCATCCCCATGGAAAAGAAATGCAAAAAAGCAAAATGGCTGTCTGGGGAGGCCTTACAAATAGCTGTGAAAAGAAGAGAGGCAAAAAGCAAAGGAGAAAAGGAAAGATATAAGCATCTGAATGCAGAGTTCCAAAGAATACAAGAAGAGATAAGAAAGCTTTCTTCAGCAATCAATGCAAAGAAATAGAGGAAAACAACAGAATGGGAAAGACTAGAGATCTCTTCAAGAAAATTAGAGATACCAAGGGAACATTTCATGCAAAGATGGGCTCGATAAAGGACAGAAATGGTATGGACCTAACAGAAGCAGAAGATATTAAGAAGAGGTGGCAAGAATACACAGAAGAACTGTACAAAAAAGATCTTCACGACCCAGATAATCAAGATGATGTGATCACTAATCTAGACCCAGACATCTTGGATCGTGAAGTCAAGTGGGTCTTTGAAAGCATCACTACGAACAAAGCTAGTGGAGGTGATGGAATTCTAGTTGAGCTGTTTCAAGTCCTGAGGGATGATGCTGTGAAAGTGCTGCACGCAATATGCTAGCAAATTTGGAAAACTCAGCAGTGGCCACAGGACTAGAAAAGGTCAGTTTTCATTCCAATCCCAAAGAAAGGCAATGCCTAAGAATGCTCAAACCACCACACAATTGCACTCATCTCACATGCTAGTAAAGTAACGCTCAAAATTCTCCAACCCAGACTTCAGCAATACGTGAACCATGAACTTCCTGATGTTCAAGCTGGTTTTAGAAAAGGCAGAGGAAACAGAGATCAAATTGCCAACATCCACTGGATCATGGAAAAGCAAAAGAGTTCCAGAAAAACATCTATTTCTGCTTTATTGACTATGCCAAAGCCTTTGACTGTGTGGACCACAATAAACTGTGGAAAATTCTGAAAGAGATGGGAATACCAGACCACCTGACCTGCCTCTTGAGAAATCTGTAGGCAGGTCATGAAGCAACAGTTAGAACTGGACATGGAACAATGGACTGTTTCCAAATAGGAAAAAGAGTCCGTCAAGGCTGTATATTGTCACCCTGCTTATTTAACTTCTATGCAGAGTACATCATGAGAAATGCTGGACTGGAAGAAACACAAGCTGGAATCAAGATTGATGGGAGAAATATCAATAACCTCAGATACGCAGATGACACCACCCTTATGGCAGAAAGTGAAGAGGAACTAAAAACCTCTTGATGAAAGTGAAAGTGGAGAGTGAAAAATCTGGCTTAAAGCTCAACATTCAGAAAACGAAGATCATGGCATCTGGTCTCATCACTTCATGGGAAATAGATGGGGAAACAGTGGAAACAGTGTCAGACTTTATTTTGGGGGGCTCCAAAATCACTGCAGATGGTGACTGCAGCCATGGAATTAAAAGACGCTTACTCCTTGGAAGAAAAGTTATGACCAACCTAGATAGCATATTCAAAAGCAGAGACATTACTTTGCCGACTAAGGTCCGTCTAGTTAAGGCTATGGTTTTTCCTGTGGTCATGTATGAATGTGAGAGATGGACTGTGAAGAAGGCTGAGTGCCAAAGAATTGATGCTTTTGAACTGTGGTGTTGGAGAAGACTCTTAAGAGTCCCTTGGACTGCAAGGAGATCCAATCAGTCCATTCTGAAGGATATCAACCCTGGGACTCCTTTGGAAGGAATGATGCTAAAGCTGAAGCTCCAGTACTTTGGCCACCTCATGGGAAGAGTTGACTCATTGGAAAAGACTCTGATGCTGGGAGGGATTGTGGGCAGGAGGAGAAGGGGACGGCAGAGGATGAGATGGCTGAATGGCATCACTGACTCGATGGACGTGAGTCTGAGTGAACTCCGGGAGTTGGTGATGGACAGGGAGGCCTGGCGTGCTGCGATTCATGGGGTCACAAAGAGTTGGACATGACTGAGTGACTGAACTGAACTGAACTGAGATATTAAAGCCCTAGTGTAATTAGTTTATCTGGTCTCTTCTCACCTAATAGCTGGTAAGAGCAAATCCTATAAGCAAGAGACTCTAGAAGGATTAGTTTTGGTGGCAGATTCAAGGAAGATGGTATCTAGAACTGAGAAAGTGATCGTACAAAGGAAAGAGGAGGGGAGACAAATAAAAAGAAAGCAAGAACAATACATGATCAAAACACATTCCCCACTGAGCACAGCACCATGAAGAGAGAAAGCAGTAGGCAAGGACCAGGGAGTGCAGTCAGGCGTGTGCCTGTGCCAGCAGGGCAGCATATGGAGTCCACGTGGGTTAAGAAGTAGTTTTCCTCCTCACGCCATTTAGAACATGATTACTTCTTCTCGTAATCTTGAAATCCCAGCTTGACTGACATAAAGGCCATTTGTTGTTTTTATCTCCCAGACGCAACTTCCCACCTTCTTCTAGTAACAGCACCTCCCTTTCCTCAGGAAATGTTTCTTCCCCATCCGTGGGATTCTCTCTACCAGCCTCAATACCCTACTCTTAGGAGCAGAGGAGTCAAAGACTTCAGACTTGGTTTATCAAATACTCTAATCCCCTGGCCACAGGGATTGGCCCAGGGGAGAGTCACCTGACCCAAGCAGGAATTCTTGATTCAGATTCTGCCCTGCAGGAATTTGCAATCCAAGCAGACATCCCAGGATAGAAAGAAATTGGAGCAAGGTCTGACAACAGTGATCTGGAAGACGCCTCTGAAATACTCAAGTCAGCATGGCTTCTTCCCTCAGCCCATCCCTTGAGGCCAGATTACTGTTACTTTCATGTAGTGAACTATCTCATCAGTTTAGTTCAGTTCAGTTCAGTTGCTCAGTCATGTCCAACTCTTTGAGATCCCATAGACTGCAGCACACCAGGCCTCCCTGTCCATCACCAACTCCCAGACTTCACTCAGACCCGCGTCCATCGAGTCAGTGATGTCATCCAGCCATCTCATCCTCTGTCGTCCCCTTCTCCTCCTGCCCCCAATCCCTCCCAGCATCAGAGTCTTTTCCAATGAGTCAACTCTTCTCATGAGATGGCCAAAGTACTGGAGTTTCAGCTTTAGCATCATTCCTTCCAAAGAAATCCCAGGGCTGATTTCCTTCAGAATGGACTGGTTGGATCTCCTTACAGTCCAAGGGACTCTCAAGAGTCTTCTCCAACACCACAGTTCAAAAGCATCAATTCTTCGGCGCTCAGCCTTCTTCACAGCTCTCACATCCATACATGACCACAGGAAAAACCATAGCCTTGACTAGATGGACCTTAGTCGGCAAAGTAATGTCTCTGCTTTTGAATATGCTATCTAGGTTGGTCATAACTTTTCTTCCAAGGAGTAAGCGTCTTTTAATTTCATGGCTGCAGTCACATCTGCAGCGATTTTGGAGCCCCCCAAAATAAAGTCTGACACTGTTTCCACTGTTTCCCCATCTATTTCCCATGAAGTGATGAGACCAGATGCCATAATCTTCGTTTTCTGAATGTTGAGCTTTAAGCCAACTTTTTCACTCTCCACTTTCACTTTCATCAAGTGGCTTTTTAGTTCCTCTTTAATTTCTGCCAGAAGAGTGGTGTCATCTGCATATCTGAAGTTATTGATATTTCTCCCATCAATCTTGATTCCAGCTTGTGTTTCTTCCAGTCCAGCATTTCTCACGATGTACTCTGCATAGAAGTTAAATAAACAGGGTGACAATACACAGCCTTGATGTACTCCTTTTCCTATTTGGAACCAGTCCGTTGTTCCATGTCCAGTTCTAACTGTTGCTTCATGACCTGCCTACAGATTTCTCAAGAGGCAGGTCAGGTGGTCTGGTATTCCCATCTCTTTCAGAATTTTCCACAGTTTATTGTGATCCACACAGTCAAAGGCTTTGGCATAGTCAAGAAAGCAAAAATAGATGTTTTTCTGGAACTCTCTTGCTTTTCCCATGATCCAGCGGATGTTGGCAATTTGATCTCTGGTTCCTCTGCCTTTTCTAAAACCAGCTTGAACGTCTGGAAGTTCATGGTTCATGTATTGCTGAAGCCTGGGTGGAGAATTTTGAGCATTACTTTACTAGCACGTGAGACGAGTACAATTGTGCAGTAGTTTGAGCATTCTTTGGCATTGCCTTTCTTTGGGATTAGAATGAAAACTGACCTTTTCCAGTCCTGTGGCCACTGCTGAGTTTTCCAAATTTGCTAGCATATTGCGTGCAGCACTTTCACAGCATCATCTTTCAGGATTTGAAATAGCTCAACTGGAATTCCATCACCTTTACTAGCTTTGTTTGTAGTGATGCAAGACCCTTTAGAACTAACACCCAAAAAAGATGTCCTTTTCATTATAGGGGACTGGAATGCAAAAGTAAGAAGTCAAGAAACACCTGGAGTAACAGGCAAATTTGGCCTTGGAATGCGGAATGAAGGAGGGCAAAGACTAATAGAGCTTTGCCAAGAAAATGCACTGGTCATAGCAAACACCCTCTTCCAACAACACAAGAGAAGACTCTACACATGGACATCACCAGATGGTCAACACCGAAATCAATTGATTATATTCTTTGCAGCCAAAGATGGAGAAGCTCTATACAGTCAACAAAAACAAAACCAGGGACTGACTGTGGCTCAGATCATGAACTCCTTATTATCAAATTCAGACTTAAATTGAAGAAAGTAGGGAAAACCACTAGACCATTCAGGTATGACCTAAATCAAATCCCTTACAAATAGCTGTGAAGAGAAATAGGGAAGTCCAATCGCCAGACTAAACACCTTCTATTATAAATTCACCCCCATTTCGAGCCATGATTGTGTCAACTGCTAGGGAGCAGTCTGAGGACAGAAACAGTACTGGCTTTAGACCTGAGTAAGAATGGCCCTGTCCTGATCATACCACCATGCTTTAAAGCATTGTAGTCTGATCTTCCTCTGGCCCTGCCCTTCCCCATGGGAATAATAGCCCAAGCCCAGGGGACATGTCCACCTGGAACCTGGTACCTCCTTTGAGACATGCTTCAAGCACCTCAGGTCACAGAATGTCCTTCCCAAGTGTCCCGCGGCTGCTTCCTGGGCCTGCGAAGGCCACTGCCCTACAGCATTCCTCTGAATCGACCATGTGCTTCCAGGTTACATACCCCTTGACCTATTGCTGCTAACAGATGGCAGACAGAGGGCGGGGCAAACAGAGCTTGGATGTACCCACTGAGTTGACTGTATGCAGGCATGAGGCCCTGTTTAGTAGAGTTGAGTGGAAAGAAAAAGTGGGAGACCATGGCCTCTTTTTGAGCTCTTGCTGCAGCCCCACAAATATTAAGAGAGGGCCTGACAGGAAGCCAATGGTCCTGGTTCCAGGGCAAAGGCAGACAAAGCCATTAAAATTAAACTGAGGACGGGGGGAACGAACTAGGAGACAGACATGCAAGGCTTGGGTTCAGACTCAAACACCATGACTCACTAGTCAATGAAGCTCCCTCAGACGTAACCAGTGAGAGCTTTATTAAGCTTTACTGCCAGACACTGCAGGCTGGACACACAGGAGCTGATGATTTTCAACCTTAAGGCAAACTCGGGCCCCAGAGCCAATGCCAGGAGGGAGAAGGCCTCAAGGCAGGCTGGTCCCAATAGCAAAACCTGCCCGGTTGCCCCACAGGTGTGGCTGGGGCGAGCCCTGGGAGGAGAGTCAGCCTGTGGAGCACAGGAAGGCCACACAGGCTGACCGAGGACTCACCCGTGGCCGGGGCAGTGAGCCGGCAATCACGTTCGCGTGCTTAACTCACCGTTCCTGACCAGCCAGGGGCTGTCATCTCCTCTTCCCTTTCCCCTGTTTTAAGTGGGAGCTTTCATTGTTCTCCTGCTCCTCCCCCATCGTGGCTACATATTGGCTATGCTGTGGGAGGCACATTTATCCTTTCTCGAGATCATGAGGAATACGTCTACCCAGATCTAAGGAGAAGGGTATTTAATAGACTTCTGATTTCTCCGGTGGGAAAGAGGTCTGAGCAGCGTGGTTTTCTCTCATGCAAGGACACTTCTGAAGTTGTGTATATGGGAAGAAGAGGGTGTGTAAGCTGAGCAGCAAAGTGACCGTGGTCTTTGTCCAGTGTGCGCCCACTTCTCACTCCTGACCCTCTGGTCACAGCCTTGAACCCCTGACTGTAAGGTCGGACCCCGGGGGGCCATGATGGGCTGCCCCTTCCCTCCCCCGCCGGCGGGGGAGGTCCCTAAGGAAGGAGCCTCCCAGATCCCCGGGGACCAGTGACTGCACAGCTCGCCAGCCAAAGCCGCCCCACCCCAGCCACGTAGAAGGACCTATCAGCCCGCAACACCTCGGCCCGACGACCTATCCAAACCCCCATCCATTAACATGACCATCCCTCACAACAAACATATAAGCTGCTTTTAACACGGCCTGGGCGCGGACTTCCTCGACATGCCTGGTTTGGGTCCAGGAATCCCGCCTGGTAGCGCTTCGTCATTAAAAAGCTTGTTAGACGTTTTTGTTTTGTTTTGTTTTGTTTTGTTGGTGTCCTGGTCGTCTTTTACCTAACACTGACCACAGAGGGAGGCCCAGGAGCCAGGTTAGAACAATCGCTGCACTTAATCACAGTCATAGATTCAGAAGGTCATAGGACAGCAGCTGCTGGAGCTGGCGGGGAAAGAGCTCCTTTCTTGCTGATGCAACTGCTGCCAGCCACCATGTTCCCCAGTGTCAAAAAGTCTCCCCCCACCCCACCCCGGGGAATAAGGGAGAAGGAGGAACAGGTAGAGAGAGACCGAAAGTGTGTTCTAGAAGGCTCAACTCTCTGATTCCAGCCCACCGAGGCCCCTATAATTCCCCTGATTCCTACGCATCTTCCTCACCTTTTGATTTTTCGAGCTTCCTCACCTTCTCGGCTTAAGCTCATGTAGAGAGAATAACTTGTCTCTTTCACCTAAGACTCCCAACTAATCAATCAATGCTGAACATTTGAGTTGAACTTTCTTAAGCCATGGCCTTTTACAAAGTTATTCCTTCTGCATGTATATCTTTGACAACCAAATAAATTTTACTGAGCTTTAATTTCACTAGTTTGTATTTCAAATGAAAAGAGAGAATTGTATTAATTAAAATTAAGTAAGACTGCAAGTGATGGAAACTGAAAATAACAGTGACTTAAACTGGAAGAATGTTTCTCTCTCCTCAGTGGAGAAGTCTAGAGGTAGGCTGTCCATGACTGTCGCCCCCAGCTGCTCAAGAATCCAGGCCCCTTCCATTATTCCCAAGGGAAACAATGGTTTTGCCATTCCTGGTCTCAGGTTGACTGTTCTAGATCAGCAGTTCTCAATCAAGGCCATTCACCCCACTCCAGAGGACAACAGGCAATGTGTAGAGACATTTTTGATTGTAACAGAGCAGAGTCGGGGAGAGGGGGGAGGTGCCACTGGCATCTAGAGGCAGAGCAGCACATCCCAGAGAATCACCCACGCCCAGAATGTGAGTGGTGTCAGGGTTGAGAAATCATGTTCCAGATCTAGCTATATAGCGCCAGTGATCCAAGGAGCAGGGAAGCAAACAGAAGAACAGGACAAAGGCATATGCCAGTTTTCCTTTGTGAGATGTTTCTAGAAGCTGCCACACAATCCAATTTAGATCCCATTCACCAGAACTTAGTCATAGCCACATATAGCTGCAAGAGAGCTGCAAGAACATGCAGCCCTTATTTTCAGCAGTGTGTGCTGAAAACATACACGAGCTGCTGAGAATGAAAAATCGGGGGCCAACGATCAGCCTGTGATGCAGTAATTACATCGGTTATGATATTTTCAAATCGCATTCGCCTTCCAGAAAATGTCTTAATCACAAAAGAGCTGGATGAGTTGGAGGCCACTAGTCAGGAGAACCAACACACGCTAAGGCCTGGAAGTGAAGTATCCACTGTGTGACCTGTAGGCAGTTCAGTCCATCTGATCAGGTAGGGAGCTGTGAGGAGTAACTCCAAACATGTGTGGAGAATGGCCTGGGGCAAAACAACGCTCCAACTAGGGAGCGCAGTCAGAAAGTCAGTACAGTGAGCTGGTAAGAGATGATGGAGGTCCAATCCCAGGGTATGGCATTGGAATAGATAAAACACTGGACCCACACACCTACAATTGATTAACCTTCAGCAAAGGGGGCAAGAATATACATCAGAGAAAATACAATCTCTTTGGCAAGTGGTGCTGAGAAAGCTGAACAGTTAAATGCAAATCAATGAAATCAGAACACACCCACACACCATATACAAAAATAAGCTCAAAATGACTCAGAGACTTAAATATAAGACATAATACCATAAAACCCCTAGAAGAGAACACTCAGACATAAATTGTGCCAAAGCTTTCTTAAGTCAGTCTCCCAAGGCAATAGGAACAAAAGCAAAACTAAACAAATGGGACCAAATCAAATTTATATGCTTTTGCTCAGCAAATGAAACCATAAACAAAGTGAAAAGACAACCTATGGGATGGGAGAAAGTATTTGCAAACAATGTGACCAACAGGAGTTTGACTTCCAAAATATACAAAAAGCTCAAATAACTCAATAACAAATAAAAACAAACAACCCAATCAAAAATGTGCAGAAGACCTACATAGATATTTCTCCAAAGAAGACATATAGATGGTTAACAGGCACAAGGAAAGATGCTCAACACTGCTGATTACTAAAGAAATGCAAATCAAAACTATAGTGAGGTACCACCTCACACCAGTCAGAATGGCTATCATTAAAAAGTCTACACTCTCGATCTGATGAAGATCTGATGATCTGATGGAGGTTTGATGCAGAAATCAAAAGTCTTACAGACAAGCAAGAGTTAAGACAACTCAGCACCACTAAACCAGTTTTACAACAAATGCTAACAGTACTATGTCTCAGCTGACTGCACTCAGATCATGAACTTCCTATTGCAAAATTCAGACTTAAACTGAAGAAAGTAGGGAAAACCACTAGGCCACTCAGGTATGACCTAAATCAAATCCCTTATGATTATACAGCGGAAGTAACTCAAGGGATTCAAGGGATTATATCTGATAGACAGAGTGCCTGAAGAATTATGGAAGGAGGTTTGTAATGCTGTACAGAAGGCAGTGATCAAAACCATCCCCAAGAAAAAGAAATGCCAAGGGGCAAAATGGTTGTCTGAAGAGGGCTTACAATAGCTAAGAAAAGAAGAGAAGTGAAAGGCAAGGGGAAAGGAAAAATATACCCATCTGAATGCAGAGTTCCAAAGAACAGCAAGGAGAGATAAGAAAGCCTTCCTCAGCGATCAGTGCAAAGAAAAAGAGGAAAGTAATAGAATGGGAAAGACTAGAAAGCTCTTCAAGAAAATTAGAGATACCAAGGGAACATTTCACGAAAAGATGGGCACAATAAAGGACAGAAATGGTATGGACCTAACAGAAGCAGAAGATATTAAGAAGAGGTGGCAAGCATACATAGAAGAACTGTACAAAAAAGGTATTAATAACCTGGATAACCATGATGGTATGATCACTTATCTAGAGCCAGACATCCTGGAGTGTGAAGTCAAGTGAGCCTTAGGAAGCACTACTAAGAACAAAGCTAGTGGAGGTGATGCAATTCCAGTTGAGGAATTTAAAATGCTGAAAGATGATGCTGTACTCAATATGGCAGCAAATTCGGAAAACTAAGCACTGGTACAGGATCGGAAAGGGTCAGTTTTCATCCCAACCCCAAAGAAGGGCAATGCCAAAGAATGTTCAATCTATCAAACAATTCACATTTCACATGCTAGCAAGGTAATGCTCAAAATCCTTCAAGCTAGGCTTCAACAGTATGTGAACCAAGAATTTCCAGATGTACAAGCTGGATTTAGAAAAGGCAGAGGAAGCAGAGATCAAATTGCCAACATCCGCTGGATCATAGAAAAAGCAAGGGAATTTCAGAAAAACACCTACTTCTGTTTGATTAACTATGCTAAAGCTTTTGTGTGGATCACAACAAACTGGAAAATTCTTCAAGAGATGGGAATACCAGACCACTTTCCTGCCTCCTGAAAACCTTTGTGCAGGTCAGAAGGCAACAGTTAGAACCCAACATGAAGCAATAGACTGGTTCCAAATTGGGAAAGTAGTATGCCAAGAATGTACATTGTCACCCTGCTTATTCAACTTCTATGCAGAGTCCATCATGTGAAATGCTGGACTGGATGAAGCTTAAGCTAGAATCAAGATTGCCGGGAGGAATATCAACAACCTCAGATATGGAGATGACACCACCCTAATGGCAGAAAGTGAAGAGGAACTAAAGAGACTCCTGATGAAGGTGAAAGAGGAGAGCGAAAAAGTTAGCTTAAAGCTCAACATTCAGAAAACGAAGATCATGGCCTCCAGTCCCATCACTTCATGGCAAACAGATGAGAAAGAAATGCAAACAGTGACAGACTTTATTTTCTTGGGCTCCAAAAGCACTGCAGACAGTGAGTACAGCCATGAAATTAAAAGATGTTTGCTCCTTGGAAGAAAAGCTATGATAAACCTAGGCAATGTATTAAAACGGCAGAGACATCATTTTGCTGACAAAGGTCCATATAGTCAAAGCTATGTAATTTCAGTATTCGTGTACAGATGTGAGAGCTGGACCATAAAGAAGGCTGGGCACTGAAGAATTTATGCTTTTTAATTGTGGTGTTGGAGAAGACTCTTGAGAGTCCCTTGGACTGCAAGGAGATCAAACCAGTCAATCCTAAAGGAGATCAACCCTGAATATTCATTGGAAGGACTGATGCTGAAGCTGAAGCTCCAATACTTTGGCCTCCTGATATAAAGAGCCGACTCATTAGAAAAGACCCTGATGCTGGGAAAAATTGAGGGCAAGAGGAGAAGGGGATGACAGAGGGTAAGACTGTTAGATGGCATCACAAATTCAGTACACCCTGAGTTGGAGCAAACTCCAGGAAACAGTGAAGGACAGGGAAGCCTGGCCTGGTGCAGTCCATGGGGTCATGAAGAGTTGGACATGACTGAGCAATGAAACAACCAAACAAAGGAATTTTTCCAGGAAGAAAACACAAGAGAAGGAAAAGACCTACAAAAAATAAACCATAAATCCAAAAAAATTAAGAAAATGGTGACAGGATCATACATATTGACAATTTTGCTAAATGTAAATGGATTAAATGCACCAACCAAAAGACACAGACTGGCTGAAAGGGTGACAGTGATAGTTGCTCAGTCATGTGTAACTCTTTGAGACCCCGTGGACTGTAGCCTGCCAGGTTCCTCCATCCACGGAATTCTCCAGTCAAGAATACTGAAGTGGGTAGCCTTTCCCTTCTGCAGGGGATCTTTCCAACCCAGGGATCAAACCCAGGTCTCCCATATTGTGGAAAGATTCTTCACCATCTGAGCTATCTGGGAAGCCCAGACACTGGCTGGGTGGGTACAAAAATAAGACCTATATATATATGTTGTCTATAAGAGACCCACCTGAGACCTTGGGTCATTTACATTGCAAGTAAGTGGATGGGAGAAGATATTCCACATAAATGGAGCTCATAAAAAAGTTGGAGTAAAAATACTCATATTAGAAAAAATAGACTTTAAAAAAAAAAAAGAACAACTCAAATAACCTGTCAGAGAGCTTTACATTTTGGCATAGTCTTCTAAACTTGGTATATTCATCTGTTCCAGACCTGGATTCTGAATCCCGTACGGGTCATGGGTTACTTGTCATTATCGTACCATCCACATTCCCTTCCCCTTCCCTACCGTACGCTGATGCTACCTTTCCAACAGATAGGAGGATCCTCTTGACAGTACACCCTGGGAGCTTGTGACTGGGTAGTATTACAAGTGTTTCTGCTTCTTGGGCTGGATGATGAGCTCCAAGTTTATATGGCTGGAAGATTTTGTGACACAGAGAAATCCTCTTTCTCCACAGATGATACAGTTTCAAGAAAACCCCAAATGGAAGAAACACAAAATTACTGGTGGCCTTGCATGTTGTTAACATACTTTATACATAAAAAGGACAGAAATATTTTTTTTAAGGCTACAAATACCAAATGCTGAGAGTGTGTAGAAGGAAACCCTCCTACACTGTTGGTGGTGATGTAAATTGGTGCAGCCTCTATGGAAAACGGTATGAATGTCCCTCAAAAAAACTAAAACTGGAGTTGCTATATGATCCAGCAATCCCACTTTTGGTCATATATCCAGACAAAACCATAAATCAAAAAGATAACATACACCCCGATGTTCACAGCAGACTATTTACACTAACCAAGACATAGAAGCAAACTAAATGTCCATCAACAGATGAATAAAAGAAAATGTGGCATATATATAATGGAATACTACTCAGCATAAAAATGAATGAAATAAAGTTATCTCTTTTAGCAACATGAATGGACCTAGAGAATATCACACTAAGTGAAGAAAGAGAAAGAGAAAGACCATACCTGTCATAAGTGATGTCTACTTACATGTGGAATCTAAACTATGACACAGATGAAGTTATTTATGAAATAGAGATAAAGAGAACAGACTTTTGGTTGCCAAAGTAGGGGAATGGGGAGGGATGGGCTGGGAAGTTGGGATTAGCACTTGCAAACTGTTATACAGAGAATGGATAAACAAGGTCCTACTGTATAGCACAGGGAACTATATTCAAAATCCTATAACAAACCATGATGGAAAAGGAAGAAAAGCTGAAAAAGTGAAACTGACTCAGACAGATAGTAGAAAGGAGAGGAAAAAGGGAGCCATGGAGTCCCCGAGGCTGCTTCTATTTGGGGAACACAGGGAGGGAGAAGAATCAGCAAAGACAGAAGGCAAATAAATTTGAGTAAATTATAACTTAAAAATAAATGCTTTTTAAAAAAAAATAAAGCAATTTGGGATATAGAATTAGGATTTAGTGATCAATTTCACATGGGAAATAAACAATAGGGATAGTCAAGGATGACTGTCCTGGACAACTAAGGTGGTGGTGACTTTCACTGAAAAGTGAGACACAGAGAAGAATCAAGTTGCTAGAGTTGGGGCAGCAAAATCCAAGCATGTAGAGGCTTTCCAGAGGCGGTGGCCACAGTGCTCTGGGCCTTAGGAAAGTGATTTGGACTGCAGGTAACTCAAACCATGAGTCAATAAAATGACCTCAAGGGAGCATAGGGAATGAGAAGATGAACAGGGGACTCCAGAGAAAACCAGCTTTTAAGCTACAACAGAAGAAAAACAGCATTAGAGAGGCTGAGGAGTAACCAGGGAGGTGAGAGAAGACCCAGGAGTGGGGGCGCCACAGAAGCCAGAGCAGAACAGATTTAAAGAAGAGAGTGCTAATCGTGGCTTCTGTTTCCAGAAAAGATTGTCCATGGGATTCTGCAACAAGGAGGTGACCTTAGGAGGAAGAGCTTGGCATGGTGGGAGCAAAACCTGGACAGCCCTGGATTTATGGGGAATGGGAGATAGCAAGTAGAGACAGTGAGTTGGAAAATGTTTGCAAATCTGTAAATAGTTTCTTAAAAGAGAGACAGTGCAGCAATTAAAGCTGGATGAGAGAGGAGACAGCAATTACTCTAAAGATGGGAGACACTTGGGATAATTTAAATGACTTAGATTTTATTGAGCACTCATCTGTGATCTCATTTGAACCGCATAACAACCCCACCTGCAGATGTGACAAATGACACTTAGAGAGGCTGTTACTTTAGCAAGATGATGTAGTTGGGAAGAGATGGCGCCATTTTCATTTCAGTCTGTGCTCTCAGCCTCTGTGCTAAGGAGATGCTCAACAAATGTTTATTGGCTGACTTTTCCTTTTATATTTCTTCCTCTTAAAAAGGTAGCAAGCACCACCAAGTGACCTTCATGGACTCCACATGGAACAGAAGAATCACCCAGCAGAGCCCCAACCCCATTTCTGACCCACAAAATCATCATGCAGAAGTGGTTATTGATTTAAGCCACTGAGTTTTATTGTAGCTTGTACAACAGCAACAGAAAGCTGGTAAACCCTCATGAGGTCTGAAAAAGCTACCTCCTCATGTGTGCTCAGTTGCTTAGCCACATCCAGCTCTTTGTGACTTCATGGACTGTGGCCTGCTAGGCTCCTCTGTCCATCGAATTTTCTAGGCAAGAATACTGGAGTGGGATGCCATTTCCTATTCCAGGGAATCTTTCCAACTAAGGATCGAACCTGCATCTCTTGTGTCTCTTGCATTGGCAGACAGATTCTTTACCACTGGGAAGCTCCCCTCCTCACAGTTGGCACATAACGCTTTTTTGTTTTATAATCAGACTGTACATTAGGCAAAGTTTGTGTCTAGTGCCCTCTCAGCTCCTTGTCAATGCCTTCACCCAACACTCAGTACTCTCCCACTGCCACAACCCCTGCAGACACCCTCCCAGATCTCCCTCCCCAAGATACCCACCTTAGAATCCTTCTTATCTCCATCCTTCTTACCTCCCTTTCCCACTCTCCTGTTATCCTTCCCCTCTCTCCATTAAGGAGTCTTCCAGGTGTTTGTGCTTTAAAGGAAGACTTTGACAACCCCAAAGACACTCCAAGGTGGAGACTAAAAAGAGATAAATTTAAAGAGCATCTCTTGGAGAGGTTTAGGAGGAGAGAGCTTGAGCATTCAGCAGTCTCCCTAGTGTGTCTTCTCCATCTTCTGCCCATAGCCTCCTACACCAACCAGAAGAAAACCATCAATTTTACACCAGAAGTGAGAAGATGCCTACTCCCAGTCCCCTCCGTTAGCAGCAGGTTCTCATTAACACTTGAGAAAAAGTGAAAGTGAAAGTCACTCAGTCATGTCTGACTCTGTGACCCCCTGCACTATACAGTCCATGGAATTCTCCAGACCAGAATACTGGCATGGGTAGCCTTTCCTTTCTCCAGGGGATCTTCCCAACCCAGGACTTGAACCCAGGTCTTCCACATTGCAGGCAGATTCTTTACCAGCTGAAATCTAAAAAGGATTTGACACTTCCTTTCCTTTGAAGTCAGGGAGAGAGTCCATCAGGATAAATAAAATATTAATATTTTTCAGAGCCTCTAGGAAACATCAGTTTTTCCCTGGGAAAATTCTCTCTTCCAGCCCTGCTCTGATTATTAACTAAGAACCCATTGAAACTGAGATTACCTTCAGTTCTGCCTAACTGGCCTATGACTAAGCCATTGGCAGTGTCTAAACAGGCCTTCATGGCACCCCACTCCAGAACTCTTGCCTGGAAAATCCCATGGATGGAGGAGCCTAGTAGGCTGCAGTCTTTGGGGTCACGAAGAGTCGGACACAACTGAGTGACTTCACTTTCACTTTTCACTTTCATACATTGGAGAAGGAAATGGCAGCCCACTCCAGTGTTCTTGCCTGGAGAATCCCAGAGACGGGGGAGCCTGGTGGGCTGCTGTCTATGGGGTCGCACAGAGTCGGACACGACTGAAGCGACTTAGCAGCAGCAGCAGCAGCAAACAGGCCTTCGGAGAAGGCAATGACAACCCACTCCAGTACCCTTGCCTGGAAAATCCCATGGATGGAGGAGCCTTGTAGGCTGCAGTCCATGGGGTCCCAAAGAGTCTGACACGACTGAGCAACTTCACTTTCACTTTTCACTTTCATGCACTGGAGAAGGAAATGGCAATGCACTCCAGCGTTCTTGCCTGGAGAATCCCAGGGACGGGGGAGCCTGGTGGGCTTCCGTCTATGTGGTTGCACAGAGTTGGACACGACTGAAGTGACTTAGCAGCAGCAGCAGCAAACAGGCCTTAGTAAAATAAAAACGATCACCCTAGAAGATAAATGTCACGCTCCTATTGTGAGGCTGCCTGTAAAACCCCAGAGAGCTTCCTGCTTTCCAGCTTGGATCTCCTGCATCCACCCCAGGGCAGGTACCATTTCCCGCAGTGGCTCTGACGGAGCCCACAAAACTGCACTAATCCCTCTTTGTCCTAGGTGTCAGGTGTCACATCCAGTGGCCTTACCAGGGTCACTTGAAATACAAAGGAAGTACTGTATCTGCTAGAAAGGAGGAGGTTTCACCTGCCAGCACACACCTCCCACCCACCTGAGGCTCGCTCTACCCCCACCCTGGTCGTACCTCATCATTCCTCAGCTCACCCACTCCCCACCTGGAAAGGCACCCCTCCTGTCCACCCTGCCAATGGCTACTTATTTCTTCGAAGGTCATTTCAAGCCCCACCTCCTCTCTGAAACCTCTGTTGCCCACTTTAGTGACCCTTCCTTCCAAAACTTACACTGTAGATGGTAACATGTGTCTGGTTTGCGTGGTTCCTGGAGGCACCTCCCGAGACCGTGAAATAGAATGGAGGCTGAACTCTGCCCAGCAACTGTTTCGTGACATTAAGTTCCTGGAAGACAAGAGTGGTGCTGCCACGGGCCCAGCAAAGGGCAATGTAAATGGCAGACACGTGATAAATGCTTCCGACTAAAGAGAAAGGGGATGGTACCGTCCAGTCATTTGTTCACAATATAACCAGTAATATTAGTGGCTGTTATTAAGCCTGTGGTGGACTGCAGCGATCAGGACAGACCTGGGAGACGCCCTCCAAGCTGTAACAGTCTGAGAACTCCGCGAGCTTGAGAAACCGCCCTGGGGAAGGATGCTGCCTTAGCCGGGCGCCCGGAGGCCGGGAGGTGGGGACCCGGGGAGGGTGGAACCTCGGGGCGGGCAGCGGGCGGGAAGGAGGGGCCTCGAGCTGGCGAGGCCCGTCCCCGCCACGCCCTGCCCAGTCTGAAAAGTCGCTCTTACGGCCAAAGGACTCAGGCCCCGGCACTGAGCCATGCCAACCCCTGGCGCACAGGTCTGCGCGTGGAGCGACGGAGCGGGAGCCGGGCCCTAGGGCCCGGTCCTCCCAGCCCGGTGGTCACCGTCTGCAAGGCCGGTTTTCCCGGCGATCTGTCGGGAGTCACCCGCCGCGATGGTGGCTGAAAACCTGCCCGTTTAGATGCATTTTCTTAGGTTCAAACGTTGCCTTCCTTAGGGACCTTCTTAAAACTGAATTTTAGTATAAATTTTATATAACAGTATAATATTCTTTCCTAAATGGCTGAAAGAGGAACTCTGAGAAGAAAGCATTCTTGGGGCAGCGAGGAGGGCGCGGTGGGGAGGGCAGGGGGTGGTGCGGGAAGGCAGGGGTGCTTTGGTCGCTTGGCTAGTTGGCCTTACTTAGCTGTGTGGACTTGGGTCGTGCATTTCCCCCTCTAGGTCTAACGTGTTCATCTGGAAGGAAAAAAGAGCGAGAGATCGGACTAAATCAAACTGGCCCCCTTGACTTAAGAAATCAGAAACTCAGTGGTGAATCAAGCAAACTGTCTTTTAACAGGTCCTCCAAGAGATTTGACTGATGCTCAAGTTTGCGAACTGATGGACTAGATGACCTGCAGAGTCCCTTGGAGAGAGGACAGCTCATATGTCTTAGGACCTTAAGGCCCCTTCAGGCCCTTACTAATCTGGTGCTCATGAAACTGTCCAGTCCCTTAAGGCAACAGACCTACTCAGATACATAAAACTGCCAAAACTTTCCTTAAGGAGACTTATTCTTTGAAACTGTGCTTTATACCTTGTTCTTCCTTCTTCTGCTGTTGTCTGTCTCCTGTCTGTCCTTCAGGACTGTTTCAGTGATCACCTCCCCTAAGATGCCCTCCTAATACCTCGGTTTCCAGGTCAGGTGTCTCCCCTCTGTGCTCTTTCAGCACTTTAGAGATATCTCTGCTACATCACTTGCCACCTTTTTCTGGTCCCTGTCAACTAATTATTCATAACCTGAATGTTGAGAGTTATGTTATATTCAGTGGGGATTTTTAGAACCTCAAACCCAGGAGGCAGCATCTCAAGTAACCCTGAGAATTGCTGCAAGGAGTCAAAGGGGGAAGCCAGGATGTATAGGAGTTTTTCCACAAAAGGCAGGTTGTCTGAACATCAAAAGATTATTTTTAATTAAAACCAGACATCTCAGATCGAGGAATTTAGCATTTTTCTATATATGGGAAGGAGTAAGAGCCTGGGCTCACTGAAGTCATTCCTTTTATATGCACCTTCACTATCTGGGGCCAGTATTTTGTTTTCATATCCTGAGTTTCCTTGGGGTTCGCCACAGGGAGTGGCTGCAGTCTGATGGCTGCTAGACGGCAGGTATTCTTTTCCTTCTTGAGTTCCCTCGGGGCTCACAAGCTCAGCATAGACTGTGGCCACAACTGCTAGTGATTGTGACATCCTTTGTTTACTGATGTAGCAGGCAATATTTCATTTCTCATCCTCCAGAGACTAAGCTGGGCGTGGGCAGAAACTGGTTACTTCTGCACACTCACTGCCTGACCCAATGCCAGGCATATAGTATATTTCAGTAAACATTGCGTGCATGAGTGAATGGATGACTTAAATCCTGATGCCAGCTACCTGAGGGCTCAGAGAATGACTTTTAATTCTTATTAATCTCTCATCATTGAGTGTTTAATGCTCATGATATAAATACCCAGTAAATGTTTAATCAATGCTTTATGCCAAATTTATAATCCAAGTACTTTCACATCTGTTAGCCCATTTGAGGCTCTTAACAATTTCATGAATTAGGCTACACAGTTACTCTTTTAATCATTTTACAGCTGAGAAAAAGACTCGGATATTAAATGTCTTTCTTTGGTTACCTATTTCTGCAAATATTATTTATTTAGTGTCTCCTCCGCATAGAGAATTGCAATAAACAATGGGAGATACAAAAGTTATTAAGGACATGATCCTTGTGTTGCAGGAAGGGGGACCCCTTCCAGGGCCCAAAACTGGGCTCTTGTCTAACACTCAGAAATGAATTGTCCGAGGAGACGCATGTGCTGACAAAGCAAGAGATTTTATTGGGAATGGGCACCCAGGTGGAGAGCAGTAGGGGAAGGGAGCACAGGAGAACTGCTCTGCCATGTGGCTCACAGTCTTGGGTTTTATGGTGATGGGATTAGTTTCCGGGTGGTCTTTGGCCAATCATTCTAATTCAGAGTCTTTCCTGGCGGTGCACACATCGCTCAGCCAAGATGGATGCTAGTGAGAGGGATTCTGGGACGTGAACGGACGCGTGGTGTCTCCTTTCAACCTTTCCCAAACTCTTCTGGTTGGTGGTGCCTTATTAGTTCCATATTCATTATCAGGATCTCCTGTCATGAAACAACTCATGCAAATGGTTACTATGGTGCCTGGCCAGGGTGGGCGGTCTCAATCAGTGTGCTTCCCCTAACACACACACATATATAGGGTCATCATTACCATCTTTCTAAATTCCGTAAGAAAATCTGTTTTAGTTTGTCTTCCATAATAGATGATTTCCTCAAAAATCTAGTGATGCATGTGAAATAGGAACCCAAGTTCTTATTTGCAGAGCCAAAGAATGAACTACAAAAACAGGAAAATACTCATAGCAGCAAGCAAATAGGATTTATTAATGAGAAAGAAGGTACAAACTCTCAACACAGACACTGAGAAGGGGTAAAGGTCCCACCAAAACGAAGGAATTATAGCAGTTTTATATCTTTCAGTTCAGTTCGGTCGCTCAGTTGTGTCCGATTCTTTGTGACCCCATGAATCGCAGCATGCCAGGCCTCCCTGTCCATCACCAACTCCTGGAGTTCACTCACACTCACTTCCATCGAGTCACTGATAAAACACAGCCATCTCATCCTCTCTCGTCCCCTTCTCCTCCTGCCCACAATCCCTCCCAGCATCAGAGTCTTTTCCAATGAGTCAACTCTTCGCATGAGGTGGCCAAAGTACGGGAGTTTCAGCTTTAGCATCATTCCTTCCAAAGAAATCCCAGGGTTGATCTTCTTAAGAATGGATTGGTTGGATCTCTTTGAAGTCGAAGGGACTCTCAAGAGTCTTCTCCAACACCACAGTTTAAAAGCATCAATTCTTCAGCATTCAGCCTTCTTACAGTCCAACTCTCACATCCATACATAACCACAGGAAAAACCATAGCCTGGACTAGACGGACCTTAGTTGGCAAAGTAATGTCTCTGCTTATGAACATGCTATCTAGGTTGGTCATAACTTTTCTTCCAAGGAGTAAGTGTCTTAATTTCATGGCTGCAGTCACCATCTGCAGTGATTTGGGAGCCCCCAAAAATAAAGTCTGACACTGTTTCCACTGTTTCCCCATCTGTTTCCCATGAAGCGATGGGACCGGATGCCATGATCTTCATTTTCTGAATGTTGAGCTTTAAGCCAACTTTTTCACTCTCCTCTTTCACTTTCATCAAGTGGCTTTTGAGTTCCTCTTCACTTTCTGCCATAAGGGTGGTGTCATCTGCATATCTGAGGTGATTGATATTTCTCCCAGCAATCTTGATTCCAGCTTGTGTTTCTTCCAGTCCAGCGTTTCTCATGATGAACTCTGCATAGAAGTTAAATAAGCAGGGTGACAATATACAGCCTTGATGGACTCCTTTTCCTATTTGGAACCAGTTTGTTATTCCATGTCCAGTTTTAACTGTTGCTTCCTGACCTGCATACAGATTTCTCAAGAGGTAGGTCAGATGGTCTGGTATTCCCATCTCTCTCAGAATTTTCCACAGTTTATTGTGATCCACACAGTCAAAGGCTTTGGCATAGTCAATAAAGCAAAAATAGATGTTTTTCTGGAACTCTTTTGTTGTTTCCATGATCCAGCGGATGTTGGCAATTTGATCTCTGGTTCCTCTGCCTTTTCTAAAACCAGCTTGAACATCTGGAAGTCCACAGTTCACCTATTGCTGAAGCCTGGCTTGGAGAATTTTGAGCATTACTTTACTAGCATGTGAGATGAGTGCAATTGTGCAGTAGTTTGAGGATTCTTTGGCATTGCTTTTCTTTGGGATTGGAATGAAAACTGACCTTTTCCAGTCCTGTGGCCGCTGCTGAGTTTTCCAAATTTGCTGGCATATTGAGTGCAGCACTTTCACAGCATCATCTTTCAGGATTTGAAATAGCTTCACTGGAATTCCATCGCCTCCACTAGCTTTGTTCATAGTGATGCTTTCTAAGGCCCACTTGACTTCACATTCCAGAATGTCTGGCTCTAGATGAGTGATCACACCATCATGATTATCTGGGTCGTGAAGATCATTTTTGTAGAGTTCTTCTGTGTATTCTTGCCACCTCTTCTTAATATCTTCTGCTTCTGTTAGGTCCAGATCATTTCTGTCCTTTATCGAGCCCATCTTTGCATGAAATATTCTCTTGGTATCTCTAATTTTCTTGAAGAGATCTCTAGTCTTTCCCATTCTGTTGTTTTCCTCTATTTCTTTGCATTGATCGCTGAAGAAGGCTTTCTTATCTCTTCTTGCTATTCTTTGGAACTCTGCATTCAGATGCTTATATCTTTCCTTTTCTCCTTTGTTTTTCACCTCTCTTCACAGCTATTTGTAAGGCCTCCATTTTGCTTTTTTGCATTTCTTTTCCATGGGGATGGTCTTGATCCCTGTCTCCTGTACAATGTCATGAACCTCATTCCAGAGTTCATCAGGCACTCTATCTATCAGATCTAGGCCCTTAAATCTATTTCTCACTTCCACTGTATAATCATAAGGGATTTGATTTAGGTCATACCTGAATGGTCTAGCGGTTTTCCCTACTTTCTTCAATGTAAGTCTGAATTTGGCAATAAGGAGTTCATGATCTGAGCCACAGTCAGCTCCTGGTCTTGTTTTTGCTGACTGTATAGAGCTTCTCCATCTTCGGCTGCAAAGAATATAATCAATCTGATTTCAGTGTTGACCATCTGATGATGTCCATGTGTAGAGTCTTCTCTTGTGTTGTTGGAAGAGGGTATTTGCTATGACCAGTGCATTTTCTTGGCAAAACTCTATTAGTCTTTTCCCTGCTTCATTCTGCATTCCAGGGCCAAATTTGCCTTTTACTCCAGGTGTTTCTTGACTTCCTACTTTTGCATTCCAGTCCCCTAAAATGAAAAGGACATCTTTTTGGGTGTTAGTTCTAAAAAGTCTTGTAGGTCTTCATAAAACCATTCAACTTCAACTTCTTCAGCATTACTGGTTGCGGTATAGACTTGGATTACCGTGATATTGAATGGTTTGCCTTGGAGACGAACAGAGATCATTCTGTCGTTTTTGAGATTGCATCCAAGTACTGCATTTCAGACTCTTGTTGACCATGGTGGCTATTCTATTTCTTCTGAGGGATTCCTGCCCGCAGTAGTAGATATAATGGTCATCTGAGTTAAATTCACCCATTCCAGTCCATTTTAGTTCGCTGATTCCTAGAATGTCGACATTCACCCTTGCCATCTCTTGTTTGACCACTTGTAATTTGCCTTGATTCATGAACCTGACATTCCAGGTTCCTATGCAATATTGCTCTTTACAGCATCGGATCTTGCTTCTATCACCAGTCACATCCACAGCTGGGTATTTTTTTTGCTTTGGCAGCGCAGGAGGCTGCGACCAGTGCACCAAGCGTGGCCAAGAGGAGCTACCCAACATCTGAGGTCAGGGGCAGAAGCTGGGAAGACCCCATGCCTGAAGGGCAGCGGCCAAGAGGAGTTACCCCACATCCAAGGTCAGGGGCAGCGGCCGGAAGGAGCTACCCCACGTCCAAGGCCAGGGGCAGCGGCCAAGATGAGCTACCCCGCAAGAGTTTATATCTTTACCAGTATTAATCTGTACACTTTTGGTTGGCTCCTGTCCTTAAAATACATCATTTTTAACCAATCAGTTTAAAGGTCAAGATGCTTAACTTAACATCTTTATGGCTTTTCTTGATCTTCGGATTAAGTCACCACCCTTTTTTATGTCCCCTGGCCATTTTACAAAGGACCAGATGTATGGGCTAAAGATTAATCATCATCAGTTATTTTTCCTTCAGGCATATGAAAGAAAAGTTAATTACTGCCCATCCCTGGATCTGAGTGCTGATAATTTATCAGACCAAGGATACATTCCAGGAATTCAGGACAAAGGTATAGCTTTAGGCTAATGAAGATGTTTGTTGAAAACAAGACCAGATTTCAGAGTCCTATGCTGATTGCCTAGCAATTTCTACCTCAATCAGTTGTCTGCTGGATTAAAAGGGAATTTAATGCTCCACTGTGTGGGTAGGACTTGTTGACTGTGTTCTTCACTGTAGGATAATATGGGTGGACTGTTGCACTGCCACTGTCTTCATATAGTTCATATTGAATTGGGGATACTCTTCAGAAAAATATCTTGTGGTTTCTTTCTTGGGTCATAGGCCTGGCTCCCAGTTTTATTAATTCAATGCTTCTTTCAACTTTTAAAAAGTCACAATATGCAGTTTTTTCTACCATAAACTAGTGAAAAATCAACGAAGCTGCTGTGCCCAGAGTGACTGCTCCAGGGGCTGTAGATATCCAGATACCCTGTGGCCATCTCATGCGCATGTGAGCATGTTAAGAATTATTTCTTCCTCTTCTTAAAGAAATGTGTTTTTCCCCCTGACTCCATCTAGAACCAATGCCCAGGCAGTCACGTAACTGTCCTTGCTCATCCAGGAGTATGTTTTTCTTGTAGGCAGGCATGTCTAACATGACCCCCACTCTGCTTTTTCCCCAGCTTTCACCCTCCTCTGCTCCCCCACCCATATGCCTTAGGCCCTAGGGATTGGCAGATATGGGGTAAACCCCAGTTCCAGTGCTTTCTTAACTCTCTTATTTGCATTTTCTAATCCTCTTTCAAGGAACCTTGTATTCTAACAAGTGAGAAAACTGGCATGCAAGAAGAGATGGGTGGAAGGATGTGCTGAGTGGAAGAAATGGCTCTAAATTGCTCAGAAAGATGAGGTGTGAATGGCTGCCTCTCAGGAGGTGGGTTTGCCGTGTCTGGGCAATTTGCAGCTTGAGGGAGGTTTTCCTTTATCTGAACTGAAGTCTGCTTCTCCTAACCTCAGCTTCGCCCTCAGGGCCATGTTGAGTAAATCCAGCCTAGCACATTTTGAAAACATTTGTAGTCAGCTGGTGGTGGTTTGCTTTGGGCTGCCTCTCATTCTTTTCTCTATTTGAGAGAATTCCTCAGTTTGTGGGACTTAGTGGGAAGTTAGGAGTTAGGAAAAGTTCCTTTCTTTTCCATCATGGCATCTGAAATGTGCACCCTAGAGCCTATACTCCACAGGCGAAGCCACCACAAGGAGAACCCACATACTGCAACTAGAGGGTAGTAAGTCCACTGTCCACAACTAGAGAAAGCCTGTGCACAGCAATGAGGACAGCACAGCCAACATAACCAAATAAATATATTTTTTAAAGAGATAGCAATGAGACCTACATCCAAGAGTCATCGCAAGAAAAAACAAGAAAGGTTAGAACCAACTAGGTCCAAGATGGCACATGGGCTTATTTCACTAGGCCTTTAGCCTCAGTATATGTTCATTGTAATACATCAGCACGCTAAGTGACACCCATAGGCACCATGACAGTTCCAAGGCTGACCACAAACGGTCAGAAAGTGGATGGGGGGCCCAATTCCTGGAAATCCCTGCCCCTTCTCCAAAACAGTTGGAATAATCCTCCCACTCACTAGCCTATGAGATTACCCACTCCCATAAAAACTGACAACCCAATCCCCTGGGGTCTCTTGCCTTCTGAGATGGCCCACACTCACTCTATGGAGGGAGTATCTCCCTGAATAAACCTTTTCACTTTACTATGGCTCAGTCTTGGATTCTTTCCCGTGTGAAGTCAAAAACTCACACTTGGCAGCCATCCCAGGGTCTCATCTGAGACCTGGGATGTGACTGTCCCCTTGTTGCTTGCCAGAAACTTGGCTTTCTCTGCCCACCGAAGCTTAATAAAAAATACAGAGCCAGAATTTGGAGGAAATAGAAAGGTGGTTTTATTCTCAGTTGGTGGAGAGGGGAACACAGTAGGTTCATGGCTCAAGAACTGTTCCGGCCTCCTCCATGAGGAGTCTAGTGGCTTATATAAGATGAGGGCTCACAGTCAGGAGTCGGTGATGAGGAACAAAGATGTTAGGATCTTGATTTCTTCCTCTTCAGTTCAGTTCAGTTCAGTTCAGTCGCTCAGTCGTGTCCGACTCTTTGCGACCCCATGAATTGCAGCACACCAGGCCTCCCTGTCCATCACCAACTCCCGGAGTTCACTCACACTCACATCCATCGAGTCAGTGATGCCATCCAACCATCTCATCCTCTGTCATCCCCTTCTCCTCCTGCCCCCAATCCTTCCCAGCATCAGAGTCTTTTCCAATGAGTCAACTCTTCACATTAGGTGGCCAAAGTACTGGAGTTTCAGCTTTAGCATCAGTCCTTCCAAAGAACACCAGGGCTGATCTCCTTTAGGATGGACTGGTTGGATCTCCTTGCAGTCCAAGGGACTCTCAAGAGTTTTATCCAACACCACAGTTCAAAAGCATCAATTCTTCGGCTCTCAGTTTTCTTCACAGTCCAACTCTCGCATCCATACATGACCACTGGAAAAACCATAGCCTTGACTAGACGGACCTTTGTACACTGATTGTTTCAAAGGCCGTGCTAGGCTGGCATCAGTAACCCAGTGATGGAGTCTGGCGGTTCAGTGGCTCTGCATCTTTCTTTCTGATACTTAAAAAGAAGAACTGTAACGTGAATGGTACAGTGAAAAGGAAAAAAGAGGAACGCATTTTTTTCTCTCCCTTCCCTGAGAACAAAGAAGATAAAAAGAATAGCGAGCAGGCCTGAATATTCCTAGTAATTTTTTTACTTTAACTGCTCATAACTCTGCATGTCTGTATCTAAGTCTGCTTTTCTTCCCCTTAACTCTGCAGGAGATATATTTCGCACCTATTTGTTGCAGAGAAGAAGCCAATTCAGACTCCATGTGGAAAACTGTTTCTTTGACTTGTTTTCTTTGCTTTTGTTATTATAATCATACTTAATAGCTTGCCTCAGAAGACCTGTCTGCATCTTTTGTGCTTTGGTGTTAGAAAACTTATAAAAATGGGAAATATTTCATCTATTCTGAAGGAAAGCTCTTTAGGGCATACATTAGATACGTTAAAATCAGAAAAGCAATAGTCTCTTAATGGCTCACAATTACAATCTGGCAATCAGAAGCACTTTACAAAGAAGGGGGCTCCCTTGGACTTGAGGCATCCAATTCTAAAGTCCCCTACAGGAGTCCCAGGTAACTTTGACAGTGGGGAACAAGCTGATGGACTCTCTAATAGATGTCACTCTTCTTTGTAAACTAAATGTTTAAATGATCTTTTTCCCAGAATAACTTGACATCAGGGTCGCACTGGGGCCTTTTTGACCTTGGCCAATCTGGGGAGCTTTGGCTCCCATCTGGGAGGTTTCAGCTCCAATTTGGGGTGTTCTCCCTGTGAAGAGAATGTGGGCCTAGTGGCTTAGTCATGTCTGACCCTTTGCGGCTCCATGGAAGAGCCCTCCAGGCTCCTCTGTCCATGGAATTTCCCAGGCAAGTATACTGGAATGGGTTGCTGCTCCACTGTGAAGGAAAACTCCATTATAAGGTGTTTTGAAGAGAGGCCACTGGTCTAATTGGACTGGGAATTCGTGTTAATGTGACCTTCCGGCTGACTAGGTTTTGGTTTATTCTGGTAACTTTGGTAATACACAGACAGCTGGTACTAATTGCTTCCTCTAAGATTTTCTCTATGTTTTTCTCATTTCTTTCTCCTCGAACCCTCTGCAAACAGGTGAGTGGCTGTGAAAGGGATTGAGGGACTCTGGCCAGAGTTACTCTCTGGTGTGTTCCAAAGGCCCACAGCCTACTGTTTCTCAGTAGCTGCTACAAAAATGGGTGAGAGCTCTCCTTTCCTCTTCCTCCCTTAAGTTGAGATCCAGACCAGTGGGATTACAAGGCAGATTCCACAGTCTGTCTTCCCTGTCTTTCCCGTTGCCTTTGCCTCTTTCCTCCTTGGTCCAGGTTGGTTTGCAGGAGCCTGGGTGTTGCCTGTGGTCCATCCTGAGTGGCCTTCTCCTTTACGATAGAGGAGGAAGCAGTGAGGCTTTCCAGCATAGGTGGATGGGTGTCTCAGTCCTTGTTGGGGAGCCTACCCAATTCTTTTGGAAAAGGAAGGAAAATCAAAGCTGTCCTTGCTTTACAAAGGTAGTCTTTACAGGACCAGAAAGGTGGTTTCAAAAATCCTTTCACCATTCCTAAAACCTTCCCTGTTCATTTTATGAAGCTTGCAAATATTAAAGCAACAGTTAGAAACTGGACATGGAACAACGGACCAATTCAAAATCGGGAAAGGAGTACATCAAGGCTGCATATTGTCACTCTGCTTATTTAACTTATACGCAGAGTACATTATGTGAAATGCTGGGCTGGATGAAGCCCAAGCTGGAATCAAGATTGCCAGGAGAAATATCAATAACATCACATATGCAGATGACACCACACTAATGGCAGAAAGCAAAGAGGAACTAAACAGTCTCTTGATGAAAGTGAGAAAGGAGAGCAAAAAAGCTGGCTTAAAACTCAACACTCAAAAAACAAAGATCATGGCATACAGTACCATCACTTCATGGCAAATAGATGGGGGAAAATGGAAACAGTGATAGACTTTATTTTCTTGGGCTCCAAAATCACTATAGATGGTGATGGCAGTCGTGAAATTAAAGGACACTTGCTCCTTGGAAGAAAAGCTATGACAAACCTAGATAGCATATTAAAACCATAAAGAAGCCTAAGTGCCAAAGAATTGATGCTTTCTAATTGTGGTGCAGCAGAAGACTCTTAAGAGTCCCTTGAACTACAAGGAGATCAAACCACTCAATCCTAAAGGAAATCAACTCTGAATATTCATTGGAAGGACTGATGCTGAAGATGAAGCTCCTTTGGCCACCTAATGTAAAGAGCTGACTCGTTAGAAAAGATCCTGATGCTGGGAAAGATTAAAGGCAGGAGTAGAAGGAGGTGACAGAGGAAGAGATGGTTGGATAGTACCATCGATTCAACAGATAAAAGTTTCAGCAAACTCTGGGAGTGGTGAAGGACGGGGAAGCCTGGCATATTGTAGTCAATGGGGTCCCAAAAAGTTGGACATGGTCCATGGGGTCGCTGAAAGTTGGACGTGACTCAGTGACTTCACTTTCACTTTTCACTTTCATGCATTGAAGAAGGAAATGGCAACCCACTCCAGTGTTCTTGCCTGGAGAATCCCAGGGACGGGGGAGCCTGGTGGGCTGCCGTCTATGGGGTCGCACAGAGTCGGACACGACTGAAGCGACTTAGCAGCAACTTAGCAGAAGGGAGTGAAAAGCAACAATGAAATATTAAACAAAGAGAAACAAAGACATCCTAGGAAGAATTTGCCTGCATCTTTGAGATGCAAATATTCTAGGTGGTCTTCTCAGAAAACTTATCTCTGCTGTCTTTTTGAAATGCAAGTTTTAGAGAGGGTGAAGAAATTTAGAAGTTGGCTTGCCCAAGGTAATTAGAAATTGCTTTTCCTGCAAATATTAATTATTTAGCCATTTAGCCAAGTGAGCCTGACTTGTTTCATCTGTGAGAACCCCAACTTTAATCCAACTTTTTTGTGAACTGATGGGTTTTACATTGCGGTACCTGACTCAGAACTGAAATCTTGAAATAAGAACTGAGGCCTCACTGTTGGTGTGTTTATATGTATATGTATTTGGATAACATTGCCATGGTTGATTAGTAAAAGAACTCTATTTAATTGGCTTAAATCATAGCAATAAGTGCTTACAAACCAAACAATTCTAAATACAAAAAAGAAAATCAAGTTAAATGAGTTTCAAGTTCATAAGAACTGGGAAATATTTAATATTAAATTAGTACCTGGTATTAATCTTTGCTTGTTGTCTAATTATAATAATAGAGCTATGTCTTGAGTCATCAACATATTAAATATAATATTAAGTATAATACCTTCATTGCCTCTAGGTTTAACATAAATAAGGTATTATACCTGTTACAAATTTTTCAGCAAGAAAAGTACCTCAATGTGGAAAACCTTTAAGGAAACTAAGATATGTGTTTTCAGTAGATGTGAGGCATAAAAAAAATACTGAGAGTTTTGTGTGTGGTTGGGAGTTACTATGTTTAAGATTAATTGAGCAAATTTTTAAAAATAAGAGGCTGTAAAATTTAAAGTTGACTTTTTTCTGTTAAAACAGACAAGTTTTCTGAAGATGCTAAACTGCCTTTGTAACAGATTTCAAGTTTATTTACCTCAGTTAGTAAAGAATCTGCCTGCAATACAGGAGACCCCAGGTCAATTCCTGAGGCAGGAAGATCTGTGGGAGAAGGGATAGGCTACCCACTCCAGTATTCTTGGGCTTCCCTTGTGGCTCAGCTGGTAAAGGATCCTGCAATGCGGGAGACCTGGGTTCAATCCCTGGGTTGGGATAATCCCCTGGAGAAGGGAAAGGTATTCTGACCTGGAGAATTCCATGGACTGTATGGTCTGTGGGGTCACAAGGAGTTGGACCCGACTGGGTGACTTTCACTCTCACTTTTCAAACAATCTGTATTTGCTTTTGAAATCTTTCATTGTCACTTTATTTTTTTGTTTTTTTTATTAATTAATTTTTATTGGAGAATAGTTGCTTTACAATGTTGCATTAGTTTCCACCATACAGCAAAGCAAAATCAACTCTACATGTACATATATCCCTTCTTTGGGGGAGATTTCCTTCCCGTTTAGGTCACCACAGAGCACAGAGTTCCTTGAGCTAAACAGTAGGTGATTGTCACTTTAAAAAAATATTTTATTTTGGTGTTCCTTTGACAGGGCTTCCCAAATCAAATTATAATAAGGTTCCTCTGACCTCTAGCTAACTTTGGGGTGCTTGAGAGGATCCCTGAGGTACCCCAAAAGGAGATATTAAACTAATCAGGTTCATTTGGTAAATTAAACTAAAAGGGAGGTGTTGTCAAATGAGTAGTAAATTTTAAGTTATATGGCTCAGTTCAGTTCAGTTCAGTCGCTCAGTCGTGTCCGACTCTTTGCCACCCCATGAATCGCAGCACGCCAGGCCTCCCTGTGCATCACCGACTCCCGGAGTTCACTCAGACTCACATCCATCGAGTCAGTGATGCCATCCAGCCATCTCATCCTCGGTCACCCCCTTCTCCTCCTGCCCACAATCCCTCCCAGCATCAAAGTCTTTTCCAATGAGTCAACTCTTCGCATGAGGTGGCCAAAGTACTGGAGTTTCAGCTTTAGCCATCATTCCCTCCAAAGAAATCCCAGGGTTGACTCCTTCAGAATGGACTGGTTGGATCTCCTTGCAGTCCAAGGGACTCTCAAGAGTCTTCTCCAACACCACAGTTCAAAAGCATCAATTCTTCAGCACTCAGCTTTCTTCACAGTCCAATTCTCACATCCATACATAAATGGTACGATATTATAGAGATTATGTTGAGTTCTTAAGAATCTGATATGTTCTTGTAGAATATTATCAGCCATAATTTTAGTTATCTGAAGGTGTTTTACATCACAGAAATAATCAGTTTGTTTTGTCAATTGCATTGTAATCAGATTTGAACTTGCCTTCTTTAAGTCTTTTGTTAATATAGACAGTTTTGGTTTCACTCTGATGCCATGAAAAAATGCCTCCTCTTCAAGGACTTTTGGATAAATACAAGTTTCTGACTTACAGAACATAATACTGAACTGAGAAAAATTGAAGAATTCTAATGAGAAACCTGATGACTTCATTAACCTGTTAACAAAAAGGATTATTTACATAGAACTAAACAAACTGGCAATGGCACCCCACTCCAGTACTCTTGCCTGGAAAATCCCATGGATGGAGAAGCCTGGTAGGCTGCAGTCCATGGGGTCACTAAGAGTCGGACACGACTGAGTAACTTCACTTTCCCTTTTCATTTTCATGCATTGGAGAAGGAAATGGCAACCCACTCCAGTGTTCTTGCCTGGAGAATCCCAGGGACGGGGAAGCCTGGTGGGCTGCCATCTATGGGGTCGCACAGAGTCAGACTTCAGCTTCAATTAATTATGACTTGCAATAGTTTGGTAGATTATGCTTTTTGAAACCTTTATCTTTTTCTCTCTACCTGGTTGACTCTTCCAGAGACATATGTTTATCTCAAAGATTAATCTCTTCATAAGTGTGCATGACCAGTACAGTGAAACTGCTGATAGCTCATTAAATCAGTTATGGCTCCTGTGGTCACTTGATTATTGTAATGGGATAACAACTAGTTATCATAATCATTGTTTAAATTTGTCCTTTGTTTTCAAATTGGGCTTGTGTCTCCCTGCTGCACTATGTCACTGTCTTAATTAGTTATATCTTGCTTAATTTATATGATTGTTGTCTCTTTCAGTAACCAATGCATTATCAGGCCTCCAACAAAACTTCTATGGCTAAACATTTGAGAAAATCACATTTGTAACATAAAATAATTGCCATAGTGTAATTCTAGGTATAGGAAGAAGCAACAAGGGAAAATATCTCCTGGATAGAGTTAGAATCCAGAGAATTTTTAATTATTGATGAGCCCTAGTCCAAAACGTAATACTTGGAGTGACATAGCAAGATTTATTTTACCTGAACTGAGATGAGCCTCCCAGAACCATGACAAAAGTTGATCATGAAATGTCTACCAAATATTGGTCAAATTCAGGTTCAAGAGGCGAAGGCCTGAGGAATGGAATCAGCAATTGCAGCCCTTCAATGTGAGCCAGTGAACCCCAAGAAAGGGGAATGCCTGTCATGTTGCAGTCCATGGGGTCACAAAGAGCTGGACACAACTTAGCAACTAAACAACAGCAAAGGTGGAACTTGAGCGTAAAGAACACTTTTTTTTTTAATAAAAAGGCTTGTTTCCTTATTTATCTTATAAATTATGTCCATGTTTAAAATAAATAAAATTTGTCAATATTTTTACCTTGATAAAAATTACTACTCAATTATAAATTTTGAAATATAATTTTTTTTGTTTGTTTGTTTTTTAATTATATAGACAAGATTTATTTATACCATAAATATTTCAACAAATTCCACTTTCTACGATGAGTTCAATCTTCACAAAAGTAGGATGAACAGCACCTGTTTCCACTAGGATCCATAGAGCGTGAAAATCTTAATGATGACCACCAGAAAGGTCAGCACGGTTGATATCACAGATTTTTCAGTGTTCCAATACAAGTTCTACCCAAATCCATAAAGAAAGACATACGCATAGGAAACTACAAATTGAAAGCAAGTCTATTGAGATAAATATTGGACGTCAATTGTATGAATCTTTAAGGCATAACTGCAGACATTCTTCAGACATTCTTCAAATTCATAGAATGACAACAAAGTATGGCTACGTACAATCCATTCGGTTTTATAAACCACTCATGAATAACCTCACAAGCCATTTGAAACCAGATGACAATTTCAAATAGCTTTGATCTACAAACAAGGCTGTAAGACAGAAAGTTAAAATCGAAATACATGAAGTAAATCCTCAATAGATATGAAAACATCCCATGGTAGTGAAGTCAATTAGCATTAGTTATTAGGGCTTTCATGCACAGACTCATCTCTGATCGATGTGATCCCAATTCATATTTGGCAAAAAATACGAAAGCTGATCTTAACAGTCATATTATTTTTCTTTGTACCCCTGGTGCCACGGTCATCTCCATATATCTTGTGGGTGAGGGGTCTGCTGCCATTCCTTTCTCTAATGAGTAGACTGCTAGTAGCTAGATAACATCCAGCCAAAGATGAGTAGGGGGGCACTCTTTCTGCCCCCTTCTGATGTCTATGTCAGAAGCTTTCTCTCTTTTATACTTTAATAAAACGTTGGGACACAAAAGCTCTGACTGATCAAGCCTCATCACTGGCCCCGGGTTGAATTCTTCCTCTAAGGAGCCCAAGAATTCAAGCATCTTTCATGGTTAGACAACAACCTTTCCAAACAATGGTCTTTTCAAAAAAAAAAATGATGATAAGTGATGAGTATGCATATGTCTACGAATGAAATGGGACCTATATGTCAAACCACATAAAAATATATCTTCCCTCAACATACATATAACACAACCAGGCCTTCACATGCATCGATTCTCCAACTATCAAGTCATACAAATATGGATGTAAAATATCACAATACATTCCAAAGTTTAAAAGTGATGGATATTGACTTTCGCCCGCTGGTGCTTCTTTTATGTCATCTCCATTATATTAGCTATGACAACGAATCATGTGCTGTGCGAAGTCACTTACATTGTGTCCAACTCCTTGGGATCATATGGACTAGGCCCCACCAGGCTCCTCTCTCCATGAGATTCTCTAGGCAAAGATACTGGAGGGGGTTGCCATGCTCTCCCTCAGGAGATCTTCCTGCCCCAGGGATGGAATCCATACCTCCCATGTCTCCTGCATGGGTATGTTCTGCATGTTCTTTACCACTAGAACCACCTGGGAAGCCCCAAGACACATGAACATCAGTGGATTTGGGGATCCACGGGGCATATACAGAACCATTCCTCCAACAAAACTGAAGAATGACTTTAAAATCTCAAACAAAACATGAGTATATGTGTTCACAAACTTCATGGAGCAAGGGTTTCTTCGATCTGAAAACTGGCATCGATGAAGGACTGTGTGAAGAATACTTCAAAGTCTATTTGGCAAACACAGCCTACGTTGGCTATATTTAGTCCTCAGTTGAATGGAATGTCATGAGTACTGGTCATTTCAAATAAGTAGCCTATGACGCTGTTTACACTTATTGGGACGCGTGGTATACCACATTCACACATTTCAGTAGCATTGGTGCAAAAATGATACATTTCTCAGGGGAAGCTTCTACATGGACTCCTGGGATCAGAGCTCTAACTCATACACACATACTTTTCCTTTTAAAATGATCCTGCATGATAAGCAAACAAAACACTGGATGAACACCTAGACGGTGAGCTCTGTACTAAATGATTTTAAAGCCAGTAGATGGAATGAGCTGATGAGGAAGACTACAAACGAGTCATCTTCTTCAACTTGGTCAAACTGCTCATAGTCATACAAGTGAATGAAAAGTTGAGCCTGTTGTCATTAAATCCAGATGAAGTTCAAGGGAAGCTGCGATGCTCACTGCCCGTGAAGGAGTCCACGTGGAATGAAGAAGTAGTGTGGGAAGTCTATTAGTAACCACCATGTCTTGGGTCCTCTGGATGACCTACTGTGGCCCACAGCCCTGCGCTCTGCTCGCTGGATGCCAATCGACGGGGACCCAGGAGCCCATGAAACGAGCATTCCCAGCTGCAATGGCAAGCCCTGAGAGCACAACTGGGAAGCCTGGCCCCTGACGCGCCGCCATGTTCATCCCGCCCCAGACCCGCTCACGTGAGCCGCGCTCCTGACCAGCCACCCAGGCTCGCCCCGCCAAAATATAATTTAAAACAAACATTTACAACATAGGAATGAAATACTAGAACAATCCAAATGTTACCAATAGAATGCCATACATCACTGAAAATGAATGAACTACAGCTAGTATATCCACGTGGATAAAGCTTAATAACAAAATATTAAGCACAAAAAGTAACAAAGTATGTATACTGTATAATTCCATTTGTATAAACATCAGAACTAAAGTCTTAATTTATGGCGAATGCATAGGTGGTAAAATCAAAACCAAGGGAATGATTAACAGAAAATTCAGGACAATGGTTATCTCTTGCAAGGAGAGAAGATGTGATCAAGGAGCAACCAAGTGACTATTTAATAACGTTTATTGCTAAGCAAGGTTGTATTACCAAGCATTTGTTTCACTGTGTGTGTGTGTGTGTGTGTGTGTGTGTGTGTGTGTGTTTAACTGTGAAATACTTTCACACAGTCTTTTGTGTTCCAGTTATGTATTGCTTCTTAACAAGTTACCGAAAATTTAGTGTCTTAAAACAAAGATTTAAGATTTTCTTTGGATTGTACTTGTTGACCAGGCTCAGCTGGGAGATTCTTCTGCTCTCTGAGGTGTTGCCTGGGGTCACTCTTGAGTCTGTGTTTAGCCAGGAGGTTGGCTGGGGCTAGGAACATCTAAAACAGCTTAACTCACAGGTCTGGAACCTCAGCTGAAATGACTGGCAAGGCTGGGGACTGACTAAGCCTCCCTCTGTCTACATAGTCTCTGTCCCTTCTGTAGTCCACCCCAAGCTCCTTTAACTGGCAGCTGGCTACCGAGGGAATAAAAGCAGAAGCTGGCAAGTCTCATAAAGTTCAAGGTTGGCAGTCTCAATGTGTCACTTCCACCATATTCCGTGGATAAATTCAAGCCACAAGAGCAACCCAGACTCAAGGAGAAAAGAAACCAATTCCACTTCTTAAAGGAGAAGCGTCATTATGATGCAGTGATAAGAGGGATTGTTTTTAGTCACGTTTGCAGACAAAAGATCACAGTAGTATATTGGAGGATCTAAGAATTAACAAGTTTTTAAAAGGTGTATGTAATAAGAAAGGCACAAGAAATATGAAGGGAACTATAAATGAAGGGTTGATTTAAAGTACCTGGTCTCTAAAAATCAAAATATAAAACTTATGTAATTCTATTCTGAATACCAATGGTTATTTTTTCATTGGAAAATGAATTTTAATTAGATGAATAAAATTTTAATTGGATAATAAAGTTTACAAGCCAGGAAGAAAGATCTAACCAGAAATTAACTTTGCTGGCACCTTGATCTTGGGACTTCCTAGCCTCAGAACCATGAGAAATAAATTTCTGCTGTTTAAGCCATTCAATCTATGATATTTTGTTACAGCTGCCTGAGAAGATTAAAGTGTGATGTATATATATATATAGTAAGGGCAAAGAACATCTTCTTATCTAAGATTGAGAATCTAGAAGCTATAAAAGAAGATAGATATATTTGGTAATGAAAATTACAAAGAAAACATAAGCCCTTTGAACAGAAAAATAGGCCACAAACAAACAATAGTAAACAATAGCCCAAGGAAAAACATTTATAATGTGGGTAATATAAAGTTAACACCTAAAATATGTAAACAGATCTTGCAAATATCATAAGAAAAAGATAATTATCATAGAAAATCAGACAAAGTCAAATTACTTAAAAAAATCCACATAGGAGCAAATCCAAATGGCCAGCAATCACAATAAGATGCTCAAATTCACAGGAAATAAATGTTACAAAATAACTAAATATCACTTTATCCCTTCCTAACAAGTAAAAAACCAAAAGCTAAAACTCTTACTTCTGATGTGGACATAGAGGAACAGTATTTTCAAACATAGCTGATGGAAATGTCAAGCATCACAACTAATTTAGATAGCCATGTAGTGCTGTCACTAAAGCTGAAAACGTATATGTTCTTTGACCTACAATACCACTTTAAGAAACCTATCCTATAGAAATGAAATCACTATACAGAAGGACATATATTCAAGGGCATTTGTAGCAGAATTGTTCACAATGGGGGAAAAATGGAAACAAATGGACTGAGGGTTAACTAAGCCTGCCTGACTTCTTAGAGCAGTCAGTGCATTACAACAAAAAGACTCACACAGTCCACATAGGGAGCATATAGATCTGGTGATAAGAGGGGAGTGCATTTCTGGGATGTAAAGGATGTCCCCTTTAAGACCCCACTTCTATAAAGCTGGGAAACATAATCAAACCACTAGATACATAAAAATAAAAACAGCATGTTAGACATAATGAGATGACAGAGGAACATGTTCCAGATGAAAGAACAAGATAAAGCCCCAGGAGAAAAACTAAGTGAAGTGGAGATAGGCAATCTACCCAAAAGAGTACAGATTTATAATTGTAAACATCAAAGAACTCAGGAGAAGAATGGATACTCAGAGCAAGAAATTAGAAGTTTTAAACAAAGAGTTAGAAAATAGAAGGGGCTTCCCTGGAGGCTCAGTGGTAAAGATTCTGCTTATCAATGTAGGAGTGGCAGGTTTGATGCCTAGGTCAAGAAGATTCCCCTGGAGAAGAAAATGCAACCCACTGCAGTATTCTTGCCTGGGAAATCCCATGGACAGAGGAAGCCGGTGGGCTACAGTTCATGGGATTGCAAAAGAGTTGGACATAGTTTAGCAACTAACAACAGCAACAGAAAAGAGAAAGAACAATCAAACAGAAATGAAGAATACAATAACTAAAATGAAAAATACACCAGAAGAAGTCAGCAGTAAACTAAATGATACAAAGAAACAGGCAAGTGAACTGGGAGAGTAGTGGAAATCACTGTCACTGAACGGAAAAAAAAAAGAAATGAAAGTTTAAGAGATCTGGGACTTCTTCTAGCACACTAATATTTGTATCATAAGAATCCCAGAAGAAGAGAGAAAGATGCTGAGATCATATTTTGAAACATAACAGCTGAAAACTTCCCTAATGCAAGAAAGGAACAGACATCCAAATCCAGAAACCAAAGGGCATCCCAGAGAGAACCAACCCAAAGAGTACAAAGACACACTGAAAATTAAAATAACAAGACCTAAAAATAAAGATAGACTATTCAAAGCAGTAAGGAGGGAAGAAATAAGGTATAAACAACGGAACTCTCATAAAGCTATGAGCTGACTTTTCAGCAGAAATTCTGCAGATGAGAAGGGAGTGGCACAATATATTTAAAGTGATGAAAGGAAAACTGACAGTCAAGAGTGCTCTACAAAGTGAGGCTGTCTTTCAGAGTTGATGGGGAGCTCAAAAGTTTTATAAACAAGCAAAATATAAAAGAATTTAGCATCACCAAACCACCTTAACAAAACATGGTCAATGGGCTTTTCTATGCAAGAAAAAAAAAAAAAACTAGAAACGTGAAAAATGCAAAAGGAAAAAGCTCATCAGTAAAGGCAAATATACAGTCAAGGTACTAAATCATCCATGCATGAAGCTAATAGAAAGGTTAAAAGACAAAAGTAGTAAAATCATCTGTATCCACATTAAGCAGTTAAAACAAAACAATCAGATGTAAAATACGTCAAAAACAGTAATTGTGAGAAGAGAGTACAAATGCAGGGCTGTTAAAATGTAATTGAAATAAGAGGTCAGCAACTTGAAATGATCACACATATTACATATAAATGTCATGGAAATCACAAAACAAAAATTTATAATAGATACTCACAGGAAAAAAAAAAAAAAGGGAAGCCAAACAGAACACTAAAGATAGCCACCATATCCCAGGGGAAGATAGCAAATGAAGAAAAAAAAACTATAAAAACATTCAAAATCCAATTAACAAATTGGCAATAAGAACATACATATCAATAATTACTTATGCTCTAAACATAAATAGACTAAATGCTCCAATCAAAAACCACAGAGTGATTAAATGGATACAAAAACAAGATTTGTTTAGATGTTGCCTATAAGAGCATCACATCCGATTCTGTGACTCCGTGGACTGAAGCCTACCAGGTTCCTCTGTCTGTGAGATTTCCCAGACAAGAATAATGAAGTGGGTTGCCATATCCTTCTCAAGGGGATCTTCCAGACCCAGAGATCAAACCTGAGTATCTCACAATGCAGGCAGATTTTTACCGTCTGTGCCACCAGGAAAACTGGTATATGTGACAAACTAGACTTTCAAACAAAGACTGTTACAACAGATGAAGAAAGACATTACAAAATGATCGGGGGACCAATACAAGAAGATGCAACAATTATAAATATATATGCACCCAACATAGGAACACCTAAATATATAAAACAAATAACAGACATCAGAGGAGAAACTGATAGTAACACAACAATAGTAGGGGCCGTTAGCACCCTGCTTATATCAATGGATAGATCATCAAGAAAGAAAATCAATAATAACACCGGCCTTAACTCCCTGATGTTCAAGCTGGTTTTAGAAAAGGCAGAGGAACCAGAGATCAAATTGCCAACATCCGCTGGATCATGGAAAAAGCAAGAGAGTTCCAGAAAAACATCTATTTCTGCTTTATTGACTATGCCAAAGCCTTTGACTCTGTGGATCACAATAAACTGTGGAAAATTCTGAAAGAGATGGGAATACCAGACCGCCTGACCTGCCTCTTGAGAAATCTGTATGCAGGTCAGGAAGTAACAGTTAGAACTGCACATGGAACAACAGACTGGTTCCAAATAGGAAAAAGGAGTACGTCAAGGCTGTGTATTGTCACCCTGCTTATTTAACTTCTATGCAAAGTACATCACGAGAAACGCTGGACTGGAAGAAACACAAGCTGGAATCAAGATTGTCAGGAGATATATCAGTAACCTCAGATATGCAGATGACACCACCCTTCTGGCAGAAAGTGAAGAGGAGCTAAAGAGCCTCTTGATGAAAGTGAAAGAGGAGAGTGGAAAAGTTGGCTTAAAGCTCAACATTCAGAAAACGAAGATCATGGCATCCGGTCCCATCACTTCATGGGAAATAGATGGGGAAACAGTGGAAACAGTGTCAGACTTTATTTTGGGGGGGGCTCCAAAATCACTGCAGATGGTAACTGCAGCCATGAAATTAAAAGACGCTTACTCCTTGGAAGGAAAGTTATGACCAACCTAGATAGCATATTCAAAAGCAGAGACATTACTTTGCCCACTAAGTTCCATCTAGTCAAGGCTATGGTTTTTCCTGTGGTTATGTATGGATGTGAGAGTTGGACTGTGAAGAAGGCTGAGCGCCGAAGAATTGATGCTTTTGATCTGTGGTGTTGGAGAAGACTCTTGAGAGTCCCTTGGACTGCAAGGAGATCCAACCAGTCCATTCTGAAGGATATCAACCCTGGGATTTCTTTGGAAGGAATGATGCTAAAGCTGAAACTCCTGTACTTTGGTCACCTCATGTGAAGAGTTGACTCATTGGAAAAGACTCTGATGCTGGGAGGGATTGGGGGCAGGAGGAGAAGGGGAAGACCTAGGATGAGATGGCTAGATGGCATCACAGACTCAATGGACATGAGTCTGAGTGAACTCTGGGAGATGGTGATGAACAGGGAGGCCTGGCGTGCTGCGATTCATGGGGTGGCAAAGAGTCGGACACGACTGAGCGACTGAACTGAATTGAACTAAATGAAACGACCAGATATATATATAAAGAGAGTCTATATATAATATATATATGTCCATGAAAAAGCAGCCAAATACACATTCTTTTCAAGTGCACATGGAACACTCTACAGGACAGATTACATGTTAAGCCACAAAACAAGTCTCAGTAAACGTAAGAAAATTTAAATGATATCAAGCATGTTTTTCAACCACAAGACTAGAAATTAACTTCAAGGAAAAAAACTGCAAAAAAAAAAAAAAAAAAAACCAGAAACACATGAAAGTTAAACAACATGTTACGAAACAACCAATCAACCACTGAAGAAATCCACATTTTAAAAATACCTAGAGACAGATGCTTCCCTGGTGGCTCAGAGGGTAAAGAGTCTGCCTGTAGTGCAGGAGACCCAGGTTCGATCCCTGGGTTGGGAAGATCCCATGGAGAGGGAAATGGCGACCCACTCCAGTATTCTTGCCTGGAAAATCCCATGGGTGGAGGAGCCTGGCAGGCTACAGTCCATGGGGTGGCAGAGTTGGACACAACTAAGTGACTTCACTAGAGACAAATGGAAAGGAAAACAAAATGATCCAAAACTGTATAGGATTTAGCAAAAGCAGTTCTAACAGACTAGTTTATAGTGATATTAATACAAGCCTATTTCAGGAAACAAGAAAAATATCAAGTAAACAATGTGAACTTAACCTAAAGAAACTAGAAAAAGAACAAACAAAATTCAAAATTAATATAAGGAAAGAAATCATAAAGCTCAGAGCAGAAATACCCTAGAGATTAAAAAAAATAATTAAACCTAAGAGCTGATTTTTGAAAAGATAATAGAATTTGTAAACCTTTAGCCAGACTTGTCAAAAAAAAAGAAAGCAAGGTGCCATAAATATGAGATTGGACACTATAAAACTCCTAGAGGAAAAACATAGAACTCTCTCTGACATACATTGCAGCAATATCTTTTTCTATCCATCTTCCAAAATAATGGAAATAAATACAAAAATGAACAAATAAGACTTGCTTAAATTCAAAAACTTTTGCACAGCAAGGGAAAAACAAGCAAAATGAAAAGACAACATACAGATTAGGAGAAAATATTTGCAAATGATGTGACTGAGAAGGGACTAGTCTCCAAAATCTACAAATAGCTCATGAAACTTATAATCAAAACACACAACCCAGTCAAAAAATGGGCAGAAGACTTAAACAGACATTTCTCCAAAGAAGACATACAGATGGCCAGGAGGCACATGAAAATGTGTTCAACAATCCCAGTTATTACAGAATGCAACAAGATAGCACCACACATTTGTCAAAATGACCATCATTTAAAAATCCACAAACAATAGATGCTAGAGGGGGTGTAGAAAGAAGAAAACTCTCCTACACTGTTGGTGGGAATGTAAATCGGTAGAGCCACTATGGAGAACAGTATGGAGGTTCCTTAAAAAACTAAAAATGGAGTTACCACATGACCCTGCAATTCCACTCCTGGGCATACATCAGAGAAAAATATGATCCAAAAGCATGCATGTACTCCAATGTTCACTGTGGCACTGCTTACAATAGCCAAAACATGGAAGCAACCTAAATGTCCATCAGGAGAGGGGTAGATAAAGAAGATGTTATATATACATACAATGTAGTATTACTCAGCCATTAAAAAGATTGAAATAATACCATTTGCAGTAACATGGATGGAACTAAAAATTGTCATACTGAGTGAAGTAAGACAAACAGAGGAGAAATATCATATAAAATCCCTTATACGTAACATAACATCCCATATATTTAAAAAATGATACAAATGAAATTACTTGCAAGGCAGAAACAGACTCACAGACTTAGAGAATGAACTTGTGGTTGTCAGAGGGGAGGATAGGGGGAAGAGATAGTTTGGAATGGACATGTACACACTGCTACATTTAAAACAGATAACCAACAAGGACCTACTGTATAGCACAGAGAACACTGCTCAGTGTTATGTGGTAACCTTGATGGGATGGGAGTTTGGGTGAGAATAGGTACGTGTGTATATATGACTGAATCATTTTGCTGTTCACCTGAAATATTACAACATTGTTAATTGGATATACTCAAGTACAAAATAAAAAGTTAAAAAGTAAGAAAAAATAAAAATAAATTACAAATTATGGAGGACTCTCCCCCCCAAAAAAGGAGAGGTCTCAAGTCAATAAAGTCAGGAATGAAAAAAGAGAAGCTACAACTGACATCACAGAAATACAAAGATTCATGAGACTGTGACAAATAACTATATGCCAGTGAAATGGACAACCTGGAAGAAATGGACTAATTCCTAGAATATACAGTCTCCCAAGACTGAACCTGAAAGCTTCCCTGACAGCTCAGTTGGTAAAGAATCCACCTGCAATGCAGGAGACCCCGGTTCAATTCCTGGGTCAGGAAGATCCACTGGAGTAGGCTACCTACTCCAGTATTCTGGCCTGGAGAATTTCACAAACTGTATAGTCCATGGGGTCACAAAGAGTCAGGCACAACTGAGCAACTTTCACTTTCACTTTCAAGACTGAACCAGGAAGAAATAGGAAATATGAGCAGGACATTTACCAGTAATGAGATTGAATTACTAAACAAAAACTCCTAACAACGAACAGAAGTCCAGGATAAGGTGGCCTCACAGATGAATGTTTAGGTAAGAGTTAACACCTGTTCTTCTGAAACTAGTAAAAAGAGAGAAAAAAAAAAAAAAAAACAGTGGAAGGAATGCCTCTAAACTCATTCTATGAGACCAGCATTGTCCTGATGCCAAAATCAGGAAAGGGTATCACAAAAAGAAAATTACAGAACAATATCACTAATGAACATAGATGCAAAAATCCTAAGCAAAATATATTGGCAAATAGAGTCCAACAATACATTAAAAGGATTGTACATGTGATCAAGTTGGATATATCACAGGACACACAGATTTTTCAATAGCCACAAATTAATCAACAAGGTATATCTTATTAACAAAACATATGATTATCTCAATAGATACAGAAAAAGCTAAAATTCTTTTGATAGACTTCAGCATCCATTTATCATTAAAAACCCTCTAGTAACTGGGTCTAAAGGGAACATACCTCAAACATAACAAATACCATATATGACAAACACACAGCTAACATCATAGTCAATGCTGAAAAACTGAAATTATTTCCTCTAAGATCAGGAATAAGACAAGGATGAACACTCTTGCCACTTCTATTCAACATACTGTTGGAAATCCCAGCCACATAAATCAGACATGAAAAAGAAATAAAAGTAATTCCCTAGTGGTCCAGTGGTTAGGACTCTATGCTTTCATGGCCGTGGGCCAGGGTTCAATCCCTGGTCATGGAACTAAGATACTGCACGTGGCATGGCATAGCAAATTTAGAAAAAAGAAAGAAAGAAAGAAAAGAAATGCAAATGGAAAGAAAGAAGTAAAACTGTCAGTCTTACTTTATATAGAAAATTCTAAAGACACCACCAAAAAGCTACTAGAGCTCATCAGTGAATTTGGTAAAGTTGCAGGATACAAAATTGATATCCAGAAATCTATTGCATTTCTACACACTAATTATGAACTATCAGAAAAGGTAACAATTCCACTTATAATCCCATCAGAAAGAATAAAATATCTAGGAATAAATCTAAGAATTATACAGAGAAAACTACAAGACACTGATGAAAGAAACTAAAGACAAAAAAGATTGAAAGATACACTGTGTTCATAGACTGGAAGAATTAATATTATTAAAATGATCATACTACCCAATGCAATTTATAGATAAAATGAAATCTCTATCAAAACACCAATTTATTTTTCACAGAACTAAAACAAACAATTTTAAAATTTGTATGGAAGCACAAAAGATCTTCAATAGCCAATGCAATCTTAAGAAAAATGGAGCTGGAGGAATCAGACTCCCTGGCTTCAGATTATACTGTAAAGCTACAATAATCAAAACAGTATGGTACTGGCACATAGACAGATTTATAGTCCAATGGAATAGAATAGAAATCTCAGAAACAAATCCACACATCTATGGTCAGTTAATCTACAAAAAAATTACTTATATGTGGAATCTAAAAAAATAAAAGAGGTTAGTCAATAAAACAAAAAAGAAACAGATTTACATATACAGAGAATAAAGTAGTGGTTATCAGAATAAAGAGGGAAGGTGGGGTGATATGGGGGAGAGGACTGAAAAAATGTATGGTTATGGGATCCATGAAATCATGTGTGTAAAATTTTACAAATTGTAAAGCACTATATAATTTAAATTACGTTTCATTGAATTAAAAATTTTTATTTAAAAATGAGATTAAAATGAGTGAATATAACAAAAAAAAACAGATTCACAGATATAGGGAACAAATCAGTGGTTACCAATGAGAGAGGAAAGGGAGAAGGGGCAAGATAGGGAAATGGGATTAAGAGGTACAAACTACAGTGTACAAAACAAACAAGTTACAAGGACATATTGTACAATATAGGAAATATAGCCATATTTTATAATACCCATGAAGAGAGGTGAAAGTTGCTCAATCATGTCCAACTCTTTGCAACCCCATGGACTATACAGACCATGAATTCTCCAGCCCAGAACACTGGGGTGGGTAATCGTTCCCTTCTCCAGGGGACCTCCAGGGGATCCCAACCCAGGGACCAAACCCAGGTCTCCCACATTGCAGGTGGATTCTATACCAGCTGAGCCACAAGTCCAGTTCAGTTCAGTCACTCAGTCTTGTCCAACTCTTTGTGACCCCATGAATTGCAGCACACCAGGCCTCCCTGTCCATCACCAACTCCTGGACTTCACTCAGACTCATGTCCATCGAGTCAGTGATGCGATCCAGCCATCTCATCCTCTCTCATCCCCTTCTCCTCCTGCCCCCAATTCCTGCCAGCATCAGAGTCTTTTCCAATGAGTCAACTCTTCGCATGAGGTGGCCAAAGTACTGGAGCTTCAGCTTTAGCATCATTCCTTCCAAAGAAATCTCAGGGCTGATTTCCTTCAGAATGGACTGGTTGGATCTCCTTGCAGTCCAAGGGACTCTTAAGAGTCTTCTCCAACACCATAGTTGAAAAGCATCAATTCTTCGGCGCTCAGCCTTCTTCACAGTCCAACTCTCACATCCATACATGACCACAGGAAAAACCATAGCCTTGACTAGACGGACCTTAGTGGGCAAAGTAATGTCTCTGCTTTTGAATATGCTATCTAGGTTGGTCATAACTTTTCTTCCAAGGAGTAAGCGTCTTTTAATTTCATGGCTGCAGTCACCATCTGCAGCGATTCTGGAGTCCCTCAAAATAAAGTCTGACACTGTTTCCACTGTTTCCCCATCTATTTCCTATGAAGTGGTGGGACCAGATGCCATGATCTTCGTTTTCTAAATGTTGAGCTTTAAGCCAACTTTTCCACTCTCCTCTTTCACTTTCATCAAGAGGCTTTTAGTTCCTCTTCACTTTCTGCCATTAGGGTGGTGTCATCTGCATATCTGAGGTTATTGATGATATTTCTCCTGGCAATCTTGATTCCAGCTTGTGTTTCTTCCAGTCCAGCGTTTCTCATGACATACTCTGCATATAAGTTAAATAAGCAGGTGACAATATACAGCCTTGACGTACTCCTTTTTCCTATTTGGAACCAGTCTGTTGTTCCATGTCCAGTTCTAACTGTTGCTTCCTTACCTGCCTACAGATTTCTCAAGAGGCAGGTCAGGTGGTCTGGTATTCCTATCTCTCAGAATTTTCCACCGTTTATTGTGATCCACACAGTCAAAGGCTTTGGCATAGTCAGTAAAGCAGAAATAGATGTTTTTCTGGAACTCTCTTGCTTTTTCCATGATCCAGCAGATGTTGGCAACTTGATCTCTGGTTCCTCTGCCGTTTCTAAAACCAGCTTGAACATCAGGAAGTTCAGGGTTCACGTATTGCTAAAGCCTGGCTTGGAGAAGTATGAGCTGCGACCGGCACGCTAAGCGAAGCGCTGCCGAGAGGAGCTACCCCACGACCGAGGTCAGGGGCAGAAGCCAGGTGTACCCCCATGCCCGAGGGGCGAAGGCCAAGAGTAGCTACCCGGCGCCCGAGGCCAGGGGCGGCGCCCGAGGCCAGGGGCGGCGCCCGAGGCCAGGGGCGGCGCCCGAGGCCAGGGGCGGCGCCCGAGGCCAGGGGCGGCGCCCGAGGCCAGGGGCGGCGCCCGAGGCCAGGGGCGGCGCCCGAGGCCAGGGGCGGCGCCCGAGGCCAGGGGCGGCGCCCGAGGCCAGGGGCGGCGCCCGAGGCCAGGGGCGGCAGCCCGGAGGAGCAAGCCCACTTCCAAGGAGCGGTGGCTGTGCGTGCGCAGGAGGTCCTAGAAGACTGAAATGAAGAATGTGCCACAAGGGAAGCCAATAATAACCATAAAGGGAGTATAACTTTAAAAGTTGTGAATCACACGTTATACACCTGAAACTTATATAACATTATAAACCAACTATAATGGCACCCCACTCCAGTACTCTTGTCTGGAAAATCCCATGGATGGAGGAGCCTGGTGGGCTGCAGTCCATGGGGTCGCACAGAGTCGGACACGACTGAAGTGACTTAGCAGCGGCAGCAGCGTACCTCAGTTTAAAAAAAAAGGAAAGGAAAGAAGCATGGTTGGATAAGAAAATCAAGCAGTCAATTGGCTATAACTAGATTACCTTTAATAAATTAAGCACCAAAATGCTGAGATATGTAATTGTGTTTGAATATATGTATATATACATAATGTGCATGTATTTTTACATATATATATATTATATATTCACACATTTATATGTCATTCCATAAGGTGAAGAAATATGGCAGGGTGAATAGTAGCCATAAACATGGGTTATCTTACTCGGGGCAGGACGCTGATGTGAAAGTGGGAAGGGAGGGAAGACAGAATGAAGAGCAAACTGACAAAGAAAAATGGGTGAAAACCTGCCACAAATAGTACATATATGTATATATATATATACTTTTTTTTTCAGCTATTAAATTTTTGTTTGCAAGAGTTTAGATGTTCAAGTATGTAAATTAAAAGTTGTTTGTTCTCCAAGGCAGTAGAGCAATCATCAATACCCTGCAGCCTGGACTTTTAGGACAGAAGTAGCAGTTTTGCATGGAGAAGCAATGGCACCCCACTCTTACCTGGAAAATCCCATGGACGGAGGAGCCTGGTAGGCTGCAGTCCATGGGGTCACTGAGAGTCAGACACGACTGAGCGACTTCCCTTTCACTTTTCACTTTCATGCACTGGAGAAGGAAATGGCAACCCACTCCAGTGTTCTTGCCTGGAGAATCCCAGGGACAGGGTAACCTGGTGGCTACCATCTACGGGGTCCCACAGAGTCACACATGACTGAAGTGACTTAGCAGCAGCAGTTTGGCAAAATCTTTCCCTGCATTGCCATTACAACAAGAACTGGCAAGTAAGAAAACCACCGCGAGATACTACCTCAGTTCAGTTCAGTTCAGTTCAGTTGCTCAGTCATGACCGACTCTTTGCGACCCCATACTACCTCAAACCTGTTAGAATAGCCATTATCAAAAAGACAAAAGATATCCAATGTTGGCCAGAATGCGGAGAAAAAGGACCTTCATGCACTATTGCAAATGTAAACTGGTGCAGCCACTATGGAAAATAGTAAGGAGGGTCCTCAGAAAGTTAAAAATAGAACCACCATATGATCCAGCTGGGTATATATCTGAATGAAATTAAATCACTATCTCAAAAAGACATTATCACCCCTATGTCCACTGCAGCTTTATAAAACCGACCTAAGTGTCAATTAACAGATGAGTCAATAAAGAGAATGTGGGGTATGTACACAATGAATTATTATTTGACCATAAAAAAGAAGGAAATCCTGCCATTTTTTACAACATGGGTGAATCTTGATGGCATTATGCTTGTTACAACCTCACCAGAGCCATGACAGGCTCAGAGAGGTGCACTAGGCCAAAAATAATCCCTGAGTCCTGCTTCCGGGGCTTCCGGGGATGGTAACTCTGGCCAATCAGAGAGATGGTAACTCTGGCCAGTCAGAGAGATGATAACTCTGGCCAATCAGAGGGATGATGACTGGCCAATCAGTAAATACCAGGAAACCCCTGCAGCCAATCAACCCTTGCCAACTCCCTGTCTTTGTTCTAAACTTATAAATACTGCTGTAAATCTGGGCTCCCGGCTCTCGTCAAGACTCCACTGCGCTGGATGAGACGGGAGCCCTGGCTCAAGCTGGCAATAAATCCCCTTTATGATTTTGCATTGCTGTGGACGTCTTATTCTCTCAGTTTTGGGGACTCAGACTCTGGGCATAACAATGCTAAGTGAAATAAGCCAGACAAAGACAAATACTGTATGTTCTCATTCACATGTGGAATCTTAATAAAACTTATAAGACCAGAAAGTAGATTGGTGGCTGCCAGGAATGACTGGGGGAAATGGGTGAAGGTGGTTAAAGGGTACAAACTTCTGGTAACAAGATAAATAAGTCATGGGGATATAGTGTGTAGCCTGGTGACCACAGTTAATAATATTGTATTGTATATTTGAAGGCTGCTAAGAGTAGATTTTAAAATTACTCCTGCAAAAAAAAGTTGCAGCTATGAGATGATGGATATGTTAATCAGCATGATTGTGGTAATCATTTTTCAGTATACACATGTAAAATTACTATGTTGCACACCTTAAACTTACACCAAGTTATATGTCAATTGTATCTTAGTAAAGCTGTGGAGTGGGGAGGAAGAACTTTTATTAACATCAGTGATTTTAAGGACATAGCCTTGAGCAGTCACTCCTCAGCAACCTGCTGGCCTTGATCCCAAGCTTAGTAACCCAGGTGGTGAGGTCAAAATCATATAGGAAACCCAAATCAAACCAACCCCAATCCAGGCTCACCCCTGACTCCCAAACCCTTAGAAAGCCCAGCCTCAGCATTCAACTGGAGAAGGAAATGGCAACCCACTCCAGCATTCTTGCCTGGAAAATGCCAGGGATGGAGGAGCCTGGCGGGCTGCAGTCCACGGGGTCAAAAAGAGTTGGACATGACTGAGCAACTTCACTTTTCACTTTCAGCTTTCCACCCTGCATTTCTTTGGTGTCCTATAGTGCGAGTCATGAGCATGGGTGTTATGGCCCAGAGGGCATGCTTCCCTCTGTCTCTCACTACCTGTGTGCCTGCATGCTTTCCTTAACTTCTCTGAGCCTCTGCTTCTTCATCTGTAAAATGGGACTCGTGCTACCTCTCAGGGTTGTGCGGATTTAATGATAAGTACAAAACACACAGAACAAAGTTGGCACTTGCTAAGGAGTTGTTGATTCCCTTGTGACAGTTAACATTGTCATTATTTGGGGACAGTCTCAGGAGACTGGCTATGATGAGTAGATCAGAATGTGTGACTTGCCTGGTGATCAAAGAAACATAAGGGTTTTTCCAGGTTGCAAATGACCTGTCAAAATAACCCGGATTTCCAAGTGCTAGTGGAACTGTGACCTGGTGTGAACTTTGGGAAAGTAATGAGATACAATACAGTATGTGACTTAAGAATGAGCCTGAGCTTGTAATGGCACAGAAGGAACAAAGTTTGGGAAAGGTTCAGCCTGTCTAGGATTAAGGGAAACTGACCCTTCTGGTCGTCCTACTCCTGAGAATCTGTCCCAAGGGATTGTACACCACTGCAGCCACCAAATTAAAAGATGCTTGCTCGCTGGAAAAAAAGCTATGATGAACCTAGATGGCGTATTAAAAAGCAGAGACCTCACTTTGCTAACAAACATCTGTCTAGTCAAAGCTAATGGCTTTTCCAGTAGTCATGTACCAAATGTGAAAGTTGGACCAGAAAGGAGGCTGAGTGTCAAAGAATTGATACTTTCAAACTGTGGTGGTGGAGAAGATTCTTGAGAGTCCCTTGGACAGAAAGGAGATCAAACCAGTAAATCCTAAAGGAAATCAACCTTGGATATTCATCGGAAGGACAGATGCTGAAGCTGAAACTCCAATACTTTGGCCACCTGATGTGAGGAACTGACTCTGATGCTGGGAAAGATTGAGGGCAGGAGAAGAAGGGGACAATAAAGGATGAGATGATTGGATGGCATCACCAATTCAACGGACATGAGCTTGAGTAAACTCCAGAAAATAGTGAAGGACAGGGAAGCCTGGCATGCTGCAGTCCATGGGGTCACAGAGTCAGAATGCAACTTAGCAACTGAATAACACAACAAAATATAAAGAAAAAATGGAGGTAAAAAGAAGGAACTAAAAGAGAACATCTCAAAGCATTCCCAGTAGATAGTACATTCACGGATGATCTTCTTCAATCTCTTTATCATTTTCTCTACTTTTTATAATTTCTGCAGTGGGCATGCTGCACCCTGATGACTGGGGAGGAAAAAGTAATATTTAAAGATGAAAATGAAAGCTGATAAGACATTTATTTCATTAAGCAGCAGCTGCACTTTGTCACTGAAAGTCCTCTGAACAAATGCAAGACCCTTACCCTGGGATCTTGACACTCCATCCTCCTGCACTTCCTTTTTCACCTAGGGGAGAGCTGTGCCCCTCATGCCATCCAGGAATCAGATAGGGACGTCTCATGTCCCAGGGCAGGGAGGTCGCAGGCTGTGCACAGGAGCATCAGCAAGCTGAGACCAAAAACACTTTCAGGGAACTCTGAGTTCACTGCTCTGATCAAGGAGAGCCTCTCAGAAGAGAGAGTGCTGAGAGCTGCGTGGAAGGAGGGGAAATTGTGGGGGAAATCAGACACGTGAAAATTTTAACAAGAAGGAGTGAATTAACTCCAAAGCATTCTCCTCTTGCTTTTTAAAAATGGATGGAGGGTGCTGGTGAATAAGAACTTGACGGTTGGACTTCCCTGGTGGTCCAGTGGTTAAGAATCTGCCTTACAAAGCAGGGGACACCAGTTCAATCCCTGTTCCGGGAAGATGCCGTGTGCTGTGGGGAAACTAAGCCCATGAGCCATAACTGAAGCCCACACAGCTTAGAGCGCATGCTCCACAATGAGAAACCATCACGATAAAAAACCCATGCACTGCAGTTAGAGTAGCTCCTGCTCACTGCAAACAGAGAAAGCCTGTGCACAGCAATGAAGACACAGCACAGCCAAAAATAAATAAATAAACCTGATGGTTACCCGAATGTGGAGGAGTGAGTGGTACCAGGGAAAAGGGGGCTACTGAGTTAAGTGAAATCTGCAACTTACAACTAGTGACACTTTTCTACATACCCTCTATCTTCTCTTTCGGTTTTACTCCCCTACTTTAACTCCTTTCCTCCTCTCCTTCTCTGATTGTTTTAATCCACCCAGAGTCCCATCCCCAGGAGATAAGTGAAAAGGACCACGCATTCTCCTCCCAAGGTTGCTATTGGTAACTGAAACCAAGCTTAGCCCAGTGAAAGGAAGTGGGAGTTTTTTCAGGTTTGGTCACCAGGGGAAGACTTTGGCATTCGTGCCCTTCAAAGCTCTCCTGGGAGATGAGGACAGTGTCCACAGCAGACAGACAGAGAAGATAGAGGGTGTATAGAAAAGAGTCACTGGTTCTAAGTTGCAGATTTCACTTAACTCAGTGGCCCCCTTTTCCCTGGGGCCCACCCCTCCACGTTTGGGTAACCATCAAGTTTATTTGCTTTTGGCTGTGCTGTGTCTTCATTGCCGTGCACAGGCTTTCTCTGACTGCAGTGAGTCTGTGGCTCTCTCACCCTCACTGTGGGGTTCCAGGTCTCGCCCACTTCCATCCTCACCTCTGTGATGGAAATGGGGATGACTATGGCCCTGGCACCTCCCCTCCAGTGTCCACTCCTTCTGTTCCTAACTTATCCTCTCTTGACTTTTGTTCCCATAATTCCCTCTGTAGTGAGTGCCCATAAGGAGAGGAGGCCCTTCATTACTGATTCATGGAACCAAAAAAGGTCCTTCGAGGACATCTAATCCATGATCATGGTTTTATAGAGGGGAAAAGGGAGTCACAGAGAATCAAAGCTATAACAAATGATGACACTGTTCTTTGAGATTCAGATCCTTCCCAGTAAATATACCACCCCACCTCATTTTTCCAAGGAATGGACAGGAGATGACTAAGCAGAGCCCAGTAGTTCCAGATGCCTCTAGCCTCTCCCCACATGGTCCTAGCACCTCTCTTCCCCTTCCACCCCATACCTAACTTACGTGACTGAATGACTTAGCACAATTGCCTTTGTTTGCTCATTTCTAGTCACATCCTATTTATCTTGATGATAAATAAAAGTGAACAGAAGAAAACTCCTAATGATCTGGAATGTCAGGTTCATACCTTTCCCAAATTAGAATCAATTTGCTCTAAATCTGGTCAAGTCAGGATGAAGCATTAGCAGGTGGTGTATCCACTCGGCCGTTTCCCCAGTCTCTTAAGACACAGTGAATCACTCTCAAGGGATGGCTTAGCCAAGATGAGTCAGGACCTTCTGTTTGTATACACTGGCATTACATTCTTGTCATTTAAAAAAAAAAAAAAAAGGCCCTTGTCTGTAAGTGGATTAGATTATAAGTGGACTATAATTGCAATTTGAAAAGCACTGACAAAAATTCCTCCTCTTTAAAAGACATAACCAGTCTTATATATTATCTGAAAACCCACAATTCAAGATATTTCTCAGAGCAATAACTCTTTATAGGACATTGGATGAGACCAGAATAGCATTTTACTACTTGACAGTCAATACATCTCAATGGTTTAAGAATTCAGTTTCTGAATTGAGCTCACTTCTAGTAGGATAAGTAAGGTCTTACTGTACTAACTTTACTAGAGATAACAACTATAAACTCTGAAGCAAAAGTATACATAATACATTAAATATATATGTATACCTGAAGGTCTTGGAAAATATACAAAAGCAGGCAGATTCTAGATGGAAAGTGATACTTGAAAGGAGGAAATCATATGAGATGAGTCTCCTGATTTTATGGCTTAGCGTGAAAGCAAGCTGCCATCAGTATACTGACAGGTGGCTTAAATTTATAGAAAACCCACAGTCTTTCTGATCTGAAGGATCAGGGGACAGAATTTGTGGCAACCATAGCCACTGAAGAGTGAGGGGGAATCCTGCAAAGGAGAGAAGCAGAGGGAAGAAGTTTCAACTTTCATGTGTAAACTCTGCCAAATTTTCTGCTTGATCACTAATTACCCACACATAGGACAGATTTTAAATATCACAACTAGGGACAATACAGCTGAACTAAGAAGTTCCCCCCAAATACAGAGTTTACAGCTTGAGTCCAACAAAGTTAGTTATTTGCTATAGCAAAAATTTAAGACTCTTTGGTAATACAACAAACCCAATCTCCACAACATAACAAACACCATATCTGGGGCACAACCCAAAATCCCTTGACAATGAAGAAACAAGAAAACATAACCCATTATGAAGACAAAAAAGACAATCAACAAAAACCAATCTCAAAACAAACATTGAAATTATTAAATTATTTTAAAGAAGCAATTTCACTATGCTACATGATGAAAATATTGTAAGTCTCAGCAAATAAATAACTGTTTTAAACAGGAATCAATGGTTACCATCCTATCAAATAAATCAAATACTGAGAAATAAAACTACCTAAGAAGACAAAAGACCTAAACTCTGAAAACTATAAGATGCTGACGAAAGAAACTGAAGACGACACAGATGGAAAAATATACCATGATCTTGGTTTGGAAAAATCAATATTGCCAAAATAACTATACTACTCAAGACAGTTTAGAGACTCAATGTAATCCCTGTGAAATTACCAAAGGTGCTTTTGCAGATCTAGGAAAGAATCTTAAAATTTTTATGGTAACACAAATGACCCTGAATAGTCAAAGCAATCTTAAGAAAGAAAAACAGAGCTGGAGGAATCGGGTTTCCTGACTTCAGGCTATACTATAACATGATAGTAACCAAAACACTATGGCACAAAGACAGACTTATAGATCAATGGAATAGGATTGAAATCACAGAAATAAACCCACACACCTACAGTCAATTAATCTATGACAAAGGAAGCAAGAAAATACAGTGGAGAAAAGAGAGCCACTTCAATAAGTATTGCTGGGAAAATCGGACAGTTTACATCTAAAAGAATGAAATTAGAGCATTCTTTAACACAAAAATAAACTCAAAGTGAATTAAAGACCTAAATGTAAGAGCAGATACTATAAAACTCTTAGAGGAAAACATAGGCAGAACACTTTTTGACATAAATTGCAGCAATATCTTTTTGGATCTACCTCCCAGAATAATGAAAATAAAAACAAAAATAAACAAAGGGGATCTATTTAAACTTACAAGCTTTTGCACAGCAAAGGAAATCATAAACAAAATGAAAAGATAACACACAAAATGGGGGGAAACTATTTGAAAATTATATCATCAATGAGCAATTAATTTCCAAAATATACATATACTCATGGGAAAAAGATCTAAACAAGCATTTCTCCAGAGAAGACATACGGATGGCCAAAAGCACATAAAAAGATGCTCAACATCTCTAATTATTAGAGAAATACAAATAAAAACTACAGTGAGGTACCATCTCACACCTGCCAGAATAGCCATCATCAAAAACTCTACAGATAATAAGTGCTGGAGAGGGTATGGGTAAAAGGGAAGCCCCCACCCCCACCCCCGCCCCGCAACACTGTTGCTGGAACTGTAAATTGGTACAGTCACCATGAAGAACACTATGGAGGTTCCTTTAGAAGACAAAAAATATAGCTATCATATGATCCAGCAATCCTATTCCTGGAGATATATCCAGAGAAAATCATAATTTGAACAGATACATACACCCCTATGTTCATAGTGGTGCTACTTACAAAAGCCAAGACGTGGAGGTAACCTAAATGTCCGTCAACAGCTGTGTGGATGAAGACAATGTGGTACATTTACTCAGCCATAGAAGGAATGAATTTGAGTCAGTTGGAGGAATCTAGAGACTGCTTTGCAGAGTGAAGTAAGTCAGAAAGAGAAAAACAGATATCACATATTAATAGATACATGTGGAATCTAGAGAAACGGTACTGACGAACCCATTTGCAGGTCAGGAATAGACATGGAGACATAGAGAACAGGTTTGTGGTCACAGCAAGGGAAGGAGAAGGTGGGACAAATTCCAAGAGTAGCATTGAAACATATGTAAAATAGATAGCTAGAGGGAAGTTGCTGTATGACACAGCAGCTCACCTAGTGCTCTGTGATGACCTAGAGGGGTAGGATAGGGGGTTGGTGGAAGGGAGGTTCAAGAGGGAGGAGATATATTGTACTTATGGCTGATTCATGATGTTGAACAGCAGGAAAAACACAACATTGTTACGCAATTATCTTCCAATTAAAAATTTTATATATATATTTAAAAGTCACCCATATTTCCTTCTAATATTTTTACTATTTAATTTTTAGCCTTTAAGTAATTGTACTAAGAAGAATACAGATTAAAGAATTAAGAGGGACTTCCCTGGTGATCCAGTGGCTAAAGTCTTCATGCTCCCAATGCAGGGAGGTTCAGTTTCTGGTCAAGGAATTAGATTCCACATGTTGCAACTTAGAGTTCTCATGCTTCAACTAAAGATCCTGAATGCTGCAATGAAGACTGAAGATCTCATGGGCACAACTAAGACCCAGAGCAGCCAAATAAATAACCTTTTCTTTTTAAGAATTAAGGACAAGTGAAATAGAAGGTTAAAAAAAAAAAGAAAAGAAAGAAAGAAATAATGAAACTAAGAGCTGACTATTTGAAAAGATAAACAAAATTGATAAACTTTTAGCCAGATTCATCAAGATAGCAAGAGGGCTCAAATCAATAAAATCAGAAATTAAAATAGAGAAATTACAACTGACACCATAGAAACACAAAGGATCATAAGCAACTACTATAGACAACTATATGCCAGTAAAACGGGCAACCTATAAGAAACAAATTCTAGGGCAAATTCCTAGAAACATATGATCTCCTAAGACTGAATGAGGCAGAAATAGAAAATATGAACATACCAATTACCAGTAATGAAATTGAATCAGTAATTTTTTTTTTTAATTCCTAATAAACAAAAGTCCCTGAGCTTCCCTGGTGGCTCAGCTGGTAAAGAATCTACCTGCAATGCAGGAGACCTGGGTTCAATCCCTGGGTTGGGAAGATCTCCTGGAGAAGGAAAATGGGCTACTCACCCCAGTATTCTGGCCTGGAAAATTCCGTGGACTGTATACTCCATGGGGTCACAAAGAGTCAGACACAACTGAACAACTTTCACTTTGAACTTTGAAACAAAAGTACAGGACCAGGTGACTTTACAGACTAATTCTACAAAACATTTAGAGAGGAGTTAACACCTATCCTTCTGAAACTATTTCAAAAAATGCAGAGGAAGGAACACTTCTGAATTTACAAAGTCAGAATCACCATGATATCAAAACCAGACAAAGATATCACAAAAAAGAAAATTGCAGGCCAATATCACTGATGGACATAGATGCAAAACTCCTCAAAAAATATTAGCAAAGCAAATCCAACAATACAGTGAAAGGATCATTCACCATGATCAAATGGGGTTTTATCCCAGGGACATAAGGATTTTTCAATATCTGCAAATCAATCATTGTGTGTGTGATATACCACATAAAAAACCTGAAGAATAAAAATCATATGATGATCTCAGTAGATGCAAAGTAAAAAGCTTTTGACAAAATTCAACACCCATTTATGACAAAAAATTCTCCAGAAAGTGGGCATAGAGAAAACATACCTCAGCATCAGTTCAGTTCAGTTCAGTCACTCAGTCATGTTCGACTCTTTGCAACCCCATGAACTGCAACACGCCAGGCCTCTCTGTCCATCACCAACTCCTGGAGTTCATGAAAGCCATATATGACAACCACAAACCCACAGCTAACATCATACTCAATGGTGAAGAGCTGAAAGCATTTCCTCTAAGATCAGGAACGAAACAAAGATTCTCAGTCTGGTCACTTTGATTCATAATAGTGTTGGAAGTCCTAGCCACTGCAATCAGACAAGAAGAAGAAGAAAAAAAAGAAATCCAAATCAGAAAGGAAGAGATAAAACTGTCGCTGCTTGCAGGTGAAATGACACTATACATAGAAAATACTAAAGATGCCATCAGAAAACTACTCCAGCTCACCAATGAATCTGGTAAAGTTACAGGATACAAAATTAATATACAAAAATCTGTTGCATTTCTATAGACTAACAATGAACTATCAGAAAGAGGAATTAAGGAACCAATCCCATTTATATCACATCAAAAAGAATAAAATGCCTAAGAATAAATACCTAAGGACATAAAGGACCTGTAATCTGAAAACTATAAGATGCTGATAAAAGAAATTGAAGATGACACTCAGATGGAAAGATATACCATGTTCTTGAAGTGGAAGAATTAGTACTGTTAAAATGACTACTCAATGCAATCTACAACCTTTATCAAAATACCAATGTCATTTTTCACAGAACTAGAACAAATGATTTTTTAAATTTGTATGAAAACACAAGAGATCTAGAATAGCCAAAACGATCTTAAGAGAGAAGAAGAGAGCTGGAGATATTTTATGCTCTGTCTTCAGACTATACTAAAAAGCTACAGTAATCAAAGCAGTATGGTACAGAGACTTCCCTGGCACTCCAGTGGTTAAGACTCCATGCTTCAGCTGCGAGGAGCATAGGTTTGATTCCTGATTGGGGAAATAAGATCCTGCATGCAGTATGGTGTGGCAAAAAAATAAATAAATAAAAACAATAGTATGGTAGAGGAACAAAACCAGACACATAGATCAAGGGAACAGAATAAAGAACCCAGAAATAAACCCATGCACTCATGGTCAATCCATGACAAAAGGAAGCAATACTATCCAACAGAGAAAAGATAGTCTCTTCAATAAATGTTGCTGGGAAAACTAGACAGCTATATCTAAAAGAATGAAATTAGAACATTTTCTAACACCATACACAAAAATAAGCTTATAATAGATTAAAGACCTAAATGTAAGATTGGAAACCATAAAACTCATAGGAGAAAACATAGTCAGAACACCCTTTGACATATATCATAGCAATATTCTTTTGGACCTCTTGCCTAAGGCAAAGAAAGCAAAAGCAAAAACAAAGATATGGGACCTTCTTAAACCTGAAAGTTTTTCACAGCAAGGAAAACCACTGACAAAATGAAAAGACAACCTACTGAATAGGAGGAAATATTTGCAAATGATTTAACTGGTAGGGGGTTAATCCAAAATATATAAACAGCTCATGCAACACAACATCAAAAAATAAAAAACTAAAAATAATCCTGCATGAGGAATGGTATGGCAAAAAATAAAAATAAACAAATAAAAACAATAGTATGGTACAGAAACAAGGATTTAAAAATGGATAGAAGTCCTAAATAGACATTTTTTTTCCCAAATAAGACATATAGATGGTTAACAGGCACATAAAAAGATGCTCAACATCGCTAATCAACAGAAAAATGCAAATCAAAATCAAAATGAGACAACACCTTATATATGCCAGAATGGTTATCATCAAAAAGACCACAAATAGCAAATGTTATCAAGGATATGGAGAAGAGGGGACCCTTGTACAGTGTTATTGTTCAGTCTCTAAGTCATGCCCAACTCTTTGTGACCCCCATGGACTACAGCGTGCCAGTCTTCCTTGCCCTTCACTCTCTGCTGGAGCTTGCTCAGACTCATGTCTATTGAGTTGGTGATGCCATCCAACCAGCTCATGCTCTGTCTTCCACTTCTCCTCCTGCCCTCAATCTTTCCCAACATCAGGGCCTTTTCCAGCAAGTTGGCTCTTCATATCAGGTGGTCAGAGTATTGGAGCTCCAGCATCAGTCTTTCCAGTGAATATTTAAGGTTGATTTCCTTTAAGATTGACTGGTTTGGTCCCCTTGCTGTGTAAGGAACTCTCAAGAGTCTTCTCCAACACCACAGTATAAAGGCATCTATTCTTCAGTGCTCAGCCTTTTCTGTGGTTCAACTCTCACATCCATATATGAAAAACTGGAAAAAAAAAACACATAGCTTTGGATAAACAGACCTTTGTAAGCTAAGTTTTGTCTCTGCTTTTTAATACCCTGCCTATGTTTGTCATAGCTTTTCTTCCAAGGAGCAAGAGTCTTTTAGTTTCTTGGCTGCAGTTACTACCCACAGTGATTTTGGAGCCCAAGCAAATAAAGTCTGTCACTGTTTCCATTGTTTCCCCATCTATTTGCCATGAAGTGATGGGACCAGATGCCATAATCTTCATTTTTTGACTGTTGAGTTTTAAGCCAGCTTTTTCATTCTCTTTCACCTTCATCAAGAGACTCTTTAGTTCCTCTTTGCTTTCTGTCAGGGTGGTATCATCTGCACATCTGAGGTTATTGATATTTCTCAGCAATCTTGATTTCAGTTTGTGATTCATCCAGCCTAGTATTTTGCATGATATAATCTGTATATAAGCTAAATAAGCAGGGTGACGATATACAACCTTGACATACTCCTTTCCCTATTTAGAACAAATCTGTTGTTCCATGTCCAGTTCTAACTGTTGTTTCTTGACCAGGATACAGATTTCTCAGGAGGCAGGTACAGTGGTCTGGTATTCCATCTCTTAAAGAATTTTCCACAGTTTGTTGTGATCCACACAGTCAAAGGCTTTGGCATAATCAATAAAGCAGAAGTAGATGTTTTTCTGGAACTCTCTTGCTTTTCCTATGATCCAACAGATGTTAGCAATTTGATTTCTGTCTTTTCTAAATCCAGCTTGTATATCTGGAAGTTCTTAGCTAATGTACTGTTGAAGCCTACTGTGAAGGATTTTGAGCATTACCTTGCTAGTTTGTGAAATGAGTGCAACTGAATGGTAGTTTGAGCATTCTTTGACATTGTCCTTCTTTGGGATTGAAATGAAAACTGACCTTTTCCAGTCCTATGGTTACTGCTGAGTTTTCCAAATTTGCTGGCATATTGAGTGCAGCACTTTAACACCACCATCTATTTTTTAGGATTTGAAATAACTCAGCTGAAATTCTATCACCTCCACTAGCTTTGTTAGTAATATGCTTCCTAAGGCCCACTTGACTTCACACTCCAGGATGTCTGGCTTTAGATGAACGACCACACTATCATGGTTATCTAGGTCATTAAGACCTTTTATTGGTAGGTTTTCTGTGTATTCTTGCAACCTCTTCTTAATCCCTTCTGTTTCTGTTAGGTCCTTACTGTTTCTGTCCTTTATTGAGCCCATCTTTGCATGAAATACTCCCTTGATAGCTCTAATTTTCTTGAAGAGATCTCTAGTCTTTCTTATTCTATTGTTTTCCTCTATTTCTTTTCATTGTGCACTTAAGAAGGCTTTCTTATCTCTCCTTGCTATTCCTTGGGACTCTGGATTCAGTTGGATATATATTTCCCTTTCTCCTTTGCCTTTCACTTCTCTTCTCTTCTTTTCTCAGCTATTTTTAAGACCTCTTCAGATAGCTTCAGGCACTCTATCATATCTGATCCCTAGAATCTGTTTGTCACTTCCACAGTATAATCATAAGGGATTTGATTTAGGTCATACCTGAATGGCCTAGTAGTTTTCCATACTTTCTTCAATGTAAGTCTGAATTTTTCAATAATAGTTCATAATCTAAGCTGCTGTCAGCTCCCGGTCTTGAGAGCTTCTCCATCTTTGGCTGTAAAGAATATCATTAATCTGATTTCAGTATTGACCATCTGGTGATGTCATGTGTAGAACTGTCTCTTGTGTTGTCAGAAGAGGGTGCTTTCTATGACAAGTATGTTCTCTTGGCAAAGACAACCCTATTAGCCTTTGGCTTGCTTCATTCTGTACTCCAAGGCCAAACTTGACTGTTACTCCAGGTATCTCTTGACTTTCTACTTTTTCATTCCAATCCCCTATGATGAAAAGGACTTTTTCGGTGTTAGTTCTAGAAGGTCTTGTAGGTCTTCATAGAACTGTTGAACTTCAGCTTCTTCACCATTAGTGGTGGGACATAGACTCTGATTACTATGATGTTGAATGGTTTGCCTTGGAAATGAACCAAGATCATTCTGTCATTTTTGAGATTGCACCCAAGTGCTTTTTGGACTCTTTCATTGACTATGAGAGCTACCCCATTTCTTCTAAGGGATTCTTGCCCTTAGTAGTAGATATAATGGTTATCTGAGTTAAATTCACCCATTCCTGTCCATTTTAGTTCATTAATTCTTAAAATGTCAATGTTCACTGTTGTTGTTCAGTTGCTTAGTCATGTCCAACTCTTTGAGACCTCAGGGACTACACATGCCAGCCTTCCCTGTCCTTTACTATCTCCCAGAGTTTAAGCAAACTCCAGGAGATAATTCACTGTTGGGGAGTATGTAAATTGTTGCGGCCACTATGGAAACTGGTATGTAGGTTCCTCAATAAACTAAAAATAGAACTACCAATTACTGGAGTTGATCCAGCAATTCCACTCCTGGGTATACAGCTAAAGAAAAGGAGAACATTAATACCAAAAACTATTCACACACCAGTGTCCACAGCAGCATTATTTACCATAACCAAGATATGGAAGTAACCTAAGGGTTCATCAACAGATGAATGGATAAAAAGATGAGGTGGTAATATGTATATATTACATATCTATATCTATATCTATATCTATATCTATATATAGATATACACACAATGGAATACTACTCAGCCACAAAAAAGAATGAAAGTTCTCATTTGCAACAATATGGATGGACTCGGAGTGTATTATGCCTAGTGAAATTAGACAAAGAAAGACAAATACTATATGATGCCAATTATATGTGGAATCTTAAAAATAAAGCAAAATAGTGAACATAATTTTTCAAAAGACAGACTCACAGATAGAAAGAACAAACCAGTGGTAACCAGTGGGAAGAGGGAAGGGAGAAGAATCAAGACAGAGACAGGGAAATAACAAGTAAAAACTACCATTGTAAAATAAATGAGCTACAACACACGGAATATAGCCAATATTTTATAATAATTATGAATGGAATCTAATATTGAAATTGTAAGATGCAAAGTCAGTGTTTCAGTTTCATGTAATATTAAAACTGTAACATGTGAATCACTAGGTTATACCCCGGAAACATACAAAAATCAACTCAATTTAAAAAGAAAAAGAATTAAAGACAATATCCAGCTTTATTATTTTTATCCAAATGGTTTTCCCAGTATTGACTTAGGTGGTTTTCCCAGTATTATTAAAGAACGCATTTCTGCCCAATAATTTGAAATATATGAAGCCTTTTGCAGATGGTTTCTGAACCCTGCTTTATATGTCTGTTGGCAATGCCTCTCTGAGGAAGGATAGTTTCAAAAGCACAGAGTAGAAAAGAAGCATAGACTTTGGAGTGCAGACCAGGGAGGAAGCACAACTTTGAGATCAGGGATGCTGGTGGAGCTGCTGGGAAAGGAGAGCAGGAGGAGAGGGAAACTTGGGGGAGTGCTGGGCAGGCAGAACAAGACAGGGATAAGTTAACATAAAGTTAACTTGTTAACCTAAACATAAAGTTAACCTGTTAACATAAAGTTCAGTTCAGTCGCTCAGTCATGTCCGACTCTTTGCAACCCGATGGACTGCAGCATGCCAGGCTTCCCTGTCCATCACCAACTCCCAGAGCTTACTCAAACTCAAGTCCATTGAGTTGGGGATGCCATCCAACCATCTCATCCTCTATCGTCCCCTTCTCTCCCTGCCTTCAATCTTTCCCAGCATCAGGATCTTTTCCAGTGAGTCAGTCCTTTGCATCAGGTGGCCAAAGGATTGGAGTTTCAGCTTCAGCATCAGTCCTTCCAATAAATATTCAGGACTGATTTCCTTTAGGATGGACTGGTTATACACTGATATTTAAAAAAAATGTGTTGCGTACCAAAACAACCAAAACTAACAATGAACACTTCTCTAGTTTCTCAGAGGACTTGCTTTTAATGAGACAATGTGTTTGTTCATTAGTCTGCTAAATATTTCTAAAGTGCTTGAAATCATTTTGACCTCTCATAAGTATCTATGTTCCACTGCTGCTGCTGCTGCTGCTAAGTCGCTTCAGTCGTGTCCGACTCTGTGCGACCCCATAGACAGCAGGCTCCACCGTCCCTGGGATTCTCCAGGCAAGAACACTGGAGTGGGTTGCCATTTCCTTCTCCAATGCATGAAAGTGAAAAGTGAAAGTGAAGTCGCTCAGTCATGTCTGACTCTCCGCGATCCCATGGACTCTAGCCTACCAGGCTCCTCCATCCATGGGATTTTCCAGGCAAGAGTACTGGAGTGGGTTGCTATTTCCTTCTCCACTACTATCTGCTGTTTCTTGGATGTTTGCTGTTTTCTCATCAGAACCTGAAAGGATGTGTATTCTACATATGTGAGCTCCAAAACAAAAAAATTACACTGGGCCTTTCTGAAGATTAGTTGGGTTCCTCCTATGAGCCAGGCCCTGGACATTGTCCCTCATAAACCACCCTGTGGTCCTTGCAGCAGCAGAGTGAGGAGCCACTATTACCACATAGACAATCAGGGATTGTCCAAAGTCCCACTGTGACTGGTAACAAAGCTGGGGCTCAGCCGCAGCACCATCTGCTGCAGAAGCTGTGTTACTGCTGGATACCACACTGCCTTCCCCCCATGGCTAGAGGGTAGAGGTGGGCAATGGTACAGAAAGAGGAAGATAACTGTACTTTCCAGAGAAGAGAAAATGGAAGGAGCACATGGAAAGGAAGGATAAGTTCCTCTTCTTCATTCAGAACCAGCAGTAAGACGTGGGCTCACTTACCCTGATAGAATCACAGAAGAAACCAGGCTTTCTGTCCCTCCTCCCTGCCCCAGAGTGGTGAGTGCTGGGCCCACAGACCAGCGCCTATGCTCCAGCTCCTTACATCATGCCCTCCTCTCTAGAAGCCTGGAGGCAGAGACCTGATTTGGCTTTCCTAGCTTCCTGGCCATCCAGGACTTGCAACTGACTCTGTCCTGTGTTCCCTGAATTGGCATCTTACTCAGCTGGGGTAGACAGGGAATAAGTAGGTGTTAAGGAATGAGAAATTCCTAACAGTCTGTAACCCTGGGTCCTTCCACTGGAAATTCCTGCTCGTTCCTCTTACCTTTCCTCCTGGCCGCTATATTTTCACTCACCCCCACTCCTGAGGTTTACACCCTGGTTCCCCTGAGCTAGGAACTGGCTAGGGATTCACTTTGACCAGATTAAACCTGATTAAGAGTCTCAGATTGCAGAAGGCCCTAAAGCTCCCCAGAAACAATCCTGGTTTCATACGCCAACCGTTCCTTACCTTCTCCCAGGCAATTCACACATGGTGGCCACATAAGTGTTGTGTAAGTTATATATTGCACAGGCTTATGGGGCATATAAAGCACAATGGCCCCTGAGTCACACACTTTCACTCTTTGCTCAGCTATGAGGATACTGGTACTGACTTGCAGCTCAGCTTCAGAGACCTATGCACATACGCCCCAAATCCCTCCGGGGAAACCAGGGCAAAGGAACTCAGAACAAAAGGGGCAAAATTCCACCTTTGATAACTGGGAACACCAAGGCCTTCCCCCATCCTCCACTCCCACACCCCCCAAAAGCCCTCGAGATATTTTGCCAAGAAATTCGTAGTACAGGATGTGTCTAAACAAGTGGCGACACACCTGGTTTGCCTAGGACAGCCCAGTTTGACTTTAATACGGATGGTCCCAACAGTTTAGCAACTGTTCCAGACAAAAGTATCCCAGTTTGGATAATAAATGATACAGTCACTCTAATTATAAGCCACAAATGGCCAACCCAGGGAGACGGGGAGAAGGCAGCATCAGCCTAATATCCAATAACACAAACAAAAATATGAAGCACATTTAACTGAGCAGCTACCATGTATACGTACATCTATAAGTCAGACATATATGTATACGTTACATAGTATACATAATGTGTCTCTGTGTGTGTATACAATCCTCCCACTTCTCCTCAAGTGCTTTTGTAAAAACCATCCCCTACTCCTGGCCTGGATGAGAATGGACCTCAGCCCATCCTGTGCTGCCTGCCCACGCTTGGCCCTGATTTATGTCTTTCTGGTCCTGGGGTACTGAGGCCTGACACAAAGGCAATAGGAGAGGCTCCCTTTGGGCTGCTGGTTGCTGCTGCCCCATCTGCCTCTTTGGACACCTCTTTTCCAGCTCTCTCCCGCTGTCCTTCCTGCCTCCAACCACTCTGGGCCTTGCCCACCCCACCCTACCCCCACACCACCCCCATCAGGAAACCCTCTACTTAACCCTTGAGACAAGTTCTACCTTCCCCTTTGGCCTTTGAGTCTGGGTTAGGAGGCTCACCGGCCTGCCTCCCATGAACAGTAAGTCACATCATGTCACAATAGTCCTTGACAGAGGACTCATGCCAGCATCTTGGCCCACGGTTACGGGGGGAGACTCAGTGGGACTTGCAAGCATCTGATTTTGAAGTCCTTGGGGACCTGAAGAATCCTGGCTTTTATCTGACCTTTGAGCTCAGCCATGAACAGGGAAGCTGGTAACTCCGATGAGGGAAGAAACCAAAGTCCAAAGATAGGCTATATTTTCACTTGTTCAGACACTTTAGCTTAGGCATACAGCTCTTTAGAAAGTTAGCCAATGTGAATGATAGATTGGAACCCAAACCTGGAGGGCTTCCCAGGTGGTCCAGTGGTTAAAAATCTGCCTGCCAATATAGGGGACATGGGTTCAAACCGTGGTCCAGGAAGATCCCACATTCTGTAGGGCAACTAAGCCCATGTGCCACAACTACTGAGCCCATGAACTGAAACTGCTGTGCCCACATCCCACAACCACCAAATCCCGCTCACCCAGTGCCTATGCTCAGCAACAAAAGAAGCCTCCTCAGTGAGAAGCTCCTGCATTTCCGTAATGACCTGTGATGTTGAGCATGATTTCATGTGTTTATGGCCATCTGTATATCTTCACTGCCGCTTCCCTGATAGCTCAGTTGGTAAAGAATCCACCTGCAAAGCAGAAGACCTTGGTTCGATTCCTGGGTCGGGAAGATCCCCTGGAGAAGGGATGGGCTACCCACTCCAGTATTCATGGGCTTCCCTTCTGGCTCAGCTGGTAAAGAATCTGCCTGCAATGTGGGAGACCTGGGTTCAATCCCTGGGTTGGGAAGATCCCCTGGAGAAGGAAATGGCTACCCACTCCAGTATTTCTGGCTTGGAGAATTCCAGGGACTGTATAGTCCATGGGTTGCAAAGAGTTGGATACGACTGAGCTACTCAGCGCAAGCGGCCGTGACGAGCTACCCTACGTCCGAGGTCAGGGGCAGCGGCCGAGAGTGCCAGGCTGCGACTATGCAGGAACGGCGGAGAGGAGTCATCCTGCATCCGAGGCCAGGGGGGCAGCCAGGAAGATCAACTCACGTCCAAGGAGCGCTGGCAGTGCTGGTGCAGGAGGACCTAGAGGAGCTAGCCCACGTTGAAGGTCAGGAAGGGCAGCGGTGAGGAGATACCCTTCATCCAAGGTAAGGAGCAGTGGCTGTGCTTTGCTGGAGCAGCCGTGAAGAGATACCCTACCCCCAAGGTAAGAGAAACCCAAGTAAGATGGTAGGTGTTGCAAGAGGGCATCAGAGGGCAGACGCACTGAAACCATACTCACAGAAAACTAGTCAGTCTAATCACACTAGGACCACAGCCTTGTCTAACTTAATGAAACCAAGCCATACCTGCGGGGCAACCCAAGACCAGCGGGTCATGGTGGAGAGGTCTGACAGAATGTGGTCCACTGGAGAAGGGAATGACAAACCATTTCAGTATTCTTGCCTTGAGAATCCCATGAACAATATGAAAAGGCAAAATAATAGGATACTGAACGAGGAACTCCCCAGGTCAGTAGGTGCCCAATATGCTACTGGAGATCAGTGGAGAAAGAACTCCAGAAAGAATGAAGGGATGGAGCCAAAGCAAAAACAATACCCAGCTGTGGATGTGACTGGTGATAGAAACAAAGTCCGATGCTGTAAAGAGCAATATTGCATAGGAACCTGATGTCAAGTCCATGAATCAAGGCAAATTGCAAGAGGTCAAACAAGAGATGGCAAGAGTGAACATCGACATTCTAGGAATCAGTGAACTAAAATGGACTGGAATAGGTGAATTTAACTCAGATGACCATTATATCTACTACTGTGGGCAGGAATCCCTCAGAAGAAATGGAGTAGCCATCATGGTCAACAAAAGAGTCCAAAATGCAGTACTTGGATGCAATCTCAAAAACGACAGGATGATCTCTGTTCATTTCCAAGGCAAACCATTCAATATCACCATAATACAAGTCTATGCCCCAACCGGTAATGCTGAAGAAGCTGAAGTTGAACGGTTCTACAAAGACCTAAAAGACCTTTTAGAAGTAACACCCAAAAAAGATGTCCTTTTCATTTTAGGGGACTGGAATGCAAAAGTAGGAAGTCAAGAAACACCTGGAGTAACAGGCAAATTTGGCTTTGGAATGCAGAATGAGGCAGGGAAAAGACTAATAGAGTTTTGCCAAGAAAATGCACTGGTCATAGCGAAAACCCTCTTCCAACAACACAAGAGAAGACTCTACAAATGGACATCACCAGATGGTCAACACCGAAATCAGATTGATTATATTCTTTGCAGCCAAAGATGGAGAAGCTCTATGCAGTCAGCAAAAACAAGACCAGGAGCTGACTGTGGCTCAGATCATGAACTCCTTATTGCCAAATTCAGACTTACATTGAAGAAAGTAGGGAAAACAGCTACTTTCAAGTATGACCTAAATCAAATCCCTTATGATTATACAGTGGAAGTGAGAAATATATTTAAGGGTCTAGATCTGAAAGATAGAGTGCCTGATGAACTCTGGAATGAGGTTCGTGACATTGTACAGGAGACAGGGATCAAGGCCATCCTCATGGAAAAGAAATGCAAAAGAGCAAAATGGCTGTCTGGAGAGGTCTTACAAATAGCTGTGAAAAGAAGAGAAGTGAAAAGCAAAGGAGAAAAGGAAAGATATAAGCATGTGAATGCAGAGTTCCAAAGAATAGCAAGAAGAGATAAGAAAGCCTTCCTCAGCAATCAATGCAAAGAAATAGAGGAAAACAACAGAATGGGAAAGACTAGAGATCTCTTCAAGAAAATTAGAGATACCAAGGGAACATTCCATGCAAAGATGGGCTCGATAAAGGACAGAAATGGTATGGACCTAATAGAAGCAGAAGATATTAAGAGGTGGCAAGAATACACAGAAGAACTGTACAAAAAAGATCTTCATGACCTGGATAATCACGATGGCGTGATCACTCACCTAGAGCCAGACATCCTGGAATGGGAAGTCAAGTGGGCCTTAGGAAGCATCACTAGTGGAGGTGATGGAATTCCAGTTGAGCTGTTTCAAATCCCGAAAGATGATGCTGTGAAAGTGCTGCACTCAATATGCCAGCAAATTTGGAAAACTCAGCAGTGGCCACAGGACTGGAAAAGGTCAGTTTTCATTCCAATCCCAAAGAAAGGCAATGCCAAAGAATGCTCAAACTACCGCACAATTGCACTCATCTCACATGCTAGTAAAGTAATGCTCAAAATTCTCCAAGCCAGGCTTCAGCAATACGTGAACCGTGAACTTCCTGATGTTCAAGCTGGTTTTAGAAAAGGCAGAGGAACCAGAGGTCAAATTGCCAACATCCACTGGATCATGGAAAAAGCAAGAGAGTTCCAGAAAAACATCTATTTCTGCTTTATTGACTATGCCAAAGCCTTTGACTGTGTGGATCACAATAAACTGGAAAATTCTGAAAGAGATGGGAATACCAGACCACCTGACCTGCCTCTTGAGAAATCTGTATGCAGGTCAGGAAGCAACAGTTAGAACTGGACATGGAACAACAGACTGGTTCCAAATAGGAAAAGGAGTACATCAAGGCTGTATATTGTCACCCTGCTTATTTAACTTCTATGCAGAGTACATCATGAGAAACGCTGGACTGGAAGAAACACAAGCTGGAATCAAGATTGCCAGGAGAAATATCAATCACCTCAGATATGCAGATGACACCACCCTTCTGGCAGAAAGTGAAGAGGAGCTAAAAAGCCTCTTGATGAAAGTGAAAGAGGAGAGTGAAAAAGTTGGCTTAAAGCTCAACATTCAGAAAACGAAGATCATGGCATCCGGTCCCATCACTTCATGGGAAATAGATGGGGAAACAGTGTTAGACTTTATTTTTTTCAGCTCCAAAATCACTGCAGATGGTGATTTTAGCCATGAAATTAAAAGACGCTTACTCCTTGGAAGAAAAGTTATAAGCAACCTAGATAGCATATTCAAAAGCAGAGACATTACTTTGCTGACTAAGGTCCATCTAGTCAAGGCTATGGTTTTTCCTGTGGTCATGTATGGATGTGAGAGTTGGACTGTGAAGAAGGCTGAGAGCCAAAGAATTGGTGCTCTTGAACTGTGGTGTTGGAGAAGACTCTTGAGAGTCCCTTGGACTGCAAGGAGATCCAATCAGTCCATTCAGAAGGATATCAGCCCTGGGATTTCTTAGGAGGGAATGATGCTAAAGCTGAAACTCCAGTACTTGGGCCACCTCATGCGAAGAGTTGACTCATTGGAAAAGACTCTGATGCTGGGAGGGATTGGGGGCAGGAGGAGAAGGGGACGACCGAGGATGAGATGGCTGGATGGCATCACTGACTGGATGGACGTGAGTGTGAGTGAACTCCGGGAGTTGGTGATGGACAGGGAGGCCTGGCGTCCGGCAATTCATGGGGTCGCAAAGATTGGACACCACTGAGCGACTGAACTGAACTGAACTAGCTACTTTAACTTTCACATATCTTCACTGGTGAAATGTCTCTTCAAATCTTCTCATTTGGGGTTGATTTATTTTAATAGTAATAGAAGTAGTAATAATTTTTTATTGTTAGTTTTTGAGAGCTCTCTGTGCATTCTGATTACAGATCTTCTGTTGAGATGTGACTTTCAAATATCTTCTCCCAGTCTGCAGCTTATCTTTTCATCGTCTTGACAGTGTCTTTGGAGAGCAAATGTTTTTAATTTTAACAAAGCTCAACTTACATATTTCTAATCATATCATCCTTTTGGTGTTACGCACAGATACTCTTTGCCTAACCCAAGGTTACAGAGATTTTTTTCTGTGTTTCCTCATAGAAATTTTACGTTTTACGTTTAGGTCGATGATTTGTTTTTAGTTAATTTTTGTACGAGTTGTGAGCTATAAATCAAGATGGTATGTGTGTGGACATACAATTGTTTTAACAGCATTTGTTCAAAAGTCTGGCCTCCCTACATTAAGCTGCCTTTGCACTTTTACCAAAAATCAGTTGACTGTATTCATGTTTCTGAACTCTCCATTCTGTTCCATTGATCTTTGTGGCTATCATTTCACCAACACCACATTACCTTGGCTCTACAGTTTTACATTAGGTCTTAAACGCAGACAATGTCTGAGTCCAATAGTCCTCACAACTGGTCCTCTTTGTCAAAGACAAAGAAAAATGGCCCTTCTAGTTCCTTTGTCTTTCCGTATAAATTTTAGAATCTGCTTGCAGGGAGCTACCAAAAAAGCCCACTGGTATTTAGATTAAGATTGTGTTGAATGCATAGATTAATTCAGAGAGAATTTACCTCTTAACAATAATGAAACTTTAGGACTACGAACACAGAATATCGCTCAACTATTCTAAGTCTTATTTGAAACACTCTCATACAGATCTGGAACTTTTTTTTTTTTTTCAGTTTATATGTAAGCATTTGCTGAGGCTTTTTATGTTCTTGTAAACGATTATGACGATGGAGATGGTAAAGGACCGGAAGCCTGGCACGCTGCAGTCTATGGAGTTACAAAGAGTCAGACATGACTGAGCGACTGGACAACAACAAAAGTGATCTGGGATTTTTTAATTTAAAATTCCAATTATTCATTGTTGCTATATATAAATACAATTGATTCCAGTGTATTGGCTTTTTATACTTAGACCTTTCTAAACTCACTTATTAGTTACGGGAGCAGTTTCTTTGTCCATTAAAGTTTTTTTCAATATAAGTAACCATGTTGTTTGCTAATAGAGACAGCTGTTATTTCCTGGTTTCCAGCTTGTGTATCTTTACACAGTGCTGAGCAGGAGTCGTTAGAGAAGACACGCTTGGGTCCTCTAGTCTTAGTCTTCCACTATTAAGTATGATGCTTATTACAGTTTTTTTGTAGATGCTTTTTACCCGGTTAAGGAATTTTTCTTCTATTCTTGGTTTGCTGAAAGTTATCATGAATTAGTGTTGAATTCTGTCATAAGCTTTTTGGCATTTATTGAAATAATCATATGATTTTTCTTTCTTCAGTCCATTGTTGTTGGTCAGTCACTAAGTCATATCCGGCCCTTTGCAACCTCATGGACTGCAACATGCCAGGCTTCCCTGTCCTTCACTATCTCCCAGAGTCTGCTCAGATTCATGTCCATTGAGTTGACAATGCTGTTCAATCATCTCATCCTCTGTCATCCCTTTCTCCTCTTGCCCTCAATCTTTCGCAGCATCAGGGTCTTTTCCAATAAGCCGGCTCTTCACATCAGGTGGCCAAAGTAGAGTTTCAGCTTTAGCAACAGTCCTTCCAATGACTATTCAGGGTTGATCTCCTTTAGAGTTGACTGGATTGATCTTCGTACTGTCCAAGGGACTCTCAAGAGTCTTCTCCAGAACCACAGTTCAAAAGCGTTAATTCTTCGGTATTCCTTGTTCAGCCTTCATTATGGCTTCAGTCTGTTACTTTAGTGAATTATATTGATTGATTTTTCAAAGTTGAACCAGCTTTGCATTCCTAAAATAAACCACGCTTGATGGTGATATAACATCCCTTTTATATATCACTGAGTTCATTATTCGGTCAACAATGTTGATACATTATTAAGAATTGTTTGTCCATGAAGGATATTGATCTGTATTTTTTGTTTCTTGTAGTGTCTTTTTCTGGTTTGGGCACTAGAGTAATGCTGACCTCATAAAAGGACTTATGGAATCTGTCTACCTCTTCTATTTTCTGAAAGAGATTATGAATTGGTATCAGATCTTTGTTAAATATTTGGTGGCATTCATCAAACCATCTGTGCCTAGAGTTTTCTTTGTTGGAAGGTTTTAAGTTTTGAATCTAATTAGTTTGAAAGAGTATTGCTCAGATGATCTATTTCTTCTAAAGTATGTTTTAATAATTTATGTATTTCAAGGAATTGGTTGATTTCAATTTGTTCAATTTATCAGCATAGAATTGTTCATAAGATTCCCTTGTTGTTTTTTTTTAATGTCTGTGAATTCTCTAGTAAGATCCCTTTTTCATTCCTGAATTAACCAAACAGCACTTTCAACAGCTCAAATTCAAAAAATTTTTAGCCCATACCGTGTTCCAGGGGCTATGCTGGACTAGACACTGCCCCAGACGTACGGAAGAACAGTCTCCAGCAGGGGCTGAGTGTTGCGTATTTACACCTCCATTGCTACACTCTGCTCTAGGTGCTGAGGCTAGGACTCTGAAAATCATGTTTCTCAGTAAGACCCTAGAGAGAAATCGGAAGATGGAAGAAGGGCTTCCAGTTCCTGTTAGCTCCAGCACCTTCCAAAAGCTCTAGGTTCAGCCTTCATCTTCTTTTGGCAATCCAGCCTGTGGAACCCCCTCAGAGGTACAGCATCCGCCAGCTGTATCTCTCCCCTCCTCATCCTGTAGTCTGAGCATGAGGCACACAGGGCCCCTTCACCCATCTGACCACCAGCTGCTCAGGGGCCCTGCCCTTAAGCCCGTAGGCCTCAGGAACCTCACTTCTTCATTTCTGCCACCCCACCCACCCCAGCCTTAGGAGTGGTAGCTACTTCCTGTGGTTACTAATATCTGGGCTATCTCAGGATCTCCCATCTTCTCTTTCATCCTTCAGTTTTTATATTAGCAGCTACCTATACCCAATCCCCCTGCACCTGAAACACTTTTTAGGGGGTTCTTTTTTCTGTCTGCCTCCTTGCATTGAGGAAACGAGAGGTACGCAGGAAGTGACAAGAGGCCGTGCAAAGGGGAACACAGTGGGTGCCCAGAGGTTAGGGAAGATAGAAAAAGAGGAAGGCAGAGGAAAGACTCTAGCAGAGGACCCATTCCCCACAGGAGCCTCTCATTTCCATCCCTGTTACAAAAATCAACATGCTTGGCCTCCCTCTAAAACTCTGGCCTATGCACAGACATGCCTCTTGCCCCTGGTTCCTCTCAGCATAGGGAACATAGGCTGGCCTTTTCTTACTGATACTATATTACCCAAAATACAAACAGCTAAAACGGAACTCTATCTCATCAGTTTTAAGATACACACTTTTTTGCACTTTAACATTTCTGAGATCAGGATATATATACTACAGTCAGTGGCATCTTACAACTATGAAAAGGTAGAAACTTTCAAGGGTACGTCTTTCAATGACATTTTAGAGTTTATTGAATAAATTATTTCTGCCAAGTTTAGTTTTCTGGTTTTCTGGTTGTCTGGAGTTATAGCAAATATCTTTGGCAAAGATAGGGAACTATCCATCAACATCTGTTTCCTTCTTCCCTGGTAATAAAATTTTAACTTGACCTTATGGTCACTTAGCTAGTGACCACATTTCCAGGCCTCCTTGGCAGTAGGTTCAGTTGTTTGATGAACTTGGGGCCAATGGGATGTGAGCGGATGTGATGTGTACAACTTCTGGATCCTGGATAACACAAAGACAAGCCTTAGACAAGACTTAGGGTTTCTGCCTTCCCCCTCCACACAAGCTAGACCTTGAACAAGCCTGATATTCAGCTTCAGCCTTGAAGGTGTCAGCAGTGCCCTGGGGGGTGGGGGTGGGTGGGTGGTAAAGTCACAGTATGAAAGAACCTAGATCGCTGAATGACCATGAGAAACCAGGGCACCTGCCCGCAAAGCAGCTCACCTTGGGACTGATACATGGGAGAGATGTCGCCTTCTCTCTTTCTTAATCCATTATATTTGGGAATTGCTTTTTTCCCAACAGGTCAACCTTTCTCTGAACAAAAATACCTCCTCCTACTCAGCGACTGGCTCATCCTTGCCTGCCCCTTGTCTGGCCACATTTTTGTCCAGTTTCCTTACTATCTCCTTGCAACAGATACCGAGACTCTGCCCCTGCCATAGGATATTTTAACCTGGCATGTTGATGTTCTGATTGTTCTGACAAGGACTGATTTGCTTAATGATTTTACTATTTCCCATTTATGCTGCTTGTCAGCTGCTGCATGCTGCATGTAACCATTGTCAGTGAGGTTTACATTTTGGAGACGATTTTTTTTCCTTCCGTCAATTTAATAATCGCTTCAACACCTGTATAAAAGTAAAGTGAAAGTCACTCGATCTCATCTGACTCTTTGCGAGCCCATGGATATAGTCCATGGAATTCTCCAGGCCAGAATACTAGCATCGGTAGCCTTTCCCTTCTCCAGGGGATCTTCCCAACCCAGGGATTGAACTCAGGTCTCCCAGATTGCAGGTGGATTCTTTACCAGCTGAGCCAGAAGGGAAGCCCAAGAATACTGGAGTGAGTAACCTATCCCTTCTCCAGTGGATCTTCCCGACCCAGGAATCAAACCAGGGTCTCCTGCATTGCAGACAGGTTATTTACCAACTGAGCTATCCAGGAAGCTTCATCAAGATGAAACCTCTTTCTGGCACACTAAAAATGTGGGAAGGGGTAGAGAAAGAAAGAAGGAGGCAGGGAGAGGGCAAGAGGGAGAGAAAGAAGCAAGTATAAGAACAGTAGATTTGCCAAAGGGACAGCGGCCACAGAAAAGTATCCACTTCTCTGTTTCCTATCCTGGAAAATCATCCGAGTGGTTCCCCTCTTGGTTTTCCACATGACTAAACCCCACGGGTCTCAGTTAATCATGCTTGGGCCCGCCTGGCTGCCTCTCAGTTCCTCCGGCGCCTGCAGAGCCCTGCAGGGTGCAGACCCGGGCACACCACCCACCCCCTCCCACCTTCCTCCCCCCTCACACCCACACCAAGGAGGGGTCCCACCAGGGACCTGGCTGAGTGTGGGGCCAGCCCGGGGTCTCTGGACCTCACAGCATGGAAGGGCCCTTCCGACTCCTGGCTTGCTTGGTGTGCATCGTCCCGATGGGTGAGTTTCCCACTCTTCCCTCCAGCGCATTTTCAGAAGAGAATAGGTGCTCGTAAACTTGGAAGGACAGTCCTCTCCCTGCACTCAGGGCAGCTGGGTGGCCAGGGCCTCCGGGCCTGTGGGAAGGGAGAGCTGCACTTTGGGAGGCTGTGGTGACAGAAACCGTAACTCTAAGTCCAGGCTTTGCCTTGGGTTCTGGGGACTTGAGGCAGTGCCGAGCTCCTCTGGGCTTCAAGGTCCCCACCTGCAGAAAGGTCACCTACCCCACCCTCTGCTGTGAGGAGCCAGGGGGCATAATGGGCCAGCTCTGGGGAGGACAGGCTCTGGGCGGTGTGATCATCCAAGCGCTATGCATTTTAATGGGCTCCCCCGGGGAAAGTGGGGAAAGCACACGGCTGATTGTGGGTAGGGGTGGCAACTTCCTGTGGGCAGTAGGCAAGTGATCGAGGGCACCCTTCTGCCCAGCAGGAACCCCAAGAAGGGAGTGGGAACTCTTACTGGCAGGCTTCAGCAACAGTGTCTCTTCACTTAAGGTGACTTAGCTCAAGGAGTTGGTGTCCCTGCAATCAGCGTGTCTCAAAAAGTGGTCACAGATCATCTGCCTCAGAATCCCAGGGAGGGCAAACCTCTGTTAAAATGCGCATTCTTCAGCTCTGCTCTGCAGAATCAGAAAATGTCAGGAGCAGGGCCCAGGAGCCTGCATTTTCAACCATCTTCTTGGGTGATTCTGATGCAGGATTCAGTCGAGGGCCCCTGGGATAAGTGACAAAGGCAATCCCCATGTCCCCACTGTCCAGGCCCCTGTCTTCTCCTCTACCCTACTCAGGCTGAGACATCCCTCTCGTGACATGTCCCTGGACTCAGCATCCAGGCCTCTCTGTGTACAGCCACTGGCCACTGATATCACGGTGCTCCAAGCTATTAGTCAATCTTCCTTAGGTGGAGTCCTGTCTCCACAACTGGATCATAAACTCCCACTCCTGGGCCCCTCAGGCCTTTCTCTCTAGCTTTCAGCACTGAGCAGAGTCCTACTGGGGGCTGATTTGAATAGTAACAGCAAGTACCTCTTATTAAAGGCTGGGCACTTTAAGTACTGGGCTTCCCTGTGGCTCAGCTGGTAAAGAATCCACCTGCAATACTGGAGACCTGGGTTGGGAAGATGCCCTGGAGAAGGGAAAGGCTACCCATGCCAGTATTCTGGCCTGGAGAATTCCATCGACTATATAATCCGTGGGGTCACAAAGAGTCAGACATGACTGAGTGACTTTCAGTCACTCACTCACTTTAAGTATTAATAGTCATTCAAGTAAGCATCATAATCCTATGAGAAAGAAACTATTACATTCTCTTTTCACAAATGAAAACTGAGGCACAGAGGGGTTCAGTGAGTGGTGCAGGGTGAAGCCGGGATTTGCTCTTGGGGATGTGTGCCTCAATCTGGGGCCACACCACCAGCTCCCACGCAACACTGCCCATGGTCCCACCCATAAAGCCCTGTGGTGGTGGCTGATAGGGGAGGGGCTTTCTTTGGCCAAGTTGACCCAATTCAGACATCTTTCTGGATGATTTAGGGTTGGATCCCACACAGAGAATGGGGCTGGAGGAGGTGACCCTCCCCAGGCCTGGGGGCAGACGGGAGAGTGGGTCAGAGAAGCACTGAAGCTTGGCTCTGCTATTTGCCAGCTGGATGGCTCTGGGCATGCTTAGTAACTTCAGTTATGTCTGACTCTTTGTGACCCTGCAGTCTGCCAGGCTCCTCGGTCCATGGGATTCTCCAGGCAAGAACACTGGAGTGGGTTGCCATGCCCTCCACAAGGGGGTTTTCTGGACCAAGGGATGGAACCCACGTCTCTGGCGTCGCCTGCAGGGACAGGCGGTTCTTTACCACTAGTGCTACCTACAGGTTGCTTAACTTCTCTGAGCCTCGTTGAACAGGGGTCCCCACCACTTCATGGGCGCTGCGAAGGAGAATCCGGTCATGAGTGGAAGGCCCCCAGCACAGATCTGGCGCTCAGCAGCTGGGCGGTTAAACGGCAGTGAAATGTTGCTCAAGTCAGATAGCTTCCAGGGCTGTTTTGTTTGGGATTGTTTTTTGTCCTCCTCCTCCAAGAGTCAGCAGCAATGAATCAGACAAAAAAGACAAAAAAAAAAAAAAGAGAAAACTTAGAGGAAGCATGAGCAGTCACATGCTGAAGTACAAAACCCAAACCACACAAATGCTCCAGCTGTGTCACAGTTCTTCAGGAAGGCTGGGCATCCATGGGAACCATGGCAACTGGCCCAGGGAGGGGACTCCCTCTTCTCGTGGCCAGCAGCTGCTTCCTGCTTGAAACCCGGAGGTCGTGAATTCTGGGGGAGCAGCGTCTCGCTGCCTGAAACCCCTCTGGGGCCGTTCACCCGGGAGCCTCTCTGCAGGCTGGCGGGCCTAGAAGAGGCCAGAGCTCAAGCCGCCCGAGGGCAGGGAGATCCCAGGCCACAGTCCCGTCCTGCCACACCTCTGAGCGAGCACAGGACCCTGGGCTGGCCTTCGGCATGGGAGGAATTCATGCAGGAAACATCCCCCTCTCCCATTTTCTGGACCTTCTCCCTCATTCTGGCATCCCCGACCTGCACCCGGTGCCCTGGGGCAACCCCTCATCCCCTGGGGGCCCACACCACACACTCTCTTTTGTCTTTCCTTTCTGTCTCCCCACAGATCTGCTTTTAGAAAGCGGGCGATGTCAGGGGACATGAGAGGTGGTAGGAAGAGCGGTGGTCTGGGAGCTCCGGCCACCTGGTGACCTCGGACAAGACCTCTGTTGGTCCCCAAATCTCTGATGACTGGTGCAGTGACCGCAGTGGTTGCCAACCTGAAGGACCATCGTGCTGGGCCTTTGATGGCAGCTCATTTCCTCTTCACCACAACCCCGCAAAGTGAAGACCCTTGTCCTTGTTTTCAGGGACGCTCAAGGAGGTCAGGGGACTTCTGGGTGTCAGAGCCTGGATGAGACCTGGAGTCTCCCGAGGCCAGGCTTACCCTCGACACTGCCTACACCTGTGTGCAGAGGGTGGTGAGCCTGAGGCAAAGCTTGGGGCTCAGAGGAACTTACTTTGCTAGCTCTAAACTTCTGCAGAAAAACAAACTGGAAAGGCAAGACGATTTGCACAGTCACCCAAGGTCATGGGGGGTTTATTTGGGATGCAGCGAAAGGTCAGGGACTGCTGTCATGGGCCCAGGAAGAAATGAAGATTGGATGAGCCAGAACACTTCCTCTGTCCCTGGTGGGTACTGTGGCCAGCAGCTGAGACTGAGAAGTCCTGCCCCCGGAGGAGGAGGGGTGTAGGAGTAAAAGCACGGCAGGGAAGGCTGAATCAGAACTCCCAAGAGCAACGCCACGTGATGGACACTGGCCCCGGGGCAGGCTCCGCTCAGGGCCCTGCATCTCCATCAGCCCAGCGAGAAGGTCCAGATCCACAACCACGCAGCCAGAGAGGCAAGGGTTAAAGGGGAAACAGGACAACCGAGGGCAGAGGGGAACAGTCAGGCCGTTCAACAGCTCACTTGTCCCTTTGCCTCCCCTGTACCCTGGAACCTGAGGGGTCTGCTTCTCAGTGGAGGATGGACTCCTGTTTCTGCTCCCTCCTCTCCCCTCTGGTCTCCCTGCTTTTCTCACTTTTTCTCTGCTAATAACCTGTCTGGACTGCTACATGCAGGCCCGGAAGGCAGAGTTATTGAGAACAAACTGCAGGCAGAAAGGAATTGGAAATGTGAGAATGGGGTGTTCAGGTTCTGCAGACGTCTCTATCGCCGAGTCCCTGTCCCACCCTGGCACCCCTGGCACAGGGCTTTGGAAGCTGATACTCAGTGCTGCAGCCCCCAACCTCTCTCAGTGAGCATCATCACCATGGGGAGACAGGAGCAACTCAGACAGCTTAGTAAGTGGCTGTGCGGGACCATCAGACGTGGGCGCCTCTTTCTGAGTAGCTGAATTTGCTGGATAACTAATAGCTTGTTTTAAAATACCTGAAGTCTCTCAATTAATTTTCAATTGCCATATTTCTAAAATGCTTACTAGACATCTTCGTCATTTTCATCAAGATATCATTTTCTGACATAGACTTTTAGATTTAAAAGTCTCCTTAGCAAACATCTACAGACGTCATTTCACAGATGAGCCCACTGAAGCCAGAGCTACGAGGATTCACCTAAAGTTACAAAGTCACGGCCAGTCTAGCCAGGGCTATAGCCCCAGACAGCCTGAGACTCCATCTGAGGGGCACGTCTCTCATGGCAATGAACCCTTCCAAGGTGACTCAGGTCACAGCCGTGAGCATCTGTTCCTCCAGCCTACTGTGGGGAGTGATGCCTCAAGGAGCTCTGCACTTACTCATCCTCTGAAGGGTCCCATTTGTGCTGCACTTAGATCATTTCCGTCCTGAGTCATCACATTATTTTTTCTGAACCCTCCTCCCTGACAGAAAGCTGATTATCATCCCTAGCTGCTTTCAGTGGACCTACAAACAGAAGTCACTTTCTAGCTTTTCAATCTGTTATTTCCCTAGGCTGGGAAGCTAATTAAACAAACTTGTTAGAATTTTAAGCAAACAAAAAACAAACAGCGGCTGAGCCAGTCTGTAAACACACTGAGGAGGCAACTGATTGGTATGGTAACTGCATTCCCAACACCCGGCACAGGCTTAAGCACCTGACGGACCTTCAATAAGCTTCTATTGTGTGAAAAAATACAGGAATCTCAGGTTAGCTAAGGGCAAGGCCCGTGCTATTGCACGCCTAAGGTGTCAAGTTGAGCCACAGCTAGTGCAGTGTCTGGGGCCAAAACAATCCCCCCACTGCGTCGCTTGAGTTTTCTGCCCAGAGTCCTCCTTCCGCACCACTGGAAAGCACTGCCCCCTGCTCCCTCCTGGTCCCAGTCTGTCTGCAGAGCTAGTGAAGGAGGGAACTAACGTCGCTGAGCGTTCGCTGAGTGACAGCTCTGTCCAGGTGGCCTTCATGGGTGACTTCATTCCATCCTCAATCTTATGAGGAAAGTACCATGTTCCCCATTTTGCATCAGAGGAACCTGGAGACTTGGGACATTAAGCAACAGACGCCACCCAAAGATCTCCCTGTAAGTGGATCAGCCTAGGTGCCAGGGACAGACTGGGTCCTTCAGACAAGTGAGAATGTCATCTGCCTTCAGCTATACCAAAGCGGGAATGCTGTTCACAGCACCCCATGGCCCACCATTGAGGGGAGGCATTTCGGGCGGTACGAAGAATTCAGGCCTCCTGTTGACACTCAGAGGTTGACAGAGATGAGGCAGAGGGAGTAGAGACCCTCCCTATGAAAGAGGCTGTGGTTCCAGCTCAGGGGCCATCCCTGCCCTGTCCTAAGAGATATGCAGAAGCTTCAAGAAGGAATGGTAAATGTCACGGGAACTGGGGAGCTTGGATTCCTGCCAAAGCCAATGTGCTTGCTCCCTGGGTACTTCCTGCCGGGACTTTCCTCACCTCGAATCCCCTGGGTAGACTCATCCCACAGTGAATCCCGTGCCGCCTCTTGGAAGCACACACAGTAACTAAACTGTCACACCTTGTGAAAGGGCCTCTGTGTGCCCTCTCTCCTCCTAGAGCAGAACTCACTCCGAGAGGGAAGGGCCCTGGCCAATCACACGCCAGGATGCTCCCAACCCAGGCTGCCATCCTCAGGCAGACAGAGTCCAGGGACATGACCCACCTGTGGTCAAAATTCAGCCTCTGTACACCGGTGTCGGATTTAAGTCTTGGGGACAGAGTTTGGGGTGAAGTGGAAAGAAAGAGCTTTATTACTTTGCCAGGCAAAGGGCTAATGCCCTCAACACTGCCTTTTGGACACTGGGAAGAACGTGGGCCTCCTGGTGACCTAAACTGTGTGTCCTGTCCAGGAAGGGTAGTGAGGAATCATATAATATTCAAGGAGAAGGGTGTGATGGGCTCATGGACATTCTTTTGATTGGTTGCTGATGACGTAATTGGGAGTCAACATCATCTTCTGGTTTCAATTAGTCTGGGGTCTATGCGCTTGTGGGCGGCATACAGTTAACTTCTTCTACCTGGTGGGAGTTTCAGTATCTGCAAAACAGCTAAAGGACATGCACAGAATATCATCTATAGTCCTTGTGCAGGTGTGTTAAATCGCTCAGTCGTGTCCAACTCTTTGCAACCCCATGGACTGTATAGCCTGCCAAGCTCCTCGGTCCATGGGATTCTCCAGGCAAGAATACTGGAGTGGGTTGCCATGTCCTCCTCCAGGAGATCTTCCAGACCCAGAGATCAAACCCGCATTTCTTCCGTCTACTGCATTGGCAGGCAAGATCTTCACCGCTAGCCCACCTAGGAAGCCCCATAGTCCTTGAGGAAGAACTAAAGGCCCTTGCCTGTTTATTGGCTAAAGTATTATTGTTTTGTCTTGCTTGCTTGTTTTCCTTTCTTTTTGCATTTTCCCTTCTCTGATGAAGTTTATTTTTTGTCTAAGGTTTTTCTACAGACAAAAGGCAGGTGGTAGACATGGGTGGGGCTCTATCCTGCGGAGGCCTCGTAGGTTCCTGCTCAGTAACACTTTGAGGGGAAGACTTGGCTCTGCCTGCTTGATCAAGTGACCTGGCCGAGTCTCTCTGCCCTCTGAGCCTCAGATTTCTTTCTCCAAAGGCGGGCCAATAACAGTACCCCATGCATGGATTGCTGCGCTTATGAAATAAGGTTCGAAATGTCTCCCCCTAAGCCCCCAGAGCACATGTACTCTGGCCCCCTTATCCTCTCACATCTGCATCCTCTATGTTGATGTCTGTACTCCATTTCGCCCTCTGCCTAGAATGCCTGCAGCCTACCTCAAACCCCACTCCTTTCCCAAGGCTCTTCCAAGGTGGCAGCTCCTCTCTCGTGGGGCCTCCAATCAACCCCCTCCACCCACCCTTCCTGCCAACCTGAGCTCCCTCCCTTCTGCGATTCAAGTCAACATCAGCTACTATGTGGCAGGTGTGTGTTGGGCTACAGCCACACAAATACGATCCCCACTTATGGTCCCTGCCCTCCAGGAGCCCCTGGGTACCTGGACAAAAGTTGCAGTTGAGTTCTGGGGCATGGAGAAAGGGGCACCAGACCCAGGCTTGGGGCTCAAGGAAAGTCTCCTACTGTAGGATGACTCAGAGAGATCTGGGGACAAGTAGGAGGGAGCTGGTGAGTGAAAGGGCCCTGTCCTACGTTCAGAGAGATCACTGTTCATGTCCCTCCTGGCAGGCTTTAGTGTAACTATGAGTTCACAGACATGCCACCCTTTCCGAGCTGTGAGCTCCAATAGGCTGATAAATTATTCTCTTATTCTTTGTAGCCCCAGCTCTGGTCCCAGTGCCTGGCTTTGAGAGGGGATGTGTCCAGAGCAATATCAAACAATCCCTGGGAAATCGATGCCTGGCTCCATGATGCTTGTGAGAGGCGGGATGTCAGAGGAGGCTGAGGTCACAGAGGGTGGGAGCACAGCGAAACTGAGGCAGGGGCTGAGCCTCAAGATTGGGAGATGCGTTCTGCAGCTGGAAGTACTGAATGAACAAGCAAACCTTCAAAAAGTTTTCTCAAATTTGGAACTAGGCCCTCTGATTATTAACTGGGCATACAGTCTCTTACCTGGCTGGGGTTCAAAAGCATATTTCCACTTGTCCAGAAGAAAGGAGATTTGGCTTAGAAACAGACTGTGTGTGGGGAAAAAAAAAGTCGTGGTTTTATTTCACTGCAAGCTCGGTGCAATCCCAAAGTGAGGTTTTATGCGAGACACAGTTCACACAACCCAATCTGTACCCCACTCTGGCTGGCCCAGCACATGTGGAGGCCCCAGGGTCAGAAAACTACACTGCATGGAGAGTACCAAGCGGCCAGTGAGGATGGAGAGGGGCAGGTGAAGGGCTGGGACATCTGCCAGAGAGGACAAGGCTTATGGGTCCGGGAGAGCCACGATGGGATCTGGGGAGGGCCATCACCGGGAGGGGAGGAGAAGGCTCCAGACAGCAACAGTGGTCACGTGAGGGGCAGGAGACATTGCTCTCCTTGGATAAGGCCCGAGTTTCTATGCCCTTAATGCACTAGAGTGCAGCAGAGGAATCAGGCAGTCCTGAGTCTGAATGCCCAGGAGGAGTGCCCTGTCCTGTAGATTATTCATAGATGGGATGGGTTCCAGCTGTGAGCTGAGGGGATTCCCATCCAAGATACAAGCTGGGCTACTGCCAAGAGCAAAGAGCACTGGACTTGGAGTCATGTGATGCAATGTATGCGAAAGAACTTGGCAAATTGCAAAGCCCTTTGGAAATACAGGGGCTGCTATATTATTCCCTGTAGAGATCCCTGCACCCAGGCACCAGCAGCTCAGCCTGCCCCCGCTCCCTGAGGAGGCACCCCTTGGTCTGATTCTCCCAGCACTGACACCCATCGGCCCACCCAGTTCACCGCTCTCCCAGAGAAGCACACACCTGCAACAAGAGGCAGTGAGTGGTCTCCAGCCCTCCCTAAGCTGCAGCAGAGTGCAGCTTGCAGACCTTAGCTCAACCACACTTCGGAGGCCCACGACATGGGAGGTGAGGAAACCTGAGCCCAAAAGCACTTGTGCAAAGCGAGGAGGCAGCGTGAAGGTCTGCCCCTCTTGGTCTCTCAGCTCCCTGTCTGGACACTGGCCTATTGGAAAGCCCACTTGGGTGAAACTGGAGTACAGAGGAACCTCAATCACCAACTCAATGCATCAGCTTCAAAACATACCACCCCTCCCAAGGTCTCCGTTGCCCCTCTGTAAGTGGGAATGTTGCTCTCCTTGGATAGGACCCGAGTTTCTATGCCCTTAGTGCATTAGAGTGCAGCAGAGGAGTCAGGCAGTCCGGAGTCTGAACATCAGCTTTGCCTCATCCTAGCTGTGTGACCTCGGGCAATTACTCAACCTCTCTGTGCCCTGTTTTATTAACATGTAACCTGGGGCTAACTCTTCTTACCTCTAGGATCACTTGTGAGGACTAAAAGAGATACCACTGGGAACTTGCTCAACACAGAGATGAACAGTAAGTGCCTTTACTACTATCATCATCAGGCGGGGGGTTGAGGGTGGGGAAATCTTATGGACAAACTGTAACCACAGGATCCCCGGGGTTTTCTGAAGCAGGGCAGGTTTGATGGGGAAAAGGTTGGGAACAGCGGGCCCCTCGGTGAGGTGGGATCGTCCTGAGTGAAGCAAACAGTCCCAGGGAAGCGGGGATGGGAAGAGGGGAGCGAGAGGGGCAGGGGAAGATCCAGGCACCTAGAAAGTCAAGGTCCTGGGAGATGCCTCTGGAGTCCCGCGGTGGGTTTCCAGACCCCACCCCTCCTCCCCCGCAACTCGCGAGGGGAGGAGGGCGCTTCCTGCGCCCCGGGAGTTTCCAGGCCCCTCGGGATGCGGGTAGGGTGGACGCAAGCGCCCGCGCTGCCCGCCCGCCCGCCTGCCCGCAGGTGCGCCCTCGCAGCGCTGGTCCATGCAGGTGCCTGCCGAGGTGAGCGCGACGGCGGGCGAGGCCGCGGTGCTGCCCTGCACCTTCACGCACCCGCACCGCCACTACGACGGGCCGCTCACGGCCATCTGGCGCGCGGGCGAGCCGTTCACCGGCCCGCAGGTGTTCCGCTGCGCCGCGGCGCGCGGCAGCGAGCTGTGCCAGACGGCGCTCAGCCTGCACGGCCGCTTCCGGCTGCTCGGCAACCCGCGCCGCAACGACCTGTCGCTGCGCATCGAGCGCCTGGCGCTGGCCGACGACGGCCGCTACTTCTGCCGCGTCGAGTTCGCGGGCGACATCCACGACCGCTACGAGAGCCGCCAGGGCGTCCGGCTCCGCGTGACGGGTGAGCGCGCCGCCCGACTTCGCTCGCCGCGTCCCGCGGGGCTCTCGGTGAGGGGTCTGGGCTGGGATCCGAGGGGTTACAACGGGCACATCCCTTCCTCTAGAGCAGTGTGCTCTCACACCTGGAAGGGCCACAAGCCCCCAGGTAACTGGTTCAGAGGCCGCGGAATCCTGGCCCCGGGTCGGGCTGGGTGGATGGAGCCTGGGATGGGTGCTGCAATGAAGCTCGTAGTGAGTGAGTGTGCCCCAACAGCCCTGAGACCAGCGGGAAGAAAAACGAGGAACAAGGGCTGCAGTGGGCCGTGCTCACTGACGGGGTCACAGGGAGCCCACCACGTGCCCAGCACTTCGCTAGACCCTGAGGTTTAAGGATGGGGGACCAGGATCCTAGAAAGGCGATTCTCAAGCCTAGCTAGCTCTGGAATGACTTAAGGAGCTTTAAAAAAAAAAAAAATTTCAAGATCCCCCGCTGTGGGGGACCCAGGCGTTCTGGGTGTAGTTTGGCTCTGCCAAGAACCACTCATGTGCCCTTGGGCTGGCTGGGCAGCCTCTCTGACCGCACTTCAGTTTCCTCGGACTTGTCCGCCTCAGTCTCACGGATTTGGTGAATCCGTCTCCACTCGAGATGTCAGTGAGGTTGTCTGGGGAGTGCCCTTGAAATCTCTCCAGCCGACTGCCCCCCCCCAACCCCAGCCCAACCCCGCGCGCCCCTATCGTGCGGCTGCCTGCGTGCATGCTGTCGCTTCAGTCGCCTCCCACTCTTTGTGACCCCGAGCCACCAGGCTCCTCTGTCCATGGGATTCTCCAGGGAAGAATACTGAGTGGGTTACCATTCCATTCTCCAGGGGATCTACCGGACCCAGGGATCGAACCCGCGTCTCCTAGGTCTCCTGCTTGCACACGGGGGTTCTTTGCCACTAGCGCCACCTGGGGAGCCCCAGGCATGCGCTATCACGTAGGAATGACGTTTAGAAAGCACTTGCCCAGGCACCCCGCATGAATTAACCTGTCAGATCTTCCCCAGAACCTCATAAAATAAGTGATCCCCACTTTACACGTGAAGAAACTAAGGCCCAGAGCGATGGAATAACTTGCCAAAGGCCACACCTGTTCTGGGAACCCAGACGCCCTGGCTCCCCGAGCGCCTCTCCCTTCTCATATCCTATCCCCGCTCCCTCCTCCAACTCTCTCCGCGAAGGGGACAGGGAGGGCTACCCCTTGCCGTTTCCTTTGCCCGCCGCTGCTCTGACCGCGCTTTGCTTTCTCCCGGGTCCTCCTTCGGCCGCCGCCCGCAGCCGCCCCGCGGATCGTCAACATCTCTGTGCTGCCAGGCCCGGGGCACGCCTTCCACGCGCTCTGCACCGCTGAAGGGGAGCCACCGCCCGCCCTCGCCTGGTCCGGCCCGGCCCTGGGCAACGGCTCGGCCGCCACGCGAAGCCCAGGTCATGATCACGGCCACCAGGTGACCGCCGAGCTGCCCGCGCTGGCCCACGACGGCCGCTACACGTGTACGGCCTCCAACAGCCTGGGCCGCGCCGAAGCCAGCGTCTACTTGTTTCGTTTTCACGGCGCCTCTGGGGCCTCGGCGACTGCCCTCCTGCTAGGCGCGCTCGGCCTCAAGGCACTGCTGCTGCTCGGTGTTCTGGGCGTTCGGGCCGCTGCCCATCATCGCCTAGGTGGGTGCGACCCTGGGCCAGGATGGGTGCTGAGGGCAAGTGGGGTCTCCTCCAGGCTGACCACCTGGCGTGACCCAACTGGAACTTCATTTATGCACCTGTGCATCTCCTTCTCCTCCCTGGTCAAGCCCAGGAGGTACCGGCCAGCATGAGCCAATTTTACCATCAGGAAGCTGAGGTCAGAGAGGTTAGGGAACTTGCCTCCAGCCTACAGTCACAGAGATATACTCACCCTTTTGCCAAGTGCCCCATAAATGACTCAACCCGAAGGGCCCTGACCACACACAGGCTTTCCCAAATAGCACCATTTCATTCATTAGGTTGCAACAGCATCCTGAGCACTAACTACATGTTGCACAGGGGCTGGAAATACACAGAAATGAATATGACATGGTGCCCTGCCCTTGAATGGGATGCTGAGAAGTAAGCAGATAATTGCAGTCTGCAGAGAGAAGTGCGCTCAACCCAGGTACTGCAGAGGCCCAGACGCCTCTCTCTGATGGGGCGTTGGGACAGGAGCCAGGCGGCAAGGCTGTGCACAGTAAAGGGAGGCTAAACCAAAAGCTGTAAGCAGCTGGGAGCTGGGAGGACAAGGAGCTAGCAGTGTTCCTAGCAGAGGGCACAGCGCCTATGCAAGCGTGGAAGCTTGAACTAGCAAGCTGTCTTCAGAGAGCCGTGGCCACCCCTCCCTACTCTCACTAAGCTGGATGGGAGATTTGTTCTGTGCCCCAGAGAAGGGGCTTCCCAGAGCCTCTCAGCTCACCCAGGTGAGTAGCACCAGCCTCAGACTCTCCCGGGATGAAATCCAAAATTTGCCACAGTTGCCTTGGCTGCCATCTTTGCTGTGGCCATGCTAGCTTTCTCTCAGGGTCTTCAAACCCACCAAGAATTCTGTGCTTCAGGGGCCTCAGAAAAGCAGGTCTCCCTGCTAGGTGTGCTCCTCACTCCCTGTCTTCCTAGGTAACTGTCATCTTTCAGGTTACTCCTTCACATTCTGCTGGCTAGCTCGTCTTGGGGTGGGATGGGCAGCCGGGCTTGGAGGCCAGAGGCCACCGCGCAGATTCATGCCTCCTCTCTCTCTGTCCCTCACACAGAGCACCCAGTCACCCCGGACGCTCCGCCAAGGTAAGCGAGCTAGCCCACCCCCACCTCGCCCCTCTCTGGTTCCCACTAGCAAAGGGGTGCAAGCTTCTCAGGCAGAGAAGCACAAGAAGAAACAATGGACAACAGGCTGGGGCAGGGGTTCTAGCCCTTCTCAGGGTCAAGGCTCTCCCTGCTGCGCCCTGAAGCTCCTGCTCCTTCAGTCCGCCAAGGCTGACCAGCGAGACCAGGCCATGCCGACCTGCCTCCGCACTCCTGTCCCACCACGTTCCCAGCACTGACTTTGGGCCTCGCACTGGCCTGTCTCCCAGGCCAGCTGCTTGGTGTCCATGCTGTTGAAGGTCATTTTTCTGTGCCTTCCTTATCTGCACCTAGAGGCATCCCTGGAGATGGTGTTTTTCCTCTCGAAGTGCCCAGTGCTCTAGAACAGATCCCCACAAAAGCCACCATAAGGCAATCATTGTCTCAGACACCCTGCTGAATGAAGGCTTTGCAAGCAAAATGTCAGTAGAGGTACTGAGGGCTTGGTTGAGGGCCCACAGACCTAAAAGGTAGGAAGTATGGACCTTACCCCTTCTTGGTGTCTGTCCAAGTGAAGCTCCATATTATAGAACAAATGCTGTCTGGGATGCTTGGGGGAGGCAGGAAGCTGGTGACAGCCGTCTAGGACCCCTTAGACAAGCCTAGGCACTCCTATAGCTCCGCTCCACTTGGGCCTGGGGGCTGGGAGAGCCACACTGCCAGCCCAGAACCCTCTCTGCAGATGTCCACTTAGCAGTCCCCCACATTCTAGAATACCTGCGCAAAGTCCCTTTTCTTTACTAACTTACTATTGCACCAGGGCACCTAAATCAGAAAGCTGACCATTGCTCAAAATATCTGTTGATCCCTATCATGTACTGGGCACTGTTTTGGATGCTAAAAGTAAAGCAAAAGTCCTCCATCTCAGAGAACTCACACTTGAATGTGGAGAATTTTAATAAATACCTAAACAAGAGATCTTAGATTATACAATAAGGCTGTGGGGGGCGGGGGGGAATGGACAAGGCGATAGAGCAAAGCCCCAGGAGAGGGAGGTGCCACTGGGTTGTGGCTGCTTCAGACCCATCATCCTGTCTGAGGACACCGAGAGATGGGAGGCAGGCACCCATATGGGCAGGTAAGGGTGCTAGGGGCAACTGGGAGGCAAAGGCTCAGGCGTGACCCAGGGAGGGGGCAGGGAAGGCAGGCAGGCTGCGGGATTTACCCTGAGTGTGATGGGAAGTCGGTGAGTGGTTTAAGTAGGCAAATGGCCCCATCTGAACAGGAGTGGAGGCAGGAGACCTGGGAGGGCTGTCGATCAGGACTGTGGCTGGCCCGGTTGCTTGGTGGAAGGTGGCAGCAGAGAGGGTGGGGAGATGGGCAGACAGAGGCAGGGCTGGCCAGAGGCCTGCTGGGCAGCACAAGCAAAGATGGGACACACAGAAGCAGGGCAGGCAGAACCCTGCTGGGCAGCACGGTCAAAGAGGGGGCGTGCAGAGGCAGGGCAGACAGAGGCCTGCTGGGCAGCACGAGCAAAGGAGGGAGCCAGCAGTTCTGGAGCTGAAACCCTGGTGCCGCTTACAGAGCTGAAGACAGGGAGAGAAGAGGGGCGGTGGAGAGCCCCAGGTGGGCATGTAGGCATGTAGGGCATGGGGGATGTAGGTCTGAGAGGCCCAGGAGGATGTCCCGGAAGTCAGGAAAGCATCTGGCGCTCAGGAGGCCTGGCCTGGAGGTGGGTTTTGAAGCCACAGACGATATCCCTTTGAGAAGACAGAGACTCTGATCTGGGACGCTGTCTCCTGGGTGTCCCTTCCCGCGTCTGCAACTTCTGCTGCTGCCCAGCCTCCAACCTTTGCTTGGTCTCCAGGCCCTGTTGGACGTAGACCCCTTGACGCCCATCTCATCCCCGCTTCCACCCTTTCCTGGGCTGAGGTTTGGGCAATCAGAGACCTCTCCTGTTTGGGTGGTCAGCCAACTTTCTCCTGTCCACAGGCCCCAGGCTCAGGAGTCCAATTATGAGAATTTGAACCAGATGAGCCCCCGGGGCCCACCAGCAGCTGTGTGCTCACCATGAGGAGCCTATTGGCCACCCGCATCCACTGGTCACCACGAGGAACAAAGGCCAACAGGAGGCTTGGCTGGGACAGCCCTTCCTGGCTCCCAGGCACTTTGACAGCTCCAGCCTGGCAACACCCCGAGGTCAGGACCGTGCTCACAGAGGCTCAGAGGTCTCCTGTGTGGACTTCTGTCTTCAAGCCCCAGCAATATTTCTCTCTAGGGGGCAGCAGTTTGAAAGTGTGTGTATGTGTGTGTGCACATGTGTGCACAGGAACACAAGTGTGACCCTTCTGGAAAGCTCTTTTCACCTTTTTCTACTTAGAGCAAAGCAGGCAGGACACTGGTCAGATGGGTCTCCAGGCCCTGGCTCCATCTGGGTTCTGTCGCTGACTTGCTTCGGGGGCCAAGGCACTTTTTTGCTTCTCTGTTGAACTCGTCCACTGTCGAACACGGACAGTATCATTCTTCCCTCTCCGCTTAGGGGTTATCAGGGTCTGAGCACAAAGTGGGTGTGGAAGGGCTTTGGGCAGTACAGGGCCGTCCACAGGTGTGAGCAGGGTTACAGGCCCCTCCTTGCAGAGCCGGCTTGAACAAGTGTAGCTGCCGCCCCAGCCCTGCTGAGAGTGAGGAGCCCAGAGAGCAAGCCTAGGGCTGGGCCATGCCACCTGCAGTACCAGAAACATCAAATCAGCAACGAGGAGTCCAGTGTTCCTGCACCCTGAGGTCTCCTCTGCAACTGTCCCACTCTGCCCACCTCTCACCCCATCAGCTGCTCTGCCCTGCCTTCAGCTGGGACCTCTGGAAGAGGAAACAAAACACCCATCACCTCAAAGCATCTGAAAATTCACTGTCCTTCCCACCACAAGCTGGGAAGTGTGAGGACCAGTCTGGGCCACAGGGAGTCCGTGGGTAAAGCAGCCGCAGCTCTGACCTGCCTCTGCCTGCTTCTTGCCTGGATGTGCACCGGCCAGAAGTCCCAGGAGTTTCCCACCTGCCCAAGTGCTGCCAGGCTGCCTCTGGGCCACGGCCTTCCATTCTCACACTGGATCATTTTAGCTCCTGCAGTCCTTGGGGACAGGTTGGGGGATGGGGGGGAGGCGTGCTTGGGACTGGACAAGCTAGCAAGAGAAAAGGGCCACAGAGATTGGGGACGTAAGAGGCAATGGGAACACACTTTCTTTCCTCCAGAACTTTTCCAGAAGCTGCAGTGGTAGCTGGGGTCCTTTCTGATGCTTTCTGCAGAGACGGCGCAAAGTCTGAAGGGTCTTCACAAGTTAACAAGCAGGGCGGGGGGTTAGGAGTTTCCTCCCCTCCTCCTGGAGCCATCGCCAGAGTGAAAGGGTAATGGCAGCTCACAGTTAACTCAGGATCTATCAGGAGCCTGTCTGACTTGCTCAGAGGTCAGAGGAGGTGGCATCCATACCTCGCTGGGCAGGTATACTTTGGGACACCTCCACGGAGAGTCCCGTGTCATCAGGGAAGGACACGGGGTGGTGTGTCTGTCTTAGAGCATCTGCGTGGTCTTTGAGGCTAGTTTCACAGCCCAGAAAAACGTGATAGGAATTGTATCATATGCCTTGTTTTGTGCTAGCAGTTGGGCCAGTGTTTGGGGACATAGAAGTAAGGCCGGGCTAGGTCATGCTGCATTAACAAACCCCAGTCACAGTGACTAGAACAGTTAGGTTTCTTCTCTTCAAAGCTGCCTGCTTGGCACAGACCATCAAGAGGCTGTGTGCATTTTACTTGCTCTGGGACCCAGGCTCCCAGGGGCCCACCCTCTCTAATGTGCATTGCTGGGTTGGATCAAAAGAAAGCTTCAGAAGGTCTTCCACTTGGGATCATAGTGCATTGGCCAGAACTAGCCAGTGGGGAGGTCCCAGGAGACCTCTATGGGCTGGGCAGTGGGACCCTTCACCATACCTAGAAGGAAGGAAGCTGGAGCCTTTGGGAACAGCCCTGAAAATTCCACTGGGGGACTGTCTAGGGGTTCTCATGCTAGTGAGCAACACAGACCAGTAAGCGGGAATCACATCTGCTGGGCATCAGTCTGCTGGGGGTTCTATAGGAGCACCTAAAAAGGGCTGACTGACCCAGTCTTCTTGGAGGAGGGGACATGGAGATGGTACACGTTGGCCATGTAAATGGGGGAGAATGGAGATTGGGAGGTAAGGGGGAAAAAAACCAAAAGGGACATTCTGGGCGAAGGCCAGGAGGTAAGCGTGCTGTCTAAGCAGTGGAAAGTTGCTGGAGCACCAGGCAGAGGCAGCGTGTCTGGAGCCGAGGCTGCAGCATGGAGGCTCCCAGGCGCGGAGGGTGCTGCCCCAGCAAGAACGAGCAGCTGAGCCTGGGTTTCTACCTTCAGACCTTAGGCTGTCGGAGCAGCATTTTCCCGATGGGTTCCAAGGATCACCTGCATCAGGGACACCTGGGGAGCTTGTTCAACTCCTCGTTCTCAGTACCCCTTGGACCACCCAAATCACAGGGTATATGAGGGCAGGCTCTATAGATAAAATATCCAGGGGATTTTGGCCCTAACTTTGTAATATGATTATTTTCAAACACACACACACACAACTGGAAAACTAGATCATACAGATACCCACTACCTACATTCAACACTTCCTAACATTTTGCCGTATTAGTTTAATGCACGTGTGTGTCCGTGTGTGTGTGTGCACGCATATATATTTGGCTGAACCATTCAAGAGTAAATTGCAGAAATCACAGTACTTGACCCTTAAATATCTCAGCTGTGTCTCCTGAGAACAAGTGCTGTCTCCTCCATAACCTCAAGGCCATTATCACATTTGAAAAAATTAACAATTATTTAATAATATTGTTGTGTCACCCACATTCATATTTCTCCAACTGTCCTTTTTTAGCTTGCCCCCAACGAGTTGACTCCAGGCGGTTTTTAGGCGAGATGACCGGAGACTCCCTCTGAGTCAGCCCACTTGTCAGGGTGCTGGCTGCCCCCGGTGATCCTCCCTGCAGTGTTCGCGCTTGGAGGAGAACTTCCCGCGGGCTGGGGCAGCAGTATTCCTCTCTGCTGCAGGGCTTCAGACACAGAGATGGACCGGGGGAGGCCCAGCGAGGAGGGAGAGCCCAGGCGGCCTCCTGCCTAGTCTCCAATTAAAGGGTCTGCTAAGGGCAGAGGGGAGGGTGGTGAGGGGACTTGACCATCCCCAGAGCCCCTTGCCTGCCCGGAAGCCTGGTGGTCCTGCAGCTCACTTCTCTCAGAGCACCAAGATGCAATCAGTGGCAAGCAAGGAGCAAGCAATGGGCAGTGGGCTGAGTCAGCAGTGTCCTAGAGCCTGAGAACTGACCCGGAGATGTGATGTTTTGAAGATAGCACATGGCAGTGTGGTGCAGGGCACAGTGCTCTCTGCTCCTGGCCACCTACCAGGCTGCTCTTGGAGGCAGGCAGTGGGAGGAAGGATGACTACTGCCCAGGTGCCCGCCCAGGTCTGCCAAGAGCACCCCACACCTCTGCCTTCAAGGAGCTATTAATAATATCCTAAATTTTAAATTGAGATGTAGTTACATGAGAAATAATACCCATGAGATAATGTACAATGAAGGTAGGCCTGCCTTGGGACGGAAGTGCCACTGAGTGGGGCTGAGTTTTCACATATGTACATATGCCCCTTGCCAGACTGGACAGCAAAGCCAGGTGAGGGTAGGGCTCAGCCAGGCACAGGGCCGTCAGGCCGGGGAGACCTTGTAGCCCGTGAGCTGGGGTCCTGGGCTTTGTCTTGCCTCCAGCCTGGCACTTAGGTCCAGTCCCACGACCTCCATAACAAGAGCTCCTCATTCTCTGGGACCCCCTGCGGTCCTCAACCTCCCTTCCCTTCCATAGTCCCTTGTAGTTCTCACTATAAACCTAGGAGAATGGCAAGGCTGCAGGTACCCTGTGTCACCTTCTCCTTCCCAGGTTCTCATGTGTTTTTCCTCCTCTCCTGTGCCCCTTCCTCTTTGTCATATTTTATGAGCTAAACGGAGAAAACACAGTTTCCCATTGCAAGGATACATAACTACTTGGGGTTGGAGCTCTCTGGTTTTCCCAGGTTCAGGCCCCCAGACCTTCATCTTCCAGCCTCTGTCCCCAAGTCCCACGTGTGAGTGAACTCACAAGGGCCCCAGGGCTGAAGACTTCCCCGAGAGAGCCCGACAGAGACACCTCCACCAGAGGCTTCTGGCTCTGGCCTCAGGTGGAGGGGAAAGGTGGGGTGGGGAAGGGGAAGGAAGGAGGGTGAGAAAGGTAGATGGAGGGGCCTTAAGAAAGGTTAAGGAGGACGTGTCAGGGAGCTGGTCAACCAGAGCAGATTCCCAAAAGAAATCTGGTCCAAGCCACAAATTTAGGCTATGAAAAATGTGGTGTTCGGGAGAGAGGCTGGGTTGGTCCCTTGGACCAACACACCAGGAATGTGGCTCTGTTTTCTACAAGGGTTTAGGCTAGCAGAGGAAGACCAGGAGGGAAGAGGTCTGTCTTCAGAAGAGAGGCAGGTTTCGGAGGAAGATCTTGGCTCCCTCAGTCTCTAATTTTCATTTGCCCCTTGGTGACGTGGACCGCCTCCACCTTCATTTCTCTGGGCCTTTCCCAGTGATGATAGTGTAGAGATAGGTAACCTGATTCCTGCAGCAGGAAGCATGCCAACTTGCCTCTAAGCCACCTTTCCACACAGGGCATCATCCTGGCTGCTGCTGTTGTTCAGTCACTAAGACGTGTCCTACTCTTTATGACCCCATGGACTGCAGCACACCGGGCTTCCTTGTCCATCACAACCTCCTGGAGTTTGCTCAAACTCATGTCCACTGAGTTGGTGATGCCATCTAACCATCTTATCCTCTGTCGTCCCCTTCTCCTCCTGCCTTCAATCCTTCCCAGCATCAGGGTCTTTTCCAATGAGTCAGCTCTTCCTATCAGGTGGCCAAAGTATTGGAGCTTCAGCTTCAGCATCAGTCCTCCCAGTGAATATTCAGAGTTGATTTCCTTTAGGATTGACTGGTTTGATTGATTGTCAATCAGTCCCTTGATTGACAAGAGACTCTCAAGAGTCTTCTCCAGCACCATAGTTGGAAAGCATCGGTTCTTTGACTCTCATCCTTCTTTATGGTCCAACTTTCACATCCACATATGACTGCTAGAAAAACCATAGCTTTGACTAGACAGACCTTTGTTGGCAAATTGACATCTCTGCTTTTTAATATGCTGTCTAGGTTTGTCATAGCTTTTCTTCCAAGGAGCAAACATCTTTTAATTTCATGGCTGCACAGTGATTTCAGAGCCCAAGAAAATAAACTCTGTCACTGTTTCCAATTTTTCCCCATCTATTTGCCATGGAGTGATGGGACCAAATGCCACGATCTTAGTTTTTTGAATCTTGAGTTTTAAGCCAGCTTTTTCACCCCTCTTTCATCTTCATTAAGAGGGACTTTAGTTTCTCTTTGCTTTCTGCCATTAGAGTGGCATCATCTGCGTATCTGAGGTTACTGGTATTTCTCTCAGCAAGCTTCCAGCTTGTGCTTCATCCAGCCCAGCATTTGTCATGATGTACTCTGAATAGAAGTTAAATAAGTAGATTGACAATATACAGCCGTGACGTACTCCTTTCCCAATTTGGAACTAGTTCATTGTTCCATGTCTGGTTCTTCTTGACCCATATACACATTTCTCAGGAGGCAGATAAGGTGGTCTGGTATTCCCAACTTTTCTACAGTTTTTTGTGATCTACACAGTCAAAGGCTTTAACCTAGTCAATGAAGAAGTAGCTGTTTTTCTGGAACTCCCTTGCTTTTTCTATGCTCCAACAGTTGTTGGACATTTGATCTCAGGTTCCTCTGCTTTTGCTAAATCCAGCTTGTACATCTGAAAGTTCTCCATTCATGTATTATTGAAGCTTAGCTTGAAGGATTTTGAGCCTTACCTTGCTAGCATGTGAAATGGGTGCAATTGTGTGCGTTCTTTGGCATTGCCTTTCTTTGGGATTGGAATGAAAACTGACCTTTTTCAGTTTCCTGTGGCCACTGCTGAGTTTTCCAAATTTGCTGGCATATTGAGTGCAGCACTTTAACAGCACCATCTTTTAGGATTTGAAATAGCTCAACTGGAATTCCATCACTTCCACTAGCTTTGTTCACAGTAATGCTTCCTAAGGCCCACTTGACTTCACACTCCAGGATGTCTGGCTCTAGGTGAGTGATCACACCCTCATGGTTATCCAGGTCATTAAGACACTTTGTATACTTCTGTGTATTCTTGCCACCTCTTCTTAATATCTTCTGCTTCTGTTAGGTCCATACCATTTTTTGTCCTTTATTATGTCCATCTTTGCATCAAATATTCCTTTGGTATCTCTAATTTTCTTCAAGAGATCTCTAGTGTTTCCCATTCTATTGTTTTCCTTTATTTCTTTACATTGTTCACTTAAGGCTTTCTTATCTCTCCTTGCTATTCTTTGAAACTCTGCATTCAAATGGGTATATCTTTCCTTTTCTCCTTTGCCTTTCACTTCTCTTCTCTTCTATTTGTGAGTCCTCCTCAGACAACCATTTTGCCTTTCTACATTTCTTTTCCTTGGGCATGATTTTGATCACCACCTCCTTTACAATGTCACAAACCTCCATCCATAGTTCTTCAGGTACTCTGTTCAGATCTTATCCTTTGAATCTATTTGTCACTTCCACAGTAAAATCATAAGGGATTGGACTTAGGTTATACCTGAATTGCCTAACAGTTTTATCTACTTTCTTCATTTAAGTCTGAAATTGGCAATCATAGTTCACGATCTGAGCCACACTCAAAGCCTGGTCTTGTTTTTGCTGACTGTGTAGAGCTTCTGCATCTTCAGCTGCAAAGAATATTATCAATCTGATTTCAGTATTGCCCATCTGGTGATATCCATGTATAGAATTGTCTCTTGTGTTGTTAGAAGAAGGTGTTTGTTATGACCACTGTGTTTTCTTGGCAAAGAAACTGTTAGCCTTTGCCCTGCTTCATTTTGCACTCCAAGGCCAAACTTGCCTTTTACTCCAGGTGTCTCTTAACTTCCTACTTTTGCATTCCAGTCCCCTGTGGTGAAAAGGACATTTTTTTTTTTGGTGTTTGTTAATTCCTGAAGTTCTTGTAGGTCTTCACGGAACCATTTAACTTCAGCTTCTTTGGCATTAGTGGTTGGGGCAGACTTGGATTACTATGAAGCTGAATGGTTTGCCTTGGAAACGAACCGAGATCATTCTGTCATTTTTGAGATTGCATCCACATACGGAATTTTGGACTCTTGTTGATTGTGCGGGCTACTCCATTTCGTCTAAGAGATTCTTGCCCACAGCAATAGATATAATGATCATCTGAGTTAAATTCACTTGATCTTAGCCAAAAGGCCCTTAGATTTAAGGGACCAGATCTGATAGATAGAGTGCCTGATGAACTCTGGAATGAGGTTCGTGACATTGTATAGGAGACAGGGATCAAGACCATCCCCATGGAAACTAAATGCAAAAAAGCAAAATAGCTGTCTGAGGAGGCCTTCCAAATAGCTGTGAAAAGAGGAGAAGCGAAAAGCAAAGGAGAAAAGGAAAGATATAAGCATCTGAATGCAGAGTTCCAAAGAATAGCCAGAAGAGATAAGAAAGCCTTCTTCAGCGATCAGTGCAAAGAAATAGAGGAAAACAACAGAATGGGGGAAGTCTAGAGATCTCTTCAAGAAAATTAGAGACACCAAGGGAACATTTCATGCAAAGATGGGATCGATAAAGGACAGAAATGGTATGGACCTAACAGAAGTAGAAGATATTAAGAAGAGGTGGCAAGAATACACAGAAGAACTATACAAAAAAGATCTTCACGACCAAGATAATCACGATGATGTGATCAACATCCTGGAATGTGAAGTCAAGTGGGCCTTAGAAAGCATCACTACGAACAAAGCTAGTGGAGGTGATGGAATTCCAGTGGAGCTATTTCAAATCCTGAAAGATGATGCTGTGAAAGTGCTGCACTCAATATGCCAGCAAATTTGGAAAACTCAGCAGTGGCCACAGGACTGGAAAAGGTCAGTTTTCATTCCAATCCCAAAGAAAGGCAATGCCAAAGAATGCTCAAACTACTGCACAATTGCACTCATCTCACATGGCAATCCACTCCAATACTATTGCCTGGAAAATCTCATGGACAGAGGAGCATGGTAGGCTACAGTCCATGGGGTTGCAAAGAGTCGGACACGACTGAGCGACTTCACTCACTCACACGTTAGTAAAGTGATGCTCAAAATTCTCCAAGCAAGGCTTCAGCAATAGGTGAACCATGAACTTCCAGATGTTCAAGCTGGTTTTAGAAAAGGCAGAGGAAACAGAGATCAAATTGCCAACATCCGTTGGATCATGGAAAAAGCAAGAGAGTTCCAGAAAAACATCTATTTCTGCTTTCTTGACTATGCCAAAGCCTTTGACTGTGTGGATCACAATAAACTGTGGAAAATTCTGAAAGAGATGGGAATACAGACCACCTGACCTGCCTCTTGAGAAATCTGTATGCAGGTCAGGAAGCAACAGTTAGAACTGGACATGGAACAACAGACTGGTTCCAAATAGGAAAAGGAGTCCGTCAAGGCTGTATATTGTCACCCTACTTATTTAACTTCTATGCAGAGTACATCATGAGAAATGCTGGACTGGAAGAAACACAAGCTGAAATCAAGATTGCTGGGAGAAATATCAATCACCTCAGCTATGCAGATGACACCACCCTTATGGCAGAAAGTGAAGAGGAACTCAAAAGCCTCTTGATGAAAGTGAAAAAGGAGAGTGAAAAAGTTGGCTTAAAGCTCAACATTCAGAAAACAAAGATCATGCCACCCGGTCCCATCACTTCATGGGAAATAGATGGGAAACAGTGGAAACAGTGTCAGACTTTATTTTTTGGGGGGCTCCAAAATCACTGCAGATGGTGACTGCAGCCATGAATTTAAAAGACACTTACTCCTTGAAAGAAACGTTATGACCAATCTAGATAGCATATTCAAAAGCAGAGACATTACTTTGCCGACTAAGGTCCATCTAGTCAAGGCTATGGTTTTTCCTGTGGTTATGTATGGCTGTGAGAGTTGGACTGTTAAGAAAGCTGAGCGCTGAAGAATTGATGCTTTTGAACTGTGGTGTTGGAGAAGACTCTTGAGAGTCCCTTGGACTGCAAGGAGATCCAACCAGTCCATTCTGAAGGATATCAGCCCTGGGATTTCTTTGGAGGGAATGATGCTAAAGCTGAAACTGCAGTACCTGGGCCACCTCATGCGAAGAGTTGACTCATTGGAAAAGACTCTGATGCTGGGAGGGATTGGGGGCAGGAGGAAAAGGGGATGACAGAGGATGAGATGGCTGGATGGCATCACTGACTCGATGGACATGAGTCTGAGTGAACTCCGGGAGTTGGTGATGGACAGGGAGGCCTGTCGTGCTGCGATTCATGGGGACGCAAAAAGTCAGACATGACTAAGCGACTGAATTGAACTGAACTGAGTTAAATTCACCCATTCCCGTCCATTTTAGTTCAGATTCCTAAAATGTGAACGTTCACTCCTGCCATCTCCTGTTGGGAAATTCAAAGTCAAAAGTGCAGGCTTCCCACCTTACTTTGGCCCATTCAAGAGGAGTCTAAAAGCAATGGAAATGAAGGCTAAGGAAGAACTCCCCAGCATTCCGATATAAAGTGATTTCTGGACCTGATGCTCAGGTCACTCTGCCCTCCCTGCAGCTTGGTTCCCTCTCTGAGGCTCTCCCACCCCCACCCAGGAGCTCAGGTTGTGGGAGCCTTTGCACAGTTTCATGTACCTTCTCCGACCCAGGTCACAAACACATTACAGACCTCGGAGCTCTCCCCAACTTTCTTGGGATCATCTGTCTATTCCAATTCTTAAACCTCCAAGTCTTAAGTTCTCTTTGAAACTAGAGCCCTCACCCATTGTGGTAAAATGTCCACCCATTTTCTAATTACACATTTTTCTTTTTGTGATTTCCAGCTGAAAAGCCCTGTCAACCAACTTGCCAAAAATGAGACATGTACCACATGTAAATTAAATCTGAATCATTTATTTGCAGAATTTTACTTAACCAGTTCTCATTTCTTCATGTCTCATCATTATATTAAAAAAAAAAACTCATCCTTTGTACAAGCATGTAAAATGTCAACAATAAGTAAATATTACACATTTAATGGCCAAAATAAGCTGTGGTTTTTCAAGGGCACACTAGGCATGCGGGAAGGAAAAAAAGTTGAGCACACTTAAGAAGTATTTGCTGCCACTTGAGGGAATTAAGCCACTGGAAGAAAAATAAATCCTAAAAAAAAATAAAACCTCAGTGCTCAGGAGATATTACATATGTACATTTAAAAATAAAAGTTTTAATGAAAAACATTCCTTAGTGGTTTCACTATCCCAAAACAGAGTCAGTAGTTTTATTTTCAAGTTATTGTCATCAGAAATTAAACTGATTATTTACCACTGAGTCACCAGGGAAACCCTATCTAGACTGGAGGAAACGTGAAGCACAGCCTCTACAGGACATGCCTCTGTCATGCCAGAGGGTCAGTCATCATGGACCAGGATCATCACAGGCCAGAACAAGGTCAGTATTAGCACCTGGCTAGAAGCCAAGAACTTTATCCAGCACATGCCAGATACAAATGGAAGATCACAGGAAGAGACGTTTTCTTTTTTAAGCAACACACTTACTTTGCCCATTATACTCTCCATTTTGCTTAATAAGACAAAGTTAACTGGCATCTGGTCCCATCGCTTCATGGGAAATAGATGGGAAACAGTGGAAACAGTGTCAGACTTTATTTTTGGGGGCTCCAAAATCACTGCAGATGGTGATTGAAATTAGAAGACGCTTACTCCTTGGAAGAAAAGTTATGACCAACCTAGATAGCATATTCAAAAGCAGAGACATTACTTTGCCAAAAAAGGACTGTCTAGTCAAGGCTATGGTTTTTCCAGTGGTCATGTATGGATGTGAGAGTTGGACCGTGAAGAAAGCTGAGTGCTGAAGAATTGATGCTTTTGAACTGTGGTGTTGGAGAAGACTCTTGAGAGTCCCTTGGACTGCAAGGAGATCCAACCAGTCCATTCTAAAGATCAGTCCTGGGATTTCTTTGGAAGGAATGATGCTAAAGCTGAAACTCCAGTACTTTGGCTACCTTATGCAAAGAGTTGACTCATTGGAAAAGACTCTGATGCTGGGAGGGATTGGGGGCAGGAGGAGAAGGGGACGACAGAGGATGAGATGGCTGGATGGCATCACCGACTAGATGGATGTGAGTCTGAGTGAACTCCGGGAGATGGTGATGGACAGGGAGGCCTGTCGTGCTGCGATTCATGGGGTCGCAAAGAGTCAGACACAACTGAGCGACTGAACTGAACTGAGCAGAATAGTTTTCAGTTCAAAGTTAAATTACATTAATAGTATCTCAAAATAAGCTGTAACAGTCCAAAAAGCAGGAGATAGTTTTGAAAGATAAGTGCAAAGCACCTTATTGTCAGATGTATCATGCAGGCTGGTGATGAGACCAGTCTTTGGCAGCAACTGATGATAAACCAAGCTCTGGAGCTTGACTTACCGATGATTGAATATGCCAACCAGAGGGCACAGCTGCTGAGCCGATGCTGCCCACGTGTCCAGGAGAGCGAGCGGTGCTGCTGGACGCACACTAGTGTCAGGCCAACCCCCAAGGCAGATGCCAGTCTGAGGGCACAAAACCTGAGGCCGCACACGCTCCGGCAGGTGGTGCCAGCTTATGCATGTGCTCTGGGCACCTCGTTTGTCTCACCTGAGTCCCGCCCCTGCTATTCCTGGGCATGCATGCTCAGTCACTCAGTCGTGTCTGACCCCTTGTAACCCCATGGATTGTAGCCCTCTGGGCTCCTCTGTCCATGGAATTCTCCAGGCAAGAAGACTGGAGTGGATTGCCATTTCCTCCTCCAGGGGACCTTCCGAACCCAGGGAATCAACCAGTGTCTCTTACATCTCCTGCACTGGCAGACAGGCTCTTTACCATTAGTGCCACCTGAGCTCCTGTATCGCTGGGCATGGCCCCTTGCTAATAACATGGGCTAATTTGGGTCGCTTTCTGCCAAGGGCAGCCCTGGCAGACATTGAAGGGAAGAGGACTAAGGGCACTAGGGATTTAGCCTGAAGAAGGCTGAGGTGTGGGCAGACGGGCAGGGTCAGAGGGCTGATGAGCTATGAAACTGTCCAAAGGTCTGAAGGACTATCTGTTGTAAAGGGGCAGGAGAGTAGCTCCAGCAGAACCGTAACCAGTGTCACCAGGAGGCCAGTTTCAGCCCAGTATAAAGCATAACTACAAACAGAGGCTGCCAATGGTCACCTGGGCTTGTCCATGAGGAGCGGGACTAGTGACCACAGGAAGGGGTAAGGGGGAGGCTGGAAAACTAGGCCTGGGATCCTGGCTGAGAGGTGGGGCCAGATGAGCTTCAAAGGTCCTGATTCTGCAACATCTGCTTCCTGCTCCAGAAATTATTAATTTTAGGTTTAAAAATCCAACAGAAAACTGTGTCTCACCTTCACTCAAAAGGGAAAAAGGACGTAGACACGCTACTGGTACAATGTGGACACAGCGGCTGCAAGGAAGGAAGCAGGCTGGCACTCGGTTAGAGGCTGGGCTGCTGTGGGGTTCCCACGTTCTGACTCAGCTTCCCCCACCTCAAAGAACTGAGAGACTCGGGCAACCCAGGGAGGCAGACGTGACCGGGCCAACAGACTGGTGGCCAAACTCTGAACCAGGAGACTGGGGAATGGCGTCTGTGCATCCCACTTTCTGCAGAGTGAGGTGGGGGAGCCAGGAGATCTTGGGGTGCAGTGTGCCTCTCTGGCCCATCCCGTGGGAACTGCAGAGAGGTAGGTGGAGAAGCAGAAGAGGTGCTTTTCAGCAAGCCCAGAAGCTGCCAGGTATCCTGGCCTGAACGAGATGCCACCACTGGCCATGCGCGGGGAACGTCTGTGCTGTTCTCCTTCAACACCGCTCGGCCAGGCAGTTCCTTGGTCTTATTGACCCGCTGTCAACACGCAGCACCACTGTCTCTGAAACTGGCCCTGTGCTCTCTGGAGGTGACTATTTTGCCGACAAAGGCTCATTATTCCTGAAAGCCAGTGGGCAGACTGGTCCCTTCTTTCCCAAGGGGTTACAGCAACGTAGCCACCTTTTGATCTGTCTCAGTGTCGTTACAGCCATTTCTTAGCCCAGAGCCTCTCCGAGGAACCAATGTGTGAGTAAATCTTTCACTGTTAAGCATAAAGAAGAAGTGCTTTTACCAACCGTCCCTGATAATCCAGTTGGTGTCCAAGAAAATAGATGAAATCAGGCATAAAACATCTCCATCAACTTTAACGACTGAAAAACTTTACAAGATAGTGTGATGTCCCTAAAAATCAGATTCTTACCAGCTACAACCAAAGACTGATTTATTTTTTTTATAATTTTTACAGAGCAAATACATTATAAATATTATAAATCTTCAAAAATTGAGATTAAACATAATTTTCTTTGAATGTATGTCTGTCACTCACAATTTTCACATTCTAGGATATCAGTAATTACATCTTCCTCAAAGAAAACAGCACACAGAACATTTCCTGTCACAAAAATCTTTGTTGCCGAATCAGCCATGGAGCGGCCCACAGCTTCTAAAATGTGTAACAAGGAAAGCTCTGAGATGCGTCCCTCGGAGATGGGTACTTGGTGGCCCACAGGACTTGAAGGGTAACAAGGATGGTCTTTACCAGAGCATGTCTGAGGGGCAGAACTGTTCTGTCCAACTAAAGAGATTCAAAATAAAGAACAGCACTTCCGACTGTTGGGGGAGGCACCCCAAATTGATATTTGGAAAGAGATTATCACTAGCTTAACCCATCCCACTGGTAAAAGTTCTCAGTGATTACATTTTTTTAGGTAAATACTCTCAGGCTATAGATAACCCTGAAGCAAGGCATGGTATGCCGGCTGGACAAACAAAATCAATTTTGAGCCAACAGAATCATGACTACGATGACAGAAGTCTACATGCTAATTCTGCAAGGGGGGGAGTGGTGGTGGTGAGGGGGCAATATGACAAGACCAAGAAGATGGCAGCAACATGAGGCAATGCTGTCTGCAGACAAGCTTCAGTGATGAAGGAACTGTTAACAACAGCAGGCACATGCCGATTTGAAAAAGGCCAAATTTCGATTAAGTCTCCTGACCTGCCCTGGTTTCCAGTGACCGGCAGGCTTGCCAGCTTCATTTGAGTTTAAATCTGGAGTGGATAAACAGGCAGGAATCAGAGAATCAAGGCCTCTGTTTCTGTCTCTCTCAACAGCAGGACCTTCAGACATCAAACCTGGGGTCTGGAAAGAGCTGCAAATGACATGTCTACAGGGGCCAAGTGAGTGATGTGAATGAGGGAGTGGGCCAGGGTAGGACCAAAGGGATCGTACATCTACACTGAACTGGAGAGAGGAAGCTCTGCCTACACGCTCAGCCACAGGGATCCAACAAAAGACACCTGTGCATGACTTGCTCCCCACCAACTGCCAGCACACACCCCCAATTTAGAGCAAACGGCTTCTCCATGAGGAGACATGGCTGGATGGAAATGGACATGTCACCACCTCTGCTGTCCGCTTTAACCAGGATCAAGTGGTCATGTTTGAGACAGGGACTTTGATTCAGCATTCTTATCTCCCTTCTGAGAGGCATATTTTAAGCTGTGGGGAATACCTCCCCCTTCTTTCAGAAATGCATAAATATTCAGAGCTTTTTTACTTTGAAGGAACACAACTGGGGTGCGAAAGTGAGGATTCAACATGATTCCCAAAGCAGTGAGATCTGGCACAGGAGTTGACATTTAAATCAAAGAGAAGAGAGAAGTGGCGACACACAAAAGCACCCCACCCTGGGGTCTCATGAGATGACTGGATATTCAGGAATTGAGTGGTTCTCTACCCAGTAGAACTTAGTAAGTTTCTCTTGTTCAATGAATACAAAAACTAGAGTCCCTGGAACGTTCTAAGAGCTGAGGAAACACACACATACACATGTGCACATGCACAACAGAATTATCTGGTGCTCACTCACCAACTTGCATCTATGGTCAACTAACTCAGTGGCCAAACTGCCGGTGAAACTGAGCAAAGTTACTTGTGCAACAGCAAAATTAAATGTAAACATAAATAGCAACAGGTTTACCAAGAGTCTCTGAGTTACTATCGGATGTTGTCCAAATAATGCACTTCTGGATACAGAGAGTTCACAAGAAGAGCCAGGAAGCTTTTCCCATCCTGGAGGCAATGGCCAGGATGCTTTATAAATTGTGCAGCCTGCGATATCTGATCCTGGTATTCAACGTACTGCTTACTCGATGTCAAGGATTCAAGAGTGTTCAGAGCCTAAAAGACATGGGAGACAAGAGGGTTAACCACACGGATGCATGTAACACGGTTCCTGCAGGTGTAGCGCGCCTGCTGCTGTCATGTGGCGCAACGGGGAGCCTCCCGGGAGGGCTACAGCAGTGGAGCCAGGCTTCTTAAAGGCGGGCGTCGATTAACCGGAAGCAGGAGGAGGCCAGCAGCCCAAGCTTCTCTGGCTTTGACTTCCTCTTCCTGGCCTGTGCTGTTTCCCAGTCCTTCCCCGCTGTCTTCTTCCTTATCCTCCTTGCCCCCGCGCCAGCGCTGCAGCCCGCCCCCACCAGCGCATCCTCCCCACCAGCGCATCCTCTACGTCTCTCCTGGAGCCTCAACCAGAAACCACAGGCTTCGGTTACTTGTGAGACCTGTTTTAATTTGCTGTTGGGTTTGTTCTCGGGTTGCAAAGTAATGTCGTACTAAACCATAACTAGATAAAATTCAGAAGAAACCAGTGGCTAAGTGCTGCTGAGGGTGACTGATAAGGTTGCTCTATCGGTCAAGAAACACAGCAGACAGACCAAGCTCCTCTGGTTTCCACCTAACAGAAACAGCAATGATATTCCCATGCTTCTCTTCAGGAATGAAGAAAAACGTTCTTAACTTCCATAATTTTAATTTTTCGTCCTTTCATACTGGGAGAAGAGAAAAAGACTGTAGTTAGAAAAAAACAGCAAAAAAAAAAAAAAAAAAATCACAGCAATGGTTCCTGGGGAGATGGGGAGCTTAGCTGCCCCTAGGATTCTGAACATGAACCATGAAGTGCCCCTCTCACATATGGGGACCACCACACTAGAGCACACGGGGATGAGGTGCTCTGTGACAACCCAGAGGGGTGGGGTGGGGTGGGGGTGGGGGGAGGTTCCAGAAGGAGGGGCCATAGGGACACCTATGGCTGATGCATTTTGATGTTTGGCAGAAACCAACACAATACTTTAAAGCAATTATCCTTTCGATTAGAAATAAATAAGTGAAAATTAAATAAATAAAAATTAATTTTAAAAAAGATGGAGGGGACATGTGTATACCTATGGCTGATTCATGTTTATAAATGGCAGAAACCAACACAACACTGTAAAGCAATTATCCTCCAATTAAAAATTTTGAAATAAATCAACAAAAACAACAACAACCAAAAGATGGAATTTGCTTGGCTCAGTAAATAAGGAGGGAGAAGATTTGGGGTTCCGGGGCAGGGGTGTGGTAAATGAACAAGCAGCTTAGAAATAAGTTACCAAGTGGTTTAGGGCAGAAGTTTTGGGTTGAAAATCAACAATGGAAGGGATTTTGGTACCAAGCTAACAGCTGTGTGAACAGAGTTAATCTAAGAACAAGAGTCAGTAGGGACAGGCACTCCCACTAACCACAGCTTCCATCTGTCTCTCCTCCACCCCACATACCTCCCTTTCTTTTCTTTTTCTTTTTTAAAGAATAGGCTACTTTGACAGTTTGCCTAAGAAAAATCATTTTATTAAAAGATGGGAAGTATTTCAAGTCTGAAAATCCAGATGACAACCATGTCATCACTGTAAATCTAAAGGAAGGTCAGCAAAGCCTGCCAAGGCCTGGAGGACCTGCCGGCCACAGCTAAAGCAAAGCCATGCCCCAGGTGCTGGTGGGTACAGGCGAGCAGACTTCGCAAACGCAGCCTGAAATGCATGTCACTGACTTCATGACCGCACCCTGGGACACTCATCTGCCCACCTGTGATGGCTCTTACATGATGTCAGGGATTCACATGGTGGCTGTCTAACCAATCTATGACAAAACAGCATGTACTGTATAAATCAGGATACCTGTGAAGAACCTGCTAATTTTTTCACTTGATCTTTGCTCTTACTACTGAGATATCGACTATACATGGCTGACTAAGACATGGCAATGCTGCAAAAGACAAGAGCTAAGAGGTCTAATGGAGAAGGCAATGGCACCCCACTCCAGTACTCTTGCCTAGAAAATCCCATGGATGGAGGAGCCTGGTAGGCTGCAGTCCATGGGGTCACTGAGGGTCAGACACGATTAAGTGACCTCACTTTCACTTTTATGCATTGGAGAAGGAAATGGCAACCCACTTCAGTGTTCTTGCCTAGAGAATCCCAGGGACGGTGGAGCCTGGTGGGCTGCCGTCTATGGGGTCGCACAGAGTCGGACACGACTGAAGTGACTTAGCAGCAGCAGCAGCAGCAAGAGGTCTGAGTGTTTCCTGTGTACAGAGGCTGTACTGCAGAGTGGCAAGAGCACACAGCTGGATCCAGATGGGCCCAGGGAGTCCAGCCCCAGCCCTTAGTGGCTGTGTGATCTCAGACAAATTCCTTAGCCTCTTTCTGTCTGCACTTTCTCATCAACAAAACCAGGATAATGAAAGTTCCTCTTGTTTAGGGTTGTTATGAGAATTAGAAGAGTTAAAACTTTAACTCGTTAACATCAGGTAAGTTAAAGCTCACAACAACAGTGCTGGCGAGCAATAAGCACTCGAGAATGATGGCTGTCGTTTTGTGTTATGCACCTGTGTGCTGTTTACAGGTGAAAGTAGTTATGGGATAGGACTGCTGCCAAGTGGCCTTCCACATTTTTAGAACAAACTGTCATTTTTCACAGCTACGATTTTGTCCATGTCAGATAACATGGACAGTGGTCAACCCCCAGACTCACAAAACAGGAACCACTCCCTTGGTTCCAAGCTGGAGTTCAGCTGCTGTCTATCGGTCTCAGCTGTAGTCTCTTCCTCTGTGCCTGTCCCCAGGCCCAGCGTGTGATGCCTCAGCACACAGTCATGTTTCAGAATCAAACATGACCCTAGGCTGGCTTGCCTGTGATCTTGCTTCTTCTACAAGGGTGGTAACAGCACTCTGGGCAAGTGCCTACAAAAACTGGTTTGAAGTCCAATGCAGGCACATGCGGTGACCATCTTCCAGGAAGCAGAGTCCACAGAGGGCATGCTGTCCTACTGCCGATAATGGTCACCAGGACCTCATGGGTGAGGACCACAGCTGCCACCTTCCTTCCTCCTGTGGAAAACTTCTAACCCTTAACCACGAAGCTTTTTACTGACCTGCTGAGCTTTCATGGTCAGATATAACTCAGAGCTGGGCTTCAAGCGGATCTGATCCTCAGCAGGAACTTGAACTGAAAGGAAGGCAGCCATGCTTCGGGCAGCCACTCGGAACCTTAGGTGTTAGGGAGGAATTAAATGACTATTAAAGTAAGCATTTATATCAAACATCACATTTCTATTAAAAAAAAAAAAGTTAAACACATCTCCAGACCTGCTGCTACTATTAGCCTCCTTGGGGAAAATTATAAATATGATCAAGGAATTCTTTATGGTCCTTCCATTATCACCACCCAAACAATGGAAGCATAATTCAGTCTCAAGAATGAAAGTGTTGGCAAAGATACAGCGTAACTTAAACTCTCAGCCACTGCTGGTGGGAGTGTTAAAAATGGTGCAGGTGCTATGGAGAACATTTGGGCAGTTCCTCAAGAAGTATAAAGAAACACCATGACTCAACAATTAGAAAAGAACCAAAAACAGGTGTTCTAACAAAACCTTGTAAGTGACTTTCACAGCAACACTATTCACAACAGCCAAAGAGTGGATACAACCCAAATGTTTACCAACTGATGAATGAAGAAGCTGTGTCCACACAATAGAATACTATTCAATCATTCAGAGGAAATAAGTACTGGTGCATGCTAAAATACGGATAAGGCTTGAAACTTCATTAAGTGAAAGAAGCCAGACACAAGAGGCCATGTGTTGTATGATTCCATTTATGTGAGATGTCCAGAAGAGGATATACATAAAGTCAGAAAATCCACGAGTGGTTGCCAGAGACTTGGGGGAGAGGCGAAAAGAGAGTGATTGCTTAGCAGGTATAGGATTTCCTTCTGGGATGATGAAAATGATCTGGAACAAAATAGTGGTAAATGGCTGCAACGATGCTGTGAACGTACTACATACCACTGAACTGCACATTTTTCCTTTTTATTTTTGGCTGTACTGCAAGGCAGTACATGTGGGATCTCAGGCCCCCAAACGGGATCAAACCTGTGCCCCCTACAGTGGAAGCATAGAGTCTTAACCACTGGACCCCAACAGAAGCCCCTGTATTACACATTTTAAAAGGGTTACCATAATAAACTTTATGTGCCATGCATTTTACAATTTAAGTGAATCAAATCACAGTTAATTTAGTAAAAATCAAATCAAATTTAGTCCTGCTAAATTCTAACATAAACAAAGGAGCATGATGTAAACTGGTTTGGACTGGGTGGTTATTCCATAAGAATGCTGATATCAGAATAGTATGGGAATGTTTTTCAAACCAGGTAAGACCTTTAGCAGAAAAACCACGATACAAATAAGTCTTAGAGGATAAAATGGGACTAATGGCAAATTCTTTCACATCTTGGAATTTTTAGCAACAAAAGCCTGACTTTATTTCTCACTATTCATCCTTCTAATCAGTTAACTTCTACTCATCTTGACTTAACAATTCTGCTAGACCAAGTCCCTCACAGAACCTGGGTTTCCCTGACAAAGTGCTGGCAGTGTAGCAGCTGACCAGGTATTTTAACCTAACCCTGCACACCATCACTGGCTCAAAGGCAAAAAGCAATGAGTAGTGTGGTCAGGTGACAAAGTCAAAAGACAATGAGATACTGCTAAAAAAAACACTTTGAACATAAAAGTTGTTTTAAAATGGAAAAAATAAACATCCTTTTTAAAATATAAAGATGTAATCAGGCTCTGATAGTTTTCTTATTAATCTCCGGAAGGAACCTAGCCCACAAATAGAAAATCTACCTAGTATGATACCCCCTAGGCAGGTGCAGTTGTCTGTGGCCCACTTACAAGAGCAGCGGCAGAGGCCTTCTCACCTGTTGGACAAGGGTGACTTCCGGCCCAGCCCAATTGCCCCGAGAATCCCCGAGCTGAGCCTCTCCTCAGCCATCAGGTTCTGCCGGCCTTGAAGCATAAGCAAGATTCGGATGACAGACTCCGTCAAGATGGAGTCATTCTGCTCCGTCTGAACAAGAGAGAGCTGCAGGACTTGGTGCCACCACAGAAACAGCTTGGCTTCTTCCTGCACAGAGCTGAGGGGTTGTGGGGTGGGGGTGGGGAGAACTAAATTAGGAAGAGATTCTTTCCACCCTCATTTAACCAGAAGTCCACATGGGAGCTTTCAGTATTAGGGACATTGCACCCTTTAAACGCTTAGGCTGACAAGTGACGATGTTAATAAAGTACTGGGACAGTAAAGCAGCAGCTGATATTTACTGCGCCTTCTACATGCTGGTCGCCGTATATGAGCTTGGTGTCCTTGTAATCAAGCGAGAAAAACGTTGCTACCCCTACCTACTTAGCTGAATCAAAGCTAAAGGTGGTGCTTCAAAAATGCCTGTTTTAGGAAAGCAAAAGCCTGCTCAGAAAATCAGTCCATGTAAGGAAAATCTTCCTGAAACAGCCTTGTTTGTTTCTTACGTATCACTTGGGTCTCTGCACTGAAATGGACACTAATCTAAGCCCAAATTCCCAGCTATCCTAACCTATGGGTTGACTGTAGTAACTGGAGGGTCAGCATACCTCGGATATACTTGTTCTAACCACTTGCTTAAGAGAAGCAGCACTTTCATTTCATTCCTTAGCGTCTGCTCGCTGTTTAGACACTGAAGCAAGTAGACGTAGAGAGTCAAGTAGCTGCCAAGGGACAGGCACTCCTGCAGAAACTCTTCAATGGTGAGCTCGGGAACCTGAAGGGACACCAGAATGGGGCCCCATCCTAGATTCTGGTTGAGGGAGCCTAAGAAAAGAACACCGAGAGGAGAGAACAGGGTAAGAGCGAGAATCAAACCACCTAACCACTCTAAGGAACCTTTCACTTTAAAATTTAAAAGCTTCATGTTGAGAAAACACCACTCACCTTGGCCTCAGAGGGCCTGACAACGCTTCATGGTTTGGACTGCAAGCTAAATGCCCGTGTCCTGGCTACCAGTTCCAAGGGTTAAGAAGTCAGACATTCTGGCTGCATTTTCGTAAATCCCTTTCACCATACTACGACCATTAAAATCACAGACACTGCCTGTCCCAGTCACCTAAGAATTTAAATTTTACCGAATACCATTTTTAAGTATGTTATGAACACTTCAGCTTTTCTGGGGGATATTATTATTACTTTATCCATCGTTAAGTATTTTTTTAAGCATCAAAGTTTCATTTGACTCCTATCTTAAATGCACAAATTCTTGAAAAGGTTTCATACGGGGAAAAAACAAATTTGATTTCAGGAACAAAGAGGAAACAAATTTGCAGCAAGAGGGTTATCCTGATGCTTCTCAATTCTGGGGGCAGGAATGAGAGTATGGTGACATGGTGAAAGAGAACTTTCCAGAGGGGGACATGGGAACGTGGAGTGCTTGTGTGCTGCAAAGGAAGGGCAGGGGCAGGTTACAGGCGCCTCCTGGCATTCTCACTCCAGTACTCTTCTGTCTCCCCTACTGCAAGCACAAGGATGTATATCTGGGCATCAGAGTTAAGAGGTACTGCTCTGAGCAGTTCTTCTTAACCAGGTCAAGCTGTTGCCAGAATCTGCAAGAGCATAGGTAGGCAATAAGAAAGACAAATCAGGAATGGGCCTGAGGGTAAGGGAGAGAACTATTAAAATATAGGACAAAAAGCAATAAAAGGACCTAAGAAAAATTTTAAGAAGTGACAAAATAGAGGAAATTAATATAGTGGAGATCAGCCCTGGGATTTCTTTGGAAGGAATGATGCTAAAACTGAAACTCCAGTACTTTGGCCACCTCATGCAAAGAGTTGACTCATTGGAAAAGACTCTGATGCTGGGAGGGATTGGGGGCAGGAGGAAAAGGGGACGACAGAGGATGAGATGGCTGGCATCACTGACTCGATGGACATGAGTCTGAGTGAACTCCAGGAGTTGGTGATGGACAGGGAGGCCTAGTGTGCTGCGATTCATGGGGTCGCAAAGAGTCGGACATGACTGAGCAACTGAACTGAATATAGTGGATAATTACAAAGATTCTGGTTTATAGTAACTGCTTTTAGGACTATGACTAGGCCTATGACATACACAATTTACCTATCATACAAGGATTGGTCAGACACTGCAAAACCCCTCATTTTAATGAGTCAGAGGTTCCCTTCCTTGAAACAAGATGGTAGCAACATGGGCCAAAGGTTCTCATGCTGATTACAGATCTTCATGAAGAAAACAAACTATATCCTAAAACATCAACAACATTTACAGAGATATTAGAGTGGTGCAATCCTTCAACGGGAAGGGTCTGGAAAGGCATCTCCTTCAGTGTGTGTGCTCAGTCACTCAGTCGCGTCTGACTCTGTGTAACCCCATGGACTATAGCCCAGCAGGCTTCTCTGTCCGTGGGATTTTCCAGGCAAGAATACTGGGAGTGAGTTGCCATTTCCTACTCCAGGGGATCTTCTCAACCCAGGATCGAACCTGAGTCTCTTGCATCTCCTGCATTGGTAGGCGGTTCTTTACTACTGAGCCACCTAATCTTCCCTGGAAAAGATGGATCAACTGAGAGCCTACCGAGGGTAAGAGGACGCTCTTACCCTCTTTGAAGTAAGCAGTGATGCAGGCTTCCGTCGTCTCGGCCATGTGGCGGACAGAAGCCAGGCTCTGGCAGGCGGCTGTTAACAGTGGCAGCACCACCAACCCATGCACTTTTTGCCCGATCCAGGTCCGGATACTGCCTCGGAGGAACTCTGCCGTTGGGACAGTCGCATTATTCATCATCATTAGGACTTCCATGAAGAGGCTGCTGAGGGCCATGTGGCGGGTCTGGCTGTCCAGATCTAAAAGGGAATACAAACACATACGTGCCAAAGGCTGCTGGTATGATGACGTGAACATGATGAAGGGGACAACAGTGTTTCAAAGTAGCTGCTCTCCAGGGGCCAGAAAGAAAATCCTGGATAGTGCTTAGATTTTACAGATAGGATATGGTACAGAAACACCTTGAAGAGCAAAGCAGGAACTCCTGCGAGACCTTAAAACCTTTTTTACCCCACAATTTTTCCTCATTTTTTAAAATTATTTTTTATTGAAGTATAATTGACCTACAATGTTGTATTAATTACTGCCATACAGCAAGTGACTCAGATAAATACACACATAAACACACACACATTTTTTCATATTATTTTCCATTATGGTTACCACATGATATTGAATTTAGTTCCCTGAGCTATACAGTTGGACCTTGTTGTTTATCCATTCTATATACACCAGTTTACATCTGTGAACAGTGATTTTTATCTATCTTTCAACTATGACTCATGGGAACCAAAATTATTCCAATAAGCCTCCTAACAAATCGTAGCCTCTCCTCTTCTCATTCACCATCAACTGAGCCAACAAATATTTCCTTAAAAACCATAACTGATCGTGATTAAAAAGTTTCTAGTATGCCACTCTTCTGATTAAAATGTTTCTAGAATGCCCTTTGCACTCATCTCACATGCTAGCAAAGTAATGCTCAAAATTCTCCAAGCCAGGCTTTAACAGTACATGAACCATGAACTTCCAGATGCTCCAGCTGGATTTAGAAAAGGTAGAGGAACCAGAGATCAAATTGCCAACATCCGTTGGATCATGGAAAAAGCACGAGAGTTCCAGAAAAAATATCTACTCCTGCTTTATTAACTATGCAAAAACCTTTGACTGTGTGGATCACAACAAATTGTGGAAAATTGTTAAACAGATGGGAATACCAGACCACCTGACCTGCCTCTTGAGAAATCTGTATGCAGGTCAGGAACAGTTAGAACTGGACATGGAACAACAGACTGGTTCCAAATAGGAAAAGGAGTACGTCAAGGCTGTCTATTGTCACCCTGCTTATTTAACTTATATGCAGAGTACATCATGAGAAACTCTGGGCTGGATGAAGCACAGCTGGAATCAAGATTGCCGGAAGAAATATCAATAACCTCAGATACGCAGATGACACCACCCTTATGGCAGAAAGTGAAGAAGAACTAAAGAGCCTCTTGATGAAAGTGAAAGAGGAAAGTGAAAAAGTTGGCTGAAAGCTCAACAGTAAAAAAAACAAAGGTCGTGGTATCTGGTTCCATCACTTCATGGGAAATAGATGGAGAAACACTGGAAACAGTGTCAGACTTTATTTTGGGGGCTCCAAAATCACTGCAGGTGATGATTGCAGCCATGAAATTAAAAGATGCTTACTCCTTGGAAGGAAAGTTATGACCAACCTAGTGGAGGGTATATATTGTAACCCTGCTTATTTAACTTATATGCAGAGTACATCATGAGAAATGCTGGACTGGATGAAGTACAAGCTGGAATCAAGATTGCCGGGAGAAATATCAACAACCTCAGATATGCAGATGACACCACACTTAAGGTAAAAACAAAGAACTAAAGAGCCTCTCATGAGAAGAGTTGACTCATTGGAAAAAACTCCGATGCTGGGAGGGATTGGGGGCAGGAGGAGAAGGGGACAACCAAGGATGAGATGGCTGGATGGCATCACAGACTCGATGGACGTGAGTCTGAGTGAACTCCGGGAGACGGTGATAAACAGGGAGGCCTGGCGTGCCGTGATTCATGGGGTTGTAAAGAGTCAGACACGACTGAGCGACTGAACTGAGCTGAACTGAAAGAGCCTCTTGACAAAAGTGAACAAGGAGAGTGAAAAGTTGGCTTAAAACTCAACATTCAGAAAACTAAGATCATGGCATCCGGTCCCATCACTTCATGGCAAATAGATGGGGAAACAATGGGAACAGTGACAGACTTTATTTTGGGGGGCTCCAAAATCACGGCAGATGGTGACTGTAGCCATGAAATTAAACGATGCTTGCTTCTTGGAAGAAAAGTTACGACACACCTAGACAGCATATTAAAAGACAGAGATATTACATTGCCAACAAAGGTCCGTCAAGTCAAAGTTATGGTTTTTCCAATAGTCATGTATAGATGTAAGAGTTGGACTATAAAGAAAGCTGAGTGCTGAAGAATTGATGCTTTTGAACTGTGGTGTTGGAGAAGACTCTTGAGAGTCCCTTGGACAGCAAGGAGATCCAACCAGTCCTAAAGGAAATCAGTCCTGAATATTCCTTGGAAGGACTGATGCTGAAGCTGAAACTCCAATACTCTGGCCACCTGATGTGAAGAACTAACTCATTTGAAAAGACCCTGATGCTGGTAAAGATTGAGGACAGAAGAAGGGGATGACAGAAGATGAGATGGTTGGATGGCATCACCGACTCAATGGACATCAGTCAACTCTGGGAGTTGGTGATGGACAGGGAGGCCTGGCCTGCTGCAGTCCATGGAGTCAGACCTGACTGAGCAACTGAACTGAACTGAGAATGCCCTTCATTGCTTTGCCTGGTTATTATTCAATCTTCTAGATCCAGTTACATAAGACCAACTCAAAATCAATTTCTCCAGTACTGTCTGTTAATTTTTCTTTTTTTTTTTTTTTTTTTAACAGTTACTAAGTGTTGCTGACTTTCCATGTTATTGCTTTGGCTATATTATCTCATTCCATACTTACAATATCTATATAATACAGGGACAATTCTTTCTCAATCATGAACCAGTCAATTGCTTCATATAGGATTCTGACTGTTGCTTCCTGACTGAGAAAGGAGCACAACAAGGTTGTTTGCTGCCACCACATTTATTTAACTTATATGTGGAGCACATCATGAGACATGCCGAGCTGTATGAGTAATAAGCTGGAATCAAGACTGGCAAGATGAACAGCAACAACCTCAGCACGCGGATGATACCACCCTAACGGCAGAAAGTAAAGAGGAGCTAAAGAACTTGATGAGGGTGAAGGAGGAGAGTGAAAAAGCTGGCTTAAAACTAAATATTAAAAAAACTAAGGTCATGTCATCAGACCCATCACTTCTTGGCAAAAAGAAGGGGGAAAGGTGGAAGCAGTGACAGATTTCCTCTTCTTGGACTCTAAAATCACTGCAGATGGTGACTGTAGCCATGAAATCAGAAGACAATTGGTTGTTGGCAGGAAAGCTATGACAAACCTAGACAGTGCGTTGAAAAGCAAAGATCTCTTTTTGCTGACAAAGGTCTGTATAGACAAGGCTATGGTCTTTCCAGTGAGCACATACGGTTGTGAGAGCTGGACTGTAAAGAAGGCAGAGCGCTGAAGAATTGATGCCTTCGAACTGTGGTGCTGAAGAAGAGTCTTTCAGAGTCCCTTGGACAGCAAGGAGATCAAACCAGTCATTTTAAAGGAAGTTAACCCCGAATACTCACTGGAAGGACCGAAGCTGAAGCTAAAGCTCCAATATTTTGGTCACCTGATGTGAATGAACAACTGACTCACTGGAAAAGACCCTGATGCTTGGAAAGATTGAGGACAGTAGAAGAGGGCATCAGTGGATGAGATGGCTGGACGGCGTCACTGATGCAATGGACATGAACTTGGGCAAACTCTGGGAGACAGTGAGGGACAGGCAGGCCTGGTGTGCTGCAGTCCATGGGGTCGCAAAGAGTTGGACACAACTGGCGACTGAACAACAACACAGGAACAATTATTATCCTCTCTATGCAGATGAGGTCATACGTATGTTCAAGGTCACAAAGCCAGTCATTTCAGAGTCTACATTTTAACTACCATTTTAGATATGCTCTGTGATAAACCTATATTGCAGATATGTTTTTCTGCTCCCTGTCCAACCAACTCAAATAGTCACACCAGTGTTCTACTAGTATGCTTGCCTAAAACCTACAGTTGCCTACTTTCAAATAGTATCTAAACAAACAAACAAACAAACATGTTTGAGATTCATCTTTGCTGGTGCAATTCTCACTGCTATAGGGCATTTCATTATGTGACTACATAATACTTCATCTTGCCTGCTGAACACAGGACTTGTTCCCAGTTTGGCTGCCCTCGTATGCACAGGGACATTGTTCATGTTTCCTGTGGCACAAGAAAACATTTCTTTTGCTGCATACCAAGGAGTGAAATTCTGAGCCATGTGATATGCAAACTAGTAGATGATGCCAAATGTTTAAAAATGATGAAATGATTAAATATTCAAACATGTAAATGTTTAAAAATGATGAAACATTTAAAACATTGATGAAAGAAAACAAAGACAGCACAAACAGATGGAGAGATATACCATGTTTTTGGATTGGAACAATCAATATTGTGAAAATGACTATACCCAAAGAAATCTACAGATCCAATGCAACCCCTATCAAACTACCAATGGTATTTTTCACAGAACTGGAACAAATTAATTCCACAATTTGTATGAAAACACAAAAGACTCTGAATAGCCAAAGCAATTTTGAGAAGAAGAATGGAGCTAGAGGAATTGACTTTTTCAGACTATATTACAAAGCTACAAGTCATCAAGACAGTATGGTACTAGTTCAAAAAGAGAAATATACACCAATGGAACAAGATAGAAAGCCCAGAGATAAATCCATGTGCCTATGGGCACCTTATCTTTGACAAAGGAGGCAAAACTATACAATAGAGAAAAGACAGTCTTTTCAATAAGGGTGCTGGGAAAACTGGTCAGCAATGTGTAAAAGAATGAAATTAGAACACTTCCTAACACCATACAGAAAAACAAACTCAAAATGGATTAAAGACCTAAATGTAAGACCAGAACCTGTAAAACTCTTAGAGGAAAAGACAGGCAGAACACTCTTTGACATAAACCACAGCAAGATTGACTATGACACACCTCCTAGAATAATGGAAATACAAACAAAAATAAACAAATGGGACCTCATTAAACTTAAAAGCTTTTGTACAACAAAGGGAACTATAAGCAAGGTGAAAAGCTAATCCTCAGAATGGGAAAAAAATAATAGCAAATGAAACAACTGGCAAAGGATTAATCTCCAAAATATACAAACAGCTCAATACAGAAAAATGAACAACCCAATCAAAAAGTGGGCAAAAGACTTAAATAGACATTTCTCCAAAAAAGACATACAGATGGCTAATAAACACATGAAAAGACGCTCAACATCAGTCATTATTAGAGAAATGCAAATCAAAACTACAGTGAGTAGAGGGGTGGGGTGGGGAGGGAGGTAGGAGGGATGTTGAAATGGGAGGGGGCACAGGTAAACCTATGGCTGACTCATGTGGATGTTGGTAGAAACCAACACAATACTGTAGAGCAATTACCCCGCAATTAGAAATAAATCCATTAAAAAAAAAACTATAGTGACGTATCATCTCACACCAGTCAGAATGGCCGTCATCAAAAAGACTAAATGCTGGAGAAGGTGTGGAGAAAATGGAATGCAAATGGATACAGCCACTATGGAGCACGGTATGGAGATTCCTTATAAAACCAGGAACAAAACTACCGTATGAGCCAGCAGTCCCTCTACTGGGCATATACCCTGAGGAAATCACAACTGAAAAAGACACATGCACCCCAATGTTCACTGCAGCACTATTTACAATAATTAGGACATGGAGGCAACCTAGATGTCCACTGACACGTGAATGGATAAAGAAGCTTTGGTACATATACACAATAGAATATTTCTCAGCTATAAAAAGAAACACATTTGAGTCTGTTCTAATGAAGTAGATGAACCTAGAGCCTATTATATGGAGTGAAGTAAGTCAGAAAGAGAAAGACAATATCATACATAAAAGTTATATAAATGGAATTTAGAAAGATGGCACTCATGATCCTATTTGCAGGGCGGCAAAGGAGACACAGACATAAAGAACAGACTTTTGGGACACGGTGAGGGAAGGTGACGGTGGGATGATCTGAGAGTAGCACTAAAACATATCCATTACCATATGTAGAATAGAGAGCCAATGGGAATTTGCTGCATGATGCAGGGAACCCAAAGCCAGTGCTCTGTGACAACCTAAACAGGTGAGGTGGCATGGAGACAGGGGTGGGAGGGAGGTTCAAGAGGGAGGGGACATATGCATACCCATGGCTGATTCATATTGATGTATGGCAGAAGCCATCACAATACTGTTAAGTAACTATCCTCCAATTAAAAATAAAATATTAAAAAAAATAAAAATGGTTGTACCCACTTACTCTGTACTCAGCAGTATATGAGAGTTATCCTGATACACATTCTCACCAACACTTACTATTGAAACCTTTTTATCTATTCTCGTGGGTGTGACAGAGTATATCATCAAGTTCTTAATTTACATCTCCTTGAATATTAACAAGGTATAGCATGTTTTCACATGCTTATTGGTTATTTGAATATTCTCTTCTGTAGCATGTCAATTTGAGGGTCTGGTTCATTTTTTTCCTACTGGGTTGTCTTTTTTTTCCTTACTGTATCCACTGTGACAATCGCAGTCACGTTTAACGTAATTACCGACGTGCATGCTATGCTAAGTCGGGTCCAATTCTTTGTCACCCTGTGGACTGCAGCCCATCAGGCTTCTCTGTCCAGGGGATTCTCCAGGTAAGAATACTGGAGTAGGTTGCCATGCCCTCCACGAGGGGATCATCCTGACCCAGGAATCGAACCCCATCTCTGATGTCTCCTGAACTGGCGGGTGGGTTCTTTCCCACTGGAGCCACCTGGGAAGCCCGTCTTACTTACTGTGCGTGCATGCTAAGTCGCCTCAGCAGTGTCTGAGTCTGTGTGACCACAGCCAACCATCAGGCTTCTCTGTCCATGGGATTCTCTAGGCAAGAACACTGAAGTGGACTGCCATATCCTCTTCCAGGGGATCTTCCCGACCAGGGATCAAACCGCCATCTCTTATGCCTCTCACATTAGCAGGCGGAAATGGCAACCCACTCCAGTATTCTTGCCTGGAGAATCCCATGGAGAGAGGAGCCTGGCAGGCTACAGTCCATGGGGTCACAAAGAGTTGGACGTGACTGAGCGACTTCACTTTCACTTTCCTTACGACTAGTGTGCTACCTGGGAAGCCCATCTTAATTGCTATATGCTTCCAATTTGCTCCTCCTATTCTACATTCCTTTTGCTCTCTTTCATTTCTTTTTTTAAGGGATTATTTCTTGTTATTCTAATTTTTCTTTAGTTTGGAAGTTAAATATTTTTTTAAAGAATATTTTAAAATATTCCTTTTAAATTAAATAACATTTTCGTAGTGGTTATCATACAAGTTGTATCATGTATTCTTGAAAGTCTGAGGTTAACTGGCTCCCAGACAATGTTAATTCCTATCATCTTCTCAACTGTTGCCACGACACAATAACAAATTACTAACTGATCTAAATCCAGTCAGACTTCATTTAGATTTACCCTTTATATTTACCAGTTTCATTGTTCATCCTAAGTCTATTTATCTTCTCTTTATTATCTCCTTCTTTCTAAACAGATTTCTATTATATTTTATGGTTCTTTTTATAATATCTTAAGCTCAATGTTTAGTTAATTTTTGATGTTCTTAAAATCAGTTCTAAATATTTTAAGTTTAAATATTGTTGTTCCTTTGGCCATCAGTTACTTAAAAGTTTGCTTCTTCATTTCCAATGTATGTTTTTTTCCCCTCTTGGTTATATTTTGTTACTGACTTTTAAGTTCACTGCCCTGTGGTTAGAATATGTAATCTATTTGATGCCAGTCGTTTAGAACTGATTAAGACATGTTTTGGGGCTTCCAAGGTGGCACAGTGGTAAAGAATATACCTGCCAATGTAGGAGATGTGGGTTTGATACCTGAGCGCGGATGATTCCTTGGAGGAGGAAATGGCAACCTACTCCAGTTATTCTTTCCTAGAAAATTTCATGAACAGAAGAGCCTGGTGGGCTATACTGCTATACTCCATGCGGTTGCAAAGAGTTGGACATGACTGAGTGACTGAGCATGCACGGAAGACATGCCTTAATCCTAGTAATGGGTCAAGTTTCTTAACTGTTCAGTGAGACTGATACAGAGTGCATTCTGCACTTACAGGGTGTATCGTTCTCCACATACTCACTACATCCATCTGTGCTATACAGACATCCTACAGTCTTACTGATTTTCTGTCTACGTGATCTATCAGTCACTGTCACACGTGTGTCAAAATCTGTGAGAGAATTTGACATTTTTCCTCTGAGTTCTGTCAATTTTCACCTCATGCATTTTCTTCCCAGTGAACCAAACCTTACATCAACTTCCAGTGGCTCTCTTCATTTCTTTAGTAATCTTACTTATATTTATTTATGTTGGGGTGTGCTGGGGCTTTACTGCTGTGTGGGCTTTCCTTTAATTGTAGCGAGCAGGGGCTGCTCTCGAGTTTCAAAGCACCAACGTCTCGTTGTGGCGGCTTTCCTGTTGCGGAGCACGGGCTCTAGGGATGCGGGCTTCAGCAGCTGTGGCAGCTGGGCTTCAGAGCTGCTGGGCTTTAGAGCACAGGCTCAGCAGTTCTGGCACAAGGGAAGAGTTGTTCTGTGGCATGTGGGATCTTCCCAGATCAAAGATCGAACCCATGTAACCTGCATTGGCAGGTGGATTCTTTATCACCGAGCTACCAGGAAAGCCCTCTTTATTTCCAATAATGCTTTTTTCTTATTTATGAATGTATGTATTTTTCATGCAAATTCAGGGTGGGAAAACACACTGGAGATCATTTGGCTTTGTAATGCTTTCTGCCTTACAGTCCTACCTATCTCATATTGATACAGCAATATCAGCTTCCTATTTTAATCTGCCTAACGTGATTGCCTTATAGAAATCTTCTCATATCTTATGATTTAGATATACTTATGAATAGCTTAAAACTAGATGTTGATGATTAATACAATCTGAAAATCTCTGTCTTTTAAGTTGAGCCATCTGTCCATTTATATTTACTGCTGCTGCTGCTAAGTCGCTTCAGTCGTGTCCGACTCTGTGCGACCCCATAGGCGGCAGCCCACCAGGCTCCGCCGTCCCTGGGATTCTCCAGGCAAGAACACTGGAGTGGGTTGCCATTTCCTTCTCCAATGCAAGAAAGTGGAAAGTGAAAGTGAAGTCGCTCAGCTGTGTCTGACTCTTCGCGACCCCATGGACTGCAGCCTACCAGGCTCCGCCGTCCATGGGATTCTCCAGGCAAGAGTACTGGAGTGGGGTGCCACTGCCTTTTTATCTTTTTATTTCAGTTATTTTTCTCACCTTTTTCATCTTTCTTTTTTAAAAATTTTTATTTTTAATTGGAGGATAACTGCTCTATAGTGCTGTGTTGGTTTCTGCCATAAAACAACATGAATCAGCCATAAGTATACATATATCCCTTTCCTCTTGGGCCTCCCTCCCACACCCACCCCATCCCACTCCTCTAGGTTGTCAGAGAGCACTGGGCAGGCTCCTTGTGTTACACAGAAGCTTCCCACTAACTATCTATTCTACACATGGTAGTTTATATACGTCAGTAGTACTCTCTCAATTTGTCCCACCCTCCCCTTTCCCCACTGTGTCCAAAAGACTATTCTCCACATGCTTCTTGCCTTCATTGGATTGAACATATTTTGGTCAATCCTTTTTATCTCTTTCTACTGACTCAGAAATTACATATTTTGTTTCTTTTGGTGAACTGCTTAGAATTTTTATCATTCATATTCTATCAAGACACACATTTAACCAATTTCTTGACTCCCTAGAACAGTATTAAAACCTTAGAATGCTTTTAACTCAGCTCCCTTCCTAACTTATATCTATTTGTGGTCTATATAATTCAATTCTAGCTTTTGCTTTTTAAATCCCTAAATGATTAACTGCAGGTTTATATCAGCAGTTTAGTTTATATTTACCCATATTTCATCACTTTCTCTACTTATTTTCCTTCTTGAAAGTCAAGCCTCTCACTTGTGACCACTCCACTTTTACCTAAAGAACATGCTCTATTTAATACTTCCTTTAGTGATGTCCACTGGGACAAACACTCTCAGGTGTCACGGAAAACACCTTTATTTCATCCTTCTCCTTGAAAGCTGCCTGCTCTTGTTTTACCACCCAGGTTGTCAGTCGTCTCCTCACAGCACGTCTCCTCACCATCTTACCGGTTCCACTGATGCCCCCGAGAAGCCAGCTGTCCGTGTAAATGTTTTTTCTTTTTTCACCAGTGCTTCTGCAGTCTCACTACAGTGTGTACAGGTGTTCTATTTACCTTGCTTGGAATTTGCTGGGTTTAACGAACCTGAGGATTGCCGTCTTCCTTTCTCAGAGCAGGTTCATTTCTAACTCATCCTTACTCTGAGGATGCTGTCCTGTGAGGTTCTACATGGGAGCTCCTTTCAAGGCTCCCAGCCTAAGCAGGGCCTGGGCTTTATAGCCTCCCCTAATCCAAAGAAGGTCAGTAAAAGCCTGCAAGCTAAAAGGCAGCCTCAGCACACCATCTATTTTCATGGGCTCCTCCTTTTACTCACTTTCTGACTTCTGAGATTTTCTGCCAACTTGTCAATATGTTTAATTTTTGGTTTCTTAAAAACATTTTATTTATCCAGCATTCTAAGCTGTTTTTAGCAGGAGAGGCAGTCAGAATGTCCAGTTTACCAAACTGCTGGGAGTATAAGTTCTCATATAAAGTATTCTTACAAGCCTACAGGTGATTCTGAAGTGCCCTCCAAGTTCAGAGCTAAACATCCAGGAAGGCTGCTCACTGGACAGTCTCTGGTTATCTCTTAATCATCATGGTGACTTGTCTAACTCAGCCCTCGGTCCACTTAACCTCACAGCAGCACCTGACAGTGTCTACCCCTCCCTCAAGTCCTTACAATTCAGGCCCCCCTCCCCCCTACAACGCTGAGATGACAAGTGTCCAGGCATCAGCTTCTCTGCAAACAGAAGGACAGTGTCCTGACCATCATCCTGATCTCAAAATGTCTTACACACAGCGGGAAATCATTTACTGAGTGAATACATGACTTCTCCAAAGTCACTTACCAGGTGGGTTAAAAATGATGATATCATCCAAGAGCTTAGACATTTCCTGTTCAAGGCCTGCTAAGGTGATTTTTCCATTTTGTTCCAGGGAGCTGAGGAACTGAACCATCTGATGAGTGAAGGCTCGGCATTTTGGAACTGCATCCTGACAATAAAGAAACGATCATTCAAATAAGTCCATGCCAACAGTGTTAACTGAATATTCCCTGCGAGCAGAGCACTGCAGTGACTGCCTCAACAGGGAGTGGAGAGGACGGAGCAGGGAGCCACGTGAGGACAGGCATGTCTAAGGGCCCTGTGTGCGGGACAGAAGTCTTTCATAACACCCAGACTAGAACCCACATTCTCCCAAATCCCAGTAGCAGTTTTTACTGCATTAATAACATTAACCACACACTAAGTACTTGCCAGGAACTTTTCAAAAAATTCTATGTTCATTGCTTAATCTAATCTTCAGAACACATTAAAGGCAAGGTATTATTTTCAGTTCAGGTGAGAAAGCCAAAGAATGACAGTAAACTGGGGATATGAGTTTGTCAGACCTTAAACTCATGTTCATTATTTGCTGCCATTCTGTTGCCAATGACTGCTACCAGGTAAAGGCTTACTAGACGAAATAAGTGAAACTAAAAGACCCAAGAAGCCAAAATGATATATACATCCCTCAGCTTTTTCTACTGAGCCATTGCAGGGTTCAAGACAGTCCTCAACGGCACTAACGCGACCAGCCCTGAAGAACACTCTGCCGTCCACAGCACGCACTTAACTTACAAGATGTTTCTGGCTGTCAGTAGGAACAGAAAGGCCTGCAGACACTTTCAAGAGCTTCACAATTAATTCAGCAGAAGATTCCTTTGCCAAGATGATAGATGGCTGGTAATGGCTGCTGAAATAACCCAGCACACTCTGATATGACACAGCGTCCACAAGATGCCACGACAGTGAGCTTGTCTGTCCAAGCAGCGTAAGTAGAGGAGAATCCTGAAAATGAACACACACATTCCTTTAGTTCCAGCGCTCCCATCTTTCCGGAAATATGTCCTCACTGAGTCTATGGAGTGACCACTAGCGTTGTGTATTATGAGCACAGAAGAGTTAAGACATCAAATAAGCTTCTGCTCAAGGCAGAAGTACTCATGAAAGTAATAACTGAAGTCTTGGCAAAACACATTAATGTTAAGATTTGTAAGTATTCAGAATCCAGTTTTCAGAGAAACTCTATGATCTTGTGGCAGAACAGCAATTAATGAGATGTAAAATGAAACTGATTTTAATACTATAACTTGGTGTGGTTCCCTTAGACTATGAACTGTCTGAGAAAACCAGGCAGCTAGTTGAAGGCACATCCCATAGGCCATGCATCTATTCAAACTGAAAGAGGCAGTGGGGACACGGAAAAGCAGCTGCTTCATACAGAGCGAGGATCTAAGGAACTCGCAAGTCTTGATCACAGGCCCTCTAAAAACTTACTGTCTGGTCCACCAATTGATCTTCCTTTGCCAACAAAATCACCATGAAAAGGAGGCAGACAACCATGCCCCGGGTCTCTGGGCGGGGACTGAGGCTCCAGGCATCAGAGAGCACGCCGACCCAGTTGACTTCACAGAGAACAGACCCCAAAAACAAGAAGCAGCTCTTGGGGCTTCCTCGCTCCACCTAAAAGGAAACAACGCTTTTAGCTATCTATGTATCTTGAAAATGTATATATATCAATGTTTACTAAATTGTATGTTTTAAATTACACTTTCTCCCCAGATTATAAAAATTATTTATAACTCTATCCCCTATTCCAGAGATTCAGACTTAACATTTATTTTTCCTCCCATGTTCAATGTGTGGAACATCTTTCAGCTTGTTTGGAGTTCTTTATTTATTCCACTAAGTCTTAACAGGAGAGGAATGATCTTTGCTAGCTCCAGGTAGTGTGACAAACCTCTGCCTCAGTTAGTCACCGGTGCTCAAGGGAGCCTACCACAGTCCTCAGATGTGCTGGCAAGACCAAGGTGCTATATCTACTAGTCACTGCTGCCCAAAGCTGAACGTGCACCAGAACCACCTGGAGGACTTGTCTGGGGATGGGGAGGGGGTGGGTGTATCCACAGAACTCTTAACGTCCTATATCTGGAGTTAACAAGTTCCCAGGTAGTACTGATGTTGCTGGTCCTGGGACCATACCTCGAGACTATTATATTAGCATATGTAATTTTCATATGGCCTTTTTAGTATAATGTTACATTATAAGTACATATCTGTATCATCAGTCTTCATAATTTTTGATGACTCCATAATGTTTAATTAAGTCCTATTTAAACTATATTAGGGATGGAGGGGCAAATGTATTATAAAGTATTACTATACAATCAATATCAAAGTTATCTCTTATGAGTCCATTTCAAGCCTGTTTAAAATAAAATATGTCTAGTTATAAATGTTTCCTTTTTTTAAAAGAAGATTTAAAAGCTCAACTCCATTTGTAAAGTCACAGTCAATGGAATCTGATGATGATTCCTGTCGTCCAGTTACTACCATAATTATATCATGCTATTTACTCTTTCTCCCTTTTGGAAAACGATTTTCATCCTCCTTTATAATGTATTCTCTATCTTGACCCTCAACCCCCTCAAAACCATACTCTACTATGCCACCAGACTCATGGAACTAAAAGGTTCCCAGCTTCTAGGCAGGGCAGTCGTCTACCCTTAGACTAAAGCTACTAGACATACAAAGTCTAGAGCAGCCCTTTATGGACCATTCTATTTAATCTGTCATATAGCTAATGCTGCCCTCTTAAACGCTCTCTTTAAGGTTCAATTCCATATTCATAGTAATGATGAATATTTACGTAATGCCTGTCTCGTATACTAAACCTAACTATAAAATCATTTTTAACCTTGTATTTTACTAAGACAACTGTCCTCAGCTTTCCTTAGAGCTCAGCTACAGAGGTATGGCTGACAAGAACACCACTGGAACACTAAAAGACAGCATTGGATTTTACTCAGTGTCATAAATAACTATGGGTCTGCAATAATTAAAGCACTTAAACAGTGTCTCAATAATAAATGTGGTATCAGGTTAACAATGAACACAAATGGACTGGTGACTATGAGCAAATAAACTGAAATGATCATAAAAAGTTAAGACGAGACTAAAGCCTTTTTTAAAACAGAAACTTAACAGTAACAAAAATGCCCAACTAGCATGTGACATTGCTGTGCCTATTTTCTGAACCTACTGCTTCTACTCCAAAAACTCCCACACATTTATGGGGACTTTTTCCAGGCCATCCAGGTCTTTACATGCCTATGATGCATTACTGGCTGCTACAGTAACACCTTTGTCACCTATAAGCTAATTATCCCTTACACAACTACTTAAACTAATGCTTAAGTATCGATTTACATTTTACTTCAATAGAAATTTAACAATGAAAAGTTTTAATGATACTCTCATAGAAAAACATGCATGCATGCATACATAGAAACACCATGACTGAGCTTGACGAAGTCATCACACTATGTGCTGCCATGACAACATCACGAATACCAAAGGGATGACTGCTGTATTACAGACAAAATCTTTCTGGGAGCTTTAAAAATGGTCCTGCAAACGCTGTCTTACTAACACAGTAAAATGACGTCCATAGGATGCTGTTTTACATAAGCACCACCCAGGCGATTAAGAATGTGAGCAGGGTCCACACCGGCACACACAGCAGCTGGGCTGAAAACCCACAGTGAACAGGCTGCTCCAAAGATGCCAGGCTGTGGCATGGAAAGTAAAGGGCTTACCTTGAAGAAAGCCTCCATGAGCATCTGGTCAGGATGCAGGTCCCGCCACGGAAGCTTCTGGTAGGCACTGTGAAAAGCATACAGAATGAACTCTGGCATTTTGGGCGCTGTACATGCTTCACAGTAATGCATCAGGTGCAACCGAAGGGCTCCTTCATCACCAGGCAAGAGCTTATCTAAAATTGAAAAAGAAAATACAGCTGAATACCTTTGGGTATATCTTTAAAACAAACAAAAAACTAATACAAACCACAAATTTGAACTAAAAATCTAAAACCTAATGTTCTCAATAATTACCCAGTTTCAAAGATTTTCAGCTACCAGGGGAAAAACTGATGGCAGAGTAATAATGAAGAATGGTCATTTACTTACTTGGGTAACTGGAAGGAGAAGCTGGTACGTGGGAGATAGCAGAGGTGAGCAATTTTTCCCTAAAACCTCTAAATATACGACTTTTTAACTCAAATACACCTTCACAAGCACAACCAACTTTAGGCATCCCTTTAGTCTCATGGATTCAGTCTCATGCAATTGATCCATTCATCGGGTATCTTGGAGAAATCTAACGTTCCTTGGAGAAATCTAATGTTCCTCAAAAGGAAATATTCCAAATAACTAAATCTCAACCCTCAGTGCAATAAAACTAGACTGTTAACCATCATTCTAGAAAGTCACTTGAAAATGCATCTCACACTCTCCTGCGACCTGATCACTCAGTATTAACCTCACAAGTATCAATTACTTTAGTGCCTTCAACAGCTAGTGGCAAGGTAAGGGGCATTTAGCCTAGAACAAATTTTTTCAGACTTTCTGGTTCTATGCACAGGAATGGAATTTAGTCAAAGAAGAGAGAGTTACACACAATGAGAGCAGTTTCTCAACACTGACTTGTGAAAAATGACCAATGAGCATCAACACACGTCACCAGTCGACTTATCACTAACCTTCCCCTGCCCTCATCCTTAGTCCTTATGAAACAGTAACATATGTTTTTAACAATCCTTTAAAACAGAGGTGAAGGGCAGCATTTGCTTAAATATGGACAGAAAAAAAAGATAGTTTTGTTTAAATAGGGATGGATATGTAGGAGAAGATGTCTAGGAGGTAATCTCTTAGGACCAGACGAGCTTCACTAGTCCCAGCCCAGATGCAAGTAAGTTCTGTGACCTCAGATAAATTCTTTTTGATTTTCAGGTCCTCATTTTTCTAATCAATAAAAGCAGAGAGCTGAATCAGACAATCTCACTAAAAGGCTATAATTTAATAATTCTTCATCTTGTTATGCACAGTTCTTCTGATTCCTCTCTCTGAGGTGAGCTACCCTACAGCCATACCACCCTGAATGCGCCCAATCTTGCCTGAACTGAGCTACCAGTTCTTAATGTTAGCCAAGTACTTTCTTATTGCTAGGCCACTTTTTGATTTTCTATACACAAACCTGTGACAGTACTTGCCCCTTTATACTAAGAAACTAAATAAACAGCCTCTGTGACAATAGTTTTATGCTCAAATATTTGTCGCACTACAAATATATCCTGGATGGTAATAAGCAGCTAGAAGTCTGCCTTTCCAAAAAAAATAAAAAAGAGCACTATTAGGATTTCATGTTACTCACTGAATGAATATTTATCAAGTGGACAGTGAGAATACAGCATTATCCTAATCTTAGGGGAATGAAAAGAAGACTGTTTCTATGCCTAGAGTTTATATCACAAAGGGGTGAGGAGGGGTGAGGGAAAGAGAGATAAGATATGTAAAGGTCAATCAAAAATACTGGATGAGGTACATCTAGAGAATGGAGTATTACTCAGCACTAAAAAGAAGAAAGCTCTCAAGTCATGAAAACAGTGGAGAAACCTAAGTGCACATTACTAAGCAAAAGAAGCCCATCTGGAAAGCAACACTATGAATGATCCTAACTTCATGACATTCTGGAAAAGCTAAAACTAATCAGTGGCCTCCGAGGCTAGTGGGGAAGGAGGGGTGACTAGGAGAGGACAGGATATTTAGGGCAGTGAAAATACTCTGTAGGATACTGTAATGCTGGATACACATCATTATACGTTTATCCAAACCCACAGAATGAACAACACCCAGCATGAGTCCTATGGACGTTGGACTCTGGGTGATAACGTGTCAGTGCCGGTTCATCAACGATTAAAAATGTACCATTTGGATGGGGGACAGAGATAGTGGGGGAGCTGGAGGGGAGACTATGCACTCAAAGCGGGAAGCAAAGGGCATATGCAAACTGTACTTTCCACTCAGTTATGCTGGGAACCTAAAGCTACAGTAAACAACAGGCTATTTATATATATATATGTATTATTAGATGACAAATTTTATATATAACACATATTACTGCTACATATATTAACATATGTATTATTGCTATATTATATATATATATACTACTATAACACATAATCTATCATCTGATGTTATTATATATAAAATACTGGATGCATGTGTGTGTGCATGCATGTTCAGTTGGGCCCAACTCTTTGCCAGCCCATGGACTGTAGCCCACCAGGCTCCTCGGTTCATGGGATTTTCCTTGCAAGAGCACTGGAGTGGGTTGCCATTTCCTTCTCCAAAATACTGGACGGCATACTGGTAACTCCAGGACCCAGTGCCACATGAACACACGGCAGCCATGGAGGTGCACCACTCAGATCCCCCTTCAAACAGAACTGGCCACAGATCAGGCTACAGCACTTCAGCCCCTGGGTCAAGGCCATCCTCCGCCCTTGAAGCCCTTGAAGATATAAAGAAGGGACCACTATTAGACCAGATTAAAGACCTAAACATAAGGCTTGAAAGTGAAAGTAAAGCTGTTCCTTCTGCAACAGATAATAAATGCTTCCAGCAAAGATGACATCACGCTTGCGGACTCTGTGTCTCCCACTGCGCTTGATCACTTCAAGCAGTCAACCAAGAAGCTGACGGAGGAGAAGGCAGAAACGGAAGCCCTGGCAGCAGCCCTGGCCCACATTTCTGGTGCCACGTCGGTAGACCAAGTGCTCCATGATCAACTCAGGTGCGGGCTTTGTGATCATGATCTTGCAGTACTCAACTAAAGAACTTAAAGAGCAACTGGGTGAGGATACTGATTCCAAAGTGAAGGGAAATGGTCTTTCTCAAAGGAAGGCAGGGTGTTTGCTTTGATATTCCCACTGTATCAGTATCAGAAGTACAGGAAAAAAGGCATGATTCTCAGCACTGGCAGCTTTCTGTGCCACAAAGCAACAAGGGCTAGAAGAACCAGGAGAAGGAGATGGCAATTTCCAGGGATAGTGGGATGGCAACCATGGTGTCAGGGGACAGTGGGAAAGAAGCAGAAGCTTCAGAGGACAGCAGTCAGGAGGTGGTAACAAAGGTAACAGATTTCAAAAAAAGACCAGAAGCGAAGCAGAGTTTCAATAAAGCATTTGAATAGTAATTTGAAGTAGAGGATTTATATGGCAAAAACAGAACTATGGTCAGCAACATGAAACTGAACATTATTTTTCATACAGAGTTAAAAGTTAAAAGCACACTGTATTTCCTTCCTGACCATTTGCCCAATCCCCATCTCTTTAGGAAAGACAAGCTTCATCTAAATTATCTCATCTGATTGATGACTGTCATTTATAACTTTACCGTTACTTCTGTCTTGGGTATTCCTTTGGAAAAGGTGTATTCGTTACATATTCTAATGTATTGCCTATAAATTATAAGCTTAAGTCAAGAATGTATCTGCTGATACTTTGTAAGTTGACCTGTCTTTATACTTCGAAATTCCTCTTATTAATAGTATGCTTCCCTGGTGGCTCAGATGGTAAAGAATCTGCCTGCAATGCCAGAGACCCATGTTTAATCCCTGGGTCGGGAAGATTCCCTAGAGAAGGAAATAGCAACCCACTCTGGTTTTCTTGACTGGAGAATTCCATGGACAGAGGAGCCTGGCAGGCTACAGTCCATGGGGTCACAGAGTCAGACACGACTGAGTGACTCACATTTTCATTTTTTTCACAACATGGGGGAAACACAATTTCAAAACAGAAAGGTCTGTTTTCCATAACTGATGACACTCAGTATTACCTTACCAAAACTAAATAATTGTATGGGTGACCCCTCCTTGTTCAAAGATGATAGCCTACCAAATAAAATAAATGAAGTAGGAAAGCAGAGGCAGAAGATTAACTGAATGACTTAAGGAAAAAGTGAAAACTAACCAGAGGCATAATACAACATCTTCCTACCTTTAAAACTCTCATGCAATGAGTCAATGCAGTCAGTGAACAACTGCACAATGCTTGAGGCCACCACAGCATCACTCTCCAACCAGGGGTAATGTCGCTGGCTGCTTTAAATAAGAGAAACATACACTTAGAAAGGAAACTCTATGATTAAATTACTGTCCATCCCAGAATGTATTATGTAGCCCTAAAACACATTTAGATTGCTTTAAAGGCTGTAAATTTCTGAACTGTAGCTTTTAATATCAATAGCATAATTTTATTTACTTTCCTTCCTGACCTTTATTCCAATGTAATTGTTTCAGAAGTGTGTTATCTAACTAAGTATCAAATCAGCACTTTTTTTTACATCCAATTACACCCGTGAACCCATCCCTTGTGGATTTGGGTTACATTTCAAATGCCTCAGAGAACAGTTTTCTGTACCTAAAGCCTGAAAGGGAAAAAAGTCATATAAAAAGTAACCAAAAGTGAACAGAGAGGAAGTAAACAAAGGAAAAAAATCTTTATATGAAAATTCAGTTCTAAATCTGGTTTGGGGCTTCCCTGGTGGCTCAGAGGTTAAAGCGTCTGCCTCCAATGCGGGAGACCCGGGTTTGATCCCTGGGTCAGGAAGATCCCCTGGAGAAGGAAAAGGCAATCCACTCCAGTATTCTTGCCTGGAGAATCCCATGGACTGAGAAGCCTAGTAGGTTACAGTCCATGGGGTCGCAAAGAGTCAGACACGACTGAGCGACTTCACCTTACCTTCACCTTAATCTGGTTTAGAAAGTTTAATGTAAAAAATAAATTCCATTAGCTCTTCCTGGAAATAAACTGCATTATGATAAGCAGTCTCACAGTCACCACAAAATCCTGAAGTTTGCAGACTGTTTAAGGATAGCCCTCTGAGAGAGAGCAATTCCCACCCAGTAATCAACGTAGTCCCCAAAAAATAACTGATACTGGGTAAAATCACATAAGTCTCATATTTCACAGTGTTTGAATATGAATATCAGAAAATATCAAAAATCAGAATTTGAATATCAGAAAAACTATTTACCTTTCATTGTCTTCTAAAACCAGTATCCATGGCTTAAAGAGCTGGATGATTACTGAATGTAGGGATCTTAGCACTAAAACAAAGCAAAATTTTTAGAGACAAGAAACAAGTCCATCAAATGAAGATGGCACATGAAAAAATGTTCACCACTGCTAATCATCAGGGAAATGCAAATCAAAATCGGAAAGAGATACCACCTCACACCTGTCAGAATGACTACCATCAGACAACACAAACACTAAATGTTGGCGAAGATGTGGACAAAAGGGAACCCTTTATACACTGTTGGTGGGCATGTAAATTGGTGTAGCTGCTGTATGGAGGTTTCTCAAAAAACTAAAAATACAGCTACCATATGACCAAGCAATTACACTCCAGGGTATATATCCAAAAAAAAAAAAAAAAAAAAGATACCATGCATCACAAAGTTCACAGCAGCATTACTTAAAAATGCCAGAATATGGAAGGAATCCAGGTGTCCATCAACAGAAGAATGGATAAAGGAGATGTGGCGTCTACATCTGGTATACACACGTGTACACACAATGGAATACTACTAGGCTAAAAAAGCATGAAATTCCCTTTGCAGCAGCATGGACGGACTTGGAGGGCATTATACTGAAAGATAGATCCTGTATGACATCACATATGTGGAGTCTAAAAACTAAAAGTAGTGACTGTGACAAAAAAGAAGCTGACTCACAGATATAAGAACAAACTAGTGGTTCCCAGCGGGAGAAGGAAGGTGGAAGGGGCAACGTAAGAGCAGGGGATTAAGAGGTATAAACCAGCAGGTATAAAATAAGGAAACAGAGCCAACATTTTATAATAACTATTAAATGGAGAATAATCTTTAAAAAGTGTGAATCACTATATTCTATACCTGCTACTTATATAATATTGTACATCAACTATACTTCAATTAAGAAAAAAAAAGAAACAAAGTTGACCTTTTATCATTATCACTGGTAACTAGAAAATCTACTTATTATCTGTATACTTAAAAACCTATGGTGATACAGAAAAAACATGTTTAATATAACTAAGCATATTTCAGTTTTCCTTTGCTGCAATAAAATTTTTTTAATTGGAGAAGTTTTATTATAATACAATGTCACAGATAATTTTATAACACATTTTTTAAAAATAAAGACTTAAATACTCTTAATGAGATAAATAATAGGAAGAGAGAATTGGAGACTGAAACCTATATCTTTGTATTTCACCTTACAAAGTGAGGGTGAAGCAAGCACCCACTATGTAAGTGAACACAGGTATGATACACATGGGCTCACACTTGTAATGTGTATTCCTATTTTTTCTTTGTAACATTCAGATACATAGATTTATCACCAAGATTTAAATATTTTAGTGTCTATTCAAGTCTCTCCTGATGGAAGGTCAAAACACCTAAGCTCTGTGTTGCTCTAAGGCATATTACCTGTTTTGCTGCTGGCAGATGGGTCTTGGGCCAAGCAGGCCATTTCTGAGTCAAGCAGCCTTTTTACAAGATAGCCCAAGAATGTCTTCATATCTGCCATGTAAGGACTCCATTTTGAGAATAAACCAAAACTTTTAAAGTCCAATGTGGATAACCGAAGCTTATAAAAAAAGTTTGACAGCCACTGTATAGTCTCCATTACCTGGAAAAAAATGACCAACTTAAAATAATGCTTACTGAATATCTGCTTTCAGTAGAATATTACGGTAGGCTGAGACGAAGAGCTTTGACTTTGTAATCGAATTACAAAGGTATATAGCATATGAAAAGTCAATCAGATTTCGAACTCCTTTTCAAAAGCAAAGATACCATTTTTTCATATAAATTCATGTGAACTCACATCATGTAAAACTGATGAAGCCAACAGCTTGGGGGACAACTGCGTGAAACCTACTCAAAGGAGCCAGTGAGGCAGGAGGGTGAAGGTGGAAAAGGGAGATACAAACAGGCTGGGCCTGGGCTATTCGGGAACCGTGGAGCAAGAATCAGACTGAGGCACGAGAGAAAGGCGATCCAGGCACAGAGGGGTGGAGACAGGGGCAGGGGACGGGGGAAACAGGATATGACTGACAAAGGAAAGCACAGGGCTCTTGGAGATAAAAGGATACATTTTTAGATATAAATTTTAAATGTGTTCCAGTTGTTTAAAAAAAAAAAAAAAAGGAAATGAAAAAGAAACACATACAGAAACTTTAGAGAGGCAAGAGCTACACACCTGCTTGTCGGACAAGAGAACATCAGGAGAACTTTGAAGCACCGTGCTCTCCACAGAAGCTGCCCCCTGCTGGCAGCCTGGGGTGCAGCAGCCCAGGGCTCTCAGGGTGGCTTTCCAGCACTCGGGGCTCAGCAGCTGTTCAGCAGAGCCTTACAGGGTGTGGACAGAGGACAGCAAGTCAGCATCCTTCACAAACTAACTTTTCAACGTGAATCGAAGAACACATGTACTTTATGAATGAATGAGCATCAAGTAAAAATCCAAAACACATTCATAAAGGTTTGTGGTAAAGACACCAAAGTTAAGAGAACCTACTGATCCCAAGTCTCCGGAAAAGGAAGGAGCGGTGTCCTCTTAAGCAAATGATTTGTCGACAAGCAACATAAAGGAGGACTTGGGGGAAAGGACCACTTACTCTGTAGTACTCAGTCCATCAGAAGAGTCCTTGGAACAAGCAACTGGTTATTTTGTAACATTTTGTCTAACTTTTTACTTGTTTTAAGGTTTGCCTCAGGTGGCAAACTCATTTTATGTGCCATTGTTTGCTGTTATTCAAATTTCTTGTAATTTAGTAAGGTGAATGACTTCAGATTTCATTATTGACTTGGATATTTGAGGTAAATTTTCCTTTTTGTTTATATAGTGCTGACTTTTTTTGTTTGGAATTAAACAGATTGATAACCTAATTTGTGGCCTCCTGACTTTTAAGGAAACGTGTGCAGCCATTACAAACAGCCTAAGGCTGTCAAGAGATTGACTCAACATTGCCTTCCTACCTTAAAATTAAAAACCTACAAAAGTTGGTGTTAAAAAAAAAAAAAAGAGAGAGAGAGAACCTACTGAAAGATCTGGGCACGTGGACACCTGACTTTCCTTATTCTCAGTAACCCTGCTGGGAGTGAACACAGCAGAGCCATCTGAGCTGGAATCTGTGAGCCCCTGACTGGGGAGTGGTAAAGGTGCCATCTTTCTGGCTGGACAATGTGAGAGAAACAGAGGAGCCACGGAATAGAACACAACTGCAGAGTCTATGCTCTTCAGAAGAAGTCTCATACTCATCGAACACCCCACTCCTGTAACAGGCAAAACCTAAAGCAACGCAGAGACAGTACGCAAAAGCAGAGACCCCCAACCAGTACTCAGCTACCTGCAACACTCGCCTCCCAGAGGACAGAAACTTACACCCTCAGGCCCTTACCAGGAAGTGGCCTGGATCAACTAGGACAACAGTGGCTCAGAAGAGCAGGTCTGGAAGGAGTCATGCACGCCCAGAAGATGGCAGTGAAGCCAGGGGGAATTGCAGTGGGCTCACCCAGGGCAAATGAAGACAGATTAGCAATGAGTGAAGCCCTGGGAACACTGCCGTGATGGCCAGGGAGGGATGGGGCACCAGGAGGCTGGAGGTCACAGAATCTGACAGAGGTGGTGCTGTTAGTCTTAAGCCTGTACCTAACTACTTTCCCTGCAAATTTAAACTTTTCTGCTAAATCCAAGTCAGTGGTTGCCTGTATAAACAATTTAGAATCTCTTTAAAGGGCTTCAGGGAAGGAAGCTTCCCTGGTATCCAGTGCTTTGTTAAGAGTCTACCGTGCAGTGCAGAGGATGTGGGTTCGACCCCCTGGTGAGGATATGAGACCCTACATACCGCAGGGCAACTGGGTTCAGTTCAGTTCAGTTCAGTCACTCAGTTGTGTCCGACTCTTTGTGACCCCATGAATTGCAGCAAGCCAGGCCTCCCTGTCCATCACCAACTCCTGGAGTTCACTCAGACTCACGTCCATCAAGTCAGTGATGCCATCCAGCAATCTCATTCTCTGTCGTCCCCTTCTCCTCCTGCCCCCAGTCCCTCCCAGCATCAGAGTCTTTTCCAATGAGTCAACTCTTCTCATGAGGTGGCCAAAGTACTGGAGCTTCAGCTTTAGCATCATTCCTTCCAAAGAAATCCCAGGGCTGATCTCCTTCAGAATGGACTGGGTGGACCTCTTTGCAGTCCAAGGGACTCTCAAGAGTCTTCTCCAACACCACAGTTCAAAAGCATCAATTCTTTGGTGCTCAGCAAAGTAATGTCTCTGCTTTTGAATATACTATCTAGGTTGGTGGGTTAGTGAACCATAACTAGAAAGCCCGCAAGACACAAGGAAGAAAGATACTGCATGCAATAGCTGAGGCCTGACACAGCCAAATAAATAAATATTTTTTAAAATAAAAGCTTTCAGGGGAAAAATCCATAATATATGTTTAATCAAATTGTGAAAACTTAGGAGTAAAACTTAGCTATGTAAATAAGCATTAAAAATTATACAAGTGCATTTCTGCACCACCACTCCCCACCCATCTTGCCACCTGCCACTATAGGAAATAATGAAAACTTTGAAGGGCTTTGAAAATTAGACTATACATTCTTCAAGTAGTCCAATACATAAGATCATTAGCTAATTCATAAAACTATTTCTGTAAAGTAACACAAAGATTTGACATAATGCAAAATTTAGTTGTCCATTACATCAATAACTGTATGAAGCTTACATGAATAAAGTAAATACTATCTCATTTTTCAAATTTCAATAAAATTCCTGCCGAGTGAAATTCCAAAAATTAAAAAGCCTGCACTCTTTACTTCTCCTTTATTTTTCCAACACACTAATGGAAAACTGTAGGAGGGGAATAGAAACAGTGGAAATTTGGAAAATTTAATGTTGCTCTTTGTCTTGGATAATATAAAAACAGTGTATCATTATACTGGGATAAAATCCATTTGCAAAATATGAGAGTAAAAAAATTGGGGGGGGGAACCCCTAAATGTATTCACCATTTTGAAACTAGAAAGAAACCAACTGGTATGTTAAGCACACTGTAAAGGAGCAACTGCTTTCTATTCCCAAGTCTACAGTCACCAGAGTAAGCAGTCCCACCCCAGTCAAGACAGCTGCAAAATCAAAGTAAAGAGGTGCACACAGGACTGCAGACTCTAAAGAGTGGCCCTGCCCAGCTAGGGCCCAATCTGACAATGGACATTTTTACAGACAGCAGCCTCTAGGGCATTACTCACTGAGCATTTTGGGTAAAGATTAGTAATTCTAAATTCCTGCATGCTTGTATTATTTTTACATTTTTAGATGACATCTGTGGAATGGTTAATGTCATACTGAACATTCACTGCGATCTAATCAGTCACAATTAAGACACTTACTTTGCATCAGCAGCCTGAGAATGTCACTGTACTGGTCAGGAAACTGGTAGAGAAGAAGGTAAGTCCAGTGCTTACAGAAAAGATTAAATGGCATCAAAATATCTTCGTCTGGTTCAAGGCCCCAGGCAGTAAGTGCCAAATGAATGGACTCCAGAAGCCTGGTACGATCAGACAGAGGAGGTTTAGTGGAGTTTAACCATTGCTTAAGATCGAACTAAAAAGAAAAAGAAATAAGAAGCAGTTTTATTTATACTAGAAAATTGATTGAAATAGAGAAAATTATGTGCAAATTAGTTTGAAAGTCAAAAGTTTACCTAGCATTTGGCTTTTCATAAAGATTGAAACTAAAATTTATAGACTTAAAAGAATCTAGGCAGTTCAATAACTAATGGTGCCATTATGTCTCCATCTCTACTTCACTCTGGGGGTTCAGAGGCAATTTTTTTTAGCTCTGCATGCTTTTTTACAATTTAAGAATCTTGTTGGTAAGTTTTCCCTATAAAACAAGGATCAGAACTGTGTAGTTCTTCTTCACTGGTCACGCTGCCACAAAAAAGTGGCTGCTTTATGGAACTACCTGCTTCTAGTGGCCATATTTCTAAATCTGCATTAGTTAATGAAAATTCAGGGTGTTGATATCACCTTCCAGAATCCCAAACTATGCTTTCCCCTATTAAAAACTGAGATCAGTCTCCAGGTCCCAACAAATGTCCAGGTTTTATGATTTATAGGTATCAGAGAAGTACAACTGAAAGCAAAATAGCTAAGGCTCTGAATTTCTCAACTGGTAACATAAATTCACTGCCTTGGTCTAGGTTAATAATATTCTATTTGGAACAAGACAAAGGCAATTTGCTTAAATCTGGCTTATGCTAAATATGAGAGACTGTGACATACTAACAACTCAATTATCAAACAATTGAGCCATAAATTCAGGACACATTCAAAAGAAGGATGTACCAAATTATTGCTATGAATATTTCAAAACTGTAGGAAGTTTTTAAAGAGCTTGGGAGCTGATCTTTTTTATACTACATGTAGTGAGACTGTCCTATATGATATAATCAATGCATCCAGAAGCAGCAGCTACGGGATCAGACTACTTGAAGATGATATCAAACGTGAAAAGGGTCTGTGCACCTCCAGTCCCTCTGGAGACAGAGCTCCAAGGACCTTGCATTTCTGAGGCACAGAGAAACAGCAGCAGTACCTAGAGCTCAGTGACAACATCAGGACTGAGCCACACGTCACCTTGGTCAGCAGCATGAAAATCATGTCGCTGTTGTCCTCGCGCAGAAACTTCACCACCTTTTCGTAGAGCTGGATGAACTCCGCGGGCGCAGCACTGGGAGTGAAGAAAGGAGACAGGAGAGAGCAAAGCCTTCTATCCTTCAGTATGGTCTGAAGGACTTTTCTGCATTCTGATTTAGTGCCACTGATAAACACCTTAAAAGAATTGAAAAGGGAAAATGTCATCAAATTCTCCCCTCCCCAACTTTTCTTTGAACAACCAAGTTTTAAGGAATAGTATATACAGCTAACAGAATGTTTTCTAAATGAAAATATGAAACAATCAAAAGAAACCTAAAATCGACACAGATAAATCTATCACTTTCAATGTAACCTATATTAAAAATTCTGGATAATCCATTCATTTGGTTGGACAAGTCAAAGAAAATGTTTAAAAGATTAAAACACTGGGATAATCTGAATCCAGAAATTTGCAGTGTACCTACCATGATTACTAAGTATCTAAAGTGATTCTGCACTATGTCAAGAAAAAGATTCTAGGTTACAGATTTTATTGAGATATGCTTTAAATACTTTTAAAAAGCTAACTTTCATAATTAACATATACCTTGTTTTAATTTGTTCTAATGTTTAAGAGTATTAGAATATAAGCTGATATTTAATTTCAGAGTTAGTAAAGCTTTGATAAATTTGATCAGAGACAGAAATAATAAAGGATAAAACCGATAGATGTGAATATATAAAAATTTTGACTTCTATATGGCAAAAAGAATCATAAAATTATAGAAAAACGACAAAGTAGAAAAATTATAACACGTTCCAGACACCAGGTTAACAGTCTGAGGAGCTCTTCAAAGCAATCAAAAAGCAAGAAACTTCCCAGCAGAAAATGTGCAAAAAAACAAAAACCAGAAAAATCACAAAAAATTATTAAATCATTTGAAAAATCACACAACTGAACTAGTACTTAAAGAAATACAACTTAAAATAATCACAAAGCACCACTTCTGTTATTAGATTAGCCAGACCTAAAAAGAATGATCAGTCCTAATGTTAGTTGTAACATGGAGAATAATAAATCGAATGCTGTTGTTACAATGTAAATAGGTATAAACTTCCCAGTCCTCTTGACATAGTGAGCACAATTCTAAGAAACTATCCTAGGAAAATCAGTCTAATGATCTCACAAAGGCATGTAAGAATATTTAGTTCAGGCTTACATCAGCAAAACAACCAACCTACCTAAATATTCATCCAGAGAGCACTGGCTCAATACATGACAATATATCTGTACCATGGAACACTATGTATTAAACACCATGATGCAGGTTTTTATTTATTATCAAGGAATAATGTCTGAAATGTGTTTGAATAAAAAAAAAAGCATATACTAGCTTTTAAGTGTGTATCCTTATCTCTAGATCTATATATAAGAATGATATATCATTTTTACACATACACACAGATACCAATAGACCTCAGAGACACACAAGATCAACTATAACTAAATGTTAGCTACGTAACCAGTATCTCCAGGAGATCAGGATTATAAGAAATTTCTCTTCTTTATACTTTTTACACTGTCTGTATTGCTTATAATAAGCACTCATCAATTTCATAATTAGGGAAAACATTTCTGAAAAACCTATTTTAATATCTGCTTGGCATCACCTCCCTAAAAGTATCCAATAAATAGCCACTCATTTAATTGAATCTGAAGGAAAGTACATGGTAGTATTTCTATATTTTCCAGCAAGTGGCATTCCTTGCTTTAATGACACATTTCATAAATCTGCATGGATTCACTGCCCTTGTCCTTTTTATATATCCATATATTTAAGGGTTAAGTCAAGTAGATAAATTGTGAGAAGCAACTGAGAGGCAGCAGTGGAGAGGTGGAGCAAGCACTGAATGTTGAGTCAGAAGACCTGGGGTCCCTCTTGCCTCCAGGGCTCACCAGCTGTACTTCTTAGGCAAGTCACTCAATCTTTAAGAGGTTAGTTTTTCTCATCTTTAACACTGAAATGCTATCAATCACAAAGAGTCATTGTAAGGATGAAATAAAATAATGAATCAAAAGGCATTTTATAAACAGTAGTCTCAGTAATACTATTATTAACACCAACAGCATACAATACAATTTGACATCTCCCTGGAGACTTTCATATACTAATAATTTAACATCTCTTTCTGAAAAAGCAGAATTCCATACCGGCAATTCTAACCACATCTTGAGAAGTCAACAATTCAAAGGGGCTTCTGACTTAGGTAAGACTCTGAACCTGAAGTGTGGAGTCAACTCTGATTATATCTAAGAGGACACTGCAGGGACTCATCATATGTAAAAAAGGCTAAAAACACAGGATAACCTTACCTGTCCCAAGATCTCAATGCATGAAGTAAAGAACTGCCTTGTGGGAGGATGACGCTGGGTCTCATCACTGACATAATCCACAACAGTAAAGAAGAGGCTGATGCCAATCTTCTGAACCCCAGGGGTGGGCTGCGACTGGTAGGCATTCACTAAGGCCCTGTGGGAAAACACTGGTAAGGCTACTGGTCTATAGTAAGAGAATTCAGACCCACGGTGTTTCTCTGATACTCTCATTTCTCAGCAATATCCTTAAGAGTTCTGAGAGCCCCACACAAATGTCACTTTAGAAATATTTCACAGGATAGCTTACAACTTGACCCAACAACTTATTTTCAACACACAGAAATGATTTTATGTCCTCCTGGGGTGAGGGTGGGGGGATTAGCCTTTATTAACATTAAGTATTTTCATATGTCAAAGTCAAAGTGTGCTAGTCACTCAGTCATGTCCAGCTCTTTATGACCCCATGAACTGCAGCCCACCAGGCTCCTCTATCCATGGAATTATCCAGGCAAGAATATTGGAGTGGATAGCCATTCCCTTCTCCAGAGAATCTACTCAACTCAGGGATCGAACCTGGGTCTCCTGCATTGCAGGCATATTCTTTATTGCCTGAGCCACCAGAGAAGCCCAACAACGTATTTCCAATACACAGAAATGATTTTATGTCCTCCTGGAGGGAGGAAAATGAGCCTTTATTAACATTAAATATTTTCATAGTTGTATGTAATCCATAATTTTACATCCAATTTTTCCAAATTATCCAAATAATCCAAATATTACTCAATGTTGTATATTACATAAATACATGTTTTTAAAAATAAGAACCTTGATTTCTCTAAATTTTAAAATCTAAAACAATGACTTAGGTTGAAGAAAAAGATTTTTGTATAGAATAAGATACTAATATAAAAGATATCTCTTCTAATTCTTACTCTGTTTTGAGTTTCTTTTCTAGAAAAAGAAACAGCAACCTCTTGTTCACCTTATCTCCTCCTCCTTCCCAGACCCTTCCAATCTAACCCACAAAAGGTCTCAATGCCCCCGTCCACACCACCATCCTAATCTACAGGGGAATTAGCTGCTGGTGAGTCAACTTCTCCTTTCCCAGGTAATATCCTGGTGGCTTTTAGCTCCAAAAGAAACCACCATGGATGGTCAGATGCAAGCCAGCAACTACCCTTGTGAGCCCAGAGCAATTCCACTGCAAATTTTGCTCAGTAATCTGAACTGATGATGATGACTTCCTGAGTAAATGTGCCTTTAATATAAAGCTTAAGCACTCAATCTCTCCAGGTTAAATTGTAATGTAATGTATAACCTCCTAATTCAAGGGTCAGCAAAATTATTCTATAAAGAGACAGCCAGTAAATATTTTATGCTTTATGGGCTATAAATTGTCATAACATTCAATTCTGCCATTGGAACATAAAAGCCATACACATTAAATAAGTACATGGGCATGATTACATCACAATAAAACTTCACTTATAAAAATAGATGGCAGGTCGGATTTGGTCCAAAGGCTGCTAATTCCTATATTAGTTAATTAGTAGGTGACTGGGGGGATAGTAGCAAGTATGATTGCTAGCAGTAATAACTAACTAGTATTTTAGATTATAGCGCCCTCAAAACTTACGTAATCAAGTTTTCAGCATGCACAGCAGCCTCCACAATATTAAGTGATGGTGGTTTAGCAGCTTCTGCTTGCAACTGCTTCACTTCTTTTTGCAAAACATGAAGCTGTTGGCTTATTGCTTCATTCTTATGCATACCTTCAAACTAAGAAAAATTAGAGTGGTCAACAGATTTATTTGTCCCTACAGGTTTCTAGAGCAGACAGTTTATTACAAAAATACTGGGTATTTGATAGAGAGAATATTATTACAACTAATACTGTAACTCAAAATTCTCAGTTGAACCTGAGGAGGATGGGGGAAAAAATATCAAAAATACTATTCAAGAATCTCAAGCTTTTCATGAAGAATCAAATTTGAATTAGTTTGTTGCTGGTTCAGAGCTATTTTTGGTAGGCTATGTTCTATGCCACTTCAATGCTCCAATTCTCATCAAAAATAAATGCAATGGCTTCCACCACTCGGGCTTTTCTTGAGGCACATCAAACCCCCTTCTGTGGACCATCCCTCCCCAGAGCTCCTGATCCAGAAACACACATAATTTGACACTGGGGCTGCAGGTCTCATTTGCACAAAACCATAAAAGAGGAGTACACAAATCTGTTAATAAAACAACTGGAGGAAGAAAAGATATATATTTATAAAAGAAACACCAAAAATAAGATAAAATATGAGAAATGACCAAATCGGTTGCATGCTGAGGAAGGAGCAATTGACTTAATTCCGTGGTTCTTGAAATCTGGTCTTTTGATAGAGTTTTACTGGTTCTCAGCAAAGATGTGAAAAATGAGAAATTTATCGAGGTTTAAAAAAAAAAAAACGAAAGTTATTTCAACTTTTTAGAACTATCCTATCAAGATGGTAGAGTAGAAGGCCATGTGCTCATCTTCTCCTGCGAGAACACCAAACTGCAACTAGCTACTGAACCACCGACAGGAGTATTTTAGAATTTACCAAAACAAGATACTCCATGTCAAAGAACAAAGGAGAAGTGGCAGTGAGTCGGTAGGAGGGATGCAATCGCATTTATATCAAACCCTACATCCTCCAGAGACTCTTGCAGGGCACAAATACTGTGCACACCAGGACGCGGGGTAAAGGGGCAGTGACCCCCACAGACTTAGCCAGACCTGCCTGTGAGTGTTTGGGGATCTTGTGTGGAGGTGCTGGTCAACAATGGACTGCCACAGGGACAGGGACACTGGCAGCGGCAGTTCTGGAAAGCCTGTGTCGCATAAGTCCTTTTGGAGGACAACTCCAGCCCTACCATAGAGACTGGGCAGCCTCAGGCCAAACAACTAACAGGGAGGGAGCACAGCTCCACCCATAAGTAGAAAACTGGATTAAAGATTTACAGAACATGACCCTGCTCACCACACCAAGATTCAGTTTTACCACAGCCAGTCCCTCCCATCAGGGAGTTTGCACAAGCCTCTAAACCTCATCCATCAGAGGGCAGACAGAAGAACCAAGAACTACAATCCCATGGCCCCCAGAATGAAAACCACAACCAAAATGGTCACATGGATCCAGCCTTGTGTAACTCAATGAAGCGATCAGCCATGTGGGGCAGGGCCACCCAAGATAGATTGGAAATGATGGAGAGTTCAGAAAAAGATGGTCTACTGGAGAAGGGATTGGCAAACCATTTCAGTATTCTTATCTTGAGAATCCCATAAACAGTATGAAAGGGCAAAAAGACACCATAAGATAAGACCCCCAGGTCAGCATGTGTCCAATATGCTACTAGGGTATATTGGAAATCTGGTCCCATCACTTCATGACAAATGGAAGGGGGAATAGTGGAAGCAGTGACAGACTTTCTCTTCTTGAGCTCCAAAATCACCACAGATGGTGACTGGAGCCATGGAATTAGAAGATGCTTACTTCTTGGAATAAAGGCTATGACAAACCTAGGCAGTGTATTAAAAAGAAAAGACATCACTTGCCAACAAAGGTCTGTATAGACAGAGCTATGGTTTGTCCATGGTAGTCATGTACAGATGTGAGAGTTGGACCACAAAGAAGCCTGATCACAGACAAATTGATGCTTTCAAATTCTGGTGGTGCAGAAGGCTCTTGAGAGTCCCTCGGACAGCAAGGAGATCAACCAGTCAATCCTAAGGGAAATCAAATCTGAATATTTATTGAAATGACTGGTGTTGAAGCTGAAGGTCCAATTCTTTAGCCACCTGATGCAAAGAGCTGACTCATTAGAAAAGACCCTGATGCTGGGAAAGATTGAGGGCCAGAGGAAAAGGGGGTGACAGAGGATGACATGGTAGGACGGTATCATTAATTCAATGCACATGAATTTGGGCAAACTCCAGGAGATGACAAGGGACAGGGAGGCCTGACATGATGCAGTCATGGGGTTGCTAAGAATCAGACATGACTTAGCAACTAAACAACAACAATGCTACTGGGGAAGAGCGGAGAAATAACTAGAAAGAATGAAAGGGCGAGCCGAAGTGGAACCGATGTCCAGTTGTGGATGTTGTGTCTGGTGGTGAAAGTAAAGTCCAATACTGCAAAAAACAATATCATAGAAACCCGGAATGTTAGGTCCGTGAATCAAGGTAAACTGGATGTGGTCAAGAAGGCAAAGGCAAAAGTGAACACTGACATTTTAGGAATCAGTGAACTAAAATGGACGCAAACGGGCAAATTTAATTTAGATGACCATGACATCTACTACTGTGGGCAAGAATCCCTTGGAAATAAAAGAGTAGCCCTTACAAGTCAACAAGAGTCCAGAATGCAGTACTTGGGTGCCATCTCAGAAATGACAAAATGATCTTGGTTCCTTTCCAAGGCAACAATTCAGTATCACAGTAATCAAAATCTACGCCCCAACCCTGGTAACTCAGCTGGTAAAGAATCTGTTTGCAGCACAGGAGACCCCTGTTCAATTCCTCAGTCAAGAAGATCCACTGGAGAAGGGATATGCTACCCACTCTAGTATTCTTCGGCTTCCCTGGTGGCTCAGCTAGTAAAGAATCTGCCCTCAATGCAGGAGACCTGGGTTCAATCCCTGGGTTGGGAAGATCCCCTGGAGAAGGGAACGGCTACCCACTCCAATATTCTGGCCTGGAGAATTCCATGGACAGAAGAGCATGGAGGGCTACAGTCCATAGGGTCTCAAAGAATCAGACACGACTGAGTAACTTTCACTTTCCACTTTCACTTTTCACACCCCAACCCCTAAAGCTGAAGAAGCTGAAATCGAACAGTTCTATGAAGACCTGCAAGACCTTCTAGAACTAACATAAAAAATGATATCCTTTTCATCATAGAGATTGGAGTGCAAAAGAAGTCAAGAGATACTTGAGGCAAGTTTGGCCTTGGAGTACAAAATGAAGCAGAGCAAAGGCTAACAGAGTTCTCTTTGCCAAGAGAACATACTGGCATACATACACAATACCAGATGGTCAATACTGAAATCAGATTAATTATATTCTTCGTAGCTAAAGATGGAGAAGCTTTATACAGTCAGCAAAAACAAGACCTAGGGGTGACTATGGCTCAGATCATGACTCCTATTGTAAAATTCAGACTTAAATTGAAGAAAATAGGGAAAACTACTAGGCCATGCCTAAATCAAATCCCTCATGATTATACAACGGAAGCAACAAATAGATTCAAGGGATTAGATCTGATAGACAGTGCGCCTGAAGAACTACGGACAGAGGTTCATAACACTGTACAGGTGGTGGTAACCAAAATCATCCCAAAGAAAAAGAACTGAAAGATAGCAAAATGGTTGTCTTGAGGAGGTCTTACAAATAGCTGAGAAAAGAAGAGAAGTGAAAGGCAAAGGAGAAAGGAAAAGATATCCCCAACTGAATGCAGAATTTCAGAGAATAGCAAGGAGAGATAAGAAAGCATTCCTCAGTGATCAATGCAAAGACATAGAGGAAAACAACAGAATGGGAAACACTAGAAATCTCAAGAACACTGGAGATATCAAAGGAACACTTCATGCAAAGATGGGCCCAATAAAGGACAGAAATTGCAAGGACCCAACAGAAGCAGAAAAGATTAAGAAGAGGTGGCGAGAATACACAGAAGAACTGTACAGAGATAAAGCCATGCACCTATGGACGCCTTATCTTTGACAAAGGAGGCAAGAATATAGAATGGAGAAAAGACAATCTCTTTAACAAGTGGTGCTGGGAAAACTGGTCAACCACTTGTAAAAGAATGAAACTAGACCACTTTCTAACACCATACACAAAAATAAACTCAAAATAGATTAAAGATCTGAACGTAAGACCAGAAAGTATAAAATTCCTAGAGGCGAACATAGGCAGAACACTCTCTGACATAAATCACAGCAGGATCCTTTATGACCCACCTCCCAGAATATTGGAAATCAAAGGAAAAATAAACAAATGGGACCTAATTAAACTTAAAAGCTTCTGCACAACAAAGGAAACTATAAGCAAGGTAAAAAAGACAGCCTTCAGAATGGGAGAAAATAATAGCAAATGAAGCACCTGACAAACAAATAATCTCAAAAATATACAAGCAACTCCTGCAGCTCAATTCCAGAAAAATAAATGACTCAATCAAAAAATGGGCCAAAGAAATAAACAGGTATTTCTCCAAAGAAAACATATAGATGGCTAACAAACACATGAAAAGATGCTCAATATCACTCATTATCAGAGAAATGCAAATCAAAACCACAATGAGGTACCATTTCCTGCCAGTCAGAATGACTGCGATTCAAAAGTCTACAAGCAATAAATGCTGGAGAGGGTGTGGAGAAAAGGGAACCCTCTTACACTGTTGGTGGGAATGCAAACTAGTACAGCCACTATGGAAAACAGTGTGGAGATTCCTTAAAAAACTGGAAATAGAACTGCCTTATGACCCAGCAATCCCACGCTGGGCATACACACCAAGGAAACCAGAATTGAAAGAGACACGTGTACCCCAATGTTCATCGCAGCACTGTTTATAATAGCCAGGACATGGAAGCAACCTAGATGTCCATCAGCAGATGAATGGATAAGAAAGCTGTGGTACATATACACAATGGAGTATTACTAGGCCATTAAAAAGAATACATTTGAATCAGTTCTAGTGAGGTGGATGAAACTGGAGTCTATTACACAGAGTGAAGTAAGCCAGAAAGAAAAACACCAATACAGCATACTAACACATATATATATGGAATTTAGAAAGATGGTAACGATAACCCTGTATGCGAGACAGCAAGAGACACAGATGTATAGAACAGTCTTTTGAACTCTGTGGGAGAGGAAGAGGGTGAGATGATTTGGGAGAATGGCACTGAAACATGTATAATATCATATATGAAACGACTTGCCAGTCCAGGTTCGATGCATGATACTGGATGCTTGGGGCTGGTACACTGGGACGACCCAGAGGGATGGTACAGGGAGGGAAGAGGGAGCGGGGTTCAAGATGGGGAACACATGTATACCTGTGGCAGATACATGTTGATGTATGGCAAAACCAATACAATATTATAAAGTAATTAACCTCCAATTAAAATAAATAAATGTATATTAAACAAACTAAAAAAGAAATAAACAATGAAAAACAAAAAGAACTGTACAAAAAAGGTCTTAATGACCTGGATAACCATGATAGTGTGATCACTCACCTAAAGCCAGATATCCTGCAGTTGAAGTGGGTCTTAGGAAGTATAAAGCTAGTGGAGTTGACAGAATTCCAGCTGATCTAGTTCAAATCCTAAAAGATGATGCTGTTAAAGTGTTGCACTCAATATGCCAGCAAATTTGGAAAACTTAGTGGCCACAGGACTGAAAAAGTCAGTTTTCATCCCAATCCCAAAGAAGGGAAATGCCAAAGAATGCTCAAACTACCACACAACTGCACTCATTTCACATGCTAGCAAGGTAATGATCAAAATCCATCAAGCCAGGTTTCAGCAGTACATGAACTGAGAACTTCCAGATGTACAAGCTGGATTTAGAAAAGGCAGAGGAACCAGAGATAAAATAGCCAGCATCCATTGGATTGCGGCAAAAGCAAGGGAATTTCAGAGAAACATCTATTTCTGCTTCACTGACTACACTAAAGCCTCTGAATACATGGATCACAACAAACTGGAAAAACCTTAAAGACATGGGAATACCAGACCACCCTACCATGCCTCCTAAGACCACCTTACCATGCCTCCTAAGAAACCTGTATGCAGCTCAAGAAGCAAGAGCTAGAACCGGACATGGAACAATGGACTGGTTCAAAATTGCGAAATGAGTACATCAAGGCTGTATGTTGTCACTCTGCTTGTTTAACTTATATGCAGAGTACATCATGAGAAATGCTGGACTGGAAGAAACACAAGCTGGAATCAAGATTGCCAGGAGAAATATCAATCACCTCAGATATGCAGATGACACCACCCTTCTGGCAGAAAGTGAAGAGGAGCTAAAAAGCCTCTTGATGAAAGTGAAAGAGGAGAGTGAAAAAGTTGGCTTAAAGCTCAACATTCAGAAAACGAAGATCGTGGCATCCGGTCCCATCACTTCATGGGAAATAGATGGGGAAACAGTGGAAACAGTGTCAGACTTTATTTTGGGGGGCTCCAAAATCACTGCAGATGGTGACTGCAGCCATGAAATTAAGACACTTACTCTTAATTTCACAATGAATCACAAGCTGGAATTCAGACTGCCAGGTGAAATATTAACAACTTCAGATATGCAGATGATACCACTCTAACGGCAGAAAATGAAGAAGAACTGAAGAGCCTCTTGATGGGTGTGAAAGAAGAGAGTGAAAAAACTGGCTGAAAATTCAACATTCAAAAAACTAAGATTATGGCATCTGGTCCCTTCACTTCATAGCAGATAGATGGGGAAAAAATGGAAACAACAGCAGATTTTATTGTCTTGGGCTCCAAAATCACTGCAGATGGTGACTGCAGCCATGAAATTAAAAGACACTTGCTCCTTGGAAGTAAAGCTGTGACAAACCTAGACGGTGTATTACAAAGCAGAGAGACATCACTTTGCTGACAAAGGTCAGTATAGTCAAAGCTGACTGGTTTTTCCACTAGTTGTGTACAGATATGAGAGCTGGACCATAAAAAAGGCTGAGTGCTGAAGAACTGATGTTTTCAAACTATGGTGCTCTCGAGACAAGATTCTTGAGAGTCCCTTGGATAGCAAGGAGATCAAACCAGTCAATCCTAAAGGAAATCAACCCTGAATATTTATTGGAAGGACTAATGCTGAAGTTCCAATACTTTGGCCACCTGATGCAAAGAGCCAACTCATTGGAAAAGACCCTGATACTGGGAAAGACTGAGGGCAGGAGAAGAGGGCAACAGAGAATGAAATGGTTGGATGGCATCACCAACTCAATGAACATGAGCTTGAGCAAACTCAGGGAAGCCTGCTGTGCTACAGTTCATTGGGTCGCAAATAGTTGGACATGACTTAGTGATTGAGCAACAACAATCCTTTATTTCAGATTATGTCTTTCTTAGTTGAGGGGGTTGTTAATATCCCTTTCTCTAATTAACTGAATGGTGACCTAAGTGATAACTACTAGGTTTGTGCATTTTTAATGTCCTTTTTGGCCTGTGCATAGATGCAGAGAATATCCTAGGCCCAGGTTGCAACCCAAAGACAGAATCAGTGTAGCAGCTGTGGGGACAGGAGGAGAGAGAGACAGCAAAGAGGAGCTCGGCCAAGTAGGGAGTCAGGGCTGAAGACTGCAATGTAATCAGACTGGGGAGCAAGGGGGCCTGTCTTAGGGAGACCTTTAGAGCTGGCAAGGAAACTGGGACTTATCTTGCAGGCATGGCAGGAAATGCTGAAAAGACCAGAACATTTAGAAGGCAGGAATTTTAAACCTTCCAGTCTCTTTACATGGTCTTCCCCAATCACATGGGTGAACAGTAAAGGCTACATTTTCCTTTATATGCACCTTCCCAAACCCAGGCCTCAGCCACCACCACAGTGATATCCCCACCAGGCTTATTTTCATAAATTCCAGATCAAATGCTCCCAAAGTACAATGGTCCTGCTTGTTTTGCTTTGCATAGCAGCCCAGTGCAGCTCAACTCAGAATGATATGCTGACCACCTACTTTTATGATCATGATAATAACTCTTCCATAAAGCTCACCAATGTTGTGTTAAAATTCTTCACAAAACTTTTCAAGGATAAGCTGTCATCATGAATCAAAAGTGCCTCTCCAAGAAAATGTAATGATAATCACGATTTATTTTTATTATTGGAGAAACAAAAGATTAAAGACAGTAAAGTGTTTCCAGTAAACCACATAATGAACCAATACAAATACTTTATTTCAAATCTTTCAAGTAACAGGCCAGTGTTTAATAGCCCAAAATGTGTTAAGAATATGCGCATTGGCTTTCTGGCAAATTTGTCACCAACTACAATTAGACTGGGTCTTTGAGAGTCATGGCCCTTGGCTGACCTGGAGAGCAAGCAGCCAAAGAGAGGGAAAGAAAGAATCTGAGAGGAGGAAGGAAGACAGCAAGAATGAAGAGGCGTGGAAAGACAATGAGTAGGAGAGAAGAGAGGCTCACTTAACAGGGAAATGCCGAGTGATGAGACTAAAAGCACTCTCTGACTCCAACTTTAAAACCACTCCATGTTGGAGAAATGACTTAATGCTAAAGAGTAAAAGAAATTAATTAGTTCAGAAAAGTTCAGACTTCCTCACAAAAACATCCCCAAATTATCATAATTTCCTAGTTTACCTGTTTCTGTTCATAGCTCCCACCTCTGTTAAAAAGTTTTCTTTTCTTACTAGACTGGAGGTGAGAGAGACTGAATGATCACCAGCTCACAATTACAAGTTATAGACAAAAAGCAGCATGTTGGAAGCCCTTCCATTTGAGTCATTTTAAGCAGACAAAGAAATCCAAAAGTTGCATGAACACGTGCTTCAGTAAGTTGTTACAATAATGTGAGGCCCTCAGTAGGTCTTTCATTTCTAGAAATGAGCAAATTTTTCACATGATCATAAATCAATCCTGGGCCCAGCAAACATGCCCCACAATACCAAAGTACAACAAAAGGAACCCTATTATAAATCACCCCATTTCCTCAGGGAATATCACTGAATTATTAGAGGCTTCTGTTAAGAGAGGCAACCACAGAAGAGGCACGTCCCACTTGCCATAAAACATCTTTGGCTTCTGTATACCCCAAACAAGCTATACATAGTTCAAACATTTGCAGACAACTGGAAATTTCCAGGGCTTTCCCTCACAGAAAATTCCATTAAGCAGTAATATATTTTCATGACATAATTTGAAATCCTTACAAAAGAGCCATTCAAAATTACACTTAAAATATATGTCTTAATTTTAAAATTTACACTGGAAATAAAAAATCATTTCCCAGGAAATCACAGAAAAAGAAGCAATTCTATCACACTAACACAGAAAGAAAAGGATACTATGTTAATTCAAATAAGATTTGACTATCATGATCAACTCGTCTTCGAAATCAGAGCTGAAACAGCTAAAGCAAATGGCCTAGTCATTTCCCAATACTGAATGGAAAAAGCAAAACTCTTGATTCCAACTGAACCACTTACTAACTGTGTGACTCTGGCAAGGTTCCAAGCCTCTCTGAACCTGCTTCATCTTCCTCATTCTGTGAAGCTCAAGTGAGATAATGTAAGGAAAGTCCCTAGCAGGTTACCTGGGATATGAGAGTACCGAAGCAAGGGACAAGAAATACAAGGCTGAGTAATAAAGCAATGCACTGAGGTATGACCATCCTTACCACTTTCCAAGACTGAATGCCCAGGAGAAGCCTGTACACTTAAAAAAGTAAGTGTAGAAGTGTGCGTTGTTTAAGTTGGGATTTTGTAGAAAGCATCAAGCTGGCATATTAAGCATTAAATTGGCCAGGAGTAAGCAGAATCAAAAGTGACTGCCAATTTCTGGTAGTAAAAAGTTCCAATTTCCATGTCTTCCATAGTCAAATAATATCTTCAGGGAGACTATTATGAAGAGTTTGTATCCTCTTCATTTCTTCAAACACATTCTTTCTGTGGCACTGACTGTGCGAGACACTGACAATATAAACATGAAAAAGACAAGATCCTGACCTGCAGCTAACAAACTGTATTAACAGCTACAGGAGTAGTAATGCAAAACAAGTTATAATACAACCTAGAAAGTGTTGTGCTTGTGGCTTTCACTGACTGATTCAGGGGTGCTAGAAGCACCTATCATGTGCCAAGAGCAGTGCTAGGTGGTACAGGTACAGAGACGAATAATGACAGGAACTCTACTTCCCAAAGAGGTCACAGTCTAGTAGGAAAAAGAGCAGGTGACTATGACAGCATTTCTCCCCAAGCTGTGATGAGAGGAAGGAGTATCTCAGTCTGACTAGAAGAGTCCAGAAAGACCTCAAGAAAAGATGCTGACTGAACCAAGGAATAAAAGGATGAGCAGAAGCCCAGATAGGAGTCGGGGAGAACAAACAACAGCATAGGGCTGAGAACAAAAGAATGTGCACGTCACCTTTGCAGAACAGAAAAGGAGCAAGCTGCTCAAAAACTGAAGGTTGAGGGCGTGAGAGAGGGTAAATGATGTGCCAGAAAAAGATCAAGAACAGATTATGAAGGGTCCTAAAAGACATAACTCTTTTTAGGTACTAGAGAACCATCACACCAGGGAAGCCAGTGACTCAGTGGTAAAGACACTACCTGCCAATGCAGGAGTGCAGGAGACACAGGTTTGATCCCTGGGTTAGGAAGACCCCTTGGAGGAGGGCATGGCAACCCACTCCAGTATCCTTGTCTGGAGAATCCATGGACAGAGGAGTCTCGTGGGCTACAGTCCATGGGGTCACAAAGAGTTGAACACAAATGAGCAACTGAGCATGCAAGAACCAACATGGGTTTTTAGCCTGGAAATGAGATCAGTTTGTGTTTTAAAAGATGAATGGGGAAAAATGAACTAGACAGGGAGAAAGACTATGGACAGGAAGGCTGATATATCAGTTCAGGGGAGAAGTGGGCTGACCACAGGGCAATGTCAACACAAAGAAAGAATACATTCAAAGTTATTTCAAAGGCAGAACCAATATGACTTGGAATGTGACTAGATGGGAAGTATAGGGGTAGGATTGCGAATGTGAATTTTGATGCCTAGGTCTTCATCTTGGGAGCCCAGGTAAGAGGAATTACAGAAAAAAATAGGTTTGAAGGATAAAGATGAGATTAGTTTGGGACCTACAGAGTTTGAGGTATCATTGGGACATTGATAGGATGCAAAGTAAGCAAGAAGTCTAGACCTGGAACTCAAAAGAGAGAATTCTGGACTTGACAAACAGAACAGGGGTCACCAACAAACGGACTCACCTTTTAGGGGTCATGGACTATTGAGGATTGACTGAATCTATGAATTCTCCAGAAAAAAAGTTTTGTATACACTTTCAGGGACTTCACTGACCCACCAAAGACCATTCACAAATCCTAGGTTAAGAACTCTAGCACAGACAGAAGACAAAAAACAGCATATATTGCAGTGAAGCAGGGGATCAGGAGTAGAACCAAGCACAACCAGTAATCCAAGCATTGAGCAGGTGAAGAGGAACCCTGGAAGAAACTAACAAGTGGCTACAGATTGAGGGAGACTAGAAGAGGCCTCACGACAGCATCAGCAGATGAGAGAATGATGTCACACAGGATCAACACTGCTAGTCACACCCACGAAGTGTTCCCTGGACACATGTATACATAAGGGCTACAGTTTCATGCAATTATATAATCTACCTCCTGTAGGAATACTCTCTCCCAGTGACAGTTTACTGATGAATCCATAAACACTCAGAACTCACTTTCCCTTTTCCTGACAAACACCTCTCTTCCTACAAACTAAAGTTATCCATTTGCGTAATGGGTGACTTTAGATTCAAGTACAATCTTTAACAAAAAACCAGAGCAAACCTAACAGACTTGCATACATAATCCCAAACTTCATGGCAGCTAGAGCTTCAATTTTCCTCTACTTTGCTTTCAGCCATAGACGAGGAGCAAAAAATAATTTTATCTTCAATTCCTAGACATTAAAACCAGTAAGTACTGCCCAGGACAGCTGTAATTAGCAGTTACTATATAACCTTCCAAAGAAAGCCTACTTAAGCCTCAGACTACAAAAGTTGATTTCTGTCTTTACATTTTTAATTCCCCTGGCACATCAACATCATCAGGCAAAATAATGGCTGAAGTAGCCAGTACTGTTGATACTGATATTTCTAGGAGCCATCAGTGGAAGTTCCCAAGCTTCTGGATTTTTCCAAATGATGAGATTTCCCAAACTGAAAACTCACAGGGCAACAAAAAAGGTCAGCAGAAAATTAAAATGTGCTTTAAGAAAACTTGGATATTTCTAATGAGGTTATGGCCACAAAACACAGCTACTTTTTTCAAACTCTTTAAGAATCTATAAAATCTCCTCTTTTTCCCTCTATCCTTTCTCATTTTTTTTACTTCTTTCTTCAAGTGATCTTAGCATCTACCAATTTTACTTTTGAAAATAAGCATAAATATTTTTATGTTGTCTGTAAAAGCAAAATCTAAACCATATTCATTTAATTCTTGTCTTGTCATATATCATCTTCTTTCTGATCTCCCTTCAATCAAAATTACTTTGAAGGTATTTTTAAAAAGATGTAACTTTTTATTTCAGAATTAACAAACTAAAGGTTATAAAATAAATTTCAATTCAAGGGTGCAGATAAATCAAGATTATGATCCTTTTTTCTGAAAAAGAAAAAAGGTCACAGGTAGGCTTAGAGCTAAAGCTCCCATGTCTGCTGGGTGGTATTTTCCATTGCAAGACCCTGCAAATTAGTAAGAAGTCACACAGTCAGACTTGTTCTTTGGCTGGGACAGCAAATATTTACAAATCTTAAAAGAGTAAGCTATTAGCCAGAACTGGAAAAACATATCTTTGTACTTATCTCAACAGTCACTTACAAAAATGCATTTTAGGAGAATTCCCTTCTCTGTATAGAATTAACAGCCTGGCATAGATGTGTAATTTCAAAATATGGAAAAACACTGTATTTGTAAAAACACAGATTGGTAATAAAAGGTTCCTTTTTCATTACAACCACATGCATTTTCAACCTTTTTCCCACCAACTCAAACTCCACCCTCAGCTGGCAAACTTTTCTTCCTGTTTTATTATTTTAGCAAGTGATCCTTCTTAAATACTTTTCTACCTCAGTCTTTCTAAAGCATTAGCAATCGAAGGAATAAACCACACTGAAACACACACACACACACAGAAAGAAAAGTAACTTAATAAAGCACCTGGCCAAAGATATTGTCTTAATATTGAGGAATCTCACATTCCAGGTCAAGTTTCTTAAAAGATGCTTACAACTATGTTGGAAAAAACAAAAATGAATTTTGAAAGTAATGAAGAATATGACTATAAAATTTATTTCAAATAAGACATTTCAGAGAAAACAGTCTCCTAGAAGAGACTGATGAAAGCTACATTAGAATTGTTAGGACTGGCACAAAAAAAAGCGACACTTTTGAAAGACAACCAAAAGTCAGAAAACTACATCCCCCAATTTGTAAAAGCTAACAAAAAAGAGGGGCTACTTTTGTGTGAGTGTAGTCAATCAGCAGCCAGCGCCCCTCTCCAAGCATTTCTTTCCCAGCTCAGGAAATGCTGAATTCACCTGCAGGCACAGCAAGCTGCACTGCCTAAGGAGCATGCACTCTGCCTGGGCCCTCCTGGTTTTGCCCTGCACTGGCACCGTCACTTTGGGCATGTAACTTAATTGCTTTTTGCCTGTATTTCTTCATCTGAAAAATACAGACAAAAAGAATATCCACCTTCTGGTGTTGTGGTGAGGATAAAATAAGTTATATAAAGTGTTTAGACAGTACCTTGCACAAATTAAGTGCTATGACATGGTGGCTAAAGCTAACCTTCCATTTGAAGTCTTTACAAGGTCACAGACCCAACTTTGGTCTGTTGACAAGCTCCGCCCAAGTGATCTGTTTTCCACACGGCCCTCCTACCTCTGTCTTCAGTGACTCCCCACTATCTGCAGCACACATCTTTACTCGGGAAGATCCCAGGTGATGATCCTTTCCAATGTGAGCTCCAACCTTTCCAACGTGAATTCCTAGCACTACTCCCCAAGACAACTGAAACAGACTGATCGAGCCACTGACCCCTGGATAGTGACTCCATTCCCACATTCTTCTCACTGAATCCAAACTATCGTCACCAAAATCTTTTAAAAACCAACTGGAGCCCCTCTCTCCTAGAATCATCTCAATGATTCCACTTTTCCTTTTATTTCTGTCTGTCTGTCCTGGAAGACTCATCAGCACTTATGGAAGTAAGTGATCAGCTTTGTGTGTAGCTTTGTGCTGTACTAAATCGCTTCAGTCATGTCCGACTCTTTATGATCCCATGGACTGTGGCCCGCCAGGCTCCTCTGTCCAAGAGATTCTCTAGGCAAGAATACTAGAGTGGGTTGCCATGCTCTTCTCCAGGGGACATTCCGGTATGGGCAGCTTCACTCTCCCCAAAACTATTAAATGTGGGACATGGATGATGTACTAAATATTTCTTTCAGTCTTTCTCAATGATATGCCAATATTACGAATTCAAATGAAATTCTCTGAACTATGAGGAAACTCAGTCTTACTTGAACTGTTACCACTGCCGCTCCTTGGCACTTTTTACCACTAATGCCTCTGCACTCCAACTGTAGTGTGGTCTGTTCTTCTCGATTAACATACTGCTTGGGCATTGTGTCCAACAGTTCACTATCCAGCGCAACCTGCTGAGATTCCCGAAGAGCTGCAGTTCTGAAAAACATCATCAGGAGAAGTTATGTTAAAAGTCTTAGGAAAAACTTTATGATAAGTGATAAAGGCTTCCAGTCACTCCCAGCCTGCATCGGTGAACAGTAACACACAAGAGTCTCACAGTAACAAGAGACCAAAAGTGTGGGCCAAGACTTACTCAAACCCTCTCCCTGGCAGTTCCTGGTTAACAAGAAAGTTAAGAAAGGAAGGAAAAGTATTTTAGCTAGAAATAAAGTGCCATTTAAAATTTGTGTTATATCAACAACGTGGTTTTTTTTTTTTTTAATGAACCCTTAAGTACACAAGAACAAACGAGAATTTCATGCTGATTTAATCATCCTAAGGGGGAACCTTTTTCTTAAGTACCAATAACTTCTTAAGGGTTCCCCTGGTACCTCAGTGGTAAAGAATCCACCTGCCAATGCAAGAGACACAGGTTCAAGCCCTGGGTCAGGAAGATCCCCTAGAGAAGGAAATGGCAACCCACTCCAGTATTCTCGCCTGGGAAATCACATGGACAGAGAAGCCTGGCAAGCTTCAGTCCAATGGGGTTGCAAAAGAGTCAGACACAGTTTAGTGACTGAGCACTCACATAGTGACTTCTTAGGTATTAGCAACTCAAACTGACATGTGGAAGACCAGATGAGCTAGTTTTCAACACTGTCCTAACTGTATCATTTCAGTAATCTGCAAGGAGCCTGTGCGGTGTGGTGCAAGCAGCACGCGTGACACGAATAAACCGAAACAACCAACGGAGAAAGGACCAATAACAGATGGATTCCTACGAGTTTTGCAAAGACACAACTCTTTCACTTTATAAGTGAAACAGACTTACTCCACACACACAATGCTCCTCACATGATCACAAGCTAGAATCAAAACAAGCAACTGATCATTCTGTAGCCACCATGAACTCAGAATATTAAATGAGTATTTCCTACCCTTCCATCAAGTATCTAGGTAATTTTTTAAAGAATTTGGACATTTAGAGAGCAAAGCAGTAACAAAAGATAATAAATCTCGTTCTGTTCCCTTTGAACACCGTCTTTCCAATATTATATGGTTTCCTCAGGAGAAGTCTAAGAAAAAATATAGCTGGCACTACTGACACAGAAATGCCACAAGAAACACGTACAATTTATAGAGTACATGAAAACCCACATAATTTCCATGTGAAATTAAAAGATTTGTCACTGCTTGGTTAACTAAGATAACCATCTGAGCCAGTCTGGTCAAATTACCCTCGTGGTGAGAAGGCTAACGAGGAAGCCCTTTGAGGTACTACTCATCAGGATGTCACAGCAGCAAGCACACAACCATGATCTTGGAGAGTGTGTGGTCTTACCTAGCCTGCTGCTGCAGCAGATTCAGGTCTGTGCGCACCAGCTCGGTGGCATCCTTCTGACTCAGGAGCATGGCTGAGGAAATAACTGGCACAGGAGGCCTCATCAGGTGCAGAACAAGAGGAGGCTGGGGGTCCTCATGCTTCCGCAGGTTACTTAAAACTCTTTCTTTAGCTGAAAAAAAATTGTCATTTTGCTGATAATGGCTACCACTAGGTCATAATGAACTACATAATTACATAGTCTGTTACCTTCATAAAGAATACTAAAGATCTGAAGAATAGCTCTTTAAATCACCAGAGACCTAAATGAATAAAATTATCTTTTGTTATTTGCAAGTTCTGAGGGATCACCCACTGGCCTAATAATATTCTACCAGGAACTGGAAGCTTGGGAGCATGTGGTATGATTCAATAGAATTACTATCCTCAAAAAGTCTTGATGATAGTTACAGAGCTACCAGTCACAATCTTAAATTATTGCCCTAGACAGCTTTGCATGACATGCTAAGGCGTTTGGACTTGACACCAGTGCAAAAGGCATCTAGTAAATGACTCTAAGCAAGGCTTGGAAAGATGGTGGCTATCATCTGGAGAGTAGAATGGGGAAATGGGGCAGGTAGCCCAGTTAAGAGTTTAATGCAACCACAAGAAATAAACGAGAAAGAGGGATGGGCATTATGGAAGGAAGCTGAGTGAAAAGTACCATATTAGACCAAGGTTTGATTAGGGGGGCTGAGAACAGTAGAGTTAAACTGAATGAAGACATGGGCATAACCTCCTATAGAACTTATACAGTCACATAGTCATTCATGGGCTTCCCTTGTGGCTCAGCTGGTAAAGAATCCACCTGCAATGCAGGAGACCTGGGTTCAATCCCTCGGTTGGGAACATTCCCTGGAGAAGGGAACAGCTGCCCACTCTAGCATTCTGGTCTGGGGAATTCCATGGACTGTCCATGGGGTCACAAACAGTCGAACACGACTGAACGACTTTCACTAAATAGTCATTCATTCATTCATTGATTCATTCACTCAAAAACTGATTTATGAGTCCAAATAAGAAGTCAGGCACCACACAAGATAAATCAAGGTAAATCAAGGTAAATCTGTACCATGCAACTTTGCACTAGATTGCACATGGTCTCATACTGATCAATCCAACTTAAATGTTTACATTTCTGTACTCAGTGGAGAGTTGAAACACAGTAGGTGTCTAACAAATTCCTATCTTCCATACCTTTTTCTTCACTACCCTATCCACATACCACACAGCTCATGAAGAATGTGAAGAAAAATGCTGCCATGTAATATAATAGAAGCCAGGAAAGGTCAAGGGAATTTCAAGTCAATAAGTCAACAAAGTACTTAAGGGACTACTCTGAACTTCCGATTTCATTCCAGATATAGCATTCAACTTTCTATTCTTGTTAAGAAAAATTAAAGAAAATTTAATAGCCATGACTTTACTTGGCATAAGAAAACTTGTATTGTTTGTAATCCAAACAAATGGAACTTAACATTCCAAACAGGTCAAGTACAGGACTGTCCCTTATAGCTGGGGTTTTTCCACTAGAACTACCAATCTATGTACAGAATGTAATAAGGCAGGATATTCACCACTGGGTAAGATTCCTATGTTCAAATTTCTTTCAAGCAACATTAGCTCATAATTCTAAAGGAAAATGGGAGTGGGGAGGTGGAGAGGATCTTTTTCCATCCCAATGTAACTTACTATGAAAGAAAAATCAGGAGTGATACTTTAAATACAAAATAAAAGAAATAAAAATTCAGACCATATTTAACTATAATCACAACTCTGGACCACAACTGACAAAAAGTTATGAAGCCAACAAATTTGAGAAAAAGAAGTTGGTGTCACAAGTATACAGTAAACTATGGCATGCTACGGAAATTTTTCCTGTGACCACGATCACAAGTTCAATCGTTTGATATAATCATTACCTAACCTGCTCCAACCTGAGAAAAACCTGAAACCTACTGTTTACAAATCTAGGTCTTACTTTTATTTAGAACTGCAACTTATACTGATTGCCAGAAATAAAATAAGGCAAATGGTGAAGAGCAGGGTCTCTGAAGCCTGCTCTTCAAAATCCCAGCTTTGTGACTTGGGCAAGTTACATAACTACTCTACACCTCAGGCTCCTTACCGGCTCTGTGGAGATAACCCTCACAGGGCTGCTGGGAAGACTGAGTTAACGCATACAAAGACAGAACAAATTAAGGGCTTGATACATTACTAGCTTACCTTCAGAAAAACAAAATCGGGCTTTTAGGGTAGGGTTAAGGCAATGCGAAAACACAATGGATGGGAGGACATGAACAGACATTCAACAGCCTCCAGATCTATAAACATAGCTCTTCCTCTCACTTAACAAACTTTCAGGACTCGGAAATGAGAACTGATACGGCTGGGTTGAGGACAACTTTTACACTTTCCCCTATACCTTTTGAAACTGTTTACTTTTTCCCAATGAGCTCATATAATTTTTATCACCCAAACAAACAAAAAAAAGCCTCTTATTTCAGGGAAAAAGGAGGGAGAAAAATTTTAAGATTTTAAGATTTTAAGATTGTTCTGCACCTTCATTTACAGATGAGTCAACTAAAAGCCAAGAGACGTTCTTATTTTTTCCTGATCACACAGCTTGTTAGTGGCAGAGTTGGATCAAGAAGGTATTTTTACCTTTCTCTGAATCACCTCAGTGTTCTATTACACTACATATTACAATATTTTGTTCATCAATTATATATATATCCTACATTTTAAAAATATATTCAGTAATTTAAACGATTAAGTGACTCCAAATATTATTTTCTACTTTTTTGTTATAAAGTACGTCATCAACTTTGCAGGTTAAATGAGTTTTCCTGGCCTAGAATAGAAAAGTAACAATGTATAAAACTGTTTCTCTAGAAAAATGCATTGTGAGAAACAGTTAACTTAGAAACTCTGGGAATATGATCCATCTGTATGGTTAAGAGTTTCAGATACACAGAAAAAGAGTTTATGAAAGAAAAAGACAGACTGCTCAATTTTAAAACTGCAAACCCCAAATAATTAAATTCTAGGTTGTACTTCAAATGTTCTAAGCTAACTGAAAAGTCTTTTTAAAGCATCATGGAGAACATATATCACAAACTACTTAATCACTTTCCCAATATCGATTTACAGGAAATACAGGAGACAAAAAAAAAAAAAATTAAACTATACCACAAAGGTATAATCAGCGAAATCTAGACTGGGGGGAAACTCCATGGACTGTAGCACGCCATGTGTCTCAGTTTGGGCCAATGAGATGTAACTGGAAAGTGTATGAGGAGCTTCTTGAAAGGGTCCTTAAAAGAGGGAGACTTCCCTACCTGCTGAATGGAATGCAAATATGACAGTTTAAGCAGCCGTCTTGAACCATATGTGGATGCCTGATGTTAGAACAGTGAGACAGAAAGACAGAAGGAGCAGGGGTCCCTGAAGGCTTTCAGGTCATAAAGCTACTGCTCTGAACTGCTTGCCTCCAGACTTCTTTGACATAAACAAAAAAAATCCCTATCTTATTTGCATCCTCACTGTTTTTGGAGTTTCTCTCATTCATAGCATAACCTAACCCTAAGTAGTAGAGAAGTTAACAATGAATTCCTAAAAAAAAAAAAAAAAAAAAGCAATTCTCACTGAGGGATATACTATATGAATCTTAACATTTAATGGCTCTGATTCACACTCACTCATTCATTCACCCATTCATTCACTCATTCAAAGGGTCTGATGCTCACTCATATGACTCACCCAATAACGGATCAGTGAAGTCCAGCTGAACTGATGAACTGCAGGGTGCAGAATGGGACTCAAGCTTGGCCTGTGTCCACAGACCAACGGTTTCCTGAAACTCGTAATGTATGCGCTCCATGTTCAAATACTCCATCCACAGGTCCTAAAACGGAACCATAAGACTTTAACTTTCAAGGATGAATCATATATTCACATATAAAACTATACATTTAACTCTAAAGTGAATCCAAAGTTTCAACATGAGGTGGTCCATTCCAGGTTCTCCAAGCATTAGGATGAATCACATTTAAAATGGGCATTCTAGGGAATTCCCTGGCATGGCAGTCCAGTGGTTAGGACTTCGTGCTTTCACTGCCAAGGGCCTGGGTTCACTCCCCGGTCGAGGAACTAAGATGCCAGAAGCCACGTAGTGCAGTCAAATAAATAAATAAAATTAGACACTCTAACAGTCTAAGGAATCTCAAAACTCTTTGATTATATAACACACTGAGAAAAAGTAATTTCAACAGCCCCACTAAACATTTACTGTTGGTAGAGGCTGACAATTACAGAAAAATACTGAGAATTAACAATGGGTTAATTCTGCACTCAAAAGATTTCAGGACACCATGATCACTTATGTATTTTTCCTATTTCTCTGGCCCTACAATCTCAGCCTTGTTTTTCCATGTCTTAAATTTTCCTTCTCAGAATTCCATCCTGAGTTCTCTTCTTAATCCAAATACTCTATTGCCATTATACCCACATCTCCTACTGCCCCATTCCTGAACTACAGGCAACTTTATATCCTCTTCCCCACCAATTCCTGAATATGAGTTCTCCTTGAAGCCCCTCAGGCACTTTCTCTTCCAGTTTTGTAAGTAACATCTTTAGCTGCCCAAGCTACAAATTTGGAAATCCTTGTATATCTTATCTACCCTATAAGTATATCACTCCTAATCAGAGAAGCCTACTGATTCTACTGATTAATTCTTCTATGTATTTTTAATTCATCCACTTGTTTAACCACTCCAGCTATTTCAACAGCTCTCCAAAGACTTCCTGCTGATAACTTTCTGCCATTCCACATCACCATGCTTTCCTTTCAACTTGACAAACTCCCATTTTTCCTTTAGGGCTCAGTTCAAGGTCACATTCCAGTCTCAGTCTGAATCAGGTGCCATTCCTCCACCTGTGCAGATGAAACAGCACCCTGCACATTTCACTCCCACAGTCTTTATCACCAGATGTAATGATTATTTAGTCCCCCATCTGACAGTAAGAATCTTGAAGACAGAGACTGCATCACTTTTTATATTTTTGATATAGATGACTGGCAACTCAAAGGTAGTGAACAGATACTCATGGAAGAGAAGGAAAGAAGAAAGGAGAGAGGAAGGAAAGACAAAGAAAAGAGAAGAAAGTCAAAGACACCTAGTGGAGATGAAATAGTACATACAATGTGGAAACAGCTAGGTTTAAAGACCCAAAGTCTCTCAAGTCTTAGAGGATCCTAAATCCCATCCAAGGTTGGGGGTCAATGGCCAGTAGAGTTCAGTCTCTAGAAAAAAGAAACTGGAACAGGAGAGATACATCTCTACACACACCCACACCCACATGCACACACAAACACACACACGCAGAGCTACAGAAGCTCAGAAAAAATTCAGAAGTTTTGACCTAGCAAAGACAACAGATCTCTTTGTTTGAGAAAAGATTAGAACATGTGAAGACTAGAACTGAGCACATCCAAAAGGGCAACCAAAACTGACAGCTACAATTAAGTCTCTTCAAGGGTGAGCTCCTCACTTTCTCCATGCTATTAACTTTCTATATACATGAATCTTAACAAATCCTTACACTGAACTTTTTATGGGAGTAGAGATGGCTGCTTAAAAGTGTTCAGATGCTGACAATTTAAAACAAGGAAGAACATAGTCAGAAAAAGGCTGTGTTTATGAGGCTGTAGACGTCCAGTAATGAGCTTCAGTCCTTCACGTGATGCCAGAGTGGGGCCGGATATTCAAAAGGGGATATCCCAGGGACTTCCCTAGTGCTGCAGTGGCTGAATAGCATTGGAAGAATCCACCTTCCAATGCAGGAGATACAGGTTCAACGCCTACTTGGGGAAGTAGGATTCCACATGCCATGGGCCAACTAAGTCTGAGCGCCACAAGTACGAAGCCCACATGCCCTGGAGCACCCACGTCACAGCTAGAGCGAAGCTCATGAGCCACAAGCAAAGATCCAGCATGACGCAAGGAAGATTCTGTGTGCCGCAACCAAGACCCAACACAGCCAAAAATAAAACAAATAAAATATAAAGGAAAGAAAGATTTATGTCAAGCTTCTGACTTCTGGGCATCTCTCTGCCATCTTTTTGGGGCACCTGGGCCATTTGGTTTTTGATTTCTGGGCATCTCTTTGCAGTTTGCTTTATTTAAAGTATGACTGCCAGCTGGTGAGGTTTTGGTTTGGTTTGGTTACTTTAGTTTGAGTGTGCAGACACCGGTACTAACTGCTGGAGCTAAAATGGGAAGTATTTCCTCGAAGGCTCCACCCTGGGTGGGAGCTCCTTGGGAGATTTTAAATGACTGGTCGACCTATATCTATGATGCAATGACAAAGAAATATGGCTTAAAAATAGGTCTCTCACAGTTTGATCTTCATTGCCACAGGATGAGAAAATGGAGTAGGGTTCCCGCATGTCCAGGACTTTCTCCTATAGTCCAAAAGCCTGAGACTGATCAAAATAAGACCCCATCTCCTCAGAGGGACGATCCCTGCTGAGACATTTTATCAGCCAATGAGCCCTTGCTATCAGGGCAAATTTGAGCACTACCTGGTCTAAATTTTAGGTATGACCACAGACAAAGAAAAGTGATTTTTTGACCATGTGGCCATAATATCCTTTAGACTTCGGAGACAACTGGTTAAAATTTGTTTTCAAATTGCAAAATTTGCTATTTCTGCATGTGCAATTAGAGAAAGCTAGTTTATTAAAGTACTTTTTTGTTTTTCCAGAATTCTGACCCTGAAGGAATAAGTCCTACTAGGAGAACATGAGTTTCTCTTCCCTGTGCCTTGAGATCATGGCTGTCAGGAACACTTACCTAGACCACCTCTAATTCCTGAAACTGAATATTTTTTTCAAAAAAAAAGAATCCTTTTAAATTTTTTCTTACTCCAGCTGTCCATTTATAAACTAGTGAGTTTTCTATTGTGATACCTGATTCATGACTAAGTTTAGAAAACAAAGCTATGAGATCTCTTTGTGTCTGCTTGAATATATGTATGTCTCAGATGTGTTTTTGTCTTTGGATATTGTTGCTGAGGTTAATTTGTAAATTAACTGGATATTTAATTGGCTTAAAGAAAAGTAGATACTTAAAAATCAAACAATTCTAAGTACGAGAGAAATGGATTTCAGATTCATGTGAACTGGGAAATATTAAATTAATATTAAATTAAATTAGTATTAATTAAATCAGTATTAAATTAGTACTTGGTATTGTTTGTTGATATATATGTGTCACTATTTACACTGACCAACTGAGACCTCCTTGGTAAATAACAGGGCTCACAAAGGATAATACCAGGAAGCCCTTCCCTATTGCCTCAGGCCCTGCCTGTAGCAGAATGTTGGTTGGGATTTTCCCTTTTGGATTAGCCTTGTTATGGATGATCAGAGCTCTGCTCCATCCTGCTGCCTCCCCAACGACAGGGTGTTTTTACAAAACTAGGAGAGCTCAAACTGTGGCCCGAGGAAAAGGGATTGGTATTTCTCTCCCTTGTGCTCCGGCCTCAGGGGGTAAAAAAAAGTAGGGAATGGGAGAAAAAACCTTTTAAACTCAAGCAGAAAAACTGAGATTTATGTAAAAGCTAACCTGTAAATGAACTATATTTAACTGACTTGAAAGTAAGTGCTTACAAATTAAATCTAAATCTAGAGAAAGCTGGCCAACATAAATTTTAGGACCCAGGATCCAAGAAATACTCAGTACTGAATCAGTATCTGCTATTGGAGGTAGCTCAACCTTGCTGGCTTGATTAATATGATTAATATAGACATTTAGAGCTATAGCCACTAGCTTTGTTGGTAGTGATGCTTCCTAGGCCCACTTGACTTCACACTCCAGGATATCTGGCTCTAGATGAGTGATCACCCCCTCATGGTTATCCGGGTCATTAAGACCTTTTTTGTACAGTTCTTCTGTGGTATCCTTGCCACCTCTTAATATCTTCTGCTTCTGTTAGGTCCATACCGTTTCTGTCGTTTATTGTGGCCATCTTTGCAAGAAATGTTTCCTTGGTATCTCTAATTTTCTTGAAAGATCTCTACAGTCTTTCCCATTCTACTGTTTTCCTCTATTTCTTTGCATTGATCACTGAGGAAGGCTTTCTTATCTCTCCTTGCTATTCTTTAGAACTCTGCATTCAGATGGGTATATCTTTTCCTTTCTCCTTTGCCTTTACTTTCTCTTCTCAGCTATTTGTAAGGACTCCTCAGACAAGCATTTTGTCTCTTTGCATGTCTTTTTCTTGGGGATGGTCTTGATCACTGCCTCCTGTACAATGTTATGAACCTCCGTCCATAGTTCTTCAGGCACACTATCAGAGCTAATCCCTTGAATCTACTTGTCACTTCCACTGTATAATCATAAAGAATTTGATTTAGGTCATACCCGAATGGTCTAGAAGTTTTCTCTACTTTCTTCAATTTAAGTCTGAATTTGTCAATAAGGTCATGATCTGAGCCACAGTCAACTCTAGGTCTTGTTTTTGCTAACTGTATAGAGCTTCTACATCTTTGGCTGCAAAGAATATAATCAATCTGATTTCAGTATTGACCATCTGGTGATGTCCATGTGTAGAGTCGGCTCTTGTGTTGTTGGAAGAGGGTGTTTGCTATGACCAGTGCATTCTCTTAGCAAAACTTTGTTAGCCTTTGTTAGGTTATATTGTAGAGAAGAGCCAATTCTAACTCCATGATGGATCTGTTTCTTTGACTTTAACCTTTGTTTTTATAATCACACATAATGACCTGCCTCAGAGAACCCTGCCCCTCTGCCTGAGGAGACTGGCCATTCCAGGAGATATTTGCAAGATAATGGTCTTCACGTCCTCAACTCCTCTCTCTCTCTGTCCTATAAAAGAACCAGGCACCCGGACTCTGACAAGATGGTTATTTTGAGACATTAGTCTGCCATCATCTTCATCTGCTGGCTTTCTGAATAAAGTTGTATCCCTTGCCTCAACATCTCTCTCAGATTCACTGGCCTGTTGTGTGGCAAGCAGAACGAGCTTGGACTCAGTAACAGTTATACTTTTTATGATTTCTATCTGAAAAATTACTAATTTAAATCAGTGTTCCAGCTGTAAGGAAAAATTTTCCTTCAAACTAAATATGACTTACAGCAATTTGGTAAATTATACCTTTGTAAGCAGAATTGAAACATTCATCTTTTCTCTGTATCTGCTCTCTCCAGAGACTGGAGACTCTGGCTCCCAGTAGCTTTATCAGATCAATTAGGAAGGCTACTGCACTAACAGGTATATAGAAATTTCAAGGTATTTTGGGGACCTTGAAATTGGGAGGAATTCACCTAGATCTGGCAGGCAAAATCTGTGGTAAATCCTTGGCATGAGTTTCCTAGCCCTGAGATATCTTCTAAGAGTTCAGTCTGAGACTGCTTATAAAAATTTTAACAAAACAGAAAGTCTACATGATCAATTATATTAATCACCAGATCAAGTTTTGAGACCAGACATATTTTGCAAATTAATTAGTCTTAATTTAATTATATTTGGTAGAAATGAGGGTAATTTTGGAAAGTAAAAGATGCTTCAATGAATGGTAAATTGCAGTTTGTTAACAGAGGTCTCCCAGAAGTTGAGGTGAGAAGACTTACCTCCCAGACAGTTTCTTGCTGTTATGTTATACTAATGTAAAGTTTAATTGAATTATTAAAGAATACTCTTAAGTTTGTATCTGAAGCTTACCTCAGTAATCTATCTTTGGATGAACATCAGATGCCCCACAACCTACAATCAGGGGATTATGCATACTGAAAAAGACATAATTTAAAGGACAATCTCCAACTTGTATGGAAGGACCTTTACTAACTACTCTTAACAAGCTCATGCACACTGAATCTGAAGGAAACTGACTCCTGGATTAATTTCCACTCACAAAAGCCCCCTGCAATGCACTGGCCTAAAGAGAGGACAGCTGACCTCAAAATCACCCTTAAACTAATGCTCAGAGCAGAAACTACACTCACAGCAGGGTGAGAAGAAGACAACATCAGAAGTAGACAGCTTTCCTAAGATCTTCAATCTGACTCGTACAATCATTTGTAATGTTTTCCCGACTTCTTGGACTTCTGCATGTGAATCAAATGTTTTTCTATCATAGCCATGATAGGCATGATACCATGCTAGTTTCTAAAATCAACCCAATTGTTGGGTTTGTGGCCAATGACCTGTGCCTAGTACTCTTGGGTTACCTAGATGGATTTCTCTACTCCAAGGCTCTAACTGGTTGACTCTTATGAAATTTATTAAAAAAAAAAAAAAAAGATTATAGTTATGTACAGGCCACGACTGCTATTACCAGACTGGATCCTCTCACCTGGCCTATTAGTAATACCTCCTCTGACCTGGCCATAAACCCAGGGTCATAGAATTTACATTACTCAAGCTCAAACAGAACAGGCAGAATTTCAGCCAAGGAATTACACCTCTCACAGTTATGGGATGGATTTAGTTAATACCAAACTATGGTGGTTTAAATTTAAAGGCTCCTCTATGTTGGAAGCAATCAAGTCATGTTAAGGATAATCAGCCTAGCAACAGAGGAAACTGGGCTGGGTGTCTTACAGACAATGCCAACATAAAATTTCCCTTAAAGAAAAGGACTGGCACAGAATAGACTAAGTCAAACACCCTGGGATATATGGGGCTACATCTAACTGAAGTTCTTAACTTTAAATTCTTGCTTATGACCTTACTAACCTAGCTATATTGCTTTCATATATATACATAGACTGTTTTACAAAATTGTTTCTTATATCACCAAACCTGACTGAGCCTCTGATAGAATGATGCATAATTCCATATGGGCTTCCCAGGTGGTTCTCCTGGTAAAGAGCCCATCTGCTAATTCAGGAGACGTAAGAGAAGCAGGATTGATCCCTGGGTTGAGAAGATCCCCTGGAAGAGGCATGACAACCCATTTCAATAGTCTTGGCTGGAGAACCTGGTGGGTTATAGTCCACAGGGTTGCAAAGAATCAGATACGACTGAGGCGATTTAGCACACACATATATGAGATCAATGATTGTAATAGTTGAACTCTAGATATGGGAAAAAGCAATAAAAGGGGATATTTTCCTGGATCATGGAGGTTAGTGGTCCAGAGACTTTTTGGATACTGTTTTATGGCCTAGTCGAGTAACAGCACACTGAATGGCCAAATCTCCACCAGACTTGGGAATATCATTCCCAGCACCATGGGACAAAATGGTCATGAAATGCCCTCACAACATGGTCAAATTTATGACTTGAAGGGGCTCTGCCAATTGAAAACTGCCATCTGCCTCTTCAAGGATTAAGTCAATGTCATGGCAGCCACTGACCTTTAACACCCCCTGAAAGGATTTCAGAGTGGAGATCAGAAATGAGGTACTCTGTGCTCTGAGAAGAACTGGCAGTATAGGCCTTTAGATACTTAGATGTCTTCGGAAGAGTTTATGAACCCAGATTCTTGAATTTTCCCATATCCAGAAATAAATTCATTAACAGTGACAGCTACTTTAACACTGAGGAGGGAAATGCATTTGAAAGTTAAAATGGAGTAAATATGGCAAAACTAAGTGACCATTATGGATGTGATTTCAGAGGCATTTATCCCTGTATTGTTGCAAACTTGAAATTTCTGAGCTATGTTAGATTCTACCAGGATCTAATAATTCCCCCCACCCTCTTCCATGAGATTTTGGCTAAGATTTGAGAGGGTCACATCTGGATCAAGGTAGAATAGAGGCCTTTCGGACCACAGTGTTTAAAAAAGCAACATCAGAGATGACAAAAACCTTCTTAAGGACATTATTAAGAAATCTTTTGCCAAGCTATGCTGGAAAACTCATCTAAAACAAGACAAGATCTTGCAAATTGCTCTCTGTATACTGGTGATCCCTAAAACCAGGATAGGATGGAGCCATTATGAAATTATGTACAAGAGACCACTCAGCTCTTAAGAATAAAAAGAGAAATGTTTCTAACACAGCAGGTAAAATCAAACAGTATGTTCAACAGACTGGACAACTGTTAACAACTATGCATACATTTGTGTTCCACGGGTCTCCCCCTTGCCTGCAAACTCCCTTACATCCCTTCAAAGCAGGAGACCTGGTGCTGCTGAAAGTGTGAAAAAGAGCAATGCCCTGTGTAGCAACTTAAAGAAAAATAGTAGGGATTCTATGCTCCTCTGGATCAAGGAGTATCAGAGAAAATGGGGAACTGATGCCAAGCAGGGCCCTGTGGGTCTCCCGGGCATGGACGCCTTTTTGTCCCATTTCTTATAAGAATCCAATCACCATGACCTTCTTGAGTTCCAAAGGACAGAAGAGTTATTAATCAGAGGAGGAGCAGCCAGGAAGCCACCTGAAACAAGACTAAAGGGACCAGGGAAGCTGATCAAGATTAGGAAACCTTTGTTGCTGTCGTTCAGTCACTAAGTCATGTCTGACTTTTTGCAACCACATGGACTGCAGCACTCCAGTCTTCCTTGCCCTTCACTATCTTCCAAAGTTTGCTCAAATTCATGTTTATTGAGTCGGTGATGCCATCCAACCATCTCATTCTCTGTCTCCCTCTTCTCCTCCTGCCCTCAATCTTTCCCAATGAGCCAGCTCTTCACATCAGGTGGCCATAGTATTGGAGCTTCAGCTTCAGCATCAGTCCTTCCAATGAATATTCAGTGTTGATTTCCTTTAGGATTGACTGGTTTCATATCCTTGCTGTCCAAGGGACTCTCAAGTCTTGTCCGGCACCACATTTCAAAAACATCACTTCTTCGGTGTACATACCTACTGGAAAAACCAGAGCTTTGACTATAGGGATTTCTGTCAGTAAAGTGGTATCTCTGCTTTTTAATACACTGTCTAAAGCTGTTTGTCACAGCTTTTCTTTGAAGGAGCAAGCATCTTTTAATTTCATATCTGCAGTCACCACAGTGATTTTGGAGTCCAGGAAAATAAAATCTGTCACTGTTTCTACCTTTTCCCCATCTATTTGCCATGAAGCAATGGGACTGGATGCCATGATCTTAGTTTTTTGAATCTTGAGTTTTAAGACAGCTTTTTTACTCTCCTCTTTCACCCTCATCAGGGGGCTCCTTAGTATCAAAGGTTTAATATCTGAAGTTGTTGATATTTCTCCCAGGAATCTTGACTCCAGCTTGTGATTCATCCAGCCCAACATTTCACATGATGTACTCTGTATATAAGTTAAATTAGCAGGGTGACAATATACAGCCTTGACATACTCCTTTCCCAATTCTGAACCAGTCCATTGTTCCATGTCTGCTTCTAAGTGTTGCTTCTTGACCTGCATACAAGTTTCTCAGGAGACAGGTAAGGTGGTCTGGTATTCCCATCTCTTTAAGAATTTTCCACAATTTGCTGTAATCCATACAGTCAAAGGCTTTAGCATAGTCAATGAAGAAACAGATGTTTTTCTGGACTCATTTGCTTTATCCAACGAAATGTCGGCAATTTGATCACTGCCTTTTCTGAATCCAACTTGTACATCTGGAATTTCTGAGTTCACGTACTGTTTAAGTCTAGCTTGAAGGATTTTGAACACTACTTTGCTAGCGTGTGAAATGAGTGCAATTGTTTGCTGGTTTGAACATTCTTTGGCATTGCCCTTCTTTGGGACTGGAATGAAAACTAACCTTTTCCAGCCCTGTGCCATTGCTGGGTTTCCCAAGGTTGCTGATGCACAGAGTGCAGCACATTAACAGCGTGATCAAAGACCTTGCACACACTCTACCTTGTCAGCAATCCTGCCCTTTTGAAACTGCAGAAGAAGAATCCAAGACTGTTACTGCCTTTATCCTTATCATATACCCCTGCCTGACTATACAACCTCTCCTTACTCACCAGAGAGGAGGGCATAGTTCTTGAGGCGATAACCTACTGTGTTCCCCCTTTGCCTGGCAAAGTAATAAAGCCACTCTTTCCTTCTCCTCCATAACTCTGTCTCTGTATTTCTGTTTGGCATTGGTGCACAGAGAGCCGAGATTCTGGCAACAAACTGCTTTCAAAAAAATCATTTACAGACTTTCACTGTGGTACAGTGGATAGGAATCTGCCTGCCAGTGCAGGAGACATGGGTTAGATCCCTAGTCCAAGAAGATTCCACATACTGTGGAGCAACTAAGCTCAAGAGCTGCAGAGCCGCAACCACTGAAGCCCATGAACCTAGACCCCACGCTCCACAAGAGCAGCCACTGCAAGGAGAAGCCTGTACGCCACAGCCAGAGAGTAGCCCCTGCTAGCCACACCTGGAAAAAGACTGCAAGGAGAACAGACCCAGCGCAACCAAAAATTAACAAATAAGTGAATGAATTTTTTAAAAGACTCATTTACATACTGAGAAAACCACCACCAAAATAAAAAGACCATCCCAATGAGCCCATTTCCATATCAATAAGTGGTTTTACCATTAAGTTACAAGAGTGACCAATTCAAATTACAATTAGATATGCTAAAAAAGACATTGCTATATACTGTCACCTGCTGATTCTGCATCACTTTTGCTAGCCGGTGACTGTCATAATGCTTTGGCAGAGAAGGGATATAGGTATCTCCTTTTTGAAAATTTTCATCTTCTAGCCATAATATATACACATTGAAGAGCCTAAAGGAAAAAAATAATAATAATAATTATTATATAAAATACAAAAAGATGTGAAAGCAAATTAAGTCTCTTACATCTCTAGGAACACCAGCACTAAAAGATAGAAGTTTAGAAGCACATAACATAGAAAATGTTTCCACTCCCAAGAAGGGCCAGCAAGGGAGAAAGACAGGTCACAAATCATTTAAATATGATGCAATAATAATTGCTAATACAAAAAGTATGAAGAAAGGGCTCTGTGAACTCTATTACAAAAGAGGGTTAAATATAGTACCCAGAAAAAATAACTAGAGAAGGTGACTTTAACACAGATCAAGGATGTGAATTCGGAGTTTTTCTCTCCTGGGCAATCCAGTCACAGTGAGTCTTGGTGCTTGGAAAAGTGTAAATCACATTCCAATAAACACATTTGCCATCTTTCAGAGAAAACATTAAAAGCCATTTTAAACTTATGCATCAGAAGACTCTGCCAGCTTTAGGCTAAATAACAATTTCCTGCCTCAAGGAGTCACAAATAGAGCCAACAGCATGTTTGCACCCTGTTCCCATGAAGAAAGAATAAAAGAAAACAGCTAGAAACAGGAAAAAGAAAAAAAAAAATTCTCAATTTTCCAGTAAAACTTTTTTAAAAAATTTAATGATGCTTCCTTTGTTTTTATTTTTTGGTTTTACAAGGAACACAGTCTATTTAGCTCAGATCACTGGTATTTTAAGCAGCTGTTTGCAGCAACAGGTACCAAAGCTGTCTACAGCACACATATTACACACAAAGTACCAGGTGGAGACCAGAAGGTAGTGTGGGTGCGCTTTATGCAATGAAGTGGAAAAATACCACCTTCACCCTGACAGCAGCCTCTAGGAAGAGACCCAGGGACACGGCTTTGAGGTTCTTAAAGGGGAAAGGCAGGGACAGAGCTCTCAAGCAGCTTCTGCCTGGGCTATATACTTCACAACATGCCAGAAGGCAAAAGGGGACATCAAAGACTTTCTTAGCGGATCTAAATGTTCAAAGATAAAGCCTTCCCACTGGTTAAGCCCAGCAAAAAGAAATTTTCTTTCAAGCAAGCAAGAGACAGGGAGAAATTATTCTGGAGGCAGAGAGAAGCTCTAAGGCTTTGAGGTCAATCAAGCCCAAAGTCTGAGAGCTGGGCTGAAACATTGGGTTTCCTCACTGAGACTTTTGTATTCATTTTGTATTGAGCTCATTATTAAGAGTTATTTTTATTAAGACATATTTATGAGATTAATATCTGGTTTACATCAAGCTTACAAATGAAAGGTAGAAAAACAGTGTGAAGGGGACACAAAATTACCTCTGAGTTCTTAACCCTTTACGGTGTGTGCAAATACTGAGTGTTTTTCAGAAGCAGTTTTGGAAGATTATGAATCTACTGCACCCCAGGTCAATCCCAGAATTCCCTAGAGGGTCTATGAACCCCATTTAAAGAACTCTGCCTGGGTCATTTATTCCTTTTAGAGAACTATCCTAGCAGACTATACTAGTAAACTTGTTATGATCACTAGTTTTGGTTTGCTTCTGTTACTAAGTAAAGAAATAAAAGAGGTCACCAGCCCTCCAGTTTAAAAGCGTTCAGTCAGACTCCAGGCACTTCACAGAGTATATCCAAAATGCTGATTCACTTCTCATAAGAAATACAAAAGAGAAACATTACAAGATACAAACCTATAGTCAAAACCACCTTCCATAGTCAATCTAACAGGTTAAGAGCAGTTGTAACACAAATCAACAATCCAGCACGAGTATCCAAGTACCTGTGCCACAAATAACAGCATAAATGGTTAAATAGTCATGCCTCACCTCACAAGCTCTGTGTGCAGTTCTGGTGAAGTCAGGTAAGCAAGGGTGCCAGCCTGGCTCGCTGGCGGCCCTTCACTGCCCTCTGCTGGAACACGGAGGGCCTTGCTCGCAGCGTGGTGGAAGTCAGCCACCTCTGTCAGGCGCCTCTTCATTTCTTTCAACAAACTGATATGAGCAGGGCTTTGAAAAAACCTCCTTCCAATACAACCATCTATAGGTAACCTTAAAAAATGCAAGCAAAGAGCACACTAGGATCAACACAAGACTCTCTATGTGACATAACATTACAGTCCATTAACAACTCATTTTATTAATACATATCATTTTTACCTCAATGGTTATAGAGGCTCCAACAATATGATGCATATAAAAGCAGTTTTTAAAAGAATGAAATGCTATGCAAATTCAAGATACTGTCACCACTCAGAGATACAGAAGTGTTTAAAGACAGAACCTCTTCTTGAACTTGCATTCAGTTGAAAACAGAAGTGATGAAGAATCACCATCTGTATGTTTCAAAGAGGATGAGTTAAGGGAGTGCGAGTGAAGCAGAAACACTGAGCTGGAGCCAGACAGCAATGGTCACATGAGGCAAGTCCTGGCCTTTGTCCACACCTGCATTACTGTGGGGGCACGAGCAGTAAAGAACCTGCCTCCCAAAGCAGGAGATGCAAGAGCCGATTTTGATTTGATCCCCAGGTCGGGAAGATCCCCTGGAGAAGGGCACAGCAATTTACTCCAGTGTTCTTGTCTGGAGAATCCTATGGACAGAAGAGCCTGGGAGGGCACAGTCCATGGAGTTGCAAAGAGTTGGACATGACTGAAGCGACTTAGCACACACACATGAGCATCACAGGTCCCTTCGATCAAGCCCCACCATGCCCACACAAGCAGCCTCAGTGTGGGACTCCAGAGGCTCTCTGATAAACTCTGCACAGTTCCAGAGTGTTGTCTTCACCAAACTGGGTATGGGGGGTGATGAAGCGAGAGCTGCCCCAAGATACCCTGAACTCAGAAAAGGTCCAGTCTAACAGATGTGAAACAGGAAAGGAGGGAGGCTCTGAGCCAGAGAATGCCTCTCATTCCCATGTCACAGTGTGAGAACACAGTGCAGCAGAGCAGGGCAAAGGCAGGAACCGATTCCCTACCACACTGGGTGCCATACCCATACTGCGGTCCTGGGCGGTGGAGATACAGGAGGAAGAACTTCTGCCATATGAGTGGCAGAAGAGGATGGTCAGAAGGCGTGAGGAGGGCCTGCTGGGCCCAGCGATAGATCAGCAGCCTCTGCAGGGACGGGACGATGGGGAGCTTCAGCTGAGCCTGGGCTTTCTACAAAAGAGACGGGCTTTGAGCAACCATGTAATGATCACATCTGCAAATGGTCTGCTCTTCCTAAGTGACTCAAATGAAATGCTAACCATTGTGTTTTCGATTTAATACGGGGGGGAAAAAAAAGTCATATAAACCTTACTTTCCTAACCCTCTAGCTAACACTTTAACATTCCCAGTAACAAGACACGTGGGGCAGCCTTTTTTCTGTTAAAAATTCCACAAACCCCAGAACTGGAGTGAGTCTTATGCATCACTGAGTCTAATCTCATTGCCATACCTTTCCATTCCTTTCTACATAAAACACTATAGTGCAAGAGTAATATGAAAGCTAAAGTAAATTTTACAAACTTTATCAACGTCTTGAAAATTTAGATTTTTAAATGGATGTTCAAGAATGATAAATACCTTGACAGGCTCTGAAATCCAAAAGCACAGTCTATACTACAGGACCCTAAAATAGAAGGTCTTTAATTCTAAAGACTTATTCCAGTTTTCCTCACACTTTAGTGAGCCTAAGGATCAGCTAGGGAGTTTCTAAAAATAAATTCCTTATCCCATTCCAGATTCAGAATCTCAGAAGTTGGGGTCCAGGAATCAGATTCTTAACAAGCTCTCTAGGGGATTCTGATGCTCTAAAACAAAGGCAGTCCCATTCATACATGCAGTGAACACAGCCTCAAATTATAAAAGTTGTGACTCCCGATGTTACATAAACTTCGGGAAGGAAATATACACTTCAATTCACCATGTTAAACATTAGAACAGTTATTGTGCTTCCCAAACATTCCCAACAAAAGAAAACACAGAAGTCCAAAAGCTATAGGTGAACCCATCGGCATCAAAGTGTAAACCACCTTCTACCACTCAAATGCAGAACTGCTATTTGCACCTTCAGAGCTTGGTCGGGCGTAAATGCGGAGTTTATAACCAATTCCCCTTCAACAACTCTTCGGAGTTGGGAGTCTTCTTCAAAGATGGATTCCATGTTCAGGACTGTCCACGCAAACCAGACCTGCAAGGACACCAGGTAAACATGAAGGGAACGAGCTCCAATTCAGACAGGAAAACACGCCTTCATATTCCACAGATTAACACCTTTGCTATCACAATTTCAAGCAACACATTTATAGTTTCTAAAATTGACACATAGCTTTTCTAAACCTATTTCTACTTGTCTCACAGATAAAAATTTATATAAAATAGGCTATTGAAAAACATTAAATTCCTTTGGAAAGGCTACTTTAGCAACTGCCCTTAACCAGGGGAGACAGACTAATGTTTAAGTAACCAAAATGTAAAGTGACAAGTGTGAGTTTTGAATCAGAGGTCAAGCGCTATGGGAAACTAGAGAAAGGAGGTGGGATCAGAGAGGATAAATATATCAGACAAGGCTCTACACAGAGACCAGAGAGGAAGGCATGTCTGATAAGAGAATCAGCTCATCAAAAGATGGAAACGCCAGAGATATATGCAGATAACAACATGGAGTTTGTCTCAGCTGGATCCCAAGAGGTATGAGGAAAAGCAGCAGGTAAGACTCTGACAGGAAGTTAAAGAACGCTACTACTTATTTAAGTGATAAAGCAAAGACAGAATTGGACACACAAAGTCCAAGAGGTGGTAATAATGATAAAAACAATGCGGTGAATTAATGAAAATGATGATAACAATAAACAACCAACACCTAGTAATAACATTACACTCATTTGACTGTTGAGGACTCTGAGGACAAAGAGTAAGCCCGTTTCCAAGGCACAGGGCTAGCAAACGGCACAAACGAGGCTGAGTCCCAGGCAGTCTGGCTCCAGGTTCTTAACCATTCTGTCCTGCTGCTGGGCAGGCTCTGCAGTCAGGCAGCTAGAGTTTTGATAACAAGCTATTCGATCCTGAGCCAACCACTTGACTCTGCTAAACCTCAGTTAATGCCCCTGTGAAAACCTCAACAGAGGGCTACTGTGAGGATTAAATGAAAAAGCATTCTTATGTATAGTAAGTGTTGAATAGATGTTAGATATTTTAGGCTATTAGCAATGTAGGTAAGGATAATAACAATACTGAAGTATACAGAGATAACAAGTGATCCACAGCAGGTTTCCTACCTGAGTGGGCGTGGCCAAGCCCTCCACAAAGGAAGGAGTGATGTTGCCTGCCAGGATCCAGCTCACCAAAGAGGACAGCAGACTCCGGTCACAGTGGTAGCCCAAAGCATTCTACACCAGGGAGAGCATGTGGAGCAGAGAGAGGCGGCTTTTAGAAAACAGAACCAATGAGCTTTTCAAGAGTACAGCAATTATCTTATGCCAGCGGACAATTCAGGTAAGATACAGAGTCCGGTAATTAGTCTACCAGCAGTGATAATCCCACCTCATAGGCAAATGTAATGAATGAGCAGGGCTCCTCCTAGGGTGCCCTTCTTTGGCTTTATAAGGATCCATGCTAGCAGACTATGGTTTCTGGATAAGACACTGTTAAGGCAGGGCTTTAAAAACGCAGTGGGCACAGAGCAGCACTGAGAAGGATGCACGGGGGGAGCCTCCTTGGAAGGTTGCTTTCTAGCTGTAGACAAAGATAAACTCCGCAGCAGGTTTACCTTATGTTGCTGGTAGAGCAATTTCTGCACACAATCTTCTTGCCTCAACTGAAAAGCTGTTTTACACAAATGGTCCATGAGGAAGAGGATGGGTTGTTCCCGGTACCAAAGATGCTGGCTTATGAGAGCCTGAACCCAGAACTCCAATACAGCTACCGGGCCCACTTCATTGGGCTGAGTGCTTACAGAAATGTGGGCCTATGGAGAAAGGGCTCAGGTGATGAGAAAGGCAATAACTAGCCTCCCACCCTTAAAACACAAATAAAATAACATCTAGCTCCATTACAAAACCCAGATCTGCTGCCTTCCTTGGCCAAAAGCGCTGTGCCAAGGGCTCTGAAATGACCAAAACACAGAGACGTGCTGGCACCAGAGGCATCTGATCAGGAAGGCAGGCGAGGGTACCCTTGAGGGCTGGCGGGACCCTGACCTGAATCATGCTGTTGAGAAGCTTCACGTTGTCCCCGTGGCTGGCTCCTGTCAGGTGCTGTGCCACCTTGTGAGTGACCTGCTGCGTGACACCCTGGGGGACCCCGCTGTCCAAGTGCAGGAACAGGAGGAGGTGTGACAGAAACCTGCGGAGCACACACGACAACTCTCTCTACCTCCCGACCGGATGTCGGCAGAATCTCCAGTGGCTAATTACCGATGAGAAACGGAAAACACTGATATGGCCCCATTTTTAGACTAAAGCTCTATTCAGGGATTCTGATAGAAATCTTCAGGAACTTCAGAAGAATAAAGTTTTCCAGTCTGACATGGGTTAAATCTACCCACCTATAAACGTGCAGTGAAACAGGTCTAGGACATATAAACCTGTGCAAGTTAAAGAGCATTAGAGGGGAAAACACCCAAAGCACCACTCCATCCCCTTCCCACTCCCACTGACAAAAGCAGACATGTCTGCAGAATCACCCTGCAATCTGGTGGTATATGGGACACTGGGCAGCAGGGGTGGGGTATGTGTGTGTGCAGATATCATAATTCAGTTACAGACTCATTCCCTGGGTGCGCCAGGCTCCATCCTAGCCTAGGGCCTTTGTCTCTGCTGGGTTTTCTGCCTGAAACACTTCCCCCACACCTAACCTGACAAACTCCTACTCGGCCCTCATCTCTCATCTGAAATGTCCCCTCCTCAGAGGAGACTTCCTGACCCCTTCCCTGCACCTAAAACATGTCTAACCCATTAACCTCTCCCACAGCATCACCATTTTCCTTCCTGACACTTAAAACCGGGAACCACATCCCCAGGATGTGACAACTTCCTATGTGTCTGAGGGCAATGCCCGGCCTGCGTGCAGATGGTGGCAGTGCAGAGGCTACTGCTGAGTGAGGGAGCGTCCCACTTCACAGCTGGCACGATGCAGGCCAAACTCCACTCGAGTGGAAAAGAAAAGCTATGACAGGACCAGCACAATGCAGCCCTGTACGAGTTCAGAGAGCAGAGTTTGTGTGAGCATTCAAGGGCAGAGAAGCGAGCACTGGAAACGGAGCCAGGAAGTATTCACCTTCACTCAAAACTTAGCATTGGGAGGGAGGGCAGCAAAATAGACCATTCAATCTAATTTTCAATCTAACGCCCCAAATCACAAAACCCTAAAGGCAATTTATTAAAATTGTTCCAAGCAGGCATCAAACTTCTGGCGTATCACTTAATCCTTACACTCAGCCTGTTTGAGAAAGAGTATTATCTCATCAAACAAATAAAGAATGGAGGCTCTGACAGTGAAGGAACTCGCCTGTGTCCACACTAGAGTGCTGGGGTGAGGGCACACCCCACACACGAGCACCCTGAAAGCCACGTGCTAACCAGGACACGAGTGGCCTCAGACCTGCCCGGCCTAGAATGCTGGTTTCATAAAAACAGGTCCCAAGTTCCTGATGCGTTCTTTCTAAGGCAGAATATCTGGGGGAGGAGCTGGGAATCCATACTTAATAAGCTCTCAGTTAAGTCTCATCCGGGGCAAGTCTGTGACATGCCGTTTGAAATGACACCCAATGGGAAAACTGTAGTGTCCCCCTCATGTCTCTGGACACACTGCCTGCCTCTGCCATCGGGCCTCCTCATCGGGCCTCACCTCCACCTTCCTCACTCTTCCAAAGGCCCCAGCCAGATGGCCTCCTCCCAGCTCCCTCCTGCCACGCTCCTCCCCAGCCTGGCCTTCTCCAGACCCTCCTATCACCCCCCACGGATACCGAAAAGGCCAGGTTCTCTCCACCGGCCCAAGGCCTACAGGCGCTCCAAAGCTCAATTAGAAACCCACCTCTTCCACAAAGTTGTATCAGTGGGCCACCTGTTGTTTCTGCTCGCCCGAGTAGCCTGTCTCACTTTTAGTAACACCGCCTCTGGTCAGGGGAATTGTCCTGCCTCCACACTAGATTTGTGGGAGGGAGAGACTTTCAATACAGAATCGCTGTACACTGTCCTCCCAGGACTGGGCAAACCCACGGACACAGCGACAGGCACAGGGAAAGCAGATGAGTCAGACCAATCGGGAATCATTATCATAAGGAATAATGACAAAGAAAAACATTTGCCTTTGCCTAGTTCTCTCTGTAGCCATGTAGTTTCATTCCCCTAGACAAAGTACACCTGCAAGAGAAGGCCTGAAAGAGACAGAAGCAGGGCCAAGGGACCTGGGAGGGCAGACACACACACAGAGAAGCACTAACCCAGTGCCTCTCAGCTTTGCAGCTACTGCCACGTTGGGATGGCTGATTACCGGGAAGGGCTCTCCTGTGCACTATGGAATGTTCAGTACACCTCTGGCCTCTATCCACCAGCTATCAGTAGCAGCTTCCCTCAGTCGTCCCCTAAATCCCCTCCTCCCAACCACCTGCCCTACCTGCTCCACTCCCAACCAGGCTGTGACAACCAAAATGATCTCTTGGCGTTTAGTCACTACGCTGGGTCCGCTCCTTGCGACCCCATGGACTGTAGACTGCCAGGCTCCCCCAACCATGGGATTTCCCAGGCAAGAATACTGGAATGGGTTTCCTCCTCCAAGGGATCTTTCCAACCCAGGGATTGAACGCACAGCTCCTGCACTGCAGGCAGATTCTTCATCGCTGAGCCACACTGATCTCTAGACAATATCAAGTGTCCCCTGAGGGTCAAAACTCCACAAGTTGAGAACCGCCACTTCAGAATGACCTGATGTTATCATGAGCCTTGTTTTCTAATCATAGGAGCCAATAGAGTCCCTTCCTGGCAACAGGTCTGTACTGGATTCTCACCATGTGCAATTACTCATCCTTAATTCTTTTTCCTCCCTAAGCAGCTATTTTTTTTTACCATGATTCCATATACTTTTGCCACATATATCCTTAAATCCACAGGGCTATAGGTATTGATGTCCCATGCACTTAAAAATTCACGTATAACTTTTGACTGCCCCCAAAACTTAACTATTAATAGCTTACTGATGACCAGAAGCCTTACCAACAACATAAACAGTCAATTAACACTAATTTTATGCTGTATGTATTATATACTATATTCTTATCATAAAGTTAAAGAAAATGTTATGAAAATCATAAGGAAGAGAAAATACATTTACAGTATTGTACTGTATCCACTGATACTGTAAGCTTACATCATCTGTTTACAAGGCGAAACATCTATCAGCACCCACATCAATACTGCCTTATATGCTATAAAACCCTGTAGATGCTACACCTATTAACACCAGACAACAAAAATGAAAAGACAGTGTGAAAAAGAAATTTACATGTACTTACAGGTATAATAACCATTCATGCATTAGTAATGAAGCAGCAACATGACTGTTCTATGGTAGCCTAGTATAATCAATATGACAGTTTCAGAATTATCTAGCCTGTATACTAATGAATGATTTGTTATAAAAATTTAATCACAGAGAGTATGACGGTCATATTCATAATACAGTACTGTAAACATTACATTCTTTTAAAAACCACTTATCTGTGATGACAGGTGGAATACCATTTCTCCAATTATGAGAGAGAAGCATACTGTGCAATTCTTTGAAAGCAAAGGTGTACAACAGTAAGAAAACTAACACATTACTCATTTTATATTAAACGTCACTCACCTCGTGCCCATGTAAGGAGAGGCTATTCATTTTAATTGCTCATTTTATACTAAACGTCACTCACCTCGTGCCCATGTAAGGAGAGGCTGTTCATTTTAACACTAGTCTTGCACAGCACGTACTACATGATGAATACTTAGGTGACGAGGATGATGACTCAAAATCGTCTCATACCGTTCTTGCCATACAGTTGTCAGATTTCCACACAAAGACACATACATACCCAATAGGTAAGTTTATCAGTGTAGAGCATTATGACTATTTACTGTTGGAAATAGTAAATAGTGGAAGTGGATCATCATAAAAGTCTTTATCTTCATTAATGTCCCACTGAGCAGGCTGAGGAGGAGCAAAAGGCGGGGCTGGTCTTGCTGTCTCAGGAGCGGCAGAGGCGGAGGAAGGAGAGGAGGTGGAAGGGGAAGAGGAGACGCAGGCACACTCAGTGTAACTTTAGAGAAATACACTGAAATTTCTGACTTCTTTGCTTCTTCATTTCTCCCAAAATATTTCTTCTATACAGTATCAGTCCTCCTTCCCCATTTGCTAATTTCAGAGCCTGTATCATAGAAGGGTTTGTGTTCTAAAAGAGGTCGAGATCAGTCTTCAGTGATCGGAACCTTCTGCCAGACTATCAATGTTAACTGTTTTCTGGCACTGCTTCTTCCTCATCAGCTGGTACTGGTTCAGAAGCACCCGTGCCAATCAAATCATCTTCTGTTAACTCCTCTGGTATGCTGTCTATTAGCTCTTGAATTTCTGCAAGATCCATTTCTTGAAACCCTTCCCCCACCCCAACCTTCTCTGCCATACCCACAATCCCTTTCATGATTTCCTTGACTGTCTCTGTCATACACAACCTCTGAACACACTTTTCTCCAACAGGAATTTATTGTTTTGGGCTGATGGCTTTCAGGGGGTTTTTCCCTTTCTGTTTTAATATTTATGTGCTTATTTGGCTGCGCTAGGTTATCAGTTGAGACATGTGGGATCTTTAGTTTTATCATGCGAACTCTTAGTTGCAGCATGTGGGATCTGGTTCCCTGAATAGGAACCAAATCCAGGGCCCCTGCATTGTGAGCATGAAGTCTTAGCCACTGAAATATTAAGGAAGTTTCTTTTCATGCTTGTTTCTGTAACGACAATAGCATCTTAAATGGCATAATCCTTCCAGATTTTCATCATTTTCTCTCTACTAGGGTTCTCTTCCATAGCATTGACAACTATTTCCATAAAGTACCATGTATAATGAGCCTTAAAGGTCCTTATGACCTCCTAATGTACAAACTGAATTAGAGATGGTGTGTTTGAGGGCAAAGAGATCACTACGATGCCTTCAGTGTTGAACTCATGAGGTTCTGTATGTCCAGTATCCAAAGAATTTCAAAAAGGAGTCCTTTACTGGCAACACAGACAAAGCTTGAAGGAACTAATCAAGAAAAAAAGTTCTCTCTACCCAGGCCTTCTTGTACAACCAAAAGACTGGGAGCTAGTGTTTATCTTTTCCCTTCAAGGCTCGGGGGTCAACAGGTTTACAGGTAAGGGCAGTCCTGATGGTAATCCCAATTGCATTTACACAAAACAGCAGAATTACCATATCCCTTCCTGCCTTCAATCTTGATGCCTGCTTCCCTTCCTTCCTTGCTAACAAATGTCCTTTGTAGCATTTTTTTTTTCCAGAATAGGGCATTTCACCTGCATTAAAAACCTGTTCAGGCAGAGATCCTTTCTCCTCAATGATATTTGTAATGGCATCTGGGAATTTGTCTGCTACCTATGTTGACAGAAGCTGCTTCTCCTGTTATCTTGACGTTTTAAAGCCAAACTACTTCTAAAATTATCAAACCATATTCTACTGGAACTGAATTCTCCAGCTTTAGAGCCTTCACCTGCCTTTTGCTTTAAGTTGTCATATAACAACTTTTGACTTTTCCCTAATCACATTAGGACCTATACGTATGTCTTTCTTAGAGCCATCCTGTGCTCAAATAAAAGCTGTACTTTCAATATGAGACAAAAAGGCGTTTCACAAAATGTGCAATGTTTCAGCACCTGCTGGTATAGCTGCAGTGACAGCTTCATGAATTTCCTTTTCTTTCTTTTTACAGTGGTCCCTACACCCGATTCATTTATCGTGAAATGACAGGCAATGCAACTGCAGACCTCAATCTACGGTACATATCAAGCAATTCAGCTTTTTCTTGTAATGTCATGACTTTTCTCTGCTTCTTGGGAGCACTTTCAGAATCATTAGCAGTCCCCTGGTGTTGCCTTAGGCTTACAAGTATTGCACTAAACACAATGAAAATGATTCGAGAACTGCAGGAAGTCACTTATTACTGTGATGCACCATTTACTGGAGAAACAAACTGCTCACTTGGAGATGATTAGCGTCACACAGCGTGTCGGGTAGATATTCACTCGAGTGCACCCTGACGGCAACAGGTGCATGCCTGCACGCTCAGTCATGCTAACTCTTTGGGACCCCAAGGACTATAGCCCTCCAGGCTCTTCTGTCCATGGGATTTTTCCAGGCAAGAATACTGGAGTGGGTTGCCATTTCCTCCTCCAGGGGATCTTCCCCACCTAGGGAATGAACCCACATCTCCTGCGTCTTCTGCGTTGCAGATGGATTCTTTACCTCAAAGCCACCTGGAAGTCCAACAGGTGGTGGCTACAAAATTATTACAGTAGTACAGAATGTACTAGTTAATTTATGCAGCTATAAATTAATATTGTCTCTTTAGGTTTGTTCCTACTACTCTCAACAGCATCATGTATGGTCTCTCCTTGTGTGTTTAACTGCTGATAAATTTTAACGTTTTATAATAGATTTATGTATATGTTATGGTTCAGTTCAGTTCAGTCACTCAGTCGTGTCCGACTCTTTGCGACACCATGATTGCAGCACGCCAGGCCTCCCTGTCCATCACCAACTCCCGGAGTTCACTCAGACTCACGTCCATCGAGTCAGTGACGCCATCCAGTCATCTCATCCTCGGTCGTCCCCTTCTCCTCCTGCCCCCAATCCCTCCCAGCATCAGGGTCTTTTCCAATGAGTCAACTCTTCGCATGAGGTGGCCAAAGTACTGGAGTTTCAGCTTTAGCATCATTCCTTCCAAAGAAATCCCAGGGCTGATCTCCTTCAGAATGGACTGGTTGGATCTCCTTGCAGTCCAAGGGACTCTCAGGAGTTTTCTCCAACACCACAGTTCAAAAGCATCAATTCTTCGGCGCTCAGCTTTCTTCATAGTCCAACTCTCACATCCATACATGACCACAGGAAAAACCATAGCCTTGACTAGACTGACCTTTGTTGGCAAAGTAATGTCTCTGCTTTTCAATATGCTATCTGCTGCTGCTGCTAAGTCGCTTCAGTCGTGTTCGACTCTGTGCGACCCCATAGACGGCAGCCCACCAGGCTCCCCCATCCCTGGGATCCTCCAGGCAAGAACACTGGAGTGGGTTGCCATTTCCTTCTCCAATGCATCAAAGTGAAAAGTGAAAGTGAAGTTGCTCATTCGTGTCCGACTCCTAGCAACCCCATGGACTGCAGCCTACCAGGCTCCTCCGTCCATGGGATTTGCCAGGCAAGAGTACTGGAGTGGGTTGCCATTGCCTTCTAGGTTGGTCATAACTTTTCTTCCAAGGAGTAAGCATCTTTTAATTTCATGGCTGCAGTCACCATCTGCAGTGATTTTGGAGCCCCCGCAAAAAGTCTAACACTGTTTCCCCATCCATTTGCCATGAAGTGATAGGACCACATGCCATGATCTTCATTTTCTGAATGTTGAGCTTTAAACCAACTTTTTCACTCTCCTCTTTCACTTTCATCAAGAGCCTTTTTAGTCCCTCTTCACTTTCTACCAAAAGGGTGGTATCATCTGCATATCTGAGGTTACTGATATTTCTCCCAGCAATCTTGATTCCAGCTTGTGCTTCTTCCACTCCTGCGTTTCTCATGATGTACTCTGCATAGAAGTTAAATAAGCAGGGTGACAATATACAGCCTTGACGGACTCCTTTTCCTACTTGGAACCAGTCGGTTGTTCCATGTCCAGTTCTAACTGTTGCTTCCTGACCTGCCTACAGATTTCTCAAGAGGCAGGTCAGGTGGTCTGGTATTCCCATATCTCTCAGAATTTACCACTGTTTATTGTGATCCACACAGTCAAAGGCTTTGGCATAAAGCAGAAATAGATGTTTTTCTGGAACTTTCTTGCTTTTTCCATGATCCAGAGGATGTTGGCAATTTGATCTTTGGTTCCTCTGCCTTGTCTAAAACCAGCTTGCACATCAGGAAGTTCACGGTTCACGTATTGCTGAAGCCTGGCTTAGAGAATTTTGAGCATTCCTTTACTAGCGTGTGAGATGAGTGCGATTGTGTGGTAGTTTGAGCATTCTTTGGCATTGCCTTTCTTTGGGATTGGAAAGAAAACTGACCTTTTCCAGTCCTGTGGCCACTGCTGAGTTTTCCAAATTTGCTGGCATACCGAGTGCAGCACTTTCACAGCATCATCTTTCAGGATGTTATAGTAGATGATAAACTAGTATCCAGATATATTTTACACATTCATGCATACTTTTTTCAACATTTGTAGGCTACATAGTTCATCTGGGAATTTTTTCAAACTGTCTCAAATCTCCAAAAAGTTTTCTAGTACATTTATTGAAAAATATCCTACACAGTTCAATCCTGTGTGATTCAAGGGTCAACTGTAATACAAATGCAATCTGTACGCCCTATCATGGCCTTGCCAGTATTTTGTTTCATAACTTTGTGATTACCTCAAAAGTCTTATTTTCTCACAAGATTATGAATGTCTCACGTGATGAACACCTTTCTGCGCATCTTCTCTGTCTGTAATGCGGCCCCATGCACACTGCAATTAAAGGCAATATATATGCTTTGCTACTGTTACAACAGCAAAGTCATTCGCTGCTCAAGGTCAGAAGCACTACTCCCAGTCTCAGGGAAACAGCCACCTTTTTCAATACTATAAGCTATCAAGCAATCCATAATTAAATGACAAAAGGAAGTATCTTTCATAACAGTAAAACTGGGATCATTATTAGACTTCATTCATCACTCTGCATTCTCAACTAGGCAGGAAGCTTTCTGCTTTATAAGAAATACACTATTGAAATATCATTGCCTATATTATACTTGAAAAACCAGAGGACACAGTCCTTTTATATTTGCTGTGCTGTTCTCCACTTACTGCTCATTCTTTAGAAGGTAATACTGGCAAGGGTAGAACAAAGGCAGAATCTTATCCAGGACATGGACCACTGTTCTCAAATGCCTCGATTGGACCAGAATTCCCAAGAGTGGGATGCCTTCTGCACAGAACTTCTCAATGCTATGGAAAAAGAAAAAAACAATGAGCACATAAGGTAGTCAGTTCATGAAATGATATTCTTTTAATGCATCATCAGCCTACAAGCTACCTGGATTATCTCAGGTCTCCAACACATTTATACATAGCCAAATTTCACACACAAATGCTAGAATCATAATCCTAGGAGGAAGCAGCTTGGGGTGGAGAAACATATGAGAGAGATTAAGAGGTACAAACTTCAAACTGCAAAATAAATGAGTTATGGGTATGAAATGTACAGTGTGGGAAATATAGTCAATAACTATATAACATATGGTACATGTGTTCAATGGTAACATATCATAACCAGACTTATCAGGTGATCAGTTATAAATGTATAGAAATACTGAATCACTATGCTGTATAATAGGAGCTAACACAGTGTTGCAGATAAATTATACTTCAAAAGCAAACAAACAAGCTCATAGAAAAAGAGATGATATTTGTGGTTACCAGAGGCCAAGGGTGACGAGGCAAGGGGTGGTCAGGGAAGGTGGAGAGAAAGGGAATTAGGTGAAGATGGTCAAAAGGTACAATTTTCCAGTTATCAAATAAATAATGTAATGTACAACATGATAAATGTAAGTAACATTGTTGTGTATTATACATAAAAGTTTTTAAGGGAGTAAACCCCAAGAGTCTTCATCACAAGAAAAAAAATATTTCTATTCTTTAATTTTATATCTATATGAGATGATGGATGTCCACTAAACTTGTGATAACTACTTCATGATGTGTGTAAGTCAAATCATTATGCTGATAGCCAGGACATGGAAGCAAATTAGATGTCCATCTACAGATGAATGGATAAAGAAGACGTGGTAAATACATACAATGAAATATTACACAACCATAAAAAGAAATGAATTTGAGCCAGTTGAACTGAGGTGGATAAACCTAAAGCCTGTCATACAGAGCGAAGTAAGTCAGAAAGAAGAAAACAAATATCATGCATTAATGCATATATAGAGAATCTAGAAAAACAGTAGGATAAAAAACTATTTGCAGGCAAGGAACAGAGATGCAGATGTACAGAATGGACCTGTGGACAGAGCAGGGGAAGGAGAGGGAGGGACAAACCGAGAAAGCAGTACTGACGTACATACAGTATCATGTGTGAAACAGAGAGCTAGTGGGAACCTGCTCTAAAACACAGGGAGCCCAGCCTGGTGCTCTGTGATGACCCAGAGGGGTGGGATGGTGGAAGGGGAGGGAGGCTCAGCAGGGAGCGAATAGATATATATAATTATGACTGATTTGTGCCATTGTACAACAGAAACCAACGTAACATTGTAAAGCAATGTTCCTCCAGTTAAAAAAATTTTGTAAATCGTTATGCTGTACACCTTAAACTTACAGACTGCTGTATGTAAATTATATCTCAATAAAACTAGAAGGAAAAAAACATAAAGAACTACCTATGAAGCAGAAGTTCTGGAGACACAAAGATACAAGACACTGCCCCTAGCACACCCCTACCATCAGGAAACAGAGCCCCTCGAGGAGGAGGGGGAAGTGATCGCGCATTAATATGGTGGGCACAGGGCAAGGGCACAGGTGCTGCGGCGCAGGATCTTCAACACTGGGCGCACTGATCACCGGCGGAAGGTGAGATCACCACTCTCCTCCTTAGCCCAGGGCGTCTTCTCTAATTAACACTCCTCCCCACAGCTTAGCTCCTCCATGATGGTATCCTGCTCTGGTGAGCTCTCCTTCTTTTACCTTTCTCTGCCCATACTCTTAAGAAGTTCTCAGTCTAAGCTGCACATTAAGATTCACCTGGAGAACTGGCCCCCAGTACAATGAGATCAGGATTCTCACTCTCTTCCCCATACTGGTAAACAGAATCACCAGAAAGGTGATTCTAAAGGGTGGTCAAGGTTAAGAACCAGTGCTCTACTTGTATCATCCAGCCTAGGATCAGGTCTTCCCCGGTGGCTCAGATGGTCAAGAATCCGCCTGCAATGCGGAAGACCTCAGTTCCATCCCTGGGTTGGGAAGATCCCCTGGAGAAGGGAAGGGCTACCCACTCTGATATTCGTGCCTAGAAAATTCCATGGACAGAGGAGCCAGGCGGGCTACAGTCCAATGTGTCATAAGGAACAGACACAACTGAGCGATTTTCACAGCCCATGATTATATTGTTCAGTACTGCCAATTGTTCTGTTATCTCTCCTACTTCATAGCATAGGCTGAACACTAACAGCTCATATGACAACTGGCATCCCACTGAATACACACTGAATGGGCAATAACATATTGAAATCAGATGCTAAAAAGGTGCTACAGTTAATTTAAAACACAAGAATCACAAAGTATGGGTAAAAGAGGTTTTAGTAGGAAAATGATCTTTAAAGAAAAGGATTTTTAACCAACTCAATATTCATGCCTTCAGTCACTTACTGTACCAGATTCAGTCTTCATCACTAGGGATTATTAAAAGACAAATATGGTTCCTGAGTCCTAACACCATAGAATATCTTCAGTAAAATTAAACAGACCCCTACATTACACTGTGATAAATACTATAATGGAAGAAACCGACACAGCTACGGGCTCATACAAAAGAAGCACTTGACTTGATCAGGCAATCCATCCCTTTGGTGGGCTTAGCCCTCCAGCTAGGAAGCCTGAGTTGGGCGCCATCACTTAAATAAAACTCAGTACAGGTGACCAACTATTTTTATTTGGTCATTATTCTGAGGAAGAGACTCTGTCTACTGCTGACATAAACATCCCAGTCTGGGTGACAGGTATAACTCTCTTCATAATGCACCCAGGTGATTTTCTGTCACAAATCCAACCTACATGAATTTGGGCAGCATTTACCCTTGATAAGCTATTAATTGAGGCTTATCATTTGACCCTGATTACCCCTAGACAGATTAGAATGAGGCCTCAGACCTTGGGATATGAAAAATGAAGTTGGGGGAAGCACTGACTACAAGGTTCAGCAACCCTAGAAGTTCAACCCAAGCACTGTACCTGTGGCCCACAGCTGTCATAGCTAAGGCCAGATAACAGCCAATGGGCATGCCCGCCTTCACAGCCTTCAAGAGAGGATGAAACGTGGGTGATTCTGTCATTTCTGGCACACTGCTGGAGAAGGGAACAGCTGCACAATTCTGCTGTATTCCATAATCATTTTTGTGCAGTTTTAACCTCAAAATCAAGTTCCAGGCCCACTGGTTAAATGAGGTCTCAGGTGTCTCTCCATATCGAACGATACTGGCCAAATATGAAACCTAAAACAATTATTTATTTTAAACCACATTATTCACATAACCATTAAATTAGTAAGCTCACCCATCCATCTCTCTTTGTGATCAATAATGCCCTCAGAAGAAAAGACACAATGCTTACTGATACTCAGTGTTTATAGCACTAAATTAAAGCATTTCTCACTCACAACTGAACACGTCTTCTGCTTATTTGCTAGTCACTTTGTGAACCTGATCAGGGTCAGCTCAAGCAAGAGTAATAATATGAAAGTTGGTATGCAACGAATGGTGTGCTAGTAAATAAATTCAACAACAAGCTGGAGTTTAGGGGCTCATTTATAGGGTCTGCCAACTCTGGTAGTTGAAAAGAAAACACATTCCCAGCATGGTCAACTTCAAGCACCACAGATTGAACAGTCAGGCTTCAGAGTTCTCAAAAATGTAATAATCAGTTCTCCCAAGCCAGTACAAGCCAGCACCAGCCCACCACTGTAGACCAACTCAAATTCCACAATATTAATATGGTCATATATAGACTACTTCTTAAAGAAGAATCTTTCTTCACCCATAGAACTCAATTTCGATATCTGAAATTGCCAGAAATGTTCTTAGGAAACCTAAGAGTAAATACTGTAATTTTAACCACCCAAGTCATTTATAATAAAGACTTATGTCCTCAATACAGAAAAGAAGGAAGTACCTGCTTCATACTTTCAGAAAGAAGCCCAGCATATGGTTTCTGTGCAAGGTACTTCTGGTATGCTTCAAGAATCATTAAAGCGATTTCAGCATGGACTGCTTGATCCAAATGAAGAGACACCTTTTAAAGAGAAAAATAATCACAAACATGTCATCTTGATTTTTTTTGTTGTTATACCTTTGAACTGAAAGATCAGTCAGGATAAAAAAAGAAATCCTGGATGCAGAAGCTAAATCTTCCAAAGCTCGCATTCCTAAATAATGAAATTATAAAATGGCAATAGCAAAAAAATTTTTAATCTTTAAAGAACCACTATACTGCACCAGTTATGTGTGAATCTGAGTCATTACCAACTCCAGTTATAAAAGGTATCTTTGAATGCAACTCCCAATCCCCGTTCTAAAATCTCGATAAATACTTTAGGTTACAAGTTTAAAGGCATTGTTAAGAATCAGGAAGATGTTTAATTATTATTAACAAAATAAGAAGGTAATAATTTAAGTCTGTATTCCCTTTTCTTCTGTCATCAGTGAAAATATTAAACATACTCAACAACACAGGTAAAATACTCCTTCAGGAGCTTGAAGTTGCCCACCAATTCTCCCACCCAATCTTCCTTTGCATCTGATATAACACATTCCTTAATCCTCTCAGAGAAGAGGACTTTCCAAACACCAAGAAAAGAGCAAGCAGACACTCATGAGGACTGGACTCTGCATGCAGCTCTCTGGGAGAGGAAGGTGGGGGCTTCTGTTTACAAGTCAGAGAAGGTGAAGGTGGAAAAGAGTCTCCTGCAGCTCTCACCGACCAGCACTTGAGAGAAGACCCAGCTGAGTCCATGAGCAGACCAGATGGTTAGGGACACGCTGGGGAGAAAGCTCCCTGGCTTCAGGTTCCTCATCTGTACAAAAGGGGTCATGTTCACACCACCACACAAGATGACTGCAAGGACGAGACGACTTGCTCAGAACAAAAGCTGGCAGACGGGGCTGAGTTCCCTTTCCCTTCCCTTTAAAATATTTAAATATTTTGATCAAGGAGCTCACTAACAAGGCCTGGGTAAAAAGGGAGGAAGATTTTGAAAGAATTCCTTGACATGACATCTTTGGAGACATGACAGGTAGCAAACTCTTGATAATAATAACTGCCACCACTAAGACCCTGGCATGTGCCAAGAACATGTTTCATGTGTCCCAGCTTGCTGAAACCTTACAGCAACCTTCTGAGCTAAGCCTGTCAGTGTGATGTTTACAGAGGAGCAACTGAGGCCCAGGGAGTTCAGGAAGCTTGCTCACGGTCACACAAACAGGAGGTAGCAGAGCTGGGATCAGAAGTCAGGCAGGCTGGCTCAGAGCTCAGGCTCTTAACCAGCGCACAGTGTTCTGGAAGACAAGTCGGGCAGTGATACACAATACAAAATTAAGAGGAAGGAAGACCAGAGGCAGGAGAGGCAATTAGGAGTAACTGCAGTAAACAGCCAGAAATACAACAACAGAAACAAATGATCCAAGGAATAAAGGAAGTACTTTCAGTGTGGAGCAATTTATCTTCACTTATAGGATGCTCACTCTGCAAAACAGAACTCAATTAGAAGAGATCCTAAATTCTAAAACAGCGAAGAAAATCTGCAGGTCTTGCAAATGACATTTTAAAACGTTAACGGCTGAGAAAATCTTTCTTTAAAACTGATGTGTGTGGACAGTCTTTAGGGAAGGTTTTTAGCACATACCTGTTCACCAAATCCCCAATTCAGGCCTTCTAGAATAACACAGGCCAATTTATTCTTCACCGATGTCAGGTTATAGTTCAATAACCAATCCCGAATCACAGCTATCTCAGAGGCAGAAGGTCGCCAAAGATACAAAGGTAGTTCTTTAAACAAGTATAAAGAAACCTTATTTAAAAGAAAAATTATAATAATTAAAATCAAATTTTAAAGACAATCCTATATTACTACAATACTACATTTTTAAAGTGCTTACAAAAAGTTTTCTCCAAAAGGAAGTGGGGTTTTGTTTTGTAGACAATGAAATGAACAACCAGATCAAATGAATATAAATACTAATGATACACCAAAAGCACATTTTACAATCCTCTGTAAAGGTCAAGCTGTTTTTCCTATGTAACTGGTGAAAAGAGAAGGTGAAAGTCACTCAGTCATGTTCAACTCTTTGCCAGACCAGAATACTGGAGTTGGTGGCCAGCCGTTCCCTTCTCCAGGGGATCTTCCCAACCCAAGGATCAGACCCAGGTCTCCCACATTGCAGGCAGATTCTTTACCAGTTGAGACACCAGAGAAGTCCCTGTAAAATGGTATACTTCCATTTTTAAAAAATCACTACAGTAAGATTCTAATTTAAAGTCATGATAAATCAGCAGAAAGGCATTCATTTTACAAAAAAACTTAGCACTTCAAATAATTATTTCTCCTGTGGCATTTAAAAAATTATTTCTATTACCTTTAAAGCATTCCAGAAAGTAGATACAAGAAATGGATAGGGGTAAAGATAAGACAAGATCAACCAAGAGCTGATATTTATTAAAACTGGATGGCACAGAAATTTATTATACTCTTCTCTACTCTTTATATACTTGAAAAATTCTGTACAGATATCCTTAGCACCACTTGTCAATAACAAATCCATGAGCAAAGTAAGATACAACTGGGTTCACTTAATACAGTCTGCTTTAAGTAAGAATGATCAGAAGAGCAGTTAATTTTATAATGTCTAGAACAGTGCTGTCCAAAGGAAATCTAAAGCAAGCCATAAATGTATTTTAATTTTTCTAACAGCCATTTTTAAAAGTCAAAAGAAGCAAGCAAAATTAATTCTAACAACATATTTCATTTAATCTAATATATCCAAAACAGTATTCCCACATCATTACAAAAGATTACTGAGATATGTTATTCTTCCATTCATATTAAGTTTTAGAAACTCGGGGAGTATCTTACACTCACAGCACATCATAATTTGGATGAGACATATTTCAAGGGCTCTATAGTCACGTAGGCTTAGTGGTTACTCTATTGAACAACTCAGCTCAGAACACAGATCCTACATTTTTCAGGTTCCTGCACTGCTCCATATTGGAGGCAAAACAAAATGTGAAAGACTAGAAGGAATGAATTTGAAAGACTTTTTCTTTCCTTTGCATGTGCAGTGTGTGTGTGTGTACTTAGCTAAATTTTCATAAGGATTTGTAATAAAGATCTTGAACAACTGAATAAAACAGTAACCTAAGCAATCTAATACATACAAAATTTCTTCTTTAGCCTGTGAGCATCTGACAAAAAGAACAAAATAATGGTACTAGAACAATGAGTATAGCAACAAGATCTGTCCAGTCACACAAAATAACAGTGTAACATATATCCACCCATCAAGAATGAAAGTGAATTAACCAAGAAAGACCTCATAGACATTACTACTACTACTACTACTACTACTACTACTACTACTACTACTACTACTACTACTAAGTCTCTTCAGTCGTGTCCGACTCTGTGCGACCCCATAGACAGCAGCCCACCAGGCTCCCCTGTCCCTGGGATTCTCCAGGCAAGAACACTGAAGTGGGTTGCTATTTCCTTCTCCAATGCATGAAAGTAAAAAGTGAAAGTGAAGTCGCTCAGTTGTGTCCAACTGTTAGCGACCCCATGGACTGCAGCCTACCAGGCCCCTCCATCCATGGGATTTTCCAGGCAAGAGTACTGGAGTGGGGTGCCATTGAAAAGGGATTGTTACAAAAACTCTATGGCCAGTAAATTCAACTGGTTAGAAATAGGAAAATCCCTTTAAAAATATAAATTACCAAAACTGACTCAGGAAAAAAAAACTATTTGCTTAAAATTTTCAATTTGTTATCAAAACATATCCCACAAAGAAAACCCAAGACCCAGATAACTTTGCTGGTAAATGCTATCAAACATTCCAGGAAGAATCCTAGCAATCTTACGAAAATTCTTTCAAATAATAGAAGAGAAGGAAATGCTTTCCAACTCGTGTTACAAGGCCAACATGACCCTAAAACAAAAATCTAACAAAATAAAATTATAGATCAATATTTGCCATGAATCCACAGTAAACAATAGCAAACTGAACCTAGTAACACGTAAAAAGAGTAATATACTAGGATCGAGTGGGTTTTATTTTAGGAAACAATGATGGTTCAATATTTGAAAATCAATGTAATTCATCATTTTAACAGAAAAAAGGATAAAAATCACAGGAGCATCTCAGTGAATGAAGAAAAAACAACTAAATACCCATGCATGAAAAAAGAAATTTCAGCAAACTACAAATATAAATTTCTCAGTCTACCACAGAGTATATATGAAAAGCCTGCAGCTAGCATGATACTTCATGGGGAACTTTGGAACCTTCTCTGTTATGATAAGGAACACGGTAAGGCCACTTTTACTACCTCTATTTCATACTGGAATGAATGAAAGATCTAGTTCATTCAATAAAGCAAAAAAAAAGAAATGATTAAACAGGAAGAATCCCAGTAAGAATTCCCAACAAAACAGAATTTAAAGAATGCATTTTAAAATATATTTATGCTTTCACTGAAAGTCAAGAGATCACTAATTTTACCTGAAGAGGATATTAGGAAGATGATTTCACTAACAAAAGCAGAATGTTTCAAATCATTAAAAAAGACCAATAGGAAAATATTTATCAATTTTCAGGCTGTCACCAAGTTATCTGAATTCTGTACTTTGAGATGTCCCCAGGGGCTTGGCCCTTATCAACAACTATTCGTAACCCAGGGTGATTTCCACACATCTATAGCACAAATGACTTTTCCTCTCCTGCTGGGCCTCTAGAACAAAGTTACGTTCAGACACACCCCAACTGTGCCAGTGAAAGTTTAGGTCCACAGTTCGTTCCCAGACTCTGAAGCTCGAAGCTGATTTCAGCCTAGTCCAAGGTCACAGCAAAAATATTCAAAGCCATCATATGCATCTGAAAGCAAGGGGGCTTAAACAAGTTCCTCCAAAAATGTCAGTGAGTTTTTAATGAACATAAAGGAACCACATGTATAAAGAGAGTGGGGGGCATCTTTTATAAGATGTGCTCTAAAGAACATTATGGTTCTAATTTGCACACTTACAGCTAAGCATATTTCTGAGCACAATTATTACTGAAAGTATTATGGGCCCAATTAAAAATGTTGCTACTGCTACTGCTGCTAAGTCACTTCAGTCGTGTCCGACTCTGTGCGACCCCATAGATAGCAGCCCACCAGGCTCTGCCATCCTTGGGATTCTCCAGGCAGGAACACTGGAGTGGGTTGCCATTTCCTTCTCTAATGCATCAGAGTGAAAAGTGAAAGTGAAGTTGCTCAGTCGTGTCCGACTCCTAGCAACCCCATGGATTGTAGCCTACCAGGCTCCTCCGTCCATGGGATTTTCCAGGCAAGAGTACTGGAGTGGGATGCCATTGCCTTCTCCGATTAAAAATGTTAGGTGTGGCCAAACCCAGGGGAAAAAAAAAAACGTGTCAGATAAAGGTTATGAACTCAATCAAACTGACACACTCACATGACCCACTGTAGATTTTCTTGGAAGACATTCCATTAGATGACCACTCAAAAAGGAGCAACCAAAAACTTGCTCTTTGCAAACTCAAAGAAACAGAAAGTAGAATGCTGGCTGCCAGGAGCTGAGAAGGGACGAGGAGATAGTGTTTAATGGGTACAGAATGTGTTTCACAAGATGAAAGAGTTCTGTGGATGGATGGTGGTGATGGTAGGTAGCAAAACAACGTCATGTATTTAATATCACTAAACTTAAAAATGGTTAATATCATGTTTTATGTTGTGTATAATTTGGTGGTGGTGGTGGTTTAGTCACCAAGTAGTGTCTGACTCTGTGTGACCCCATGGACTGTAGCCCCCCAGCTTCCTCTGTCCAATTTCCAAAGCAAGAATACTGGAGGGGGTTGCCATTTCCTTCTCCAGGGGACCTTCCTGTCCCAGGGATCAAACCCACATCTCCTGCATTGTAGGTGGATTCTTTACCGCTGAGCCACCAGGGAAGCTGTGTATAATTTACCATAATTAAATCTCTCTTAATGTAAAAAAAAAAAGTAACATATACTATTCCAAGTAAAGAATGATATAGCCTTAACAATCTGTCATTAAATTTGCTCACTCATGAGTGTGATGAAGTACAATAGTTATCCATCATCTATCCTGCAGGAATGATGCAACGACTATAAGGTAAAGGCCCTTGCAAATATAAGCCCAGAGAGAAACACTCTAACTTTAAACATTCCTCCTAAAGTTACCACACATGACTACCTGCCATTAGAGAAATTCACTCATTACAGCCTTAATATACTTGATGAAGAAAATCTTAAGTATATATTTTTGAAAATGATACACTCTTAACAATAGAATACTACTTAGTCATATTAATATTTTAATAACTACTTAGTCATTAAAAGGGATGGACTACTGACATATGCTACAACATGGATGGGCCTGGAAAACATTATGCTAAGTGAGAGAAGCCAGTCACAAATGATCAGATATTCCGTAATTCCATTTATATAAAATGTCCAGAATAGGTAAATCTATAGAGACAGGTTTCTCAGCTCAGTGGTAAAGAATCCACCTGCCAATGCAGGAGATATGGGTTTGATCCCTGGCTCGGGAAGATCCCTGGCTCGGGAAGATCCCTGGAGAAGGAAATGGCAACCTACTCTAGTATTCTCACCTGGGAAATCCCGGGGACAGAGGAGCCTAGTGGGCTGCAGTCCATAGGGGTCACAAAAGGTCAGACATGACTTAGTGACTAAACAACAAAAACAGAAAACAGGTTGTGGTCACTCAGGGCTGAAGGGGATGGAAGTCTGACAGCTAACTGGTATGTGGTTTTGTTCTGAGGTGATGAAAATGTTCTAAAATTGACTGGTGATATGTATACCTATCTGTGAATATACTAAGAACCACTGACTTGTACACTTTAAATAGATGAATTATACTATATGTGAATTATATTGCAATAAAACTTTTTAAAAACTACATAAAGATTACAAAAGGGATTGTGACAAATGACAGAACTAGATGATATACATCTTGCTCAACTTAAACTTTTACTTTTGTTTTTGATTGATTTAAAGCAGGTCTTCTTTCTTAAGAGTTGTTTCCACCAAGAAAAAAAAATAAGAATTATGAAGGTAAAGCAAAAGTATGAAATAAAAACTATGGATTACTGTTAGGCTCTAATTAAAAGCCTGTGGATTTCCCTAGGGGTCCAGTGGTTAAGAATCCATCTGCCAATGCAGGGGACATGGGTTTGAGCCCTGGTCCAGGAAGATTTCACATGCCACAGGGCAACCAAGCCCATGTGCCACCACCACGAGCCAGCACTCCAGGCACCGTCATAGCGAGGAGCCCACGGACCACAGCTAGGGAGCAGCCCCCGCTTACCACAGCTCGAGAAAGCCCGCACGCAGCAATGGAGACCCAGTGCAGCCAAAACTAAGTCAGAAAGAAAATAGTAAAGAAAAACCTCTTTGAAGGAGGTGGGAAGTCACTTTGCAGAGATTAAGAGAAACAATCCAGTTTTTTATAAGCAGCAGCTATGCCCAAGCAGGCACAGAGCCTGTGACTCAGTCAATGCTCTCTTTACTCTCTTGTACCCACGACTCAGCCATCCCAACAACTATTTTTGTATCCCAGTAACTTTTTTCCCACTGCTCCAATACTACTCCAGGGTTCAAAATCAACAACAACAACAAAAGGAGAAACCAACAAAATCACTGCTCTTACCATTCCAACCTGGTCAATGGTGTCTTGAACTCTATCCAGAAGGACAGAAATTATCTCAGGATGAACAGCTGTGATGGCCCCTAAAAGCTCTCGACCAACCTTTGAAAAAGTTTCTCGGGTGGACAGGGTGACATAAGACACCTAGCGGGAACATGGAGAGATGGCATTTTTAAAACCAAGCATCAATTAAAAAAAAAAAAAAAAACTTTTCATACTTTATTTAGAATGTTTTCAAGTAAAGTATCAGAAAAAATCTCAGATTGAGGCTTGGTTCACACCGTGATCAAAAGGATGCCAAAAGTTCAGAGAGCAGAGTGTCTACCCTGAGTCTGGAAGGTGGCAGGAGGGACTGGAGAAGAAAGACAACCTACAATGCTAACAGTGACTTCTAGTGCTGGATTCAGAAAGAAACACCAGTGTCTTCAGAGCAACTAAATAGTCCCTTCACAGTAAAACTTTCCTAAATTTGAGGAAACCAATAAAATTATGAAAATCAGAATGCATTTCCTGGAGATATCTATTCTCTCAAAAAAAAAAAAGAGAGAGAGAGAGATCCTCTATCAGAAGAGCTCCTAATGCATCAAGGTTTACACTTCCCTGGCAGGCCAGTGGTTACGACTCTCTGCTTGTATTGCAGGGGGTGCAGGTTGATCCCTGGGAACTAAGATCCCACATGCCATGCAGCACAGCCAAAAAATAATAATAATAATCAATATTTACCAACTCTTCTTAAACAATGGGTTCAAAATTACAAGACACAACCCATTCATGCCAATGGCCAGCAGTTTGGGTGTTGCTGTTGCTGTTTTTTAACACAATGGGACAGAACAGAAAAGTAAGAAAGTAGAATAAAATAGAATAGGAAAATGTGAGAATGCATAACTACCGATTCAATTTTATACCTGTGTACACACATACACAACACACACAGGATCAGAATGCAGTTTTTACTGTGAGAACTGGTCAGAACATTTGAGCCATCATTCAAGAGCATAAATAATACTTTAGTAATGTTATCTTGAGAATGCCATTTGATATATATGAAAATATACATTCTCCCCTCAGTTTTTGCAGATTATAAAGATAGTGTGGAATTTCAGATCTATCTAGGCCTTAATCGCATGCAGGGCTACTTACAAAGTACAACAATGGGAACAGCTTATTAGGATATTTGATTCTGGAAAAGAACTTTAGATTACCCAGTCTGTCATTCTCAAACTGTAGTATTGAGGGGGATGATAATAAATCTTCAGACATAATTTTCACTTATATTGGAAGAAATGTTTTATGAAGGAAACAGATAAACGACAGCCTACGGTGAAAATGTACATTATATACACACACACACACACACACACACACAAAACTCCAAAGAATATTTTGGTAACCACTTGAGTTATGTCCCTCAACACAAGGGGTCTAAAGTTCATTCTCTTCCACCCTTAAGGGTGGCTGGGTGAAAAAGTAAAGAAAGCAAGGATCTCATCTCATCCTGTCATTTCACAGATAAAGAAACTGAAGCCCAGAGTGATACGGTATCTTCTCTGATGTGAGATGGGCAACGAGGAGCAGAGTTAAAACAAAGCCAGATGATCTAACTCTGGGTTCAGTATTATTTCCACCATCTCATCTAAGTAGTGGGGGGAAGCCAGGTTTCCATGTTCCTGGCAGGCTCAGAGGAGTGGAAATGAGGAAGGCGGGGCAGACGGACAGAGAGTATAAAAACTACAAATGTCAGACTGTCTATTCTTTACCAAAACTCACACATCAAATGAAAAGAGATAGCATGGAGAAATGGGACGGGTATGATTCATGTTTTCAGTACTACTTACAGACCATCTTCTTCCACAAGTGCAGACAAAATGAGGCTGTCACATTTTTTTAAAGCGACCTCAAAGGAATCAATGGATGGGCAAACCAAAAGCAAATGTTTTTAGCTCATTTCTAAAACTTAATATTCTAACCTCATATATCTCCAGAACAATAATTTTTATGAAGTCTTCATCCACATTGGTTCTTCTGGCCTGAGCCATCTGAGCAAAAGTAGTTAGAAGGCAAATCTCTTCCGAGCTATTCATGGAAGAAAGACACTTCTCAAAGTTCACAAAATGTTCAGGGTCTGCAAGTCCAAGAATATTAAAGTGGGGAGAGAATAAACATATGTCACTTTAGTTACTCTTTCAGAGATAAATAAGATATAAAACTAAAAGATATTAAGAAATATTTAAAGATAGAAAACATCTTTGTTCCAGAATGGATTTCTACAGCCATTAGGAAGAAGGCTGGGCCAGCTGAAATTCCAACTCTAAATATAATGTTGGCTTAGGCAACATTTAAGAAGTCTCCGTTTCCTAATCTGTCTCTAAAGGTTATTTAAGATCAGATGTTATGTGACTGGTCAAGAGCTTTATCAACTGCAAAGCCCTGCTACTGTCACTGAGCAAGACATCCTCAGCAATACACCTGAAGCTACCTGGTAAGTATCAGCCAAATGAAGGACAACTCTATTAACGAAAACTGATAAGACTAGCAAACTATTCAGTCCCAACATGGCATTTCACACAACAGACATTTGCTTATAAATGAAAATTTGGGGCAAGAAATTAGCTATAATCATGACTGAAATACTGATGAATAGGATTAACAATACCTATATTTTTGCCTATTCCTCAGAGAATGCTCTGTAAGCAATATTACATTTTGTCACTAGAGGGCAGTCTTGATAAACAGTATTGCCACATTTGACAGACAACTAAAGGCTTCAAAGGCAAAACTCAGTAGAGGGAAGAAAATACTCTTTAAAAAATATACACCCTGTGGAACTCTTCACAGTAAGAAAGCAACAAGCCAATAATTCCTTTCATATGTTTACACATTTGAGAAATCATACATAGTTCATCAAATTTCCAGTATTATCAAAATATCCATAGGGTACTAACAACTCAATTTTCATTTCCTATCCCCAAACTGGGTTCATTATAGAATTTACTCTTCAGAGCATTTGAAGAATAATGAAAATTAGAATCATCATTCTAATAAGTCAAAATAACAAAACAAAATTAAATTTCAAAATGATTACACATGAGTACACCGAGTTAAACATCTCCTACTCCTAAAAACAGAAAGAATAAAGCCATGAAGAGAAGAGGCACATGAGACAGAGAGGCGGATGCTGGCACGGCTGTACCTTGGAGGTGTTTCTTGCACTCGGTAGGCAGGAGGGCAGTACTGAGCTTGTCCAGATTCCCGCTTTCCACCTGATGCATGAGGTAGAAGAGCTTCCAGAGCATCTGGACAGACAGTGTCCCGAAGGGCATTTCTGACATAAACAGCCAAATGCCAAGTCTGCATGTATTAAGAAAAGCAGGAATAACTTCATGTATCAGTTAACTTCACCATATTGAGAAAGGAGGCAAAAAAAAATCTCAAATCTTTAAAGCACACTACAGCAATTTTTCTAGCATGCTTCAGTCATAAACACCTTGAGCATGTTTAACAGCAAATACAAAGCACCTACTCTGCCCAGCACAGTTCTCATCACCACATCATCTATTTATCAGCACATTCCTCCTCACGAAAACCAAGGCAAGCACTATTACCGATATAGCCCCAGTTTACACATCAGGCTACTAGAACCAAAGGCTAATTAGAGGCAGAGCTGAGTTTTAAACCAAAGATCCTTTTAAGACCTGGGCAACAGAAAGACTGCTGAGATTGGACGTATATGTCTGAGCATCCACCAAGGTACATGTGTGCACACCAAGACCTGTGCAGTTGGCAGAGGCGGGGGGAGGGCCAAAAGCTCTCCCCAACTCCTTACTCAAAACAGAATGAAGTTCAAACTCCTGAGTTCCAAATTCAAAGCCTTCCAAAATAGCTCAGACCCATCTTCCCAACCAGAGCCCTCTCTGTATTATCATCAGACCATTTTTGGACAAGGGGCTTTCCTGATGGCTCAGCAGTAAAGAATCTACCTGCAATGCACAAGACGCACAGGAGACCCAGGTTCAATCCCTGGATCGGGAAGATCCCCCTGGAGAAGGAAACGACAACCCACTCCAGTATTCTTATCTGGAAAATCCCATGGACAGAGGGGCCTGGCGAGCTATGGTCCATGGGGTCACAAGAGAGTCAGACACAACTTAGCAACTAAACATCAACAAATTCCTGAACAAGCCCAAAGAGAACTCCCCAACTACAAAGCGCCATCCCTCCATTTGTGAGGCTTTCCCTAATGCCCCCTCAGCACCACTATGAAATTCTAACCATACCTGACTGTGGCATGATCATACCCTCTATCAGTGTTTCTCACACCACTGTGGGCAGAAAAATCACCTGAGACTTTGTGGAAAAGGCAAACTCCCAAGGTCCACCTAAGAGATTCTGTGTCTGCAGGTCACAGCTGGGGCCCAAGAATTTGAACCTTTATTTTACAGTCACCCCAGACGATTCAAGACTCAGCTGGTCCTTAAATTACACAGTGCCATTGAGGTACACATACCAGCATGCAGCAATTTGACAGCAGAAACCAAGTCTAGGGGAGGGAGGTGGGAGGGGGGTTCATGTTTGGGGAAAAAAAAAAAAAAAGAAACCAAGTCTACTTAAACTAGTATTTCAAAAACAACACTCAATAAATGCTTATAAATATTTTGTTACATGAATTTTATCTCAAAAAATCTAAAAAAGAAAAATGGGGAGGCACTCGAAACTGTTGCTTTGGGGCAAAACTATAATTTAATCAATTATAAATAATGTTTATTAAGAAAAACAGAAATTAAATAGTGCATGTTTAACTCACGTCTGTGGCTCACCAGGCCACTAGCGGTCCAAACCACAACTGACCTCAACTTTGAAAAACAACAGCTAGACTTCTCTGAGTTCAAGTGGATCAGGCTTCTGTCTTATTAAATAATTATCCCAACACCTCACATTGGACTGAATGTTCTTATATAAAGGGTCACCCAACAATGAGGCCTTAAAAGTAATGTCATAGACAATAAATATTCCCAGCTACAAAATTCCTATAGAGCAGACATGAAGTAAGTGTGGTTTAGGTTTCTGTAGCCTATTTTTCAGTTTGGGTTTGTCTCTTTTTTTTTAGGTTGAGGGACGCTACGGTCAGAAATTTCCACAAGAGTGTCAAAGAAATTTAAATTTCACAGCTTTAAATACCTGATTCTCATATGATGTGTTCTGAAATAAATTATACTCAAGAACAACAGCTCTCAGCATTTTCAAATTTAAAGCAACTACCTATGTGAATTACATAAGCAATATTACAAGGGGGTTCACAAGCTCAGTGCTTAAGACCTCATAAGGAACTACAGTTTTTCTTCTAGAAAAGCTTTGCCTCTCAGCTAAACAAACCCAAGATCAGGTGACAGGAAATCAGACATGGAAGACTTTTCCCAAGCACCAGGAGGCCGGCTTCAGGGAGCAGGTGCTATTGCACTAAACCCCTAGCAGGGACCTGGCACACCTCAGGAGACCACCAAGTATGGACAAGAATAATCTAACTAAATTTCTAAGCCCAAGTTCTTTTTTATCTTAGACCCACCCTTCTAACTGCCTAACAGTAGTTTTAAGACTTAGTCAAAGAACACTAATCTTTCTCTAAGTGAGTGGTTATCCTGTTCTTCATTTGAAACCACACAAAAATAGCCACCACTTACATCTGAAAAGTCTTCTATGGTTTAAAAATATTACTTTCTACATATTATTGCATTTCATCCTAATAACATATCCATGAGGTCAATGGAACAAGTTGTATCATCATCGTCATCTCCACTTAATAAATGCACAAAGTGAGACCACAAATATTAAGTGATTTGCCCAAGGTAACAGTCTTAGCAGACCAGGACTCAAACCCACCACACAACACACATTAAATAAGGGGCAGAGACTATGAGGCCATGGCAAGAGTGTCAACAGCTTAGAACAACAGCTCAGAAAGGGATCTAGCAGTTCATGAGCGGAGCTGGGGGGTGGAGGAGGGGGGCAGTGTGCTGAAGCAGAACCCACTCCCACACTTCGGCAAAAACTCAGGCAAGACGGTGCAGATGAGTGGTTATGTCCCCACCTCTGCCAAAAAATGTATCCTAGGCTGTAAGCAGCAGCAACAATGGAGAGATGAGAACGCAGTCAAGGTGGTGGAGGAGGACCCCTGATCCAAGACAGTCCTAGACTTTAATCCCACACAGTCGGACAACTTGAACAACGTACTGAGTGCCTACTCTGCCTCACTGGGGACACTAGAGTTGGCTATAAAATACAATTCATCCTCTGCTCAAAGTTACCCCAGAAGTTCAGAGTGGCAAAACTGAGGTAGCAGAATCAGGTTATTTTTAAGACTGAAGGAAACCTGAAAGTCGAGATCATTTCACGCAATACTGCAGACAGGAAACCAAATCCCAAACATCAACCCAAGACAAAAAACAGATCAAGTACGCTGATGTTATTATAAGAGCCCTACTTCAGTCAATGACTTTCACTCCAGTCTTCCTCACTAGCCAAGGAGCTATTTCTTGACAGTTATCATCATGCATCTTACCTTTTGGCTTTCAGGACATGTAGAACAGCTCTCAAAAAGAGCTCATCAAATTCAACCTGTAGTTTCTCTATGGAGTAGGGCTGCAGGGCCAATCCCGAGCCTTGGTTGTGGCTCACATACTGGGCCCAGTGGTCACTCACATAACCAAGGGTCATCCTGAGCAAGAGGAAAGACAATGCGGCATTTTGTGTGAACGCACTCAACACTGGCATCTTTACATTTGAAACATTACTTTAGTCAACATGTCTTTGTTGCATACTATCTTCTAGGTGCTAAAGGGGTTGCAATGGAGGGAAAAAACCTTCCCCTCATTGAGCTGACATTGAGTGGAGGGCACACAGACAATAAACAAAATAAAATGCACAGTCTGTCACATGGTTATAAATGACACTGAGAAAAATCAGTAGGAGCGAAAAATAAAGGTTTTCGGGCATGTTGGTGAGGAGGGGCCTCACTGAACAGGGACCCATGAGTAAAGACTGGATGTAGTGTTGGGCCATCTAAGGGAAGAGCACCCAGGCTGAAGAAGCAACCAGTGTGAAGGCTCTGAGGTGTATTCACTGTGCTGGAGGAACAGCAAGGCAGCCAATGTGCTAAAGTAAAGTAAATAGAGAGAATGGCTGGCAAAAAAATCAAAGAGACCAGAGACCAGCCATCCAGAGTCCTGTAGGCCACTGTGCATACTGGCTTTTATTCTGAATGAGACCGGGAGCAGCTGAGTCTGAGCAGAGGAGTGATATGAGCTGACTGATGACTTACAAGAAACACTGGTAGCTGTTGTAAGAATAAGCTGGGGGTGCGGGGGAGGGAGGGCAAAAGCAGGATGACAAGTCAGGTGGCTACTGCGATAATCGGCGAGATATGACTCATGAACTGCGGTGGCAGCAGTAAGCATGGCGAGCAGAGGCTGGGCTCTGGAAGCAGCACGTTTCGCTAATTGAAAGGTTGCACGCCCTTCACATCTTAATCTCTGCAACGAGAATGTGCATCAAGACTGCTACCATCATAATCTGGTGGCATTTTTTCCTTTCTGAGTGGTACACAAAATGTATCTTAGGTTTGCTGAAAGACGGGGTACTGGAAGAAAAGATGACAGAATCGACCACTAGACGGGATGTGCTGCATAAAAAGAGAAGTCACTGATGACACTAGCGCTTTGGCCAGAAACACGGGCACTTACTGACACTGAGAAGACCGAGAGGGCAGCAGTTTGAGAGGCGGGGACAGTGAGCCCATTTGGGGAATATTCAACTAGAATGGTCATCAGTCATCCAAGTGCTGCTGAGTTGGCAGCTGGATATATTCAATACAAGCTTAGAAGAAAGGTACGAAATGGAAAAAGAACACAGAACCTTAACCATGTTTAGAGGATACCCAAAGACATGGGAATGGATGCAATCCCAAGAAGTAAGTTTGGATAAAGGGGTCCAGGGTTAAGAAGTCTAGGAGTGAGAATGAAACAACCGAGGAGGCCGACAGTGAACAGCCAGTGAAAGGAACAGCAGAACGTGGTATCCTGGAAGTCAAGCAAAGAAAATGCTTTAAGGAAAACTGACCATCCATGACGAAGGCTGCTGTATGAACTGCGTGAGAGATAAAGCAAGATGAAGACTCAAAGGTGGCTACTGGATTAGTCAATAGCACAAAGTTCATTAGCAACTTTCATTCTTCAGAGCTGTTTGGGTAGTGTTGGGAGGAAAAGCCTGACTGTGCAGAGTTCAAGAACTCCAGGCATCCTATAGCATCACCTGGCTTTATGAATATGATGGATATATACCTGAAATAATTAAAATCAACTATGCTTTACAAACAAAAGTACGGAAGGAGGAGAAGTTTCGTAGTTTTTTGTAAGTTTTCTTTTTGTAAGGGAGGTTGGATGAAATAACTATGTTTTATATACATCATAAAAATCAAAAGATTGATGATACAGAATCCTCTTGGATGTAAGTTAATTCAATGAAAAGCAGTACATTTCTCAGAATTTACTCTTATTTGATAATTTTAAAAAAAAACCTTTCACACAAATGAATGATAATGCTTTCCCAATTCAAATACAGGAGCCACTGATGAAGTCTTTGCAATTTTGTGGTATTTTATAGAAATCAGAATAAGAATAAATAAGAGAGAAAACAGGGAAATAATACTGCAAAAGAGCTACTGCCAAATTTTCCACAGCTATATAACAATTTCTAGGCAAAAGTTAGGAAGCAGAAGAGAAGAGAGGAAAGGAGGGAAAAGATCCTGTATTTTCTTCGACTCCTTCTCTCTGGCCAAGGTCAACCCAACTGCTTTGAAGGTCCTGACTGCAAGAACAATTGTCTAGCAAACCAGTTAAATTTGAGATAATTAACCAAATATTCTGACTGGAAGTATTTATTTAAAATTTCCATCTAGTAGATGGTGAAGAAAAAAATTCTTACTTTTATGAGAAATAAGACATGAACTATACCAATAAAATGCCCACCATCACAATTATACATTGTCTGTGACTAACTAGGGCTAATAGATATACCAAGAGCAGTATTACCTGATCATATAACCAATTCGCTTGACAAACTGCCTATAGCGTGCTCTATTGAAGGTCTCCAGCCCCACGGCCAGAAGTTCCACTAAGGAGTTAGCAAAGGCAAAAATTTTCATCATCTCTTGAGGTCTTGTTGTTTCCGGTAAATAATCACCTAAAAGTTCATCAAAGAAAAGGAAAAAAATTGTAATTACAATGGAAAAACACTGGAAGATACGGACGTCAACCTATTAAGGAAGAAACAAAGTCAAGAGGGAGAACCCTATGCTCTGGCTCCTATACCAGTGAGAAATGGGAAACTTGAGATGAAGTACAAAACCAAAACCATTTATTAAGGCTGGGAGATGTGCGACCTAGTCGACCTTTTGTATTTAAGCCCCACAGAGGAAACTACAATCACAAGAGAGGGGAAAGAAGCCTCACCACAGAGACACAATCATCTCTGCATAGTACAGCCAGGCATAGGGGAACCCAAAATCAGGAGCCCACCCAAGATGTAAGACCTGATGCTAAGTTCCTGTGTTTGAGCTTGCCACTACCACATTTTCTGTATGACAAAAGAAATTAGTCTACCTTTTGCTTTAAACCCAAGAAGATGTTGAAACAGTTCATGAAATGGGAACTGTGACAGCAGAATAACCAAGTCATCTTCATTAAGGAGAATCCAACTGGTCTCGGGGTCTTCATCCTAAGGAAAAGATGCAGTCTTATCAGCTGATTTGACACGATGACACCACGGCACAGAGTTAAGGAGCTGCAGTATCACAGGTCTCAGCGGTACACCAGCTGCATTCTCATGAGTCCTCACGGACTTCTCCAGGACAGAGATTTACGCTATCAGTTCTACTGAATGACCTGTAAATCCCCTAACACTGCAAGTACAGTTTTATGTGGACCAAGTCATATCCATTCCTCAGTGGCTGACACTGCTCTCATTAGATTTCTATCCCAAAGAAGATGAATTCCTCTAGAATAGGGATCTTACTGTAAATCTCAGTGCTTTGACAGTATCAATTAAAGAGCCATGCACTCGAGTCCAAGTTATTTTACCTATAAGCCTCTTCTTTCCCCAAAATTAAAGTTTACTGCAATAGTCAACTGACTTATCAAGAAGCAATTAGCATTTGCTATGGATATCTGAAGATCTGTCATCAATCAGTACCACTGAAAACAGGATAAAAGTAAAGCAGTCATACACAGAGCTCACATACAGGAAATAGTTGGGGGTTTTATTCAACTGTTGTTGTTTAACTGCTAAGTCACGTATGACTCTTTTAGAGACCCCTAGGACTGTAGCCCGCCCGTCTCCTCTGTCTATGGGATTTCCCAGGCAAGAGTACTGGAGTGGGTTGCCATTTCCTTTTCCAGGGGATCTTCCCAACCCAGGGATTGAACCCATGTCTCCTGCATTGTAGGTGGATTCTATACTGAGCCACCAGGGAAGCCCTTTTTTGTTTGATACACAGCACTGAAGTCTCCTTAGCAACCAAATTGATTTGTGACCTAAGATACACTACATTCAAAAGGGAATACTGGAGCTTCCCTGATGGTCCAGTGGTTAAGAATCTGCCTGCCAATGCAGGGGACACGGATCCAATCTCTGGTCCAGGAGGATTCCATGTGCCACAGGGCGACTAAGCCTCTGCTCCACAGTAGTGAGCCCAAGCTCTAAAGCCTGCTTGCCGCCACTACTGAGCCTATGCGCTACAACTACTGAAGCCCGAGTGCCCCAGAGCCTGTGCTCCGCAACAAGAGAAGCTGCTGCAATGAAGGGCAGCCCCCATGTGCTGTAACTGAGAAAGCCTGTGTGCAGCAACAAAGACCCAGCACAGCCAAAAATAAGTAAATAATTTTTAATTTTTTTTAATTAAAAAAAAAGGAAACTATAAAAAGACCCAGAGATCCTGCAGAATTATCATCTCAATTTCAACAAGGGACTAATGCAATTTATTCATAATTTCCTGAAGCCACTCATTTCTACCCTCTTACACATCCTAAACAGTTAGCAAATAAGAGCCTCAGAAATTCCACCCAGAGCAGTAGTTCTCTGCTCTGGCTGTACATCGGAATCACCATGGAGGCTTTAAACATCTGGATAGCTGGGTGTAGACTGGGGCAAGGTTGCCCAGATGGTCCTGATATACAGCCATTGTTAAGAAATCACTGATGTGGGCGATGCAAGATGCCTTCCACTCTCGGCCTTTTCTGAGCACTGCCAGTACTGCCAGTGTTCCCACCCTAGGTTCCTGAATCCACTCAACATCCAGCGAGAGCTAAGACACCATTCCAGAGTCTTTAACCACTATCCATCTTTGGGATTAAATGGAGGAAACCAACAAGAAAAAAAAACTCCTCTCTCAAGAGAGGCCAGTCTTGGGCGGCGGCAGGGGGTTGAGGCGGGGGTTGGGGCAGGGAGAAGGAACCCTGATCCATCTTCAGAAGACCACTTTGCACCCGAGAAGCTCTTTCCAGAAGGACTGTTCAGTCTCTGCACGTCCACATCATTTACCACCATCTCCCACCTCCCACAAGTCCCAGGAAGAGCCCATTGAGTGTGAAGGGGCTCCTGCTTCTGAATGAACAGCTGGGTAAATATACAGACATGATCCCACAGCTGCCACGTGTCATTCAAAGGAGTGTCCACTGAAAATTCTCAACTCCTTTTAAAGAGAAGGTGTTTTAGTAAATTTAGTTCCTGGCCAATCCTGGACAAGCACGTCAAATCTGGATTTGGACCATAAAGACATACTAAGGCAGGCAGATAACTAGCTGGAAGGGGGGAAAAAAAAAAAATGTTTACCAATACACTAGCCATGTATAATACCAGAAAGAAAACTCACTAAGTATTACCTGAGAAACTGGATTTTGATCATTAAATTCTCACTAAAAATAAGAAATTATCTTCTTTCAAATGAGAAGATCTAGGTAAGAAAGTTTATTAAGTGTTAAGGCAGAACCTTGGTAAGAAGTGAAAGTCGCTCAGTCGTGTCCGACTCTTTGGGACCCCATGACTACACAGTCCATGGAATTCTCCAGGCCAGAATACTGGAGTGGGTAGCCTTTCCCTTCTCCAGGGGATCTTCCCAACCCAGGGAGTGAGCCCAGGTCTCCCGCATTGCAGGCACATTCTTTACCAGCTGAGCCATAAGGGAAGCCCACTTTGGTAAGATCCAGCTCTTTATTAGAAAGGCTCAGAGTATCTGTAGGTGAGATCTCAAGCCCAGAAAATGGATGCTACATAAAAGAAAAGCCTAATAGAAAGTGTATGTAGTATGTGAACACTTCCAGGTCCAAACTCTCCCAGCTATGCAGCAATGGTCTGGAGAAGGGAGGCAGCAGACACCGCCTCAGCACAAAGGCTCGAGACCTGTGATTTGGGACAAATTCCCTCACCCCCATCCTGCACCTGTTTCCTCATCTCTAATATGGGATGAAAACAGTACTTGCCTCGTGGGGCTGTTGGGGGAATTAAATTGGGCTAATACAAGAGAGGTGCTTAAAATGATACTTGGCACATGAGAGAGCTCAGAAATGATTCATCAAAACGCTGCAGATATGACGAGTTACCTCTTCTCCCCCCTCGTCTACTAGAGTCCACGTCCCGGACGCAGGCCCCGAGGAGGATGGATTCCATTCACTGGGCTTCATGTGGCACAGGAACTCAGCTCGGTTTCTAAAGGACAAAGGAAACCGCTCCAATCACATAAACATAAACACAGCCCACCGCGTGCATTCTGGATTGCCTACTCACCTTGAAGAAGAGTGGACATCAACACAATCTCCAAGTGGTTTGAATCAGAAAGCAAGAAACAATAACTGGCTAAAACTCAAGGAGACCAAAGCTTCACTATCGGTGATGTAGAGACTATGGCCCTCCTGCGTCAGTGAAGAGAAGCGGCTATGCCAGCACAGCGCCCGCCTCTGGTGGGGCCTCTGCACACCCAGGACTGCGTGGTACCTGAGTTCTAACTGGCCCACAAAGTGTTCAGGAAACATGCTTAACTGAGCAAAGGATAATCTGCAGGTAATGCAGAAGCCGGCTGGGGGAAACCACATCTAAACACACGTGTAGGAACAGTCCCTGCATCCAGGCGGTGAGAGAGAGGCATCTAGGGGAATTCCTGCTGGCCAGGCTTTCACATGGTGCTGGCTGGACCTAACAAGTCGGTGTAACCACACAAGTTCCTTCTCTGAAACCACCATGCGGTTCTCAGCTCTCTTGTTCCCTCCTCTCTGGCCTGACCCTGAAAAATTCATCCATTCCGTGCTTCCACCAGGAGCTCTCCTCCGTGACTTCCAGCTTGCAACCTGAAGGGCTCCAGCCATAGAGCTCCACGCGTCCACTGGTACCTGTCACTCAGATGTGTCCTCCCGTAAACCCCGATGACCTCAGATCTTCCTCCTTCCCTGGCAGCTCCGCCTTTTCTTCTCAGTCTCTGAGAGCTGCCAACAGCCTCTCAGTCAGTCAGAATCAGTCTACAGAGGCAGGTCTGAGCCACCCCTTCCCCACATTCTCCTTATTTAATCAGCTTCTTAATTCTTACCTGGGAAGATGACCTTCCAGTTTCCCACCTTCTCCTTCCCATTGCTATCACCTCAATTCAGGTTCGGGGAAGATAGGCTTTCCTGGATCAAGAGCCCGTGGTAGTAACACAGTTCCAGGTCACCAGGACATAGCCTGCCTTCATCCCCACGTAAGGATGTGCCCTCTAGATGCTGGACTGGGCTCCAGAGCCAGGAGCGCCAGACCTCTGCAACCATGACTCAGTGAAGCAGAAGTGCATCTTCTACCTCCAGTCCACCCTAATTTCCTTAAACACAACTTTTACCCATATACAAAAACCCTCAATTGCTACAAAAGCCAGACCATCTCAAAACTCTCTTAATTTCTAGGTCTTCTATAATCCAACTCCCCCCTAGCTGTTCATCTTTATTATCATCTCCCACGCACCCCTTCACTGCAGTCCAGCTGGCCTCCGACGTGCCCCCTGCACAGCTACGTTCCCTGCACACTGGGCCACCGCTCCCTTCTCCCCCTGCAGTGAGTGCCCTCCCGACTCCTCTTCCCGCTGAAATCAGTTCGTCTTCAAATCCAGATCATTCACCTGGAACCCTCTGACTACCCCACTCTACTCTACTCATTTCTACTGCATCAATTGTGTGTGTGTGCAGTTGAGTCGCGTCCAACTCTTTGTGACCCCATGGACTGTAGCCCACCAGGCTCCTCTATCTATAGGATCCTCCAGGCAAGAATACCGGAGTGGGTTGTCATCTCCTTCTCCAGGGGATCTTCCCAAGCCAAGGATCAAACCTGTGTCTCTTGCATCTCCTGCATCGGCAGGTGAGTTCTTTACCACTGTCGCCACCTGGGAAGCATCGATCATTCAGTTCGGTTCAGTTCAGTCACTCAGTCGTGTCCAACTCTTTGCGACCCCATGAATCACAGCACGCCAGGCCTCCCTGTACATCACCAGCTCCCGGAGTTCACTCAGACTCACGTCCATCGAGTCCGTGATGCCATCCAGCCATCTCATCCTCGGTCGTCCCTTTCTCCTACTGACCCCAATCCCTCCCAGCATCAGAGTCTTTTCCAATGAGTCAACTCCTTGCATGAGGTGGCCAAAGTACTGGAGTTTCAGCTTCAGCATCATTCCTTCCAAAGAAATCCCAGGGTTGATCTCCTTCAGAATGGATTGGTTGGAGCTCCTTGCAGTCCAAGGGACCCTCAAGAGTCTTCTCCAACACCACACAATTTGGCACTTGAATCTCTTTGACTGTGCCTTTTTACCTCTGCCACTAAATCTCTCCTTCGAAGGAAAGAAACTTTTTCTCCCCACAGCACCACAATGACATATATGGCCGGAATGGCAGATCCATTAAAAGGAGGCACCCAAAAAAGTTAATCAATTTAAAAAAAAAAAAAAGCAGTTAAGAGGGTCACTTTGGGACAAAGGGTATTAAACCCTAAGAAAAGCTGAACTGTTAAATTCTGGAATGCTGACTCTTTCCTTAGCAATTGCGTGGATCTGGGCAGTTTAGGAAGCCAATTGTTTGACAGAACATTTTAATTTCTACTTTATAAAGCTCTTCCACACTTACTTGACAGGAGACATCAGCAGGGCAAGGGACTGCATAAAATGAAAGATTCCTGATGGGTTATTCAACACTTTGATCTGAAATCAGAAAAGAAAAAGGCATACTGCAGAAAACCAACAACCCAAGTAGCCATAGTCTTAATTCACCAGCATTCTGACAAGGGAGCTGTTAAGAAAACAGAGGTGAAACTGGCTCCTCATCCACAAGAATGAGAACACCTCAGAGGTTACCTGGCAATACTGACTGGGCTCTATGCACTCAGAGAACAGAGGCAGCTCAGTCATTTACATCAATTACCTGAAATAATATGAGATGGAGGATTATACTGCTATTTTAATCCAAAGACGAGATTTTTAAAAACTTCCTTCTACCTAAAACAATTCAAATTTCTTGCCACCAGAAATACTAGAGAAAAGATAAAATGGAGAAGGAACCTGGCACACGTTTGGCTCCTACCCACCCATCAGAAGGGGCTATGATGAGTAACAACACAACCCTAAGGCAAGCAGCAGAGAGGCGAAACCATAAACCATGCAATCGATGCCTAAAGTGATCCTGCAGACGTGAGATCTCTGCTAGTATTAAAGAACTCTGAGATGCTGGTGGTTTCTTTTTTATCTGCATTTTATCTGCACCAACTACAGTGTAGGATGGATCAATTTAGGAATGTTGAATTTATTGAATATTCAATGTTGACTATTACAGAAAAAAGTCCTAGCAAGCTTTCCTGCACAGAAATTTCACAGGATGAAACACTACTGAAACTACCATGCCACACTACAACTAAACTTCCGCATCTTTACCTTAACTTCAGCAATTTTCAGTGGCCCAAGAAGTTGCAGCATAGTAACTCCTATACAGACTGGATATATCCTAATAATTTTACTTTAAATATCAATATATTTTAAGTAGGCTTATTTCTGAAAGCAACTTGCTCAGGAACAATGTTTAACAAAATCTCCCCCATTCTCCTCAAAATTAGAAAGTCATTCATCATACCTGGATGAAAGGAACAGCCCATTTACTAACACCAGCTGGGCATCGAAGAATATGGTTTAGAAGGAAGAGGTGATCTCCAGGACAGCCCACTCTTTGTAACACTGATACCTGAACAACAAAGGACGTACAGTTTTACTGTTTATTAAGACAACTATTTCTAGGGGCCTAGTGCAATCATTTATCTGGTATTTAAATACATGTGATCTTTCAAAAGAATAACCAGACATAAGATATACCATTGACTGGTTGAGTTTCTACACAGAGGTACACAAAGGATTAAGAATCTATGAGCACTATGATAAAAATATCATAAGCAGTTTCTCTGCAAACCCAATTTTTAGTATCTGGCAAATTACAAAACACTAATGTTCCTGGCCATATATGAATAGATGTAAGTCAAGTAGTTTAATCTAGTTCCAGTCTGCAAGTTTCTCAAATCCAAGTATGCTTAGAACCTGAGTCCACATGTAAGAACTCTAGCATGAACCTAAAAGAAACACCCAAGGGAGCCCCATTGAGAAACATAATCAAGAAACAATCCCTCATCCCATAAGGCACCTAGTATCTTTCCTAAATTTCCCAAAACCTGATTCTTTTCCCTTAAAAAAAAAAAATGTTAAGTATAGCATTAACATATGATTAAACAAAAGTGTTATGAACAACAAACCTATATTCTGAATACACTTAAAATTCAGCATACTTCCCACACTTCCATTTCCTCTGAAACTGAAGACCAGAGATCACTGAACATCAAGTTTATCAGAGAGAAAAGCACTATGTGCTTAATAAGGCACTAGGCAAGGATAATTTATTTCTGTGAGTCTTGAGAAAAAAAATGTCACTAACACATTAAACGAATTAGCTGAATAAGCTGTTGAAGAAAAAACTATGAGGATATAAGAGATAATTCCTAAATTATCAGGGAAATAATAGAAAGACTAGCATGCCTATTTCCTCACCAATTTCTGCAGCCAGAGAAGGACATCGTCATGGAACTGAGTATCTTCATTAACTCTCCTCATAAACGTGAACAAGACACTAATGCACTCCTTCAGCTGACACAGGTCAGAGGGGACGCTCTCCAACTGTTTAGAAGCTGTGAGTTAAAAAGAGGATTAAATGAGTCCCTTATAAATGGTATCGGGGAGAACTTTTAGTGCCTCTTCTTAAAAAACAACAACGAGAATAAACTATTCAAAATATTTAATTCACATGAACATCCAAGGAGGAAAGCTACATCAAAATATGAATTTCCACTATAGAAACAGAAAAAAAAGTATTTAACTTTGTGAAATAGTTCAGAGCAAGAAAAAATTAACTTCATCAAAATTTATTTTTTATTTAAACATCAGCAGATCTCTGCCATCCCCAGCTCTTTGATTAGTTATGAAAACCACAAAGGGAAGGATTTCTTATCTAAATGAGTCAAATATCTCTCCAAGAAATAAAAATTGCATAATCAACACTTTACACATTACATAGTAAAGGCTAATCTCTTAAAATCCAAAATAAGATTAAAAATACAAAACATAAACCTTCTGATGAAAATTAAACAATCCAACAAAATGGACAAGCAAAACTAAAGTGCAACAGACAGGGAATGAAAAAGGGTTCTAGGTTTTAGAATCAGAAACTGTATTTGGACTTGAATTGGTAAAAAGCACATACATTAGGACAGTAAGAGACATTAATGATAAAAAGCAAACTTATGGCTTCCTACAGAAGCGGAGAGAGACAGTCCCCAGTGAAGGGAGACCTGGCACTGCTTTCAAGAAATGGGATTAAGGTAGGTGTCCTAACTTGTGCTGGGAGACGCCAAGTAAGACACAAGCACAAATGGTGGTCCCTTATAAACATCAATCAGCACACACTCAATTCGACCAGACTGTATCCCTCAATTTTTCATTTTAGACCACAAGAAAGAGTGAGGCTTTCATTACTTACACACCTTGGCCTTCCTGATGAATTGCTAAAGATCTCAGAACAGCCGAACTATTGAGTAATGAGTAGATATAAGACTCCACTTGTAACCGTGAGAGCACAGAAGTGTAAGAATGCAGAGCCAGGGTCTGGTGGAGGTGCTCGGATTTGGCATCAAACAGTTTTTTCAGCTCAGCCAGTGCATTTTCATTCATCTCCACTCTCTGGTAGCGATGATGGCCTGAAACTTTCACTTGATCTGCACAGATACCCTAGCAGTGGACAAAAGGGTAAGATGTAAGATATGAAGCCAGTTACCTTCGTCTTGATGTAACCAGGCAATTGGTATATGATACACAGGCTTCAGTACATCTTCAAAGAGCTTAAAAATCACAGTGAGGGAACAATACTACCACATAGAAAACTATAAAACTAATACATAACCAGGTGCCAAGGAGTATGATGCCAATCATAAAGGCATCACAAGTTCAGAGAAGAGAAACGCTAAGATGGAAGTAGGTAGGGGAAAGATGCAAGAAAACAGAAGGGCTTGTCTCTAAGACCTTCATAATCGACAATCTTACCTTCTACTTTATAAAGTGAGGTCAAGGTCATATCCCCTCAACTTCAAGAGACTTCAAAACATCTCTGAACGTTCCCTCATCATTCTTTGTGATTCTGTTCAAAAGAAAGAAACCTCTCTCCTTTCCAATGTTAACCCTACAGCTGTGTTCTTTGTTTTAAACCCCTTTCTCAAGTATTTTCAAGTCTCCCTCTCTACGGGCTCCTTCCAATCTACAAAGAGACACACAGGTCTCCTAAGGAATGAAGATTAGGGATGGGGGAAATCACACGTTTCTCCCTGTTATCTCCTCCAGCTTCCCTTCACCACCAAATTTGTCAAGAGTGAGTACAAGGTCAGTGTGAGTACAAGGAGCAGATTCCAGACCTTGATCACATCACAGGAAAAGGAGTGCCGCTGCAAATACCCCGGGTTCCTGCCAACTTTACAGAACACCAGTCAACACACCTGGACAGACAACTGCTCCTCCTTGAAGTGCCACAGTCGACTTTTAGCATTTTGGCAATCAGACGTCAGAGCAAGGAGCTCAGCTTCAGCCAGCAGCAGCTGTTTCCTACAGCGTGAGTAGTTCAAAAGTAACTCATAAAATTCATGCCTGTCCTGATGAGCCATGCTGTCAAATTCTTCTAAATATGACTCGACATTTTCCAGCCATGAACCAGGCTCAAAGATCTTTAGCTGTTCTTTAGTAAATGGCACTACTTCTGGTTGAGATGGGAGCTCCGGGTAGAGCCGCTCATTACGAAGCAAGGATTTCACTGCCACCAAAGCTGGTACATCCGCAGCAATTTCAGTTGGCAACTGGGGATACAGTTTTTTCACTCTAGGTGGCTGAAAAATGTCTTTGGCTTCACAAGAACTCTGCAAGCCAACATTCTGTAGCACCTCTGAAGAAAGACCCAAGGCTTCTTTGTGTTCTTTCCTATTCTGAGTTTCTCTGACCTGCAAGTTTTCCACTTCCTGCTGAATATAAGAAACATTAGATTGCTGTATGCTTTCTGAAGTTCTACACTGTACCAATGTATCTTTCTCCATTTCAGTAAAGTTCTCGGGGGTTTCTACTGTGGTTCGAACACTGCCTTCAGGATCCACCTTCAGCTCGACTGCATTGTCCCCAACACAGGCTCTGATCTCCTGTCCCTCCTTTAGGCTCTCTGTATTACATGTCAGAGACTCTTCATTGCTTACAGTTAAGGAGGTGAGTGGTACATCAAACATTTCACTCTCATTTTCTCCACTAGCTTCATTCTGGAGCTGGGAATCAGTTAACTCCTTCAGAGCATCTCCTTTGAATTCACAAGCTGGAGTAGGGATTTCCAGTTCTCTGGAGGTTTGTGGAAGGGAGACTTCATCAGACTCTTCCCTCTGAAGGGTTTCATATTTCTTCTTTTCCTAAAAATAATATGAACAACGTGAAATAATTTGTAATACAGCAATAACATGCTTTCAACATGAGGGATTTTTAAATTGTATTAAAAAATCTAAACTCACTTCCTAAGCAATGTGCTTCATATGCTGTTTTATTCAATTCTGAGAATGTTAGATTTGGGAGATTCACTAATCTCATCCCAACAGAGGGAAGACATGAAATAAGCAACAAATTATGACTTAAGATTGGAGGAAAGTCTTAATTAGGCTGTTCTCCATTCTGCTAGTGGTTAAATAAAAGACAACCGTCTCCAAGTATCTTAGGTTTCAGTAGGTTGTCATCTTAACAAACATATTTATTCAAAATTTAGGCACAAAATGTCAGGGCAACTTGAGCAATAAAATAAATAGCTATAATACTGGATTATAACCCTCAGAATAAAACATATATTCATGAGCTTATACATACTTATATTATGTATTTTTTTCTTAATGGAAAAGTGGTAGCATTCTTCCTCACAGAAGAATTCCAATTAATAAATGTAGAACAGAATGAGGAAAACAGAAAATCACAATTAAAACACCATGATAACAACTCCCACAGGCAAGAGGCAAGATCTGCTAATGAATGAGAGTAAACATTGAAGCAGAAACAGAATACAGTCTCAAAGTATCCCCTAAATATTTAGTCACCACAGAGGGAAAAACAGTAAGTTTCAGTGGAGAATCCTGGCAGGCCACACTTTAACCAAGTGATCAGGGTTATTATAATGAGTAATACCTTCCCATATTATGGTCTGAGAAGGCTGACCGCCTCTTCTGTACCCTTTCTAATAACATATAACCTCAATCTAAGCATGAGAAAACGTCAGACAAAAACCCCAATTAAGGGAATGTCTACAAAATAACTTAACTGTTATGATCATCAAAGATAAGACTAAGGAACATCAAAAGACTGGAGAAAACTATGGAGAGATAGTAACTGAATGCAATGGAGGATCCTGGACTGGATTCTGGAACAGAAAAAGGGCGTTAGCAAGAAAACCATTGAAATCCAAAAAAGCTCTATATTTTAGTTAACAGCATTGCACCAGCGTTAATTTCTTGTGGTAATAAATGTCCTGGAGCATAGAATTTACAGTTACATAAGATAAAAGAAGATTCTAGATGAAAGTTCAGTATGGAACTCTCTGTATTATATTTGTAACTTTTCATTAAATCCAAAATTAAGTTTAAAAAAACCCAAATCAAAAAATCTTAACCATTTAAAAAATAAGATAAAATATATTTTGGTTTTTCTCAAACTGAAGTATCTCTGGTATTAACACACAAACTAGATACACAGGAAAAAAGGCTGGATAAAAAAAGAAGAAATATGGAGAAATCTATTATCTATTTAAATAAAACTGTTACATTCAAAGAAACTAAAAAAGGACTGAATTACTCAAATACTTCCCTTTCACTATGAAATTTTAAGAAAGGCAAAATGATAGTTACACAGTAGTAACTCATTATGGATTATGCTATCCTGCAAATGTCCAGCAAAAAAATAAATAAATAAAAGTTGACAATAACCAAAAAAGTAAAACAGTCACATGCACCTAATATTAACAAGAAAAGACGAATGTTTGTGAAATGCAATTTGAGCCCAGCTTGCTGGTAATGAACTACTAAACATTTACAAATAGTAGTGATCCAAGAAGCAATGTGTCCCTCCACAGTGGCTCTAATCCACACTGTGAACCACAGATATCAGATTCAGAAAACAGCCACACAATGCAATCAAAGCACTTTGTCAAAACGCCTAAAATCATGAATAGCAGGAAAGCATCATGCGAGTTTTTATAAGAAAGTGAAAAAGTGGATCCAATTACACTGCAGTGATGTTTAGCATACTAGCCATAAAAAATAGGTCTGTCAGATTGAGAAGGCAGAAAGAGAAGACTAGGAGAGGAGGCCAATGGTTCCCACAGTAGAGAAATACTGTGTACTCATCAGGGTAGAGGCCACACTTTAGTGAGTTGAGCAATAATGAAATGAAATTAAGAAAACAATTTAATTTATAACAAAGAACAAAATACTTAGAGATAAGTTTAACAAAAGAAGTGTAAAATTTATCTTCTGAAAATTACAGAAATTTGAAAGGAATTAAAGACTTAATAAGGGAAAACATTCCATATTCATGGATCAGATCACAATACTGTTAATATGGCAATACTCCTAAAATTTATATACAAATTCAACACAACCTTTATCAAAATCCCAGCTGCCATTTTTGCAGAGAATGACAAGATGATCCTTAACCCTTTAAGGAAATACAAAGAACCCAGAATGGATAAAACAATCTTAAAAAAGAATGAAGTTGGAAATCTCATACTTTGCAATTTCGAAGTCTACTATAAAACTACAGTAACAAAAACAGTGTGGTTCTAATACATGGATAGACAAATAGATCAATGAATTAGAACTGAAAATCCAAAAATAAACTCTTATTGATACATTTAAAGGCAACTGATTTTCAACGAGGATGCCAAGAAAAGACAGCCTTCAACAAATGGTGCTAACAACCAGATATCCAAAGAATAAAATTAGACCCTTACCTTATATCATATACAAAAATTGTCAACAAGGATCACAGACCTAATATAAGAGCTAAAATTTTTAAACTTTTCAAAAAAAAATAGGAATAAACCTTAATGACCCTGGATTATGCAAAGCCTTGTTAGACACGACACCAAAAGCACACAACAAAAGAAAAAAGCAGATAAATTGGACATCAGAAAAATTTTTTAAGTTTGAAAATATGAAGACAATGAAAAGACAACTCCACAGAATGTAAGAAAATGTCTTCAAATCCATTATCTTATCAGGGGCTTATATCCAGAATTTTTAAAAAGAACAACCCAATTTAAAAAGAAGCAAAGGAGCTAAACAGACATTTCTCCAAAGATAATACAAATAGCACATAAGAACATGCACAACACTATTAGACTGCATTAGAGAAATGCAATCAAAGTCACAATGAGGTAATACATCACACCCACTAAGATGACTAAAGTCAGATAATAATACATGTTGAGAAGGATGTAGAAAAATTAGTGCCCTCACATACTGCTAGTGGGATGGTACACAATGCTTCCTCTACAGAAAAGAGAGTGGCATTCCTGACTGTGGTGATGGTGACCCAGCCCCTGTGATTATCCCCCAAACCATTGAATTATACACTTTAAGTAAGTACAGTGTGTGAATTATATCTCAACCAAGCTGCCAGATGAAAAGATGAAAGATTTTGAAAACTTAAAAGAGTTGAGAAGTAAGTGAAAAGTAAGGAATTAGAGGCTGAATGTGGAATAGAGGGAGAAAATTTTAGTTCTCTTTGCTTAAACTGTTAGAGACCTTTGTGGGTGTTACACGCTAACTGGAAAGAGAATAGGAAGCTGGAAGTAGGCCCAGATAGGCCATGTGGTCAGGGGCACAGCAAAAACACACTTCCCTCAACCCACGGGCCACCTCAGGCTTCCTCTCCAGCCTGTCCTTCAGGTAGTTTTTAACTTCCCTTTGTCCCTTGCTGCCCACTTCAGACCCCACCAAACCACTTCCTCTTTTTCTATTCTACCACTGCCCTTGCAATTTCAAATTCTTCCCCTCAGCTAAACAAAATGAAGTCTCCAGTCGCTACTAACAAACCTGAAAGTTCATTTCCACCAGATGTACCTTCACAGGAATAATCAAAACCAGAAGAACAACAGATACTGTGGTTAGATCATCAAAGAATTTTTTTAAAAACCTCTGAACCCTCCCAGGGAGGAACACATGCCTTTGGGTTTTATTTCTCTTGGGAGGATAACTCGGTGCTTCTCTGTTTAATTCTGCACCTGTGTTCTTACAGAAGTTAGGTCCAAGAAGGAATTACCCTGGAGCTGCTCCAGGGAAGGAGGTAGGGGAAAGGAGAGAGAAGAAGCAGGTCATTTGATTCAAAGGACGGATTGGACATATCAGAGAAGGCAGTAGGGAGGGAAGGATGAACAACTGTGAGAGGTACAACTGTTTGAGAGGGTGGCAAAGGTCTGCCCCTGTCCCTCACAGACCCCTGGATAGGACAGGACCTCTGGGTGCGTACACTGTGATCATCACCAACGCCAGGGCTCTAAGCAGTGGTGAGCTCCCGATGGCTCAGTTCACTGAAAGGTCCCAAGCCTTCAGCCTCTGGCCCACCATCAATTCACCCAAACACCATTATAAGATTGGTCTCCTTAAAACAACCAACCCCAAACACCACAAAACAATCATGGCTCTCCACTTAATTAAAGACTGCCTCTTAACTCTGGCGCTCAGGGCCTTTGATGATCCTTTCTCAAGACAAAACTGTCAATGACCACATCAAGACTTCCGCCACACGGTTTACTCTGAACTCGGCAGCATGTACCTACCATCCAGTCCTGGTCACAAGCCACCACATATGGTTATTTATCTTTACAGTGTGTACCCCAAACAGACCACAAGTATCTTCAGACCAGGGACTATATCTTAACCTTTTTGGATGTGATCTGCCTCTGATTTTTGACACTTTGTTCAATACATATTTATTGAAACAAAAATGATAACTCATAATTCACAAGAATTTATTGAGTACCAACCACATGCTGAGCTCCTAAGTACTAGAATCCTAAAATGAAAAAATTATCCAACAAATATTTACAGTTACCATGTGCTCTAGCACATTCAGAAGTTTATTTTTATATGCCTCTCAGAAAGCAAAGGAATTAGCCAATGAATCCAGAGGAAACTGAACTTTTATGCCAAAACCTGAACATATTCTTACACTTAAAACACAACATTTCATTTAAAAATAAAAAAGAAAGCCAACAATTACTTTGCCTACTTGAGGTTACCAGAACATGTTGCATATATAACAATCATACAGATCATAAAATAAAATTCAAACAGAACTCCACATGTTATCAAGTTATCCGTAAAAAATTCGAGCTTAATTTTATTTTAACCAAAAGACATGTTTCTTACAAGTGAAAATGGCCTAGAGATTAGAAAGAATCTATATTTCTTTATTTTGATCTCTAAGTTAGATACAGGTAGAGAATCAATTTTAAAATAACATAGGAGAAATCAAGAAGTTATGTAGAAATGGAAGAGCTGTTAATAAACATAGAAAAAATATATATACTTAACCATGTATGTGGATGGGTGCATGCATAGTTATGTCCAACTCTTTGTGATACCATGTACTGCAGCCCACCAGGCTCCTCTGTCCACAGAATTTTCCAGGCAAGAATACTGGAGTGGGGTGCCATCTCCTACTCTAATAGTTAACCATACATTTTAGTAAATATGTCTTGGAGTTCTGGCATATGTGTAGGGGGAAAATCCTAAAGAACATTAACAAACTGCTACAAACAGTTATCTCAAGAGACAGAATTTGGGGCATTTCATTTCTGTGTTGTACATTTCTCTCTCTCTGTGTATACACTCACAGATACATACTTTTTTTAAGCAATGAGCACTTCTATAATCAGGAAAAAAAGTTATTTTTAAGTTCTGGAAAATAAATGGGAAATTTCCATATATCACTTGCAGTTCTTCTGCTTTAAACTGTACTAAGTTAAAAAAAAAAATACAACCTCTTTCTATCCTTCAAACTATTGATGAGCTACTTCATAAATGATAAAGGTTCAATTGTATACATTACACAGAAAACTTCCGTGGGATCACTCTAAATGCAGGCACAGTTTATCATGAATGTCTATATTCACAGCACTTAGCACAATGCCTGGCACAGAAGAGATAAAACGGCTTGGACACAAGGGTCCAACTATAAGATCAAGAGCCCTCAGGGCAATTTTACCCGCTCTCCTTGGGATGTACAAGAATGCTTTACAAATAAAAAGGAGAAAGATGGGGGTTACACATTTTGCTATGAATACATCTCTCAGCTGCCGTTTCTTTCATGTTGCTCTTAGCAATCTTACTTCATGTATCCACAGCACTTTCCATGCTTGATCTCTTCCTCCTCCTCTCATACACAGGATTCTCTCAGCTTCTAGAATCCCACACTCAGGTAAGGGCCCTGGGGACACACACTACCTCCCACCACACTCCTTTGTTGGTTTCTCCACCTCTCCCCAAGCTCTTAAAATTGGAGTGCCCTTGAGTCTCTTCTTGTCATCTTTTTACACTACACTCACTCCTAAGGTAACTTAACTCGGACTCTAGTTTTCAATGGCTCATAAAAGAGAGCTCCAGCCTGGAGCGCTCTCCCATACTCTAGATTCACATATCCAACCCAACCGGAGGTCTAATAGACACTTACTTCAAAATTAGCATGTCCAAAACTGAATTCCTCATCTGCCCCCAACAGCTGTTCTACTCACTGCCTCCTCCATCTCAGAGTCATCCTTGACTGTTTTCACATTCCACATCCACAACACCAACAGATCTTCTTAGCTAGATATTCAGAAACCCCCAGATTTCAAACCTTTCTCATCACTTAACACTTTAAAACTCCGGACCAAGACACCATCACCTCCTGCCTTGATCACAGCAAAAATCTCTTAGATGGTCTCTCTACTCCTCCTCTTGCTCCCTTACAGACTGTTCTCACTGAAGCAAGCACAGTGACCCTTTAAAATAACTTTAGTTATATCACTCCTCCACTTGAAATCCTGTGTGTGGCGGGGTGGGGGTGGGGTGTTAGTCACTCAGTCGTGTCTGACTCTTTGCGACCCCACCAACTGCAGCCCACCGGGCTTCTCTGTCTGTGGGATTCTCCAGGCAAGAACACTGGAGTGGCTTGCCATTCCCTGAAACCCTGGGGTGACTGCATATTTCATTCAAAGCACAAGTGAAAGGCCATACACGTGTAGGCCATTTTTACAATGGCCTACAAGCCCCTACTTGACCTAGCTCTATGTCACCTTTCTGACTTCATCTCAGCTACTCTCCCCTCACTCACTCTGCCTCTCATTTACCCTAACCACACTGCCTCCTTGCAGTCCCCAAGTCAGCACAGACATGCCACTGCCTTAAGGCATTTGCCCCAACTGTTCCCAAGATCCACATGGCTAACTTCATCTCTTTCCTGTCCTTACTTAAATTTCATCTCCAACAAGGACTACCTTGACAGACTATTAAAAATCACAACCCATCCTAATCTCTCATCAGTACTCAACTCCTTACCCAGTTCATTTATCTTTTTCTGTAGCCCTTGTTATCTTCTAATATATGATTTACTTATTTATTTACAGAGTTTTCTGTTTTGTCTTCTGCTTCTAGAACACAAGCTATGTTAAGGCCAGGTTCTTCTTTTTTCCCCCCTGTTTACATCTGTTGGCTCACATGGTTAAGAATCTGTCTGCAGTGCAGGAGACCCAGGTTCAATCCATGGGTCAGGCAGATCCCCTGGAGAAGGGAATGGCTAACCACTCCAGTATTCTTGCCTGGAGAATTCCATGGAAAGAGGAGGCGCCTGGCGGGCTACAGTCCATGGGGTCGCCAAGAGTTGGACACAACTGAGCGACTTACCACTTTCACTTACACCCCAAGTGCTTAGAAGAATTTCTGGGACATAGTGGGTGATCAGTAAGTAGTTTATTCAGCAAAAACAAAATATGGATCTTAGGAGGCACAAAAGGAGCTCAACAGTATAGAGTACCCCCCAATTTCACTTCTACAGTCACTCACGGGAGGGAGGGACTAAGAGGGAGAAATCATCTAGGCCAAGGAGTAAGTGAGGATGGGGACTGCAAAGGCCTCTGTTTCTGGTATCAGTTTTCTGGGACACATCTCAGTCGGTCCTTAGCAATTACAATATGCTGTTACTATTAATGAGTCGCTAGCACTCAGAATTTAATACTAACTTTAAAAATACTTTCCATGACTATAAAATATACTGTTTCTGCAGAGGAAGTTCAATCTAAAAATCTATTGTTCTCGACTTCCCTGGTGGTCCAGGGATTAAGAAACCACCTGCCAATGCAGGGGATGCGGGCTGGATGCCTGGTTCTCCAGGAAGATCCCACATGCTGCAGAGCAACTAAGCCTCAGCACCACCAGTACTGAAGCCCATGTACCCAGAGCCCATGCTCCACAAGAGAAGTCACTGCAGTCAACAAAGAACAGCCCCCGCTTGCTGCAACTAGAGAAAGCTCGAGCACAGAAACAAAGGCCCAGTGCAACCATAAGTAATAAATAAAGGAAATCTACTGTTCTCAACCTACCAAGATCAATGAAGTCAAGGTGAAACCTGTCAGGACATCTCTTGTGTACCAAGTAACAAGCACCAGATAACTGCAAACAAACAAAGTGAGGTCACCTTCCAGATGATTAACATTAAGAAATACAGGTCAGCTGCTGGGTCAGAAGCCACTCAAACCATCTAAAGGCAAAAGCAAACGACACTACTCACTTCCGGAACCACCCTCTTAGAACTACTTTATATGGTTCCATAAACAGTCACCAAAGTATTCCACAATGGTAAAGGACTTCATTAATGCTGGGCTTCAGGATCACAGCCAAACCATAACCAGCACTCAGAAATCTGTTTACTCTAAAAGAAGAATTCATTTTCTAGACTGACAAGTATGAGGGCCTTGCTGGTATGGTGGACTTTTTCCCATTTGTTTTCTCACACTACCTAGAGGAAATTTCCCAGAGTAAACTCTTCTGAGCCACAAAGCTTGGAAACAATATTCTTCAATACTGGTATTTTTTCCTTCATTCAACAACCATTATCAAATGCCTACAATGGCTGTGAAGGGTACTGGGAAAAAGGTCCCTCCGTCATTGAGTTCACAGTCTAAGGAAAAAGAGAGAGGTTAACAAAATAACAAGTGAGACAAGTGACAAAGAGAGGGGCAAAGCACTACTGGGGTGGGGGGATTATGTGGATAAAGAGGGAAGTACTATTTAAGCAGAGACCTCATGCATGAGCAGGTGAAGAGGGACTGGGCACGGGAAACAGTATGAGCAAAGGCCCTAAAGCAGGAAAGATGAAAGTCACTCAGTCGTGTCCTACTCTTTGAGACCCCATGGACTATACAGTCCATGGAATCCTCTAGGCCAGGATACTGGAGTGAGTGGCCTTTCCCTTCTCCAGGGGATCTTCCCAACCCAGGGATCGAACCCAGGTCTCCCACATTGCAGGCGGATTCTTTAGCAGCTGAGCCACAAGGGAAGCCCAACTTCTATAGGGAAGCTGCCCACAATATGCCAATATAAAACTAGCAAATGACTTTTCATAATGGATTTAAAAGTTTGGTTTTCAATCTCTATTTTAGAAACCCTGTTCTAAATAAAAGAACTTGACAGGGAATTCTCTTAATAATTATTTTTTAAGTATCTATAACATCGTATCTATAGATACATATGGGCTTCCCTGATGATTCAGACGGTAAAGAATCCGCCTGCAATGTGGGGAGACCTGGGTTCGATCCCTGGGTTGGGAAGATCCCCAGCAGAAGGGAATGGCTACCCACTCCAGTATCCTGCCTGGAGAATTCCGTGGACAGAGGAGCCTGGCAGGCTACAAGTCCATGGGGTTGCAAAGAGTCAGACACAACTGAGCGACTTTCACAGATATATATAGATATGTGGAACAATTACTAAGCTACTGGATTGAGAATTAAGAATTAACTTGAGTTCTCTTACTAACTGTATGACTTACGGCTTATCACTTAAGTTATCTAGGCTTTAGTTTCACCATTCATTCTGAAAAAAACTATAGATTGAGAATTAAGATTCAGCTCCTTGTAGATTGATGTTAACTGTATTCTGCGTTCAGGGACTATGCTGAATGGCTGACGAATGGCCTTTTACTTCCTTGTCCATTTAGATAGCTCAAAACAATGCAAAATTATTTCTCTTAAAAATTTTTCTGGAATTAAGTAGCAAAATGGCTTTCTCTCCAAAGAATAACTCCTCACAGACCTGAGAACACTGGTGTGCATAAAATCATTTACAGCTTATTAAATATGGTATCTCCGAATACCAGTCTCCTGTTAAAATCTTGTTCTCCTAAGAAATTCCTATTTTGGTATTATTTTTAAGTCACATCTGCACTTGTAGACATCACCTATCCTCATTATTTCCTTAATATAAATTCAGTTTAAGGTAAGCCAAAATTATCTATGTCCAGCTATTCTCGCACAGCATTTATTCTGTTCACTGTAAAACACATGTCATTTCAGAAAACATATGGGAACAAAATCAAAACCCAGACTGTACCTAAAAACAAGAAAGAGCAACTTTAAAACCACACTAATACCACACGTTAGTATAGTCCAGGAAACCCAGAAAATTCAAACCCGTCCCTGCTGTGTGAATCTCTCTCTGATTTCACCTCTAGTCATTCACGCCCCATCACAAACAGCCAGGATAATACGAAATAAACAACAGCAGCGCCACTGTCATCTCGCATTTTTAAACTGAAAAGCCACATCACTACAGTCTACTTTCTGTCGCCCACCGGAGAGTTCTACCGGAGTATATATTCGTGGAAGAGCGGTCCCTTTTCTCTTAATGCGGAGAGAGGCTCAAAATGTTCACAAGTTGAAAAGGTGAAAGTCGCAGTCAAAGCTGAGCCTGGGAAGACAAAATTTGCTTCCCAACCGAAATCCAGACCTAGGTGCGGGAAGTCAAGAACGCAGCAAAAAACCCAAGCGCCTAGAGCGATCACAGGAGAAAAAAGAGAAAACAGGCTCCTGACAAAGTCTGCCAGGAGGACGTGAAGAAGGAACAGAGGAACAGGTCTGGTGTCGATGGGCAGAGGGATCAAAAATGGAAAGGTGGGAGCAGAGGCTGAGAGGGGGCTCAGGGGACGGCAGAGTTGGCTGGAGAGGCCGAAGAGAGGAAAAAGGAGACAGCACGCAACTGCCAGGGGCTGGGCAGAGTGGGATGGGCGAGTTCCCCTCACCTTGGTTTTAGTCCGGCTGCCCTTGGCCTTGGCCCGGCGTGGGGGCCTCACTGCCTCTGCCATAGACCCTGCAATGGCTCAGTCGCCGCTTGTTTTTGTCAAAACCCTGCGCGTTCCACAACCTGCCGACTTCCGGCCTTCGACTGTCACATGATCGAATCCCCACCACTCCCGGAGAGGGGCGGCAACTCGGAGCCTCTACGGGCCGCAACTTGGGACAAACCACTTCGGGAGGCCTTTTCTCAGGAGAGTTGTAGCCACGCTCCCTTTCGTTCAGGCCCCACCCCCTAACCCGCGCTGGCTCCGCCCCACTTGCCGCCGGGTTGGGATTGTCTTGGATGACCGGCTTACTCTGCCGAGTAAAGTCGCGTCCTTATCGCCGGCACCTCCACTAAGCTGCACTGGGTCTGGATCCCCGGAGTGCTTGCACACCTCACCCAAGCTGGCTTAAAGGAGCCTGGGGAGAGTGCTTGTTAGCCTTCTTTTGACCTTTAGATAACTAGGACCAGTCAGCCTAAATCTATGCTTTGTGCTCAAGAGCCTTGATGCCCTTCCAGGTGGGCGTTTCAGTTTCCTCTTGTGTGAAGGAGAAAGATAATACTTGTCTTTACCAGTGTAAAGAAGATTAAATGGACTGATCGTTAACGTGCCTGGTACACGCCTGCATATCTGTAAATGGTGGTGGTTGTTCCGTTGCTAAGTCATTTCTAACTCTTTGTGACCCCATGGACTGTAGCACGCCAGGCTCATCTGTCCTCCACTGTCTCCCGGTGTTTGCTCAAATTCATGTCCTGAGTCGGTGATGCTATCTAACCATCTCATCGTCTATCATCCCTTTCTCCTTTTGCGTTCAGTCTTTACCAGTATCATGGTCTTTTCCAATGAGTCGGCTGTTCGCATCAGGTGGCCAAAGTATTTGGAGCTTCAGCAGCAGTCCTTCCAATGAATATTCAAGGTTGATTTCCTTTAGGATTGACTGGTTTGATCTCCTTGCAGTCCAAGAGACTCTCAAGAATCTTCTCCAGCACCACAACTCGAAAGCCTCAATTCTTCGGCGCTTAGCCTTCTTTATGGACCAACTGTAAATGGTAGTTATTATCATTACTCTCCAGATCATAGGCAGCAAGAGACAGCTGCACCAAAGAGGGCAGAAGAGAAGGCAAAAAGACAAGACCCATAGAAGTGTTTTTTGTATGGGTTTTACACACCTTCATTTAAGAATTCCAGATGGGAACAGTTGGCTCCTTCTTAGTGCTTAGTACCTGTTAAAATACTATTATAATTTGTTTTTGTTTGTGTCTGTCAACCTGGCTAGAATGTAAGATCCTTAAAGTCAGGGGTCTTTGTTTTGTTCCCTAAGGCATCCCAAGGGTTTCTAGAACAGTAGCCTGTACATGTTAGGCTCAATGAATATTGATTATTTGATGAATGAAATTAATGTGAGCTGTTCTGTCTGGTGGTGGTATAAAATAGTTGAGACATGGGTGGCAAGGGAAACTATCCAAGAATATGGCATGAGAAATGGAAAGGACTCCAGAGATGGAGTCTTTACAGTGCCTTATTTATGAGCTAACAACATATAAAATACAGTTGTAAGCAGATAGGTTGAGGTTGGGAGGGAATCCCCAGATAAAGAAAACCAGGCATGGCTTATTTGACATAAGAGGAACCATTTTATTTTTTTTAACTTTTCTATCAGCTTCATTTTAGGCTTCCCTGAACATAATCTGTTAGGGGCAACTTTATCAGCCTTATACTTTATTCATGTTTTTCAGGGAAGTCCTTTTAGACCTAATCCATTTTGTACAGCCTGGCCACAGTGCTTCCCTTTGAATGAGTCTCAGTAATGATGATCTTAAGGGAACAAAAGAACAAAGGAGTATTACCAGACTAGAAAAGTAACAATAGCAAAGATAACAAATCAGTTGTAAAGACTTCCAGTTCTGTTTCAAAGGGTAGGCACTTTCTTCAGCTGTTTTGCAGAATTTAGACACCCTCCCACTCCCCCTACTCAAGCCCCAGCACTCAACCACTAGATCAGCTGGAACCTAAGTAAGATATGTTGATCTTTTCTGATCCTTGTCACTTCAGCCACCTAAAGCTTGGGAATATGGTGACATTTGCCCCAGTTCAAGCTGAATGAATATACATATGCCCTTAGCTTAAAATTTCCCCATTTTTCCCGATAGGGGAGACACTGCTTTGGGAAAATTCCCTAGTGTTCTCCTTATTTGCTGCAAGTGATAAATTCTTCTGTCTCTGGACCTCTAGCTTAGTGACTTTTGGCTCAACACCCAGCAAGAGGTGAACCCAGTTTTCCAGTAACACAGTTTCATGTATTTTGATCCCAAGTCTTCAAAAACAACAAAGCAGTTACCCAGCTGCTCATGTTACTGAACCAAACTTGAGTCTGCCCACCCAGAGTCTGCTCATAGCAAAACCAACCTACTGACCCCTGGTTATGGTGAAGAAAAGCACAGTGTTTGTTGTAGGGTCAAATAAGGGAAACAAGCAAAAAGACCCCAAATCCCCCGTGACTTTTAGCGGAGGCTTTTTTAAGATAGTGTGAAGGCACGCAATCAGTTCATGGTCAATTCTCTATTCGCTTGATGGTGAGGTAACAGGTGATGTTTCAGGAATCTTAATTGCAGTTTTCTGGTTTGAACTGGTCTGGGGTCTACATGCTGGTGGTCGGCATACAGTCAATGTCTTCATTATGTTGGGGGTTTTAGGGTCTGTAAAACAAAGATATGATTCAGGATACTATCTATAGCCTGTAAGGAGGAACTGAAGGAACTTGACTTTGTTTTATGGCTAAACTACCATTATGTTGTCTTGCTAGACTGCTTTCCTTTGTTTTTATAGCTTTTCACTTCTTTGATTAAATTTGCTCTTTGAAACTCAGGGAAGGCCTAAGAGGCTAAAGTTTTTCTACAAAGAAGAGGCAGGAGACACTGGGGAAAGGGCAAGTGTTCTGTTCCCAGAAAGGCCCCACATGGTCCTCCTCAGTTTCACTCAGGATGCATTTTATATACCCTGGTCGTGAACCGTGAACTTCCAGATGTTCAAGCTGGTTTCAGAAAAGGCATAGGAACCAGAGATCAAATTGCCAACATCCACTGGATCATCGAAAAAGCAAGAGAGTTCCAGAAAAACATCTATTTCTGCTTTATTGACTATGCCAAAGCCTTTGACTGTCTGGACCACAACAAACTGGTTCCAAACAGGAAAAGCTGTCCATCAAGCTTTTGTGCTGGAAGAAGCACAAGCTGGAATCAAGATTGCCAGGAGAAATATCAACAGCCTCAGATATGCAGATGACACCACCCTTATGGCAGAAAGTGAAGAGGAACTAAAAGGCCTCAAAGGCTTCTTCCAGCCCAGGGTTTCTCATGATGTACTCTGCATAGAGGTTAAATAAGCAGGGTGATAATATACTGCCTTGATGGACAGCTTTTCCTGTTTGGAACCAGTTTGTTGTTCCATGTCCAGTTCTAACTGTTGCTTCCTGGCCTGCATAAAGGTTTCTCAAGAGGCAGGTCAGGTGGTATGGTATTCCCATCTCTTTCAGAAAACGAAGATCATGGCATCCGGTCCCATCACTTCATGGCAAATAGATGGGGAAACAGTGGAAACAGTGTCAGACTTTATCTTTTGGGGCTCCAAAATCACTGCAGATGGTGACTGCAGCCATGAAATTAAATGACGCTTACTCTTTGGAAGAAAAGTTATGACCAACCTAGATAGCATATTCAAAAGCAGAGACATTACTTTGCCAGCAAAGGTCCATCTAGTCAAGGCTATGGTTTTTCCAGTGGTCATGTATGGATGTGAGAGTCGGACTGTGAAGAAAGCTGAGTGCCGAAGAATTGATGCTTTTGAACTGTGGTGTTGGAGAAGACTCTTGAGAGTCCCTTGGACTGCAAGGAGATCCAACCAGTCCATTCTAAAGAGATCAGTCCTGGGTGTTCTTTGGAAGGAATAATGCTAAAGCTGAAACTCCAGTACTTTGGCCACCTCATGTGAAGAGTTAACTCATTGGAAAAGACTCTGATGCTGGGAGGGATTGGGGGCAGGAGGAGAAGGGGACGACAGAGGATGAGATGGCTGGATGGCATCACCGACTCGATGGACGTGAGTTTGAGTGAACTCCGGGAGTTGGTGATGGACAGGGAGGCCTGGTGTGCTGCGATTCATGGGATCACAAAGAGTCGAACACGACTGAGCGACTGAACTGAACTGAACTGATAGAGATGGAAGAGGATACTTTTATAAGTATTTGTAGAAGTCCCATAAGGGGCTATAGCTAGAGAAACCTAGGAATCTTAGGGAGACCACTGTAAATGATTACTCAAGAAAGCTATTGGAATCCCAAGGAATGAAGCAGGCTTGAATAACTACAAAACCGTAAATAAAAACACAAGATATGCCCCAGGCCATTAGGTGGAAGGAAAATGTCGCCACCCTTCTACTGATTTGAATAAGCACTATGATAATCCTAGTTTGACCTCATAGGATCACTCTCCTGCCTGAAGGAGGAACTAGTGATGTAAACCTCACACTACTCAAAGATGGCTGTCTTTTCCCCTCCCCTACTTTCCTTTGATTATAAAATTGTAGCCCACTTAATCCTTGAGGCAAAGCTCCCTCACCTATCTGCTTGCATCTCTTACAAGTGTCCTATATTAATACATCTACTTCTTGTCTATCACTTTGCCTCTCTCTAAATCCCTTCTGCACTGAGACACAAAGAACCTGAGCCTCAGTAAGTCCATACTTAGTTGCTCAGTCGCTCATTTGTGTCTGACTCTTCGCAACCCCATGGACTGTAGCCCATCAGGCTCCTCTGTCCATGGAGATTCTCTGGGCCAGAACACTGGAGTGGGTTGCCATGCCCTCCTCCAGGGTATCTTCCCAACCCAGGGATCAAAACCAGGTCTCCCACCTTGCAGGTGGATTCTTTACCATCTGAGCCACCAGAAAAGCCCAGACACCAGGTGAATGATTCTAATTAAAAGTCTGTGGGTTCGAGTCCCACACAGGGTTTTGGCTGGGTTTGAGTTCCAGCACATGGGTTCAAGTCCCAATGTGAGGTGAAAATATTTACTGATACTGATCTTGGAGAGGCAGCAGTGATTTAGCATCATGAAACAAGATCTTAATTCCTTGCCAGGAATTGAACCTGGGTAACTTGGATGAAAACCAGGAATCCTAGCCACCAGCCCAGCAAGGGCTAGAGACTAGGAGCCATTTTCCCTGGATCTTTGCCTCCATTGAAAAGTGCATTTCTCACAGAAGCAGAAACTGTGACTGCAAGTACAAAACTCACTGTTAGAGACACAGCACAAGTGGGAGCGCACACAGAGAAGCCGTTTGTTTAGTTAAGACAGAAGCAAGGCAGAGATGCACACCCATCCTCCCCTGATGAGAAGCGCCTTAAAGACGCATTTAAGTCATTTATATAGGACAGTGTTTCTGGGTCTCTGTTTATCTTTAACCAGTTACCTGTTTTCTTTTTCCACACCTGATCTAACCTGGGATCTTCCCCAACAGGTGTGCTCAACTTTTTCCTAAGATGGATTCCAGCCCAGAGGCCTGTGGGGTCACATGTAAGTATCATATATTGTGAGGTGGTGCCCTTTTCTTTTTGATTCCCAGGGAGACTTTCTGCACATGTGTAATGTCTCCCTTGCCTCAAAGAATGGAAGTATCTGACCTCCTAATCCTTTACTCAGACGAGGTTTAGCCCTTCTCTGTTCCTGCCATGACCGCGTCTTAAGGTGTCCACAGGAGACAAAGCCTGGCTCTGCACTGTTTCAGTTGTTACTCCCATTTTGGAGAGAAAACTCCTAGGAGGATCTTTGTAAATATGCAACCTGGAACCCACATATCCCGTTTCAGGGAATGGAAACAGGAGGCTAGTTGTAAGTGTCTGACCTGATACCCATCTTTTCCTTCCACCAAGAAGTGTAAACAGGAGATCAGTTGTAAATGCCTAGCTTGGGGCCCATTTATCTCCTGACTCAGTGTGTGTGTGCCTGTAAGTGCATATAAGACTATCATGAGCAAGACTTGGCAAATATGAACAAAATCCTTATACCACTGTCTTTAACTCCTGCTGGTATTTTTTCCAATCTGGAATACTCTCTCTGGCCTCTACCAATTCAAATTCTTTTTGAACTTCAAAGTTCTTCATGTGTCAGTCAACAGAACTGGTTCCACCTCTACTTTCCATGATTTACAGTGTAGTTGGGGTGTAGATGCAATGGACAGATAAGTTATAAATAAATAGTCATAGCCTATGGGAAATAAATAAATGAAGATCACAGCCTATGGGGAAAAGGAGGCATACTTCATAAACTGAAATTGTTAGACCTTAGTATTTACAGTAATTATTAGTAATATATTAATAATATAAGTTGTTAGGTTTGTTGTTCAGTTTGGACAAAAGAAGAAATTTAAATATATTACATTTGATACTGTAGTTTAAAACGTTTGAAGTAATTTAAGTCATAAATGAGATCAGTTGTTTAAGAAAGTTTGGTCTATTGAATCTGAGTTGACCAAATGTTAAAGTTCCCCCTTGAAAGTGGCTATTCTAATTTATTAGATTTATAAATAGAAAGTTGAGATTTATATAGATGACTTGAAGATTTAAGAAAAAGTAAATTTAAAAAAATATTTATTTGGCTATGTCAAGTCTCAGTTGCAGAATGCAAGATCTTTAGCTGTGGCATGGGAACTCTTAGTTGCAGCTTGTGGGATCTAGTTCTCTGAGCAGAGATCAAACCCTGGCCCCTTGCATTGGGATCACAGTCTTAGCGACTGGTCCACCAGGGAAGTCCCAAAGATACATTTTTTTTAATTTTTAGATTTATTTTTTATTGAAGTGACATTGGTTTATAATGTTATACAAGTTTCATGTGTACAACATTATATTTCAACTTCTGGATATCCTACAGTGAGCTCACCACTAAAAATTTTTTTCCATCTATAACCATAAAATTGACCCCCTTAACTGATTTCTGTATGCAGGTCAGGAAGCAACAGTTAGAATTGGACATGGAACAACAGACTGGTTCCAAATCAGGAAAGAAGTACATCAAAGCTGTATATTGTCACCCTGCTTATTTAACTTCTATGCAGAGTACATCATGAGAAACACTGGGCTGGATGAAGCACATGCTGGAATCAAGATTTCTGGGAGAAATATCAATAACCTCAGATATGCAGATAGTACCACCCTTATGACAGAAAGCGAAGAACTAAAAGAGCCTCTTGATGAAAGTGAAATTGGAGAGTGAAAAACTTGGCTTAAAACTCAACATTCAGGAAACTAAGATTATGGCATCTGGTCCCATCAGTTCAGTCTCTCAGTAGTGTCTGACTCTTTACGACCCCATGAACTGCAGCATGCCAGGCCTCCCTGTCCATCATCAACTCCTGGAGTCCACCCAAACCCATGTCCATTGAGTCGATGATGCCATCCAACCATCTCATCCACTGTCGTTCCCTTCTCCTCCTGCCCTCAATCTTTCCCAGCATCAGGGTCTTTTCCAGTGAGTCAGCTCTTCGCATCAGGTGACCAAAGTATTGTAGTTTCAGCTTCAACATCAGTCCTTCCAATGAACACCCAGGACTGATCTCCTTTTGGATGGACTTGTTGGATCCTCTTGCAGTCCAGGGGACTCTCAAGAGTCTTCTCCAACACCATAGTTCGAAAGTATCAGTTTTCGATGCTCAGCTTTCTTTATAGTCCAACTCTCACATCTATACGTGACTACTGGAAAAACCATAGCTTTGACTAGACATACCTTAGTTGGCAAAGCGATGTCTCTGCTTTTTAATATGCTGTCTAGTTTGTGATAGTTTTTCTGCCAAGGGGTAAGCATTTTTTAATTTCATGACTGCAGTCACCATCTGCAGTGATTTGGGAGCCCAAGAAAATAAAGTCTATCACTGTTTCCATTGTTTCCCCGTCTATTTGCCATGAAGTGATGAGACCAGATGCCATGATCTTAGTGTTTTGAATGTTGAGTTTTAAGCCAACTTTTCCACGCTCCTCTTTCATGCTTATCAAGAGGCTCTTTAGTTCCTCTTCACTCTCTGCTATTAAAGTGATATCATATGCATATTTGAAGTAGTTGATATTTCTCCTGACAATCTTGATTCCAGCTTGTTATTCATCCAGCCTAGCCTTTCTCATGATGTACTCTGCATGTAAGTTAAATAAGCAGAGTGACAATATACAGCTGTGATGTACTCATTTCCCAAATTTGAACCAGTCTGTTGTTCCATGTATGGTTCTAACCTGCATACAAGTTTCTCAGGAGACAGGTTAGATGGTCTAGCATTCCCATTGCTTTAAGAATTTCCCACGGTTTGCAGTGATCCACACAGTTAAAGGCTTTGTGTGTTAGTTGCTCAATCATGTCCAACTGTTTGCGACCCCACGGACTGTAGCCTGCCGGGTTTCTCTGTCCGTGGAATTCTCCAGGCAAGATTACTGAAGTGGATTGCCATTCCCTTCTCCAAAGGCTTTAGCGTAGTCAATTCCCTTGTTTTCTCGATGATCCAGTAGATGTTGGTGATTTGATCTCTGGTTCCTGTGCTTTTTCTAAACCCAGCTTGAACAGCTGGAAGTTCTCAGTTCATGTACTGTTGAAATCTAGCTTGAAGCATTTACCTTGCTAGCATGTGAAGTGAGGACAATTGTACAGCAGTTTGAACATTCTTCAGCATTGCCTTTCTTTGGGATTGGGATGAAAACTGACCTTTTCCAGTTTTGTGGCCACTGCTCTTTTTCAAATTTGCTGGCATAGTCAGTGCAGCACTTTAGCAGCAGCATCTTTTAGGATTAGAAATAGCTCAGCTGGAATTCCTTCACCTCCACTAGCTTTGTTCGTAGTAATGCTTCCTAAGGTCCACTTGACTTCATACTTGAGGATGCCTGGCTCTAGGTGAGTGATCACACCATCGTGGTTATTTGGGTCATTAAGACCATTTTTACATAGTTCTTTTGTGTATTCTTGCCACCTCTTCTTAATCTTTTCTGCTTCTGTTAGGTCCTTGCCATTTCTGTCCTTTGTTGTTACCATCTTTGCATGAAATATTCCCTTGGTATCTCCAATTTTCTTGAAGAGATCACTAGTGTTTCCTATTCCATCATTTTCTTCTATGTTTTTGCATTTTTTACTTAAGAAGGCTTTTTAATCTCTCCTTGCTATTCTCTGTAACTCTGCATTCAGATGGGTATATCTTTCCCTCTCCTTTGACTTTCACTTCTCTTCTTTTCTCAGCTATTTGTAAGTCCTCCTCAGACAACCACTTTGCCTTCTTGCATTTCTTTCTCCTTAGTATAGTTTTGTTCACCACCTCCTGTACAATGTTATAAATCTCTGTCCATAGTTCTTCAGGCACTCTGTCTACTAGATATAATCCCTCGGATCTATTTGTCACCTCCACTGTGTAATCATTAGGGATTTGATTTATGTCATACTTGAAAGGCCTAGTGGCTTTCCCTACTTTATTCAATATGAGTCTGCACTTTGCAATAAGAAGCTCATGATCTGAGCCACAGTCAGTTCCAGGTTTAGTGTTTTTGTTTGTTTGTTTGTTTGTTTTTGCTGATTGTACAGAGCTTCTCCATCTTTGGCTGCAAATAACATAGTCTATCTAATTTTAGTGTTGATCATCTGGTGATGTCCACGTGTGGAGTCATCACTGTGTTGTAAGATGTTTGCTATGACTAGTATGTTCTCTTGGCAAAACTTTAGCTTTTGCCCTGCTTCATTTTCTACTCCAAGGCCAAACTTGCATTATTTCAGGTGTCAACTAAAAAAGATGCACAACTTAAGAGTTGTGAGTTAAGTTTTGTTTGGGGGTAAAATGAGGACTGCAGTCCAGGAGGCAGTATTCCCAATAGCTCCAAGAGACTGCTCCAGAGCGGCAGTGGGGAAAGGTCAACATATAAGGTTTTGGTGAAGGGGGAGTTCAATACCATTAAGTACTCATTTTACAATACGTTTTTTTGTTAGTCATGAGGGTATGAAGGCTTCCCTGTGGCTCAGCTGGTAAAGAATCCACCTGCAATGAGGGAGATCTGGGCTCAATCCCTGGGTTGGGAAGATCCCCTGGAGAAGGGAACAGCTACCCACTCCAGTATTCTGGTCTGGAGAATTTCGTGGACTGTATAGTCCATGGAATTGCAAAGAGTCAGACTTTCACTTTCATGAGGATCTGATATCACCATGAAGAGATTAAGGGCTTCTCTAGATATGAGAAGCTTCAAGGATTGAGATCATAAAACTGTTCCTAAAAACATCCAACTATCTCTGGGCAAAGACCTGTCCCACCAGATTCCCTGGAGCACAGAGTGCCTCACATATCCCTAGCAAAGACCTGTCCCACCAGATTCCCTGGAGCACAGAGTGCCTCACTCCACCCTGAACTCCCTCAGGGTTTGTTGAAGGCCAAAGCTATAGCAGCATGGAGTTCAGTCTCCCTAGAGGCAGATGGCAAATGCCTTTGTTGGTCAGTCATTGTCAGTGCTCTTGGTAAGTGCCAATTTGTAGCTGACACTGTCTCTTGACTTCCTACCCCTGCATTCCAGTCCCTTATGATGAAAAGGACATCTTATTTTGGTGTTAGTTCTGGAAGGTCTTGTGGGACTTCATAGAACCATTCAACTTCAGCTTCTTCAGCATTAGTGGTTGGGGCATAGACTTGAATTACTGTGGTGGTATATGGGCAAAATGAGGACTGCAGCCCAGAAGGCAGCATCTCAGATAGCTCTGAAAGACTGCTCCAAAGAGGCAGTGGGAGGAATGTCAATATATGAGGTTTTGGTGAAGGCAGAATTCATTACCATCAAGAACTCATTTTAGAAAAGGTGTTCTGTTAGTCTTGAGGATCTGATGTCACCATGAAAGGATTTAGTGCTTTTCTAGATATGAGGAAGGAGATGCAAGGACTGAAACCTTAAAATCTGTTCCTGAAAACCTTCAACTGTCTAAAGACCTGTCCCACCAGATTTCCTGGAGCACAGAGTGCCTCCCTCCACCCTGAACTCCCTCAGAAGGTGTTGAAGGTCAACAGCTACAGCGGCACAGGGTTCAGTCTCTGCAGAGGCAGATGGCAAATGCCTCGTTGTTCAGTCCTTGGCAATTCTCTTGGTAAGTGCCAATTTGTAGTTGACACACGCAAGAATGGATATATGCATATGTATGCCTGAGTCCCTTCGCTGTTCGCCTGAAACTACCACAACATTGTTAAGCATTTACACCCCAATACAGAATAAAAAATTAAAACAATAAAAACAATTTAAAAAGAAATGGGCCAAAGATCTAAACAGACATTTTTCCAAAGAAGACATGCATGCATGCTAAGTTGCTTCAGTCCTAACTCTTTGCAACCCTATGGATTGTAAAGAGTATAATTTATGTATATTAAGGTATTTCAAAACTTAACATGACCACAATTCCTAAGTCAGCCAGCATCTAGAACAGTTTTTTGCAGTAACGGTGTTAAATGAAAGCTTCTGAATTCATGGAAAACCCTTGGGTAAATCTTTCTTAAAAATCCCTTACAAAATTAGCTCTTTCCGCCATTCTTTCCATGCTGCCATAATGATGTGCATGAACATCCTGGTTGATGCTCTCAAGAGTATCAACAATGCTGAAAAGAGAGGCAAATGCCAAGTGCTTATCAGGCCAGGCTCCAGAGTCATCATGAGGTTTCCAAATCTAGTGATGAAATACATTTATATTGGTGAATTTGAAATCACTGATGATCACAGGGTTGGAAAAATTGTTGTTCACCTGACATGCAGGCTAAATAAGTGTGAAGTGATCAGCCCCAGATTTAATGTGCAACTCAAAGATCTAGAAAAATGTCAGCTCACATCTTGTCAGTTTGGTTTTGAAGAACCTAAGCTACTCCATCTTGTCAAAAAGAGGACTCCATTTTGTGAGGTTCTGGGAAAAGACTTTGAAAATCACCCGACCTCACCCCACTACCCATGAGCTAATCAGACCTCAGACCAAAATCTCCTGATTTTACATCCAGGAATTGGTGGTTTGGGTAGGTAATAAGAACCAATCAAAAATCAACACACAACCCTTCGAAAGAGGGTGACCAATCAGATGTCCTCCAGCCTGGAAATCCCCTTTTACACGAATATACCCTATATAAGCAATGTAACCCAAAACTCGGGGCTCCTTCCCATTGCCGCTGGGTCAGTGATGGTGGGGGCCCCAGCTCGAGCTTGGTAATAAAGACTCTCTTGCTTTTGCATCGAACATCGGCTCCCTGGTGGTCACTGAGAGATTTCGTAACTTGGGGATAACAGTTTCATTGTACTGACAACCTCACCTGGCACCATGGACCATGAAGAAGCAAGAAGAAAACGTATAGGAGAGAAAATCTTTGGATTTTTTTTTTCTAGGAAAGTAATGCATACAAATAAAATGCCTCAGAGGACAAAAACCACCCAAATCCCTCACAAGATTAGATTCTAGAGTCTCTTTACCATCTGGTGGTAATCGTCCATTGGTGAACCCTTGTCCAACAAGATTTCAGAGAAGTCATTCTCTTAAAAACAATTACTTCCTGTATGTCACTCTGTACATGGCATTAATTATTTCATCATTCATGATTACTAAATGCATTCTTAGTTATAAAGAAATCATGTCACTTCTAAATTGTTTCAGTTTTTTGAGACAATAAGCTGGCAGTACAAATAAGTACCAAAAATATCCAGCCACATATTTTAAAAAGACTCTTATATAGATGAGGTCTTTTCTGTGAAAAGATTTTTGCTTCCACAGGAAGGAAAATACAAAACTTATCTTTTATTCTTTTATTTACCTTCTCATAGGGCTTCCCAGGTGGCGCTAGTAGTAAACAACCCGCCTACCAGTGAAATAAGAGACACAGGTTCAATCTCTAGGTCGAGAAGACATCCTGGAGAAGGACATGGCAACCCACTCTAGTATTCTTGCCTGGAGAATCTCATGGACAGGGGAGCCTGATGGGCTGCAGTCCATGGGATTGCAAAGAGTTGGACACGACTGAAGCGACAGCACACAACCTCTCATAATCTTCCCCACTAAGAATAGGTTAAATAAGTCATAGAAACAATTACTTGCACCTATAAAGTATCAGACACTCCAGGTGTCCCACTCAAATTCCCTTGGCACTTAACATTTCTCAGTATGCAGACCCAAATTCCAACTGTTATTACCTCTTTGCCTCAAACAACCCTTCAGCCATATGTATGACAGGCTTTAAGTGTGAGAGAAATAACACATTTTCCTAAAGCAAAAGCAACCCTTGACCAGGGACATATATAGAAATTCTCATATAAATACAGTTAAGGATTGAACAATATCCTCAAAAATTCATATGTTGAAATCCTCAGTTCAGTTCAGTTCAGTCCAGTCATGTCCAGTTCTTTGCAACCCCATGTACTGCAACCGCTGGTAATTCAGAATGTGACCTTATTTGAAGATAGAATCTTTACAGAGGTTGCTGCTGCTAAGTCACTTCAGTCGTGTCCAACTCTGTGTGACCCCATAGACGGCAGCCCATGAGGTTCCCCCGTCCCTGGGATTCTCCAGGCAAGAACACTGGAGTGGGTTGCCATTTCCTTCTCCAATGCATGAAAGTCAAAAGTGAAAGTGAAGTTGCTCAGTTGTGTCCGACTCTTAGCGACCCCATGGACTGCAGCCCACCAGGCTCTTCCGTCCATGGGATTTTCCAGGCAAGAGTGCTGGAGTGGGGTGCCATTGCCTTAAGTTAAAATGAGGCCATAAGGATGGGCCCTCACCCAACACAACTGGAGTCCTTATAAAATGGGGGCATTTGGACACAGAGACTCACATCTACAAGACAAGGAGAGAGACCTAGAACACCTCCTTCCTTCACAGCCCTCAGAAGGATCCAGCTGGGCCGACACCTTGATTCCTGCCTCGGGCCTCCACAGCTGGCCTCCACAATATATTTTTGTTATTTGAGCCACTCAGTTTATGGCATTTCATGACAGCAGTTTTAGCAAACTAATAGAAATACCCATTTCCCTCACCCCTTGGGTGGAGTAACTCCAAGATAAGTGTTCTGTGCTGTTTCCTAAAATCCCCAGTGGGGTTCAGCTCATTTCCCATTATCGCCTCTGGCTTGATAAAACACTCTTTATTCTCTTCATTTCTTCCCTTTTTCACTTCCTATTTTACTGGGGTGTTCTCTGGGCTCACCTCTTGTGTAAATTATTGGATCTAGTCTCTGGTTTTAAAATCCAGACCTTGATGAACAGTCTAGAGATCTCTAGTGGGATTGATTCCAAGAAGAGATTATCTTCTTTTTTTTTTTTTTTTTGTCAGCAGTGTCTTGGCCAGTAACACCATCCAAGGGCTAACAATATCTGAGTATCATTATGAAATTCCACATAGCATCACCTTGGGCCGTGTTTATCAAATCATTTTTCACTCAGTTCAGTTCAGTCACTCAGTTGTGAGACCCCATGAATCACAACACTCCAGGCCTCCCTGTCCATCACCAACTCCCGGAGTTCACTCAAACTCATGTCCACCGAGTCGGTGATGCCATCCAGCCATCTCATCCTCTGTCGTCCCCTTCTCCTCCTGCCCCCAATCCCTCCCAGCATCAGAGTCTTTTCCAGTGAGTCAGCTTTTCACATGAGGTGGCCAAAGTATTGGAGTTTCAGCTTTAGCATCATTCCTTCCAAAAGAAATCCCAGGGCTGATCTCCTTTTCATTACCACTCCCCTAGGGAGTCACTAAAAGATGCTTACTCCTTGGAAGAAAAGTTATGACCAACCTAGATAGCATATTCAAAAGCAGAGACATTACTTTGCCGACTAAGGTCCGTCTAGTCAAGGCTATGGTTTTTCCAGTAGTCATGTATGGATGTGAGAGTTGGACTGTGAAGAAGGCTGAGCGCCGAAGAATTGATGCTTTTGAACTGTGGTGTTGGAGAAGACTCTTGAGGGTCCCTTGGACTGCAAGGAGATCCAACCAGTCCTTTCTGAAGGAGATCAACCCTGGGATTTCTTTGGAAGGAATGATGCTGAAGCTGAAACTCCAGTACTTTGGACACCTCATGAGAAGAGTTGACTCACTGGAAAAGACTCTGATGCTGGGAGGGATTGGGGACAGGAGGAGAAGGGGACCACCGAGGATGAGATGGCTGGATGGCATCACTGACTCGATGGACGCAACTCTGAGTGAAGTACGGGAGTTGGTGATGGACAGGGAGGCCCGGCATGCTGTGATTCATGGGGTCTCAAAGAGTCGGACACGACTGAGAGACTGAACTGAACTGAACTGAGGGAGTCACTTTAAACAGTTTTTCACCTAATTACTACACCCATAAAATTTTAATACTGCAGATATCCTGATTATGTGCTTAATGTATAGCTATGCTTTATATATAAGAAGAACATTGTTTTGCCCATCAAGAACTAATTTTTACTCCCATGAGAACAATATTGCCCGTGTTGAGAATGCATGCCTTACACTCAGAGTTTCACTTTACATTGAAAATGGTACAACAGTGGACAAATGTCCATGGGCTCTGTTTTGCAAAAGAAGCTGCAGCCCTGACATAAAGGTAGAATGGCATTTTATTTATTTCTTTTCTTTTTTCTTTTTTTAAATATAAATTTATTTATTTTAATTGGAGGTTAATTACTTTACAATATTGTATTGGTTTTGCCATACATCAACATGAATCCGCCACAGGTATACATGTGTTCCCCATCCTGAACCCCCCTCCCTCCTCCCTCCCCGTACCATCCCTCTGGGTCGTCCCAGTGCAGCAGCCCCAAGCATCCAGTATCCTGCATCAAACCTGGACTGGCGATTTGTTTCATATATGATATTATACATGTTTCAATGCCATAGAATGGCATTTTAAAGGTGTGGCAAGTTGAAAATAACTTGTAGAGTTTGGGGTGCTGGCCTAAAAGATGAGGTATGGATTTGTTTGACTCTGTTAAACTACAGTTGACTTACAGTGTTGTGCTTGATCTCCATTGTACAGCACAGTGACTCAGTGGGATATAGATATATATATATTCTTTTCCATTATGGTTTATCACAGGATATTGAACATAGTTCCCTGTGCTATACAATAACACCTTGCTATTTATCCATTCTCTATATAATAGTTTATATCTGCTAATCCCCAAGTCCTATTCCTTCCCTCCCCTTTGGCAACCACAGTTCTGTTCTCTCTGTCTGTGAGTCTGTTTTTATTTTGTAGATACATTCATTAGTGTCGTATTCTAGATTCCACTTATATAAGTGATATCACATGGTGTTTGTTTTTCTTTTTTTTGATTAATTAATTTATTTTAATTGGAGGCTAATTACTTTACAATATTGTAGTGGTTTTTGCCATACATTGACATGAATCACCCACAGGCGCACATGTGTTCCCCATCCTGAACCCCCCTCCCACCTCCCTCCCTATCCCATCCCCCAGGGTCATCCCAGGGCACAGGCCTGAGCACCCTGTCTCATGCACTGAACCTGGACAGGCGATCCACTTCACATATGATAATATACACGTTTCAATGTTACCCTCTCAAATCATCCCATCCTTGCCTTCTCCCACAGAGTCCAAAAGACTTCTTTACATCTGTGTCTCATTTGCTGTTTCACATATAGGGTCATTGTTACCATCTTTCTAAATTCCATCTGCGTTAGTATGCGTTAGTATACTGTATTGGTGTTTTTCTTTCTGGCTTACTTCACTCTGTATAATAGGCTCCAGTTTCATCCACCTCATTAGAACTGATTCAAATTCATTCTTTTTAATGGCTGAGTAATACTCCATTGTGTATATGTACCACAGCTTTCTTATCCATTCATCTGCCGATGGACATCTAGGTTGCTTCCCTGTCCTGGCTATTATAAACAGTGCTGCGATGAACATCGGGGTACACGTGTCTCTTTCAATTCTGGTTTCCTCGGTGTGTATGCCCAGCAGTGGGATTGCTGGGTTGTATGGCAGTTCTTTTTCCAGTTTTTTAAGGAATCTCGACACTGTTCTCCCTAGTGGCTGTACTAGTTTGCATTCCGACTAAGAGTGTAAGAGGGTTCCCTTTTCTCCACACCCTCTCCAGGTGTATTTGTACACTTTTGGATCGCAGCCATTCTGACTGGCATGAGATGGCACCTCATTGTGGTTTTGATTTGCATTTCTCTGTTAATGAGTGATGTTGAACATCTTTTCATGTATTTGTTAGCCATCTATATGTCTTCTTTGGAGAAATCTCTGTTTAGTTCTTTGGCCCATTTTTTGATTGGGTCACTTATTTTTCTGGAATTGAGCTGCAGGAGCTGCTAGTATATATTTGAGATTAATTCTTTGTCAGTTGCTTCATTTGCTATTATTTTCTCCCATTCTGAAGGCTGTCTTTTCACCTTGCTTATAGTTTCCTTTGCTGTGCAAAAGCTTTTAAGTTTAATTAAGTCCCATTTGTTTATTTTTGCTTTTATTTCCATTACTCTGGGAGGTGGGTCATAAAGGATCCTGCTGTGATTAATGTCAGAGAGTGTTTTGCCTATGTTTTCCTCTAGGAGCTTTATAGATTCTGGTCTTACGTTTAGATCTTTAATTCATTTTGAGTTTATCTTCATGTATGGTGTTAAAAACTGTTCCAGTTTCATTCTTTTACAAGTAGTTGACCAGTTTTCCTAGCACCACTTGTTAAAGAGATTGTCTTTTCTCCATTGTATATTCTTGCCTCCTTTGTCAAAGACAAAGTGTCCAAAGGTGCATGGATTTATCTCTGGGCTTTCTATTTTGTTTCATTGGTCTATATTTCTGTCTTTGTGCCATTATCATACTGTCTTGATGATTGTCAGTTCGTTCAGTTCAGTCGCTCAGTCATGTCTGACTCTTTGCAACCCCGTGAATAGCAGCACGCCAGGCCTCCCTGTACATCACCAACTCCCGGAGTTCACTCAGACTCATGTCCATCGAGTTGGTGATGCCATCCAGCCATCTCATCCTCTGTCGTCCCCTTCTCCTCCTGTCCCCAATCCCTCCCAGCATCAGAGTCTTTTCCAATGAGTCAACTCTTCGCATGAGGTGTTTGGATATTGGAGTTTGAGCTTTAGCATCATTCCTTCCTAAGAAGACCCAGGACTGATCTCCTTTAGAATGGACTGGTTGGATTTCCTTGCAGTCCGAGGGGCTCTCAAGAGTCTTCTCCAACACCACAATTCAAAAGCATCAATTCTTCGGTGCTCAGCCTTCTTCACAGTCCAACTCTCACATCCATACATGACCACTGGAAAAACCATAGCCTTGACTAGATGGACATTTGTTGGCAAAGTAATGTCTCTGCTTTTTAATATGCTGTCTAGGTTGGTCATAACTTTCCTTCCAAGGAGTAAGCGTCTTTTAATTTCATGGCTGCAATCACCATCTGCAGTGATTTTGGAGCCACCAAAAATAAAGTCTGACACTGTTTCTACTGTTTCCTCATCTATTTCCCATAAAGTGATGGGACCAGATGCCATGATCTTCATTTTCTGAAGGTTGAGCTTTAAGCCAACTTTTTCACTCTCCTCTTTCACTTTCATCAAGAGGCTTTTGAGTTCCTCTTCACTTTGTGCTATAAGGGTGGTGTCATCTGCATATCTGAGGTTATTGATATTTCTCCCAGCAATCTTGATTCCAGCTTGTGTTTCTTCCAGCCCAGGGTTTCTCATGATGTACTCTGCATAGAAGTTAAATAAGCAGGGTGACAATATACAGACTTGATGTACTCTTTTTCCCAATTTGGAACCAGTCTGTTGTTCCATGTCCAGGTCTAACTGTTGCTTCGTGACCTGCATATAGCTTTCTCAAGAGGCAGGTCAGGTGGTCTGGTATTCCCATCTCTTTCAGAATTTTCCACAGTTTATTGTGGTCCACACAGTCAAAGGCATAGTCAAGAAAGCAGAAATAGATGTTTTTCTGGAACTCTCTTGCTTTTTCCATGATCCAGCAGATGTTGGCAATTTGATCTCTGGTTCCTCTGCCTTTTCTAAAACCAGCTTGAACATCTGGAAGTTCATGGTTCACATATTGCTGAAGCCTGGCTTGGAGAATTTTGAGCATTACTTTACTAGCATGTGAGATGAGTGCAATTGTGCAGTAGCTTGAGCATTCTTTGGCATTGCCTTTCTTTGGGATTGGAATGAAAACTGACCTTTTCCAGTCCTGTGGCCACTGCTGAGTTTTCCAAATTTGCTGGCATATTGAGTGCAGCACTTTCACAGCATCATCTTTCAGGATTTGAAATAGCTCAACTGGAATTCCATCAGCTCCACTATCTTTGTTCGTAGTGATGCTTTCTAAGGCCCACTTGACTTCACATTCCAGGATGTCTGGCTCTAGATGAGTGATCACACCATCATGATTATTTTGGTTGTGAAGATCTTTTTTGTACAGTTCTTCTGTGTGTTCTTGCCACCTCTTCATGATATCTTCTGCTTTTGTTAGGTCCATACCATTTCTGTCCTTTATCAAGGCCATATTTGCATGAAATGTTCCCTTGGTATCTCTAATTTTCTTGAAGAGATCTCTAGTCTTTCCCATTCTGTTCTTTTCCTCTATTTCTTTGCATTGAAAACTGAGGAAGGCTTTCTTATCTCTTCTTGCTATTCTTTGGAACTCTGCATTCAGATGCTTATATCTTTCCTTTTCTCCTTTGCTTTTTGCTTCTCCTCTTTTCACAGCTATTTGTAAGCCCTCCCCAGACAGCTATTTTCCTTTTTTGCATTTCTTTTCCATGGGGATGGTCTTGATCCCTGTCTCTTGTACAGTGTCACGAACTTCCATTCATAGTTCATCAGGCACTCTATCAGATCTAGTTCCTTAAATCTATTTCTCACTTCCACTGTACAATCATAAGGAATTTGATTTAGGTCATACCTGAATGGTCTAGTGGTTTTCCCTACTTTCTTCAATTTGAGTCTGAATTTGGCAATAAGGAGTTCATGATTTGTAGTATAGTATGAAGTCAGGCAGGTTGATTCCTCCAGTTCCATTCTTCTCTTTCTGGCTTACTTTGCTTAATATGGTAATCTCTAAATCCATCCATGTTGCTGCAAATGGCATTATCACATTCTCTTTAATGGCTGAGCAATATTCTGATACATATATATATATATATCTCACATCTTCTTTGTCCATTCATCTGTCAATGGAGATTCAGGCTATCTCCATGTCCTAGCTATTGTAAATAGTGCTGCTATGAACAGAGGAGTACATGTATTTTTTCAAATTATAGTTTTGTCTCAGTATATGCCCAGGAGTGGGATTCCTTGATCATATGGCAACTATATTCTTAGTCTTCTGAGGAAGCTTCATACTGTTTTCCTCAAGGAGAGCCTGTGCATCAGTGTTTTCCAGCCCTCTGTCAGACTGGGGAGGTGGGCACTCTGCTCCTTTCCCTCGGGGAACCCTGCAGGCCCCTACGAGTGCTCCTGATCATTGTTCACAGTGAACCACCTGTGTGTGGAAAACTTCCTGGGTACCAAGCCTTATGTCGAGAAGTTTAAGTGTCTTTGTCTCTCTTGAGCCCCTTCACGGCCCAGTGAGATTGATGCCATTTAACCCCATTTAGCAGAGAAGGAAATGGCAACCCACTCCAGTATTCCTGCCCAGAGAATCTCATGGACAGAGGAGCCTGACCAGCTGCAGTCCATGGGGTCACAAGAGTCAGACACGACTTAACAACTAAACCACCACTATACTATTTTCCATAGTGGCTGCACCAGCTTATATTCCCACCAAGAGCGCAGGAAGACTCCCTCTTCTCCACACCCTCTACAGCGTGATTACTTATAGACCTTTTAATGATGGCCGTTCTAACTGGTGTGCTCTGTTACTTCACTGTTATTTTGATTTGCATTTCTCTAATAATTATTTCATGTGCCTCCAGGCCATCTATATGTCTTCTTTGGAGAAATATTTAGGTCTTCCACCGATTTTTTGATTGGGTTGTTTTATTTTTTTTATTGTTGCTATTGAATTATAGGATCTGTTTGTATATTTTGAAAGTTGAGCCCTTGTCAGTTGCATCATTTGCAAATATTTTCTCCATCTATAGGTTGTCTTTTCATCTTGTTTATGGTTTCCTGGGCTGTGAGAAGCTCCTAAATGTGATTAAATCCCTTTTGCTTATTTTTGCTCTTATTTCTCTTGTGAGATATGGTCTTATATGGTGTATATATGGTCACAATATGGTACTGCGAGTTCTGACTCCAATAGGTAGAAAACACAGGCCTGGGAACCAAGAGGTAGGTTGACCTCTGTCACCATAGCTAACACTGGTCCACTTGGGGAATGTGTTCCCATCCCTTCAACTTTAGGCTCTGTGGATTAGAGTACCTGGCTCTAGGTGGTTGGCAGGGGATACGTCTGTCAAGAGACATAAAAGGGTTCCACTAAACTACCACTGATACCTGGTCATTTGGGGGCCTCATGCCAGTAGACCAGGAAGCCGAGAAAGGAGTAACTCAGCAGGAAAAGGTGATTGCCATGAGGAAAGGTGGGGAAGGAGGAATGTATCTGAAATTTGGGTGTTTCACTGAGTTGCCTCTTGATGTTGCCATGCCTGGTGATAAACATAAACTTCCAATTTCATCCAACAGAGTCTGACAAGAGTCTTAACCAGGGGCTAAGACCCCTTAGGGTTCAGGGTCTACGTTACCCCACCAGTCAAGCAACGTGGACAAGCAAACGACCAGACAGCTGTGAAAGGAACTCCAGAATGTGTGTGCATCCATTTGATGGTGCTGCCATAGCGAAGTACCGGAGACTGAGTGGCGTAAAGTTGGCTGCACAGTCATGTCCGACTCTGTGATTCCACGGACTGCAGCCTGTTCCGCTCCTCCATCCATGGAATTCTCTAGGCAAGAGTACTGGAGTGGGTTGCCATTTCCTTCTCCAGGGGATCTTCCCCATCCGGGGATTGAACCCAGTTCTCCCACATTGCAGGCAGATTCTCTACCATCTGAGCCATAATGGTGATCACTAATCTAGAGCCAGACATCTTGGAATGTGAAGTCAAGTGGGCCTTAGAAAGCATCACTACGAACAAAGATAGTGGAGGTGATGGAATTCCAGCTGAGCTGTTTCAAATTCTGAAAGACGATGCTGTGAAAGTGCTGCACTCAATACGCCAGCAAATTTGGAAAACTCAGCAGTGGCCACAGGACTGGAAAAGGTCAGTTTTCATTCCAATCCCAAAGAAAGGCAATGCCAAAGAATGCTCAAGCTACTGCACAATTGCACTCATCTCACATGCTAGTAAAGTAATGCTCAAAATTCTCCAAGCCAGACTTCAGCAATACATGAACCGTGAACTCCCTGATGTTCAAGCTGGTTTTAGAAAAGGCAGAGGAACCAGAGATCAAATTGCCAATATCCGCTGGATTATGGAAAAGCAAGAGAGTTCCAGAAAAACATCTATTTCTGCTTTATTGACTATGCCAAAGCCTTTGACTGTGTGGATCACAATAAACTGTGGAAAATTCTGAAAGAGGTGGAAATACCAGACCACCTGACCTGCCTCTTGAGAAACCTATATGCAGGTCAGGAAGCAACAGTCAGACCTGGACATGGAACCACAGAGTGGTTTCAAACAGGAAAAGGAGTACATCAAGGCTGTATATTGTCACCCTGTTTAACTTCTATGCAGAGCATATCGTGAGAAACGCTGGACTGGAAGAAACACAAGCTGGAATCAAGATTGCCATGAGAAGTATCAATAACCTCAGATATGCAGATGACACCACCCTATGGCAGAAAGTGAAGAGGAACTCAAAAGCCTCTTGATGAAAGTGAAAGAGGAGAGTGAAAAAGTTGGCTTAAAGCTCAACCTTCAGAAAACGAAGATCATGGCACCTGATCCCATCACTTCATGGGAAATAGATGGGGAAACAGTGGAAACAGTGTCAGACTTTATTTTTGGGGGGCTCCAAAATCACTGCAGATGGTGACTGCAGCCATGAAATTAAAAGACGCTTACTCCTTGGAAGGAAAAGTTATGACCAACCTAGATAACATATTCAAAAGCAGAGACATTACTTTGCCAACAAATGTCCATCTAGTCAAGGCTATGGTTTTTCCAGTGGTCATGTATGGATGTGAGAGTTGGACTGTGAAGAAGGCTGAGTGCCGAAGAATTGATGCGTTTGAACTGTGGTGTTGGAGAAGACTCTTGAGGGTTCCTTGGACTGCAAGGAAATCCAACCAGTCCATTCTGAAGGAGATCAACCTGGGATTTCTTTGGAAGGAATGATGCTAAAGCTGAAGCTCCAGTACTTTGGACAACTCATGCGAAGAGTTGACTCATTGGAAAAGATTGTGATGCTGGGAGAGATTGGGGGCAGGAGGAGAACAGGACGACCCAGGATGAGATGGCTGGATGGCAACACAGACTCGATGGACATGAGTCTGAGTGAACTCTGGGAGATGGTGATGGACAGGGAGGCCTGGCGTGCTGCAATTCATGGGGTCACAAAGAGTCAGACACGACTGAGCGACTGAACTGAACTGAGTGGCTTAAACAATGGAAATTAATTTTCCCACAGTTCTATAGGCTGGAAGTCCAGAATGAAGTTGCCAGCAGAATTGGTTTCCTCTGAGGCTCTCTCTTCAGCTCACGGGCAGCTGCCCTCTTGCTACCTCTTCACACAGTCATCCCTTTGTGCAAACTCACCCCTAGTGTCTCTTCTTCCTGTAAGGACTGGATCGGGGCTCCACTCTGAAGGCCTTACTTCAACTTAATCACCTCTTTAAAAGCCCTGTCTCCACAATGTTCACGCACGTATCGAGAGTTTGAACATATCAATTTGGGGGAACAGAATTCCTAACAGTGTGGTAGAGGAAGATGATGATTAATGTCAATTATGGACTCAGGACTGTCTGTAGCAGCAGGTACTAGAGCTCGTTGTACTAAACTTCCTGGTGCGTGTGTGTCTTTTGGAAGCTGAGACTTGAAGAAGGAGGCGGTGAAGTGCATGCGGGATGCAGGAGGACCTGAGCCACGCAGGGGTCAGCACTCCCAGCGCTCTGGCAACATCCCCTCCGCGTCTATCACTCCCTCACACACCAGCCCAACTTCCAACTGCCAGGAGGCACACGAGGACTCTCTGGCAGCTGGAAGCCACTCTGACAGTGTTCACGGCAGGCTGGAAATGCCAGGGAATGATGCCTCCCAGGAGCAGTGGTCTACCTGTGATGGGTGGGAGTTGGTGAATGACTACCCCAGCTCGCTCCCCTCGGGTGAGCTCTCTCTGAGGTGCAGACCCCACAGTCCCTCAAGAGTCCTGGCAGCTGAAGCTCATGGATCACAGTGTTTCCTTTTCTTTCCTGTCTTACTTCTCCACTTCTATCCCCACTTCTGGGATCACCCCCTGAAAAGTACCTGCACTCAAATCCTTATCCCAGGGTCTGCTTCTGGTAGAACCCAAATTAAGGTGCTGACAGTCTGCAGGATAGCCCATACCTACTAATTTATCACATGAATTTATTTAACTGGCTTTCTTGACACTCCTCTGTCACCTGATCATTTCTCCAGCTACGTTAGCTTCTTCTAGGCCACTAATTCTTACATATTTACCACCGTGTGTCAGGTGCTGGGATATAAGCAAGAAAAACAATGAGGGACCTTGCTGTCATGGATACTACAGTCTAGGAGGGAAGCCAGACTTTGAACAATTAATTTTAAGAGGGAATTCTGTAATAACAAGGAAAATGTGAAAGTGGGGAAGGAGATGTCAGTGGAAGTCCGCCAAGCCCAGAGGCAGGGAAGCTACCTTCCCAAGAAAGGGACCCTACATTTGGCTCCTGAAGGGTTAGTAGGAAGTGGCATGGTGCCAGTCTCTGTCTGGCTTCCCTGACTAGAAGTTTGTCCTTCCATGATCTAATGGTAGCAAATGTGACAAGGAGTGAAAGAGAGTTTCAAAAAGAGGTACAATGAACACAAAAATGCAAAATAAACACCAAATCACCAAGAATCTTTATTTCACTTCATATCAAACTGGCAGAGCAATAAAATAAAAATATTTTCAATTCTTAAAACATTTTACATCAGTTACATTGACCAATAGAGAGAAAACTGAAATCCCTGAGGACCTGCTAATAATAAATAAAATACTTAAAAACAGAATGTTCCGAGTTCAAAGGAAAATTTCCTGAGCCTGTTCAGTTTGGGGAAGTCAATGGCCCTTTGCAAACTTCAGTTTCTCAAAAGGATATCCAGCTGATGCAAGTGTCCGGCCATGACAAGAAGCTGCCTCTTCCAGCAGCACCTTATGCAAAAAGGGGAAATAATCAGCCTTCCTTCAGTCACTTTGTCCATACTTCTGGGAAAGCTATGCACAGAGCAGAAAAGGAAAGTGTTTGCTCTTTGTGGTACCAGAATGTTACAACCATGCCAGTGTGATTTTAACTTGTCATTAACTAAAATGCACTGTTTACTCAGTGTGAATTTTAGACCAAGGTACACAATCTCTGGGCTGTTTGTGGGTGACCAAACAAGACTCGGATACTTGTGAGGGGGTAAGATTGACACTTTAAAAATTCCAGGATCTAACAAGGAGAAGCTTCTCTGTGAAGACTCAAGATTGAGTACCGGCTTTGTAAGTCTGAAATTCTCTTCGGGGATAGAGTAAAAACACCATATTTCATTGATTCTAGGATGTATTGTCCCCTACACTTTAGAAACTCAAATTCCAGTGGGCTTGGCCATTGTCACAAGCATCAGCTTCTCTACTGACTTTCTTAGCGGCATATAAATAATGGGATGTTTTACAATGAATCGCTTCTTAGATTAAATATGGTGCTCTGAGGTTCAGTATACATAGTGAGCCATATAAAAATAAACCTGACATTTAAACCCTGGTAATTGCTTCAGCTGAAAAGATGCCAGCAAAAACTCTGGTGTCTCAAATTTCAACATGAGCATCACAGCCTCAGGAAGCATTAGAAGGACGATAATGTGGGATGAGCTTGCCCTCTACTTTTGTGTCCGTCCCTAACTGTAGGGAGATTGATTTCACACTTCTGGGCCCCATTTCCTCATCTGCAAAATGAGAAAGTGCTATCAGATGGCCCTTACATCTTCCAGCCAAAAAGGAAGGTGATTTTGAATCTTGCACCACTGAGAGTTATGTGTCACCATGGAAATTCCATAGCCACGCTGCCCTCAAAGGCAAAGGAGCTTCTTGAGCGGGTTGCTGGCTCAGACTCCTCTTCACCCTTCTCTGCCCCAAACCCCAAGTCAAAGTTTTAAATCCAAAGACTTTCCTGAATCAAGTAGAAAACATACAATTTTAGTAACTTGATTAGGAAAGGATAATTCTTCAGTCTTGGGCAATTTACAGACTTTTAAAAACTGCAGAACTCTACTAGATTAAGTTGAACTAAATGACTGCCATAAATTTAAAAATATTTAAAAAATCATAGCAAAGGTTCACTTCAAAGTCTTCATGATTGACATAATTTCTATAGATTCTGCTGCTTTAAGTGCTTCCTTCCATGCCTTAGAAGCGCCAGCCAGAAAAAGCTTTGTTTTCTGAAAGAAATAACAGAGACATTTCATTTGAATCAACTGTTCACATCAGCACCCTGCTCCTACATTGTGATTTTATTCAACGAGAACAATGTGCTTGGTCAAGGAGAATAAATAGTGAGAGATGAGTATTTCAAGTGATGAAAAATGGAATTTTTTTGGCCAAGCAGCATGTGGGATCTTAGTTCACTGAACAGGAATCAAGCCTATGCTCCCCTGCAGTGAGTCTTAACCACCGGATCGCCAGGGAAGTCCCCATAAAATTTTATATTTTTGATATATATATATATTTTAATTCAAAAGTTATAATGTTTTTACCTAAACATGTTAGGATTAAAAACAGGAATAGCAAGCAGCTAAAATCAACAATTGCAGAACAAATGCAAATCCTTAAACCTTCCTATTTAAATGTCATTTCCAAAGTTTCATTTAAACTATTTTAAACGTTTAACTAAGTTATTAATAAAGGCAGACTCTCTCTTTAAAATTCTCTTAAATTCAGTCAATTACACATTTGGATTCCTGTTCCTTGAGCTGACGCAGACACTAATGAGGCCCAGTAAAATGACCTAACTTGAGTAAACGTGTTGGTATGGACATCTTGCATTCAAACGGCAAATTCTTGGGCTCTGAGAACTAGAGTTGTTGGGTCAAATGCTGTTATTAAGCAGCTAGAATGTATGCTTTATCCAAAGAAATGAAGGAAAGAAAGAGAGCAGAAAAAGAGAAAGCAAAGAGGGAAGGAAGGGAAATAAAGACAGGGGAGGGAGGAAAAGAAAAGAGAGAGGAGGGAGGGCCGGGGAGGAATGAGAGAGAAAGGAAGACAGGGAGGGAAGAAAGGAAGGTAAAAAATAAAAAAGAAGTTTGTGGCATTGCCAATGCCCTGCCATACAGTCATTACTGCCTGGTATTCTAGAGAGCAGGGTCCACCTTTGAATGCCAAGTCATTGATTTCCCATGTTCCTACTCTACCTTTAAAATGCACTGGGCCTCTTTCCATGAGGAAGAGAGGTTTATGAAATAAAAAAGTGATAACTGGCTGACTACAATTTGTTTGTAGGTCAGAAATTTATATACAGTTAGAGGATGAGGATTTTTATGTCTTCAATATTCACTATCTTTCACAGCAAAGGTCTTTAAATACTACATATACTTCTTAAGCAATTTAAAGACTTACATGTAAATGTACATAATATGCTAGCTGAGTATTTCTGTCTAATCGATTTTGTTTCATAAGAGACAGTGAATTTCACCAACACCAAACCGAGAAGCATGGGAGAGAGACTTTTCCAGTTCCACTGTGACTCTCTGAATCCTACCCACCCCTCCTGTCACTCCCAGGAAGACACTAAGATCAGTAACATGCAAGAAGATCAACTCTTTAAAAGAGTTTTTAATGAAAGAAGCAATAAATTAGCACTATAGACAAATTACACACATGGATAGATGAAAAGAAAACCTATGATCTGTTTAGGAAGATATCCTTTCAGAGGTTTTCTTTGCTCGTATATACATGTATATGCCCATTTGGGTTAAAAGAATTACAGTTCACGAGGAGTTTCATTTGGTAATGTTTTGTCTTCAGAGACATTCCCTCCAGTTGATATTGCCTTGGGGCATGTTGAGTGCCAGTGCCAGCACCTGAGTGCCATACAGGACACCTTTGCAGCCACCGCGGGCTTAGCAGTTCTGCTCCAGGAGCCTTTGTGCTTTACTCATGAGGTCAGAGTACTAATCACCTGGTGCGTGATGATGCTCTTGCCCATGGGATTTCCCAGGCAAGCATACTGGAGTGGGTTGCCATTTCCTCCTCCAGGGACTCTTCCCCACCCAGACATTGAACCCGTGTCTCCTGTATTGGCAGGTGGATTCTTTACCACTGAGCCACCTGGGAAGCTCATATTTGTTTGTAGCAGTGCCTTAAGTATAGGTATGCAATAGCCACAAAAGAGATTAACAAGAGCAAATAAAGTGTTCAAGAATAAAGGGGAAATGTCCTCATTCAAGTAGGTATGGAATGGTCTTGGTACCCTCTCAGCTGTGGGAACCAGAGAGGCCATTCTGCAGGTGCACCAGGCCCACCAGTGTGAGACCTGACGCAAGGCATTGTTTGTTTGCAGTCATATTGCAAGGAAGCTTCAAAGACTCCAAAACTACAGTCACTAGTCTAAACGCAACTTGATTCTGTGAAGATGAAAGGTTCTTACCACTGATGTTACTGATAGATCAAACTGTAGTTATTATCAAGCAAAGAGTAATCAGGGTCATCTGCAAAGGGCAGAACAGAGAGCAACACCAAGTTAACATTTCTTCATGATAAGATCTTAGCCCTTTTCAAATCAAACCATTCCACTCTGAGTCTGGTGACTGCTATTTTGTAAGAAGAAAACATATTTGGCAACAAAACCTACAAATAATAGTCATAACTACAAGCCAGAAAACATACTGGAAATTTCTATTAGAATTTCTTTGCCCTTTTTCATCCTTACCCAGCTATCATTCCCCACAGTAAAATCATCTTCAGAAATGGACAAAAATAAGTCCCATATTATCAAGTGGTAATTAAAAGGCTATGAGAAATAAATTAACTTACATCCTTACAGAGTTCCAAGATGTAATTTCAGCCACTAAATTTTTGCTAAGATGCTAAATGCAGCCTAAGATATCTCCTCCCTCTTCCCTTGAACATAGGTAGGTGTATCTTTTATTCAAATAATAGGTATTTGCTCAGAACTGGCTATGTGCCCAGTACTGTGTTACATTTTGTGATTGATTCAGGAGAAAACAAAATGTCTGCCTTCAAGGATCTTGTAATTACCCAGGGAACACAGGCTAACAAAAAGCACTAAATATTTCATTCTCCCAGAGGTATTATAGGAGTTCAGAGAGAAAAAGACACCAGAGTGATTCCTGAAAGATCCAACTGTGGGCAGTGCACAAAATATATTAGGTTATATGTTTCTAGACATCTTCTATAAATTATGTTTCAGTGTCATCCAAAGGAAACTATATCTCAGTTTTGCCATTTTCATGGCCTAAGTTAAACTAGTCTCTTAGTAAAAATCCCTTATAAGTTTCTTTTGGTACTTGAGCAACTGAATTCTCTTGGATAAGCTATAAAACAGAACACAAATTACCAAATTCCACTCTGACAAAGAGTATTATAATAATAAGTTTCTAATAATAAGTTCATTCTCTTGGAAATTTTATTCTATTTATTCCCTTCCCTCCTTTTATTTCAAAATTCTAGCTACTCAACCTTAAATAAAACCTGACCTAAGATTTCAAATGATCTTTCTTGGTGGCATACCTGGTAGGCTTTTAGGATTTGGGAGAGGTCCTCTCCTGTAAGAAATGGAAACCAAAATCTTTCAGATAAGTTCTAGCTGTTTTTCTAATTTTCTACTTCACTCTACAAACATACTGCATGCTAGTCACATTGGGTTTCTGCTCTGGAGGGTTAAGAAGACTTCAGATGAAACAAAAGCTCTGCAGCACTGACCTCCTGGATCTAGGATGCAAATACTATCCTATGCTAGGGAGCAGGATGCCCAGAGCTCTGCTCCTCAGCCCAGAAATCTATTGTGTGGGCCAGAGTTCCTGATCACCTTGGACAGTTTTCACGTGCAAAACAGGAAGTCAAACAGCTCCTACCTCACCTTGAGAATTAAAGGAAACAATGCCTAGTAACTGCTTTGAGCAGCACTTAGCATTCTTTTTCATAAATATTTATTATTTATTTATGTGTTTGGGTGCGCTGGGTCTTTGCTGTGGTACACAGGCTTCTCTAGTTGTGGCAAGCAGACTTAGTTACCCCATGGCATGTGGGATCTTAGTTCCCCAATCAGGGCTAAACCTCTGTCCCTTGAATTGGAAGGTGGATTCTTAACCATTGGACCACCAGGGAAGTCCTGCGCTTGGCTTTCTCCCTACTCAAACACTCCCCTATCTTTTTAAAATTTGGACTGAAAATTCAACAGCTTAGATTTCAGGGTGACTGTATGTAAAAGAGAAGCTTCTCTTCCCTCAGAATCCTTTATATCAGGGGCAGCAAATCTTTTCTGTAAAGGGCCAGAGAGTAAATGATTTAGGCTTTGCTGGCCACATGGCATTTCTATCTCAATGCTACTCATCTCCACCGTGAAAGCAGCCACAGACAGAAAGGAAACAGATGAGCAGCAAAACTCTACATACGAACATGGATGTTCACGTTTCATATGATGTTCACGTGGCACAAAAGAGTTTCCTTTCCATTTTTCTCAACCATTTAAAAACATGAAAACTGTTCTTAACTTGTAGGCCCTACCAAAACAGGTAGGCTGGATTTGACTCACAGGGAGCCAGAGTTTGCCAACTCTTGCTTTCTACAAGAAAGGTCTAGGATTGGGACTCCCCAAGTGGTCCAATGGCCAAGATTCTGAGTTCCCAATGCAAGGAGTGTGGGTTCAATCCCTGCTCAGGGAACTAGATGCTGCAACTAAAGATCCTGTGTGCCGCAAGTAAGACCCAATACCACCAAATAAATAATAAATAAATAAGTAAAAATCAATAAATATTATTAATAGAAAAGTATAGGATTCGTGCGTAAGTAATAATAATCACACTCAAGCATGACACAATCCTCCTTGAACTATGACTAGTACAGTCCATTTAACATTTGTCCTAAAAACACTATTTCCAAAAATCCAGAAACCTCTCTAAGCAAATGCAATGGTAGACACATTCTGATTCTAACATGTTCATATTAGAATTGGAACACTAAAAATAAAAATGCTCATTAAAAGAACTTTTCTTTTTTTGGCCTCATTGCAGCCTGTGGCATCTTAGTTCCCCAACCAAAGATCAAACCTGAACTCCCTGCAGTGGAAGTGTGCAGCCTTAACCACTGGACCACCAGGAAGTCCCTAAAAGCACTTTTCTTCATGTGAAAGAAAGCTGGATATTACCTTGCCGAGTTAGGCCCTGTAGCCTTTCCTGGTGGGGCTGCATTCTTCTGGGGGCAGTAAAAGTTCTCATACATGATGGGTGCTAGGGAATCATCAAGACATAAAACGTTAAGAAGCTGATGACTTCCATTCTCAATGACATGTGATACAAAAGACTGATAGAATTGCTTGAATAGCATCCCCCAGCCTATCACTCCATTCACCTGGTGGAGTCTGTCCAGTTCTGCGGTGATTCACAAAGTACTCAATGTCCTTCTCGATACTGCACATCTCTAAACTCTTACGGACTTTTTCATACATCTAACAAAAAAAGAAGATAAATCAAGGTAGAGGTACATCCATAAAAATGGTGGCATGGAGTATTAAAATGGGAGGTTTGATGAATGGCTATTTTCCAAATTTTGTCTTCAAAAGAAAAAAAAAAAAAGATACCACAATGTCCTGGACTCACATAGAGGGATTTCTTTGATGTATAGCTGCTGTTACATTTTTTTTTAAAGATAACAAAAAATAATATCTTTGTAGCAGCACAGTAATCTTGGCAGAAAGACTTTTAAAAAAATGGATGGGATGAAGAGAATAGATACCAAGTCCCATGACAAATCCTACACACAAATGCAAAGACAATTGGAGACAAGTCAGTCAATCCTACCTGTCTTCTGGGTGTTATTCTTCAAAACTGAATGTCCCATCTAAGTGCGAGTGGCTATTTCTTAGGAAAGAAGGTTGTGATAATTTGATTCTGGTCCCTCTGAGACCTGGGAACCCAGGACAGTTGCTGTGCATGAGTTAAACCTGGGTCACTAGTGGCCCTTAACACTGCTGACGTTAAACCTTGAGCCCTGGAGTAACCATTAGCCTGGGCGTGGCTCAGCCTGCTAGTTCCTGGTACTTACTGTCCTGGAGTGACTCCGTTTCAGACTGGAGCAGTCCCTGGGACTCACATTCATGTTGTTACATCTCTGTTTTCCTTAAATTAAACTGCATTTGGGTCCTTTCTTTGCTCTCCTGCCCTAATTGTGAATTTCTCAGTGAGAGACTCATGATGGTAAAGTGAGCCAGGAGTCAGGCAAGTTAGGTGTTTATCTGGGTCCATACTCACTGTGTATGCAGTCACTGTACCTACCTGGGCCTCTAATGACGGGGGATGAACTAACAGATGTCTCTGACTCCTCCCACTCTACGAATCTAATATGCAGAGCATCCTCCGTGGATAACTCTGACTCACCTCATCACTTGTGACGCATTGTTGTGAGAGCTGATTCATATGTAACCACAGTGCATTTCGAAAGAAGTTTATTCGTTCACATTCTTGAGTCTCAAACACCTGTAGAAACATGTACACACATGCAGAGAAAGGGTCTAGACTGGCTATGATGTAAGAAACAATTTCAACCTTGAATTATCTGTAAGCTTATGGTCTCATTTAGTGTACTCCCACCCACCGCTCAGGAAGCTCATACACTCTTAACTCCGGCAAATGGATTTTAATAACACACTAACACAAATAGGACTGGATACAGTTTTGCACATAAGAGGTGATGGTGAACCCAGCCGTCAGTGTTCTAACCTGAATTGTGGCTCACATTCTCCACTGCCTAATGGACATCTGCATGTGGGTAGCTTGCCAGAGCCTCCAATGCAAAGTTTTGCCCTCAGGTTTCCCTGATGGTCCAGTGGTTGGGGGTGTGCTTTGCATTGCAGGACACATTTCAATGCAGAATTTGCAATGCTAATTCAGTCCCTGGTCTGGAAAGATCCCACCAGCCGCAGAGCAGCTAAGCCTGCGAGCCACAGCTACTGAGCTTTTTGCACTCTGGAGCCCACAGGTCACCACTACTGAAGCCCACAGCCTCCAGAGCTTGTGTTCTACAACAAGAGAAGCCCATGCACCACAAACTAAGGGATGGCCCCCATTCGCCTCGACTTGAGAAAGTCTGATTTCAGAGGCCTGGAATTGGTCTGATAATAAGATCTGCATCTAACAAGGATGTTGGTACAGGTCCCAGGACCTCCCTTTGAGAACCACTGGTAAGAAAAATGTGTAGACAGGGTGACAGAAACTTGAGGAAGTTTCCAGGTGGAGTCTTTATTTTCTCCGGGACATTGTGAAGCAAGTGTTGAAAATGAGGAGGGCCATGGCAAAACGAAAGGTGAGAATAAAAATTCTAAAGCTAGCTCTGTTGCTCCCTGCACCCCCTTGTCACAGAGAAAGGCGAAGCTTTTGGTGGGAAGTCACCAAGAAAGTGAAAGTGAAAGTAGCTCAGTCGTGTCTGACTCTGCGACCCCATAGACTATACAGTCCATGGAATGGTCCAGGCCAGAATACTGGAGTGGGTAGCCTTTCCCTTCTCCAGGGGATCTTCCCAACCCAGGGATCGAACCCAGATCTCCCACTTTGCAGGCAGATTCTTTACCAGCTGTACAAGGGAAGCCCTGGACGTCACTAAAGAATTAATTGATTCAGCTGCTTCATACCTGAGAACCAAACAGAGCAAGGCCATTGACAGAATGGGACAGCACGATCAGGATGGGCAAGAAGCAGAAAGACAAGGTTTGCAAGAAAACATTCCAGTCCTTTCATCCCCTACTTAAAGTCCACATTTCTAATTTCCCTTCAAGCAATTCTACGAAAGTAGAGGGAGAAAGACCCGCGCGTTTGCTTCCAGGTACCTCGCAGGCCTTGATGTGCTCGCTCTGCCACTCATTCCGGACCTTGTCCAGCGTGTTGACGTGCAGCATGTACACCTTGTCTGCAATGGAGGGGAGGGGCCTGGGTCTGGAAACTGGGAGGAGCGGAGCTTGCAGACCTAGCACCCAGGCCCCTCCCGAGAACTCACAGGGCTCCTGGGGACTCTGAAGGCTGGCAGGCCATAATTACATCTCACCCTCATCATAGCTTTGTGAAAAATAAGCAAAGGCAGGCATCACTTTCTTTCCAAAGAAAAGCCAGAAATGTTCCAAAGAAAGAGAACTAAAGGCTGACAGAAAAAAAAAAAAAAAAAAAAAGACCTCACCAGGGTTTCCCTCTATCTCTTTCTATTTTGAGGAAAATTAAATGAGGCAGGCAGAAAAGTGAACTAGCAAGTCACTTCAGTTTTGGATTTAGAGACTTAAGGGACCACGGTCATGAGAGGTTTGTCTCTTGCCGGAAACTCTGGGAATTAGAAGCCTTTGCAAACTCTTGGTTTGGATCCTTAGATTTCAGTGATGATGAGACCTCACAACTTGGCTGTTTCTTTCACAGCAGAGAAGACGTATCAGGGATGAAATGGGGTTTTAAGATGATTGTACCCAATAAGTAAGAATGAGTACATGATTTCAAAGCAGCTATCACATGACCCAACCGCTCCACGCCCCCATGCCATTCAGTCACCTGTCAGGTGCTTAGCATGAGCTAAGCAGGCAGGGGCCAGAAACCGCTGCCTCTTTTGCTTCTCCCACTTTCCAGGGTTCTGATATACCCCCCTTCCCCGCCTCCCTTCCTTCCCTCTGTCCCTCTCTTCTTTCCTTCAGATACCTTGCTAATCCTATGGTACAGGCATATATTCATTATTGTAAGGTATATAAACTACCTTTCTCAGACAGATTCAGCCCCACCACCATCCTCCCCCATCCATTGGAGCACACCCCTCACCCGAGTCTTCTACTGCAGTCTTTGAAGTTGCCAGTTTCACAAAAAGCTGTGAGGACCAGGAAAAAACAACAAGAAGTCAGGAATGCTGGGCCAGGCTTCTAAAGGCAAAGCAGGTTTAAAAGCAAAGTCTGTGAAGAGACAAGTTCTAAGTCATACCTGTGTTTCTCTTGTAAGTTAATCATTCAACTTGCCCTCTAATCTTCCTAAAACATATCCCTACCTTCTGATTGCTAACAATCTTTATCCAGATTTCATAAAATTCAATTTATAAAAGACCCAAGCAGGAGGCAGCCTCGTTATAAGGAACAGATGAGATGGAGTTTTGAAGAAAGATGAAAACATCAGAACCCCTCCCCTATGACCAGGTTTCTCTAGCTCTTCCCTAACCCTCAAAATAGAACATGGGTTTTTCTGGCTCAGAGGACTCTAATAGCCTGAAGGAGGGTATTGCCAGGAGCTTAGAGTGCAAGTCCATTTTTTGTCTGTTTGTTAAGATCATTCATTGGCTCTAGCTTGACATATGCGAATCTTGGATTTTTCGGGCTGTTGGCTCTCCCAGGTACCTTTTCTTGTTGCTTCGGGTTTGCCACGTTGGCACTGCGGTGGACAGCCTGCTCTGCTTCATCTTTGTCTCGGCATTTCTGCTCATAGTTCTTCTTTGCCTTTGTAGTTATGAGACAAAAGAGGACCAAAACAGATAAGCAGACAGTGACTCTGAGGAGCAGCCGCCCTAACCGCCCCCACCCCAGCCAGCAAATAAGAGGGCACGCTGATCAGGGCTGTGATCACCTCTAGACTGTGTGTGCTCAGAGCAGCTGCTGTTTTTAGTCTATCTTTGGAAGACTTCTCCATCCCCTTTCCAAATCATGTATGTAGTGGCAACCTGGTCAAGGAACTAACAACTCCTATTTGGCAAAAACGAAGTCCATGAACTTTAAAAATTTACTGAAACAAAAGACTGAATATGAATTAGGCAAAATCAAATTCTGATGTAACTAGAGGATGTGTAATCCAACATTTATTCATTACACTCAGAACTGAGATGCAATGATTTGGTCCTGATAACTATAACTAACAATGCTTCAGTATTCTCATGTGCCTCGTTACAGCATGTGGGCAGTGGGGAGGGCACCAATCTCATCATTTCTGTAGCTCAAGGTGGTCATGCTCCTTCTTGATTTAAAGAATTCTGTTTTCGGGAGTGGGTTATCTGACCTTTCAACACTAACAGCCTTTACCTTTTCCCAAAACTGACACCTTTTATTCCTTCTGCATTGTCCCCTTGTAGGTGCATTAGTCTAGGCATCTCAGGAGGATTCTCATCACTGATCTATTCCAAATAGTAGAATCTTGTGCTCTAGTTCTGCTCACCGAAGAAGCAATAGTGTGTCTTTAATTCAGGACTCTGCCCATTACTATTCAACTCTAACCTGAAGGCAGGGCTGTTCATTCATTTCATGCTGACCATTGATTCTTACAGTACAATGAGTGTCGAAAGAAATCATTTGTTAAGCCCCATATAGATAATGAATCTTCTGATCCAGGGATATTTACATTTCTAGATTAAAATCTGTACTTATGGAAAATAAAGGCATTTTGAAATTATTTAAAAAAAAAAAAAAAGAATTCTGTTTTCGGTAGTTTAAAAGTAGGTGTGGTCTCTCCTGTGCTACCATTACTATTAGCAGTGTGTAATCAGTTCACAAAGTACACTTACTGAATCAAATAATTGTGTTTCAACTCTTGAAGCCAAGACTTAACTTGTTCAAACAAAACAAAGCTGTGAATCAGTTGGCTAATGAATAAAAAATGATAAACCCCCCAAAAATGCTTGACTAAGAAGACACCTTTGCAGAGCTGGTTTGTGCTCGTCAAATATCTCACATGCTTTCCTACACTTCACAGCTTCCCCTGCAATTCAATTGGGGTTAACACACACACACATACATATAATACATATATGCCATAATTTTCTTAACCTACTCTCTACTGGTGGACATTTATCCTATTTCCTATTTTTATTACATAAAAACACTCCAATTTTTACTGTGGGTAGTGTGAATTCACAGGCCAAATTCCTAGAAGCATAATTGTTTGATAAAAGAATATACACATACTTCCCTCCAAAATGGTTGCCCGTATCTATACTCCTATAAACACATATGTGAGGGTATGGTGGGCTCATATTCTTACTAACACTAAAATAAGACAATGCTTTTAACCTTTTCTAATACTAGAAGCATATCCCTTTTTAATTTGCATTTTATCTCATTGCTAAGGTGATATATCCTTTCTACTCCATGTCTTTTACCTTTTTTTTTGGGGGGGAGCATTATAATTTTAATTGATTTTTAAAAGCTCAGTCTATACTAGTAACACTGCTGCTGCTACTGCTGCTAAGTTGCTTCAGTCGTGTCCAACTCTGTGCAACCCCATAGATGGCAGCTCATCAGGCTCCACCTTCCCTGGGATTCTCCAGGCAAGAACACTGGAGTGGGTTTCCATTTCCTTCTCCAATGCATGAAAGTGAAAAGTGAAAGTGAAGTTGCTCAGTCGTGTCCGACTCTCAGCAACCCCATGGACCGCAGCCTACCAGGCTCCTCCGTCCATGGGATTTTCCAGGCAAGAGTACTGGAGTGGGGTGCCATTGCCTTCTCCGACTAGTAACACTAACTGGCTGTAAATTATATGTTACTAATGCATGCCAAGTCACTTCAGTCATGTCCAGCTCTTTGTGACACTATGGACTGTAGCCTGCCAGGCTTCTCTGTGCATGGGATTCTCTAGGCAAGAGTACTGGAGTGGACTGCCATGCCCTCCTCCAGGGGATCTTCCCAACCCAGGGATCAAAGCCACATCTCTTATGTCCCCTGCATTGGCAGGAGGGTTCTTTACCACCAGTGCCACCTGGGAAGCCCCGTATGGTACTAATATCTTTCTCCCATGTCATCTCTCATCATATGATATTTTTTCTTTTGCTCTAAAGAAGTCTTAAATTTTAAGGCTGTCAGTGATCAATCTTTCTCTTTTCTGTATTATTTTTTAATATGACATATTAGGGACTTTTTCTGTGTTGCTACATAGTCCTCATAATCATATCTTTAAAGGTTGTACAATTTAACCTTTCTTCATTTTTTGGTAATTAAATCATTTCCAGTTTTCTTATAAGTACTGAACACAGTAGTGCATTTTGTTTTTCTCATTTTGGATGATTTTATAGTCTTAGATTCTTTGCATAAAATCGATGGGGTATGATCACATTTATGACTCTAAAAGCATATCATAAAATGTCTTTTTAAAAATGTATATGGGCTCCAGGGAAGATAGAGCACATTTACTCTTCCCTATTGCTCCACACAAGTATAACTAAAACCTCTGAGCATTCCACATAAAACAAACACAAGATGCTAAGAGGTAGAGAGAAGACAGATTGACTAATGTCCTTGGTCTCAGACAGTAACCTAGAAGCAAGTGCCCCGAGTTTTCTTTTGGCCTCATATATCACAGAATGGGTGCCAAAGCAGCAGACAACCAAGAAATGCTGATGGGCATAAACAAAAAATAGTCCCAATGGAAACCTGCTCTCTCCGGCCAAAAGGCCAGAAACGGGACAGCATAGTAGGACAGGAAGAATCCTCCAAGTTCCACAGCAGCCAAACACCACATGAAAAAACTCTCCCACCCACCACACATCCAGCAAAGGCCAAGGGGGGACTTCCACACTCACCAGGCTATACTGAGGTTCCCAACTCCCCTGCTAAGGTGGTGTCAGAGAAGGACAAATATCCGACTTGGACTTTCATTCCTACCCGGAGATAACGAAGCACACACAGGGCCAGCAGAGACTCTGTGAGGTGCCTGGACTTTCACCATCTCCACCTGGCAGTAATGAGGTGCACCACCTCCCTGCTGCAGTGGCATCAGAGGTGTTCTAGTGGAGAGTAAGAGCTTTAACCACTCCCCAGTAGTAACACTGACCCTATGGTGTCAGTAGAGGCTGGGGGGTGGTGGAAAGGACCCTGGATTTTACCCCCTCATACCTCACTGCTAGAGTGCTATCAGACTAAGGCAGCTAAAACAGAACATTTAAATAAGATTTAGAGTCTTGCAACAAAATACCTAAAATGTCCAATATCAGTTGAATATCACTCATGATACCAAAAACCAGGAAGATCTCAAACTGCTTGAAAAAAGACCATCAAGAGATTTCAACATTAAGATGATAGAGATGTCTGACAATTATCTGACAGATTTTAAGGCAGCCATCATAAAAATGTTCGATAAACATTTGTAAACACAGTGAGAAAATGAAAAAAAGTCTTGGCAAAGAAAAAGAAAATCTCAGCAAAAAAATAGAGGTTAAATAAGAACCAAATGGAAACTTCAGAACTGAAAAATTTACTACTTGAAAGGATAGACTTATGAATGGAAGAGACAGAAAAAAGAACTGGTGAACAGGAAGACAATACAATAGAAATTATCTAATCTGAAAAACAGAGAGCAAATAGGCTTTAAAAAATGAACAACTCCTCAGGAACCTTTGACACCATATCAAAAGATCTAACATTCATGTCCTTGGAATCCTAGGAGAGGAGGGTGGGCGGAAAAGGTACCTGACGGAATAAATTCTGAAAACGTTCCAAATTTGGCAAAAGAAATAAACCTACAGATTCCAGAAACTGACCAAACTGAAAACAAGATAAAGCCAAAGAAATCCATGATAAGACACAGAGGTAAACGTCTGAGAACTAAAAAACAGAAAATGTCTTAAAACAGAAATGATATCTTATCCATAAGAGAAGATTAGTTTGAATTATAGCAGTTTTCTCATTAGAAACTATGGAGGTCCCAAGGAAGCGACACAACATTCTTCAAGTACTAAAAGAAAACTGTCAGCACACAATCCTATATCCAGTGACAATATCCTTCAAGAATGAAAGGGAATTCACTAAAGGAAAGCTAAGAGTGTAACAGAGCGTAGCAGGGCAGCTCTTAGCACACAGACGTTACTGTGGATCATTACTCCATACTGTTACCAGGCAACGGGTCCTGCTCAGCCATTGGCCAGCACCACAGTGCACCCTTCCCACAGGCAACCATCAATGAGAGACCATTAGGGACTTGATTTAGCCAGCGGTCAGTAGGGTGGTGGTCATCATGTGGACAGTGAGGTAAGAGGTAGATGCTTGCCTTCTCCCCTGGGCCCTCCAGCCTGTTCCCTGGTCTTGGGCCAGTGGGTGATGGGGGACCAAGGAAACAGGGTGGGTACTGTGTCAGGCAGGGCTCAAAAGCCCTCACCAAGGCCACCCAATAGCCTTGGCCCAGGCCTTCAGCAGTGTTGAACCTCTGCCCCATTCTTGTCTCTGTGACCTAATATCAGCAGCAGTTTGTGTGGGTCTCAGTCTGTGGGACCTGCCCTGCCCCCTTGGGCAGCCGGAGGAGCCTGAGAGCCAGTTAGTTTAGACATCTGGCTCCCTCAGTGATGATAGCTGGGCAAGGTGAGGGAACCTGGCCCCAAGGGAGCTGCCAACTGAGATCTGCCTCCTGTTAGCCAGGACCGGGACCTTGGTGGCTGAAAGTTGTGCCTTGGGACCCTGCCCTTTCTTGTCAGGACAGAGAATAACATTTGTTTGGCAGAAACTTACAGGTACATTGTGACCTGACCGTGACCTGACTTCAAGAATAAAGGATCTGACACCCACAAGTTTGCCACAACTAGCCACACCCCTCCCTCACCTTTTCTATAAAAGGGCTTTGCTAAAAGCTTCCAGGGAGTTTGGGGGTTTTAAGACATGAGCCACCCATCTCCTGGCATGGCCCTGCAATAAACCTTTGTTCCAAACTCCAATGTTTTAGTATTGTTTGCCCTCAGTGCGTGTCAGACACATGGGCTTGGTGTTTTCGGTAACAAGAGTAGTTATTACTGGCAGACCTACCTTTAAAAAAATGCCTGAAGAAGTTCTCTAAGCAAAACAAAATTATAAAAAGAAACCTTGAAACATTAGAAGAAAAAAAAAAACCACTCAGCAAAAAGTGGGCAAATATAATACTCTTCCTTTTTCTTCTTGTGTTTTCTAAATTTTTGACAGTTGAAGCAAAAATTTTAACAATGTTACAGTTCTAAATGTAGGCAGAAGAAGTAGGAAATTTATATTTCAACAAGACTTTCTCTTTGTAAGAGAGCTTTCCCTAGATTGCTCAAAACATAAAAATTCTGGGAGTAATCATATATCAACCAACACCATTTCTGCATTATACTGACATCATTCTCTATCAATCAGTTTTCAGGTGCTCAGCATCAAAGTGTTAGGTAATTAGTATAGGAAAAAGGAGTCCAAAATAGCAGTGGCTAAAAGACAAAGAAAGGGAAAAGCCTGCAAAAACGGAACAAAAGAATATCTGCCAACTGGAGAGAGAACCTCAGGTCAAACAAATAGGCCCCCTTCTTGGCTAGCCCAATTTGCATAGGGCAGGCTCAAGGTGGAGAGGAGACAAACATATAGAAGGAAGAAGCCAAGACAGATTGAGGCCTCTCCTTTGGGGTCGGCCCGCCTTCATATCTCGAGGGTGTAATTTCCTTCCCTTGCCAAATAAAATTCTGAGCTGTAACTAAGCTGTAACACTGGTCTGCCGTTTCAAATCTTTGCTGCGGCAAGACAGAACCAAGGAAATTTCACACTCCCCCGACATATCTGGTGCCGTTTCTTGGATTTAACCTGGCTGAAACAACCTCAGCTCAGCACTCGCGAGGCGGAGGCTAAGCACAGCAGAAGCCCAACTCAGCAAAAGCTCTCTCTGTGGAAGCTGAACATGAAGAAACAGAAGTGACAAGAAGCCCAGCATGCTGGAAACCAGGACAGCAAAAAACAAACTCAGCAGAAAGCTCACACAGCTCAGCCTCAGATTCCAGACCTCCAGTTAAGGTAGGAGGTACTCACCCCTATGGCTGGAAGGACATATGGCTAACAAAATCTTAATTCCTTTATAATCTCTCGTTTCTTGTTTCCTTGAACCCCCTGCAAACAGGCAAGCGGCAGTGGGTGCAACTGGGGGACTCTGGCAAGGACTCTTCCCCAATATGTCACAAAGGCTCTACTCTCTGCTACGCCCTGGTAGCTGTTGCCCAAGGGGGTGAGGGTTCTTCTGTCCTTAATCATCTTCATGCCAAGGATCAGGCCAATGAAAACTGTGAGCACGGGTCAGATATTTAGCAGACTTTCCGGCAGGTTATGAAGGGGATTCCTCAGCACATTTTTCCCACTGCTTTTTCCTCCTGTCCTTCAGTTCCTCTCTCCAACTATCCCACTGCTTACAAAGTACTGGGCAGGTCATCATCTTTCCATTTCTGAAAATTGTGTTTGAAACTGTTTATACCTAAGATTGGGATTCAAGCCCACGTGGCAGGGACTCTGTGCTATGCTTAGTCACTCAGTCATATTCAACTGGGACTTGAGCCCAGCCAAAACCCATGGTGGCTGGTTTTAGGACCTAATGAAGCTCAGGCTCTTGATGTCTCATTGCCAAAAAAATTCAATGAGAGACACAGTGATAGGTAAGGGGTGGATTTGTTCAGATTCAGAGATGCACACTCCAAGAGTGGGCCATCACAGAGGGTGAGTGAGGCAGCCATGAAATGTGGTGTGGTTAGTTTTTTATGGGCTGGGTAATTTCATATGCTAGTGAATGGGAGGACTATTTCAACAATTGGGGAACTACCCACTCCTTGGTCTTTTGATAGTGCCTTGGACGTGTCATGGAGCCTCTGGGTGTGTTGTTTAGCTTGCAGACTGAGGACCAAAGTTTAGTAGAATTTGACTTGTCTGCCATCTTGGACCCATTTGATTTTAATCGGTTTATGTTATACCCTTGGGCTATGTCATTCTTTCAACAGTTGTGCCCTGGCCCCTCCCTCCTGTTTCATGCTCTTTTCCTGAGCCCAGTGTGGGCCCACAATGTTGCCTCTACAATCTTCTGGAGGGACAACCAGAAAATAACTGACCCTTGGGAGGGAAACACTATATAATATCCGATCCCTCTAGAGACTCAGGCCTTCATCTTCCATGCTTCTTACTTTATGTGCAGCAACAGCATCTCTCCGTGAACCCGCTAGGGCAGGTGACAGGCACACAATGCCTGCTAAAAGTCCATCTGTTGGTGGCATCCCTTCAAGGGCAATTGGGCTTCCAGGGATAATGTTTGCCTCTTTGGGAGTTAGCCCTTCAAGCCATTTGGACCCAAACCCTTACCACCCTTCTCCTAAAGTTACAAACATACTCCCAGATCAAATCTCCACTCCACTTTTATGGAACATCTGGTCTGTTGCTTCTGATCAATTTGTTCTTAAGCCACTTACTAACTCCTACAGCTAGGACCCTGCCCCCTTGTAGGCAACATTGCTTATTATTAAAATACTCTTAATGCCCCTACAGGACCAGATAACCCACTCCTATGTCATTACTTCTGTTATTACCTAAAATGAAAGTGAAACAAAGTGAAAGTGAAGTCACTCAGTCGTGTCCGACTCTTTGCGACCCCACGGACTGTAGAGTACTGGAGTGGGTTGCCATTTTCCTTCTCCAGGGTATCTTCCCAACCCAGGGATCGAACCCTGGTCACCCGCATTCCAGGCAGACGCTTTAACCTCCGAGCCACCAGGGAAGCTCACCTAAAATGGGTCTATGACAATAAAATGTTTACCATTGGAAACACCCTAAACTACTCTTATGGGAGGACTAAGGAAAGAAATCTGACTTACATTCCCTCAGAGCAGTAAGAAGATAAGGTTTCGCCAGGTTCCCAGTCTCAGGGCACAGGCTTAGACTGCTTTACATCATGGTATCTATTCCCATCCGTGATGGACAAACCGGCAATGAGTTAAGATTACACCCCTTAATCCTACCCAGCATTAGTCACACTGGAGACCTTGGGGATGCCCAACTCCAGCCTGGGGGTCCCAGGAGGTCAACCTGCCTTGACCTGCCTATTAGGGGAAGCACACTGACTGAAACCGCCCACCCTGGCCAGGCACCATAGTAACCATTTGCATGAGTTGTTTTATGACAGGAGGTCCTGGTAAGGAACATGGAACTAATAAGCCACCATCAACTGGAAGAGTTCAGGAAAGGTCAAAAGGAGACACCATATGTCCAACCATCTCCCAGAATCCTTCGCTGGCATCCATCTTGGCTGAACAAAGCATGCACCACCAGGAAGGACTCTGAGTCAGAATGATTGGCTAAAGACAACCTGGAAATTAATCCTATCAACATAAAACTGCAACATAAGAACTTATCAACATTAAGACTGCAAGCCACATGGCAGAGCAGTTCTCCTGGGTTCCCTTACCCTAGTGCTCTCTGCCCAGGTGCGCTTTCCCAAGAAAATCTCTTGCTTTGTCAGCACATGTGTCTCCTTGGACAATTCATTTCTGAGTGTTAGACAAGAGCCCACTATTGGGCCCTGGAAGGGGTCCCTCCTCCTGCAACATGCCTAGGGATCTGTTCTCTGGGAGGTTGTCATGCCTCACCCTGCTAGGGGATTCACCCAGCCTAGGATCCCAGGAGGTCAACCTGCCTCCTGTCCTCGGGAGGTTGTCACACCTCAACCTGCTTGGGAATCCACCAGTCCAGGGAAGTCGATATGCCTTGACCTGCCCAGGGTTTTGAGCTCCAGGAGGCTGTCACGCCTCAATCTGCCTGGGGATCGCACCCTGACCGGGGGACGCCTGGCTCTCCGGCTGCAACAGTCCTGGGTAGGATAAGCTTCAGAAAGACTCACCCCTAAGGAAGTCCACCCATGGAATAGAAGGAAGCCTGTTACTGTGGGACTGTGCTGAGTCTCAGCAGTAACTCAGGAGCCCAGCGAGAACCACATTGCCTTTCTGGAAAGGCTGAAAGAGGCCCTCCAAAAGTTTACCAATCTGGACTTAGACCCTTACAAGGGACAGGTGATTTTAAAGGACAAATTCCTGTCCCAATGTGCATCAGACATCAGGATAAAGTTACAACAGCTACGGCAGCTGGACTCTGCTGCCTCTTTAGATGAGATGGTCCAGACAGCCACCAATAACTTATAACAGAGAACAGGAGAGGGAAGCCAAGGCCCAGGAAAGGGAGAGAATGAAAGAGACAAGCCATGCCCAGATGCTGGCCACCCTCCAGGGAAGCCCTATGGCAAACCCCAAGTCCTTGAAGGACAAGGCATGAGATAAATCCCTAATCTGTAGACAGGCAGGACATTGGGCCAAAGAGTATTCAAACCGTGGCAAGTCTCCTAAAATGGCTTGCTACAAATGCCATCAATTGGGACATTGGGTGGCACTTTGCCCTTGGGACCCAAGAGCCTCAAGGTCAAGTGCCAAGCCTTCCCTCACAATGGTTCAACAGGACTGAAGCACCCTGCTCCAGCCAGCCCGCCTGCCACAGATAACCATCAACAGGGATGAAACCAAGGGTGCAACTGGATGTGGCAGATAGGTCCAAGAATTTCTTGGTTGACACAGCGGCTACCTACTCTTCCTGACCTCCTGTTCCAGAGCCTTCTCCTCCCAAACCTGTACGGTTTTGGGTGCTACAGGAAAAACAATTACAAAAAGATTCACCTGAGCACATCTTTGTTGCTGGGATGGGCAAATACTTTCCCACCAATTTCGGGGGGTCCCTAAGTGTCCTACTCCCTTATTGGGAAGAGATCTTTCCCTGCTTTTGAAATCTTGCAGCTATTGCAGTCCTGATGGAAGATGCTTTAAAACTCTCTCTTGGGGGCAAACTATTTTTACCAGCCACCAAGTGAAACAACTTTTTAATGGGAAAGGCCATTTATGGATGTCTGATCAAAGGATCCTCAGGTATCAAGTAGTGCTTATGGAAAATCCAGCCCAAACTATAACCCCTTGTGAGGTTCTTAACACAGCTACCCTCCAGCCTACTCCTGAGGGCTCTCTCCCCTTTCACTCTGGCCTAGAAACCTTGGACCATTGGGCAAAACCCTGAGAGCGATTGTCAGAAGTTCCTCTGACCAATCCTGAGGAAATCTGGTACACTGACAGAAGTAGCTTGGTTTTAGATGGGAAAAGAAGAGCTGGATATAAAGTAGCCTCCAATTTTGAGACCATAGAGGCTAATCCTTTGTCACCAGGTACCTCAGCCCAATTGGCTGAGCTCATAGCCCTGAGCTTTAGAGCTGGGAAAAGGGAAAAGAGTAGCCACTTACACTGACTCCAAGCATGCTTTTCTGGTGCTACAGGCACATGCTGCTATTGGAAAGAAAGAGGCCACTTGACCACCCGAGGGTCCCCAGTCAAGTAGAGAGACCAAATCCTTAGGTTCTTGGAGGCAGTCCATCTGCCCACTGAGGTTTCAGTCTCCCACTGTAAAGGACACCAAAAAGGGAGCATGGAAGTGGCACAAGGGAACCAAGCAGCCTATCAGGCATTACAGAACAGTGACCTTAGTTCCACAGACTTAATTTGCCAGAAACTCCTTCATAAACTGAAGGTAAGACTCTTAAAGCTAAGAGTGAGAGCTGTCAAGAAGATCATATGGAATGGTTCCAAGAGGAGGGACTCCTTTTTCTGCCTGGGAAGCTCCAGTTGAAGTTGGTTATTATATCCCCTTATTTAGGGGAGAAAGCCCTCCAAAGATTACTGGAAAGGTCCTTCAGAGGAAAAGGCCTCCAAATAACTATAAGGCAAGTGGTCTCCTTTCGTCCCACTTGCCAATTAAACAACCCCCAAAGAGCTCGAAGACCTCAGCTGGCCCAGCCCATCCAATGGCATGGGACCTACCCAGGAGAGGACTGGCAGATGGACTTCACCCAGATTCCAGTTTCTCAAGGGTTTAAATACCTACTAGTCATGATAGACACATTCACAGGATGGATTGAAGGCTTTCCCACCTGGACTGAGAGGGCTGAGGAGGTGGTAAAAAACAATGCTCCATGAAATCATTCCAAGATTTGGTCTGCCCAGGTCATTACAAAGTGACAATGGGACATCATTTACTTCTAAGGTCACCCAAGGGGTCTCTAAAGCACTGGGCATTACTTAGTACCTCCATTGTGCCTGGAGGCCTCAGTCTTCAGGAAAAGTAGAAAGAGCCAACCAATTCTTAAAATCAGTGATAAAAATGATAACCCAGGAGACCTCCCTGGGATGGAAGGAGGCTTTACCAATAGCTCTCCTCTGCACCCCTATTACCCCTAAGAAACAGGTTGGTCTTAGTCCTTATGAGATGCTATATGGAAGACCTTTTGTTTATATCAATGACCTCTTCCTAGATCCAGAGGCTCAGACTCTCTGGTCTTATACCATGGCCATTGGGCAATTCCAACAGGATATACACTTGTGGGGTATCAACCAGGACCCAAAAGATTCTAAAGAGCCACCACTATATGCTCCAGGGACTCAAGTCCTAATTAAAGTCTGGAAAGATGGGTCCCCAAAGGCTCAACTCCAGCCCACATGGGAGGGCCCCTACCCTGTAATATTTTCTACCCCCACAGCAGTTAAGATACCAGGGCACAACTCCTGGATTCACTATTCACGAGTCAAGCTGTGGAAGGAAACAGAAGAGGACACTCAATACACGTGGGAGATCTCAGATGCCTATTTAGGACTACAAATGAGTGCCATTCTAATGAACACCCCCAAAATTAAGTTTCTGGAGACAAGATTTCTCAGGATAGCTCTAAAGAGCCAACACAGCTTGGAAGTGGCTGTACCCCAAAATTGACAGGAGATAGAGCTCCTGATCCCTGAACAAGGAGGGACTCAAGCCATCTTAAATGAGACATGTTGTTTCTGGTAAATACCTCCAGCCAAGTTAAAGAAAGTCTCACAGTTCTCAAGAAAAACATTCAGATCCTATGGGATCTCAAAGAATGAGCTGGAGAGTTCTTGGGGTGGCTACAATCTCTCTTTGGGGGATCCTTCTCCTGGCAAGGGTGAATTTGGAGTTGGCTAATATCCCTACTAATCCCTGTTATCACCATATTAATGCTGCTTGTGACTGCTCCATGTATTATCAATTGTCTAACCTGTCTTGTCTCTGCCCAGGTCAACAAACTACAATATGCAGTGCCAGTTCAACAAGGATATGTAAAACTACACCCGACCATGGAAAATATCACTCACCCTTAGATGGACACTGCTGTAAGGACTCTGAGGCTTGAGACTAGCAAGAGAGGGGGAGGCCCAATGCCCCTCACCATCCCAGCTCAGCAGGAAGTAGCCAGAGAGACCTCGACGCCCCTACTCCCAGAGAATTGGGCCTCCCATCTCTTGACGGGGGGATGTTAGGTAGTTAGAATAGGAAAAAGGAGTCCAAAATGGCAGTGGCTAAAAGACAAAGAAAGGAAAAAGCCTGCAAAAATGAAACAAAAGAATATCTGCAGACTGGAGTGAGAACTTCAGTTCTCACACACAAATATACCCTCTTCTTGGCTAGCCCAGTTTGCACAGGGCAGACTCAGGGCAGGGAGGAGACAAGTGTATAAAAGAAGCAAGCCAAGATGGATTGAGGCCTCTCCTTTGGGGTCAGCCCACCTTCATGCCTCAAGGATGTACTTTCCTTTGCTTGCCGAATAAAACTCTGAGCTGTAACCGAGCTGTAACACTGGTCTGCCGTTTCAAATCTTTGCTGTGGCAAGACAGAACTGAGGAAATTTCACACTTCCCAACAAAAAAAACGCAGAATAGACATCATATGCCATCAACATTGCTGGCATTTTCTTTTTTGACCAGGTAACCAGGTATGATGTCATAGTCACAAAATACATGATGATACTTCTGTACAAAGATGGAGTCACAGATGTTCCAGTAACACAATTCAGCAGTAGAGGATTCATGAAAAGCTACTATGAGATCCCAGCAACTTGTCTCAGTTCTATCTTGATAAGCTTTTTAAAATAAATTACTTAAAGCAAAGGTGGCTTTTACAGTTTGCAGATATCTTAAAACTCAATAAAAAAAGGTAAGAAATCAAGATTCAAAACAGTCTTACAGGGAAGAAGTTCAAATCCAACAGGATAAAAGGTATATACTATACATGCTCTGGTCTGAAATATTTAAGTTGACTTGCTATATTTTCCCAGGTTGCTAGAAAGATAACATCATTGTATTTCCTCTAATTTCATCCTCAATCTTTCCAAGGCCTTAAATGGAAAGAAAGTCAAACCACTAAAGGCTGTTTTCTCTAAAAGACTTCACAAATGTTATTTCCAGGAAAATGTTGATACACAGCACAGGATTTCATAAAATGTCACCATTTTCTTAAAAAAGTAATATAGTAAGACTTACATCCATGGTTTTCTTGAATTGTAAGCTCTTTTGTTTATGGGCAGCATCCATTACAAGCTCCGTCTGCAAAGAGAGCACAAGCACTATTAATAAAGATAATTATTAACACCAGTTTATTTTGAGGGCTAAGTGTTTGACATGGCTTACCTCGTTTAGTCCTCACACAACCCAGAAGGGTAGACGTGCTATTTATTATCACTCCCATTTCACAAATAAGGAGAGTGCAACACAGAAAGGCTGAACAATTTGCCTACCTTTGAACCTGGGTGGCCACCAGCCACTACTGAGAATCATGGATCACCTTAGAGTATTCTCATCAGTAAATCTGGAATCAAGAAACTTAGGGTTCAAGTGTTAGTCACTGAGTCACGTCTGACTCTTTGTGACCCTGCCAGGCTCCTCTGTCCATGGAATTCTCCAAGCAAGAAGATTGGAGGGAGTAGCCATTCCCTTCTCCAGGAAATCTTCCTGGCTCAGGGATTGAACCCGGGTCTCCCACACTGTGGGCAGATTTTTTATCATCTGAGCCACCAGGGAAGGCTCGAGTTTCAAATAGGGATTTTTTAAATGTTGCTCATTTTAAAAGGGTTCTTTATTCTGTAAGCCTGCGTCAGCACAGTTAGGAACTCAGAAACATTCACTTCTGTGGCATCTGTCAAAGGCACTCCCATCACAGGCAAGGAGCCCAGGCAGTATGAAGAGAAGAGATGTTTGTGGAACAGCTGACCAGTCCTGCATTGTACACCATCTAATCCAGAAAGGTAAGCTACTTGGTTGAGATCACTTGGGAGCAATTTCTTTGCTGTGGCTGTGACAATACTTTTATTAGTCAAAGCAATGGGACTGATAATAAAAATGCAACTCTCAGACATAACATTGGGGTTCCCTGGTGGCTCAAATGGTAAAGAATCCACCTGCAATGCAGGAGACACAGGTTCAATCCCTGTGCTGGGAAGATTCCCTGGAGAAGGGCATGGCAACCCACTCCAGCATTCTTGCCTGGAGAATCCCCATGGACAGAGGAACCTGAGCTACAGTCCATGGGGTTGCAGAGTCAGACACGACTGAGACTGAGCACAGCCCAGACATAATGGCAGCTCCCACACTATTATGGGCTAAGTGACTTTCATGCATCACGATTGTGAGTACTCATCCCCATCCCCTGGGTAACCTCACCCAAGGTGATATTCTCAGCAAGTAGCAGGGTTGGGATTTGGGCACAGTCAGACTCCCATGTCCTTGTTCCTAATCTTTACCCAAAACTACCATTATCCACATGATAGCCCTCTAAAATCAGATGGGTATATAAAAGCCAAGAAATGCAACAAAATGAGTTATGGCATTGCCCTTGTACAAAATTATATAATGCAAAATAATACTAAGAATATTAAAATATGTCTCTTTCTTCTGGAAAACTAAGTTTTTGTCCGTTACCATAATGCACAAATATGGATGGATTTTCAAGATATCTGGATATAAGTTTTGGGATGGTCTCACTTCAGATATGAACTTTGTAGAATATATGAAACTCCCTTGGGAGAGCCCCCAAGGGCCCCTCTGAGAACGAAGCACCCATCTCCCAGCCCAGCTGAAATGGAAGGACCAGGAGGTAACTAGGTTAAGGCTCCAAAGAAACGAAGTACAGAAACGTGACCCCATGGGGAAAGACTCACAGGCAGATCCCTGCCATTGCAGACAGAGAGCTGTGTGGCTCATGTGAGCACCTGTGTGCCTCTGTGACGAGGGCAGAGGACAAGAAACATTCATAATGTTTCTTGATTTCCCAGGCTCCACAGAGCAGATCAGTTAGCAATGCTGGTCTGTCCATGGTCCTTTCTAGTCCAAATTTACACAGTGCCATTCTTTCAGTTCAGGAGATGTTATTATTTTATAGTTTATGGCCCAAGCCAGGCCTCCTTATCTCCAAGTTCTACGTAACACCCAGCATCATGCACCTCTCATGTGGCTACAAAGTTCTATCATACTTCATGCCACTCTTCTCTCTGGCTTCAAAGATTCCTATATTTGTATATCAGCAGGATCTTAGCAGCAGTCTAGCTCTAACCTAACTGGTGTGATTCCTGGAGCCCACAGAGTGCTATAGCTCAAGACCACTCAGTGACACCCAGTCCAGCTCTGTCTGCTACCACCTTGATTCAAGTCTCCTCATGTCCACACTCACTTGTAAGGTGGCCTTTTCATGGTAACCCCAGTATGTCACGAGTCCTCTTTCAGGACTTATATAGCATGCAAGATCTTAGTTCCCCAACTAGGGATCAAACCTGCGCCCCATGCAGTGGAAGCACAGAACCTTAACCACTGGACCACCAGGGAGCCTCTTCCAGGGCTCCTTACGGATGTTTTTCTTCTAGACTCATTCTTTCTGTTTAGACTGACTCTAGTGGAAATTTGATTATGTTTTATCAGTAACACAAAATAGCACAAAGCCACAGCCCTGCAAGCTATCAAGTGGGGAGAGGCAAGAGGAAGGGGAAAAGGAAGGAGAGATGTGTAATAATGGCCTGCAGTAAATTGCTGGCTGAGCTGCTGAATGGTCTGTTTGTCTGTTTACCTACACTCAGACTATACTCTGAAAACTGGAAGTGACAACCTATGTGACCAAGGAGGTTCCCTTCTTCGGAGCTTGCTCTCGACACAGGGCCTTCTGCCACGATCATCCTTGTCTTAGTTGAGACAGTAAAGCATAATGTAGGCACCAGAGGACAGAGTGATTGACCACGTGCTTCCTTTGTTCGGCTTAGGATGCTCTGGGCTGGGAAAGCACCTCAGCACCTAAAATGTCAAACCTCCTGAGCGTGGCTCCAAAGATCCCTCCCTGCCTGCCGCCTCCAGGGTTGAGAATGTTCTTTCTCTCTGCCCTCACTCATACCATCTTTCACTCTGTTGGCTTTAGCTTCAAGGTCACTGCCTCCAGGAGGCTCCCCAGACCTACCAGTTAGGTTAGGTGTGCCCACTGCAGGTTCGGCTGGCAGCTTCACTTCCTTTTAAGGCTCATTCCACTGACATGATTACTGTCACATCAGTCTCTCTGGCCAAGCTCTATGCTCTGGGGGAGGGACAGCCACGGCCGCATTTGTCACCACCCTCAGAAAACTAGTTCTATAAGCTGCTGCTGCTGCTAAGTCGTATCAGTCATGTCCGACTCTGTGCGACCCCATAGACGGCAGCCCACCAGGTTCCCCCGTCCCTGGGATTCTCCAGGCAAGAACACTGGAGTGGGTTGCCATTTCCTTCTCCAATGCATGAAAGTGAAAAGTGAAAAGGAAGTCATTCAGTTGTGTCCAACTCTTCGCGACCCATGGACTGCAGCCTTCCAGGCTCCTCCGTCCATGGGATTTTCCAGGCAAGAGTGCTGGAGTGGGTTTCCATTGCTTTCTCCTAGTTCTATAAGCTAGTTCACTGAAAAGTTCTACCAGCCATACCTCCCCTGCCCCAGTTCACTAAAAGAAACCAACTGATCGATTTCCTTGATAAACAGAAATGGCTTAATTTCCAAGAAGTGAGAGACCAACGCGTGCAGGGTTTGACCAGTAGAAATGAGAAGTTAACATTGACACATATTCTCCAAGATTTTTTTTCAAAGTATCTAAATACAGAAGTGGAACAACCCATAGCTCATTGTGATACAAGTAACTGTAAATTTATGAATAAGCTTTGGACTTGGCAAAGAAAGCTCAGAAGCTGTTTTCCTGCTGTTGAGAGCATACAATGTGGGGAACTTTGATGACAGCAGTGGAATGAGCCCAGGCTCCACTGTTGCTTAAGAGAATTCAAAATAGTTCCAGCTGTGAGAACTTGGTCTTTGTAACTTGCTAGGAAGGGAAGTTTCAGAAGCCTTGCAAAATTAACAAAACTCTCCCTGAAACCAAGGGCACTTAAGACTGTGAGGAAACGAGTCTCTTCTCTTAGTGGAAATCATGTGTGCACAGACCCTGGCTGTCAAAGGCTGAAAAATTGTAAACCCTTTGGAGAACAGGCAGGGTTTGCAATGGCAGACAAAAAGAGTCTGAAAATCCAATAGATAGATGGGTGTAATACACATATACTTTGGGCCAGATGTGCCCCTCAAACCCGATACATGAACCTTGGATTTGTCTGAAAACACCCGACATAGTGTTCCTTAATTGTTAGTTTCTGCCCTTCCTTCCAAGAAGAGGCACAGCTGTCAGAGCAGCTTACGAAATGACAGTATATGGAAGGTAGTCAGGCTCTTAAGATGCCTCCACCCACTCCAAATGTCAAGCGGCCACAAGGGAGGTTGGAATTAGACTCTGATTTAGAACCACAGGCAAAGTTGCTGGGATTGAGGCATGGGTAAAATCAGCTGTTAACTGGATATACACACTGCGGACAATGACTTCCAGAGAGTAAAGGGCCAGGATGAAGAAAGGTCGCCAAGAAGTCCATGCAGAGCTGTCTGGAGAGACCTGGGTGGGCGTGTTCAAGTGCTACATAGGGAAGAGTTTATGTCTCACATGAAGTTCATGCCAACCTTGGAGACCAGATATTAAAGGAAAGTTCTGTGGGGACTTCCTTGGTGGCACAGTGGATAAGAATCCGCCCGCCTATGCAGGGACACAGGTTCGATACCTGGTCTGGGAAGATTCCTTGTGCCTTGGAGCAACTAAGCCCACGCACCACAAGTACTGAGCCTGCGCCCTAGAGCACTCGAGCTGTAACTACTGAGCCTGCACCCTAGAGCCCTCGAGCTGCAACTACTGAGCCTGCGCCCTAGAGCTTCTGCTCGACAACAAGAGACGCCACGGCCATGGGAAGCCCATGCAACACAACTAGAGAAAAGCCCCTGCGGCGACAAAGACTCAGCACAGCCCAAAAAAACAAAGCTTTTAGGACCAAAACAGAAGGGAGACAGAACAGAGGCTGGTCTCGTCTAAGCAACACTTTAATATAAATCTGCACTTCTTGTCTTGATCCTTGTAACTTCCTAAATGTTTGCCAATTTTATTAACTCTTGTTCACTCCCACCTCCTGCCACATAATTGCCCAGAATATATTCCATCAAGGAAAAGGAGCCTGTATAACATCCGTTTTGAAGCCAAAAGGACTTGAATTTCGCCGGACCTCTGTATCCCTATTTGTAAAATAGGGCGGTTGGACTACATTCTGGTCTCCAGGGAGAACTGAGTCCCCTCCACTTCTTACCCATCCGTATCGCCTTGACCAGGAGGAGGAATGTGAACTGAAAATCCACCACCTTGGATGTGCTAGACCCTTATGAAAACAGGGCTTCCCCTTTCCAGTCATAGTTTAAACAGTGGCAGCAGATAGAAAAAGAACAAGAAAGCAAGCTGGACCTCTGATTCTCACAACAAGTTAAAAAAGAACTGCCCTAGCATGTAAATGGGCACAGAGGCATCCCTGTCTAGACTGAGTGCCCACATGGTTCCCGATAAATAATCTCATAGGTTAAAAGATTAAAAGACGAGTGTGCGCGCTGGAGATTGGGAGCTGAGCTAAGTTCAGTGAGAAAACAAGCCTGGAGTTTTCTGCTGGAAGAAAGGCAACATCTTAATACATGTAAGATATAACACATAAACCCAACCCAACCACATAAACCATGTAACACATAAATCTAACCTTTTTTTGCAGTAACTTTTGCTTTTCCCGGAATTCTTCAATCTTCCTGGCTTCTTCTCTGAGAGTCTGGGCAAGGTGAATGTGACTTTGTGCCACATTGTCTACTTCTGCAAAAAGAATTAAAAAAAAAAAAACCCTACATGTCTGAATTCAAATCAAAGAAACCATATAAAAAGTTAAAATACAGACAGAATTCTTGGGCACGCGGTAAAGTTAACCTGCTTCACTTGGTCACCAACATTTATTAAGCCCCTCCACATACCCAGCATTGCCCTGACCACTACAACCAAGCCAGCAAACCTTTAGTTTAGCTTTCCACCACTAGCTGCACTAACCTAGTGTGTACCCAAGGCAGGGGAGAAGCTCATGGAGCTTGCATGCTAGCGCACATTACTAAACCCACTGCAATTTCAAATTCAATCCTATTTCTCAGTACATGACTCTAAGGTTCTTCCCATCTCTAACATCTCATGAGCCTGTAAGAAATTTCTCTCTGGATAGAATGATTATTGGTATTTCCCCCTTTATTTTCTGAGACCTTTGTAAAGAGCATGACTTACCTTTCTAATAAAAAAACTGAAATTTTTATTTTTCTTGTTCCAAGGATACAAATTATAGATGGCATTAAAGATAGAAAGATTAACAGATATGACCTAAGAAAAAATTTTAAACTTGTGTGTGTCAAAATAATTTAGAATAAGGTTAGAAGAGACATAAAAAACTAGAAAAAAAATTGCAATTTACACAACAGAGTAAATAGCTATATTAAAAGAACTTCAAATCAAAATAAATATATATATTCCAGGGTTTTAAAATGGTTAAAGAGCATGAAATTTTTAAAAAGATTGGCAAAAATGGCCCAGTTAACATTTGAAAACATATTCAGCCTTAAAACCACTGAAAAAAAAACACAAAATTTTTAAAATTCAGAAATATATCACTTTTTATCCTTCAGTTTGGAAAAAAAGTGTTAAAGTTCGAACATTCTTGGTATTGGCAAGCGCGGAAAAAAAAACAGTACTGTGGGTGGGGGGAAATTTACCACTTTTCAAGAAACAATGTGGCATTTTGTAGAATAAAAAATGTTAATATAAGAATGAGGCAGATCTATATGAAATGAAATGGAAAGATATCTAGCACCACTCAACTAGCTACAGAAACATGTTAAGCACATAGTGTGCCATGTTAAAGTCCTTAGCTTGGAGGCATTAAGAACAGAAAATTTAGACTCTGAGTCACAGGCCCAGGGAATGCTAGAAATGGACAGGACCCCCTGAAGACCAGTGCCAGGGCCTCACCCTGGATTCCCAGTGTGAGAACCACTGCCTGAAATGAGTCAGACGCACATCATGAAGTGCGGGTGTAGACAGTTCTCCAACTCATTCCAACTCTGAAGGGCTATTTATCACCAAGTTGCTCTATTTTTTTTTAAAACCAGTATGAGCTGTTCAAGTTAAAACGCAGCTGTGATGACAAACACAGAGCTCACCAAGGACAGCAAATGCATTTTTAAGGAATCACTTACGCTGCTTGAAGACTTCAAGGGCTCGCTTCAGGGTGCTAAAAAAAAATAAAAGCACATGTGTAGCTTCAGTTCTGAAAATTGGCTGTACAACCTTACTATAATGCCACTGCATGTTTCTCCCAGCCCACATCTTAACTGATAGACTGTGATCTGATCTTTGCCCATGAGCTTGAGAAGACAACAAAAGATCAATGCTTCTTCAGTCCAGTTTCCTCTCTATTGCCCCCCAGTCCCAGGCCCAAGCATCATAAATGCTTTACTGTTCATCTGGGGGGAGCCAGATGCCAAAATTCTTTATGCTTCATTGTCCCCAAGGATGATATAGGAGTTATGATCCATTTCTCATAAGGATACAAAATATTCTTTAAAGTATGATAATTAGAAATATGGATGTTGTTTTTGTTGTTCAGTTGCTAAGTCATGTCCGACTCTTTGCAACCCCATGGGCTGCAGCACGCCAGGCTTCCCTGTCTTTCTCTGTCTTCCAGAGTTTGCTCAGATTCACATCCATTGAGCTGGTGAAGCTATCTAACCATCTCATCCTCTGTTGCCCTCTTCTCCATTTGCTTCAGTCTTTCCCAGCACTAGGGTCTTTGCCAACGAGTTGGCTCTTTGCATCAGGTGGCCAAAGTATTGGAGTTTCAGCATCAGTCCTTCCAATGAATATTCAGGGTTGATTTCCTTTAGGATTGACTGGTTTGATCTCCTTGCAGTCCAAGGGACTCTCAAGAGTCTTCTCCAGCATCACAGTTTGAAAGCATCAATTCTTCAGCATTCTTTATGGTCCAGCTCTCACATCCATACGTGACTACTGGAAAAACCATAGCTTTGACTAGAAAGACCTTTGTCGGCAAAGTGATGTCTCTGCTTTTAAATACAGTGTCTCAGTTTGTAATAGCTTTCCTTCCAAGGAGCAAGCATCTTTTAAGTTCATGGCCTTTATTTCATCCACGGTGAAATAAAATCTGTCACTGCTTCCACTTTTTCCCCTTCTATTTGCCATGAAATAATGGGACCAGATGCCATGATCTTAGTTTTTTGAATGTTGAGTTTTAAGCCAGTTTTTCCACTCTCCTCTTTCACTCTCATCAAGAGGCCCTTTAATTCCTCTTCACTTTCTGGCATAGTGTCATCTGCATGTCTGAGGCTGCTGATATTTCTCCCAGTAATCTTGATTCCAGCTTGTGATTCATCCAGCCCCAAATATGGATAAAAGCCAATAAAAGAGGGATTCAAACTATGATTCCCAACCACTTCCTTTTTCGTCCATTCTTCAGTCCTCATATGCTTATCGCACATAAACTACGGGCCGGGCATGCTGTCAGATGTTGGTGATTCAGTGGTGCAAGACAGACATGGCCATAGACTTCAGAGTCTCAACGGAAGAGACAGTCGTGAACACAGTGTTCTATCACAGAAGAACGAACTACCACAGATTCAGCAGCTTAAAACAAGACACATTTCTTACTTCACAGTTTCTGTGGGGAAGACCATGACTCATTGTTCATACCTTCTCTCAGTCTCCTCCCTTCTCTCCCGCATAACCCACGGCTCCTCCTCCCTTATAGCTCCGCTTGCCCGTGGTTTTAGTTCTTCCCGTCCTACACTTCCTTAACAAGCTTCCTTTTGAGGTGAAGTGGCTCTCGGGTTTCTCTTGCTCATCGCCACCCTCACGAATGCAGACCTCCCTGGGATCACTCCAGCCACTCAAGAAGAAATGGGACTAAGTGAAGTCATGGTCCCAGCCCCTAAGCCACAACAGCGTAGGATCATGGATTGTATTCTACACATATACATGTAGGTAGCAAGTTCTGCTATTTTACAAACTAAAAAGCCTTGTATCTTTCAGCTGGCCTCTTCTTTTTTTTTTTTTTTTTTTCCCCTTCTTTTTAACTACACCTCATTTTTCCCATTCTGTTTATTTATCCTCAAACAAAAAGTCCTTATGTCTCCCTGCCTTTTCTCATATAAACATTCCCAATTATTACCAACACATCAAGCAGAAAAACATTAACTGCACAGTCTCTGTACACTTTCCCTGCCTTATGATACAATTTCTCAAGGAAAATGCACTAGAAAGTGTCCATATCTAAACAAACGCACAACTGGTCCAGGTAAGATGCATGAGCCTCACTCAAGAGCAGATTTATGACCGGAATTGGTGAGAGAGAAAGCTGGTCTTGGCCTCAGATAGAACTGGAAGTCTTTCCCCACAATGAGCTGTGGAGCTGGAAAGTGACAGAGATGAAGTCTGTTCAGAGTCTAAAATTTTTCCCCCACCCTAAGTGACTGGTTAAAAGGCCACTAAAAGAGCAGCCCAAACTCTCTTTAGTTTCTCATCAGCTTTGTTGTCCCACAACATCACTTCATTGCTGCTCCCGCGTTTACTTGGTGACGACAATCCGAGGATTGAATGTGAACCTTGGGGATGGTGTTCTCACAATGTCCCTGCCCCCTCCTCCCAGGTGTTCTCCTTAACTGCGGGAAGAGAAAATATCCTGCCACTCTTACAAACACTCTGGCCTTAAACCCTAAAAGGGACCACCAGAAGCTACGAAGTCTCTCAAAGTGGTCAATGAGGTGGAAAAAATCCTACCTAGGCCCTGAACAAGCAAAGTCATGCACGTTCATTGAGGGCATCTTCCTAAAGAGCATCCTGGAGGTCACAAAACCAGAAGTACCTGAACAGCCTTTCACTTCAACCTTGGAATCATAGTCCTCAGGTCTCATATCCTATTCACGTTCCTCTCTGAGAAATTCTTAGAAGAAAAACTGACGAGCTTTTTTCACAGAAGAGATTAGTGCTAGAGTCTCTTGAAAAGTTTACCAAGTGATAAATCAAACATGCAAGAATATAAGAAATACCACTTTACATCAGACTTATTCTGCTAAATATGTTTTCCAAGCAATACTATGTGAGAGAACATGGCTATTTTCCCTCACATCACCTAAAAACTTTTTGGATATCTTTCCAAATGACTTATGCTTTCTTTATGATAAACAAGGCTTTAGATCCACTGACCCACTAATCTTCCTTGAAACTACAGAAACTGTCCTTCAATGACAATGAAACTTACCCAACCCTAATACTATGTAGGTCTGACATGTGAATATAGAAATGTTTTACATATTCAAAAACATGAAGCTAAATCATGCAAGAAACAAATAATCCTTAACATTTAAAACAAATAAGCTTAACTGTATATGAAACTGCTTACATAATCACACAGAGAAAATAGTATTTTAAGTGACCTTAGAAAACAATATTCTTAGTGGTATACAAGGTCAAGAGGAACTGCAAGAGGAACTGCGAAAAGCACGGCAAAGAAATGTTTCATTCAGAAGTTTCGTTGTTAGTAGCTGTATTAATATCATTTTGAAACATTTTGATATATATTGTCATAGAAAGCCAATAATTATGCTAACATTGTCAGGAACCAAGATTTTCTATATAAGAGGAAATAAATATAAATAAGTTTTGAATTATAAATTAAATTGGAATTAGACACATCAATATGAACTCAAGCTTCTAAAATCTGTCCCCTGGGACGTCCCCACTAATCCAGCCGTTAAGAATATGTCTTGCAGTGCAGGGGTCATGGGTTCAACCCCTGGTTGGGGAACGAAGATCCCACATACCAGGGAGCAACTAAGTCATGCAGCACAACTAGGGAGTCTGCTGGCTGCAACTAAAACCCAAGATGGCAAAATAAATAAATAAACAAAATAAAATCTGTCCCCTGAAAGAGCCTAGAAACGGTGACATCTCTGTGACAATGACCGACGCCAGAACTCAGAGTTTCACCAATAAATATGGCTAATTACTAGGAAAACTTGGAGAAATCCTTAGTAAAATCTAGTTGACTCCAGATTTAAATTCATAAAAAATTACATTAAGAAAATATGATGAGTATGAATAATTGTTAAATTTAAGTGATGGATTCGCAGCCATTCGTTATGTTTGCTTTTTACTTTTCAGTGTGTTTTTACATTTAAAACATCAGAAATATAAATTATATAATCAACAAATAAATTCTCCATGTACTAATGTCCTATGTCTGAGGGTAACATGTATTTTAAGGCCTGCAGCGTGCGCAGTCGCTCAGTTAGGTCCGACTCTTTGTGACCCCATGGACTGTAGCTCGCCAGGCTTCTCTGTCCATGGGATTCTCCAGGCACGAATACTGGAGTGGGTTGCCCTTTCCTTCTCCAGGGGATCTTCCTGACCCAGGGATCGAACCAGAGTCTCCTGCATGGGCAGGCAGATTCTTTATCACTGAGCCACAAATGCAACGGCCCCTTTTTAAGCCTTATGTAACTATTACTACTTTAAATATCTCCCAGTGTTTTCCTCCTCCTCAGTAATCCAGTACTTTGCAATCTGGGATGAGTGGGTGTGCGGGTGTCGGTGTATGTGTCTTAGGATCAAGAGAAGAGAAAGGGAAGGGCAATGTCTTGTCTGCCTCCAACTATTGCTTCTGAGAGGACACAGACCTCAGGGCAGGTTTGCTGCTGTCTACAGCACAAAGCAGTGCTCACAACAGCGTGAGGTACGATTTCATCTGCAGAGATCTGCAAAGGTCTGCCTAAACTATTTCCCCCAAGTCTCCCTCCGTATGCTACCTTACGGAAGGAATCTAGAAATTTCCATGTGCATAGGACTGGCTACATAATTTGCGAGGCCCACTGCAAAACAAAAATGTGCCATTCTTTGTTTATAAATCACTAAGAATTTCAAATAGTGACAGCAAAGAGTAAGAATCCTCCTGATAATGAAGGAAATGCAAGAGATATGGGTTCAATCCCTGAGTCGGGAGGATCCCCTGGAGAAGAAAAGGGCTACCTACTCCAGTATTCTTGCCTGGAGAATCCCACGGACAGAGGAGCCTGGCAGGCTACAGTCCGTGGGGTTGCACAGAATCAGACATGACTGGTGATGGAGCACATATCAGCACAAAGAGTATGAAACCAGTGCTGAAGCTGATCTGCATTTGCGATCCCATATGACTGCTCAAGTCAGCCTTGCACATGAGGGACTGTGTTCCCAAAGTAGGCACCATGTCTGGACATCTCTGTATCCTCAAGAGTGTTCAATGAATGATGGAAGAATGAATAATCCAGGTACAGAATCCTCACATCAATGGTGAGAACTATGAAATGATGCAAAGACAGTCTCTCGTAACTATTACAAACTATGTGTTTCAAATAACGTATACACATATACAAATACATATATAAAACAATAATACACTCTACTGAATTTCTAGCATAAAATTATGTATTCAGTTCAATTCAGTTCAGTCGCTCAGTCATGTCCAACTCTTTGCGACCCCATGAATAGCAGTACACCAGGCCTCCCTGTCCATCACCAACTCCTGGAGTTCACTCTGACTCACGTCCATCGAGTCAGTGATGCCATCTAGCCATCTCATCCTCTGTCGTCCCCTTCTCCTCCTGCCCACAATCCCTCCCAGCATCAGAGTCTTTTCCAGTGAGTCAACTCTTCACATGAGGTGGCCAAAGTACTGGAGTTTCAGCTTTAGCATCATTCTTCCAAAGAAACCCCAGGGCTGATCTCCTTCAGAATGGACTGGTTGGATCTCCTTGCAGTTCAAGGGACTCTCAAGAGTCTTCTCCAACACCACAGTTCAAAAGCATCAATTCTTCGGCGCCCAGCCTTCTTCACAGTCCAACTTTCACATCCATACATGACCACAGGAAAAACCATAGTCTTGACTAGACGGACCTTAGCCGGCAAAGTAATGTCACTGCTTTTGAATATGCTGTCTAGGTTGGTCATAACTTTTCTTCCAAGGAGTAAGCATCTTTTAATTTCATGGCTGCAGTCACCATCTGCAGTGATTTTGGAGCCCCAAAAGATAAAGTCTGACACTGTTTCCACTGTTTCCCCATCTATTTCCCATGAAGTGATGGGACCGGATGCCATGATCTTCGTTTTCTGAATGTGGAGCTTCAAGCCAGCTTTTTCACTCTCCTCTTTCACTTTCATCAAGAGGCTTTTTAGTTCCTCTTCACTTTCTGCAAGAAGGGTGGTGTCATCTGCATATCTGAGGTTATTGATATTTCTCCTGGCAATCTTGATTCCAGCTTGTGTTTCTTCCAGTCCAACGTTTCTCATGATGTACTCTGCATAGAAGTTAAATAAGCAGGGTGACAATATACAGACTTGACGTACTCCTTTTCCTATTTGAAACCAGTCTGTTGTTCCACGTCCAGTTCTAACTGTTGCTTCCTGACCTGCATACAGATTTCTCAAGAGGCAGGTCAGGTGGTCTGTATTCCCATCTCTTTCAGAATTTTCCACAGTTTATTATAAAAAGTATACACAGAAAAGGACTTCAAGGAAAACTTAGAAAATATTAGTAATGAGTTATGGCTTCATAGTTCATTTTAGATTTCCTTCTGTATTTCTATTTTTCACAACTAGAAATAAGAAAAAAAGTAAACATTTTTTTCACCCAACACATTTCACCCTACTGGCCAGGTCTGTCTGATGAAGTGACGGGGCTCCTGAGTGGTATCAGACAACCTGGAAACCAGAAAGAAACGTGGCACCTACTTGGTCTCAGACTGTCCACATGGCTTCTTCCTAGCGAGGCTGAGCAGATCTTTGCCATATCTCTCTTCAATTGATGCCCTAAGGAAAACAGGAGAGAGAGTTCTGAGTCCTTCTCAGGGCTGATTCTTATTTATGACACATGGCACCTCCCTTGAAGGCAAAATTGCATCTTTAACACAGAAGTTCACAATTCTCTAAAATGTGAAACTCCTACTACAGAACCAGGAAGAATTGTAAAAGACCAGTGACCTCCATCTCTATGGTGTTCTTCTCCAGCAAAAAGTCTATAGCATGAATAATTAAGGCCAAACCAAGTACAGTCCCTTGACCAGCACAGATTACTACATTACAGACTAATTTTCAAAACTCTGATCCAAAAAGATATATGTGTGTGTATATATATATATATGTTTATAGTCTACACAAATCTATACAGATATGAAATGTATACATTTTAATTGGAGTAAAAGATATTTCCGTCAAATGCTGCACTCCTTAGGCCTACCCCTCCCATCTTCTCTATGAGTATCCTTTTACCAACCTAAGAGGTCTCCTGCATTGCAGGCAGATTCTTTACTGCCTGAGCCACCAGGGAAGCCCCATAGGGTTCTCCTTTTTATTGTCTCCATAGTTCTGCTTTTTCCAGAAGGTCATGTAGTTGGAATCACATGGTATGTAGCTTTTTCAGACTGACTTCTTTTACCTAGCAATATGCTTTTAAGATTCTCTCACGTCCTTCTGTGGCTGGATAGCCCATTTCTTCTTATTGATGAATGATATTCCATTGTAAGAGTGTACTACAGTTTATTTGTTCACCTATTGAAGGACATCTTATGTTGTGAAAATTGCTCAATCGTGTGCATCTCTTTGTGGCCACACGGGCCCTGGAAGGGGTCTGCCTTCCTGCAACAAATGGCGACTCTGGTGGGACTCTTCTTTGCTGAGACTGACATCCTGACCACTCGATGTACTCAGGGGCCAGCTTGCCTGCCAATGGACCAAACCCAGCGGCCGCTACTGGGACCCTTTTGTCCCTGGTCTCCTCGTGACGTGGACAACTGGCTAGAGTGCCCCGACCGGTAAGGAACAAGAGACTTTATTGACCCCTCTCCCCTTCCCTCTCTCTTTCCTCTCCTTAACCCTTCCTATTGTTCCGTGTTTTTCTAGTCCCCTGGTCCTGGACGCAGGAATCTGGTCGAAGGGCCCTCAGCCTGAGCTGAGGATTGGAGACTGATCACCTCCTCTTGGCAGAGAACTCGAATTCTGGTTCTGGCCTGGTCTGATTTCTGGTAGGGTCGAGTTCCAGTCCTCCCTTCTCTGGAGGCCCAGGGTCAAGTCCCATAACGCCTGGGTATCTGTAGGTGGCAAGAGACGTCTGTAAGGCCACCCCTTTCAACCCCCTCCTCCCACCTCCTCCCCTTTCTTCTTTCAACCTGGCTTCCTTTCTCTTGAAATCTTTGATGTTAGTACTCGGATCTGAAGTTCTGTGTCTCTATAGGAGGTTTTCTGAGAGACTGTATTCTTGTATTTAAGGGCTTCCCTGGTGGTGCGGAGGTTAAAGCGTCTGCCTACAATGTGGGAGACCTGGGTTCAATCCCTGGGTCGGGAAGATCCCCTGGAGAAGGAAATGGCAACCCACTCCAGTATTCTTGCCTGGAGAATCCCATGGATGGAGGAGCTTGGTGGGCTACAGTCCACGGGTTGCAAAGAGTCAGACACGACTGAGCGACTTCACTTTCACTATGTGTGAAAGTTGCTCAGTCGTGTCCACCTCTTTGTGGCCACAAGAGCTATACAGTCCACGGAATTCTCTAGGCTAGAATACTAGAGTAGGTAGCCTTCCCCTTCTCCAGGGGATCTTCCCAACCCAGGAATCAAACCCAGGTCTCCCGCATTGTGGGCAGATTCTTTACCAGCTGAGCCACAAGGGAAGCCCTTAGAGTTCTCTGTTCATGGTCAATTCAAGTATGTAGCTAAACTGTACCAAGGAGATGAGAACTTCACAATAGAAACCCTGCAGTCACATGTCTCACATTGTTGCTTGGTGTGGTATTATGAGTCTGTCTAAAGCACAAAATATCCCCTTTCCCCCTTTCCTGCTCCCCACGGCCTCTGTCACCATTTCCACTTTGGTCCCAGCCCCAGTTTTATCTAAATCCCACTATCAAGTTATGGACCTTTAGGTTCATATATCCCAGTTAAAAAAAATTTTTTTAAGTATAATATGCATACATTCTCATGGCATAAGATTCAAACAACACAAAGTCTTATGAAATAAAACACAAACGCCTCCCTTCACGCTCTCCCCCAACCCCACACCCCTGCCCAGGAGGAGCCACTGCTGAGACTGCTATGTATCCTCCCAGTCCTTTCTCTGCATTTCCATAGCCATCTCTCACTAACACACAGCTTTCATAGTTACATAGCTGAGGTCACTCTATTACTTGCTGTTCTGTTTTCACCTAGTAATAGATCGGTCACATAGATCTTTCTTTATCAGTACACACCAACTACCGTGTTCATAATTAGGCGTTTCCCACAGTTCAAGGTCACCCTAATTGCTTTGCTTTTCACTACTGCCAAGAAGAGTTAAATGAACATCCTCAGGCAGATATTCACGGGCATCTCTGAGAATGTTTCTCTAGCTAAGCTAGGACTTCTGAGAACGTGGATTTACTAGATCAGAAGAATATATCTTTTTTTTTTTTACATTATATTTTCTTTTCTTTATTTTTTTTTCTTTGTAAAAATTTTAGTGAAGTACAACTGATTTACAAAGTTGTTAATTTGTGCTGTACAGCAGTGACTCAATTATACATATATAAATTCTTATTCTTTTCCACTATGGTCTTGCCACAAGATGTTAAGAATATATCTTTTAAATGCTGGAAAACAGTGTTGAACTGCTCTCCAAAAGAGCCTTCTCAATTTATATTTTCACCAAAAGTGTGCAAGCACTCCATTCCCAAAAACCCTCCCCAACACTGTATATTATCAGTCATCACTAGTCTTTAGTCAGAGAGGTTTAAAAAAAAGTTCTCATTTAAATTTACTTTTCCTTGATTTCAGTGATTATGCATTTTATATATTTATTTCTATATGTTATTTTATGAGTTACATGGGCATATCACCCCAATTTTTTAACTGAACATTTTACTTTTTTCCTATTATTTTGTAGTTCTTCATATATTATGCATCTCAATTTTTATTCTTACATGTTATATAGTTTCTCCCACTCTCATCTGTCTTTTCTAAATAATCTTATCCATTTTATTAAAATGATACATGCTCATTGTTCAAAAATGAGCAAAAAGAAAAATACAAAGAAGAAAGCAACAAACTGTCCAAAATCCACCAACTAAAAATAATTAGTATTAACATTCGGTGATGATGGTAATGGGTATTTCTTTACACAGATATGCAGGCAGGATGGATGGACAGATAGGCATGAGTAATTTTAAAAGAATGAGACTATATTCTATCAGTTCAGTTCAGTTGCTCAGTCATGTCCAACTCTTTGCAGCCCCATGGACTGCAGCACTCCAGGCTTCCCTGTCCATCACCAACTCCCGGAGCTTACTCAAACTCATGTCCATTGAGTCAGTGATGCCATCCAACCATCTCACCCTCTGTCATGCCCTTCTCTTCTCGCCTTCAATCTTTCCCACCATCAGGGTCTTTTCCAAGGAGTCAGTTCTTACCAGGTACCCAAAGTATTGGAGTTTCAGCTTCAACATCAGTCCTTCCAATGAATATTCAGGATTGATTTCCTTTAGGACTGACTGGTTTGACCTCCTTGCAGTCCAAGGGACTCTCAAGGGTCTTCTCCAACACCACAGTTCAAAAGCATCAATTCTAAAAGCTATATTCTATACATTATTTAAAAACAAAGTACTGGGACTTTCGTCGTGGTCCAGTGGTTAAGAATTTGTCTTCCAATGCAGGGCATATGGGTACAATCCCTGCTCAGGGAACTAAGATCCCACATGGTGCGGGACAACTGAGCGTGTATGCCGCTTCTACGGAGCCCCACGCACCTCAACTAGAGAGGCTGCAGGCCGTAACTACTGAGCCTGCGCACACTCGAGTCCATGTTGCGCCACAGGAGATGCCCTCGCACACTGCAGCTAGTAGAAAGCCCATGCACCACCACAAAGACCCAGCACAGCAAAAATTTTAAAAATAAATAACATAATATAAAAATAAGGTATTAAGCCTAATTTTAGCTACATTTCACAGAAGAAAAGGAAACTGAAAGGAAGCTGAAGGAATTGCTGGATTTCAAACGAGTGTTTCTCTAGCACAGAAAAAATTAATTCCTAAAAGACCCTTCCAAAGTTAAAAAGGAGTTTATGAAAATAATTAAGGGGATGGAGACATTAAAATGTTTTAATGATCTATTTCAGCGTCAGTTTCAGACACTTGACAGCCTGTGGTGAAAGGATTAGCACTATTGTACCTCCATCTCCTCCTGAATAATTTCACATTATTTTTACTTAATTTGTGTCTATAACACACTCTTCTCCAATCATAATTCCCTTAGTTGTTTAGTCTTAACTCTATTAAAATAAATGCGATGCTGATGACCAGTCCTGTTACCATAGCTTTTCCATCCCTAAGATTTGTCTTCTGGTTCATTTCTTGGTTGGCTGGATTTCATCAATTCATGATCTTTTACCAAAATGGCTCAGAAGGGAGGGCATCAGTTTTTCCTGAGTTCTTTCATATTTGAGGCCATCTACCTATGGCCTTCATATTTGAGGTTATTATTTTTTATTGAAGCACAGATGATCTACCATGTTGTATCAGTTTCAGGCATACAGCAAAGTGATTTAGTTATACGTCCACCTATATATTATTTCGCAGATTCTTTTCCATTACAGGTTATTACAAGATACTGAATATAGTTCCCTGTGCTAAATAGGAGGTGACTATTGTTTATCTATTCCATAAGTAGTAATACATAACTATTAACCTCATACTTCCAATTTATCTTCTTCCCTGCCTTTTCCCCACCTTTCTATTTCAGTAACCTTAAGTTTGTTTTCTACGTCTATGAGTCTGTTTCTATCTTGTAAATAGGTTCATTCGTATCATATTTTTTAGATTCCACATGTAAGTGATATCAGAATATTCGTCTTTCTCTGTCTTACTTCACTTACTGTGATAATCTCTAGGTCCATCCATGTGGCTGCAAAAGGCATGATTTCATTCTTTTTTATGGCTGAGTGGTATTCTGTTGTGTGTGTGTACCATATGTTCTTGATTCATTCATGTATCAAAGAACATTTAGGTTGCTTCCATGTCTTGGCTATTGTAAATTGTGCTGCGATGAACCCTGGGGTGCATGTATCTTTTCAAATTAGAGTTTTCATCTTTTCCGGATATATGCTCAGGAATGGGATTACTGGATCATATAGTATTTTTAGATTTTTAAGGAATCTCCATACGTCAAGGCTGTATATTGTCACTCTGCTTATTTAACTTATATGCACAGTACATCATGAGAAACGCTGGGCTGGAAGAAGTACAAGCTGGAATCAAGATTGCCGGGAGAAATATCAATAACCTCAGATATGCAGATGACACCACCCTTATGGCAGAAGGTGAAAAGGAACTGAAAAGCCTCTTGATAAAAAGTGAAAGAGGAGAGTGAAAAAGTTGGCTGAAAGCTCAACATTCAGAAAACAAAGATCGTGGCATCCAGTCCCATCACTTCATGGGAAATAGATGGGGAAACAGTGGAAACAGTGTCAGACTTTATCTTTTTGAGCTCCAAAATCACTGCAGATGGTGACTGCAGCCATGAAATTAAAAGATGCTTACTCCTTGGAAGAAAAGTTATGACCAACCTAAATACCATATTCAAAAGCAGAGACATTACTTTGCCAACAAAGGTTCATTTAGTCAAGGCTATGGTTTTTCCTGTGGTCATGTATGGATGTGAGAGTTGGACTGTGAAGAAAGCTGAGCCCCAAAGAATTGATGCTTTTGAACTGTGGTGTTGGAGAAGACTCTTGAGAGTCCCTTGGACTGCAAGGAGATCCAACCAGTCCATTCTGAAGGAGATCAGCCCTGGGATTTCTTTGGAAGGTAGTTTGGCCACCTCATGCGAAGAGTTGACTCATTGGAAAAGACTCTGATGCTGGGAGGGATTGGCGGCAGGAGGAAGAGGGGACGACCGAGGATGAGATGGCTGGATGGCATTACGGACTTGATGGACATGAGTCTGAGTGAACTCCGGGAGATGGTGATGGACAGGGAGGCCTGGCGTGCTGCGACTCATGGGGTCGCAAAGAGTCGGACACGACTGAGCGACTGAACTGAACTGAACTGAATACAGTTGTTCATAGTACCTGCACCAATTTACATTCCCACCAACAGTATGTGAGAATTCCTTTCTCTGCACACTCCAATATTTATTATTTGCAGACTTTTTGATGATGGTGTGGCATTTATATTTAAATGATACCCTTGCGGGGGTAATGCATGTTCTAAAACTTTCCCTCAGAACTCTGTTAAACTTGTTCCATTGGCTTCTGTCATTGAAGAGAAGACCAAGGCGATCCAGTTTCCCTGCTGTCCATTCCTGTTTTGGGAATTTGGCTTGTTTCCCTTCCTAGATACTTGAAGTATTCTTTCATTAATTAAATAACTTAACCTGGATGAGGCTCTTTATGATCCTCTGCAATGAACATTTAGTATTTTTACATGTAGAAAGGAATTAAGGCTATTTTCATTAAAAATATTTATATATAGTACATATATTTTATCTTTTCAGAATTATATCCTGAAGATTTCTTGATAATCCTTTGTGGTTTCTAGGAGCAGAATTTACTCAATTCCTTTCTTCTAGCACTAAGGCACCAGGAATCTGAACTCACCTCAGATGGCATCTGATCCCCATGGAGAGTCCTAAAATCTGACAAGTATAGTCAGCCCTGTACAACCTTGGATTCTGCATCTGCAGATTCCACATTCACAGAGTCAACCAGCTGAGGATGAAAACTATTTGGGGAAAAATTCCAGAAAGTTTAAAAAAACACTTGAATTTACATTGGATTTACATTAGGTATTATAAGTAACCTAGAGATGATTTCAAGTATCCAGGGGGGTGTACGTAGGTTATATGCAAATAGTACACCATTTTATATAAGACTTGAGCAGCTGTGGATCTTGGGAGGTCCTGGAAAAATCCCCCACAGATACTGAATGATGACAGTAGTGAGTTCCAGCAGGCACAACAGTGTGCTCTTTGAAGAAAATAAGGAGCTTTGATAAAAATGAAACTACAACTTCATCTTCATGAAATCAGGTGAACAACCACAAGATTGAGAAACACTGCAAATGGGAAGCCGTGGAATCCAGGGACCTGCAGCCAATGAAGGAATCACTAGGACTTTGCAAAAATCACACCCAAATAAGTAGGCTTTTATCTAGATCACCCTCCTACCAACTATCCAAAATTTTCCTCTCATCTGCTCTTTAATTTGTCATTTACTGAACTACTATGTGCCAGGCATCACACTGGGAGAACGAAGAGGTGACCAAAATATGAGGCCTGCCTAGAAGAGCTCATGGGTGAGGGACAGCAGGGAATGTAAACCAGTACTTTCATCTGAATATGAGGTCCACATAACAGGGGCCATAATAAAAACGTACAAAATAATATATACATAACAGAAGACAGCTTCCCTTGTGGCTCAGCTGGTAAAGAATCCGCCCGCAATGCGGGAGACATGGATTCGATCCTTGGGTTGGGAAGATCCCCTGGAGAAAGGGAAAGGCTTCTCACCCCAGTATTCTGGCCTGGAGAATTCCCAGGACTGTATAGTCCAACAAAGAGTTGGACACATCTGAGCAACTTTCACTTTTACTTAATTCAATATGAAGGTGACAGGAAGACACAGGAGAAGAAAGACATGTGATGATAGGAGAGAGTGGAGTTAGAGGCTGCAAACCAAGGATTCATTTAACACAAGAAGCTAAGAAAAAGACACGGTCTCTCTACTCGAGCCTTTATGAGCACATGAGCCTGCAGACCCTGATTTTGGACTTCTTGCCTTGAAAATTAGGAGACAATAAATTTCTGTTGTCTAAAGCCACCCAATTCACTGTAATTTGCTACAGCAGCTCTAGGAAACTCATATATTAATAATGGTTTGGCTATAACTTGACCATGAGAAGCTGACATCTAAGGGAACTGGTCACGCCCACCTTGGCAATCTATCATTCTCAAGCCCATCCTAAGAGATGGCTGGCCCACAGTGAGGACCTCAGTAATCAAGATAGGTTGACTTCTCCCTGAAAAAGAACAGAGGGAGTACAGGAGCTTGTGGAAAGAGCCCAGAGCCCAAAGCACTGGGGCTAGGATCCACAGTTAACAGCTGCTAATTTCACAAAGCGGTTTCACAAGCATGGTTCCCTCCTCCCCACTCAGCATCATGTTGCAACGCACAGTTAAGAGGGCTGATCTGACCACCCAGTTCCCAGAGAAACCTCTTTTCAAAGAATATATGCACAACATTCTTAGGAGACCACTAAATAAAGTGGAAAAAAAATTAGATGTGGGGTCAAGAAGTCCTGGCTCTACTATTTACTGCTTTCATAATCTTGGACAAGTCATTTAAGCCCCCACTGAACCTCAGCTTTCTCAGCTGTAAAATGGAGTCGATATATTCTCTACCTACCTTCTAGGCTTAATCTAACAACATTAGTAATGGGTACCGTTCACCTACCACTTACCCTGTCCCAGGTACTATACACAACTGAAGGAGTTGACAGCACAGATTCCAGGGTCCAACTTTCCTAGGTTTGAAATCAGATCTAACCCTTTATTACCTGTCTGATTTTAGGCAAGTTACCTAACCTCTCTGAATCTCTGTTTCTTCACTTGTAAAATAACGATGATAAAACCTGCTGTACAGGGGTGTTTTGAGAATTAAACGAGATAATATATTTAAATAATGTCGGAGTTTATAACTAATAGTTGTTTTTGTGCAGTCGCTCAGTCATGGCTGACTCTTTGTGACCCAATGGACTGTAGCCCACGAGGCTCCTCTGTCCTTAGAACTAATACGCCTTCAATAAATGGCGACTATGGATATAATCTCATTGAGTCACATTAGCCACCCTCTGCAGCAGGATTATCCTCATTTTTATTTTTATTTTTTTATTTTTTTAAACGATAAGGACTCTTTAATACTTCACAGAGAAACAAAGGCCTGCTAAATTACTAAATAGTTTACCTTTTGACACTGCTTCCTTAAATCACTAGGCTGATAGACGCATGCAAATAAATGAAGAGAAACCAGATTCATTGCGACTTCGAAGCTAAAATTTCAAGCATCTGTATAGGCAAATACAGTAAAGCAAAAATAATGGAAAACATGTAAGTGACATGAAGATTTAGAGAACATGTGACTGGAAACAGAACATTTTTTTGACCACAGAAGTTAAATAAGCTATTCAAGATTTACTAGAGAAACACTAAAAATTATTACTCAGGAAGATACAATTCTATTACAACATCATGATTTATTAAAGCAAAGGATTCTATACAACAAAGGGCCTTAACAGTTGTCTATTCTCAGCCAAACTTCTCTATAAGTTAGTTTCCCTTAATAAAAAACATGTTATACTTTAAATTAGTAATTTAACTGATGAGGAATTTACCATAATACCTATTTTAACACTGAACAAATCTAACCACTTATTGGACATTAATGTAAAATCCTGACATAGAATTTGATTTAAAACTTCTCAAAATAAATTCATTAAAACAGGTTCCCTGTGAAAATATGTAAGAATGAAAGCTAGCATAATGGCAGGTGCAGTCTTTACATTTTATTAACCATAAAAGATACTTTTCTAAAGAGTCTAATAAAGACATTAACTGTGCAAAAGCTGATGAGATTTACAGTCTTAAATACAAGCACCAACACAGAAAGGATATCGTGTCAGTTCAGTTCAGTTCAGTTGCTCAGTCGTGTCCAACTCTTTGCAACCCCATGAATCGCAGCACGCCAGGCCTCCCTGTCCATCACCAACTCCTGGAGTTCACCCAGACTCATGTCCATTGAGTTGGTGATGCCATCCAGCCATCTCATCCTCTGTTGTCCCCTTCTCCTCCTGCCCCCAATCCCTCCCAGCATCAGAGTCTTTTCCAATGAGTCAACTCTTCTAATGAGGTGGCCAAAGTACTGGAGTTTCAGCTTTAGCATCATTCCTTCCAATGAACACCCAGGGCTGATCTCCTTCAGAATAGACTGGTTTGATCTCCTTGCAGTCCAAGGGACTCTCAAGAGTCTTCTCCAACACCACAGCTCAAAAGCATCAATTCTTCAGGGCTCAGCTTTCTTCACAGTCCAACTTTCATATCCATACATGACCACTGGAAAAACCATAGTCTTGACTAGATGGACCTTTTTTGGCAAAGTAATGTCTCTGCTTTTCAATATGCTATCTAGGTTGGTGATAACTTTCCTTCCAAGGAGTAAACGTCTTAATTTCATGGCTGCAGTCACCATCTGCAGTGATTCTGGAGCCCCAAAAGATAAAGTCTGACACTGTTTCCACTGTTTCCCCATCTATTTCCCATGAAGTGATGGGACCGGATGCCATGATCTTCATTTTCTGAATGTCGAGCTTTAAGCCAACTTTTTCATTCTCCTCTTTCACTTTCATCAAGAGGCTTTTTAGTTCCTCTTCACTTCTTCCATAAGGGTGATGTCATCTGCATATCTAAAAGTCCATTAATTCTACACTTAAGAGGACCATTTCTTTATGTAAGCACAATCTCATGAATTACACATGATATGTAGTTTAGGATCCATCTACATTATGCTTGTAACTGCATGCTGCTGCTAAGCCGCTTCAGTTGTGTCCGACTCTGTGTAACCCCATGGAATGCAGCCTACCAGGCTCCTCCATCCATGGGATTTTCCAGGCAAGAGTACTGGAGTGGGGTGCCATTGCCTTCTTCTTATCCTCATTTTTAAACATTTTTGCTGCGCTGGGTCTCCACTGAGGCCCCTGGGCTCTTCGTTGCAGCCTGTGGGGTTTCTCTAGTTGCAGCACACAAGCTTCTCTTGTTGCAGCTCAAGGGCTTCTCACTGAGGTATGCAGGCTTTTTCCGTTGCTGAGCACAGACTCTATCTAGAGCATGCAGGCTCAGGAGTTGTGGCACATGGGTTTAGTTGCCCACAGCATGTGTGATCTTAATTCCTTGAACAGGGATGGAAGAACTCACATCCCCTGCATTGGAAGACAGATTATTAACCACTGGACTGCTGAGGAAGTCCCTATCCTCATTTTTATATTTCTCATTTCCTGCTCATATCAGGAACTCAGTACATAATGTCTGGCCCCATCGAGGGTTTCAGGGGCAGGAGAGTCCATAAGCTTGGGCTACCAGAGATAAGACAAGCTCATTTTAATTGCCAGCCAGTGGAAGACCTCAGGCTGGAGTGTTATGTAGAATGCTGTCTTTAAAGGAAAAAAAAAAGAAGAAGAGGAGAAGGAAATTTGACCTGGACTTTGAAGAATGGAGAAAATCTACTTAGGAGTTGCAGAAAAAAGAGAACATTCTAGGTGGGGAAATATGGAGTAAAGATGGAGAGGCAGAGACATCCAAAACACACTCACTAATAATCTCTCTGGCTGGGACAGATGGAGTGGGTGTGGTGAGTGAGAATACGAAACACAAGGAAAAGGGAGAGAGAGAAATCTCTGTGCTTAGAACAAGCCCAGCCTCCTGGAAATCACCTGCCCTTCTGCCTGCAGTGGATAAGTCATCAACACAGGGTCTGCATGAAATGCCTCTGGAGCTGTTCTGGATTCTGTGACTTTCTAGGTTCTCATGGTAAGTTACTTATCCAATCTCATCTCAAAAAGCTGCATTTTCATGCAAAGAAAATGGAAATAATAATACCTTATGTAGTTGACTGTGTCAAAGGAGGCCATTTCACAGGGATTTGTAAACCCCAGCTGTAACAAAGATCCTGAGACAAAACTCTGAGAGCAACACACAGCAAGCGCTCAATGTGTGATTTGTTATTTTGTAGCTGTTCAGAGGTTGGTTGTGGTTGTCATCAACTATACCATCACTGATAGAAGATAAGGCAATTTACAATTTACCCTATACATTATTTGTTTCTCTGCTTTGTTACTTATTTGCTGTGTTACAGTAAGTTATCCAGGACTTACTGGGGACTCGTTAGCTATAGGGCACACACTGAGACACTGCCTCCAGATTGGCCATACAGATGCAAGAAAGGTAGCATTCCTGCCCACTCCAGAGGAGAGTGTGACATGCCTCTGTTCTGTCCGTGCACAAACGAGTGTAGACGGATTACTGCAATCCATCTGGTACAACCAAGGACAAGGAGACTTCCTAGCTTCCAAGATGGAGGTTGAAACACAGCATGCAGGGACCCAGTCCTAGCTGCATCTGAGAGAGAGGGAGAGGGAGGTCCCCCAGGGAATGCAGTATTTCTCCCTACCCCTTGCTGCCCCTGGGCAGGAAGAGCTACCTACCAGAAGTTCCAGAGAGGTTCATGGTGGGATTCAACATTTTGGAGGCATAGAAGGCCACCACCTTAGATATAGGGCATATTTAGTCCCATATTGTAGATATGTTATAAATGTATGTGATTAGCCCTCATGACACTGAGCAAATAACAGTTTCGCTTTCATACTGCATGAACAAAATAACAAATGTGCATGCATGCTAAATCGCTTCAGTCGTGTCTGACTCTTTGTGACCGTATGGACCCATCAGACTCCTCTGTCCATGGGGTTCTCCAAGTAAGAATACTGGAGCGGGTTGCCATGCCCTCCTCCAGGAGATCTTCCCAATCCAGGGATAAAATAATAAATAATACATGACAAACTGCTGTTATCTCTTCCCCGTGTGTGTTTTTTACTCTAGTCCATATGAATATCAAACATCCCAGGGTTCCACCTGAAATTTATGGCAGCTCAGTAAAGTAATGCTCAAGCCCCGAGGAGGGAGTTTCAGCAATATCAGACCACGGCCCAGACTGAGGCCCAGGCCCCACACACACCACGCCCCTGTGACAGCAAAAAAGAAAGACTGGACCCCCAAAGCTGAAGAGGATGGCACCTCCCCTGCTGAGTTAACCATGAACAGAACACGCGCCCTTGATGGAGCAGTCTCCTTCTGGCAAGCATACCAGCAGGAAAGGAGGCCCAAAGCCAGCAGCCTCCTTGATCAGGGGCCTCAAGCCCCCCACCCAGGGCAGATGTATCCGACACCTTGACCTGGTGCCAGCAGATTCTGCCCTCAGACCGGAGGATACAGGGCTGGCTTCTTTTGCTATGAAACTTCTAAAGAAAGATGACCATACACTAGAAATACCACATAAATGTTTAATAATTTTTAATTTGCACATGCTTTCTCCTCTTACCCACATATTTCTGTGAAACACTTCAAAAGTGAGATCTTAGTTTTTGAGTTCTGTTTGGACTTGTGATTTTCAAACCATGGGTCATCATGACCCATTTGTAAACTATAAATCAATTCAATGGATTATGACCAGCAGTTTTTAATTAAATAGAACTGAACAAAATAATAGGATGCTAATGTTTAATCAAACTTTTATTTAATGCATATGTGAACTGGGTGGCACTGTAAAATGTATTTCTTACGGAGTGTGCGTTAGTCACTCAATCGTGTCTGACTCTTTGTGATCCCATGGACTGTAGCCAACCAGGCTCCTCTGTCTGTAGGATTCTGCAGGTAAGAATACTGGAGTGGATTGCCATGCCCTTCTCCAGGGGATCTCCTGACCTAGGGATGGAACCCAAGTCTTCGGCATTACAGGCAGATTCTTTACCGTTTAAGCCACCTGGGAATGATTTTTTCTTACTGAGGGGTATAGTCCAAAAAAAAAAAAAAATGCAGACACCACTGAACATCACCATCCTGGTTGTATCAGGGGATCCTTGACTCGACCTGCCTGGGCAGCAGAAGCTTAGACTAGTAGCCAACACTTCCTTCGTGTATGTGAGGCAAAGTTATTTCACTTCCAGGAGAAAATTTATAAATGCCCTACTGGAGAAGAAATACAAAAGCAAGGGATGTTCTGCAATCCTTATACCCTGTGCAGTGGGGAATATCTTGTGTGTTTGCTACTTTGTCAGAGCTCTGCTGCAGAAAGGAGGAAGCCCACCCCCAGTGCCTGCCCAGAGAAAGGAAAGTTGTAACTCGGCATCACCACTTTCTACCAGCTTGGGTAGAAGATGGAGGCTGGTCCCTCAAAGGAGGCACAGTGACCAGCTCCATGGAGCCTGACAGTGGACAGACCTCTCTCTGTCCACCTCTCCTGAGACTCACAGTATGTCAGAACTCAGTTCCCCAGGACCTTTGAAACAGTTTAAGAGGGAGACGCCTCACCATCAGAGCATGGGCAACCAGCATGAGCTTTGTTACCCTAATGTTCTCCCCTGGAGGAGGGCATGGCAACCGACTCCAGTATTCTTGTCTGGGAAATCCCATGGACAGAGGAGCCCGGTGGGCTATAGTCCATGGGGTCACGAAAATGCTGGACACAAGTTAGCTACTAAACAATGTTCTCTTAGGCTTCCCTAGTGGCTCGGCAGCAAAGAATCTGCCAATGCGGGAGATGCATGTTCGATCCCTGAGTCGGGAAGATCCCCTGGCAAAGGAAATGGCAACCCACTGTAGTATTCTTGCCTGGGAAATCCAGTGGACAGAGGAGCTTGGTGGGCTACAGTCCGTGGAGGTGCAAACGGCTGAACAGCAGCAATGTCTTCTTGAGTAGAAAATAAAAGACTTGATTGAAAACATTTTGCTGTCTGCACCTCCAAGTTACAGATCTCTCACTCACTGCCTTACAGACAGAACAGGTTCATCAGTTTGGGTCCTGGCAACAACCCAGATCTTTGACCAAAAATCCCCCTAAACCACTCCTCCATCCAGAATCACTGGGAAATGGAGGATTCCAGATGAATGAGATATTCCACAAACTAACTTAGCCATTAAGTATAGAATGTTTTTAACCTTAAAGGAAAGGAAGAGAAGGGAAGAGGAGGGGAGGGAATCCTCTAAACCATGCCAGATCCCCCCAGACCTCCAAGGCCATCACCATCCAGAGGGGCCTGCCCCGGCATCCTTCTCACTGATCCCCCAGCTCAGTGGTCTCTGAACCAGGCTCTGTTTCCCTCCACTGCACAGGCAAAGCCTGCAGTCCCCCCGTGATCCTCCACTCATCCAAGCCACCTCGAGTTGAGGGACACTTTGAGATCTCCTCCTCCATGAAGCTGCCCCCCTTTTTAGCCAGTCCTCCACAATCTCCCCTTCTCCCATGAGGTCCTCCAGTATCACGGGTATCACAGAGCACAGCACTTTGTTACATTTTGTTTGTCATTTCATTCATAAACTTTATCTCTCCCACCAGTTCCTAAGTGCTTTAGGACCAAGATATCCTTTACTTCTTGGGTATCATTCTGTAACGTACCGCAGCGGGCCTTGTAAACCACTGAAAACAAACACAACCCGTAAACTGTCCTTGTCTGTGTGGGAGCGTTCTGCCCACTGCGTCTTCAGAGGAAAAAGTAACGGCATGTACCTTTCTTTTAAAAAGTCTTCAAACTCTTTGCAGTTCTTTCGGCCATTGTTCAGATGCTGGATGATGCTGTCGTAGCCAATGGTGCTGAGGATGTCTGAAGTCTGGTGGGAAAAACAACACTGAGTGAGATGGGGAACCGGGTGATGTCAGCCCCAAGGCCTAAAGCGAGGACGGGGCGGGGGGGACCCGGGGAAGCCGGCCATGGGGACTTTTTGAGATGCTTACCTCCAACGCACATGTGACCAAAAAGAACAAAACAGAAGTTCAGAGTTCATGTAGCTGTGGAAGACTTTTTAGAATTATGAAACCATAGGGTCACAAAACAGGAAGGAAGTGACAGAGCATTGAGAGGCACGTGGTCGAGGGAGCTGGCCGGCTGGGGGCCCCTCCCTGGGTCCCCACCATGCTCTAATCAGGCCAGGAACTGAGCCCCCCTCCAGCCTTCTGCTGAGCGAGCTCCATCCTGCAGTGGGAAACCCACTCACACCACAGGTCCTCGTAACGAGAGCTACATAGCTTTCACTCTGGCCTCCCCCTTGTCTCAGAGCTTCACCCCAACAGCTCTTCCCGCAGCCAAGAAGCCTGGTCTGAGGGTCAAGGGCATCACTGAGCCAGGCCCCAGGAGAGGGAGGAGGGGCTGGCTTTCCACTGTAGCGGGAAGGGAAGACCAGCAGCGAGCAGGCCCCGGATGGCCTGGCCCCAATTTGGGGGAAATGAATTTTTCTTTCTTTTTTTTTTTTTTTTTACATTTTAAGCAAGCCATTTCAACTCAGTTCAGTTCCATCGCTCAGTCGTGTCTGACTCCTTGCGACCCCACGGACTGCAACATGCCAGGCTTCCCTGTCCATTACCAACTCCCGGAGCTTGCTCAAACTCCTGTCCATCGAGTGAGCCCTTTATTCCCATTTTATTCTACTATGTGCTCTGAGGTTGGAGGAAGCTGCCTAAGTCTCCCAAAGCAGTAGCCCTGGATGCAGTGTCTTTTAAAAATCAAAGTCTCCTCAGCTCCCCAAACCAACAAACCAGGAGCTCTGAAGAATACCCGCTAAAGTGTCTCCTATTGCGGCTGGCTCCCTGGTTCCTACTCCACAAGGGCATGTAACAGGTGGTCTGATCCAGACTCCAGGCCCTTAGGGAGCTTGGTTAGGTGGTCTCTTGGTGTGTCCTGGGGAGCTTTGAAATGAGCCAACCCTAGCCCAGCCCCACAACCCTCTGTCTGCTGAGGAAACTACTTCTCTGCCAGTGAGGGGTGGGGTGGGGGTGGGGGGCTCCTGAAGATTCCTCTCTCCTGTCTGCTCAGCCCAGGACACTGGAGAAGCAGAATTTCTCTCTTCCATTTGCCGCAACTCCTCATGGCCTGGCTGAACAAACAGGGGTCCCAGAGAGACCCAGCAAGGGCAAGGCCTGAGGCTGATTTCAACATGGATTCAGAAACTTAACTGGCCATAATTCACACTGCATTTTTAAAAGATGGATTATTGAAAGTATAGTAAATTTTACACATGGACATACAAATCAATCTTAGTTAGAAATACATTTAGTTCTATGGGTTCTGGCTGTTGTTTGAGCATAGATTTAGGCCTTGGGAAGCCTAGAGAAATAGCTTCCATGAAAGCTTTATTTCTCTACCCTCCTTGCTCCACACACACACTCTTCTGTCTCAGCAGGGCAGACTTCTGACTGCCCCTGGAGTGCAGTGCTCAATGGCAACTCCAAGACGATGCTTGGTCTTGGTCCAAATCCAGCCCCTCCAGCCCCAGGGTTTCTGGAAGCCTTCCCTGAGTAGCCCTAAGGCTTCTTCCTCTGGGCTCTCAGATTGTCCAGCTCCTGAATCTGCTGTTTGCCACCCCTCCTTGTGAGTAGCCTTGCGGGCCCAACCCCACTCCAAGTGCCTGTAGCTTCTTCTGAGTCTCAGGTCCTACACACACACACACACACACACACACACACACACACACACACACACACCCCAAAAATCTAGCTTAATATTATGCACACCAAAGGTCTACAGTAACATTCTGCGGGATGAAAATGCCTATTGTGTTCCCAGCCAGATGCACTAGAACAATGAAAACAAAGACTCCTGAGGGAATGAATGGGTGGGTACAAAGTGTCAATGTTAATGTTGCTTTGTAGTCAGAAGTGCTTTGGTCTTCCCAGGGAAGTACTCTTGGGTTCTGTTTTATGATATTCATTTGGAAAAGGTGGTTTCCTTTTTCTCAATTAAGGGTGCAGACACTCTTTGAGCTGGGTAGGGAGGGTGGAGCTAGACTAGGATTTCCTGGAAACAAACCAAATCACCAGGCCTCCTGGCCACCAGCCTTAAAAAAAACAGAACTGCTGCTTCAGAGGACTGACTGGATTCCAGAGGCTCCCAAGAAAGAAAATCTCCAAGAGAAAACAAAGAGTGTCCAAGCCCAAGTGCAAAGTGGCAGGAGGCATGCCCTGGAAACTCCTTCCCATGCTCCTCAGAAAGCACTGCTGAGAAGCCCTGACTGGCAGGTGCAGAATAAGATGGCCAAGGAGAAAAGAAGCGATGTAGTTGCATAAGCAGCAATGAGCACCAGGATAACATAGCAGGTTTGCTGTCAGAAACGAACATGCTGAACCCGTAACCTCATATCCTGCCTTCCAGCACCCTGACCTCTCCCCTAGCCCTCCCCATGCTGCTCTCTTCGCATCCTCCAAATGCGCAGTGTACGTTTATACCCCAGGACCACTGCACATGACTTTCCTACCATGGGAATGGCATCTCCTCCTCTTCACTTAAATCCCACCTCACTTCCGGACCAATTCAAATCCCAAGTCAGCTCTGAGGTCCTCCTCAGACAATTTATCCTACAGTCTCCCTTCTCTCTTCTGAATACCTGGTGTGTTTAATGATGATTCCTCTTCTTTAGCCCTTATTACATACTATTTTGCATCATTAGTTGATTTTTTTAAAAAATTAGTCAACTTTAAGTATATCTAGATTATACCCAAACTTCATCACCCACAATAGATCCTACATCAATGGCTTAAGAAATGTCTGTTAACTTTATACCAACTACAGACAAGGTACTTAAAAAGGTTACAAAGATGGAGTCCCTTAGTGTTCATTTGCTGCTGCTGCTGCTGCTGCTAAAACACTTCAGTCATGTCCGACTCTGTGCCACCCCATGGACGGCAGCCCACCAGGCTCCCCTGTCCCTGGGATTCTCCAGGCAAGAACACTGGAGTGGATTGCCAGTTCCTTCTCCAATGCATGAAAGTGTAAAGTGAAAGTGAAGTCGCTCAGTCGTGTCCGACTCCTAGTGACCCCATGGACTGCAGCCCACCAGGCTCCTCCGTCCATGGGATTTTCCAGGCAAGAGTACTGGAGTGGGGTGCCATTGCCTTCTTTGGGAGTCAGTAAAAAACACACACACAAAAATGTGTATGCATAAAAAAATTAGAGACTGAGACAGAATATAAGACTACACAGATAAAATATCTTGGAGAAGGAACTGGCAAGCCAGTATTCCTGCCTGGAAAATTCCATGGACACAGGAGCCTGATGGGCTACAGTGCATAATGTCACAAGAAGCGGACACAACTAAGCGACTAAACCAACCCCCCAGAGAAAATATATAATAAATGAGGTGGAAAAGAGAAAACATATTAGGGTCATCAGAAAGGAGAAGATATAAGATTTAAATAGAGTCATTTAAAGTGATTGGGATTCACACAAGAAATCAAAAGATATTTCAAACCAATTGATGGTGAAGAAAACAACACATCAAAGTTTATGAGAGGCAGAAAAACAGTGCTTATAGGGAAATTTGTAGCTTCAAAGGTTAATATTAGAAAAGGAAAAAAATGGTTTTAAAATTAATGATCTAAACTTTTACTTTGCTGCTGCTGTTAAGTCGCTTCAGTCGTGTCCGACTCTGTGCAACCCCATAGACAACAGCCCACCAGGCTCCGCCGTCCCTGGGATTCTCCAGGCAAGAACACTGGAGTGGGATGCCATCGCCTTCTCTGAAACTTTTACTTTACAAAACCACAAAAAGAAGAATAAATTTAAATTTGCAGTAAGTAGAAGGAAGAAAGTTAAAATAATAGAACACAATGAAACAGAAATGGGCAAACAATAAAGCAAATTAGTGAAACCAAAAGTTAGTCCCTTGAAAAGTTTAATAAAATCAGAAAACCTATATCTGGGTTGATCAAAAAAATAAGAGAAACAGAAAGAAAAGAACACAAATTATCAATGTCCTACTGTGACAAAGGGCATCTACAGAAACCTAGCTAACAACTTAAAGGTGAAAGACTGAATACTTTCCTTCTAATAAAGAGGAAATAAGGCAAGAAAAAAAAGAACGTACTTGTTTTAAAGGAAATAGTAAAACTGCCTACATTTTCAGATAACATGATTGTGTACTCAGACAATCTTAAGAAATATACCCCTCAAAATTACTAGAGCTAATACATTAAACAATATTGCAGGGCACAAGATCAATACACAGAAGTCGATTACATTTCCATATACCAACAGCAAAAAATTTAAACATTAAAGATATAAAATATTCAGAAATTAATGCTTAAAAGGTTTAGTAACATTACGTCTTACTAATGCACACACCATTAGTATGAGATGGGTCACAGATTCAGATGCAAAACCAAAATAAAAAGCTTTGGTTTATAGATACAGGCAAATACCTTTCAAGCCTTGGGGCAGGAAAAGTTTTCCTAGAGAGGACAAAAGTACATACTGGTAAAGAAAAAAATGGAAAAGTTGGACTTAATCAACATTAAAAGCCTACATAAAAGAGATTATTAAGAAAAGTAAATGGCAAGCCACATGCTGGAAGAAGATAATAATCACAGTACGTATGTCTGTCAAAGGACTTGTAACCAGTGTATACAAATAACTTCAACACATTAATAATAAAGATACAAGCAATCCAGTAAAAACTGGGCATAATACTTAAACTTTATAAACTTTTCATAAAAGATATTCCTTTGACCAAAAAGTTCATGGAAAGTTGCTTAACATGACAGGGAAATTCAAATTAAAGTCACAAGGATATCTACTTCATGCCCACTGGAACAGCTCAGATCAAAAAGTCAACGCTGAATGTAGGCAAGGATGTTGAACTATCAGAACTCTCATTTATTCCTGCTGGGAGTGTGAAAATGGTACAGTCATTTTGAAAAATGGCAGTTTCTCAAAAAGCTAAACATGCGCTACTCTATGACCCAAAGTTCTACTCCGAAGCATTTACTCAAGTGAAAGGAAAGTGTATGTCACAAAAAGACCTATACAAGAATGTTCGCAGGACTTTTACTCACAATAGCCCCAAACTGGAAATAACCCAGTGTCTAACAATGGATGGATGATAAACAATGTGTGGTATACTCATACAATGGAATACTACTCAGCAATAAAAAGGAGAGAAGTACTGACAGTGAAACAATGTGGATGAATCTCAAAAACATTATGTTAATGAAAAATGCTGGATACAAACAGTATTTACTGTGTAATCCCATTTATATGAAGTTCTAGGGCAGGCAAGCATTCTAGGATTTACTCCTATGGTAAAAGGAAGTAAGAACAGGGATTGCCTAATTCAGGGGAGAAATTGAAGGTGGACTGGAAGAGACATGAGGGAACTTCCTGGAATGATAGCGATGCATCCAGTCAGGATATTCCCAGACTTCCCCGGTGGTCCAGTGGTTGGGAATCTGCCTGCCAGCGCAGGGGACACCAGTTTGATTCTGCCCCGGGAAGATCCCATATGCCTCGGGACAGTCAAGCCCGTCCACCACAACTGCTGAGCTTGTGCATTGCACCTGCTGGAGACCACACACCCCAGCGTCTGTGCGCTGCAGCAAGAGACGCCACCACAGCGAGAAGCCCACACACCACAGCTAGAGAACTGGAGAGAGCCCACCTGCAGCAAGGAAGACGCAGAGCAGCCAGCAATAAATAACTAAAGTCAATAAGGTTAAAAAATTTTAAATTGTTTAAACAATCTTTCCGTGGAGGTGTGAGTTGTACCGGTATGTGCAGTTTTCAAACCTGTTGGTCTGTGCCCTTCATCTTAGGCAAATGACACCTCAAAAACTTAAAAACAAAAATAAAAAGAAGAGAAAAATTGATTAGGAGTCAGAAAATAATGGGAGGGAGGAGGCAGTCACTAGAAGGAACAGAGGAGGGTAAGCCTTTAAAATGGGATCTGGTCTTTGAGTCCCAGGTGAGGCAGGAAGATGAAAAAGAAGGAAGGGCAGATTCAAGAACCCAGCAACCTCCCAAAGACCCAGAATATAAGGTTGAAAATGCTCAAATTATAGAGGTAAGTAGCATTCAACTTTTTAAATTCTTTTATTTTTTAAATTATGAAAGCACGATAATGCATTTACAGGAGATTTGGAAAGGACGGAACAAAGTTACATATAGTTCCACTATGTGGGTGACTTGCTCAGTCATGTCTGACTCTGCGACCCTGTGGACTGAAGCCCACCAAGCTCCTCTGTCCATGGAATTCTCCAGGCAAAAATACTGGAGTGGGTTGCCATTTCCTTCTCCAGGGGATCTTCCTGACCCAGGGATCAAACTCAGGTCTCCTGCATTGCAGGCAGATGCTTTACCATCTGAGCCACCAAGGAAGCACCAGTTCCACTATATATTACATTTTTTTTTCAATTATTTTTAAGTAGATAAATTAAGATTTTTAGTTGGAATTTCAATATCAAACTCTCAAAAATTAATAGAATGAATAGACAGAAATGTAGAAGGATATAATAGACCTGAAAAGCACTATGAACCAATTCCACATAATTAAGATTTATACAAGTTTCACACAACATCAGGGTACAAATTCTATCCAAGTTCCCATAGGCTATAAACCAGGAGACACTGGAACATATCAAGGGACATAAAACAAAGTGCAAAAATATCATAGTCTAAAGGTACTGAGATCATAGAGTCTGTTCTCTTATCACTGTATAATGATGTTAGCAATCAATATCAAAAGATATTTGAAAATAACCCCCATATTTTCCAGTGCAATGTGACTTTATCCAGAAAGATCTTTGACCTAGCCAGTGAAAGCCTCAGGAAGGTTAAAAGACTGAAAAAATCACAGAGAGTGATTGCAGAGAAGAAAGCATTTAGATGAGAAGTTAATATCAAGGATACTTTAAATGCATTTGGAAATTAAATGTACACTTTTAAATGTTGAGTATATCTAAGAAGCCATAACAAGGAAAATTAGAAAATATTTGTAACAGAATAAAAATGAGAAGAGAATTTATCAGAATTTGTTGCCTGCGGCTAAAGTTGATCAATGCAACTAAATATAATGTGGAATCCTGAACGAGGTCTGAAACCAAGCAATAGACACTAGCATAAAATTCTGTGAAATCTGAACAAAATTTGTACTTTAGTTAATAATACAGTATCACATTTTAATTTCCTAATTTTTTAATAACAATATTTCTTTACATTTTCAGAATTGGGTTAGAAGTTTCAAGCTTCATTCAAAATTTTTTAAAAATCACTAAAATAGTAAGCTTTCTAGAATTTTAGCAGTAATATGAGATGCCAGAATAAATGGAATTATATCAAAGTTTTGAGTGAATATAAATTAGAAATCTGGCATTCTATTCATACTTAGTCAAATAAGTGGAACCAAAATGTCATAAATTTTTTAGCTAAGCAAAAATTCATGTTTTCTAAGTATATATACATATTATACTTACTATACATGTACATATATATATATATTATATAATATATATGGGTTTCCTTGGTAGCTCAGATGGCAAAGAATCTGCCTACAATGCAGGAGACTGGGATTTGATCCCTGGGTCCAGAAGATCCCCTGGAGAAGAAAATGCACCCCACTCCAGTACTCTTGCTTGGAGAATTCTATGGACAGAGGAGCCTGGCGGGCTATAGTCCATGGGGTCATAAAGAGTTGGACATGAATGAGTGACTTTCATAGCACGTGCGCACATGCGCGCCTGTGTGTGTGTGTGTGTGTGTGTGTGTGTGTGTGTGTGTGTGTGTGTGTGTGTGTGTAGGGTTCCCAGGCAGGTCAGTTGTAAAGAATCCACCTGCTAACACTGGAGGTTGAAGAGATGCAGGTTCAATCCCTGGGTTGAGAAGATCCCCTGGAGAAGGGAATAGCAACCCACTGTAGTATTCTTGCCTGGAAAATCCCATGGACAGAGAAGCCTGGTGGACTAGAGTTCGTGGAGTCACAAAGAGTCAGACATGGCTGAGCTCGAGCACATATATGTATACAAAAGCTTTTCTACTACACTTGATAAAAGTTTGAGAAAGAACAACAAAAACAGACAGAAAAATCGGAAAACATAAGCTAAATGAAATGGTGACGATGCTGATTTAGTAGCTAAGTCGTGTCCAACTCTTGCAACTCCATGGACGGTAGTCCACCGGGCTCCTCTGTCTATGGGATTCTCCAGGCAAGAATGCTGGAGTGGGTTGCCATTTCCTTCTCCAGGGGATCTCCCCAATCCAGGAATCAAAAGCTGGGTCCCTGCACTGCAGGCAGATTCTTTCCCAACTGAGCTACGAGGGAAACCCAGATGAAATGGGAGCACTGAATACGAAACAGAAAAAATGAAACAGACTAGATAAAGGTAAAGGATCATCATATAGTCCAATATTTTTCCAGTTGCTTTTAAATGTGGCTGCTCATCAGAATCACATCCGGAGTCTGGAGAAAAAAACAATACCTGGGCATATATATTTTTCAAAATATTCCAAGATAATTTTAATGTGCATCTGGATTTTAAAAAGTGGTTACAGGTTTTTCTGTTAAATGGTAGCTTTCAGTTCAGTTCAGTGTCCAACTCTTTGTGACCCCATGAATTGCAGCATGCCAGGCCTCCCTGTCCATCACCAACTTAGTGATACAGAATTCTATGATTTTCTGTTGACCAATCATGATACAATGGTATTAATGTTAGGGGAAGCACACTGACTGAAACCACCCACCCTGGCCAGGCACCACAGTAATCATTTCCTTGAGTTATTTTACAGCGGAAAGTCCTGGTAAGGAACATGGAAGTAATGAGCCACCACTAACAGGAAGAGTTCAGGAAAGGTCAAAAGGAGACACCACATGTCCTGCCACCTCCCAGAATTCTTCTTGCTGGCATCCATCTTGACTGAGCAATGTGTGTGCCACCAGGAAGAACCCTGAGTTAGAATGATTGGTCAAAGACAACCTGGAAACTAATCCATCCCCACAAAACCCAAGACTGTGAGCCATATGGCAGAGCAATTCTCCTAGGTTCCCTTACGCTACTGCTCTCCACCTGGATGCCCCTTCCCAATAAAGTCTCTTGCTTCATCTGCAGGTGTGTCTCCTCAGACAATTCATTTCTCAGACAAGAGCCCACTCTCAGGCCTTGGAAGGGGTTCCTCTTCCTACAATATTAAAATGAACACTAGTTACATAATCACAACAGTAAAAGAGGTTTATCAGTTTTTGCAATTAACAGCCAGACAAAAAATAAAAGATAATGACAACTGCCAGCCATAATAGAAAGTATTCAAGTTTTAATCAGCGGATTAGTACTTTAATCATAAAACCACTTCAATTTCTGTAAGACAAAAAATTTGCCAACACAAGTGTGCCATATTCAGGAGACGTGTGAGCTGAAGAATAATTTAAAAGACAGTCTTGCTGTGACCCCAGCGGGCAGTCCAGTCCAGGTGGGGTGTGGGTTCAGAGGAGAAGGAAATCTCCATGGGCTGCCTGATGGAGGGTAACTCCACTGGCACCAGCTCCTCAAATCCACCCCTAACACTCAGGTCTGGTCTCAATGAATCCAGGTATATGTACTCCTCCTCTGTGCCCAATCCTAAGGCTCATTCTGCAGGGACCTCTGAGAATTTGTTCCCAGTGATCTTTTTCCACCATGTGGATGCTAGGCAGAAAGACAAGGCAGAGGGGAAGCAAAGGATACCTGCAGCCTCCAAACCATCATCGGAATGACACGTGCTACCACACAGAGCATCCGCACATTCAGTTCTGTGGTGCTTCTCACATCCCTCTTATCATGACGTCTGCTACATAGGTTCAGTTTCTCTAGATGTGGGCTCCAAGAACCACCTATGCCAGAATCACCGAGGCAGCATGGTAAACAGGCAGACCCCCAGGTCTTACTCCAGACCTGCTGATTCTGATCTGGGGTGGGGAAATCTCACTTTTTATACGCCTCCTGTTGCAGAGAAGAACCAATTGTGACTCCATGTTGGAACTGTTTATTTGACTTGCTTTTCGTTGCTGTTGTTACTATAGTCATACATAATGGCATGCCTCAGAAGACGCTGCCCCTCTGCCTGACTATTAAAGTGCCTTTTTTTCAGCTCACAGAGAGATAATCTGACCCTGCCCACCTATGAATGGCTGCAAGAAAGAAGAGATTAACACAACCCTTCCCTGATGCTGGCCATTCACAGAGATGTTTTACAGGACTGATGGCCCTTTTTACTTTCTCATTGCCTCAACCTCTCTATTCTACCTTTTGACTTTGGTTCCTCATCACTTTTCTCTCTGGTTCTATAAAAGAGCCTGGCTTCCAGACCCCCAAAGATGGTTATTTTGAGACATTAGTCTGCCATCTTCTCTGTGTGATGGCTTTCCAAATAAAGTTGTGTTCCCTGCCTCAACTCCTTGTCTCTCAGATTCACTGGCCTGTTGCGCAGCAAGCAGAGAGAGCTTGGCCTCAGTAACACTCCAGGGACTATAATGCTGCTTGAGAACTGCTGCCGTAGAAATTACAAAAGATGGAAGAACAGTCATGGCTCCTGCCTCAAGGAAAGCAGGATACTTGCACATGAAACTAGAGAATACAGCAGAATGGGGCGGGGAAGAATGTTTTTATCAATAAATGCAAAGGAGAAGAGGCCAGAGAAGACTCTCGTGGTTTGCATTTCTTTTTATAACCTCCAATTTTGTGCAAAAAGTGCACATTGGCATAATGCCCATTGGAAGCCCAGAAAGCCCCCTAGAATGGGGAGAAGGCACTAACTTTGCATTACACACAAAGGCTGCATTTGTTTGAAGACTGGCTTTGGGATGTGTAAATGTGCTATACTTTGCATTAACGGACCACAACATGCTGTATGTAAACACAGTGAATCAGGAGCTATTTCCATGTTTACAGCCGAAGAAAATAAGAAACAAGGAAGAGAAGTTCTCCTTATCACTTCCTCCAACCACAGTGAAAGATTTTAACTCTCAACTAACAATATTACCAAATCTTCACTATTTATTAAAAGCTATATGGTAACAGAAGACAGGAAAAGACCAAAGACTTCATTTTACCTCTCTCTGCTCTCAACCTCGGTCCTTCTTTTCTATATCTTTTATCAGAAGAGGTAAAGCTAAATGGCTCAAACTCACCTTATCTACAAACATAGATTAAGATTGTTAATTAAATTAATAACTTGGGCTAATATACATCAAATGCTTGCTGTGTTCCAAACAGCACACCAAGTATTTAGCATGGGACATCTTGCTTAATTCTTATAACAATCCTACCGACATAAGTATAATTAATTATCTTCATTTTACAGGATAAAAAGCAATGGCTCTGTATTCTGAAACCACTCAACCACACAGCTTCTTTTGTTTGAGGATAAGAACCAAATCTAACTTCTTGCCAGTTGGCTTACTTCTCTACAGTTTTAAATGAGACACTCGCAGGCTTTAATGCCACACTTGGGTTTGAGCCCCAGGTTTACCACAAACAAGATATGTGACTTGGAGCTAATAGCTCAACCCCTCCTTACTAGACTATAAAATGAGGATGTTGGAAGGACCAAATGAGATCATGAACTTTGAGTTTGTCAAGTGCTTCATAAACTAAAGGAATTGAGGGAGGCACATCAGATTTTTTAAGGACACATAAACAAAAAAGCATATGTGTTTGAACAACATGATTTTTTTTCATTGAAAGCAGACAACAGTGAAATAAAGGTAGCTGTTAGCTATTCAAAAATAAATGTGTCGTCATCTGAGAAAGCAACTGGAAAAGTGTCAGGGATATCTCAGCAAAGGATATGGAAACTGCCATTTTCAGCGTCATTTTCCTAAACCTAAAATCAAAGCCACTACACTGGTTATGCCCTTAAGCCTTCTCTTAAGAAGTAATAATGGATTGTGAAGCCAAGAATGAAACCCCACCCCAGTTTCCACACCTGCCTTGTTCTACAAGTTGACAGCATGCTTCCCTTGCCCCCTGTAATCCTCAATTAAACAGCCCAATCTCTGTCTAGCCTGGGTCCACATGATGTTTTTACATGTCTAAGCATTCCTCCTGTCAAGTCATCAGGTCAATTACAAAGGCAACTTCACTCAACTGAAAATATATTCAGTGAAAGCAAAACCTGAGAAAGTGTACAATGCAAAAACTCTGAATAAGGGGGAAAAATGACTAGAAGGATGGGCACCCGAAAGTTAAAAGCAATTCTTTCCTTAGCATGCTTCTATATTTTCTACATTTTCTAGAATATACTACACAGACTTTATAATCTGAAGTCTTTCTTCCTACGGGTATACATGTGTACAACTCAGTTGTGTCCTACCCTTTATGACCCAGGCTCCTCTGTCCATAGGATTTCCCAGGCAAGAATACCGGAGTGGGTTGCCATTTCCTACTCCAGGGGATCTTCCCAACTCAGCGACTGAACTCTCTTCTCTACATTGGCAGGCAGATTCTTTACCACTGGGCCACCTAGAAAGTCCCCTTTCTCCCTACGTCCATCCCTTAAACACGAAGTCTTGTTGAAGTCTTGTTTCTGTCTCATCTATTCCCAGGCCCCACTAAAATAACAAACCATCAACAGCAACAACGAAAAAATAGGAAACGGCCCACTGAGGAGGAAGGTGCACGTTGAAGGAATTTCTATAATACAAAAAGCAGATAGGACTAGATGGGCAGAGGATAGAAGTCAGAAGTCAGTATTCCAACCTCCACAAAACAGAAGACAGTCCACAAACTTTCCCAGCAGAGTCATGGAAAACCCTAAGCTCAAATCAGCAGGGGTTGAAACTGGAGCAGCCACAGAAATACAGGGAGGGTGACTGTTGGACACCAGGAACTCAGCCAGTGCCCTGCCCCAGAGCAGTTAATTCTGACTTTTGTGCCAAAACCACAGCTGGCGAGAACTCCACCCTGCAGCAGGCTCCTCGCAAGGACACGATGGCCAGAACAGCAACAGGCCCCTGTCCCTAGGCGCTGTCAAAGCTCGCACAGTAAACACTGACAAAAAAAGAGGCTCAGCGCGGATCTCAAGTTCCGTAAATGCCCTTCACTGTCAGGGTGACACCTTTCCACTCTGTCACTCCAGACAGGGGCAAAAAATCAGAAATTGTCATTATTTTTAGATTATATAATTACTTACTCTGAAAACGAGATTATCAAATGAAAAGCTAGGAACTGAATTAAATACTTTTTAAAAAATCAACAGTTTTCTTATATATCAACAATAATCACTTAAAAATGTAGTCTAAAATACAAAATCTTATTCACAATATCAATAAAACCTATAAAATATCTAGGAATAAGGCTTTTTGAAGGAAAACTATAAAACGTTACTTAAAAAAATACAAAGATTTCAGAACATCAAGAAATATATCCTAGTCCAAAATAAGTAAGTCCAATATTGGAAAGATTCAAGTCTCCCCATGTAAACCTATAAAGTTAAAATGACTTCAATCAAAATTTTAGTGGAATTTCTTTTTAAATTTCAGTTCATTCTAAAACCAAAATAAAAAGAGTAAGTGAATGAAAACAGACCCTAAGATGTTGAAAAGATAAGTGAAGACTTACCCTGCCATATAAAAAACACTGCAAAGTATCCAAAAAAATTTTTAAGTCCATGTTATTTATATTGAGAATTAATGATCAGATACATAAAATACAAACAATAGTCCAAGAATGGCTTTATGTACCTCTGAGGAGTTAATATGATAAAGGAAGCATTCACAACCAGAAAGAAAATAATGCCTTGTTCAATAAATTTTATTGTAACAATGACTGTTCATTCTGCCAAAAACTAAATATGGAGTCCTTTCTAACATAGCACTCTAAAATAAATATCTGATAAATTAAAGATGTAAACATGGAAATCATAAACACTTAAGAAAATATAGAATGTATATATTTTAAACATATTAAGGTAAGAGTTTTAAACACATCTGAGGTAAGAGTTTCTTTCCTAAGTCTGACTCTAAACATAGAAGAAAAGACTAACAGGCTAGCCTGTTCTGAAAATAGTTTACCAAAATTGACCCCACTTGAGATAAAAAGCTTAGACAGGCCAATTTCCTTAGAAGAAACAGAGAAAGTGATTAAGGAGCAGAAAAAAGCAATTGATGTTTTCACAGGAGAATGAAAAACTTTTTTTCCTTCAGGGAAAAAAAGGTATTCCTTAGGTCCATAAATTGATCAGAAATGAAAGAAAATTTATTAATTCACTTTATAAAACAAGTATAAAATAATACATAAAACCAATAGAGTATGAAAATATAGTTACTAATATCATTTATGAATATTAATCAAGTACTAAATGAAATATTAGCAAAAATAATCCATACCACATTAAGAAGAGATTGTACCATGACTAAGTGGGATTTATTCCAAGAAAGGAAAGTTATTGAATACAAGGAAACCCACTAACCTAAAAAATCATTTTAATAAATACAAAGAAAAATCATCTGGATGGCTACATGCAAAAGAACAAAATTAGGACATTCTCTAACACCAGATACAAAAATAAACTCAAGATGGATTGAAAACCTAAGACTGCTGCTGCTGCTGCTAAGGCGCTTCAGTCGTGTCCGACTCTGTGCGACCCCATAGACAGCAGCCCACCAGGCTCCCCCGTCCCTGGGATTCTCCAGGCAAGAACACTGGAATGGGTTGCCATTTTAAAACTCCTAGAGAAAAACGGAAGCATAACACTGTTTGACATCATCTTAGCAATATCTTTTTGGATCTGTTTCCTAAGGAAAAGGAAATAAAAACAAAAATAAACAAATGGGACCTATGTAAACTTAAAAAGCTTTTGCACAGCAAAGCAAAGCATCAACAAAACAAAAAGACAACCTACTAAATGGGAGAAAATATTTGTAAATGACATGAACAATGAAGGGTTAATATCCAATCTATGTAAACAGCTCATACAACTCAACATAAAAGAAAAAGAATAAAAAACAGGTAGAAGAACTGAATAGACGTTTTTCAAAAGAGGAAATGCAGACAGCCTACATGATGAGTAGTCATGTTGAGCATCTTTCCATCTCAGTGATACTGAGTTTGGAGTTTTGACATCCAGAACCATAAGAGAATACACTTCTGTTGTTGTAAGCCACCAAGTTTGTGATGATTTGTTACAGCAGCCACAGAAAAGTAATTCCAGGCTTTTGACAGTTTTCAACACCCATCTCTGATGTTAAAAGAAGGTAGAGAAAATGGGAATTTACATATTTATATATACATATTAACATGTGCATGTATATTTGTGCTCATATTTCCACTACTGTATACTGGAGGTATTAACCAATGCAATTTGAGAAGATAAATCAGTTAGAAACATAAGAGACAGAAAAGAAATAAAACCATCTTTACTTGCAGATAATACAATACAGAGATTTTCCTTGTCATCAACATATCAGTTCTTAGTCAATTTTAAAACATAATGTCAATGTATGGCAAAACCAATACAGTATTGTAAAGTAAAATAAAGTAAACATAAAATAAATAAATAAATAAATAAATAAATAAATAAAACATAATGCTGCGGGATTTCCTGGTGGACCAGTGGTCAGGACTTGGCGCTTTCACAGCCAGGGCCAGCTTGGATTCTTGCTCCAAGAACTAAGATCCCGCAAGCAGTGCCATGCACCCAGAAAGCAAAAAGAAACAATAAATAAAAAATTATGCTATCTCAATAAAAATACCAACACGTTATTTTTTATACAGTGAACATAGTTTATATGGAAAACATGAAAATGAAAAAATAGCAAGGCAAAAACTGACAAAAGTTATGAGGGAAGCCAACCCTACCAGACATTTAAACATATCATAAATCCTTCATAATTGAAGCAGTGCAGTACCGGTTCATAAACAGTCAACAAGCCAGCAGACTGGAATATAAAGTCCAGAAATAGACCCAACTACACAGGGAAATTTAATATATGCTAAAGGTAGCTTCTCACATCACTGGGGCAAAAATGGAATTTTTCATAAGTGGGTTCTGGGACAAATGTTAGCTACTTAGAAGATTATAAAAATAGATTTAACCCCACATGCAAGAATTTCAAAATAGGTCAGAGATCTAAATGGAAAAACATGAAAGCATACAAGTACTAGAAATAAACATTCATAAAGGTTTTCTAATCATAACTTAAAATCTAACTTCAATAAGTTTCATAAGTTTGATCACGGTAGTCCAGTGGTTAGAACTTCATGCTTCCAATGCAGGGAGCATGGGTTTGATTCCTGGTCAGGGAACTGAGCAGAAAAAAAAATTATCATCTAAAAATAAAAAATTTTCATAGCAAAGGTGATAATTAGCAACATAAAGATAATTGACAAACATTAGAGAATTAGCTAACTTTTATGCAATAGCTAAAGGACTAATATACCTAATATAAATAATTCTTTAAAACGAATGGAGAAGAACCCCCAAAATGGGCAGGAAGTATGTACAGATGATTTACTTTGTGTGTATGTGTTCCTTAAACATATGGAAAAATAAATAAGCTCACCCATAGAAAAGAGAAATGCAAATGAAAGCTGAAATACCATTTCTCACCCAAGAGAACGGCAAAATTAACAAGTGCAACAACACGTTCTGTTCACAAGACTGTGTGAACAGCCACCCATACATTGCTGGTGAGAAGAAAAATTGGTTCAAAGAGTAGGAACTCAACAATATCTAACCAAATCACATACATGTTTATCTTTTGATCTAGCTATGCTGCTTACACGAATGTACCCTGAAGGTACACCTCCAGCAAAAACAAAATACATCTGCACAGGTTATTCACTGCAGTGCTGTTTGTAACTGGGAAATTTTGGAAATGAGCTAAGTACTCATACACAGGAGAGTGTTTGATAAACTATGGTACATCCCACACAATGGAGTTACATGCACCTATGAAAAGAATGAGGAATATCTCTATGAATTAGTGAGGAATATCTCTATGAATTAGCATGGAATATCTCTAGAATTAATATGATCTCCTATTTAAAAGTGAAAAAAAGTAAAGGGCAAGGTTTTACACCATAGAAATTGGCAAAGGTTGCAAATTAGAGTTTTATCCACTGGAGAAACAATTGTTAACCATTTACCAGCACACCACTGGAAGGGACTGAGAAATATAGTAACCAAGAAATAAAACTATCTTTAAGAAAAACCTTGTGATGCTGGAATGGAAATGGAGGTATCATGTGTATATACGTATTTCTTTACTCTGTGTGTGGAGAGAGCCTAGAAAGAATGACAATAAGGGGCCATAGGCATAGCTAGAGCACTAGAATCCTGGTTTCTAAGTCCTGCTCTCTACTAAAAGGAACCCAGGCTCTTTGGAGAAAGAAGAATCTCCAGGACTGGGGTGGAGAAATGTCCTATAGCATCCTGTGCCAGAAAGCATGGAAGTGCTCAAAGAATGATGGGGATATACCAAAAGGACACAGGATCCAGTGTAAAGGGGATCCCCACAGTCCAAATGTAGGATGATTCAAACATGAAGATAAATTATAACCGTAACATATTATAATCCATTGAACAAAATAAGAATCCATAAATCCATACTAACAAACACAGAAGCAGAGAGGCAAAGAGAAAGAGAGAAAGGCTCTTCCTTACATAGAATGCCAAATTTATTATGTAGATAGAGTTAGAAAATCACCACACAAAGACTTCGGACTTGAATGTTCACAAAGGTTTATTTGTAATTTTCAAAAACTGGAAATAACCCAAAAGTCCGTCAAAGGTAAATGATTATACAAACTGATCTGTCCATAAAATGAAATACTATTCAGTGATTTAAAAAAAAAAAAAAAAAAAAGAACAGACTATTAACACAAGCAGCACCTGGGACGAATCTCAAAATAATTATAAATGAAGGAAGCCAGGCAAAAAAGAGTACTTACTATGCTCCAATTATATAAATAATAGAAAATACAACTAATCTACAGTGACAGAAAGCAGATCAGTGGTTGCCTGGAAAAGGACTGATGACGTAGGAGAGATTTCAAAAGTGCAAGAGTAAAGTTTGGGAATGATGGATTTGCTTGCTATCCACTATCTCAACTGTTGAATTTCATAGGTGGTACACACATGTTAAAACCTATTATTAAACTGTATACTTTAAACATGGGCAGTTTATTATATGTAAATTATTCTTCAATAAAATTGCTAACATTTAAAAATCACTATTTAGCAACCATCCTAGTAATATTTGATTCAGGCAAGAATAATCAATGGATATTAAAACTAATGGATGAAAGTTTGAGCCAAGTGGTATGTTTACATACTTTCAAAGTATCTTCCTGTAATTACAAAGAGGAAAACAGCACTTCTACAGTGGAGAAACTGAGCAAACACCACTACAGTAGGCTGAATAATGCCCCCCTAAACATGTCCACATGTATGGATGTGAAAGTTGGACTGTAAAGAAAGTTGAGTGCTGAACAATTGATGCTTTTGAACTGTGGTGTTGGAGACGTATGAGAGTCCCTTGGAGTTACAAGGAAATCCAACCAGTCCATCCTGAAGATCAGTCCTGGGTGTTCTTTGGAAGGAATGATGCTAAAGCTGAGACTCCAATACTTTGGCCACCTCATGCGAGGTGTTGACTCATTGGAAAAGACTCTGATGCTGGGAGGGATTGGGGGCAGGAGGAGAAGGAGACAACAGAGGATGAGATGGCTGGATGGCTTTACTGACTCAATGGACATGAGTGTGGGTGAACCTCCGGGAGTTGGTGATGGACAGGGAGGCCTGGCTTGCTGTGATTCATGGGGTCGCAAAGAGTCGGACACGACTGAGCAACTGAACTGAACTGAACTGAAACATGTCCACAACCTAATCCCCAAATCTGTGAGTATGTTTCCCTACATGACAAAAGAACTTTACAGGTGTGATTAAATTAAGGATCTTGAGAGGCAGAGAGTATCCTTGATTGTCCAGGTGGCCCCAGTGTAATTACCAGGCTCCTCATAAAAAGGAGGCAGAAAACTCAGTCAGAAATGTGATGACAGGTGCAAAGATCAGAGAGACAGATTGGAAGCGGCTGTGCTGCTGACTTGCAGGGAGGAAGAGACCACAAGCCAGTGAACGCAGGCAGCCTCTAGAAGCCGGACAATGCAAGCAGAGGCTCCAGGGCCTCCAGAGGGAACCAGCCAGCCTTCCTAACACCTTGATTTTTAGCCAAGTGAAACTCATTTCAGACTTCTCACCTCCAAAACTATAAGATAATAAATTTGTGCTGTTTTAAGCCACTAAATTTGTAGCAATCTGTTACAGCAGCAACCGGAAACCAACATAACCACTGGAACTCTTTGTAAAGGGTCAAAGTTAACACCACCAGTAACAGTACAAATAAATATCACATGCCCCTGATACTGAGAATAAAACAGCACCATTTCTGTGTAGCTCATGCCAAAAATAGCTTGAATCTAATTATAAGGAAACAGGCAAACTCAAGTTGAGGAACATTCTACAAAATAACTGTCTTATATGCTTCAAATATCTCAGTCGAAAATAACAAAAGACTGAGGAATTGTTCCAGATTAAAGAAGACTGAAAAGATGACTAAATGTAACACAGAATCCTGGATTGAAAGGAGTGTTTCTTCTTTTGCTATGAAGACATTATCCAGGACAATTGGGACAATTTGAGTAGGGTCTCTACATTAGCTAACAGTATTTTATTATTATCATACTGTGATTATGCAAGAAAATATCCTTATATTTATGAAATACACAATGCAGAATTTCTAGACAAAGGGAAATCATGCCTGCAATTTACTTTTAAATGAAAAATAAATGTGTGCATATGTATTTTAGGTACAAACAGAGAGAAAGAACAAAGTATTAACATTTGAGGAATTCAAATGAAAAGTCTCTAGAAATTCCCTGTACTTTTCTGTAAATCTTAAACAGTCTTTCAGACTTTCCTGGTGGTCCAGTGGTTAGGAATCTACCTGCCAATCCAGGGGACACAGGTTCGATCCCTTGTCCAGAAAGATCCCACAGGGCAGTTAAATCCATGCGCCACAACTACTGAGCCCTTGCTATATAGCCGGCACACTGCAAACACCAAACCCAAGTGCCCTCGAGCCCCGGCGCCGCAACAGGAGAAGCCACAGCAATGAGAAACCTTTTACTGCAACTATAGAGTAGTCCCCACTTACTCCAACTACAGAAAGCCCATGTGCAGCAATGAAGACCCAGGGCAACCAAACAATAAGCAAAACCAATTTTTTTTCAAATAGGTAAAAGATATAGAGACAGTGCTCTTAAAATGGCCAATAAGCACTTTGTAAAAAGAGAATCAATATTATCAACAATCAAAAAAATGTAAACAAAAAACAAGATATAAATGTTCACCCATCGGATTGGTAAAGGTTGAAAATACCCAGCACTGGCAAAGAAAAGTACAGCAAAACAGTCACTGGCATATCCTACTGGCAGGATTGTACATTAGTACAACCTTTTGGGAAGGCAAATAGACAACATTAATGAAAATTTTGAATGTGTATAGCTTCTTCCAGTAGAAATTCATTCTCTATAACTACACAGATCTGAAAAGGTACATATACAAAGGTGTTGTAATGACAAAGAACTGGAAACAACCTAAATATCCAACAAAAAGTTTTTAAGTAAATTTGATCATCATACAGTGGAAAACTGAATAGACACTAGAATAAAGCAGAATTATACATAGAAACATAAAAAGATATCCACAATATATCATTACAAGAAAAATGAAAGTTGCATATATGAGCACATAATAGGTGAGCTTATATATGTTAAGAAAATGTATAGCTACATTATATATAACAGCAAAGATAAAAGTCTAGAAGGAGCCATACCTCACATTTACTAGTGGCAACCTCTATTTCTGAACTGATTGGACTGCTCTAACAAAACTGGTGTAAAACTAGAAAGAAGTTCTATTTTAATAAATACAGATTAATTCATATTAGGCAATGGTGAGATCATGACTTTTTGAAAGATACTTATCCCTGTAAATCTAACATAGAAGGCAAAAGATTTAAAAGATAATATTCAGAAAGTTGGCTCATGTCCAGCATTACTCATTTAACCTTTAACATGATCCAAATCTCTCACATACGCATGCACATACACAGAACACACAGATACACACACAACCCTAAGGGAAAATACAAATCTCCTGGCAGAGAAACTTCAAGAATCTCAGTTCACAAGGAACACTAGATTACCCCCAAGAGCCCTGCTAATGTCAGTGCTATGACTTTTCTAGTTAATAAAAATAAGTCGAAGGACTGAAGCTTACCCCTACGAGATGCATGACTTTACACATCACAGGGTAAAACCAGTGATATGTCAATGACCAGAAATACAGACCCCAAAGTCATCTTCCTCACCCACAGCATTTCTGAGAATTCCCAGACATGCCCAAGACACTTGCCCAGGCCTGGGAGGCAAGCAAGTACCAGGATGAACAGGTTGTTCCTAAAACTGAAAGTAAGTCCTCAACTATGGGATGAACAGACTTCAAAGGAACAACAAACTCTAGCAGTTCCGCCAGAAAAGCCAAGAAAACAGGCCAGTTCAAAAACCAAATGTACTGCCACCACTGTTAAAAAGAAGAAGAAAAAAAAAAAAAAGCAAATAGAGCCAGAAATCCAAAGGAGGTCCAACCCAGGGGAACATCCACAGTCACTGCACCAGCTGACCTATATTCCTTCTCACTGCAGGTGGAAAGCTTGGGTCCAATCCACAGAAATTCCCAACAGCCTCTGACACAATCAGACTGCAGTACAATGCTGAAGGACTTTAAGCTCTACTATTCATTAGAAGGACTGATGCTGAAGCTGAAGCTCCAATACTTCGGATACCTGATGTGAAGAACTGACTCATTGGAAAAGACCCTGATGCTGGGAAAGATTGAAGACAGGAGAAGAAGGGGACAACAGAGGATGAGGTGGTTCGATGGCATCACCGACTTGATGGACATGAGTTTGAGCAAGCTCCAGGAGCTGGCGATGTACAGGGAAGCTTGGCGTGCTCAGACCATGGGGTCGCAAAGAGTTGAACACAACTGAGAGACAAAACTGACTGAATCTCTCCTATCCTTCTGGTTGACCCACTAAGCAAACCAGATTCTCAAAGGAGAATAAATTTTGGTCTCAAAACAATACACCACTGTGGAGACTCAGGCAGTCTCATCCCTGCAGAAATAATGGCTCCAGCTAACTGGGAAACCTTGACCTAAGTCATCCAGATACTCAACTGCCTGGGTCTTTTTCCATGACAATTTATCTGAAGTAAAGAAACTGCAGGTCAGTAGAAAAGATTTACTGTTAATAACTTTTTAAGGACAAACCTGGCCTTAGTACATCCATTCCTAATCAGTTTCCTCCATCTTATCTATCTCCGTTTCTGAAACCCCAATGCATAATCAGAAAAGTCCTCGAAAAAAAATTCCCTTATATTCTCAGGACTTTGATTATCCAAAGCAAATGTAGATTTATAAATTCTAACAAATTTTGAATTAAAAATTAATCAGGATCGGACTACCCTGGTGGCCCAGTGGTTAAGAAACCTCCTGCCAATGGAGGGGACACAGGTTCGATCCCTAGTCTGGGAAGATCCCACATGTGGTGGGGCAGCTAAGCCCCTGCACCACAACTACCGAAGCCCTTGCACCCTAGAGCCTGTGCTCCACAACAAGAGAAGCCACTGCAATGAGAAGCCCGCCCCACACACTGCAACTAGAGAGTAGCCCCTACTCACCACAACTAAAGAAAGTCCTCGAGCAGCAAATAAGACCCAGGGCAGCCAAAACAAACAAACAAAAAAATCAGGGTCAATTATCAATTGACCAGAAAGTACTGCTCTGGATGGGAGGGGAGCTTGGGGGAGAATGGATACATGTATATGTATGGCTGTGCAGGTCAGGAAGCAACAGTTAGAACTGGACATGGAACAGCAGGCTGGTTCCAAATAGGAAAAGGAGTACGTCAAGGCTGTATATTGTCACCCTGCTTATTTAACTTATATGCAGAGTGCATCATGAGAAACGCTGGGCTGGAAGAAGCACAAGCTGGAATCAAGATTGTTGGGAGAAACATCAATACCCTCAGATATGCAGATGACACCACCCTTATGGCACAAAGTGAAGAGGAACTAAAAACCCTCTTGATGAAAGTGAAAGAGGAGAGTGAAAAAGTTGGCTTAAAGCTCAACATTCAGAAAACAAAGATCATGGGATCTGGTCCATCACTTCATAGGAAATAGATGGGGAAACAGTGGAAACAGTGTCAGACTTTATTTTTTTGAGCTCCAAAATCACTGCAGATGGTGACTGCAGCCATGAAATTAAAAGATGCTTACTCCTTGGAAGAAAAGTTATGACCAACCTAGACAGCATAGTGAAAAGCAGAGACATTACTTTGCCAACAAAGGTTCATTTAGTCAAGGCTATGGTTTTCCAGTGATCATGTATAGATGTGAGAGTTGGACTGTGAAGAAAGCTGAGCCCAAAGAATTGATGCTTTTGAACTGTGGTGTTGGAGAAGGCTCTTGAGAGTCCCTTGGACTGCAAGGAGATCCAACCAGTCCATTCTAAAGGAGATCAGCCCTGGGTGTTCTTTGAAGGAATGATGTTAAAGCTGAAACTCCAGTAGTTCAGCCACCTCATGCAAAGAGTTGACTCATTGGAAAAGACTCTGATGCTGGGAGGGATTGGGGGCAGGAGGAGAAAGGGACGACCGAGGATGAGATGGCTGGATGGCATCATGGACTCGATGGACGTGAGTTTGAATGAACTCCGGGAGATGGTGATGGACAGGGAGGCCTGGCGTGCTGCGATTCATGGGGTCGCAAAGAGTCGGACACGACTGAGCAACTGAACTGAACTGAACTGAACTGAGTCCCTTTGCTGTTCACCTGAAACTATCACATTGTTAATTGACTATACTCCAATACAAAATTTGAGCAAACTCAGGAAGATAATGAAGGACAGGGAAGCCTAGTGTACTGTGGTTCATGGGGTCACAAAGAATCAGACATGACTTCGCAAGTGAACAACAACATCAACACAAAATAAAAAGCTTTTAAAAAAGAGAAAGTACTGCTAGTCAGAATATCTATCCCATTTCCTAAACAGTCTAGGTAATCAGAGTCCATTTACTCTCCAGTGGTGCTCCAGCCTTGGCGTGCTGAGGTATCAGAAGACATCTTAGAACTCAACCACGAAAGCAGTCTCCATCCTGCAACTAATGAAGAAACTGAGCCCCAATCACTACACTCTTAACATGGCTAGGGATACGTGAATGCAAAATGTGTTACTCAACCAGCACGATGTAAATAAATGCAATAATCTCCATATCTGCAGACCAGGCTGATTAACTTTGAGTCTGAGGAATAATATCAATACCATTTTTTCCATTCCGAAATTACTCATCCTCTGTGTCTCAGTGATTCAGCCCTCTCTCACCTCTGAAACCTGTGACTCTTGCTTCTACTTGCTCCTGCTGGCTATAAAACAGACAATTTCTGTTGACCTCGCAGCTTTTTCAAAGTTTGGATTTAAATGCAGTTACATTTTAGAGTTAGTCTGAGTTTCATGAATGCCATTTCACTGACACCAGCCCAAGTTCAGCATCTTTCAAGTGTTCTATACTTTCTGTTCATGACATTTGGTCATGAGAATGTTTTCATATTCAAATTTCAGATATATGCATATAATTAATGTTAGGATTTTGGAAGCAAATTCTAGAAGCAAATAAGAAGTAGTTCTCCCTACATGTTCATCTGAGCCCACTGCCTTTTTTCCTCCTCTAACTCATTGACTTCTCATCCTGTTAGATTCAATGAATATCTTGCATGAATTTGAAGCACAGAGGATATTCAGGCATATTAGATGTGAAACACGTGTTAAAATGATATCCAACTGAACTAGATCAATAAATCTGAATCAGTGAAAAGAAATCTCAACTAAATCAAGTTTAAAATGTATGTCCATGCAAACTACACACAAATGTGGATAGCAGCTTTACTCATAATTGCCCCAAATTGGAAGCAACCAAGATGTGCTTCAATAGGTGAACAAATAAACAGTGTAGTAAATCCATACCATGAATATTATTCATCGATAAGAAGAAATGGGCTATCCAGCCCCCAAAAGACATGCGAGAATCTTAAAAGCATATTGCTAAATGAAAGAAGTCAGTCTGAGAAAGCTACATACCATATGTGATTCCAACTACATGACATTCTGGAAAAAGCAGAAATATGGAGACAATAAATTAAGGTTGTTGGTTGCCCAGGGTTCAGGGGAAGCAAGGAAGGATGTAAAGATTTTTCAAGTCAGTGAAACTATTCTGTATGATACTGTAATGGTGGATACATGGCATCACACATCTGTCAAAACCCACAGAAAACGAAGAGTAAACCTTAATGTAAAGCGTGGACTTTAGCTAGTAATATTGGTGCAGCAATAGTCACATAGTAATGCAAGATATCCAGGTGGGCCCAAGAATCCTTAAAAGAGAGAAGCAGAGTGATGCGATTGCTGGATTTAAAGGTAAAAGAGGGCCACTAGCCAAGGAATGAGGGGAGCCTCTGGAATCAGGAAAAGGCAAGGAACAGATTTTTCTTGAGCCCCAGAGGGCATGCAGCCCTACAGATACTTCAACATTAGCCCAGTGAGACTTCTGCCATCCAGTACTGTGAGACAGTAAATTTGTGTTAAGTCACTGAGCTTGTGGAAATTTAGTTAAAGCAGCAATAGGAAACTCACGCACTATTTCCTTCACTGAAGTCACCAAAATCCCTAAGTGTATAACGTATGTAATATTTGGCCACCCTGGATCTCACAGACTAGAGTATGAAGTCCCAAAATCTGCGGCCGCGTCTCTCAGAGTAGCTGCTCAGTAAACATTCATGAAAGGCAAGATTTCTCACCCCACATTAATAGCGGAGGAAACTGAGACAGAGGTGATATGGGAATCCTGTACCTTGTTCAGTTTTTTTCTATAAACTTAAAACTGTTCAAAATAATAAAGCCTATTAATAAAATAATAATAATAAAGTCTATTAAATTAAAAATTTGTTGAAACTACCCTTTAATAAGGCTTCACTGGTGGCTCAGAGGTTAAAGCGTCTGCCTGCAATGCGGGAGACCCGGGTTCGATTCCTGGGTTGGGAAGATCCCCTGGAGAAGGACATGGCAACCCACTCCAGTACTCTTGCCTGGAGAATCCCATGGAAGGAGGAGCCTGAGGCTACAGTCCATGGGGTCGCAAAGAGTCAGACACGACTGAGTGACAATCTACTACTACCCTTTAATAATACAATATGCTTTAGATTTCTGGGTAATCACTAAAAACTTGTTTTTAGTGACATGATCATTTCAGCAAACGGGTTTTGGTCAAGCTGAGTTTCAGCAGTTCAGCCTGCTTCCTGCTGAAGCGCTGATCCTTCCATCCCTCAAACACACTAGGCCCTTTCCAGGCTTGCTGTTTTCCCCCACCTTCCTCTGGCCATCTTCAAGGGTAGGTGGACCTTACCCTTCACATCTCAGTTCAAATGGCATCTTCTCAAAGAAGTCCCCGATGAAAACACACATGTCCAGTGACGACCCAACCACCTTATGTGGGGCCAAGCTATAATACCTGGGACTTGTGACCATGTTATCTTTCATGGCAAAATGAACTCTGCAGCTGTGATTAAGTTAAGGACCCTGAGATGGAGAGATCATCCAGGTGATGATATCCAAGAGGTATTATCACCCAGAAGTTACAGATGCAGACACAGAGACCCAGAGACATAACACTACTGGCCCAAAGTCATACAGCAAAAGCATACAAGGCTGAGCAGGGATTCAAAGCCATGTTCACTCAGTGCTAAAACCTGTTCCACTGAGCCCTGAGGATAACACTATGGAATTAGCCTCATAACAGAAGTACAGGGACCCCTGCTTGTTTAAAAATCATAACTTTTAGGGATTAGGGACTATATTTCACCTGTTCTAACAACTCTTGAGATTTTTTTCAAGGGATTTCCACTCATCATTTTCATTCATGGTCTCAATTTTAAAAATTAATTTAACTGCAGAAACCACGACAATATTGGGACTTCCTGGCACAGTGGTTAACACTCTGAGCTTCCACTGCAGGGGAGCAGAGGTTCCACCCCTACCCAGGAAACTAAGATCCTGCGTGCTGCAGAGCATGGCCAAAGAAACAAACAAAACGTGAAAACACTATACTATTGACATTAACATATCCCGGATAATTCCACCTCCTCCATCCGAGACACGGCGGCCCTAGCTAGCAGAGAGCCGGCCAGATAGTATTATTCACATTGCTAAACAGGAAGCCCAGGCTAACCAGAGTGGTTAGCAGGGTGGCTTCCGGGGAGTCACCCACTTCGTCTGAGGTAGAGTGGGGTGCAGATCCCAAATGATATGTAGCCCTGGCCGGGAGGACTGCGGCTGCCGGCCTCTCCCTCCCCACATCCTCTGCTCTCGGAATCAATCACAATTCTGAATAGCTGCGGTCTTGTTCACTCAGCCTCTCTTAGGGCCCCCATCTTTTCAGGCTTCCAGCTGCCCCCTCTGCAACACCCCTGACTGGACTCACTCCTTTGCTCTCGGACAGCAGACTGGCTCGTGGGTTCCTGAGCCCTTGGACTCTGGGACCTTTCAGTTTAGTTTCTGCAGAAGGGGCCGCACAGCTCACACACAGGTGCCTGGATCTTCAGCAAGTCTGCCCTCTGTGACTTCAGAGCTGAGGATGGCCGGGAGGAACAGGAGGGTCCCTCATGTACAGACTCCCCAGGAAAGGGCAGCATCAGCCAGGTTTGGCCAGGGAGAGGCCTGCCAGCCAGGACACCAGCCCTGAGCCACGGCTGGTCAGAACCAAAGCTGGCCAACCCTCTGAGCAGGAATTAACATGAGAATCCTGATTTGCACAGATACACGCAAACACCGGACAGGTAGAGGGGGAAGCCTGATCTGGGGCAGACAGCCCATAGGACTCGTCAACTGTCCAGATCTGGCCAGCAGCAGAGGTACTGATGAATGCCTCAGAGCTTAGGTCTTTCTGCACCCTTAGTTCAGGAGCTGACTCACAGGATTGTCAGGGGACATTCAACTTTAAGGGATCCAATATGTTATTTTCTTCTTTTGTGGGCCATTTCTCAAGGACTCTCTATTCTTTATCAGTTCCTGGAAAATGAGCGAGCAGAGCTGCAAGCAGTTCTCAGGACTGAGATCATGAGAAGGGCACCTGCTTGGATTCCTTTCAGTGACTCGCTTCAGTGACCTTTTACTTAAAGGTAATCTATTCAGTTATGCCCCCTTTTACTCAGGATATGGAATGCTTTCTGGCCCTTTGAAGATTGTTATTTGCTTGGCTTTGTTTTTGCTCCACTTTTTTACTGCCTAAAGCTGCCTTGTATGAAGATATATAAACATGTGTTTCTGCAAATAAAGCACCCTTGTTTCACTCGAGACTTGGGTCCCCTGCGTCCCTCTTCTCATTGACTCCAGTCCCCACGTCCCAGTCTGTGAAGACAGTGACACGGGATCAAGAAAGTCATGTTTATTTCTGACAACAGAGCGCAGTTGCAGAGTAGATTCCAAGATATGGGGCAACCAAGGCCTGGTGCAGTGAAGGAATTGTGTTCATAGCCATTTTTGAACCTGTCGCTTTAAGCGGGTCCTGCTTCTTAAAATAGAAAAAGTCGTGTTCACACAGGAGTGGGGACTCGGCAGTGCAGGGCCAGAGCAGAGAGGAAAGACAGAGGTGACTTTTCTCAGCATTTCGGCTGGCATCTGTCACACAGCAAAACTAAGCCTGAAAATGAGCCAGACCCCAGCCCCTCAGAGGATGGCCAGACTATCAGCTATTTTCACTCAAGCAAGACCTGCAGGTGGAGTCCCAGTCCCCCTACCCTAAGCAGCTCACTCAAGTATTCCTTCTACCCCTGTGCCATGCCACTGCCTTCTCTGAGGTGTTCTGGAAACACGGATTTCTCCATCTTATCACATGCTCGGTACCATCTCAGCACTTTTTAGGAAACTGTGCTCCAGCTAAGCCTGCCCCATAATCCTGTCCGGCTAACCTACTCCTTGCAACATGAGCAGAATAGGTGAGTCTGTTTCCCATCAGTATCATACACATGTGTTTGTTCCTTAACAAGAGAGCAAGGAGATCAAACCAGTCCATTCTAAAGGAAATCATCCCTGAATATTCATTGGAAGGACTGATCCTGAAGCTGAAGCTCCAATACTTTGGCCACCTGATGCAAAGAGCCAATTCGTTGGAAAAGACCCCGACGCTGGGAAAGATTGAAGGCAGGAGGAGAAGGAGATGACAGAGGATGAGTTGATTGGATGGCATCACTGATTCAATGGATATGAGTGTGAGCAAACTCTGGGAGATAACGAAAGACACGGAAACCTGGCATGCTGCAGTCCATGGGGTCACAAAGAGTTGGACATGACTGAGTGACAAAACGGCAACAGCAATAAAGCCCCCCGCGAGCAGGGATCAGTCTTCTCCTGACTTTACAGGTCCACACAGATCTCTAGCTTCTGCAAATGCTGGAACACCTAAGGGCTTATGCATGAGTGCATGCTGAGTTCCTTCAGTCGTGTCCAACTCTTTGCAACTCTATGGACTGTAGACCATCAGGCTCCTCTGTCCATGGGGATTCTCCAGGCAAGAATACTGGAGCGGGTTGCCAAGCCCTTTTCTAGGAGATCTTCCCAATCCAGGGATCAAACCCACGTTCCTTATGTCTCCTGCGTTGGCAGGTGTGTTCTTTGCCACTAGCTCTACCTGGGAGGCCCCAAAGGCTCACAGAAAAAGACAATTAAATACTGAGTAAAACTCTAACCATAAAAAAAAAGTTCAGAAAAAAAGAACCTGAATGTTTATCGAGTTTCAGCATGCAGAGGAGTTTTGAAACCTTGATGTGCAATAGAGAAAGGCAATGCCAAAGAATATTCAAACTACCGCAACATTGCACTCATCCTACACTCTAACAAAGTAATGCTCAAAATTCTCCAAGCAAGGCTTCAACAGTACATGAAGAGAGACCTTCCAGATGTTCAAGCTGGATTTAGAAAAGGCAGAGGAACCAGAGATCAAATTGCCAATATCTGCTGGACCATAGAAAAAGCAAGAGAGTTCCAGAAAAACATCTATTTCTGCTTTACTGACCATGCCAAAGCCTTTGTGGATCACAACAAACTGTGAAAAATTCTTAAAGAGATGGGAATACCAGATCACCTTTCCTCCTCCTGAGAAATCTGTATGCAGGGCAAGAAGCAGCAGTTAAAACCAGACATGGAACAACAGACTGGTTCCAAATTGGGAAAAGAGTACATCAAGGCTATATATTGTCACCCTGCTTATTTAACTTATATGCAGAGTACATCATACGAAACGCCAGGCTGGATGAAACACAAGCTGGAATCAAGTCTGCCAGGAGGGAAAAAAAAAATAAAGATTGCCAGGAGAAATATCAATAACCTCAGATATTCAGATGACACCACCCTTATGGCAGAAAGCGAAGAACTAAAGAGCCTCTTGATTAAAGTGAGAGAGGAAAGTGAAAATCCGGGCTTAAAACTCAGCATTCAAAAAATGAAGATCATGGCATCTGGTCCCATCACTTCATGGCAAATAGATGGGGAAACAATGGAAACAGGGACAGACTTTATTTTCTTGGGTGACTGCAGATGGTGACTGCAGCCGTGAAATTAACAAACGCTTGCTCCTTGGAAGAAAAGCTATGAAAAACCAAGATAGCATATTAAAAAGCAGAGACATTACTTTGCCGTCAAAGGTCCGTCTAATCAAAGCTATGGTTTTTCCAGTAGTCGTGTATGGATGTGAGAGTTGGACCATAAAGAAAGCTGAGAGCTGAAGAATTGATGCTTTTGAACTGTGGAGTTGGAGAAGACTCTTGAGAGTCCCTTGGACTGCAAGGAGATCAAACCAGTCCACCCTAAAGGAAATCAGTCCTGAACATTCATTGGAAGGACTGATGCTGAAGCTCTAAGCCTTTGGCCACCTGATATGAAGACCTGACTCACTGGAAAAGACCCTGATGCTGGGAAAGGCTGAAGGTGGGAGGAAAAGGGGAGGACAGAGGATGAGATGGTTGGATGGCATCACCGACTTGATGGACATGAGTTTGAGTAAGCTCCGGGAGTTGGTGACGGACAGGGAAGCCTGACATGCTACAGTCCATGGGATCACAAAGAGTCGGACACAACTGAGCAACTGAACTGAGCTGAGATGAAATTGCAAAATTACAGCAAACTTGACTGCATTAAGTGTTTTCAAAATACATTATATATGTTTAAGTACAGTGATTCCTTTACAGACAAGGATACTAAGCTTAGGAAGGTTGAGTAATTTGAAGATGAGCAAAAGCACATCCCTCAGCTTGAAAGGAGCAGAGCTGGGATTGTAACCCAGAAATGTCCAAGGCAAAAGTTTGAGGACATGAGGAAAGTCCTTCCCTGCTGCACGCTAGTTGCTGGAGGCTAGAACATGTGAATTACACACACACATATATACAAGAATACACATTCAAATATTTATATTAAATGACAAAGAATATATTTATCATTTCAAAAAACTCGTGTAGATTTATAAGTAAAGAATGAGCAAGGAATTAAAACCATTTGTAAATGGGGAAATACAAGAAAATAACGTTCACTCTCCCTGGTGATAAAAACAAACAATAATTTAATAAGGCATCTGTTTTTGTTTATTAAACTGGCCATGGCTGATGTAGTGAAACTGATTATTTCCACATATTATCAGGGACACTTATACAATGTCTGCTCTTTAGGAAATCAGTTTGGTGCTACATATCAAAAGTTCTTAAATGTCCTATTATTAATAAACCTTATTTTCAGTCATTCAAGAGCTATTACTGTGAATCCACTATGTACCAGGCGTTAACCTAAGTACCACCAGAGGAATGAGACAGAAGTGTGGGCCCTGACGCTGTGGGTGGCCGTGCCATCCCTGGAATGAATGGCTGGGGACTTTGTGTGGGTGAAAGAAAAACTTTGTCCTTGTTGAGGCTACTGTTGTTTTGGGTTTTTCTATTACTCATGGCTGCACCTCATCTTATTTATACAGAAGACAGGTGAGCTTTCACCAGGTGGTGTCTGATTTCTTAATGGAGCAGGAGGCAAAGATCATCAAAACAGAGAAAGAATGAGGAAGTGAGGCGGAGGTTTGAGTAGAGTGGAAAACAAAAGCAAACAAAAGAGAAAATAAAAGGTGCCGGTGAGGATATGAGAAAACAGGAACCCTCTGCACTGTTGGTGAGAAGGTAGAACAGTACAGCTGCTATGGGAAACATATGGCAGTTCCTCAAAAAATTAAAAATAGCATTATCACATGATCCAGCAATTACATTTCTGGGCATACGCCAAAAGGATTGGCAGCAGGGTCTTGAAGAAATATTTGTATACCCATGTTCATAGTATTATTCACCATAACTGAAACAAGGAAGCAATTCAAATATCTATTGATGGATGAACAGATGAGCAAAATGTTGTATATACACACAAAGGAAGAATATTCTAGTGAAAAACTAAGGAAATTCTGACATGTGCTACAACACAGATGAGCCTTGAGGACATTACACTAAGTGAAAGAAACCAGTCATAAACAAATACTCTATGATTCCACTTATGTGAGGTACTCAAAGCAGTCAAAATCATAGAGACAGAAGTATAAAGGTGGTTGCCAGAGACTGGGGGAAGAGAGAATGGGGAGTAATTGTTTAATGGACGTAGACCTTCAGTTTCACAAGATGGAAGGAATTTAGAGGACAGATGGTGGTGATGGTTGCACAATAACGTGAATGTATTTAATACCAATGAACCTTCAGTTCAGCTCAGTCACTGAATCACGTCCAACTCTTTACGACCCCATGGACTGCAGCACGCCAGGCTTCCCTGTCCATCACCAACTCCCAGAGTTTACTCAAACTCACATCCATCGCATCAGTGATGCCATTCAACCATCTCATCCTCTGTCGACCCCCTCTCCTCCCGCCTTCAATCTTTCCTAGCATCAGGGTCTTTTCCAATGAGTCAGTTCTTCACATCAGGTGGCCAAACTATTGGAGTTTTAGCCTTACATTCAAAAAAGGTTGCTGCTGCTAAGTCGCTTCAGTCATGTCCGACTCTGTGCGACCCTAGAGATGGCAGCCCACCAGGCTCCCCCGTCCCTGGAATTCTCCAGGCAAAAACACTGGAGTGGGTTGCCATTTCCTTCTCCAATGCATGAAAGTGAAAGTGAAGTCTCTCAGTTGTGTCCGACCCTCAGCAACCCCATGGACTACAGCCTTCCAGTCTCCTCCATCCATGGGATTTTCCAGGCAAGAGTACTGAAGTGGGGTGCCATTGCCTTCAAAATAGGTTAGGGGGGTAAATGTTGTTATGTGCATTTTATCACAATTTTTTTTTAATGTGGCATCACACTTTAAAAGACAACAAAAATTAGTTAAATATGTGGAATTTAGTTGCATGGCTCCTGATTACTGTATTGTACAGGGGGTAGAGAGTGGGGGGATGCCTGTTAACATCAAGTAGTTGAGACTTCAGTGTTCATTTATTCACTTGTTAAATGTTTATTGAGCACATATTCTGTCCTCAGAACTGAGTCAAGCTTTAGGGACACGGAGGTAAACAATACTGAAGTGGCCATAGTCTACCAAGGAAGAAAAACAAACAAACATGGAGTGATACGTGTATTGTTAGAAATATGCAACGGACTTGTAGAAAAAGTCTCCTCCCCAAGACGGGGAGGCAGGAGTAGAGGTCAGTGAAAAGTCAGCTAAAACCTCCCACCTCCTTCCCCGACCTCCAACCCTTTGGGGGTCTTGTGTGGCTGCACCTCACAGTGTGAACGCTGAGGGTATGAGGCAGGGTCACTGCCAACTTTCCTTATTTTTCATTCTCTGTGTGTGTCTCCGTATCCTAAAATACAGTTGTAAAAGCAGTGATGTTCCTGAGGTATGTGACCCTTACACTACCATTCTTCGGGATCTGAAAGGCACAAATAGTAATATGTTTAAAAGATGAACAGTGATCTATGAAAAAAAAAATATTTAAGATCATGCAGCCTTAAAAAAAAACACAAAAACGGTACTCTATGTCATACTCTGTGTTGGAGGCGTAGTGCTGGGCTGGTGAGAGGGTATAACGTGCCACAGCCTTGCGGGTCAAAAAACAAAACAAAACAAAAACAAAACAGAATAACTAAAAGAATATTCTTTTAATTTACTTTCCCAAATATTTCAGCTGTGATCATTTCTGTCAAAAAAGAAAGTCTTGGGATTTCCATGGTGGTCCAGTGGTTGAGAATCCACTTTGCAATGCAGGGGACTCAGGCTCGATGCCTGGTCGGGAAACTAAGATCCCACATATCCCTGGAGCAACTGAGCCCTCGGGTCACAATTAGAGAGTACTCAGTATCTAAGACCCACAAAGCCAAATAAACAAACTTTAAAAAAATAAAGTCCTCACCTGGTGTGACCTGATCAATGCTAATACAATAGAGCCATATCCGACTGGTAAGCTAGGAGGCCATATAAGAGTTTCCACAGATAGATACTGATGAATGGTATGGGTCTATGCACCGGGATTTAAGTTGCTCTGAACTACCTTGAACCTCTTTACACATACAGATGTGTAAAGTGTTTAAGACAGGAGCGTTAGAGTCAGCTAGGGAAAAGTTTTCCTCTTCTCAAGAAGAACAAACTCTTATCTCCTGTGTTGAAATCTGCAGCTTGACCTTTGTCTAACCTTCACGCAAAGATACAGCTAAGTCCAGCTAGAAGACAAGTTTTTAAACCAACATGTCAAGAGCCTACTGTGTTTTTCAGAAGCCTGCTCTTCCTACCTTCCTCACACACAGGCTGTTTGGGAAGCTAGAAGCTCCTGATTCTGAAGAGGCTCCGAAGCCTGTGTTGAATGTTGTGAGACTCAACAGCAGCTATCTGAACAGTGTCCAAAGTATCTGGTTTCCTGTTGCCTGGCTTTTCCAGAGTGAGATCATACAGCTCTCAGTCTTCATGGATTTTCATAACATGCAAGAGTTCTTAAATTCCTGGCAACCATATCTTAAATAGTCCCATTGATATAGTTGGAAAAGTCTAATAGTTTTATATTTTAAAAAGTTACAATGGCTAGGGACATCCCCAATGGTCCAGTGCCTAAGAATCCAGGTTCCCAAGACCGGGGACCTGGGTTCGATCCCTGGTCAGGGAACTAGATCTCACAAACTGCAACGAAGATCCCACATGTGGCAACAAAGAGCAATGCAGCCAAATAAATAAATAAGCAAATAATTTTTTTTAAATTACAGTGACATGTCATTCTATAAAGCTAACCAACAATTCCTATTATTTAACACCGCCCCTCCCCCTTTTCTTGCTTCTCTGGTGGCTCAGACGGTAAAGCATCTGCCTGCAGTGCGGGAAACCCGGGTTTGATTCCTGGGTCGGGAAGATCCCCTGGAGCAGGAAATGGCAATCCACTCCCGCACCCTTGCCTGGAAAATCCCATGGACGGAGGAGCCTGATACGCTACAGTCCATGGGATCACAAAGAGTCGGACTCGACTGAGCAACTTCACTTTCTTTCCCCCTTTTCTTTTGTCAAAGCTGGAGATTTCTAGTATAGCGGAGGAAAGAAAAATGTCAGCCCCTTCCTACTCAGATGAGCTTTTCACTAACACTGAATGATATTTATGCTGTAATAAAATATGTCCAAAAATGGACATTCTGATTATACTTAAGAGATGGTAAATGAAAATTACAGAAGTTAATTGCAAAAACATCTACTGGTTGTACAAACAGAGGTACTTTGGATATTGTATATGTTTGGATGTAACTGATATTTGCTTTGATTGGCTAATGACATCTATAGTTGCTTTTACCAGAAAAATCCATAAATTAATATGCATCCATACACACTTATACCAAGTTTGCACACACCAAGTCTTTTTGACTTTAGAATGAACTTAACTATGTATTATCTATGTACGTGTTCCTGTAATGGGTATCTGAGACACCAAACTCAGAATTCTACATTCACTGTGTAAATCTAATCTGTGAACAAACTGTTGTTTGTGCAGGGGAAAAAACTGATAGAGTGGAGCATTGAGGGGGAAAAAAAAAGGGTCTCTGGGGCTTCCCTGATGGCTCAGTGGTAAATAATTTACCTTGCAATGCAGGAGACATGGGCTCGATCCCTGATCCAGGAAGATCCCACATGCTCTGGAGCAACTAAGCCTGTGCTCTAGAGCTCCACAACAAGAGAAGCCAGTGCAAAGAGAAGCCGATGCTTCTCTGCAACTAGAGGAAAGCCCGCACAGCAACAAAGATCCAGCACAGCCAAAATTAAATAACAAATAAATGCTTTAAAAAAGGGTTTCTGATAAAGGTGAATAATGTCTTCCCTCAAAGAAAGAAGAATTAGAAAGTCCAGGAAAAATAAGAATGGAGATCTAACTATAATATACTACTTCAGGCTTCCCTGATGGCTCATCAGGTAAAGAATCCGCCTGCAATGCAAGAGACACGGGTTCCCTCTCTGGGTTGGGAAGATCCCCTGGAGAAGGAAATCGCAACCCACCCCAGTATTTCTTGCCTGGAGAATCCCACAGACAGAGGAGCCTGGCAGGCTACAGTCCGAAGGGTTGCAAAGAGTCAGACATGACTAAGCGTGTGCACACACACACACACACACACTTAGCTTTAAAAATAAAAACCTTTACATGCTGTGGGAATTCCCTGGCGGTCCAGTGGTTAGGACTCTGCACTTTCTCTGCTGAGGGTATGGGTTCCACCCCTGGTCAAGGAACTAAGATCCCACAAGTCACATGGCAAAGAAAAATAAAATAAAAAACAGTCTTTACACATTGTGACAACATAAATAATAATTATATTGTTTTTCATTATAAGTCATTTGGGAATATTTGAATTTTTAAAGAATATGCTTACACCATCTAGACTTTTTTAAAGTTTGTTAACAAACTTTTGTTTTCTTTCCACTTGTTCAGATTTTGTTTCATATATTTCAAAAAGAATTTCCCATTTTTCTGGAGGCTTCTCTGGCAGTCACAGTGACTGAGACTCTGCTCTTCCAATGCAGGGAGCTTGGGTTTGCACCCTGGTGAGAAAACTAGGATCCCACATGCCTCATGGCCAAAAAAAGAGAAGAATTTCTTGTTTTCCTTAGAAGGTAGATCCCATGACTTTCTTATTAAATTCTTACAATGCTAAAACAAGAAAATAAGATTTGTGATAATCATTTTAAAGTTAGAACCCAGTGGCTGCTCTAGAAAGAATGAACTGGAAGGGACGAAAGTCAACGCCTTTATCTTGCATTTTGCCACCAGGCAGGACAATACCAACTCAAGATCTGGTAAGACCCAGAAAGAACAGATTCCAAAGCGGTCAGAGGTTTGAAGCAGAGGGACAGCCCTGGGTGGTCAGGCACAACGAGCAAGTTCAGGGGGCCCCAAGCCTTCCCCTGGTCACTCCCCAAGCAGAGGAGAGAGGCCTCGCCCACCGTAGGCACAGGGGTGGGAGAGGTTAGGACAGGCAATAGGAGGCTGGTCTGGGCTTAGAGCAGTGAGAATCAGGAAGACCATCAACATAAGGATCTAGAAGATACACAGGGTCAGGCTGGGGTCACACCCTCGTGAGGAATGTGGGACTGTCCTGAGGCGGGGAGCATCTCCCTCTCCTGGAACAGGTCACCTGTGCAAGGCCCCTCTGACCACAGGCCAAAGGCTGGGACCGTCCCTATGTGGCCACCTTCCCTGGAGCCCTGGAAACCACACCCACAGCCCCTGTCTTATTTCAACAAGATACCGTCAACGTGAACCAGGATAAATAACAGCACAGCTTAACCACACAACTGCTGGGAGGGAAAAAGCACACACAGTGGGGGACTATCCCAGTTTTAAAGAGCATTCCCTTTTCAAATAGATCCACCGAAAGGTTCCTTTAAATGAACTTCCCACGGGGCATCTGAAGATTATTTATACAGTATACGCTGACTCACACCTTTTCAGGAACATCTACCTAATTTGACCATGGGCCTCTCAACTTCCATGGAACATTCCTCTCCTGGGCCTGTGATGGCTCCTGTGAGGGTTGAATCCCTACATCTCTACCTCTCTTTCTCTGACCCCTCTCTACTCCTGCCAAAACAAGGTAGTCACCAAGAGTGCTTCTCTGGGGTCCTCTTATCTCTTGATTCTCAAGGAGTAACTGTCAACCACTTCCTTTAATTATCACCTCTGTGCTGATAATAGTTGACAATCACAAGTGCTCGCTATGTGCCAGGCATGCACAGAACTCTGATTTAATCCTCACAACAGTCCTAGAGCACCAACATTGGTATTATCCTCATTTTTCAACATGGAAAAACAGAATGAGAGTTGAAGTTATCTGCCCAAGGTCACTCAGCTATAAGGGGCAGATGGGGATTTAAACTTGGCCATGAGTCTGAGTGAACTCCGGGAGTTGGTGATGGGCAGGGAGGCCTGGCGTGCTGCAATTCACGGGGTCGCAAAGAGTCGGACACAACTGAGCAAGTGAACTGAGCTGAACTGAGGCCACCTGAGAGCCTCTGCTGTTCCAGGCACTGTCTTTCCTGGACACCCTTTGCCTGGACACCCTACTGGGGCCCCCTCTACCAAGTCCTCAAACCTAGGATCAGGGCACACTCACTGTTTGTACTGGTTGTTCAAATATTAAAATATCCCCAAACCCTGCTGTCTGGCCCCTGTTCCTTCCCTAGGACCTCCCCATATCCAGCAACCCTGGCACTGTCCTGAAAGCTGAGGGCTGCTGCAGGGGCTTCAGGATGCTGCGAGTCTCCGTCTTCACCAGTGCTACCCCTGTAGTTAATATTGTCAGTATCGCTTCTGCCTCCTCCTCCTTCTCTCCCCACAAACCAGTTCCTCATGTGACTTCCTGCTTTCTGGGGCCAGTACCCCACTCTCCTGCTCACCTTACGCAGAGCCTGCTCGGAGCCTTTCTTTCCTCTCCCCCACTGCCCGGTTTCAATTGGTGACCTTGTCCCGTGGCTTTGACTTCTCTTACCCTCTGCCATTCCTTTCATTGGTCTCCTCCTGTCCCTTCCCTGCGATTTCCATCCTGGAACAGACCCTTTCTGCCCCTCGGCCCCTGCCAGAACTCTCCCATTCCCCAACCCCTTTGTCCTCTATATCCGTGAGGACAGGCATTCAAGACTCAGTCCACCCTCCCTGCTGGCTTCCTAATGATGAATGTACCTTCGACCCAAGACGGTGCTCTTATCCCTGCAAATGCCACCTCTATACAGAGAACGTATTTTCTCTAATATTTGTTCAATTCAATCAGCTGATACCCACTCGGGTTTCCAAAGCTTTCTACCTTATACCATCACAACCTTCTTGTCCTTGAAGCATGAGTTGCTGCCATCCCCTCAGTGATAACAACAGCCTTGCTCCCCACTGTCTACCCATCCCTGAAAATATGAAAGCATCTCAGGCAGCCCCTAAGGTCTCCAATAGTTTCCCTTCTGCCCCCTTTCTTTCAAATCTGGGCTGACTGTCCCGTCTGCCTGGTTCCTGAGCATCCGTATGAGAAGCACCATCGCAGTGCTGGAGGCTCAGTGGGTGGTGGCACTCAGTGCAGACACCCCAGGAACTCATGGTTGGAGCTGAAGGAGAAAGATATGCACGTGAAGAGTCAAATGATGTCTCAGCGTCTACATCTGACAGTGCCAAAGGACACTCTCACTGAGCACCAGCCTCGCTGAAAGCACTCGATGAACACTTGGTCTATGCAGAGTCCTGCTGCACTGTTTAATAGCTCTACAATCTTGGGAATGTTGCTCAACCTGTTTGCCACTCAGTTTCCTTATCTGCAAAATGGAATAGTCAATAAGGTACCCCATAGGGTAGCTGAGACGTAAATGAGTGGTATATGCAAAGTGTTTAGCACGGTGCTTGCCACAGACTCTATACACAGTAATGTTAGCTATTACTGTTTTTATTACTTGACATAAAAATCATATGAAATTAGAAGATATCTTTGCAAACTATCACTCAGGATCTTATATGTTTTGAAAGTAAAAGCTCGGGGAGGGGCGAGGGGGAAGTAAAAACTCAGAAAGTTCTCTACCCTGGACTTTTACCAAATCTCTAACTCCCAACACAGACCTCATATCTGCCCCCTCCCCTAAACATTCCTGCAAGACTGCCTCTGGGAGCAGCTGGGGGGCTGCCTTCCTGTGGCCTGGGAGCCCTCTGAGGATGGAGGCCGCAGCTCTCAACCCCATTTCATAGATCCACTGTACTCATTCGACAGCTATCTGCTGAGATCTCACTGGCAACAGCCCGTGCAAGGGGCAGTGGCACTGAAAGCCAGACAACAGCTGTCCACAAGGTGCTCACATGCTTGCAAGGCCCCCAACCTCAAAACCATAAAGGACAATAATTATGAAGGAATACAACATGCACTATCGGGCACAATCAGGGAGGGCTTCCCTGAAGAGAAGACACTGGGCAGAGACCTGAAAACTGAATGCTACATATTGAGGGGAAGAAAAACAGCGCTCTCTGTGCTGTTTTTTTCCCATAGTGCCTGGCATGGGACCCTGAGATCCTTTATTCCACCCAAAGAATTCACAGGCCTCCTCCAGGGGCCAGCTCCAAGGCCATGCACCCTCTCTGTGAAGCTGCTTGTGGTGAGAGGACCATACCCCACAGGTGGGCAGTGCTCAAGGAGAACCCCAAAAACTCCAGGAAAAGGGACTTCTCAAGGCAGGGTCTAAACTGTGTCCCCCAGGTTACAGGACCAAGTTTTCTCTTTGTAGCACTCTCCATGGGGGAAAGGAACCTGCTAGGTGCTATGAGGCTAAACAGGGAGCCATCAGGGTTACTTTCCTTTCGGCTTCCCTGATAGCTCAGTTGGTAAAGAATCCTCCTGCAATGCAGGAGACCCCAGTTCAATTCCTGGGTCAGGAAGATACTCTGGAGAAGAGATAGGCTACCCACTTCAGTATTGGGCTTCCCTTGTGGCTCAGCTGGTAAGGAATCCGCCTGCAAAGAGTCAGACAGAGGGAGCAACTTTCACTTCACATCCGGACTGCAGGTAAGGAGATGGGGCGGCTTGGCAGCAGTAGCTCAGTCTGGAGACAAGCTGACTTTCTGCTCCTGCCTTAAAAGGATGAGGGTGGCTCCTCCAAATGAGGGGGTACAGACTGTTGAGGGGCACCTGGGGAGCGAGAGGACGGGGGGAAGAGGACTGGACAGAGAAGAGGACTGAGCTGACGCCTCCTGGTTGGGCCCGTCCTCGGGCTCAGATGCCCCCACCAGCTCGCAGGATCTCACACACGCACCAGCCTCCCCCTGGATAGGGGGACAGGGGGCAAAGGCTGGGAGGGGCTCAGGAAACGGGGCTACGAGACCGGCAAAGCTTCTGCTAGAGAACCCCGCTAATGTCTGGAGGCTCGGACAGGCTGTACATTTCCGCGGACCTGGAAAAGCCAAACAACCCGGCGAAGTTTACCGTACGTTCTCTGACCCACGTTACCCCCCAAATCTGCTCACAGTGCAGCCTCCGGGACCACCCTGCGACTGTCCCAGGACGAGTGGCTCCTCCCTTTGGGTCTCGGTTTCCCCAGGTGTAAGATGAGAGGGGAATGTCCCAGCTATAAGGCTACACCTGTCTGCGGTGACCCGGGGCGCGGACGGCCGAGGGAAACCCTGCGAACCGGACCCCGGGGACCCGAGGACGCGCGGCGGGCTGGGGGCAGCGCAGAGAGGGGCCGGCGGCGGCCGGTCCGATCGGCTTCTGCTCCGGACAGGGGCCCACGGCTCCCTTCGGGGCCCCCATCTCCCAAGCCGGGCGATGGGCTCCTCGCCTCGCTGACTTACCCAAAAGTTCCCCTTGAACAGTGAGCCTGTCATGGCTGGCTAGCGAGCAGCGAGGAGAACCAGAGCAGGCGCGCGGGGACGAGGACTGTCAGGACCTGCCAGCCCGGCCGCGCACCCGGAGCTAAGCCCCGCCCACGCCACCGCCCACCCCGCCCCCCACACCACCCATCTGCCCGCCCCGCCTGCCCCGAGCCTCACCGCCTGGCCCCGCCCCCGAGCCCAGCTCCGCCCCCGATCCCCGCCCCTCCTGCCCCGAGGCGCATCGCTCGGCCCCGTCCCCTACCCCAACCCCCGCTTCGCCCCCGGAGCCCCACCCCCTCTCTCCGGCCCCGCCCCGCGTCCCCACCACGCCCCGAGCCCCCACCACTCCCCGCTCCCCGCACCCTTCGGCGGTCCTCAGCACCCAGCACCCCCGACTCCTGCCCGAGCCGCGTCCGGGGTCTGCCTGCACCCTGCACTCGTCCCGCGCGGAAGACAGAGGCGGCCCGAGGGTTAGACCCTGCGGCGTCAGGCGTCAGTTAACCCTACGTCCCTCTCCTTCGGGAGACCTTTAAAGATCGGAAGGAACCGATTCTGTCGCCTCCCTGAATTCGGTTCCGTTCCTGCCCACAGCTCCCTCCTCCCTTGACCCAGTTCCTGGCGGAGACAGCCAGGCTCTGCGCGCTGGTGGACTGAGCCCCCGTCGGATCCGAGGTGGTCGCGGGGACTGCGCGCGGCCTCCACTGACAACACTGACGGCCGCGTTAGGTGTGGACGCTTCAGCTCATCAAGTGCGGGACCTCAGAGGCACCCGCCACAGGTAAGCATGTTTTAGTCCAAAAGTCATGGAAAGGTCATTGGCCCTTGACTCCATGTCCCTCAGTGGGGTCCTTTCAAGGTGTCCAGAAACTCAGCTCCTCCCCAACCCTTCCGCATTCTTAGGATCCAGACCCAAGACCCTTCTCCACCAAATCCCTCCAGAAGTATGATGTCCCAGCGTCCTTCCTCTTCCTTCATTCTCCTAGTAGAACAAACACCCCCGTAAACATAACCGAGGGCAAGTCAGACCCATCCCCGCTTTGCAGTGATAAGGCACTCTGAGACAAAGTACAGCCCTGCGCTACCTGCCCTGAACCAAAAACTGAGGCCCACAGAGGCTGACTGACGTGGCCAAGATCACAGGTATTTAAAGTATGAGGAGCTCGGTTACAGCTCTGCCCCTCTCAACAGAATCAGAGCCAAAGATAGAGGTCATTCCTGAGGCTGATCCACTCAAGGAGGGGAGGATGCAGGTCGAGAGCCAGCCCCCAGCCTCAGACCTGGAGAGGCAAACTGTGCCTCTGAGCAGGTTCTAGCTTGGTACAGACACAGTGAAGATAGCAGCTGGGGTGATGTGAAGGGCAGCTGGAAGGTTTGCCCTCACCCACCCCAGTGATGGAATCCCACCAAGAGTCATCTGCAACAACAGAGATGGAGAGGTGGCCTTCAGCTGCATCCATTCATCAGGCTGTTCAACTCTCTGGAAAGCAGCGAGGTTAGAAGGAAAAAGGGAAGCCTGACAGCATCATCAGGGGCACCAGGAGGACAGGCTCAACAGAAGGAGGGGTAAGAAATAGTGCCAACAGAGGAAATATGCTGAAGTGCCACAGATAGCATCAAAGTTTTTCCTGGGAGTTTTGAATATTTTGGAACAAATATTTTAAATCAATTCTAATTGTTTAAATTTTCATTTTCAACATTTTGTTTAACCTCTCAGGGTACATTGTACTTGATTTTCGTGGCTCAGACCCACGAGGTCCCCTGAATTTTAACTCTCTTCCACCACCTGGTGGCAAGATTGGAAATTTCAAATGGTTGTCCACACAGAAAATATTCCTCATCCATTCCTAATTTATAAACCTTATCACCTCAACAGGTGTTGGGAATAAAAAGACAAGTAATATTTGTACTATATCCATGGGTCTTGCTTTGAATTGTTTTTACAGCAGAAGTGTGTTAGTCGCTCAGTCACGTCTGACTCTTTACAACCCCATGGACTGTAGCCCACCAGGCTCCTCTGTCCATGGAGATTCTCCAGGCAAGAATGCTAGAGAGGGTTGCAATTTCCTTCTCCAGGGGGTCCTCCCAACCCAGGGATCGAACCTGGGTCACCTGCATCACAGGCAAATTCTTTACTATCTGCACCACCAAGGATGCCCCCAAGGGTCTATAACAAATTTGGGATATTTTACTAATGAAGTTAAATAACACTACTACAGCCATAACACTACTACAGCCATAACACTACTCCAGGAAGATCCCTGGAGCAGGAAATAGCAAGCCACCCCCATATTCCTGCCTGGAGAATCTCATGGACAGAGGAGCCTGGCAGGCCACAGTCCATGGGGTTACAAAGAGGTGGACTACAGCAATTATGGAATAATGAATCAATACATTTAATATAAACCACAATTAACACATTTACTGTGTTAACAGTGGATAATTTAATGGCATTATTAAATTCAGTGGCATTATCTGAATTTAATGCATTAAATTAATGCCATTAATAGTGGCATTCATTATTATTAATTCAGTGGCATTATCTCTTTCAATAATATGCATTTGCATGGTTGGCAGGCAGATTATTAACCTCTGGATCACCAGGGAAGTCCTACATTTGCATTTTTAAGCTCGTACTGTACATATTTGAGTCTTGCTTTTGTAACGTAACAATATTTCATTAGTATTTTCTAAAATCCTTTAATACACCTTTCCTAACATAAAGTTTGATAGCACATGATGCTGGCTGAATGGACAGGACACTCTTTCATGAGAAAATTGAAAATCTCTGTGGAAAGAAATTCTGCCATATTGCCAAAATTTTTAATGCTCCCTTTTTTTTTTTTGGCCACAAGTCTTGCAGTGAAAGCATTGAGTCCTAACCACTAGAGCACCAAGGAATTTCCTAAGTGCTCCTATGTTTTGATCCAACAATTCCATGTTAGAGTTTATCCTCCAGATATCCTCATATGTGCAAAGTGAAATATGTATATAATTATTTATAGCAGCATGGTTATTCTGGCAAAAGATTTGAAAGAACTAAATGCCATCAGTGGAGGACTAGCTCAATAGATTGCAATACATCTATATAATTAAATCATATTCAAGCATTAAAAAAATGAGGAAGCTCAGTGTTTTGATATGGAACAATCACCAGCTATAAAGCGGGGAAAAAACAAGATGCGAAACAAACTTCCGTTTGGGTAAAGAGGAAAAAGAATAGACACACATGTTTTAAATGTTCCTCTTATGCGGGGGTGAATGGGGCAGAGGGACATAGGAGGGAAGAAAACCTACTTTTCACTTCATGCTCTCTGGACCTCTGAGTTTATACAATATGAGTTTATTTCAAACCTCCCAAAAATTAAAAAGAAAAATCTTCAGTATCACTTTCTAACTTTTGCATAATTTCCCATCAAGTGGATATACCAATACTTTTTTAGCATTCTCTTAATGCTTTTAGAAATATCACTGTGATAAATATCTTTTACATAAATTTTTATTAAAATTCCTCGTAATGCAATGTTCACAGAAGCACTATTCACAATAGCCAAGACATGGAAACCTAAATGTCCAATGACAGATGAATGGATAAAGATGTGGTACATATATACAATGGAATACTACTCAGCCATAAATAAGAATGAAATAATGCCATTTTCAGCAATATGGATGCCACTAAGAGATTATCATACCAACTGAAGTCAGAAAGAAAAAGACAAGTATGATACCACTTATATGTGAAATCTAAAACATGACACAAACGAGCCTATCTATAAAACAGAAACAGACTCATGGACATAGAGAACAGACTAGTAGTTGTCAAGGGGGAGAGGTTTAGGGAGGGATGGAGTAGGAGGGTAGGGTTAGCAGATTTAAGCTATTATACTGGGATGGATAAACAACAAAGTCTTACCGAATACCACAGAGAACTATATTCAATATCCTATGATAAACCATAATGGAAAAGATTTTAAAAAAGAATGTGTGTGTGTGTGTGTGTGTGTGTGTGTGTGTGTGTGTGTGATATACACATATAATTGATTCACTTTGCTGTACTGCAGAAATTAACACAACACTGAAAATCAACTATACCTCAAAAAAGTTCCTCATAATCACAGGTTAAATAATATAAACATTTTTAAGGTTTTTGAAATTAAGCTGTCAAATTGTTCCACAAGAATTATAAAGGAAAGGGAGGCTTCCCCAGAAGGAATCAGGGACCTTTCCCTTGAAATAGGATAAATGGATGGTGAGTGGCAAAAATAACAAATGCCCACTCTGCATTCCTCTTCCTCCTCTGCCAACTCGCCTTAGTTTTCTTTCTTGAAGCACTGCTGCTTTTCTCTGCTCTCCTCACAAAGCCATGTTTCCCCATCAGAATTAAGTCCCAAATGCCCCTTTGTGGCCGTTGAGACCTTCCCTACCCTGACCTTTCCCACTTCACTCCCTGGCTTCCTCCCCTGTCCCCACCCTAGGCCAGCCAGGCTTTTCTGCCACCCCAGCTGTGCTGCTCCTTTGCAGGCTGCCTGGGTGCAGCTCGTCTCTTTTCTCAAATTCTATCTCAGCACCACTTGCCCCACCTTCTCCAGCCCTTAGCCCTTGATGAAATATGACTTATATCCATGTTTTTTTCTCTAGTTTCTGTTCCTCGTGGATAGCTTACCTCCCCAAGAAGAATGCAAAGCCCCTCAAGATAAGGATGCTATTTTCTCATAGAATATACAATGATAGTACCCGACAGGGAATTCAACAAGCTCTCCCTGATCATTAACAGCAGTACTGGATTTCCTTGGTGACATGGAGGATAGGAATCCACCTGCCAATGCAGGGGACACGATCCCTAGTCCAGGAAGATTCCACATGCTATGGAGCAACTAAGCCCGTGCCCCACAAATACTGAAGCCTGTGAGCCTAGAGCCCCTGCTCCACAAGAGAAAGTACCTGTAGTGAGAAGCCCGCTCTCGGCAATGAAGAGTAGCCCCCACTTGCCACGACTAGAGAAAGCCTGTGCAAAGCAACAAGGACCCAGTGCAGCCAAAAATTAATTAAAAAAAAAAAAAAAAAAACCAGCAGTCACTACCAATTTTTACCTCAGTTCCCATAGCCTGATCCCTCCCTTCCAGGAGACAGGGGCAAATCTGGCCAAGGAGCTAAAGCCAGGATCTGAGAAGCAGGACCTGGCCAAGCAGGGGACAGAGGGCAGTAGTAAGTCAATGTCAAAAGCAGAGAGGTTGGATTTCATCACTAAGATTAGAAGCTGAGTAGATTCATGAGTGGAACAGAGGGTCAGAACAGAACATGAATAGTATACAAAGGGAAAACTTCCAGGAGAAGGCTTCAGTACCCAGAGGCTAGCTGTCTGCAACAAAGCACAGATGAGTGTGGTCTGCCCTTTGCACTGTTGGGGCACAAGGCAGACCACCCCCAAAATATCCTCAGTGGGATGATTTTGAATTAGTAACTTAAGAAATTGCAAATCCAAGGACACTGTAACACCTGTCTCCCTGAAATCAGGAAATCTCCCATTGGAAAGGTCCTCTCTGTGTAGCAGGAGGTTGAAAGACATCCTTATCCCCAGAGATAGGAAATTCAGGGCCAAGAAGTCTGTATAAACAAAACCTGTTATGCTTCTTTTATTTACAACCCCAAATCCAAACTCTGTTTAGACTCACTTATTAAGCACCCATAGCCTGTTTGTCCTGATAAACCCTGTCAAATTTATTGTCTAAAAAGCATAAAACTTACCTGCTTTAGCCATGTCTTATATCCCATTTCTGAGACCTCCATGTGCATGAATTAAAATTTGTTACTTCCCTCATTAATCTGTCTGGTGTCAATTTTATCAGTAGGCCAGTCAAACGGAGTGTGAGGGGAAAATTCCCCCTTCTTGACATCTTTTAAGTTTAGAATTTTCTTGAGTGAGGTAAGGAACTCAGATGTGTTCCTGACTGAAGTAATTTAAAGATGGAAAAACTTTGATATTCACTGTTACATGAGACAACCTACTGTCTACAGGGCTTTTTTTTTAACAAAAGCCACCTTTTAAGACAGATAAGCTGAAGAACAGAAGAGGACTTCCCTGGTGGCCCAGTGGTTCAGAATCCACTTGCCAATGCAGGGACACAGACTGATCCCTGGTCCAGGAATATCCCACATAGTGGGGCAGCTAAGCCCAAGAACCACAACTACTGAAGCCTGTCTGTGCTACAATCTGTGCTGCGCAACAAGGGAAGCGATCACAATGAGAAGCCCAAGCACTACAACTAGAGTAGCCCTTGCTTAGCACAACTAAAGAAAGCCCGCAGTGCAGCAGCAAAGACCCAGTATGGCAAAAAAAAAAAGAGGAAATTTAAGATACTTTTATCCCGTAAGAACTCATATCCAGTATGTACATAATGTACATGTATGGTATGTGTGTGTGTAAAACTTGTAAAATCAAAAAAATAAAAAACCAAGACTTTCTAGGGCTGGGGCAGGAAATAAGCTGAATTTGAACAACAACAAATGTATATATATATAATATTGGATTATAATTCAAAATACAAAATAACTAACCATGAACTTATACTGACATAAGTAGGTAACTGGATATATAATCTGTAAATCTTTTGTGCAGAATTTCAAATATAACTGAATCACTTTGTTGTACACCTAAATTAATACCAATATTATAAATCAACTGTAAGACAGAGGATGAGATGGTTGGATAGCATCACCAACTCAATGGACATGAGTTTGAGCAAACTCCGGGAGGTAAGTGAAGGACAGGGAAGCCTGGCATGCTGCAGTCCATGGAGTCACAGTCAGACACAACTAAGCAACTGAACAACATAAAACAAGTTTTCCTCTGGCCAAAAGCCAATTCATCCATGAACTCTTCCAGTTCTACCAGCAGCTATTTTATCTACTGCATTTGATGTGTGTTTCTGTGTAGTAACTGCACAATATTTACAGTCATTTAATGTCTTTTGTCCTCCCACCTTAACTCTAAATGTTAAATAACCTAAATGAAATGGCACTTGTCTTGCTCACTTTGCATGTTCTTTAGTATTAATCTCACAGCTGATGCTCAATAAACTAAGCACTATTTAAAATATGCCTATCTTAATGTTCCTGTAATCATAAATTATACCCTTGAAAGAGACTGAGAAGACTTCACTTTATTATCAACAGATTTTAAAATATAAATCTGAAAGCCATAAAACCTCACATTTCAAAGGTCAAGTACCTTTTAAGACATTTACCACTCCTCTATAAGCTGTACAAAATACATTTTGACAGGCCATTTGGCTGCCACACAGGAAGGCCATTAGGCAAAGTATTCAGGCCTGCCTGTCCGTAAGATTCAGGCGCCCATGAGGTAACTTTGGTTTTAAAAAACTGCACTTGAGTCTCAGAATTTGTTGCTTCTGGTTCATTGCTGCAATTTTTTTTTTTGATGTATAACATAACTACATTTAACAACGTATTCCAATATCAAAGAGCAAAGTTCAGCAATGCAAACCACAATTATTCTTGCGCCAACCTAACATTACAATCACAAACAATGCATTATATATAAGCTATTCCTCTTTCAATATCACTGAGCCTACCCTGTGTTCTAACTAGAATATAGAACAGGCATTTGACAGCTCTAGTTTTCTTCCTATAAAGAAATAAATGGTTTCTGTTGGATCCTTCCCAATAGAGATTTCAGCAAGATATAAACAAAGCTTCTTAACGAGAAGGAGCTATAGCAAAGAACATTTCACATGGGAAGCTTCACATCGTCCTTCAGAGATTCCAGCATAGAATGACAGGTCTTCAGCAACCAGGGGATAAACCGCATCACTTCAAATTCCTTCCTAGCTCTAGGGTTTGTGAAAGTATCAGGCTATTTTGATAGTTTTAGGTTTCAGGTTACTGAAGTAACATGAATCTTTGCTCAGTCTTCACATAACACACCTCCATGGCACCAGTATAAATTCTATTAAACACTTCAAAAACTTGTAAGAGGCACAGGACTAAAACACAAAGCATACCTGGGAGCTGTTCCATACCTATCAGATGTGTGCAATCAGCTCCAGTTAAATAATGGCCTTTTGGGGGCTTGAGTTTAAACTGAGTTCAGGGGTGTTGGAACTTACAAACAGGTGATACTTGAATCACACAGGCAGAACTCTTCTTACCACTATGATGAACAACTATAGTTGTTCAGCGACTAAGTATACCTGAAAGATGGAAGGCAGGAAGAGACAACAGATGAGATGGCCGGATGGCTTGCTCAATGGACATGAGCTTCAGCAACAGAATGAGCTGAACTTCAGGTAAATAAAATCAGGGAAAGGGCCACAACTCTTAATCCACATGATCAAAGACTTAAATGACTTTCCAAATTCATACAGCTTATGCACAGACTGGTCTACATGAGCAAACTCACACTCTTCACATGGCATACTTGATGTGTCTGTCTCATTACCACCAGACAAATTAAACTACAACTGTTTGGGGACTTCCTTAGCGGTGCAGTGTATCAGAATCCACCTGCCACTGCAAGGTACACAGGTTCCACCCCTGGGCCACAAGAGTCCACATGCAGCAGAGGTGGGCCCATGCTCTGCAGTCCACCCACCTAGAGCCTGTGCAAGGGAAGTCCATGCACGGCAGCTAGAGAAAGCCCCAGCCAAGCAACAAAGACCCAAGGCAGTCAAAACAGTTTTTAAAAACTAGATCTTAAAATTTTCTGTCTACAGATTCTGAGAGGAAGGTAAAAATAAACATTTTGGCTTTCTTCAGCTGTCATATAAGCAAAATTTCTCTTTATCCCAAATCATAATCTACACTGTAATGATAAATACGGGTGTGTAGTGTCCACACGCAAAATTCTTAACTACTGGGTGAAATCAACAGATCACATACATAATGTGAAAGTGGCACAATAAAAACTGCAATACACAATTGACAGAATAAAGTCAGCTGCTTTTAGAGAGCAGGAAGTTGGGGGTAGACAAACAGATTGCCATTTTCTTCAACAGCCCTGTCCTTGGCTCTGCCTATGGTACCCAGTTTTTGTTTCGGTATTGCTGTGAAGGGTTTGTTTTTTCTTGGTTGGGGGGGGGGACAATCTATCACTGGACTACCAGGGAAGTCCCATGTGAAGGTATTTTTTAGATGATTAACACTTTAATAAAAAAGCATTAGACTTCGAGTGAAGTCCATTACTCTCCATAAGGGTGGGTCTCATTGCCATTGAAAAACCTGAGGTCTACTGTGGGAGAAGGAATTGTACCTCCAAATGGAACACTTCCCTAAGTCTCCAACCTGCCCACCTAACCTTTCAAATTTGCCAACACTATAATCTCTGTGAACAACTACACTTATGTTTCATTTCTCTGAAGAACTCTAATATGTGAATTAAGCTCTTAGGTGACAGCAGATCTTCACAACTCTTAACAGAAAATAGTTATCTCTGTGACTGTAAAGATTTCCTAAGACCAAACATGAAAACCTGATCACGTTATAATAAGAACTGCAGCGTACATAAGTTAAAGCAAAGATACTGACATGTTCACAATTTTATTCATTCTGATACCTACTTTCACAATTTTTGCCCTGATCTTTTATTCTTCACTTAGCATTTTATTTCTTTGAAAACCTTAGTTGCCCTATTTTATTTTACCGATTACAGTACCTCTTCATGCAGATCAGTCTTCTGGGCAGAGAAGCCAGTCAGGCTTTTCACGTTATCAAATATGAACTTTGCCTCTTATGGCCAGTTAGTGAATTTCTCTTTAATCAATCACAAAACACTCTGGGATCGTGCAAAGAATTCAGTCATAAATATTATGTAGGCCTGCTAACTTTAATAAAGTAAAAAAAGCTAGAAACATATTTACCAATTCCTCAAAGTAACCTCAGTTCTTTTAAAGAATCAAACTATACAAAACCACCAAGCAACATGGAACCTTTATTTTAATGTGATTACTGTACATCTGCAGTATTGGAGTAATCCTTTTACAAATGGAACTAGAAGAAACAATGACAAAACCAAACTGGCATTTGATGTGAATCCACAGGAGTTTAAGCTTCAAATCCAGCCAAGAAGTTTGTTACAATCTCTTTCAGCTTTGCATCTGCCTCTTCTGAGATCTTTCCATCGGTCCTATTTGAAAACAAAAGCAGATCAGTTGTGACCTGGGCAAAAATTCAATGACTAACCTAATTACAGAATACAAAAGAATTTTAACAAGACTTTTTATTTTAAAGCTTACAAGAAAAGGAGACATCAGTTGTGTTCATACCTGATTTTGCCCAACAGGGTTTGATGTTGGCTGATAACGTGCGACAAGAAAGCATTCTCAAATTTTGTGATCTTGCTGGGCTCCAGCTTGTCAAGATACCCCCTGACACCCGCATAGATAACAGCCACTTGCTCTTCAATAGCCATGGGAGCTGAAATGAAAGAAGTAAGTTGCTCAACAAATGCATGCCATTGTTCCCAGTTAGAGACTTATTTTTTTTCCACAAATTATTAACATGTCTCCATAGATCACGGAACTTCACAAGTAGAAATTCCATATTAGTACTCCTTCCCACCTCCTTGGAGAAACAGTTTTTTCCTTATTGGTAAGCCTTGAAGTACAATCTTTGCACTTATTCCATGAGCACTAGACATCACCCAACAGGATTGTTTTGGGTATAAACAACTTGCTGAAATTTTATAGTAAGATATTTTTGGCTGCACCACATAGCTTGCGAGATCTCAGTTCCCCAACCAGGGATAGAAGCCAGGCCCTTGGCAGTGAGAATACAGAGGTCCTAACCATTGGACCACTGGGGAATTCCCAACACTAACATTCTTTATTAGTTATTCTTTATTATTAGTTTATTAGTTATCTATTAGTTATCCCTTGTGGCTCAGCTGGTAAAGAATCTGCCTGCAATATGGGAGACCTGGGTTCAAATCCCTGGGTTGGGAAGATCCCCTGGAGAAGGGAAAGGCTACCCACTCCAGCATTATGGCCTGGCAAAGTCCATAGGGTCAAAGAGTCAGATATGAGTGAGCAAGCTTCACCTTCAACATTCTTTTAAATCTGCCAGATTCCACAGATATATAGCCAAGGCAATGGTGGGGAGACATACAATCTACTATGTCTTAGTTTCCAAAAGAAAGGTATTATTAAAGCATTTCCATTGAAATAATGACTGTACTTTAATTAAAACAGGTATCAATCATATTCAAAAGGCAACATCTTTAATCAAAGGTAATAACACATACTACTGTTTGTAAGGAGCTTTGTGATAGTCCCAGGTCCTAACAGAGTAGGAACTTGACCAAATGTACAACTCACAATACTGTCCTTGCTTGAGCAACTCAGTCAAACGCACACCACGACTTAAGAGTTGTTGAGTGGCAGCATCAAGGTCAGAACCGAACTGGGCAAAAGCAGCAACCTCACGATACTGAGCCAACTCCAGTTTCATGGTACCTGCCACCTGAAACATAGAAATGGTTAACTCAAACAATACGAAAATACTTCAATGACACACACCACCATACAAATACATTTTTATTTTTAACCTAATGACAAAGTAATACAAATTACCTGTTTCATGGCCCTGGTTTGGGCAGCAGATCCAACACGGGACACAGACAAACCAACATTAATGGCAGGGCGGATACCTTTGTAGAACAATTCTGTTTCCAAGAAGATCTACAATGTAAGGAAAATTCAGAGGCATATCAGCAAGCTTAAAGAAATCAATTATTTTCACAATTAAGTCACTATAGCAAAAACTGAAACTCCAAAACTGAAGAATGCTAAATGGCTTCTTATCCTAAAGAGCTCCTCAAATCTTTCACAACTCAAAATCGTCCTGTATATTCCACTGCTGAGATGAGGAGGTGAGATGCAAAAAAATTAGGTACCATATTTACATTAAAACTTAAACTGGTGAAGTGATGTGATCTCTCTAGGATTTGCTTCAAAATTGCACACACAAGAGAACCGTGGGGAAAAAAAAAGCAAGAATGAAGTATACTATACCATCAATACATAAATAGGTGGAATATGTGGGGTTTCATTATACTATTCTCTTTACAATTGAGGTTTTTCCATAATGAAAAGTAAAAGGAATTTAACAAATTAGTTCAAAACTACCAGTCTCAATTGCTGCCTTGAAATCAAAGTTTTCACACTTATTTCATCATAAAAATAATACCTGTCCATCAGTGATGGAAATGACATTTGTTGGAATGTAAGCAGACACATCACCAGCTTGCGTTTCGATGACTGGTAGAGCAGTCAAGGAGCCACCACCAAAAGCATCGTTCATTTTAGCTGCTCTCTCCAGGAGTCGGGAGTGCAGGTAGAATACATCACCAGGATAGGCCTCACGACCCGGGGGTCGGCGGAGCAGCAGAGACATCTGACGATAAGCAACCGCCTACAGTATAGAAAAGTGCTCACCTATTAGACAGGAGCTACATTTGTCAACTACCACATACAAACATATAAACACATACAAACATATAAACACGTCTAAAAGTACATTTCTTTTGACCTGTTTGGATAAGTCGTCATAAATGATCAAAGCATGTTTGCCATTATCCCTAAAATATTCTCCCATTGAACACCCAGAATAAGGAGCCAGGTACTGAAGTGGGGCAGCATCTGAAGCAGTAGCTGAAACCACAATGGTGTACTTCATGGCATCTGAGAAGAAAATAAACATTAAGTTGTACACAATTATTAATACTGTGATTTTAAATTAGACGCTACTAAAATAAAAATTAAGCACTTTACTTCTGTCATTACTATTAAGATTACCCAGTCTAATAGCTTCTACTTTAAAGAAACTAACAAAACCTTAAGTTACTGCTCCTTTATACTACTGATGTAGTGTTTTACTTACTACTTTTGTACTGACTTGTATTAGTAGAAATTTGAATTCATTAGGGAGTAATTAAAATCAGACTTCATTATAATCATAAGCTAGTCTAAGATTTGCAGCACCCCAGATAACTGCAATGAGACTGAAATTCCTTAATACCTGCATCTGTAAGTCTCTTCACCAACTGGGCAACAGTGGATCTCTTTTGACCAATAGCAACATAGATACAGTACAGCTTCTTCTTTTCATCAGTTCCATCATTGAATCGTTTCTGGTTAATGATTGTGTCAATAGCAATTGACGTTTTGCTGTAAGAAAAAAGAAACATAAACCTTACTAAGTACTTCAAAGAACTCCCCAACTTAAATTCCACTACAAGTTACTCTCATATCACAGTCTACTCTCGTCATATAGCCGAAGTATTAATATCTACCATTCCAAGTCTAAAGGTAATCTTTCAATAGAGCATGTTTTAGTTAGAACTTTTAACAAGCTGTTAAGTCTTTACCCAGTCTGTCGGTCACCAATAATCAGCTCACGCTGACCACGGCCAATCGGCACCAAGCTATCCACAGCCTTAATGCCAGTTTGCATTGGTTCCCGCACAGAAATTCGAGGAATGATCCCAGGGGCTTTCAAGCCAACTCGTCTTCGGGCCTTGGAACCAATTGGACCCTGTTAAACAATAAGAAGAAATCCCAGAACAATCAATTTGGCTCTTTGTTTTGAAGCTACAACCAAATCCAATAAATGTTAAACCTACCTTTCCATCAATGGCATTACCAAGGGCATCGACTACACGACCCAGCAGCTCCTCGCCAACTGGAACATCTACAATAGCCCCAGTTCTCTTCACAATATCTCCTTCCTTAATAAGTTTATCATTTCCAAACACGACAACACCAACATTGTCAGGCTCCAAGTTCAGAGACATACCCTATACAAAAGACATAAATGAACATCCATGAAGCCAGAGTGGCACTTCTTCCCATACACCTACACTACATGTGAAAATGGAAGGGGGAGCAATACCAACTTTTCAGATCTGGTTCACTTCTATTTTTCCACCAATCTTCGATAAACATTTGTCAAGTTCCCTCGAATAATCAGAGTTTAAAATTATAAGCCAAACATGCACCTTACCACATCCTCTAAAAACTAAAACAAGCAAAGAAATTGAACTGCTTAAGCTTCTTCCACTGCACTTCCTTTGACTGCAGTTTTTGAATGGGGTGACCAGTATGAAGTAAAGTGTCAGGGTCAACTAGGAAGACACACTTGATTTACATCTGTGAGAACTCATAAACAATCTTTTTTAAAGATTATCTAGTAAGAACCTATATCCATCAAATCAGTAAAAAGTGAAATTAAAAGCTACCTAATCAAGAACAAATCTGTTCAACAGAACAGTGCTGGGTCATCTCATCATATTTCAAAATGGTAAGATTTTAGGTCCCTAGCTCATACATAATCAATGCAAAAAGGCTAGTCCAGGAACTGAATCTGATCAATAAATAAAGCTCTCAAGAATTACAGAGTAAATATAGAGGAGCACCATGGAATACCACTGCAAGTACAAAACCTTTAGTCTAAATCTCTAATGTTCAACAGAGTAGCCACTAACATCATATGGCTATTTAAAATTCAAATTAGTAATTGCCCCATTACCCAAGTCAGAGAAACTTCAGTAGTTACCATATCCATATCTATAAAACATTTCCATCATGGCAAAAGTTATTTCAGACAGTATCAGTCTGGACTCCTAGATCTTTAAAAGTTAAATGAAAATGAGTTCCTCTATTTCAGCCTAACCTTTCAAAGATACACACGATAGATGAAAGGGTAAATTTTTAGCCAAGGTCTGAGAGCTACTGATAAAACATTTGGCTCCATAATTAGTCTTTCACACCAACAGGTTCTTTTTCCATACTGGACACCAGCAAGAGAACCAAGACGATCCTCCCCCATGTATGTGATTAGTGGGTAATTCTACTGCCCCTGGTCCACCTCGATATCATAACTCTGCTTTTGTCAAGAGAACCCATGACTCCAACAACTCTGACTTCTCATCTTACTGGCCAACTACGATAATCTAATAGGAAAAAGCACACTTCTATTATTAGTGCTTTGATAGCTATACCACTAGCTCACATCTCAACAACAGGTCTACTCCTACAAAAAATACAGTCAGTGACTTCCAACTTTCTGCCAAAAATGAATTTAACTAATCAAATGCTTTTGTATAGAATGATCTTAACAGCTACGAACAGACTTGAGCTTTTCACAATCTGGTTGAAGATTTACCCAATTTTATATTTCAGTGCTAATGGTTACAACTTATGCATAAATCAGTCCAGAGGGTAAAAGTTTGGTTAACAAAAAAATTTATTCTCTTCACAATCTATAGTAATGACAAACACAAAATCACTGAAGCAGATTCGAATTCAAAGTTTAAAAAAAAAAGTGACACAATCTCTGAATTACTAAATAACGGAGGAAACACCAATGCTAAAACTATAAAATCTCATTTTACAATTTACCTTTAAACCTGAAGAAAACTCTACCATTTCTTCTGCTTGAACATTTCTTAGCCCATGTACCCGGGCAATACCATCACCAATACTTAAAACACGCCCAGTCTCTTCAAGGTCAACAGAGGTATCAGCTCCAAGAATACGCTCTTCAAGAATAGAGGACACCTCAGCAGTGCCTATTAAGAGAGGACAATTTCATTACAAAAAACAGCCTGGTCCAAAGATCTTTTCAAAACTCATTTCCCCAACAACATATAAACTATTGTTGTGATCATAATAATCAAATTGTATTCTAAAATTAACATTCTTTAAAAAAAGCTTGATACCTACCACTATGAAAACAAATCCAAGTGACTGAGAGAAAACTTTACGAGACAAACATAAACCAGGTAAGGAGCTAATCAAATTACGCAATATCCCTAAAATAGATATTTTCTATTTCCTAATTTTTTGGTTTAATCTCTTAAGAAATCTGAAACTTGAATTTTTTGGCTAAATTCTATAAAAAGTGTATCTTAAAAGGCAACCGCTTAGGAATTCCCTGGCAGTCCACTGGCTAGGACTCCGTGTTTTCAGTGCCAAAGGCCCAGGCTCAATCCCTGCTGGGGGAAGTAAGATCCCAAAAGTCAGCCAAAAACAAAAACACCCCAACTGTTTAACAAAATATAAGTACTGATAGCCCCTGCATTTTGAAAGTTCATTTATGTCACCTCACTATGACAAAAAAAGGGTAATTTCTTCTTCAAACTTTAATCATTTCAGCCAAGGAAAAAATTCATTAGAACGCCCACTTTCAAACAGTGATGAAAAGCTGTTATTTCTCCCTTTCAAGGGAAGCATGTATTATATTCCTCATCTTGGCATACAGATGATACCTAACTGTATTTCAAAAGCCCTAATGCACATCTCAAAAAAATTTCCCAACCTACAGAATCTTAAGTGTACCTCCTCCTTTCTCTATTGCATTTACAATGTGCAAATTCAGACTGCCAGGTATAGGTTACCAGTTCCTGTTTTTGAAACACATCGTCTTTTCCCAATGTCTATTAGGAAAGGGTTCATAGGTCAGAAAGGAGCCTACCACCTGACATATACTGATATGGACCAAGAAGTATTCATTACGACAAAAAAGAACCTGTGCTCCCATCAAGAGAAATAAATAATTACAATTCATTTCACTAGAAGGGAACCTACCAAAATAGAGCTAAACAGCATATTATGGGTTCAGAATCTAAACTTCCACAGTAACTAAAATTGAGAGAAAAAAATTCACTAATGGAAAAAAATCCAAAAAATATTCCCCCAGCAGGTATGTAACCTACCTAACATTTATCATTTAGTAACAAGATAGTAAGTGTGGTCCAGACACAGAAATGATGACTTACCGGTTTTCTGAAGACGAGAGTTAGAGGCATGCAGGTTCCTTGCAGCAATGAAGGATGATCCCAAAGCATTTTTGGAGACCTAGTGCCAGAAATTTTCTTTAAAAATCTGATTTTTAAAAAAAGCCTTTATAAAATTTGCAAACTTAAACAAATGCAGGCTTGGTATGATCAAATTATCAGCACAAATATTAATCACATCAAAAAGCATTTATCGATATACATGAAAATTTGTTAATGAAGTTCCTGGTACACTGTAATTACACTAAAAAGCAACTGCTAACAAAGTATCTTTCCTTTTAAAGGCACCAGATAAATCTTATTTTGACTTTAAATGTATTTCAATTGAGTTGTGGAAATACTCAATTTTATAAACTGCTTCCTAAAAGGGGCAAATCTCAATAGATTTTCTATTCTAATCTTAAAAAGCCTCTAAATGTTGAGTTTGGTTAGAAACTAAGAGATATGGCAATATGCATTTTGTTTTCAAAAAAACTCCCTTCAACAAATCCTGCAGGAATCCGGACCCTCCTTCTACAACTGTGTTTGGTCAAGGCATATTCTGAAGGCATTCCCTTCTACAGGACTAGGATGAATGTCCTTGAGTACTTCTTTTTTGTTTTTGTTAATAGAAATCCAAGATGTTATCAGCGGTTGTGTTAGGGCAGTAAATGGCCAACGAATTTATTTAGCTTTCCAAACTGAGATTACTCTGAAGATGAAAACACAAGTAAATGTCAAAGCGTTTACATAACCTTTAGGGGTTATGTCCTTAACTTCAAGGGATTTAAGTAATGAAGGGCACTGACCTTGAAGAGATTCTCCCAAACTATGTTCTAATTTACTTGAGTTTTCAATCACTAACATTCCTCAAGGATGAAATCTTAAAACAAGTCAAAGCACCAGCAACGGAAGTCTGCCCAGTGAGACAGTTTGGAAGCCAGCTCCTCCGCTGTCAGGGTGGCGCCCGCACTGAAAGGCGTATTTGCACCTGTACGGTGTTTTCACGATCGTTTCGCTATTCGGCACTAAGAGATCGCATATAGAAGCATTAAGAAAGGCACCTTCATTTATTGCTTTTCTCTGAACCGACCTCGGGAGGAGGTGAAATGCCGGGGCCTGCTGACCTTCACGCGATGCTCCCTACCTTGCTTCAACCCGGGCTGACAACAGTGCTCTGACCTTCAGCGAGGAAGGCCGGGGAGTCAGTGGGACCCAGGCTCCCCGTTTCGGAGCAGGCCTCGGGAAACCAGCGCCCCAGCCCTGACCTTCATCCAAGGCCCCTCTGCGGCCTCTCGGACGAAGACTGGAATCGTCCCGGGGCGCCATCTCCAGACAGCACGAAGGTCACTGTCCCCTGCAGCACCCGGCACCCTCCGGCACCGGGCGAGCAAAAGAGCCCTTCGCCGACAGCCCAGGCCAGGCCGAGCGGCCAGCGGGGCAAGATGGCGCCGCCCGCCACAGCCCCTCACCCTCCGCACAGAAAGAGAGCCCGAGCCGGTGCAATCGCCCCCCGCAGCTGACTGGACCCTCCCTCCAGCCAGCCTCCCGTGCTCACCAGCCCGGCTCGCCGAGGGAGGGCGCGGGCCACGGCCGCGGCGACGCGCACGGACAGCATCTTTGCAGCTCCTCCTCAGGTGCTTCCTCCGCAGCCGCAGCCTCGAGACTGACTGGGACAAAATGGCCGAGCTGCGGGGAAGGTCAAAGCAGTCAGCCCACGTGACCCGGATGTACCGCCCCTCGCTTCACCCCCGGACGCGAATCTGCCAGGGTGGGGGTTAATTACTTTCTTCCTTTAAGTATAATTTCTAGATTTTGAACCTCCAAATGACTGATTAGACGTTTGCCAGCTTCGACCCAGGCACTGGTTACATATTTACTTTTATCTTTCTCATCGACCTTGTGGTTGCCATGGGCGACCACATGGTTATAGCGGAACTGGCTGAGAAGCAGTTTCCAGGCCGCATCCTGGTAGAAAAACGATGCTGCCGTCACCTTGTCCTGGGGCGCAGCTGGCTAGTTTGACCATCAGGGAGGTTGACTGTGGCGGGTCCCGAAGATACAGCTATTAAACCTTGGTGATGTGGGTGCAATAGTTACTCCTCTTGGGCGTGTAGGGAGCAGAGCATTTCCTGCTGTGAGAATTAACGCAGATTAATACCGCACAATTGCACTCATCTCACACGCTAGTAAAGTAATGCTCAAAATTCTCCAAGCCAGACTTCAGCAATACGTGAACCGTGAACTTCCAGATGTTAAAGCTGGTTTTAGAAAAGGCAGAGGAACCAGAGATCAAATTGCCAATACCGCTGGATCATTTGAAAAAGCAAGAGTTCCAGAAAAACATCTATTTCTGCTTTTTTGACTAAGCCAAAGCCTTTGACTGTGTGGACCACAATAAACTGTGGAAAATTCTGAAAGAGATGGGAATACCAGACCACCTGACCTGCCTCTTGAGAAACCTATATGCAGGTCAGGAAGCAACAGTTAGACCTGGACATGGAACAACAGACTGGTTCCAAATAGGAAAAGGAGTGAATCAAGGCTGCATATTGTCACCTTGGTTATTTAACTTATATGCAGAGTACATCATATGAAATACTGGGCTGGATGAAGCACAAGCTGGAATCAAGATTGCGGGGAGAAATATCAATAACCTCAGATATGCAGATGACACCACCCTTATGGCACAAAGTGAAGAGGAACTAAAACACCTCTTGATGAAAGTGAAAGAGGAGAGTGAAAAAGTTGGCTTAAAGCTCAACATTCAGAAAACGAAGATCATGGCATCTGGTCCCATCACTTCATGGCAAATAGGTGGGGAAACAGTGGAAACAGTATCAGACTTTATTTTGGGGGGCTCCAAAATCACTGCAGGTGGTGACTGCAGCCATGAAATTAAAAGACGCTTACTCCTTGGAAGGAAAGTTATGACCAACCTAGACAGCATATTAAAAAGCAGAGATATTACTTTGTCAACAAAGGTCCGTCTAGTCAAGGCTATGGTTTGTCCAGTGGTCACATATGGATGTGAGAGTTGGACTGTGAAGAAAGCTGAGTGCCGAAGAATTGATGCTTTTGAACTGTGGTGTTGGAGAAGACTCTTGAGAATCCCTTGGACTGCAAGGAGATCCAACCAGTCCATTCTGAAGGAGATCAGTCCTGGGATTTCTTTGGAAGGAATGATGCTAAAGCTGAAACTCCAATACTTTGGCTACCTCGTGCGAAGTGTTGACTCAATGGAAAAGACTCTGATGCTGAGAGGGATTGGGGGCAAGAAGAGAAGGAGATGACAGAGGATGAGATGGCTGGAAGGCATCACCAACTCGATGGACGTGAGTCTGAGTGAACTCCAGGAGTTGGTGACGGACAGGGAGGCCTGGCATGCTGCAATTCATGGGGTCGCAAAGAGTTGTACGTGACTGAGCGACTGAACTGAACTGAACTGAATCTTCAGATCTCTTGCCACACCCCAAGAGACTGAGTCAAACACTGGGGGCAAGCTGAACATTTGAAAAGCACCCTCACTGTGATAAGCACTCAAATTGAAGAATCATAGTTCTTTTAGATTCGATCTGAAAGAATTATGCCTGCCAATTAGGGCAATGTTTAACATTAAAATGTTTAACAAGGAAAAATTCGAATAGAGTGGTTGCTAGTCCTGGGAAGAATGGTCCAGAATCACTCCAGAGTGAGCTAGGGCTCAATTTTTCCTTTAAAAGTAGCTATTTTCATGATAGTATAGACACTACTTTTTCATTTGAAGTAAAATGGCTATGATGAAAATAACTTTCTATACCTACTTGATGAAATCAGGGCAGGACTTTTGCTCCCCCCAAGGAGACTCTGTGTGTGTGTGTGTGTGTGTGTGTGTGTGTGTGTGTGTGTGTGTGTGTGAAGAGAGAGAGAGAGAGATACTGAGATAATTGTGAAATGTGCAGAATTTGGGTTGGGAAGGAAAATGTTAGGTATTTTGTGATGCTTGTTCAGTCCTAACAGACTGCAACCCCATGGCCTGTATCCCACCAGGCTCCTCTGCCCGTGGAATTTTTCCAAGCAAGAATACTGGAATGGGTTGTCATTTCCTCCTGCAGGGTGTCTTCCCAACCTGGGAATCTTCCCGACCCAGGGATCTTCCCAACCCAGGAATCAAACCCCGTGTCTTTTGCGTCTCCTGCATTGGCAGGTGGATTTTTTTTTTTTTTTTACCACTGTGCCATTTTATGGCATTTTATGATAGTGGAGAGTATTTACATTAACTTTACTTGTAACTGTTTTGAGAAGGATCTTATAGCTTCATTCACCAAATTCTGGCTTATACCCCAAATCTTAATTCGGGTTGGGCATATGAATATCTGGGTTAAAAACAGTCATGTCCTAAAATAGTTTGCAAAACACCCATCCCTTTATCTAATATCCTACTTCGTTTTCAAGGTGAGCCTTGAGTAAATATGACAGTCCTCCTGGGAATTAGGGGTAAGAATAGGTAAAATTTGGGTTTGTAAAAATAAAGTTCAAGGATATTTTGTAAAATTTGTAGTGATGAAAGTGGAACAAGGGCATAAAGATAACTTCCCTACCCTTATCTGGAATTTAGTAAATGAGCAGATACATATATGACTGAAACAAAAAAGAAAAAAAAATAAGAAAGCCACACAATATGATATAGGCTACTTACTAAAATTTCATCGAAAAGTTTAATCATTTAAAATATGCATATTACTTAAGAGGAAGATATTTGGTGCTAAGTGATTCACAATTTGATATTGAAACCTGTCACAGAAAGACTGAAAGCAAAAGGAGAAGGGGGCAGCAGAGGGTAAGATGGTTAGATAGCATCACCGACTCAATTCACACAGTTTGAGCAAACTCCAGGAAATAGTGAAGGACAGGGTAGCCTGGGGTGCTGCAGTCCATGGGGTCGCAAAGAGTAAGACACAGCTCAGCGACTGAACACCACCGCCACCACAGAAAGTTGAGTACATGGCCTATTTTTCCTAATGTGATAGTATACTACAGGAGGTTGTGCACAGCAGTATGGTGTGACCTGAGGAGGCTGAAACACCCAGTTGGAGTCAGAACACCATGGTCAGATTCCAGGTCCACCACCTAATCTTGGTCAAGCCATATACTCCATGCATGTGGTTTTAATGTGAAAATAGGTAAAATAATGTGTGCCCATCTACTTTGCAGGGTTCCTGTAAGAATGAAACAAAAATAGGAAAACACAGAAGACTATAGAAATATAGAGAAATATAGAGAGCCTCTCAAGGTGTTAACTACAGGATGATGGAAGGAGGAGAGAACTTTAGGAAAGGCAAAGAAATGAATGAAAGAATGGCTGAGTGGCAGTGACTGTGCAGGAGTTGTATGCTGTAAACCTTTTAAAAACAGTTTCCAGCACATTTAGCTCTTTAGTAGTGGAAACTAAGGGATAAAAAGAGTGAGACTGCCCCAGCTCATATTGCCAAGATAAAATTAAAATTTTAAGTGAGGAAGAAATAAACATCCACTATCAAATAAACAGTTCCAGGTTGTTTTTTTTTTTTTTTTAAGATGAGTGATTCAAGTGAGATATAAAAATATAAAAGAAAGAAAACACAGCCTGGTTCCATGCGGCCTTACTTCTGGAGGTGATAACCATGGAGAGCGAAGAAAGCCACAAGGGAACAAGGGCTTGCAGGGCTGAAGACTTGGACCAGCTTCGTTCAAGAGCTCCGCGCCCTGAAGTCCTAGTAAAAACTACAACTCCCACAAATCCCGGACCCAGAAGGGGGTGGGCCTAACGGTGTGTGGGCGGGGCCGTCAGAGCAAGCGGGGCGCTTCTTCCGCGAGGAGCTGCCGGAGAAGTGGCGGGACTGGTGGCGATGGAAGCTCTAGAGGAGAAAGAGGCGCAGGTGATGGGGCGGGAGCTGGGCTTTGCGGCCCCCGGGAAACCGCGTCTTTTGACACACCCGCCCCGCCGGCGGATCTCCTGGGCGAGGCACTTTTACTGTGTTTCTCTAATGATCCATCTTTAGTCCGGCTTTCACCATCTGTGAGCTCCCCCCCGTCTGCCTCCCAACCCCACCCCAACGCTGAAAAGGGAGTTTCCCTTCTTTTCCCGGCCTTCCCTGTTGGGACTCAGGCTTGGAGAGGGGTTGAGGAGCCCTCTCGTGTGAAACCTCTCCCTGGACACTGGAGGGGGACTTCTGATCCCAAACTCAGCTTCCAATCAGGCCTCGCAGTTCACCGCTGCTTTTTACTGGGTTTATCACTCTTAACCAAGTGGTAAAGAACCTGCCTGCCAATGCAGGAGGTGTAAGAGACACGGCTTCGATCCCTGGGTCGGGAGGATCGCCTGGAGGAGGGCATGGCACCCACTCCAGTTTTCTTGCCTGGAGAATCCCATGGACAGAGGCGCCTGGAGGGCTACAGTCCATGGGGTCTCAAAGAGGCGGGCAGGACTGAAGCGACTTAGCACACACAACCTGTTTTCTGCATCTCGCATCCCAACTCTAGGAGCTTTCCGGCTCTGAGGGACTTGTGATGTGTTGGAGACAACTCTTTTTTCAGACTTTGAGCCCATAATAATGGTTAGCACTTGCATATTGAGCTTCCTATGAAAATACTTGCCTAGTACTGCTTTCGTAGCTTTGGGGAAGAACAGATTGTTTTCTGGTAATTTTGTTGATTGTGCTGTGCCTGCTCACTTTTTAATCTCCTGACATCTGATATCTCTCTGCCTAAAGACAAATTAGGATGTGAAGTAAGGAGGATGCCAGAATATTCATAGAAAGCATTTTGTTTGCTATTGATCATTACTTGACTTGGTCTTATTTGCTTCATGCCATTGAAATAAACAAGGATTATTAAATTCGTGTCCCTTGTAATGGTTAGGTCGCTGCATGGCTGAAAAAAATATTTGGAGATCATCCCATTCCACAATATGAGGTGAATGCTCGGACAACAGAGATTTTATATAACCTTTCAGAACGCAACAGGGTCCGAGACAGGGATGTCTACCTGGTAACAGAGGACTTGAAACAGAAAGCAAAGGAATATGAATCAGAAGGTGAGATCAATTACAGAATTTTGAATGAGATACTATCTAGAGGTAACCAGATTTTAAAAGAGTAAAGTATGCATGCCTGCTAAGTCCCTTCAGTCATGTCCAGCTCTTTGTGACCCTATGGACTGTAGCCCGCCAGGCTCCTCTATCCATGGGATTCTCCAGGTAAGAATACTGGAGGGAGTTGCATGCCCTCCTCCAGGAGATCTTCCTAACCCGGGGATCAAACCCACATCTCATTATGTCTCCTGCATTAGCAGGAGTTCTTTATTACTAGTGCCACCTGGAAAGCCCTAACAGTCGAGTATACAAGATTGATTTAGTGTAGACAGCTTTTTAGCATTGCTTGTTTATTTTACCCAGACTTGTCTGAAACTGTGTTGTTATAGCAACCTAATATATTACAGGGCTTGCCTGGTAGCTCAGCAGTAATGAATCTGCCTGCCAATGCTGGAGACACAGGTTAGATCCCTGGGTCAGAAAGATCCCCTGGAGGAGGAAATGGCAACCCACTCCAGTATTCTTGCATAGGAAATCCATGGACAGAGGAGCCTGGCGGGCTACAGTCCATGGGATTGCAAAGAGTCGGACACAACTAAGTGACTAAAGAACAATAACAATACGTTGTATCATTTAGTATATTTTATTGGTACTCTGATGGTAAAACACTGACCCCTAAAATACAAGTCTAAACTTATTAGCCTGACATATAAGATCAGTTCAAAAAAAAAAAAGATCAGTTCAGTTCAGTTCAGTCACTCAGTCGTGTCCAGCCTTTGCGACCCCATGGACTGCAGCACACCAGTCTTACCTGTCCATCACCAACTCCCAGAGCTTGCTCAAACTCATGTCCATCAAGTCGGTGATGCCATCCAACCATCTCATCCTCTGACATTCCCTTCTCCTCCTGCCTTCAATCTTTCCCAGCATCAGGGTCTTTTCAAATGAGTCAGTTCTTTGCATCAGGTGGCCAAAGGATTGGAGTTTCAGCTTTAGCATACATCCTTCCAATGGACATTCAGGAGTGATTTCCTTTAGGCTTGACTGGTTTGATCTCCTTGCAGTCCAAGGGACTCTCAAGAGTCTTCTCCAACACCACAGTTCAGCAGCATCAATTCTTTGGCGCTCAGCTTTTGTTATAGTCCAACTTTCATATCCATACATGACTACTGGAAAAACCATAGCTTTGACTAGATGGACCTTTGTCAACAACGTAATGTCTCTGCTTTTTAATATGCTGTCTAGGTTGGTCATAGCTTTTCTTCCAAGAAGCATCTAAGATACCTGTGGTTTTTAACTAATCTGTTTGTTTATGGCTGCCCTGGGTCTTGCTTGAGGCACTTGGGCTTTCTCTCATTTCCGTGAGCAGGGACTACTCTCTAGGTGTGGCGCCTGGGCTTTTCACTGTGGTGGCTTCTCTTGTTGTGGAGCGTGGGCTCTAGGGCGTGCAGGCTCTGTAGTTGTGATGCAGGAGCTTAGTTGCCCCACGGCATGTGGAGTCTTCTCAGACCAGGGATGGAATCCGTGTCCGCTGCATTGGCAGGTGGACCAGAGAAGTCTTATTTTAGTAGTTATTAAAATACAGTATGTACACCCATGGCTGATTCATGTCAACGTATGGCAATAACCCACTACAATATTGTAAATTAATTAGCCTCCAATTAAAATAAATTAATTAATTTTAAAAAATAAATAAAATACAGTATGAAGAAAGGGGCTTTGAGTCCAGAAAAATCTTATTTTGCAAAAGCTATTTTTTTTGTCTATACTAATATGTAACAAAAATTCTAAGGATTTTAAAAGTTAAGATTATTTATGTCTGTCCTAAAGCACCTTTTAGGGTGACATATTAAGTTGCAAATATTTCTACTAATATATACAAAATTTTGACACAATTTTCCATACTAAATTATCCAATAAACATCTACTTCTGCTTCACTGATTATGCTAAAGCTTTTGACTGTGTGGATCACAACAAACTATGAAAAACCCTTAAAGAGACGGGAATACCAGACCACCTTACCTGCCTCTTGAGAAACCAGTATGCAGGTCAAGAAGCAACAGTTAGAACCAGACATGGAACAACAGACTGGTTCAAAATTGGGAAAGGAGTACGTCAAGGCTGTATGTTGTCACCCTGCTTATTTAACTTGTATGCAGAGTACATCATGTGAAATACTGGGCTGGATGAAGCACAAGCTGCAATCAAGATTGCCAGGAGAAATATCACTAACCTCAGATATGCAGAAAACACCACTTTCATGGCAGAAAATGAAGAGGAGCTAAGAGCCTCTTGATGAAGGTGAAAAAGTGAAAAAACTGGCTTAACACTCAAGATTCAAAAAGCTGAGATCATAGCATCCATCACTTCATGGCAAATGGATGGGGAGAAAGTGGAAATAGTGACAGACTTTATTTTCTTGGGCTCCAAAATCACTGCAGACTGTGACTGCAGTCGTGAAATTAAAAGACACTTGCTCCTTGGAAGAAAAGCTATGACACACCTAGACACCATATTAAAAAGCAGAGACATCACTTTTCTGACAAAGGGAAAGGTCTGTATAGTCAAAGTTATGGTTTTTCTTGTAATCATGTGGATGTGAGAGTTGAACCATAAGACAAGCTGAGGGCCAAAGAATTGATGCTTCAAACTGTGGTGCTAGAGGAGACTCCTGAAAGTCCCTTAGACAGCAAAGAGATCATACCAGTCAATCCTAAAGGAAATTAACCCTGAATATTCATAGGAAGGACTGATGCTGAAGCTGAAGTTCCAATACTTTGGTCCCCTGATGTGAAGAGCTGACTTATTGGAAAAGACCCTGATGCTGGGAAAGACTGAGGGCCGGAGAAGGGGGTGACAGCGGCAGAGATGGTTGTATGGCATCATCAATTCATGGACATGAGTTTGAGCAAGCTCCGGGAGTTGGTGATGGACAGGGAAGCCTGGTATGCAGCAGTCCATGGAGTTGGAAAGAGTCAGACATGACTGAGCGACTAAGCAACAACTATAAGTTGGTGTCTGCTGAGTAGATGGCTGAATATCCACATGTAGAAGAATGAAGTTGGAGCCTGCCTCATAATATATATGACTTAAGGGACTTAGGGGACTTAAGGGACTTAAGGAACTTCTGTGTGGTCCAGTGGTTAAGAATCTGCCTTGCAATACAGGGGACACAGTTTCAATCCCTGGTCAGGGAACTAAGATCCCACATGTCACCAGCCAGCTAAGCCCGAGCGCCACAACTAGAGAGCCTGTGCGCTACAAATGTTGAAGTCCACACACTCTGGAGCAGCGAAGATCCCGAATGCTGCCGCTGAGACCAGATGCAGCCAAATAAATGAATAGATACATACACACACACACACATATATATATATATATATATATATATATATATGAGTTTTTAAAAAGAGTTTAAAAAAAAACAAGAACTAACTCAAAATGAATAAAAAACCTAAAAGTAAGAGCTAATCTAAAACTCAAAAGACAGCATAAATGTACATCTTCATGCTTTGGATTTGGCTATGGTTTCTTAGCTATGATAGCAAAAACAGCAGCAGCAAAAGAAAAAGTAGGCAAACTGGAAATCATCAAAATTAAAAACTTTTGATCTCAAAATGTTTTTCTTCTCATCGTCAAGTAAATGAGAAGACAACACACAGAATGGGAGAAAATATTAGCAAATCAGAGGGACTGCCAGTAAGCACAACATCAGTAACCATCAGGAAAATGCAAATCAAAACCACATTCCAGTTCACACCTACAAGGATGGGTACACAACTCTGAATATAGTAAAAGCCATTGAATTATTTGTTTTAGGTGGGTGATTGCAATAAAGCTGTTGAAAAATTTAAATAAAGCAAAACAAAGATCTTAGTCACCATAGAACTCTTATTTCTTTTCAGCCAAGCATCTTCAAGACCTTCTCATGGAGAGTGTGAATTTTTCCCCTGCCAGTCTCTCCAGCACTGGTTCCAGGTATCTGAATGCTTTGGTTGACAGTGCAGTGGCGCTTGAAACAAAGGACACCTCTCTAGCTAGGTAATTCTTGTGATTGTTTTAATTTCTGCAGTCATGTATGCTATGAGGTGTTAACCTAAGGAGCTTTTGTATGTCAAGGTAATATAATAAATTATAGGAAATAATTTTATGTTTATAATTATATAGGAAATATATGCAGAAACACTAAATTTAGTCAACTCCTTATCATTGCTAGTGAGTATGTTTGATTATTTCAGATAAACTTGGTTAAATTTATAATGTATTCTTCTTTCAGGATTAGGTTTGTGAAGGTTGGTTCTCATGTATATTTGAAAAGGGATTAGGTATCACATTATTCCCCTCAGTCAGTCAGTTCAGTCACTCAGTCATGTCTGACTCTGTAACCCCATGAACTGCAGCACGCCAGGCTTCCCTTTCCATTACTAACTCCCAGAGCTTGCTCAAACTCATGGCCATTGAATGGGTGATGCCATCCAACCACCTCATCCTCTGTCGTCTCCTTCTCTTCCCACCTTCAATCTTTCCCAACTTGAGGGTCTTTTCCAGTGGGTCAGTTCTTCACATCAGGTGGCCAAAGGATTGTAGCTTCATCTTCAGCATCAGTCCTTCCAATGAATGTTCAGGACTGATTATTCCCTTAAACAGTAAGAAAAGCAGTAGGCTAAATCACCTACTGTTGAATGTAATGATTTTTAGTCATATTCCTACCCTATTGGATAGAGTAGGTTTCCTTCTGACATGCATTTTACCTGTATAAAGACATTATTCTTCTAACAACCTTAAGAAGGAACTGAGGCTCAGAGGGGTGGGTTAGATAATTTCTCTGAGCTAGTAAATGACAGAGGTGGGTTTCAAACCCCACTTCAGAGTCCTAGGACTATCCCTGTTGGATGAATCTTAGCTAGGGACTACCATTACAGATTATAATCAGAGAACTGTATAGCTGTTCTGTTTAACTGCTAATGCAGAAGCTTGGAATATATATACATACATATATATATGTATGTGTATATATATATATTTAAGCAGAAGAGTTTTAGCTAGGAGATCATATAAGCTGTATAGCAGTAGAAATCTTAATTCAATCAATTGTCTTGAATTAAGCCAATTCAGCAGACGCCAAATACTAAATATATGTATAGTTCTCTCTATATCTCTGTTCCCCTCTCTTCTTCCCTCCCTCCCTATATATATATATATGTGTGTATAGCTATCTATGTAGGCACTGGGGAAGTAGAAATGAAGTGACTAGAATAATGAATGCCGGCAAGGACAGTCTCCACTCATGGTAAATTGAAGGAGATGGACTTGTAAAATTATAACATAGTGTGACAGCTGCAACATTATAGGAATGTACAAGTTGTACGTAGAAAGCACAGAGAAAGAGGTAGTGAATTCCAGAATGGGAATAAATATAGTTTTTAAGGAAATTTGCCAGCGAGGAAGGGTATTCCCATGAGAACAGTGCGTAAAATAGTACAGAGGTATGAAAGAGTGTGATTAAGGAAGAATTCACATAGAAGTAAAATCATTTTTAGAGGTAAGGAATAATTGTAATTATTGTCTTTAATGTCCATTTACATGACCAGATTCTTCTTTTAGTTTTATCCCTGCAGTGAATGATTTGACCTCTGATCTTTTTCGTACCAAATCCAAAAATGAAGAAATCAAGCTTGAATTGGCAAAACTTGAGAAAAATCTAACAGCAACTTTAGTATTAGAAAAATGTCTGCGAGAGTAAGTAATTAGTTTGAAGTTGTGACGATTTTTACTGTAAAGGCAATAACAGGACATTGTAAGATTTAGTTTTGGCCAATAGATATAATTTAAAACAACACATTAGGAAATGGTAAGATAAAATGCGCTTTTAAGTAGAAAATGACTTGGATGAAGATAGGAGTGGTTGGGTACATACTTTTATCTTTTATGTAGTAGTTTCTTTTTTCCCTATTTTTTTAATTACTTACAAAGTTTTACAGAAAGAATACATCTGAGTATCATTCTATTGGTGATGACAATTGAACAATACTCATAACTGTTCTTGAGTAACTAATAATTATCAAAGATTATAATTATACAATAGGGAGAAATACAGAACCAAACACAATTATGGGAGCACAGTTGCTCTACAATATTGTGTTGGCCTCTGCCACACATCACCACGAACCAGCCGCAGCTGCACATATGTCCCCTCCGTCCTGAACCCCCGGTCCCATCTCCCATCCCATCCCATCCCTCAGGTTGTCACAGAACACTGGGTTGAGCTCGCTGTGTCACACAGCCAATTCTCACTTGCTGTCTGTTTTTCACATGGTAATGTGTATGTTTCCATACTGTTCTCTCAATTTGTCCCACTCCTTCCACCACGGTGTCACATACTATGGTACAACTTAAAGTCATGTTCCATTTTATTGCCCTTTCTTACTAGAACTCTGGTATCCCTCTTGATGTTCTGGCTCTTCTTTAGGTCCCTATGGCCCCAGAGGTTAGATGCTGTGAAGCAGGAGTATGTATATGCACAAGTAATATGATGTTGTGTAAATTTATCCAATAAATACTGACTCTGTGTATGCAAAGCACCTTGTCATGTTACATTTAGAAGAGAGGCCTTTGTGACCTCCATAATTCAAATTGTCTTTAGATCCATTAAGTCACTTTTTTGAGCAGCTGATCTACTTTCTCCAAGAATAATCAGCATAGATTAATCTTAAAGTTATTCAGTATTCCTTGAGAAAAATCCCAGATGGCAACATGGAGAGAAAGATGACCTGGAAGAATGCGTGGTAGTAGCCAGTCTGGAATATAAAATTTAAGCTAGAAAATCCAGCAAGTATGTTATCTACTCTTTGAATCAAAGAAGTAGTAGTTTGCTTTTCATAATAATTTCACCAAGAAGAAAATGTTCTCAACTTTCCGTTTTAAGGGATCTCAAGAAGGCAGAGTTACATCTGTGTACGGAAAGGGCCAGAGTTGACAGTCGTCTTCAGAACATGGACTTCCTAAAAGCCAAGTCGGAGGAGTTCAGATCTGGAATTAGAACTGCGGAGGTTTGCGTGAAAGACTCAGTATATTTAGCTCTCTTCAGACTTCTTTTCAACTTTCATCCTCACAACTAGGCAGTATTGTTATTGTCTTTTCACGACAAGGATACTGTGAAGATAGTTCAGTTCAGTTCAGTTCAGTTGCTTAGTCATGTCTTTGCGACTCCATGAACCACAGCACACTAGCCCTCCCTGTCCATCACCATTGCACAGCCGTCTAGTAGCAGATCCCAGTTCACATGCAGGCCCCAAAGCTCAAGCTCTTAAGCCCTGCACCCATATTGTCGCCATCTTGTCACAAATCTCGGACTGTCTGAAATGACTCACATGCAACATAAAAGTGCTTAGAAGCAAGTATTGTTCCTCATCTATGATTTGTTTGGTAGCTTTTACAAAAGCTCCATTTTATGTTATAGCTCTTTACATAGTTCTTTACTATGATGTATATTGAAAATATTTAATGATGGTCACTTGCAAAATAATTTTTTAAACTGGACTCCCTTTTTTGTCATTGTAGGAGCAGCTTGCAGCCCGAGGAATGGATGCTTCTCTGTCTCATCAGTCACTGGTGGCACTTTCAGAGGTTCGCTTACTTTACCCAGCTTAGCTTCCTTTGAAATGTCAGTGCACAATGTACTTGTTTCTTTTTATAGAGCTTTTTTCACTATTGACCCAATTTCTTTTCCTTTACCTCTGTATTTTATGTTTACCAGTATTTATATCTTTATTACTTGTTTATCTATATATATTTTTACATTTGTTTGTTTTTTTCTTTATTTGATGAAGTCAATGATTATTGATTTATCTATTGAATAAGTGTATTGAGGTATTATGTGCTAAACCACCTAAATATTCATCTTTCTTCCCTTTCAGTAAAATACCGGCTCCCAACTCCTATACAATGCAATTCTGGGGTTTAGGTTCTATAAGAGTTTTATCTATTTTCGTGGGAAGAGGGAGAAATGGGGAGATTTGTTTTATGGTTTTATTCTTAAGATTTTTTGGTACTTTGACTTTTGGAATCTAAAATTGACAGTTCATAAATATGTGTTTGAGACTCTTATTTCCTGATGTTCTGATGCCTCTTAATCACATTATTTTGTATTCCCAGACAGCATATTAGTCTTAATAAATGGGAGTATTACTTTCCTGTTTTAACATCTTGTAAGGATTGTGTCCATTTGTTATCCATTTACCTTTGAAGCTCTTTTATTTGTTACATTATTTAAAATGTCCTAGTGTTAATGCTTTGTCACGTTTTATTTCAGAAATAGGCAGTGTTTAATTGCATTGTGAATATCTTTATTATTCTGTATGCTTTTTTTCACCCTCAGAAATTGGCAGAACTAAAACGACAGACTGTACCTTTGAAGAAAAAATTGGAGTCCTATTTAGATTTAATGCCGGTAATTATTTTTATGAATTAAAAAAAAAAATGTTTATCTTCTCCAGCTTTCTCTAAGGGCACTAAATGATCATGAAAATACTGGGTCCATGTCTAAGGACCTAGGTCCTCCTCTTCTCTTTCAGTAAAATATAAGCTCCAAATTCTTATAGAATGCAATTCTGGGGTTTTAGGTTGTATAAGGGTCTGTGTTGAAAGTCTCTATTGAATTTCAGTATTGTATGTACTTGGGATATACTTTCTATAAGTTTTTTTACCTTTTGAAAAGGATTGTTTTATTTTTTTTCCCCTTGTTTCCTAGCCGAGACAATATAACCTTTCCTTATTCTATTTTTCTTTAAAAGAATCCATCTCTTGCTCAGGTAAAAATTGAAGAAGCAAAGCGAGAATTAGTAAGTAGTTCCATTTTTTTCCTTCAGACTTTAAAAAATAAATGCTGATAAAGCCAAAACTCCCTTCCTCCTCTTTCCTTCCTTTCTACTCAGAGGTGAAGGTAAAGCACAGTCCCAAACTTGAGGTATATCATTACCATGCATCTTTTAATACTTTTGGGGGGGGCATATATGTAATTTTTTAAAATAAAAAAATACATAGTGGTCTTTTAAATTTTTGTATAGATTTTCCTGGATGGAAAAGGAGAGTTGAGAGGCATAGAATATTCTAGACAAAGTGAAAGTGAAGTCGCTCAGTTGTGTCCGACTCTTTGCAACCCCATGGACTGCAGCCTACCAGGCTCCTCCGTCTATGGGGTTTTCCAGGCAGGAATACTGGAGTAGGTTGCCATTTCCTTCTCCAGGAGATCTTCCCGACCCAAGGATTGAACCCAGGTCTCTCTCCCAGGTAGGCAGATGCTTTACCATCTGAGCCACCAGGGAAGTCAGGAAATAACAAAAACATAAGAGCTGAAGAATGGAGGACTTTTCCAAGCTTTTGCAAGTAAGGCAATCTGCCTGCTTAGGGGTATGCTGTGGAAGATAGGACTGAAGTAGGTCAATTGGTTTAGGAGGTGAAGGGCCTTAAATATAAAGGTTGAACTTAGAGCCTGTAGGGCAGGGGTCCCCAGGACTGGTCCATGGCCTGTTAGGAGCCAGGCCTCACAGCAGGAGGTGAGCACCAAGTGAGTGAGCAAGAGAAGCTTCATGTATATTTACAGCCACTCGCATTACCTCCTGAGCTCTGCCCCCGTCACATCAGCATCCGATTCTCATAGGAGTGTGAACACCAACCCTAAAGTCAGGCAGAATATGCTGAGATTGCCACAAAATAAAAATAAAGTACACAATAAGTGTCATGCACTTGGATCATCCCAAAACCATCCCCCTACCTCCAGTCCATGGAAAAAACGTCTTCCATGAATGTCTTCCACTGGTCCCTAGTGCCAGAAAGATTGAGGACTGCTGCTGCAGGGGACCACTGAAAGTTGCTCTGAGTTGCCTTGCTGTTTAAGCTAAGGTGATCAAGGTTATGCTTTTTGATCAGGGCAGTCATTTAGGAAGATTTTTCTGGAATCAGTGTATAAGGTGGATTGGAGGATAGAGAAAGAAAATTGCAGAAACAAGTTGGCCTGTTCAGGCCAGATGAGAAGTAATGAGAACAGTGATGGTGAGACTGGAAAAGAGCGACGTGAGAGACATTGCGAAAGTACGTTGGTTAAGGCGTACAGGGCAGGAAAATCTATTCATGTAGCGTGTCATTCACCTCTCTAAAGGGTTTTTTTTTTCTCCCTCCTTAGATGTTTATTAGGAGTCTGAAAACTTGAGTGTGGGAAGTGGGAAAGATATAAAAGCAAGGAAAATCTCATTTAAAATGATATTTTTAAAAATTTCTGCTTTACTGGTTTTCCTTTTTGTTTCCCTTATTTTAAGTAGCTTTAGAAGTTAGAGCAGTTTTTTTTTATGTCCTTAGTTATAATATTTATGGTGTTTCTTTCTTCCTTTAGGATACTATTGAAGCTGAACTTACAAAGAAAGTAAACATGATGGAACTGTGACCAGAGCCAAATAAATTTCACCTTTCTTAACAAAGTAGATTCAATAGGACTTTAAAGAATTTTTTCCTTGTGACATTCCTTATAACTTAATTTCTGTGTTCTTAGATGAAATAATGTCATTATTGATGAAATAGTGGTGTCTGATTGTGTATTGAATTTTTATGTGCAAATGCATAGTTTTCATATAAAGAAACATGGGTTTTCGATGTTGTTGGTGGCTTGATGTCCTTCAGTAGCTCTCTTAGGTGAACTCATGACAGTCATCATGTAGTCACTCATGAGGTCAGCTAAATGAAAGGGAAAGATTCTGCAGCTTCAGTTATGTTTCTCCCACGCCCCCTTCCGCTGGAATTTGCTATTGTTTTTTTCTGATCCATTTACCTGCTTAATTCCAAATGTTAATATATGCAGGAATTTGGTTTATGAAAAAGATGACCTTTTAAATCAGTAATAGAGAGATGGATAAGTTAACACATGGTGCTAAATCTATACTTTACCCATTATATCAGGATAATTTCAAGGGATCAAAGATTTAAATATTTTTTTAAAAGATAGTAAAAGAAATCATAGAGGAATTTTAATATTTTGATTTTTAAATAATCAGAGTCAGAAACTTATGACTGAAATCCAGGAGCCATAAATAAAATGATTGAAATGTTTGAAAATTTTGAAATATTAAAACTTCCTGTATGGGAATATCTCTTATAAATAAAATCAAACCATGATAAATGTAGTCTAAAGAAGAAGAGAGATTTTTCACTTTGCACCTTTTGTACTTTTAAAAATTTTGTACCATGGGATCAAGAATCAATTAGTTTTTTAAAGATTACCTAATTGACCTTAAAAATTTCCCTCTCCTTTTCCACAAATATGTGGCTAAATACAACGCAAAAGACATTTGTATTTCCTTTTTTGGAGACTGTCCATATCCTTTAGCCATTTAGGTATGATTGTTTCATCTGTTTCTTAACAGTTTATGGGTGCTTCTGGTGTGTTAGCTAAATTAATGTTTTACAGTTTGGAGTTGTGAATATTTTCCAAGGTTGCCATTTGTTTCTTAACTGCAGTGCTTTTGGTAAGGTGACTTGATGGGTCAGCTGTGGAAATAACCACCAAAATCCCTCCCACCCTTGTGCTCTCCCTCTTTCTACTCTAACCTCACTACTTCTCTCGTCAAGAGGTGGAGTCTATCTTCACCTGCTTTATCTGGTTTGGCCCTATGATTTGTTTTGGCCACTGAGACAAATAGCAAATAGGACAAAACCAAGGACTAAAGACTTGTTATGCATTGGAGCTTGCCATCTCTCACTGAGACTACCATGTGAAGAATCCTGGACCATTGGAGGATGAGCAAAGAAAGGTAATTCCAGCTGAGCCCTGCTCCCACCCCAAGACCACCAGGCTGCCAACTGCCAGATACAGGAATGAGGTCTTATACTGTCCAGCCCTCCTAGCAGACTACATAGATCAACCATGCTGTCCCAGGCCGGAAGCTCACAGAGTCAACCTGTAGAATCATACGAAATAATAAATGTTGTGTGAAGCTTATTTTAAATCGGGGGCTGGTTGTTGGCTGTAGCAGCTAGTTGATAAAAGTAACCTTTGAAATTTATTTTTTGGCTTCCCCGATGGCTCAGCAGGTAAAGAATCTGCTTGCAGTGCAGGAGACATGGGTTCAATCTCTGGGTTGGGACGATCCCCTGAAGGAGGCAATGGCAACCCACTCCAGTATTCTTGCCTGGAAAATCCCGTGGACAGAGGAGCCTGGCTGGCTACAGTCCAAGGGTCACAAAGAGTCAGCAATGACTGAGCGACTAACACTTAACACCTGAAATTTATGTTCAGAGAAAAAAGCAAAACATGTACAATATGAGAATCAAAAAGAAACCTAAAACCTACATAATTTTATAGATAATAACCATATTCCATGTTAGTAAGAAAATTGTTTTAGATAAAAGACAAAGATTGAAAGAATAGGTTTTTAGAACACCTCCAGTTATTTAATGTACTTGAACAAAATGTCTTAAAAGTAAGGATAGGTAGATTCACAATCACAGTAGATGGATTACATCTTCTCTTAGTAATTGATAGAACAGGCAAAAAAAAAAACAAAAAACAATCAGCGAGGATACAGGCTATTTAAACAGCACAATTAACAAACTTGATAATGGATATATAAAGAATCCTGTTACAGACTGCCACAGGTACATGTTCTTTTCAAGTGCCTCCAGAACATTTAAAAAATCCAGAGTGGTCAGTAAAAGAAACCTCAGCCATTACAGAAGGACTGAAACCATACACAGCATGCTCTCAATACAACGCAGTTAGGTAAATAACTGAAAACTTGCATGTTTAGAATTTAAGGAATACAGTCTAAAACTGTGAATCAAAAATTGCAAATTAGAAAATATTTAGAACTGGCAATGGTGAAAATTCTATATATCCAAACTTACAGATTTCTGCTTTTGGCCACGTTGAAATAAGAGTGATCACACTGACTAGATGGCTTTAAATAGATAAACGAAAACAGGAAACTATAGTGTCCAGGCATTGAGTAGCAAAGAAGCCTAGGACATTCATTCATAAGAGAAACAAGGTGAGTGCTCGCTTTGGCAGCACATATACTAAAAATTGGAACGATACAGAGAAGATCAGCATGGCCCCTGCGCAAGGATGACACGCAAATTCGTGAAGCGTTCCATATTTTTAAGACACTGATGTGTATAACGGACTTTTGGACTCAGAGGGAGAGGGAGAGGGTGGGATGATTTGGGAGAATGGGTATTCTAACATGTATACTATCATGTAAGAATTGAATCGCCAGTCTATGTCTGACGCAGGGTGCAGCATGCTTGGGGCTGGTGCATGGGGATGACCCAGAGAGATGTTGTGGGGAGGGAGGTGGGAGGGGGGTTCATGTTTGGGAACGAATGTAAGAATTAAAGATTTTAAAATTTAAAAAATAAAAAAAAGAGAGAGAAACAAGGTGAGCCTTGTGATAGACCCAGCTTAGTGATGGACAGGGTTTTCAAGTTCATAGCTCAGAAAAGGAGAACCCAAACAGCCTGGTAATCTTGCCTAGTTGAAGAGAGAGAGATGAGAATTGAGAAAATCAAAAGAAAATGTCAGAAAACATCAGAGGGTTCTGCAGGTCTGCAGAGGTATTTATTCAAACCTTGTCTAAACTGATTTGCACACATAGGAGGAAATCACCTGGAGCCACTGAAAGAGCCACTGGAAAGGAGCAGGCTGAAAAATTCCTGGAATATGCAAAAGACGGATTATCTCATGTTCCTGTGAGCCAGGGTGGAGCTACTTCCTGCTCCGCAGAACACCAGTAGTGTCCTCAGAAGATTATTTGCCTTGGTGGTGAGAATTAGCTCAAAACCCATACCAACATAAAGGCAGCCATAGACTATACATAAACAAATGGAAATGGCCGTATTCCAATAAAACAATTTACAAAGACAGATGGCAAGTCAGATTTGGCCCACATACAGTAGTTTGCAAACTCCTATCCTACAACAATAGCTATAAAACAAAAAGAGGTATAGCTAGTAAATCAGTTGTGGAGTTAGCATGGACTCATAAAAAGTGCTCAGCCCAAAAGAAGGCAGGAAATAAAAAGAAGAGACAGAGAAAGCAAGATGGTATATTTACACACAGCCATATCAATAATGGCATTAAATGCAAATGATATAAATACTCCAAATAAAGAGATTTTCAGCTTAAGTAAAAAAAATCAAGACCCAGTTAAATGCTATTCTTTTAAAAATATTTATTTATTTCCCTACATGGTTGCATCATGTCCTAGTTTCGGCATGGAAACCCTTAGCTTGGCCTGTAGGATATAGGTCCCTGATCAGGGATTGAACCTGGGCCTCCTGAATTGGAAGCTTGAAGTCTTAGCCTCTGGACCACCAGGAAAGTCCCAACCCACTTTAAATATAAAGATACAGATAGATAGATTAAAAGTAAAATCATGGAAAATGTATACATGTAAACAGCAATTAAAAGTTTACAGTACAACTTCCCTGGTGACCCAGTGGTTAAGAATCCGTCTTGCAGGGGACACCTGTTCTATCCCTGGTCTGGGAAGATCCCACATGCTGTGGAGCAACTAAGCCAGTGGGGCAACTAAGCCCGTGCGCCACAGCTACTGAGTCTGAGCTCCCGAGCCCACAAGCTGTAACTACTGAGCCCACACATTGCAACTACTGAAGCCCAAGTGTCCTAGAGCCTGTGCTCCACAACAAGAGAAGCCACCTCAATGAGAAGCCCCCATCACTGTATGGCAAGTAGATGGGGAAAAAATGAAAACAGTGACAGACTTTATTTTCTTCTGCTCCAAAATCACTCCAGACGGTGTCTGCAATCACTTGCTCCTTGGAAGAAAAGCTATGACACACCTAACAGCGTATTAAAAAGCAGAGACTTATTTTGCTGACATAGGTCCAGATAGTCAAAGCTATGGTTTTTCCAGTAGTCATGTATGGATATGAGAGTTGGACGGTAAAGAAGGCTGAACACCGAAGAACCGATGCTTTTGAATTGTGCTGGAGAAGACTCGAGAAGCCCTTGAACTGCAGGGAGATCGAACTAGTCAATCGTAAAGGAAATCAACCCTGAATATTCATTAGAAGGACTGATGCTGATGTTGAAGCTCCAATACTTTGGCCACCTGATGCAAAGAGTCAACTCATTGGAAAAGACCCTGATGCTGGGAAAGATTGAGGGCAGGAGGAGAAGGGGGTGACAGAGGATGAGATGGTTGGATGGCATCACTAACACAATGGACATGAGTTTGAGCAAGTTCTGGGAGATAGTGAAGGACAGGGAAGCCTGGCATGCTGCAGTCCATGGGGTCACAAAGAGTTGGACATGACTGAGCGACTGAACAACAAACCACAACACACCACAACTAGAGAGTAGCCCCTTCCTGCTCACCACAACTAGAGAAAGCCAGTGTGCAGCAACAAAGACCCAGCACAGCAAAATAAAAATAAGTAAATAAGTAAAAATCTAAAAAGCATGATTTAAAAGAAAGTTTACAGTATTATCAAAATAGATGTTAGAACAGGAGATAAAGATGGACAGTGCATGGTAATAAAGCCAAAATCATCCAAAGATGATTTGGGGGAAAGAACAGTTTTTAACAAATTTTCCTGGGACAATTAGATGCAAAAAATAAAGTCAGACCCTTAGCTCGCATTATATACAAAAACTAACTCAAAATAAATCAAAACATTCGATCTGAATGAAAACTATAAAATTTTTAGAAGAAAAGTTAGAGACAAATCATGATCTTGGATTTGACAAAGGATTCTTGGATATGAAACCAAGAGCACAAGCAACAAAAGAAAACATAGTTAAATTGGACTTCCTGAAAATCAAAAACTTTAGTGTTTCAAAGGACACCACCAAGACAGTGAGTAGACAATCTACAGAATGTGGGGAAATATTTGCAAATCATATGTCGGATAAGGGACTTATATCCAGAATCTATAAAACCCAGCTCAATAATAAAAGACAAATAACCCCATTAAAAATAGGTAAAGGATTTGAAAAGACATTTCTCCAGTGTGTGTGTGTGTGTATATATATGTGTATATATATATATATATATATGTGAATGCCCAATAAGCACATGAAAAGATGCTTGACATCATTGATTATCAGGAAACTAAAACTCAAAACCACAGTGAGATACTGTCTCATACTCACTAAGAAGGATAAAAGAGACAGATAATGACAAGTGTCGGTGAGCATGTGGAACCCTCATACACTAATGGTAGGCTTGTAATATGGTACAATCATCTTGGAAAACAGTTTGGCAGGGTCTCAAATGACTAAATATTGAGTTATCATATGACCCAGCAAATTAAGTCCCAGCTGTATATCCAAGAGAAATGAAAACACATGTCAAGGCAGGAATAGAGATGCAGACAGAGAGAACAAACCTGTGGACATGGCGGGGTTGGGGGGACTGAGTGTAGGACATTGACATGTATACACTGCTGCTGCTGCTAAGTCGCTTCAGTCGTGTCCGACTCTGTGTAACCCCATAGATGGCAGCCCACCAGGCTCCCCCTTCCCTGGGATTTTCCAGGCAAGAGCACTGAAGTGGTTGCCATTTCCTTCTACAATGCATGAAAGTGAAAAAGTCAAAGTCAAGTCGCTCAGTCGTGTCCTACTCTTAGCGACCCCATGGACTGCAGCCTGCCAGGCTCCTCCATCCGTGGGATTTTCCAAGCAAGAGGACTGGAATGGGGTGCCATTGCCTTCTCTGATGTATACACTACCATATGTAAAACATAGCTAGTGGGAAGCTGCTGTATAGCAGAGGGAGCTCAGCTTGGTGCTCCATGATAACCTAGAGGGGTGGGATGGGGTTTGGGAGGAAGCTCAAGAGGGAGGGGATATATGTATACATATGGCTGATTCACTTTGTTGTACAGCAGAAACTGACACACCATTGTAAAGCAATTATATTAAATACATCCATACAAAAATAATACATGGATGTTTCCATCTGCATTATTCAAAACAACCAAAATCCCTACCAACTGAGGAATGGACAAACAAAACATTCATCCATACAATGGAGTATTATTGGGTCATAAAAAGGAATGACGTACCCAGACATGCTACAATATGGATGAATCTCGAAACCATTCTGCTCGACTCCTCTGGTGGTCCAGCGGTTAAGAATCTACCTGCCCATGCAGGTGACATGGGTTCAACCCCCGATCTGGGGCAATTCCAGATTCCATGGGACAACTAAGCCTGTTCGGCACAACTACTGAACTAGAACTCTAGGTAGAGCCAGTGAGCCGCAAGTACTGAGTCCAGGCACTGTAACTACTGAAGATCGTGTACCATAGAGCCCGTGCTCTGCAACAAGAGAAGCCACTTCAATAAGAAACCCATTAACTCTAATTAGAGAGCAGCCCCAACTCGCCACAACTAGACAAAGCCTGCATGCAGCAACCAAGACCCAGCGCAGCCAAAAATACATACTTAGAAAAACAGAAACCTTTATGGTAAGTGAAAGAAGCCAGTCACAGAGGATCATATATTATAGAATTCCATTCATATGAAATATCCAGAAATATGTAGAGATATATTCAAGCTGGTTTTAGAAAAGGCAGAGGAACCAGAGATCAAATTGCCAACATCCGCTGGATCATCGAAAAAGCAAGAGAGTTCCAGAAAAACATCCATTTCTCCTTTATTGACTATGCCAAAGGCTTTGACTGTGTGGATGACAATAAACTGTGGAAAATTCCAAAAGAGATGGGAATACCAGACCACCTGACCTGCCTCTTGAGAAATCTATATGCAGGTCAGGAAGCAACAGTTAGAACTAGACATGGAACAACAGCCTGGTTCCAAATAGGAAAAGGAGTACATCAAGGCTGTATATTGTCACCCTGATTATTTAACTTATATGCCAAATACATCATGAGAAATGCTGGGCTGGAGGAAGCACAAACTGGAATCAAGATTGCTGGGAGAAATATCGGTAACCTCAGATATGCAGATGACACCACCCTTATAGCAGAAAGTGAAGAAAAGCTAAGGAGCCTCTTGATGAAAGTGAAAGAGGAGAGCGAAAAAGTTGGCTTAAAGCTCAACATTCAGAAAACTAAAATCATGGCATCCGGTCCCATGACTTCATGGCAAATAGATGGGGAAACAGTGGAAACAGTGTCAGACTTTAATTTTTTTGGGCTCCAAAATTACTGCAGATGGTGATTGCAGCCATGAAATCACCTTGGAAGGAAAGTTATGACCAAACTAGACAGCATATTAAAAAGCAGAGACATTACTTTGTCAACAAAGGTCCCTATAGTCAAGGCTATGGTTTTTCCAGTTGTCATGTATGGATGTGAGAGTTGGACTATAAAGAAAGCTGAGCGCCAAAGAATTGATGCTTTTGAACTGTGGTGTTGGAGAAGACTCTTGAGAGTCCCTTGGACTGCAAGGAGATCCAATCGTCCATCCTAAAGGAGATCCGTCCTGGGTGTTCATTGGAAGGACTGATGTTGAAGCTGAAACTCCAATACTTTGGCCACCTGATGCGAAGAGCTGACTCATTTGAAAAGACCCTGATGCTGGGAAAGATTGAACGCAGGAGAAGGGGACGACAGAGGATGAAATGGTTGGATGGCATCACCGACTCAATGGACATGGGTTAGGGTAGACCCCGAGAGTTGGTGATGGACAGGGAGGCCTGGCGTGCTGCAATTCATGGGGTCGCAAAGAGCTGGACATGACTGAGCGACTGAACTGAACTGAACTGAGATATAGAGACAGAAATCAAACTGAGGGCTGAGGGATGAAGGGTAGAGGGTAATAGCTAAAGGGTACAGAGTTCCTTTCAAAGTAATTGTTGCAAATGTCCATGAATATATAGAAAACCACTGAATTATATATACTTTAAATAGGTGAATTGTGTATGGTGTATGAATTATATCTCAATAAAGCTATTGAAGAAAAAATACACAGATTATAAAGGAAGAATAAAACTATTTTTATTTGCAGATGGAGATAGTCAAGTGAGCATCCATGCCAGAAAGATAGGAAAACAGAAAAATAAACCCCCAAAAGCTATCAGGAACAAATAATGAAGATATAAGCAAAAAAGAACAAAACAGAAAATGAATACAATAGAGAAGAACAACAAAAAGCCGAGAGCTGGTTCTCTTAAAACAACAACAACAACAACAACAACAACAACTAGGAAATTTACCTTGTCATCTAATTTTTTTTAATTTGGCAGCACTGTGTGGCTCATAGGATCTTAGTTCCCAGAGCAGGGATTGCACGTGCATCCCCTGCGTTAAAAGTGCAGAGACTTAACTACTGGACCTCCAGGAAAGTCTCTCATCTAAATCTTTAAGTATAGAGATATAGCACTGTTATTAATAGCCACTGTTTTCAGAATCTAAAGTGAATCCCCTTTGGTTTTTTGTTTCAATAAGATTAGTGGTTTAAAAACAAAGGCTGGCATGGGGATGATCCAGAGGGATGATATGGGCTGGGAAGTGGGAGGGGGGTTCAGGATTGGGAACTCATGTACACCCGTGGCTGATTCATGTCAGTGTATGGCAAAACCAATACAGTATTGTAAAGCAAAATAAAGTAAAAATAAAAATTAAAAAAATAAAAACAAAGGCTGGTTAGGAAGTCAGGAAACCCAAGTCCAGAGGGCAAAATGGACGAGGTCCTGGAGGGGTCAGGGGCCTGGCTCAGGCCAACAGCCTATCCATCTGTAGATATGCAAGAGTGATGTGAGGTGTGGGCAAGCAAGCATCTAAAGCAGTCCCTAATTAAGCCTTCTTGCTCTAATTCCATTTCTAGGTCTCTTACTGCATACTTCTTGGAAATATCAAATATACCCGTATGTGTGGATGTGTGTCAATGAGAGGGGCCCTCTGCTCTTTCATCTCTGATACTGACTGCGTGTCTGCCTATGAGAACCCCACCCCTACATACTTCTGCATTTATCTCCAAAGCACAGAGACTTTCTAGGATTATCACAGCAAAATGATCAAATTTAGAAAATTTAACTTTGATTTTATTATCTAACATGTAGTTCATACTCTAATTTCTCCAGTTGTCTTTATGTGCTTCATAAAAATTGTTTTTCCAATCCAAGATCATACATTGTATGTAGTTGTGTCTGTCTTAAGAGATATAGCATTGCTATTAATATTCTCTTTTTTCCAGAATCTAAAGTGAATCCCCTTTGGTTATTTGTTGCAATAAGATTCGTGATTAAAACAAAAACAAAAACAAAAACTGGGAAATTTCTGATACCTGATTTTGACCATCTTGTCTTTACTGTTTTATTAGACCCCCATTTCTAGGTCTGTGAAACTTCCCATCCCTCCCTCCCAGTTCATCTGAGTGAGTTCAGTCAGGGTGGCACAAATGTAGGGACCATTGCACGTAGAGGTCCAAGCCCTGCAGCATCACTATCCTTTGCCCGGAGTTCTGCCCTGCTGGAGGGGCTGTGCTGTCCATAGAGCTGCCTTTGCCTATACTAAATTAAGAACTCATGACCTCGGCTGGGGCTTGAGTTACCAGTAGAATGGAATTAGCTATTACAACTTCTGCTCCTTGGGGAAAATGTGAAACTGAATATTGGGTAAGAAGTCAGCTTGAATGAAGAGATGTCCCTCGTTAAAAGTGTCTGAAGCTATTTTAAGAGAAGACTGAGCATTGTGTTGGGTTGTCCTTGGAGCCTGTCTGGTTGCCAGGGGAGCCTTTTCTTGTGTTATCCCAGGAGCACGTGAGAGCCTGCTCGCCATAGCCTGGCTCCGACCCTGTGCCAGGACTGCTGATGTCCAGGTTTTGATGACACACCACCCAAAGAGGCGCCTCTGCCAGCTTTATTTAGTGCTCTGATGCATGGATGTGCTTTTCATATCGGCACAGCTTCCCCTCATGTTGCGCAGGGTTTTTTCTGGTTTATCTTACAGTGCTCAGACCTCATATTTATAGTTTCCTTTCCATTCTGCAGTGGCGGCTGTGGGGTGACTGCCTGCCTCCACTGCACTGAGAGGAAGAATGGCTCTATTTTCTATCACATCTTCAGACACTGAGCATAAAACCTAATTCGTCTACTACCTAGCAATGTGGTCTTAAAGACATCATGTAACTCAGGTATTGAATGGATGTACCAGTTGCCCTAGCTTCCCTGTTTTTCTTTCATTCACTCATTTATCTTTTTAAAATGGTTTTTATTTTATTTATTAATGGCTGTGCTGAGTCCTTTCTGCTGCACAGGCTTTCTCTAGGTGCAGAGCGCTACTCCGTTGCGGTGCATAGACTTCTCACTGAGGTGGCCTCTCTTGTTGCTGAGCACAGGCTCCAGGGCACGTGGGCTTCAGCAGCAGCAGCCCCTGGGCTCTAGAGCACAGGCATGTGGGGTCTTCCCGGGACTAGGGATCGAACCCGCTTCTCCTGTATTGCCAGGCACACTCTTTTCCACTGAGCCACCAGGGAGGCCCTCATTCACTTATTTATTATCAAGTTTTATTAAATACTGTGTGTTAGGTAGTGAGACTACAAAGATAAATAAGTTTCCCCTCAATCTCGGAGAGGCAGTTTATGCATTCACAGTATATTAGACTGGAAGTGACTGTTCAGCCCAAATTTTAGTCTTATAGACAAGGAAACTGAGGCCCAAAGAAATGAAATAATTGCCCAGATGTCACACCCAGCCACTGATGGAGTTGGGCTGTGAACCCAGATTGCTTATTTCCTGACCCAAAGATCTTTCCACCGTATCACCTACTTTTGGCTAAACTGTAATGTTTCTGCCTCCCTGCTTAGCTTTTAAGTACTTTAGAAATCTAGATTGGGGGTGCCCAAGTTCTTTAAATGTTAGGGAAACTTTTTTTCCTTAAGAAAATAACATGAGGACAGTCTCTGGATTAAACCTTGTGGCTAATTCTGTTATCTTAAAATGTAAATTATGGGAGTAGGTCTGGTGAGGTCTTTACAACCTCCAGACATTCTTTGGATTCATTGGAGAGTATATAACTTCATTGCTAACACTAACAAGGGGGTACTCTTTCTGCCCCCTTCTGATGCCTATGTCAGAAGCTTTCTCTATCTCCTGTATACTTTAATAAAACTTTATTACACACACACACAAAGAAAGAAAATAACAAACAGCTCCAAAGTACTTTTAACCACAAAAGTAATACTTCTTTATTACAAATAATTCCAACTATCAAAAATATATAAAATTTAAAGTCTAAGCTCTTTCATATTCCTGTCCCCAAATATACTTCCCAAGAGTAACCAACTACTGTCTACTATCATTTTCATAGACTTAAACATGTACACATATTTTTATATTCTTCATAAACCAGTAGTATTTCAACATACAGATATATTATACTTTATGACTTTTCAGTTCAGTTCAGTCCAGTTCAGTCACTCAGTCGTGTCTGACTCTTTGTGACCGCATGAATCGCAGCAAACCAGGCCTCCCTGTTCATCAGCAACTCCCGGAGTTCACTCAGACTCACGTCCATCGAGTCTGTGATGCCATCCAGCCATCTCATCCTCGATGTCCCCTTCTCCTCCTGCCCCCACTCCCTCCCAGCATCAGAGTCTTTTCCAATGAGTCAACTCTTCGCATGAGGTGCCCAAAGTACTGGAATCTCAGCTTTAGCATCATTCCTTCCAAAGAAATCCCAGCGCTGATAGATGGCTCCAATTTGAAATACTTTATAAACATAAAAAATTAACAGATACTCTATTACCCTTGAGGGTTGTAAAATTTGTATACTTGAGAAAATATACAGTGACGAAAGGTAATATGAATTCAGAGACCAAGACTTTTTATATCGGTTTGAATTTATTCATCAATCAGTAGCTCTAGATATTTAAAAAATATTTGTCGTGTGTGTGTGTGACGGGGTATATATGCGGCCTGTGGTTTTTCTGGTTTGTGTGTATACATCAGGGTCCCTCTGATAACTTTGTTGTCCCTGGCCCATCCCCTGTTCCTTTGTTAAGAGGGTCACAAAGAGTCAGACATGACTAAGCAGGTAAGCACTGCTCTAGCGCTGCCAAGGATCATTAGCACAAGTTTATACTGTAGACTATAGATCAGCAGGTCCCTCTGAGCCATTGTATTATTTTTGATTTGCATTTAGCTGCATATAACAGAAAACACAAATATATGACTTGCCTTTCTTTCTTGTAAAATGCCAGAGGCAGGCATTTCAGGGTAGAGACTGGGACTTTTCTGGTTAGCAGGGAATCTGGCTTCTTCTTTGTGGTCCACGATGTTTTAGTGCTGGTTTCTATCCTCAGCGTCACCTCACAGTCATATGATGGCTGCTGCGGCACCAACTTTCACGTCTACATCACTTTGGACAACCCTAGCTGCAAGCAGTAGGGAGCTGGAAAATGTAATATTTTCAGGGGAACATTGTTGCACAGGATAAATTTGAGTTTCTATTAGTTAAGAAAGAGTGAAAAGGAAAATGAGAATTAACAAGTGGATAACTAGAAGTCCCTACCAGGGAGGAAACTCTTTTACCTACCAGTCCTGGGCTGAATTTTCTTTTAGCTCCCATTCTCTTCTTTGTAGAAATAAGACTTCCTTTCTTTGTTTTTTTTTTTTTTTTTAATTCAGCTATTTTTGTTCTAACGAAGCCCAATTATTCTTTCCCTTCCAATTAAAGATATCAGGCTCCCTTCTATTTTTTGTTTCTCATTTGTTTTGGCTGTGGGAATTTTAGTTCCCTGACCAGGAAATGGGCCCCGCTCATTACAGTGGAAGCTCAGAGTCTTAACCACTAGACCACCAGGGAAGTCCTTGTTTGTATTTTTAAAGTAACTCTTTACATTTGCTGTATATTCTAGAATTATTTCTCTTCATCTCTAGGTTTGCAAATATGTATTTCTGTTAAGCAACTTTTCTGGAAGCAGAGTGCATATAGCAAAATCATAAGGCTTTATAACTTGATGAATTTTCAAAGTAACACACACTCACTTGCACATCACCGAGATCAGGATATATATGGACCATCACCAAGGAACCCCTTCTGTGTACCCCGTTCCAGTCATTACTCTCACAAAGGTAACAAAAATCCCAGCTTTTGTCACAGATTGAATTCACCCTGTCTTGCAAGTCATACAGCATGGACCCTTGTGTTTGGCTGTTTTGACACATTACATATTTAACACTTGTCTACAATGTCATTGTATTGCATAAATTTGCTTATTTTGATTGCTTTAGAGCAGTGAGTCTCAGCTGGGGAGAGTGGGGGAGTAGTCCTTCCCAGAGGCATTTGGCAATATCTGCAGACATTTTTGGTTGTCACAACTAGGAGAGCGCCGTGGTCATCTAGTAGGCAACGGCCCAGGGTGCTGTTAAATATACTACAATCCTGGACTTCCCTGGCATCCAGTGCTTAAGACATCCTGGTTCCGCTTCAGGGGGCATGGGTCGGATCCCTGTTCAGCACTAAGGTCCATGTGCTGTGGGGCAGCTAAGCCCCACTGCAACCACTGAGCCCTTGCACAGCCACGAAAGGTCCCACAAGCCACAATTAAGACCTGACACAACCAAAAATAGATTTAAGAAAATTTTTAAAAATAGAAAAAAACTATAATCCTCACGACAAAAAATTATCTTGCTCAAACTGTCTATAGTGCTCTCCTTTAGAGTGCTTCATTGTTTCACTTACCCATTCTACGGTTGATGCGTTGCTTCTATTTGAGGTTCTTACAAATAAAGTTGCTATATATGTTCTCATACGTCTTTTGGTTTACAGACATTTACATGTATTTGAAGTATATACTTAGGATTCAGATCTCTGATACATTCAAATCTAGAAAATACTGTGTGAAAACAGTATTTCCCAAATTAATTTACATTCTCACCAGCTATGTGTGAGGTCCAGTTGCTCCGCAGCTTCATAAATCCTGGGTGTTTTCATTAAAAAACTTTTAAGCCATTTTGTGAGTGTTGGTATTATCCCACTTATAGTTTGTCTACATTTAAAAAATATTTCTGCATTTTTGAGAGGTGAGCTATGTTCCCTGCAGTGCCCAGGCTTCTCACTGCCGTGGCTTCTCTTTTTTTGCAGAGCACAGACTCTTGGGTGCAGCAGGCTCAGTAGTTGTGGCTCACAGGCTTAGCTCCTTCGCAACATGATCCAACCCATGTCCCCTGCATCGGCAGGCAGATTCTTAACCACTGGAACACCAGCAAAGTCCAATTTGCAGTTTCTTGACGACAAATAAGGCTGAGAACATTCTCACCTGCTTTTTTGTTTATTCGCGTACTCTATTTTGTAGATTGCCAGTTCAGTCTTTTGCCTACATTTCTTTATTTCTTTTTAAAATTATTGATTTATTTGGCCATATCGAGTCCCTGTGGGCTTAGTTGCTCCAGGCACTTGGGATCTTAGTTCCCCTACTAGGGATCGAACTGCTGTGTATTGCAAGGCAGAGTCTTTACCACTTTACCACCAGGGAAGTCCATGCCCATTTTTCTATTAGGCCGTTTGCCTTTCTCTTACTGATTTGTAAATTATTTATATTTTCTGGATATGAGTTCTTTATCAGCTATAATTATTACAAATATCTCCTCTCGTTCTCTGACTTGTTTTACTCTTTTAACAGCGTCTTTTGATGAACAGAATTAGTGTTAACATCAGTGAATCAGTCTTCATCTTTTCATGAGTGCTTTTTTCACCTTCAGTTGAAAAGTTATTTTCACTGGGTTTATAATTATAGGTTGGCAGTTATTTTAACACTTTAAATATATGATTCAAATATTTTCTCACTTCCATCATATATTAGTTTTCTATTCTATATAGCAATATTATAACTAACTTAGCATCTTAAAATAAAACACATTTATGATCTCACAGTTTCTGTGGGTTAGACTTCACAGCTTATTTTTGTCCTCGACAAGGCTGTAATTAAGATGTTAGTCAGGACAGGGTTCTCATTTGGGGCTTGACTAGGAAAAGGATCTGCTTCTTTGTTCATTTAGTTTACTGGCCTCCTTCAATTCCTTGAAGTTGTAGGACGATAGACATCAGTTTTTTGCTAGCTACTAGGTGAGGCCAACCAAAGTCCTGGCCAAGTGAGATTCCCCAGTATGGCTCCTTACTTCTCAAAGACAGCAAGGGTGATGAGACCCCAGTAAAACAGGCACTGTGATCTTACGTAGTATAACCATGCAATATTGTAACTAATCTAACATACTCACACAGGTAATTATGTGCGTCTTGTCACCTTGCCTTATTTATTGGCCACAGGTCCCGCCCATGCTCAAGGGTGGGCGACATGAGGATGTGAACATCAGGAAGCAAGGGACCTTGGGGGACCTGCTGAGTCTGTCCACACCTTTTCACTGAGAAGTCACTGTATCTCTTGCACACTATATATCTTGCACACTATTGTCCATTCTTTTTTCCTCTCAATTTTTTAACATCTTTTTCCTCTCCTTCAGTATGGCTATTTTTACTAACCGACCTTCCAGATTACTAATTTTGTTTTCAAAGACACATCTAATGCATTATTAAGTTCAGGCGTATTTTTTCCATTTACAATTTCCATTTTGTTCTTTTAAAAAAAACATGGAACTTCTAGTTCTCTGGTGAAGTTCTCCATTTTTGTCTTTTCTTTTCTTGAACACATCAATCACATTTACCACTTCAGTTCACATCCTTTTATAGGAAGCAACTATCATCTCACAATCCTGATATCGGGCTGTGAGATGGTACATACGTCAATACATATATTTATAACTTACAGATCTCAGCAACACTGTGAACATATAAAGTGCAAACACTGCAATTCATCATTCATCTCCTCTTTTATTATGCACATAGGACGTGAGTAATAACACACCCATTCACCTCAACATTGGTTACATGAAACTCTAGTGAGAAAACCTCTAAGCCCTTGGTTCGTCTAATAAAATCATTGCCACGGAAGAAATTCTGGAAGGGAGGTATCCAGGTTTGCTCTCTGAGCAACAGTATCTATTTGGAATAAGATGGTCAGAGAAGGAAAAATATAGTAATACATCCCTTATATGTGGAATCTAAAAAGAAATGATACAGATGAACTTACAAAACAGAAAGAGAGGCACAGACTTATAAAATGAACTTATCCTTGCCAGGGGGGATGGGATAGTTAGGGAGTTTGGGGTAATCATGTACACGTTGCTGTACTAAAAATGGATAATCAACAAGGACTAACTGTATAGCAGAGGGACCTCTGCTCAATGTTATGTAGCAGCCTGGGTGGGAGGGGGGTTTGGGGGAGAATGGAAACATGTATATATATGGCTGAGTCCCTTGGCTATTCACCTGAAACTATCATGACATTGTTCATCAGCTATATCCCAATACAAAATAAAAAGCTTAAAAAAAAAAAAGATTTAAAAATAAATAAATGAAAAAAATGGCAAAAAAAGGTTTCTCAAGAAAATTTATGAAGGAGAGTATGACAGGGGCCTCTGAAATGACCCCTGCCTTCTGGTATTCTCTTCTTTGTCTATACCTCTCACCTTGCCCCATGGACTGAGCTTATCTATTTCCTTCTAACAAACAGGACTAATGGGGCACAGTTATGCTAGAACTGTCCTTGTTGTTTATCAAACATTCAAATTTAACTGGGTGTCCTATATTTTGTTCTATTTGCTAAGCTGGCAACCAGTGTGTATTCTCCACTTATGATGTCTCTAAATTAGAATTTCAATTATAAGTAGCAATGTTACAGAAATTTTGACAGTGGGAGTCACAACTTTGGTCATTTATGCAAGTAAAAATAGAAAGAAATTAGGTTTTAGGGGACTTCTTTCATGGTCCAGTGCCTAAGACTCTGCACTCCTAATGCAGGGGGCCTGAGTTTGATCCTTAGTCAGGAAACTAGATCCCACATGCCACAACTAAGGGTTCACATGCCACAACCAAAGACCCTGAATTCACAACAGAGGTCAAAGATCCCGAGTGCCCTAAGACCCGGTGTATCCAAAGAAATAAATATTTAAATCTTTTTTTAAAAAAGAAGGAAAGAAATTAGATTTTGAAACTAACCCCTCATTCTCCTATGGTCCTAATATTTTTTCAGTGTATTCTCTTGACTTTTCCAGATATGTAATTATTTCACATGCAAATAATATAAGTTTACTTCCTCCTTATCAATTTTGGATCTTCTTATTTTTTTCTCAGCAAGAACTATCATGCCAACGTGGTCACGGTGGTGTTAATAACAGCAAAAGTTTTAGTCATTATTACTGTACAATGACTGTTTCCCAGGTGGCACTAGTGGTAAAGAACCTGCCTGCCAGTGCAGAAGACAAGAAACACGATCCCTGCATCGAGAAGATTCCCTGAAGGAGGAAATGGTAACCCACTCCAGGACTCTTGCTGGGAGAATTCCATGGACAGGGGAGCCTGGCGGGCTACGGTCCCTGGGGTCACAAAGAGTTGGACATGGCTGAAGTGACTTGGCACGTGTGCATGAACTGTATAATGAACTACCCCAAATGGCATAAAATAACTGTGGATTTTTGGGTGAGCAGCCGAGATGGGGCACAGCGGGCATTATTCACGTTTGCTGCATACTGTCCACAGCCTCAGGTTGGGAAGACTGAAAGGATGGGGATGGTTAAAGAGCTGAGGGGTAAAATCACCAGGGATGCTTCAGTTGTTTGCCTGGCAGCTGTTGCTGGCTTTGGGCAGGATCTCAAGCTGACAGCCTTGGGCTAAAACATTAACACCTGATGTGTTTGTGTGGTCTCTTCATGATGGCTGATTTGGGCTTATTTCCAATTTGATAGCTGGTTTTTAAGCATTTTAACAGAGCAAGGCAGAGATATAATAGCATTCTTATGACCAATCTTGAAAGTCACAAAGCCTCAATTCCATCATCACTGTATTAGAAGTCCACCCACAGAGTCAAGAGAAAGGGACATACTCTCCCCAGCCAGTGGTTGGAAGGTCAGGATTACATTGTAAGAAGAGCGTGGAAGATATCACTGGTCATCGTTGGAAAATGCAACCTGGCAAAAGGAACGACTTTGCTGTGTTCCTGAACTGAGTGGAGATCCTTCTACTAAAGTGCCTTCACCTTTAAGCCTAGGTTCAGATTTATTAACATGTCAAGGAAGCCCCTCTGTTCAGAAATTATTGAGTTTTTAAAAAATAAAAACTTGGTTCAGTTCAGTTCAGTCACTGAATCACATCCAACTCATTGCGACCCCATGGACTGCAGCATGCCAGGCTTCCTTGTTCATCATCAACACCCGGAGCTTGCTCAAACTCATGTCCATTGAGTCGGAGATGCCATCCAACCATCTCATCCTCTGTCATCCCCTTCTCCACCTGCCCTCAATCTTTCCCAGCATCAGAGTCTTTTCAAATGAGTCAGCTCTTTGCATCAGGTGGCCAAAGTATTGGAGTTTCAGCTTCAACATCAGTCCTTCCAATGAACATTCAGGACTAATCTCTTTTAGGATGGACTGGTTGGATCTCCTTGTAGTCCAAGGGACTTTCAAAAGTCTTCTCCAACACCACAGCTCAAAAGCATCAATTCTTCGGCACTCAGCTTTCTTTATAGTCCAACTCTCACATCCATACATGACCACTGGAAAAACCATAGCCTTGACTAGATGGACCTCTGTTGGCAAAATAACGTCTCTGCTTTTTAATACGCCATCTAGGTTGGTCATAGCTTTTCTTCCAAGGAGTAAGTGTCTTTTTATTTCATGGCTGCAATCACCATCTGTAGTGATTTTGGAGCCCCCCAAAATAAAGTCAGCCACTGTTTCCACAGTTTCCCCATCTATTTGCCATGAAGTGATGAGACTGGTTGCCATGATCTTGGTTTTCTGAATGTTGGGTTGAGCTTTAAGCCAACTTTTTCCCTCTCCTCTTTCACTTTCATCAAGAGGCTCCTTAGCTTTTCTTCACTTTGTGCCATAAGGGTGGTGTCATCTGCATATCTGAGGTTATTGATATTTCTCCCAGCAATCTTGATTCCAACTTGTGCTTCTTCTAGCTCAGCGTTTCTCATGATGTACTCTGCATAGAAGTCAAATAATCAGGGTGACAATATACAGCCTTGACATACTCCTTTTCCTATTTGGAACCAGTCTGTTGTTCCATGTCCAGTTCTAACTGTTGCTTCCTGACCTGCATACAGATTTCTCAAGAGGCAGGTCAGGTGGTCTGGTATTCCCATCTCTTTAAGAATTTTCCACAGTTTATTGTGATCCACACAGTCAAAGTCTTTGGCACAGTCAATAAAGCAGAAATATATATTTTTCTTTCAATGATCCAGCAGATGTTGCCAATTTGATCTCTGGTTCCTCTGCCTTTTCTAAAACCAGCTTGAACATCTGGAAGTTCACGGTTCACGTATTGTTGAAGACTGGCTTGGCGAATTTTGAGCATTGCTTTGCTAGCATGTGAGATGAGCGCAATTGTGTGGTAGTTTGAGCATTCTTTGGCATTGCCTTTCTTTGGGATTAGAATGAAAACTGACCTTTTCCAGTCCTGTGGCTACTGCTGAGTTTTCCAAATTTGCTGGCATATTGAGTGCAGCATTTTCACAGCATCATCTTTTAGGATTTGAAATAGCTCAACTGGAATTCCATCACCTCCACCAGCTTTGTTCGTAGTGATGCTTTCTAAGGCCCACTTGGCTTCACATTCCAGGATGTCTGCCTCTAGGTGAGTGATCACACCATCGTGATTATCTTGGTCGTGAAGATCTTTTTTGTACAGTGTATTCTTGCCACCTCTTCTTAATATCTTTTGCTTCTGTTAGGTCCCTACCATTTCTGTCCTTTATTGAGCCCGTCACACTGGTATTTACATATATCGGAGAAGGCAATGGCAACCCACTCCAGTACTCTTGCCTGGAAAATCCCATGGATGGAGGAGTCCGGTAGGCTGCAGTCCATGGGGTCGCTAACAGTCAGACGCGACTGAGCGACTTCACTTTCATGCGTTGGAGAAGGAAATGGCAACCCACTCCAGTGTTCTTGCCTGGAGAATCCCAGGGACGGTGGAGCCTGGTGGGCTGCCGTCTATGGGGTCGCACAGAGTCGGACACGACTGAAGGGACTTAGCAGCAGCAGCAGCAGCATATACATATATAATTTTAACCACCAGGGGGCAGTCATATTTTAAAAATACTTTCAAAGGGGAAGAAAAAGAACAAACCCTTTCCTTGAAAGGCTGTCCCTGGGGTTCTGGGGCCAGAGGCAAAAATCACATGGTGGAATTCAGTCCAACGGGGACACAGCGCAGCAGTGTGCCTCTTCAGGCCTGCGGATTGCACCAATTTGCCACGAGGCTCTGGCGCTTTGAATGGAGGATGATGTTATGAAACCTGACCTAGGTTGTAAGGAAGTAGATCAGAGGATCTCCTAAACCAAACACTTCGGAGGGAGTGAACCGCAGAGTTAGCGGTTACCCTGGAGGGAGGGGTCTGGAGCACCCCCACCCCTTCCACCTTTCAAGTCCTCCCTGAAAAATCAGTGAGGGAGCACTTATTGAGCACTGTCTATTCAGCAGCGGGGTCAGTATCTGGCAGGAGAAAAGCTTCCTGGTTACAAAGCAAGGCCTCCATTGCACACTTTATGAGAGAGCAGTAAGTACGGCTGGAACCAACAGTGTCTAGTCAGGAGCTGATGGCCCGCTCCAGAAGCAGAGGCCACCCACCCTGGGCCCCAGCTTGTCTAGATGCAGCCTGGGCCCTAATCCTTGGGGTCCTGCCAGCAGAACTGTGCTTCCAGGAGCTCCAAATCTTTTCTCTCCCTAGCCTCGGGTGAGGCATCTATTTCCAGTGTTTTGATGTGTCTTATTTTGGGTTTCGCTTGTCCAAAGTGGTTTATCAAAGCCCCACGTCCCCTCCCCATTTGGGGCTGGAACAGCTTTGGTGGCAGAGAAGGTGGAGAAACTCCCAGGCTCCTACCCCATCCAGCCTCCCCTGTTACCAAGGCTGCTGCCCCAGAGTCATACCCTGCCCCTCCCTCAGAAAGAAACGGATTTCTCTTATCTAAGTTTCAGGAAGAAGCTGCAAAGAGAAAAAACACTTTAGAACCAACCAGGCCCAAGATGATGGAAGATTTGATTTCCAGTGGACCTTGAGCCTCAATATATGCTCTTTCTAATGCATTAGAATCTGAATGACAAGGACTTCCTTGATGGTCCAGTGGCCAAGACTCCCCATGCACGGGGCTCAGGTTCCATCCCTGGTCTGGGAACTAGACCCCACATGCTCCAATTGAAGATCCTGCATGCTGCAACTAAGTCCCAAATAAACAAAGAGCAACCAAATAAACACTGAAAAAAAATAAAGAATCTAAATGACATACCCACAGGCACAAAGACAGTTGACAATTGTCTTGACGACAAGTAGCAAAGCTCAGCTAATTCATGAACATTCCTCCGACTCTTTCCAAATCCCTCCCTTTTACTTGATCCTCCTATACTGTATATTTGGTATCTCAGCCCTAATCAGGTTGAGAGATTGATTTGTGAACCAGGTTCCTGCCTCTCCATTCATTCAGTTCAGTTCAGTCCCTCAGTCGTGTCCGACTCTTTGCGACCCCATGAATCACAGCATGCCAGGCCTCCCTGTCCATCACCATCTCCCGGAGTTCACTCAGACTCACGCCCATCGAGTCAGTGATGACATCCAGCCATCTCATCCTCTGTCGTCCCCTTCTCCTCCTGCCCCCAATCCCTCCCAGCATCAGAGTCTTTTCCAATGAGTCAACTCTTCGCATGAGGTGGCCAAAGTATTGGAGTTTCAGCTTTAGCATCATTCCTTCCAAAGAACACCCAGGACTGATCTCCTCTAGAATGGACTGGTTGGATCTCCTTGCAGTCCAAGGGACTCTCAAGAGTCTTCTCCAACACCACTGTTCAAAAGCATCAATTCTTCGGCGCTCAGCTTTCTTCACAGTCCAACTCTAACATCCATACATGACTACTGGAAAAATGGAATTTTATTGGCAAAGTAATGTCTCTGCTTTTGAATATACCATCTAGGTTGGTCATAACTTTCCTTCCAAGGAGTAAGCGTCTTTTAATTTCATGGCTGCAATCATCATCTGCAGTGATTTTGGAGCCCCAAAATATAAAGTCTGACACTGTTTCCACTGTTTCCCATCTATTTCCCATGAAGTGATGGCACCAGGTGCCATGATCTTAGTTTTCTGAATGTTGAGCTTTAAGCCAACTTTTTCACTCTCCTCTTTCACTTTCATCAAGAGGCTTTTTAGTTCCTCTTCACTTTGTGTTATAAGGGTGGTGTCATCTGCATATCTGAGGTTATTGATATTTCTCTTGGTAATCTTGATTCCAGCTTGTGCTTCTTCCAGCCCAGCATTTCTCATGATGTACTCTGCATATAAGTTAAATAAGCAGGGTGATAATACACAGCCTTGACATTCTCCTTTTCCTATTTGGAACCAGTCTGGTTTTTCCATTCATTAGCCACTGAATAAAGCTTGTGCTATTCCGGCAACCCACTCCAGTGTTCTTGCCTGGAGAATCTTGGCACGGGGGAGCCTGGTGGGCTGCCGTCTATGGGGTCGCACAGAGTCGGACACGACTGAAGAGATTTAGCAGCAGCAGCAGCAGCAGCATTCCGGTCTTAGTTTTTGTTTGTTTTTTTTTTTGGCTGCACAAAATCAATTGAAAAAGAACCTCCCTGGATGAGATAAGGGGTCTTAGCCTGGGCTAGAACTCCAGAGTAGATCCAGTCAATCAGTTTGGTAACACTCCAAGTTACCAGTTTGGTAACCCCCAAGTCAGTAAATACAGAGCTCACTTGAAAGAGAAGAAGGAAAGGAGAGGAAAATGATTGATATTTTGAAAATATCTCCCTTCACAGGATTTTGAGAATGCACAAGGCTTAGCCCAAATCTGTTGTGAGCAAGAACTCAATGGGTATTAGTTATTAGATGTCCACAATCCTTTACTGGAATTTCCAAAGTCCCAAAGCTTTAAAAACCCAAAAGTCCTTCATAATTCATTTGGCAAAACCTAATCTGACCTAAGCTTATTTGGCAGCAAAACCTCACCTGAACCACCACGCAGCTAATTTTGGTTTACATGTACAACTAGGTATGAGTAATCATATATTTCATTGCAGAAATCTACAGTGATTACAGAGTGCTGTCCCAGACTACACCAAGGATGTTGTGAGTCTATGGTGTAACTGTCTGATTGTCTTTCTAAAATCTAGAACAGTCTGAATTCTGAAACGTAACTGACCCCTGAAACCTGTTTCTATATGAACCCTAGGTACTCTACCTTAACCTTGCTTTTTTCTAGCAGGGTGACATGTGGTGATATGGTGACCCTAAGCTTCATGTCTCCCGCATTTATCCCTGTTTCCCTGGTGGCTCAGCTAGGAAAGAATCCGCCTGCAACGCAGGAGACCTGGGTTTGATCCCTGGCTTGGGAAGATCTCTGCCCTTTGAGTGTGGGCAGGACCTGTGGTCTAATATCTAACAGAATACGGCAAAGGTGAAGAGATTTTTGAGGATGTAATTAAGATCCCAAATCAGCTGATTTTTATTTAATCAAAGAGGAAATGAGTGTAAGTGGGCCTGGTTTAATCAGGTAAAAGCTTCAAAAGAGGGACTGCGGGCCTTCCCTGAGGCCAAGGTTCTCTCACATGTTGGCTTTGAAGAAATTTCGATGCTGTGAGAGGATCTATGGAGAGGCCCTCGGCGAGGAACTGTGGGCAGCTTTCAGTCACTGAGAACACTTGGCCGAGTACCAGCACGAAAACAAAGACCTCAGTCCTGCTACCGCAGGAGAGGAATTCTGCCAGGAGCCCGAGGGAGCTTGGAAACGGACCTTTCCCCACTCGAGACCCTGATGAGATGGCAGCCCACCTGACACCTTGATTTCAACATATCACAACGCTGAGGCACAGGACCCACTAAGTTAAAGTCAGACCCCTGACCCAAGGAAGCTGAGCTAATAAGCGTGTGCTGTCTGTATCCACCGTATTGTGGTTGCTGGTTATGCAACAGCGAGAACCAGCACACTGGAGAGAGTCCTTAATCTCCCTGGGCTCCAGCAGCTCGTCCATAAACTGGGGGAATGGGTAGACTAAGGTCACATCCACGAGTCTTTCTGGATCCAGCTTTTGGAGACCCTCTGAGATTTTGGGTGCTTTGGTTTTGGCAGAGAAGGGAGAATGGTCCTCCAGTGGGTGAGCAGACATGGGGCAGGGGGCCGTGGGTGCCAATAAAGTGCACATGCAGACAAAAATGCAGACAGCCGAGAACTTCCTGAGTGCCCAGTGACCCATCGTCTGCTGGGCTGGACACTGCCTGCAGCTGGCACCATTCCTGGCTACAGAGGTGATTGTCTTTCAAAAACAGGGAAAACAAGCATCCTCTTTTCCCTGCTCTGTCAGAAAAGCTCCACACCACCCTGAACACTGCCCCATCTCTAGCAGTTTAGGAGGGGCAGGCGAAAGGTCCATTCCCAGCCATCTTCTTCTCGAGACCGCTTTGGGCTGCTGGCCGCAGGACAGGGAACCACAGTGAGCTGAGTCAGGGCGGGCATCAGGTTTCCTGTGAGTTCTTGGCAAACCTCTGGAGAGGGTAAGCTTGTGCTTCCATGTCCTCTCACCAAGCCCCTAAGCCACGTGTCCCTGCTTTCCACACTCCCATGCCTGTTGGGGGACCTGGACCACCGACGTGCCCCAGGGGTGGCACAGCAAACTTCCCTCCTCAAAGACGCCCTGAGACCCAGATGACACTCTCATTTCACTGGCTGAAGGGATGGTCCCTTATTAAATTCCTTGGGGGATGATCTCATTAAGCCTTGTTATGGGTCACTTCTATTTTAGGGAGAATAAATTTGCTGGAATCTTTCTATGGGCAGCTGGTTAATTGAAACCTAAGGTGGGGGTTGGGGGAGGGGTGTGCACAGGTGAGGCGGTAGAGAAAGCTTGAAAGGCTGGGGAGTGGGGAGCAGGGAGCTGGTTGGAAGAAGGAGGGGAGGGGCAGGGTGTACATATGAGGGGAGCCCATAAAGAGGAAGCCACAGGCTGAGGAGGGGAAGGGAACCTGAAACAAGCGTCCACTGCAGGCTGATCCACTTAGATAGCCTCCTAGCTGCCGCGTGGGCCTCTGTGCTCAACCCTGCCAGACACGTGAGTCCAGACCAGCGTTGATGTGATAAGGGCCTAGGGCAGGATGCAGCAACAGAGATGGAAAAGAAGGAGATACGAGAGAACTTGGAAACAAATTTGATATAGGGATGGAAGAGAGGAAAGAAGCCGAGATGACCTTGAAAGATGCCTGCAGGATGGGGAGAGGTGTCAGAGTACAAGCCCAGCAGAGGCCTAATCAATGCCAAGTTCAGGGCTCTATTGTTTGAAGAATCCCTCTTCACCCACTTCTGGAAGAAACACTTCCTGTCTCCAGTCTTCTGGCTCTTCAAGCGTTCATGCCTGCAGGCAGTTAACGTGAACTGAGTACCTGCTGCCGGTGGCACCCAGGCTGAGCACTGGGCAATGCAAATGTACTCAAACACAGGTTTTAGGCCAAGTCACTCGAGTCCCTTCGGAGCAGTTAGTGGCTCAGCATCTCTTTCACTTCAATTTCCTTTTCAAAGAGTTTTGCTGATCTTCAGGATAGGTCCTACAGAGACGTGGATATAAAGATAATAGAAAATCTTGGGTTGGGGACCATAAAGTCAAATGAATCGCAGGTGGTCACAGGTGACCACTAATTAATTGTGTGACCCTTGCCTGGACTGCAATCAGGCCTGGGTTCTTTCATCTATAAAAGGAGTGAGTATGGTTAAGTGATTTCTGAAAACTCTCCTACCGTTCTTTGATGCTTTTTTTTTTTAACTTAAATTTTTTAATTTAAAAAATTTATTTATTTGAATTTTAAAAATTTTGACTGCACTCCGTCTTTGCTGTGGCATGCAGGCTTCTCTAGTTGCAGCACTTGGGTTTAGTTGCCCCATGACATATGGGATCTGAGCTCCCCGATCAGGAACTGAACTCGTGTCTCCTGCATTGGAAGGTAGATTATTAACCACCCACCACCAGGGAAGTCCCTCATGCTTTGATTTTGATGTGACAGTGTTATGAAAAGTTTGGTTTCTACATAAATGTGAGGTAGTGCTTTATTTCAGAAAATGATGATAATGTGAGCACCCACAGAGGGATGTGGGTGTGACGTGGGAAATCCCATGGACGGAGGAGCTGGGCGGGCTGGGGTCCATGGGGTCTCAAAGAGGAGCACATGACTTAGTGACTAAACAACAACAATAAAGTTAAATCGGTGTCCTTATAGGAGGAGATCAGGACACAGACAATACAGACTGGGGGGCGCCCATGTGGAGACATGGCAGGGAGAAGGCTGATGGTAAGTTTTAGAAGAAACTGAACCAGCTGACACCTTGATCTTGGAATTTAGCCTCTAGAACTATGAGGAAATACATTTCTGCTGTTTAAGTCGCCAGTCCGTGGTACTTCAGTCCTAGTGAATTAATAAACACTCTGTGTAGGGCCTGCCCACTTGCAAAGGGACTATATTCTGGGCTGCTCACCAGGCAGTAAATCCACTACTTGGGGGAAGGTCTGAGGTTGTCCAGTCTGTCTGCAGCTGGGTGAATACCATCTACAGTGGCCGTGACAGATTAGGAAGACTGTGGGGCCTGCACATTTCTCTGTGTCCTCCTATTTAGCTTTTATTTACCATAAAGTTGACATGTAAATGTTCACCTGTTTTCTGTGTCTTATTTTTCAATTGGTTCCAAACTTTCTTTTTGAGGAGAGGGAGAGGGGGCTATTTATTGCACCTCTACCCCTATCCTAGCAAGAAAAAGGAAAGAAAAAACCATCTCAGCCCATCTTACAAAAATAAGTCTTCCTCGGGGACTTTATTCTTTTTTCTAAACTCCTCTTTCGCTGTTGCCCTCATCACTCCCAAATGAGCACTCTGACCCCAAGCCCACTCTTCCCCAGAACGGCTTGGCTCTTTTTGACATCTGCCTAGAAGACTTACCTCCTCTTCTCGATGCTGCAAATTCTCTTCATTCTCAGAGTCTTGGCTCAGAAGCCTTCTTCCAGCCGAGTCCTCCCTGGGCACAGGCCACGATTGCAGCTTGCTGGTCTCAGCTCCCATGACTCTGGGTGCACACTCGCTTTATGTTGTCACCTAGTCCTAAAGTTAGGTGACCCCATGCCTGTCTTCCCCACTAGGACAGGTTAGGCTGAGTTCTGAACCTGGAAGGGCTCTGGGTCTGTGTCCCCAGGGCTGGCACAGTGCTTGGCTCCAAAGCAGGTCCATAAAGTGCTGGAGAATAAAAGAGTGGCAGGGTGATGTTTTGACATATTGATTTATATTTCTTATAGTATTCCAACTAACTCTTCCATTTCAAGTTGACTGCCAGGTTGGTTATTTCTTGTTTCCTTGATTCGGATTTGGTGCAAGGCAGAAGAAGGTTGAGGTCAATGACTCTTCTTGTCCTTTAAAAAAAAAAATCTAAACTCAATGAGTTTCATGTACGTTGTAAAGGGAAGGGCCAAGGTAAGAAGGGGAGGTGGCCTTTGAGACAGAAGAAATCGTGAGGGCCTGGAAGGTAAGAGGTGTGAGTAACGTTATCGTTGTACAGATGTCCATGATGGAAGTGGCCTGCCCACCTTCGTGGGGTGGGAGGCCTTTGGGGATCCAGTGTTGGCAAAGATTTCTCTCCATGCATCACATGGAAACAGACCCCAGCTCCTGCCCACCACTGTGCTTTGGTAAATGACGGATCGATGTGCGTGAGAAAACAGGCCCTGTACTAATTTTGCAGGCACTTGGGCGTCCTGAGTACAGAAGGGAAATGAAGCTTCAGCAATGACTGCCATGGACTTTCCTGCCAGGTGGGGGCTTTAGAGTAGAAATTAAATTGGTTTATAGACCATAAGGGAAGGGAGTTGAATACAGATGGCCAGCATGCACATGAAAAGATGGTCAACATTGCTAAATATTAGAGAAATGCAAATCAAAACTACAGTGAGGCACCACCTCATCCGTGTCAGAACTGCTGTTATCAAAGAGTCTACAAATAATAAATGCTGGGGACGGTGTGGAGAGAAGGGAACCCTCCTACATTGTGGGTGGGAGTGCAAGTTGGGACAGTTACTATGGAAAACACTACAGAGGTTCCTCAAAAAACTAAAAATAGAGTTGCCCTATGATCAAGTAATCCCAATTTTGGGAATATATCTAGACAAAATTGTAATTCAAATAGATACATGCACCCCTATGTTCATAACAGCATTATTCATAATAGCCAAGACAAGGAAACAAGCTAAACATCCATCAACAGCAACGTGAAAGGATAAAGAAGACGTGGTGCACACATACAGCAGAGCGCTATTCAGCCATAAGAAGAATCAGTAATGCCATTTGCAGCAACATGGATGGACTTAAGAGACTATTACCCTAAGTGAAATCGGAAACAGAAAGATAAATATCATATAGTATCACTCAGATGTGGAATTTAAAATGACACACACGAACCTATCTAGGAAACAGAAGCAGACTCACAGACAGAGAGGACAGACTTGTGCTTGCCAAGGGGGAGGAAGGGCGGGAGGGGGTGGATTGAGAGGTCGGGGTAAGCAGATGCAAACTGTTATATATAGAATGGATACTCAACAAGGCCCAAATGTATGCGGTGCAGGGAACTATATTCAATATCTTGTGATAAACCATAACAGAAAAGAATATTAAAAAACATATGTATAACTGAATCACTTTGCTGCACAGCAGAAATTAGTACAACATTACAAATCAAGTATACGTTAATTTTTCAAAAAGGCTCAAAAAAAAAAAAAAAAGTGATCTGGGGATCTAGATTATAATCCATTAGAGGTAGACTCAATGAATTCCCCAACCAGGGATTGAACTCTGGCCTCAGCAATGAAAGCCTGGCATCCTAACCACTAGGCCACTGGGAACTCCGAGGAAATTTTGCTAAGGCCTGATCTGGTGCAGAAGTGACTTCTTCATCCCTTTACCTGTTGCCTGGAATGTGGCTGTTTGGGGGTGAGCTGGTGAGGAGTGCACTCACAGTAGCCTGGGGCAGCCCAGGAAGGAGAATCTTTCAGTCAATGGATGTTTTCTGCCAGGTACTAAAGGCCCCAGGAGGGAAAGTTCTTCTAGAGAGCACAGTGAGGACCGGGACCGTGAGACACACAGACCTCTCTCCACGCTAAGTCACCTCCAGCCCAGTTCAGTCTCCTCTCGTCTCCTCTTTAGCCCCACGCTGTCCCTGATGCCTTCTTCTCCCTTGATGCGGAGACCAGGCTCCCCAGGGATAGTCCGGTGATGGAATCTCTAATGCCTCACTGGTGGTCGGCCTGGGACAAACCATCTGCCTGGAGGGAGGCAGGGGAGGAGAACGTACTTTGAGAGGAGGACAGAGCAGCAGAGAGAAGAGAGGAAGCTGAGTGGGGCTGGGGGAGACAGGGAGAGGAAGGAGAGCGGTGGGCTTGAAAGTGAAAAGTGAAAGTGCTAGTCGCTCAGTCATGTCCTACTCTTCTCCATCCATGGACGGTAGCCAGCCAGACTCCTCAGTCCATGGGATTCTCCAGGCAAGAATACTGCAGTGGGTTGCCATTTCCTTCTCCAATGCATGAAAGTGAAGTCGCTCAGTCGTGTCTGACTCTTTGCGACCCGTGGACTGCAGCCCACCAGGCTCCTCCGTCCATGGGGTTTTCCACGCAAGAGTACTGGAGTGGGGTGCCATTGCCTTCTCCAAAAGACACAGAGAGGAAGGCAAAGAGGGCGGTGATGGGAAGCCGAGGCAGGGCAGACAGGAGCTGTCCCGTTTGAAGGGAGTTGGAGGGGAGCAGCTTTTCTCAGGTGACGACAGTGGTGAAGAGCTGCCTGCCAATGCAGGAGACAGAAGGAACACGGGTTTGCGTGGCTCCATGGGCTTGGCCCAGGTCGGGAGAGGCCGGCTGGTCGCCCAGAGCCTGTCCTCACCCTCCTCGGCCCTGCCACCGAGGAGCCTCCCACAGCAGGCACACTGTGGGACCCCTGGCCTCCCAACCCTCCTTCCCCCGCCCCCGCCCCCGACGAGAGAGGTTCCTGACCTAGGTGGCGGGGCGGGTGGCCTCGGCCTGGGCCCTGGGCCCTACCGCTCCACACCACCCACCGCTGCTGCCTCTTCCCGGCTCAGACAGTTCACCATGAAGACCCCCTTCATGTGCCCACATGCTGAAGCCCCATGGGCGCCCAGGCCCTCTCCTCACCTCTCAGCACCACCCCCCTGCCACCCTGCCGGCCTGCTGGCCCAGCTCCCGCTGTGGCCGACGCCAAGGGCCAGCATCCAGCCATGTGCCAGCGCCCCTCCATCACTGCCGTTTTGTCTTTAGCTTCAAGGAAAAAGTCACTGTGCCATTGCAGCCATCCCCCACACTTTCCCCCGGCCTGGAAGAGCCCCGCTCCCCCTTGGGGGCTGGGGGGCACATGCTCACTGCCCATCCCTCTGCGCTGGCCAGGACCAGATGGGGGACGAGGGGATGGGCAGTGTGGTCTTTCGGTGCCAAACACAGAGCTGAGGGTTGGGGAGGGGGGTGCCCCGTGATGCCCCGGGACTTGGGGCAGGCAGGGTGCGGGCTGGGCTGGGCAGAGGACAGTGACCCGGGCAGGGGTGCAGCCTGTGGGGACATTTGGGGCAGGAAGCCCACTGCTGTGAGCCTTTGGTGCCAACACAACTGCCGAACTCAGAGTGTGGGTCAGTCGGCCACACACACAGATACACGCTCATCCACACTCACGGCAAGCCCAGGCACAGCCCACACCGAGCACGACCACGCAGGTTGCTGACCCTGTATCTGGCTTCTGGGGCTTCCAGTGAGCCACCAAGTGAGGTGAGCCATTGACAGAGTGGCCAAAACCCCGGGACTTCCAGAAGCTCCCTGGACAGCGCACCCTACGCCGTCCACTGGACGCTGTGGGCACTAATTGAGTGCCCCTCAGGCCTCCATGCACCAGTCCTGTGGGGGTGGGGGTGGGGACAGCCCCCCAGGAACAGCTCATGTCTCAGGATTCTCTCAGCTGGGAAGGAGCCAGGCAGCAGAGCGCGGCCCCTCCTTCCTGGTGGGGGAAGCCTCTAGGACACAGAGCCCACTGGCAGGGGGGTGGGGCTGCCCCAGCTAGACCACCCTGGGGTGGGGGTGCACCCACCCTGCCTGGCATCTGCACTCATGTTGATTGAGAAGGGACCTACTTCTGGGGGTGGGATCACTGAGGTGGGACCAGAGGCCCACGGGTGCAGGTCTGGGCTTCAGGGGGTGATGCATGTCTGTGTTTATGTCTAGCCGACATGGAGCCCAATGCCTAGGCCCTGTGCCCCTCCCCGATGTTCAAGTGTGTGAGGAGATGCTCGTTCTGGCGCCCCCGCCACACCCCACCCCCATGCTCCGCATAGCTGTCCCCCGGAAACAAGCAGTCCGTCCACCCCACCTCCGTCCACCCCCTTACCCCCCCATGGTGATCACTGTACAATTTTTTTATTTACAAATCCATGCTCCTCTCCCCTTCACCCTTCACCTTGGGATCGGTAGCTTGTTTGTCTGGCTTCTTGGAGGCACCTCTGTGCATTTGTCCTCAGTTGGTCTTATGGATATTTTTCAAAGAATGGTTATTTTTTATGATTTGTCATGGAATTTGTTCTGATAATCATTCTTCTATTATGCGGCAAAAATAAAAGAAAAAAGAAACACAGGTTTAATCCCTGGGTCCAGAAGATCTCCTGGAGAAGGAAATGGCAACCCACTCCAGTATTCTTGCCTGGAGAATCCCATGGACAGAGGAGCCTGGTGGGCTACAGTCCATGGGATCGAAAAGAGATGGACACGACTGAAGCAACTTAGCCCAGAGGGGAGCAGAGGCAGGAGTAAGATGGGGCAGAGGCAGCGGAACGGGGACTGGCTGGGGTGACTCCTTGGTGCCAGTCTCCTCTTGCCCTGGACTCTGGCAGGCCCTCAGGCAGGGACTCTACATCCTCCACCCTTGTAGCCACGGGCAATCTCTTTTGTGCTTCCCAGGTAGATGAGCTGTCTGCTAGGTGTTCCTGGCTTTTATGCCACAACAACGTCGATTCAGGATTTGGCTGAGAACACGTTTCCCCCAAGGGGCAGTTGAAGGCAAGTGATTATACCAAAGGATGTGACCTGCCAGCCTGGAAGCGAGCTCCCTGCAGTCCTTGTGGCGATGGGAAATCCAGTTTGGGTGATTTGAGGAGAGAGGCTCTTGAAACTTCTGAAGTTTAATGGGCGTGCAACGTTCCTTATTTGTGTTCCACCTACACTTCAGACCCAGTCTCATCCCACCATCGAGCGGGACTCCTCCCACACAGCATCAGTCGTTTCCTTCTCTGAGTTATCATAGCACTCATAACCAATAGCACCAACTCACTTCTCAGCTCTCATCCTGTTGTTCTCTCTGGGATATTTTTGTCTTCTCGGGTTGTAAATTCTAGAGCTTCTTGGTATTTCCCAGGTTCCTGGTACACCAGGAATGCAAAATAGTTGGCGTTAGGCCTTGGTGAGATCGCACAGATGACACTGTGTTAGACTGGCTCTTCTAGGTCGTCAGAACGTCGTGATTTGAGAATGCTGAAAAACCTGGTGAGCTAAAAATACCTTCCTCTCCCCAGCTGACCTGGCCTGCCGTCTGAAACGCCTTCCTTTTATGTCACTTCCTGACAGCTTCTAGGGAAGTGTTTATTTTCGTTGGACAAAGGATTCCATCACCTCAGAGGGGTAATCTGCTAGTCAGCTATCACTCTAGCAAGAATTAGGTTCCTTAATTAATTTTTTAAAACAAAGAGTAGAAACTTTAGAGACTGAGCCCTAGACCAGGAAGTCTTGGTTGTCAGAAGGTGGGGGAGAGAGACAAGGAGGGCTGAAGTCCTACGGCCTTGAGTGGCAGGAGGTGAAGGCACTGACTGGGTTGGGGGGTCGGGTGCGGAAGGGCGGTGCTGGACCTAGTGGGTAAAAACAAAGCAAACTGTTGGCCTTCTGTAAGGCCCCTTGCATAGTGGAGGTAACTTGTCCAGGAGACACTAGGGTCCATTAGCTCTCTGAGGGCAGGGATGGCCAGCAGACATCCCTCTGTCTCATCTGCGGTACAAGCTGAGTGTTTTCATGCATGACAAGGATGGAGCCAGCTCGGCACACACTCTCCAGCTTTGCAAACATACTGGACTTGTGGTGAGCCTATACTCACCCAAGGCGGCCTCCCCGTCACTTCAGAAAGGGACCTTGAGATGACGCCTGCAGAGCTGGCCTTTGGCCTGTCTATGGACTATGAAGTCCTCAGGGCAGAAATCACAAGCAGAATTAAAAAGCCAGAATGGGGCTTCTCTGGTGTTCCAGTGGTTAAGAATCTGCCTTGTGATGCAAGGGACACCGGTTTGATCCCTGGTCTGGGAAGATCCCACATGCCATGGGGCAACTGAGACCCCGTGCCACTGCGACTATGGAAGCCCTCGATCCCTGGAGCCCGTGCTCTGCAACAAAAGAAGGCATGGCGATGAGAAGCCCGCTCACAGCAGCTAGAGAAAGCCCGCTCACAGCAGCTAGAGAAAGCCCGCGCACAGCGATGAAGACCCAGCACAGGCGAAAATAATAGATCAACAATTTTTCTTTTTAAAGCCAGAACAGTTCCAGTAAGTGCTTTAAGAAACATTTGTCTCCAAAAAGGATAATTAGTAAACATATACTAGTTTTCTGCAAAATAAGAGGTGATCTCTAAGCCTCCTTCCTCGGCCTGGTGGCTACTCATGCTTCCCAGTGAATCAATTACTCGAAGAGGAGGGGAGGCTTGTATCCCATGTTTCTGGGGACTTGCCCGCCTGGCTGGTGGGGGCCCTTCCCGTCTGCTGCCTCCCACACAGGTTCTGTAAATCTCTGCTTTGTCTTCCTCCAAGAGAGCCCCATCCTGTTTTCCCAAAGCCTGGTGCTTTTGCACCGACTCCTCAAGAGAGGAGTCACATGAGATACTCTGCTTCGTTTAATTTTAGATTATTGTTGCTGCTGTCAGTCTATTGAAGTACTTTAATGAATGCCTGTATTGTTCTCAGGCCCCAAGCCTTTTTCAAACGATCAGCACATTATAAAACACAATAATGAGCCTAATTCCCTACCCTCAATATACACACACACACACACACACACACAATGACATTGCTAAGTCCCCCAGCTACAAACAAGAGTGAAGAGTCTGGGATTTGGAGGCTGTAGAGAAAAGTGGTCCTGATTCTCCTATTTAGTGCTGGTGACCTTGGATAAGTTGTTCACTCATTGATTCATGCAAAGCAAACATTCACTGGGACTTTCCTTGTGGTCCAGTGGCTAAGACTCTGTTCTGCCAGTACAGGGGGCCTGAGTTCGATCCCTGGTCAAGGAACTAGATCTTGCATGCCACCATAAGCAATTTGAGTGCGGCAGCTAAAAATCTCACATGTGCCAACCTAAAGACCCTGCACGCTGCAACCAAGGCTTGCTGCTGCTGCTAAGTCGCTTCAGTCATGTCTGACTCTGTGTGACCCCATAAACGGCAGCCCACCAGGCTCCTCTGTCCCTGAGATTCTCCAGGCAAGAATACTGGAGTGGGTTGCCATTTCCTTCTCCAATGCATGCATGCATGCTAAGTCGATTCAGTCGTGGCCGACTCTGTGCGACCCTATGGACAGCAGCCCACTAGGCTCCTCTGTCCACGGGATTCTCCAGGCAAGAGTACTGGAGTGGGTCGCCATGTCCTTCTCCCAACTAAGGCTTGGTGCAGCCAAATAGACTTAAAAAAAAAAAACAAACAAACAAGCATTTATTCAGAATCTCCTTGTATCAGTTGGATATATAATCTCTGCAAGCTATTAACAACACCCACCTCACACTACCCTTCAGGACCGCTTGGAGCAGCTAATGAAGTGGTCAAGATAAGCTCTAAACAAGAGAACATTGTTGGAATTAATCACAAAAAGATAAAAACAAAACTGGAGGGTGGGTGATGAGGTCCCAAACCACAATACCTGATCCATCACTTGTGTGAGAAACACACCTATTTCACTGTCTGGTGGTACCTGTGCTTTCAGAGTGCAGTTCCCCCAAGCCAGACCTGATTTGCCCAGGGCACCTTTCTCTTCATCTCTGTCCTTGGAAGCCCTGCTCTTTCTCCAAGCCCCTGGTCAAAAACTTCCTCTTCCTCAAGGAATTAATTTCTCCTCCCTCATGTCCCTCCTCTGCCTCTGTGAAGTTTTTCCAGATGGAACCCTGTTATGCATGGTCTCGAGGGAAGTAACATGTTCTCCTCCAGGAATCCTGGCTCTGCCCATTTAGCTTCTGTGGTCTTGGTCGGGCACGCTGTCTTCTCTGGGCCTCTGTATCCTCTTCTGTGAAACCTCCCTCCCCTTGCTGGTGGTTGTTGTTTGATCGCTCAGTCGTGTCCGACTCTTGGCGACCCCATGGACTGCCGCACGCCAGGCTTCCCTGTCCTTCACCATTTCCCAGGGTTTTATCAAATTCATGTCCATTGAGTCGGTGATGCCATCCAACCATCTCATCCTCTGTTGTCCCCCTCTCCTCCTGCCTTCAATCTTTCCCAGCATCAGGGTCTTTTCAAATGAGTCAGTTCTTCGCATCAGGTGGCCAAAGGATTGAAGTTTCAGCTTCAGTATCAGTCCTTCCAATGAACATTCAGGACTGATTTCCTTTAGGATGGACTGGCTGAATCTCCTTGCAGTCCAAAGGACTCTCAAGAGTCTTCTCCAACACCATAGTTCGAAAGCATCAGTTCTTCGGTGCTCAGCCGTCTTTATGGTCCAGCTCTTACAGTGGCTCAAATGGTAAAAAATTTGTCTGCAACGCAGGAGACCTGGGAGACCTGGGTTCAATCCCTGGGTCGGGAAGATCCCCTGGAGAAGGGAATGGCTACCCACTCCAGTATTCTCGCCTGGAGAATTCCATGGACAGAGGAGCCTGGCAGGCTACAGTCCACAGGGTCGCAAAGAGTAGAACGTGACTGAGTGACTAACCCTTGCTGACTGTGGTGAGAATTGAAGCAACACCACGCCTAGGGCCTACGGTGTGCCTTGCGCTTAGTAGACAGGACTCTGATGGACGTGTGCAGAATGAGACTGAATGGCAGGCGTGCTTTCCTGGGCTCTCCTAAGACTCTTAGCTTACGTGCTGCTTACCACAGGCAAATAAGGAAACTTTGGATCCTCCCCATCCAGGAATGCTTCCTGCACTGTCACCAGGAGAGAGGAATTGCTCAGAGGCACTCCTTTCTGTTTCCATACCACCGGGACAGGCAAGCATTGAACTTGCCTTCCAGAGGCTTGGGTGTTGACAGCATCGGCTGCCCACGAAGAGGGAGTTGCCGTCACAGGGAAGGGAGGTGAGGAGTCTGAAGAGAGAATTGTCATGTTTATTTGAAACCAAATATAACGTATTTATTTCAAGTCAAAGCTTAGGATCATATGTGATTTCTTTTCTGACACCAGTTCTCCAACGACAACTGGGTGTCCAGCCATTCAGTTCAGTTCTGACACTAACTGCCCAGAATCAGCGCAGGTCCTACAGGTTCAGGGCTCAGCCCGAGACTGTCCCTCTTCTGATGCCACGTGCAAGCAGCGGTCCTGGGCTTATGGGACTCCCACTTAGGTTCTGCAGACTATCACAAATTCAGTTCTGTGGTTCCTCCTTGTGTGTGTGCAAGTCACTTCAATCATGTCCGACTCTTTTCGACCTATGGACAGTAGCCCGTCAGGTTCCTCTGACCATGGGGTTCTCCAGGCGAGAAGACTGGAGTGAGTTGCCATACCCTCCTTCAGGAGATCTTTCTGACCCAGGGGTTGAATCCGCATCTCTTACGTCCCCTGCCTTGGCAGGCAGGTTTTTTACCACTAGCACTGCCTGGGAAGCCCTTACCTTTGATAATTCTCTAGAATGACTCACAGAACTCAGGAAAGCATTTTTCTTACAGTTGCTGGTTTATTACCAAGGATACAAATCAGGAACAGCACATGGATGAGGGTCGCGGGGGTGGGGCTGGCACAGAGCTTCCATGCTCTGTAGGAGAGAGCATCCCAGCATCTGAGTGTGTTCAGCAACCTGGTAGCTCTCTCCACCCCATCAGGTGGGGCTTATTTAGGTTTCAGAATGTAGGCATTGTTAATGAAACCATTAGCCTTTGGTGACTGAACTCAACCTTCTTCCCAGAAGTGGCAGTGGGGCTGAAAGTTCCAACCCTCTCTCTCCTCAAGGGATAGTTCTGAGAAACTGCCCCCCCATCCAGAAGCTACCCTAGGGGTCCACCAAGAATCACTTGCTTTGTAAATCAATTATACTTCAATTAAAAAAAAAAAAAGAATCACTTCCTTAGCCTGAATTTGGGCTTCTTACAAATAACAAAAGGCCCTCCTATCACCCAGGAAATTCCAAGCATTTTATGAGCTCTGTGCCAGAGACCTGGGACAAAGAGCAAATATAAGTTTTTAAATTACACCCAGAGTCCCTTGATGTTGTTCCCACTTAAAGGCTTCAGGTTTTGGAGCTGCAGGGGAGAAGGTGGAGGACTAGAGATGCTCTCCTCAAAGCCGGTGTCACCCAGAGGCTTTTACAAGTTTTTGCTTCCCGATCACTCTGTGTTTTTGGAATGTGTCTTATCTGCCACCCACAGGGAAGGTCCTTGGGGCTCCAGGTACTTCTGTTACCAGTCTGGTAGGCCAATGAATTCGAGAGATGAGGTGCTGAGACAAGGAAGAGACTTTAATCGGGGAGTCGGCTGACCGAAAAGATGGCAGGCTACTGCCTCAAAACAACCATCTTATTGGGGTCTGGATGCCAGGTTCTTTTATAGATCAGAGAGAAAGAAGCAATGAGGAACTAAAGTCAAAAGGCAGAATAGGGAGGGAGAAGTAGTGGGGAAGCAAAGTGAAAGGGTCTTCAGTCTTGCAAAACATCTCCAAGGGAATGTCCAGCCTTCAAAAGGGGTGTGCTAATCTCTTCTATTCACAGGTGGGCAGGGACAAACTATCCCTCCCCAACTGAACAAAGGTACTTCAGTTTACAGTCAAGCAGAGGGGCAGGGTCCTCCAGGCAAGCCATTGAGTATGATTATAATAATAAAAGCAATTCAAACAGTTTCCAATATGGAGTCAGAATTGGCTTCCTCCCTGCGACACGTCCTTTCTTTTCTAAAGCTTTCCTTTCTTTCTCTCCAGCGGCTGGCAATTCGACTTTCTCCCTCCCTCCCTCAGCTTTCCTACCCGCACTGCCATGGACAGTCTGGGGTCCATGTTCTCCTTCCTCTCCAAGTGGGCCGGGAGGATCCGTTTTCTGCTGGCCTTGACCCGAACACTTCCCATAAGTCTGGTGAGAACTTCGGACATGGCTTCCCCACTAGTGTTTAAAAAACAAAGCCCCAGCTCCTTCCACTCACATTAAGCCTCTGACTTACTCCTTCAGGCCTCTCACTATCCCTGTCCAGCCATGGGCAGCCAGGCCCTCAGGCTGTCATCCCTCAGACATCCCAGGGACTTTTCCACCTCTTGTCCCCTTGCCCCCAAAGGTCAGCTTCTCTGCACAGCTGTCCTTCAGTCACAGACATTTATTTCCGTGTTGTCTGCCAGGCCCTGAGCAGGACACCGAGGCAGCTGCGAGGAAGGTCGGCCCGAGCGCTGCCCTCCAGGCACTGAGCCCTCCTCCTTCTCAACAGCTGTCTGCAAGCTGGCCACCCTCCTCCCAGCTTCTCACCCACTAGGCATCTGGCGCCACTTACTTGTTTTAACATCTTTTCAGTTTTCTGTGTCTCCCCAGCTTCAGTGCTTAGATTTCCTCCATCCACGCCCATCCACGTATGGAGCGTGTTCACCGCAGAGCAGGACAACTCGGTCAAACCCCCTTGGAACTCTCAGCTGTGTCGGATGGATGAGAAAGAAGACACACGACTGGTGCAAAGGAGGGCAGATGTCATGAATGGAAAAGCAACTGTGTTGATGCACGGTGGGTACTAGTACTGACGAAGCATCAGGGGAAATCCTCACCCTTCCCACCCTAGAGGTCCCACAGGGTCAGGCGCTGTTACACAGAGCTGTTCTTTTTTTATTGCCATGTTCTATGGTCTTGAGAGTTCCTTGGACTGCAAGGAGATCCAGCCAGTCCATCCTAAAGGAAATCAGTCCTGAATATTCATTGGAAGGACTGATGCTGAAGCTGAAACTCTAATCCTTTGGCCACCTGATGCAAAGAACTGACTCACTTGAAAAGACCCTGATGCTGGGAAAGATTGAAGGCAGGAGGAGAAGGGGACAACAGAGGATGAGATGGTTGGGTGGCATCACCAATTCAATGGACATGAGTTTGAGTAAACTCCAGGAGTTGGTGATGGACAGGGAGGCTTGGCGTGCTGCAGTCCATGGGGTCCCAAAGAGCCAGACACGACTGAGCAACTGAACTGAACTGAACTGAACTGATGGCATATGGGATCTTATTTCCCTGGCCAGGGATGGGGCCCATGTCCCCTGCAGTGCGAGCGTAGTCTTACCTACTAGACTACTGAGTAATTCCCAGGGCTCTTCTTTTATTTAAAAAGAGAGGAACTTCCCTGGTGGTCCAGTGGTTAAGAATCTGCCTGCCAATGCAGGGGATACATGTTTGATCCTTGGTCCAGGAGGATTCCACATGGTGCAGGGTAACTTTTTTTTTAAAGAGGTAATTTTTTTTTTTAAGAGGTAATTTTTTTTAAAAGAGAGGTTAACACATACTTGTTGAAAAACTTAAAACTGTCCTTTGCACTTATTCCACTTTTTAATAGACTTACAGACTTTCCATATAGAAGGGGTGTCACCTGATTGGAAAGAGGGACTTAACCCAAGAGAGAGGAGCCGCCATCACCCACCCCAGAGCCCCAGAGCGGGGCGGTGGTGGTGTGCCTCCACCTCCATGGCGTCCTTTTGCCCTGTTCCATCTGGTTCCACATGAACTTGTTGCTCTGGAAATATGAGTCCCTCGAGATGGCAACACCACCATACTTGACCCACGTGAGTCTGTGCTTGTAGGAGGCGCTGGCCTGGAGTGTTGCCATCCGAATGACGGCCTTGTTGCGAGTGTTCTCTGTGAGCCAAAAGCTGTGCTGGGAGCTTTACCTAAACTCATTTCACTCTCACCCCTCAAGAGAAGCTGTTTGATAGGCGAGGATGCTGAGTCTCCAGGAGGTTACAGAACTGCCTGGAGGTCACTCTGCTCGAGGGAGGCAGACCCGATCCACACCCAGATCTGTCCAGACCCCAGAGCTCTCGGTCCTGGAGACCAAGTCATCTTCTACTACTCAGTCTGCTTCCAGACGGCCTTCCAATATGGGGACATTACTTTAATTCTGTGGGGTGACGCTGTGAGGCAGAACAGGGGATGTTAACTCTGGACATGGTGACCTGAATGAAATTATGAGGCCACCACAGTGAAGACGGTCAACACCACCCCTCGCTGCACTCAGCCATCCCATGGACTCATGGCAGGTGCGGGGAGATTGCAGCAGAGGTTGCTGATGCCGGCCGGGGTGGAAAGGTCAGGGTGGTTACACGAGGCGGGGTAGCCCAGAGCTGAAGTTTCCATCCCTTGGATCCCCCATTTCCCTCATCCAACCAGTGGTTCTAACAATAGAGTCTGCCTTACAGGGGCAAATTTTGAAAGTAACCTGCTCAGTCGGGAGAGAACAGATTAGTCAAAGCAAGGCCGGCCACATCCTGACGCCATGGCTCACGCCATGCTTTCTACTAGGCTCCTGCTGTCAGCCCAGCCCCAGGTCCAATGATGAATCAGGTGCAAGCAATGAAGCTGAAGATGACTCAGGGCTGGGCCTCCAGGGTTTATGACAGACTGAGTAGAACCACGGATGTGATACAGCAGCAGCTCCGCAGATAGGGCAACAGTGGACACATTGGTAGGACAGTGTCTGTGAGCAGAGGAATCTCGAGAGAAATTTCCTACAGAGGCAACAGGATGTGGTTTAGACTGGGCTGGTTTTATGGAGATGAGATTTCAGGAGCTTGGACGGCTGAGTATATAACACACAGGAGATTCCAGGAGGCAATTCCAAGACAAGCAGGATCAGCTGTCCAGCACTTCCTGCTCCTACAGAAGGGGAAGAAGACAGCTAGCGCCCTATTTAGGAATCTAAATATGGCAGTAATAGTCAAAGTTGCTCAGTTGTGTCTGACTCTTTGCGACCCCATGGACTACAGAGTCCATGGACTTCTCCAGGCCAGAATATTTTCCCTTCTCCAGGGGATCTTCCCAACCCAGGGATCGAACCCAGGTCTTTCGCATTGCAGGTGGATTCTTTACCAGCTGAGCCACAAGGGAAGCCCAAGAATACCGGAGAGTGGGTAGCCTGTCCCTTCTCCAGGGGATCTTCCCAACCGGAATTGAACCAGGATCTCCTGCATTGCAGGTGGATTCTTTACCAGCTGAGCTACTAGGGAAGCCCGGCAGTAATAGGGATACTAGTAATTAGGATATCAAACTCCCCAGACTCCAAAAATAAGCAGCCCACTCACTGTAGTGAATCGACTTGTTGGTATCAAACAGAAGGAGCCAAGTCAGTACCTCAGAAGTCAGGGTCCTACTTCAGCATCTCTGCAGCACTGATGAGATAAGATTGTGGAGAGGCTGTTTTAAAACTGAATGTAGTGCTCCCTTTGGCAGCACATACACTAGAACTGGAAGGATACAGAGATTAGCACGGGCCCTGCACAAGGATGACATGCAAATTCGAGAAGCGTTCCTTATATTTTAGTGGGAAAAAAAAGGAAAACAATGTATTTGTCCATATTCAGTCATTCATTTCAGACCGACAGCCGTCATCTTAGTGGTTAGCTCTTTTCTCTTTTTCTCCTGAAAGAGCCTGGGCTCTTGTCACTATCCCCCAAACGTCTCAAATTCCTTGAGGATTAAGGAAGCAGAGGAATAAATGAATGAAATAACACACATAAACAAAATGTTTATCTGGCACATAGTATGTTCTCATTGAATGGTGGTAGCAGTTGAGAATGCAGGCTCTGGAGATGGGCTGTCTGTGTCATGCCGCTTTCTGATGAGCGACCTTGGGCAGGTCACTTTACCACTGTCTGGCTACACTTTTGTCATTTGGGGCCAAGAATACCACCAAACCCATGCAGTTCTTGTGAGAATTAGATGAATGAATCCATTTAGATGCATAGTACAGTGCCTTGCACATAACGGGCATTCAGAGAAGTTAGCTATTATTATTAAATTATTTTATCAAGTTTCTCATTAGGGAATGGAAATTTGCCATGCCTGTAGGCAGTAGGCTTATGAGTGAACTGGGGGAGCTGGAGGGCCTGATCTAAAGGGGAGACTGACATTGAGGGAAGCATGGAACCGGCGCTGTGATTTTCAGAATGTCCTCCATTGGAACGTCACCCCAACTCTCAGCACGGCTCCTGAAAAGGTAAATACCTTTGACATTTTCTCCTCAAGCCCTTATGTATTCATTTATTTCTCAAAACCCTGCTTTTAGGGAGAGCGAAGCGTTGTGAGGTTTGTTCTTTCTCCTTCTTAAGCCCGCCTCACCTTTCTTCCAGGTCTCGCGTCGAGCACGTTTCTCCCTCGACCCCAGACCTCAGCGAAGGGCGTCGAGAGCTCAGGGCGCGCTAGTGCAAATCCGGAGTGACTGCAAAGGTGGGATTTGGGGCGTCTGCATAGCGCGTAGGGGGCGGAGCGGGGTTTCCCTGGGGGACTCTTGACTCACCAGCAGGTGGCGGTCTGTCTGCAAGGCGTGCAAGGTTCATCCAGAAAACTTGAACGGAATGTTGATGCCACTGCATGAGAGAGGCCAGCCAAGTCTCCGCGAGCAGAGCCGTGGGCATCCGCGAAAAGGTGGGGGAGAGAACGGAGCGGACTTCCTTGCCGGCGTGACTCAAGGATTCAAACGCCAAGAGCTTCCTTCTGTAAACGCTTCAGGAGGGGTGAGTCCTGAGCAGCGTACAGAAAAGGGAGCGCCGACTTTCTCTTAGGGCATTGCCCGTGGCTTGTATTGACTGGCTTCCCGACCGCCCCCCCCCCACCCCGCCCCCCGCGCCCCCCGCGCCCGTGGCTAGACATTTCTTAGAAGGGAACTGCCTGAGCGGATACAGGGAGCGTGGGAAAACCCGGGAGGCCGATGCCCGCACGCCGGGCGAGCTGCAGCCGGAGGAGCGTGGGGTCCGTCCCGCCAGATGGCGCTGTCTGGCTTCCTTTCGGCCTCCAGCCGTCGTCCCTAGAGTTTCCCCCGTCGCAGCGGCCGCTCTAGCCGGGCGGGCTCAGGGCTCTGTGGTTCCGGGCGGAAGTGAGGCGCCGAGCGGAACGGCCTCTGGTGACATTTTCTCCGGGCGGCGCGGACGAGTGAAGGGACTTGGTGGAGGAGGCTGCGGAGGTTGTGGGGCTCGCTTTGGCCTCCCCTCCACCCCGGTTGGGGTCCTGACCGCAACCCTCTACTCGTCGCTGGAGCTTGTGCCGAGGAGAGAAGGCGACGGTGGGGCCGTCGCGTTCCGAGTCGCCGCGGCCCGGAGGGACCCGGCCGGGGGGGGCTCGGTGCGTGCCCCGACGGGGCGCGCGCGGAGCGGGCGACGAGGTGCGGGGCCGCTGCGCAGCGCAGGTGAGGCGCGAAGGGCCGCAGGGTCGCGGCCCGGCTCCGGGCCGAGCCGTGGGACCCGGGCTGCTTCCCGGGGAAGCGGGGGTCAGGTTCTGAGGGACGGGGTGCGGGCCGCGGGCGAGGCTTCTGCGGCGTTTAGGGCCCCGGGGTCGTGACGGGCAGGGCTGTCGGGCGCCGGGTCTTCGAGCCTCGAGCCCGGCGGGAGGCGCGGCCCGGGTAGCGGCCGACTGGAGGGACGAAAACAGCCCGACCGCTAGCTCACCGGCTCGCCGGTGACCCTCGCGTCCTCCGGGCCCGGCGGGCCGAACCCTTCTCCCCGCTTCCCTGCCCCCGGTGGATTCCTTTCCCTGGCGGCTGGAGGTGTCGCAGCCCGTGGGCCGCGCGCGGTGGGTGGGGAGCGGCTTCGCGGCCCCGGAGTTGTCTTTCGCGCAACTTTCCGGGGCCCCGGGTGGCCGGGCGTAGCGGCCGCGGCGGCTTTGCCAACTCTGCTGGCCTCGCGAGCCGGGAATCTGGCGCCGACACCTGCTCGGACTCCTCTGAGAGCCCGGGCGGCCGCCCCAGCACCGCGGCTGTTAAGGCCTGGGAGGAGGGAGGAAGGCTCTCTCCGGCTTGGCGCCGCCTGCGTTTTCGGACGCTTCCACTACCTTCCTCGGTCGGCAGACGCCCCCCTGGTCAGTGGGAGGGATGTGTCAGTCTCCACAATTGACCTCTTTCTGGCGAATTTGTCAACTGTGTTTAGAAAAACCTGACGAGGATGTAACCTGACGAGCCTCAACTTCGTCCTCATCATCTTTCTCTTTTCCTCAGTGGTACTTCGTACTTTGTACTTTATTTTCTCGTAGCACCGATTTCAGTGTTTTGTTGGGGCGGCAACTCCCCACAGAACCTCAGCCCGTCATCCATTCTCCCTTTTAAATCGTCCTCTCTGCTGTCACAGAATAGATGCTCACAGGTTGAAGGAATGAACGTCTGTGCCTGTTCCAGATTGAACCGCTTGAGCAGTTTGTGCTGGATGTGCTTTTGGTTTCTCGCCTGAGCTTCAGCTTTCTGAGTCCTTCCACCCCGTAGGATGCAAAACCCACTCATGATGCTTTGTCAAGGTTGGGCCTTTTCATTACAAATACATCTGGCAGGTTTGCTTAGGCTCTTGTGTAGTGTCGTGTGTTAACAGTTTGAAATTACTCTCTTTCTTCTCCTGGGATATTTTAAGGAGGGAGGCTATTAACTTTCTAATGTGGTTTTGCTGATCCTGGCAATCTGGATCCTTTCAGTAAGAACATTGCCTTTTAACAAGCATTTTTGAGGCCTACAGTTGTTAACCTGATGTCCTGAGGAGTGACAGCGTTGATCTTTTTTAGTAGGAAGTGTAATATTTTTGTCAAATAGTCTGGGTAATACAATACTTATTTGAGTGCTTTATGCACAGTAAATATAAAATTAGGAATTAAATTTGAATTCAGGAAACTTAAGGTGAAATTTACTGTGATGACCTATATGCTACTTTATGAAGAGCTTTAGTGACAGTTCATGCAGTTTCATAAAATGAGAAATAAAGACATTTCTAAATCTTATTCCTTCAGAGTGCTTTTCAGTACCACTGTAATCTTGAGATGTGAAACCCTCCGTTTTTCATGATGTTATCAAAGAGGTAAACTTCAAAACAGAGAATAGGAAAGGAGAAGCTTCAAGGTAATTACACCTGAAGTGTCAGCTAAATATGATTTCTTAATGGGAAAGTTTTTTTTTATGACATTTGTGAAAAATAGGATGGACTAGATTTTGGAACTGGAAACTTTATTGTTAGCTTCATATTAAGCTCACAATGTTACATTACTGACTAATTCAGTTTGTATTACTCTTAAATTCATTTATGAAAGTGTCATAAATGCTCTTTGTTGTATAGTTTGCATGATTAAAGATAGATTTACCTTTAGATTCTAATTTAATGAGGTTCTGAGAGAACTGAGTGCTCAATGTTTGTTCTTCAAAGGTTCTGTTTCATATGTGACATTACCCTTAGTGTATGACTAGTAACTTCTAGGGGGTTGTGTAATTACTCATTATTCAAGGGGTGGTTTTGCTGGGATCATCAGTCTTATGGTTTTATTTTGATGTGTGCATGAATAAAGTTGACATATGGACACTTAGAATGTTTTCTTTCTTTTGAAAGTTTGGAAGTGATATATGTATGTGTACACACAGACACACAGACACACACGCACACACACACACAGGCTTCCCTGGTGGCTCAGTTAGTAAAGAATGCGCCTGCAATGTAAGAGACCTGGGTTTGATCCCTGGGTTGGGAAGATCCCCTGGAGAAGGGCACGTCAACCCACTCCAGTAGTCTTGACTGGAAAATCCCCATGGACAGAGGAGCCTGATGACTATAGTCCATGAGATCACCAAGAGTCCGACATGACTAGGCGACTGAGCACGCACGCACGCACGCACGCACGCACGCACGCACGCACGCACACTGGAGACGGAGACCCTGTGTTTAACTCTGATAAACCATCTTAGACCTTCCTGATTTTCTTGCAGGTAACTGGCACCATGAAAACAGTTTATATTCATATTTACTGAATTGGCAGCAATTGAGAAAATCTATAAAAGGTGAAAAATGTTGTACTATTAATGTGTTTTCTTTGGAACCACACTGATTTCGGTATTCTGTAATTATTTTTATTAGGGCCAAATAAACTTTGCTGTGTAAGTAAAAATGAAATAGACATTGATAATTGAGTAAAAAGTTATGAGACTACAGAAGAGGGGAAGAGCCATTGTGAAAACAGAGACCAGACATTCCGATGGGACTTCTTCATTCTCCCCGCACGAATTTATTGGTCGCTTGCTGTGCGCCAGTAGTGCTCTAGTTGCTGGTGCTCTCTAGTGGTGAGTGTGACTGGCAGGCCTTGATGCTAAAGAAACTTAATTTTTTTTCTTTTCCTAAGCTTACACTGCTGCTCTCAGTGTTGTACCTTCTGTAAATTTGGTCAAATGTGTAGTGATATGTATCCATCCTTATGGTGTTACAGGGTACTTTCACTACCCTAAAAATGCTCTTGTCTGTCCATCTCTCTATCCCACCCCACCTCCAGCAATGACTGGCCATCACTGATCTTTTTATTGTCACCACTGTTTTACATTTTCCATAATGTCATATAGTTGGAATCATACAGTATGTAGGCTGGCTTTTCAGATTGGCTTTTACTTAATAATACATATTTAAGCTTCCTCTGTGTCTCTTCATGGCATAATATTTAGGTTGGTGCAAAAGTAATTGTGGTTTTGCATTGTTGAACTTTGGTATTTGATACTGGAATATGTTCTTAAATAAATGTGGTTATATTATACATCATTTTAAAAATTTCACTTATTTGTTTATTTGGCTGTGCCAGGTCTGGTGTGTATGTGTCATCTGGTTCCCAGGGATTGAACCCCAGCCCCTGCAGTGGGAGCTGGGGAGTCTTAGCCGCTGGAACCGCCAGGGAAGTCCTGTTACACATCATTTTAATGGCACTTTTCACTTTGTTTTTTTACTAATGACTTATTACTTGCTATTTACTTTGTATTTATTTTAGACCATGGAAATGATGTTAGACAAAAAAGCAAATTAGAGCGATCTGTTTATTCAAGTTCAAAATGGGTCGTAAAGCAGTGGAGACAACTTGCAACATCAACAATGCATTTAGCCCAGGACCTGCTAACGTGATGGTTCAAGAAGTTTGCAAAGGAGATGGGAGCCTTGAAGATGAGGATGTGGTGGCCATCCGAAGTTGACAGTGACCAATTGAGAGCAGTCATCAAAGTTCATCCTCTTAAAACTACATGCTGCTGCTGCTAAGTCGCTGTAGTCATGTCCCCCTCTGTGTGACCCCATAGATGGCAGCCCACCAGGCTCCACCATCCCTGGGATTCTCCAGGCAAGAACACTGGAGTGGGTTGCCATTTCCTCTTTCTCCATGACAAGTTGCCAAATAACTCAGTATCAACCATTCTGTGGTCATTCGGCATTTGAAGCAAATTGGGAAGGTGAAAAACCTCGATAAGTGGGTGCCTCGTGATCTGACTGAAAGTCAAAAAAATCGTTGTTTGAAAGTATCATATGCTCTTAAGCTGTGCAACAGCTATGAACCATTTTTTGATCAGATTGTGGTGTGTTATGAAAAGTGGATTTTATATAACAACTGGCAACAACCAGCTCAATGGTTGAACTGAGAAGAAGCTCCAAAGCATTTCCTAAAGCCCAGCTTGCACCAAAAAAAAGTCGTGGTCACTGTTTGGTGGTCTGCTGCTGGTCTGATCCACTATAGCTTTCTCAGTCCTGGCGAAACTGTTACATTTGAGAAGTATGCTCAGCAAATTGATGAGATGCACTGAAAACTGTGCCTGCAGCCAGCGTTGGTCAGCTTCACAACAGTGCCTGACTGCATGTCGCATAACCAGTGCTTCAGAAGTTGAACAAACTGGGCTACAAAGTTTTGCCTCATATGCCATATTCACCTGACCTCTTGCCAACCGATTACCACTTCTTCAAGCATCTAGACAACTTTTTGCAGGGAAAATGCTTCCACAACCAGCAGGAGGCAGAAAATGCTTTCCAATAGTTGGAATACTGAAGCATGGATTTTTAGACTGTAGGGACAAACTGATTTGTTGGCAAAAATGTGTTGATTGTAATGGTTTCCAGTTGATTAATAAAAATGTGTATGAGCCTAGTTATAATGATTTAAAATTCACTGTATGAAACCACAATTACTTTTGTACAAACCTAATCATTTCTTTATAGTGTTGAATACTAGACTTTTGTCTGAATCTACCACCTGAAGGTTGGTAGGCTGAAGAAACTTACAGATTTAAACTTGGAACTGGAAATAGATTTCCAGGTGGACATTCTAGGCTAGGGAACAGCCTAAGCAAAGATGTGAATATCAGTGATTTTGGATGGTGTGGCCAGTGCCTTGAGTTTACAGAGGGATAGATGTAAGCTCAGTGGGGTATCAATCAAATTATCAAATTTTCAATCAAATTTGATAAATTGATATTTATCTTTAGTTGTCAAATTCCAGTCTTTAATGTGGTTGGTGTCATGAAATTTTCTAAATCCTTTTATCTTTCATTGAAACTGCTTACCTTACTCTTCAGAACTCATGATTGAACTTAGGGAAGTAAACAGTGTTTTCTGCTTCTGTGTGGGCAGTTTCTTTTGGCAGAAGTGAGATTGATGTTGTCAGTTTTCACATACGGCTTACAGGTCCTTGTCGTAAAAGAAAGGGACAAGGTGAAACTAAAATTACCTTGCTTGTTTTACTCTCTTGTATTTCTAAACTGCCAGGAGAGAGAATATGTGTTACATATGTTGTACACATTTATCATAGCATTTTAATAGAAGTGAATAATAGTAAATATGATTTTAAAATAATTTGCAATGTGTGTTATTTATTGAACTGTGTATGTGATTTCCAGTGTTGTGTTAATGTCTGTCGTACAGCAAAGTGATTCGGCTGTGTACAGGTATATGTGTGTGTGTGTGTTTGTGTGTGTATGTGTATATATATATATATATATATATACACACACACACATTCTTTTTATATTACTTTCCACAATGATTTATCACAGAATGTCCACTGTGGTTCCCTGGGCCATCCAGCAGGACCTCATTGCTCATCCATTCCGTATATGCTAGCTTGTATTGCATAACCCCACTTTCTGTCCATTCCCCCACTTGTCTTGCTCCTGGCAACCACAAGTCTATTATCCGTTAATAGAGTTTAAGTTTTGTTTCTATTCTCTTTCATGTCTTTATTCAAAATAGATACCTCATACCTCTTTGCTCAGATTCTGTCACTTGAAATAGCCAATAGATAGATGAGTTATTATGAGTCCTGAGTTATTAATTTGACTTTATTTACTTTTAAAACTACTTGGGTGAGTATTTTCTAGTTGTGCTGTGTGCTTAGTTACTCGGCCATGTCCAACTTTTTGCGACCCTATGGACTGTAGCCCGCCAGGTTCCTCTGTCCATGGGGATTCTCCAGGCAAGAATACTGAAGTGGGTTGCCATACCCTCCTCCAGGGGATCTTCCCAACCCAGGGATTGAACCCAGGTCTCCCACATTACACGTGAAGATTAATCAAAAGTAGAAATCTGTCTGCAGAACTTAATTTGAGGGTGGGTAGTTATACCTGGTTAAACTAAAAACCCATTTTCTGAGCACTCAGGCACCAGGTGGAGATGGGCACAAAAATAAAAGAAATTTATGTGGAAGGAACTCAACTCTAGGGAACCAGATGATTTCTGTTTCTTTCCTGCTCTAAAATGTGGAGAAGAAAAGCAGGCTGTAGGAGAAAAAAAGTATTGGATAACCAAACAACTAGTGTATGGAGTTAGCCTTTTCATTTATAAAATAATTTTAAATCAGATATTGGAAAATGATTTTTTTCTTAAATGGGTCTGTAAGAGTAAAAAAAATGATTGGAGATTTGAATGTTCTTTTTTGTACTGCCAGTTCGTGTACCAAATACTTTCTTCTCTGCCTGGACTTAAAGTCCATGTATTGGTAAATTTGTTTTGATTGTTGTTCAGAGAGCAACAAAATTAAATGTTAGATCTTGTTTATTTGCAGCAGCCATTCCCAAGAATGTGGATAAACTAGAATTGTGTTTAGGTAAGACAGAAATTCAAGTTTTCATTAGCATGGTTAACATTCAGGAAACCAGATACTGACCAAAGGAATCAGTAGAAGTTATTTTTTGACTGAGTTGTCTGGCTTAAAAAAACAGCTTCTATGATATCCAGAGTCGACGTTTTGTTAGGTGTGTTATAATTAGAGAAAGATATTGTTGAGGATAGGGAAGTTGGGTGTGGACTAAAATTCTAGGAAAACAGGACTGTTTTCCTTTCTGTACTAAGAACAAAAACCTCATGTGGTCAAGAGTTTAAGCAGTATCCTGTCTGCCTTAGTTTTAACCTAGCGTAGAAGCATAGTTTATTCTTAAATCAGCATTATATCATCAAGGGTTTCCCATTATTTATCTCTACTATTTGCTATGAGCCTGAGGGCATGATAGGTTTTTGGCAATATTTAGGGGACCTCCGGTCCCAGCATGTGGCAACCCATCTTTATTTGCACCCTCTTCTGAGGGAAATAGAAAATGGCCAGAGCAGAAATCCTGGAGGAAATCTAGAACCTGTGCTTTAAAATCATTCTTGATTTACACTGATAGTGCTTATGAGTACTTAGAGGGTCTGTCATTAGCGCTGGTGCGTTCTTTGCATTTGATAACTTCCTTGGCTTCTTTCTTGATGCTAGTTTATTCACAGCCCTGGTTCTGGGCCAGATACATGTCAGTGGTGGTAGTATCCACAACATGAAGTGATTTGAGCAGCCATTATCACTCGGGGCCTATTTATAGTGCTTGTATCAGTGGAGAAGAGGTTGGCTGACAAGCAAGTAAAGCTGCTCTCTTCCCCTGGTTGCAATCTCATAATTTATTTTTCAGTTCCGAGTAGGCCAGATCCATTCAGCTGCATTAATTTTTAGTGTTCCTTTCACTCTAGCCCTTTTGCACTCTAGTGTGTTTTAGTCACATTCACTCTTGAAGGAAAAAAAAAAAACAAATAACTTATCACACTGAAAAATAGCAGTACTTCTTGATAGCATCTGATTCAATGTTCAGATTTCTCCTATCTCATAAGTGTGTTTTTACAGTTATTCAGATTGAGTCCAGTAGGTCTCTGCATTGTTTTGTAATCCATAGGTGCCACCCTCGCTTCCGCCCCATTTTTTTTTTTTCCTGGACAATTATCTGTTGAAGAAACAGGAGCCCTCCCACAATGTGAATTTCCAGTTAACGTTGCTGTGGTGGTATGCCAGTCTCCTGTGCTTCTTGTTAATTAGGTTTAAGGTTGAGCAGATTTGGTTTCTGTAATATGTTATCTCTTTTCTCATTTTTTCTATTTTTTCTCTGAGGGGTCCAAAATATTTTATAGGTGATGCTGCATACTTGCATCAGGAGGCGCTTAATGTTTGGGTCTCTGCAGTGTTAGCAGCTGATAATGCTCATTGCCCATTACTTACTCATAGTTCTTTACTCTGAATGCCTTACATCATTCCCAGTTCTGAGTCTTTTATACTCGGTCTTGCTTATAGTTATAGCTTCTTCAACCTTTTTCTTTTGAGAGCTGAGGGAAAGGAAGAGATGAGTTGCTGTGCAGAAAAGGGTTGTTTCCACTGTATTGTGATTCTGTAGATGTTTTTATTTCAGTCTTGATCTTTCTTTAAATGAATGCATATGTTTGTTTAGTTTGGCTGTGCCGGGGCTCTGTTGCTGTGTGAGCTTCTCTGTAGTTGCCGAGAGTGGGAGCTGCTCTCTGGTTGCAGTGCGCAGACTCACAGCCGTGGCTTTTCTTGCTGCAGAGCATGGTCTCTGGGGCATGATGGCTTCAGCAGTCGCGACATGTGGGCTCAGCAGTTGAGGTAACCGGACTCTAGAGCACAGACTCAGCAGCTGTGACATGTGGGTTTAGTTGCTGTGCAGCATGTGGGACCCTCCTGGACCAGAGATCGAACTCGTGTTTCCTTCGTTGGCAGTTTGGATTCTTTACCACTGAGCTGTGAAGGAACCCCAATCTTGAGTTTTGATTTCTGCATTGTCCACATTATCTATGCTACAACTTCTCAGTGGAAAAGCTTACCCCAAATCCTGACAAATAATTGAAAGAAGTCCTTCAAAACCAAAATTTATTCTGAGATATTGGTACTTAAGAATACTGTTGTCATTAGAGTATGTTAGTATTTATGAATATAAAATAGAAAGGAGATTAATTTTTCTATTTTAAATGATTTGGGAACATCACTGTTGTAGAATGTCTTCTAAGAACTGAATATCTGGAGAGGGGGTTTCATTTAGATTTTTAGTAAAATACTATTTTTTACGTTGTTTGCATTATGTGGCTTAAGATGCTTAGTGTCATGGTGTCTGGTTTTGCATCCTTATAAATATACAGTCACTTTATATAGTGTTCTAAATGTAAGGGAGCAGCTTTACTAGACTTTTAGCAGGTGTGTCTGTTTTGTGTATTTTATCTGGAAAGATAAAAGGAGAATTACTCTATTAGAAATCATGCTGATTCTATGTAATGGAATATATATATATATTAAACTATTCTATTTTATTTTATTTTTAATTACTTTTTTGGCTGTGCCATGCAGTATGTGTAATCTTTACTGCCTGACCGGGGATCAAACCCATGCCCCTTGCAGTGGAAACATGGAGTCTTAACCGTTGGACCACCAGGGAAGTCCATGTGATGGCATATGTTTTTATATACAAGTCACTAGTACTGCTAAGCAGACACAGTATTTCATTAGTTGTCTTGGTGATTATTTTTAAGTGATTCAGTTCATCAATTCAACCAGTATTTGTTAAATATTATGTTAGGAACTGTGGGGAACTGAGGGTGATTAACATAATCTCTGTTTTCAAAGAAGATTGTAGTATAATGGGGCTGGGGAGGAGGATAAAACATCGATACAAATACGTTGTATCTTTAATTGCTTTGTCATAATGTATTATTTCCCTTCTCCCCACTTATAAGGTAAATACTTGATTTCTTGGGGTTAAATGTTCTTGGTCATTATGTATGTGTGTGGAGGAGGAGGTGGTTTGCTTTGAAATATCATCCTCTTACAGCAGTATATTTGTGTGTCATGGTTAGAAAAATCGGTTAATATTTGTTAGATGACAATTTTTTAAAAAATAATTGCTAGTATTGTGATTCTCTCTCACCATTAGATTTTCACAATATCTGTTCTGATATCCAACTTGTATAACACTGTAGAATCAGTTTTTGTGACAGTTGCCCATCCCAGCCAGAAGTAAGCACACAATACGGTTTGAAAGCCCTGCTTCAATCTAGTTTTATCTTAACAGATTGCAGTGCTCTCTCTGGTCCCAGTCTCCTGTTCTTGTTTATTGGGGGTAAAAAAAAAGAATAAAAAATAAAATTAAAAAACAAAACAAGGGCTCAGTGGTAAAGAATCTGCCAGCCAATATACAGTCACTTTATGTAGTGTTCTAAATGTAAGGAAGCAGCTTTACTAGGCTGTTTGCAGTTGGGTCTGTTTTGTCTATTTTATCTGGAAAGATAAAATGAAAATTACTCTATTAGAAATAATGCTGATTCTATGTAATTTTTTTTTAAACTTCTCTTTTATTTTTAATTTATATTTTGGCTGCGCCATGCAGCATGTGGAATCTTACTACCCTGACCAGGGATCAGACCCATGCCCCTTTTAGTGGAAGCATGGAGTCTTAACCACTTGACGGGAGACACAGATTTGTTCCGTGGTCTGGGAAGCTCCCACATGCAACTGAAACCAAAAGCCTGTGATCCACAGCTGCTGAGCCTGTGCTCTAAAGCGCAGGAGCCACAGCTACTGAGCCCAAGGGCCCTAGAGCCCTTGCTCTGCACCAAGAGAAACGACTGCAGTGAGAAGCCCCCGCACGGCAACGAGAGAGTAGTCCCTGCTTCTGCAACTGGAGAAAAGCACACACAGCAGCAAAGCCTTGCCAGCACAGACGCAAGTAAAGTAAAATAAAATCCAAACCAGGCAAAGCTTCAGAACACGCCAGGCATTTTAAAAAGTTTCTAGGTATAGAGTAGGCAAAGTTTGACAAAGACCCAAGAGTGGTTTTAAAGACACGTGACTGATTTGTCAAGTGTTTTTTTTTTTTTAAACCTCGATTCCAGTTACATATTAGGGAAGTTACTACTACTTAAAAAATGAGTTAGAAGGAGATGCATGCTATAATCTGTTTCATATCATTACTGTCTTGAAAGGAGGAAATTCTGTTATCTTAGAGTTAGCTACATTCTTATTGGTGGTCACATGACTTTTAAGTCTCATCTATGTAAGAACTAAATATTTTTAACAAAAATATAGAAACAGTCCAATTGCTTTGATTTTTTTAGTGCTAGGAAAGTGCATCATTTTTGAATCATAAATTCGGTAATAAAAGTGTGTAGTTGAATATTTAAACTGTAAGTCATCTAATAGTATTTAGATTTTCAAGCTAAGCCTATTTTTAAAAAAGAACTTTAAAAAATGTTTTTAGGGACTTCCCTAGTGCTCCAGTGGTTAGGACTCAGTGCTTTCACTGCCATGACCCTGCCTTCAATTTCTGATCAGGCAGTGCGGCCAGATAAAAAATAAAAATTTGTTTAGACTAGATTGCAATGAAACTAAACTGCATCTCCTTGGCTTAATAGTTCCTTTTCTCTCCTTTATTGGCATAGTTTTTACTTTAATAGATAAACCATTTGGCCTTCCTTGGGCATAATGCTAAATAAGTACAGTGGGTGAAAAACTGTACCATTTTCTTCACATATGAAGATAACAAAAAAATGGTGGTTGTGTGGTTTCTATAAAATGAATCAAAATGATGGATGTTTTGTTTTTAGGGAAGGCTATCAAAGGAGCAGTCTTGTTTACCTTCTTAAGTGTAAAATGTAGATATATCTTGTTATGCAAAAGATGGATTCTAATATATTTGTGGGAAAAACAGATTATGAAGTGGCTTGGTGTGTTTTGGACGGCTGAGCCACACCACGAGTAGGGTCCTAGTTACTTCATCAGTGATAGAAACTGTGCCTCCTGCAATGGAAGCAGAGTCCTAACCCCTGGACTGCCAAAGAATTCCTGGTGTGTGTTCTTTAAATATTACTAGCTTGTAGTAATTGAGTAATAGATCTAAGCAAGGATATGGCATGTATTTGCATATCTGGTGGCTACTTTCTGAAAAAAAAAAAAAAAAAATTTCTAAAGCCTTGTACCCAAAAAAAGCGCCTTGTATCATTATTACGTATATTTGAAAGACACGTGCTATGCCGTCGATCTATTTGTAGTTAAAAGTCAGTGCTGAATTAACCGCACAGCAGCAGTTTGTCCTTTAGAATTTTAAATGGTTCGTACATTATTAACAAATATGTGAGATTTTAAAATGCTAATTTAAAAAATGAAGATGTCTTTAAGATGCTATTTTAATAAAACATTTTATCTTAAAATGATATGGAACTTCTTATCCACACGGCCTAGCAAAATGTCTTTTTTAAAATAAATAACTGATTAAATGTTTAAGAACAAGGCTTCTCTGGCAGTCCAGTGGTTAAGACAATTTGCTTCCACTCTGGGGGATATGGTTTGATCCCTGGTCAGGGAACTGAAATCCTGCATGCTGAAAGGCCAAAAACAAACAGACAAAAATAATATGTTCAAGAGATATTATATGCTTACTACACATTGGGTATTTTTCTAGTGGTTTGGTTATAATAATGAGACAAAATCTTTGCCTTCTTATATCTTACAGTCTATGAAGCATACAGGCAATAAACTAGACATATAGATAAGATAATTTTAGGCACTTAAAAAGAGAATAATGGGCTAGGGGTGAGAGGATGCATTTAATGCATTCAGGGAAGGCTTTTTTAATGTGAATTTAAATTGAAATGTCAATAATTTCGAATACATGAACTACTAGAGCCAATCTCAAAAAGAGCTGGGGGAGTTCTTTCCTGGCAATTTGAACAGCAAGTACAAAATACCTTGAAGGTGTGTTGAAGAATTTGGAGCCTAAAGAGACAGAAATGATGCTGAAGTGAAGTTTGAGCAATACATACCTTGTAAGCTAAAAAAAAATTTTTTTTAAATTTTATTCTAATTGTAACGAAATTTATATAAAGAAACTGCCCACAGTTTCTAAGCAAGTAGCAGTCTTGTTTGCCCTCTCTAGTGTAAAATGTAGATGTGCCTTGCTTTATGCAGGTGATATATTCTTGTATATTTGTGGACAAAACTAAATTTTAGCACTAGGTTCCCCACAAATGTGTGTGCGTGATGGGTGGTCTTTTTGGCTGCCCAGAAGCAGGTCATCTACAGATGGTTAGCAACAAAAACCAAATTTTGAATATGAGACTTCAGATATAGTACAAAATCTTGTTTTAAAAGGAATCTGTATTAAAACTTCATCTTTTAAATGTAACCTACTTTATCTTTTGTAAATACTCAGGTGTTCAGAATTCTTTTTATTTTGGTTAAAGGAGACTACTTGTGTAGCATGATTTAGTCTTAGGTTGAGAAGCATGTTGGAAATTCAGAAACTGTTCTAAATATATCTGTCTAAATATATCTAAATATAACTTGGCCATTGACCTACATATTCTTTTCTTAGAAATGAGGATTATACATTTCAGGTTAACTGTGAACAGTAATTAATAAAAATAATTAAAATGTTCTGAAACCCTAAATATAATTGTTTAGATAAGTTATCAATGTGGATAGATCACTTATTCTATCTTTTAAAATTACAGCTTTTATAAAAGCCTACAAATAGGCAGTAAAACATTTATGAATTTCTTTTTTTATATATATTTGTTATTAATGGAGTCCTGTGACTCAAAGTACTATCATATTCACTGATATGGTTTTCTAAAACTGTCTGATTATTCAGGCATCAAGCATTTGCTAAGGGATATTAGTATCCTCTTAAAATATGTAAGGTTTTTGAGTTTGGTGAGCAAGTCAGAAAGTATACTACCACAGTTATATCAATGGAAAGTCTATGATTGAAAAGATTTCGTTGGGAAGAAATCTGTGTTCTTGAGATTAGAGCTGAAAGCAGTTCTTTGTTGCAGAAAGAATATCAATAGAATATTTATGAAGTAACTACCAGTTTGTTTTTAAAAATCATCAGTGACTGAATGAAATATTATTTTAGGGAGTTTTTCAAATGAAATTTCCCATATCTTAAAAAAAAAAAATTCCTTGAAACTTTTTGAAAACATCAAGAGGTCTCAGCTAATTCATGGTTGAGTATTTTATGTTGTGGCTAAAACTGACCAGCAGCACTCGCAGTGCCGCTTGGAGGCGTTGGTTTTCTGATGCTGAGAGCACAGGCCAGAGTAACGCAGTCTGTGCTCATGTTACCGTTCCGTGAAGTCTGTAGCCACTGATTGCAGTGGTGGTCTGTGTGCCATGACCCTAGTTTCTGTGGAGATGTTTATGCAGAAGAGGACTGTAACGTGTGTGTGTCACCGTACGGATTTTTTTAAAAGCAAAAGTGAGCTCTGATAGATTCATTTAACTGTAATAAGTCCAGTGTACAACTGGCCTGGTTGAGTCTGGGAGCTCATTTGATATCATCTGGGCACTATTTTTCTTTCTCACTCTTTCCTGCTGTTCTTTGTGGGCTTCATTTCCAGCCGGGCATTCCTCTCATAAGGACACAGTTGGCCCTCCTAGCAGCTCTAAGCCCACAAATTTCCCTCAGCATTAATTAAAAAAATTAATAGACTATTTTTAGAGCAGTTATAGGTTTGTGGAAAAGTTTAGCAGAAAATACAGAGAGTTCCTTCATGCCCCCCTCCTCCAGTTTTCCATGTTATTAACACTTTGCATTAGTTTGATGTTTATTGTTTATTACAGTTGATGAGCTAACACTGACACGTTATTAAAGTTCAAATTTATATTAAAGCTCACTCTGTGTTGAAAAAGAGACACTCTGTTGAATAACACAATATAACAGTTCTCTGGGTTTTGACAAATGCCTGTCCATCATTACTGTGCTTAGTTGCTCAGTCCTGTCTAACTCTTTGTGACCCCATGGCCCTCCAGACTCCACTGTCTGTGGGTATTCTCCAGGCAAGAATACTGGATTGGGTTGCCATGTATTCAGGGGATCTTCCCAACCCAGGGGTTGAACCCAGGTCTCCCCCATTGCAGGCAGATTCTTTACCAGCTGTGCTACCAGGGATTCTGTCATTACAGAATCCAACAATAGTTTCACTGCCCTGAAGATCTCTCCTTATTAATTCCCCCACCTTCTCCACTACCCTCTGGTAACTTCTGATTTTTTGACACACTTCATTTTCTTGTGCTCCCAAATCACTGCAAATGGTAACTGCATCCAAAACTAAAAACTGCATCCATGAAATTAAAAGACGCTTACTCCATGGAAGAAAACCTAGACCAACCTAGGCAGCATATTTTTTTTTTTTAATTTTACTTTATTTTACTTTACAATACTGTATTGGTTTTGCCATACATCGGCATGAATCCGCCACGGGTGTACATGAGTTCCCAATCCTGAACCCCCCTCCCACCTCCCTCCCCATACCATCTCTCTGGGTTATCCCTGTGCACCAGGCCCCAAGCATCCTGTATCCTGCATCAAACCTAGACTGGCGATTCGTTTCTTGCATGATATTATACATGTTTCAATGCCATTCTCCCAAATCATCCCACCCTCTCCCTCTAGACAGCATATTAAAAAGCAGAGACATTACTTTGCCAACAAAGGTCCATCTGGTCAAAGCTACGGTTTTTCCAGTAGTCATGTATGGATGTGAGAGTTGGACCATAAAGAAGTCTGAACGCCAAAGAATTGATGCTTTTGAACTGTGGTATTGGAGAAGACTCTTGAGAGTCCCTTGAACTGCAAGGAGATCCAACCAGTCCATCCTAAAGGAAATCAGTCCTGAATATTCTTTGGAAGGACTGATGCTGAAGCTGAAACTCCAGTATTGGCCACCCGATGAGAAGAACTGACTCATTGGAAAAGACCCTGATGCTGGGAAAGATTGAAGGCAGGAGGAGAAGGGGGCAACAGAGGATAAGATGGTTAGATGACAACATCAACTCGATGGACATGAGTTTGAGCAAGCTTCGGGAGTTGGTGATGGACAAGGAAGCCTGGCATATTGCAGTCCATGGGGTTGCAAAGAGTCGGATACGACTGAGCAACTGAACTTTCTGAGCACTTTAAATACATCATTCCATTTCCTTTTGTCTTGTAGAGTTTCTGTTGAGAAATCAGCTGATAGCCTGATGGGAATTCCCTTGTAGATTATTTGTTGTTTTTGCCCTTGTTGCTTTTAATGTTTTATCTCTGTCTGGAGAAGGAGATGGCAGCCCACTCCAGTACTCTTGGCTAGAAAATCCCCTGGACAGAGGAGCCTGGTAGGCTACTGTCCATGGTGTCACAAAGAGTCGGACACGACTGAGCGACTCCACTTTCTTTCTTTCTTTTAATTTTTGTCAGTTTGATTACTATGTGTCTCGGTATTCCTCCTTGGGTTTCTCCTGCTTGGGAAGGGATTTCTGTGCTTCCTGGACTTGGTTGACTATTTTTTTTCCCATGTTAGGGACGTTTTCAGCTCTTACCTCTTCAGATATTTTCTCAGGTCCTTTCTCTCTCTCTCCTCCTTTTATGCTGTGCTAAGTCGCTCAGTCCTATCCAACTCTTTGGGATCCTATGGACTGTAGCCGGCTAGGCTCCTCTGTCCATGGGGATTCTCCAGGCAAGAATACTGGAGTGGGTTACTATGCCCTCCTCCAGGGGATCTTCCCAACCCAGGGATTGAACCCAGGTCTCTCATGTTGCAGGCAGATTCATTACCATCTGAGCCAGCAGGAAAGCCCAAGAATACTGAAGTAGGTAGTCTATCCCTTCTCCAGGGGATCTTCCTGACCCAGGAACTGAACCAGGGTCTCCTGCACTGCAGGAGGATTGTTTACCAGCTGAGCTTCAGGGAAGCTGCCTTCTCCTTCTGGGACCTCTATAATGTGAATGTTAGTGTCTTTAATGTTGTCTCCGAGGACTCAGGCTGTGCTTATCTCTTCTCATCTTTTTTCCTTATTCTGTTTTGTGGCAGTGATTTCCACCATTCTCTCCTGGTCAGTTATCCATTCTTCTGCATCAGTTATTCTGCTGTTGATTCCTTCTAGTGTATTATTTATCTCTGTTCATTTGTTCTTTAGTTCTTCTAAGTGTTTGGTAAACATTTCTTGCATTTTTCTCAATCTTAGACTTCATTCTTTTCCTGAGATCCTGTATCATTATTCTGAATTCTTTTTCTGGACGGTTGCCTATCTCCACTTCATTTAGTTGTTTTTCTGGGGTTTTTATCTTGTCCCTTCATCTGGGACATAAGTTTCTGCTTTTTCATGCTGAGTAACTTTCTGTATTGTGACTTTTGTTTTAGTTGTAGGATTTTGGTTCTTACTTCCTTTGTCTGCTCCTTGATGGTTGAGGCTAAGAGGCTTGTGTAAGCTTCTCTGGTGGGAGGGAATAGTGCTGGGAAAACTGGGTCTTGCTCTGGTTGACAGGGCCTTTCTCAGTAAAGCTTTAATCCGATTATCTGTCAATGGATGGGGTTTCACTCCTTCCCTGGTAGTTTTTTGGCCTGAGGCAACCCAGCCCTGTGGGCTTTGTGCTCGGGTTAATGGCAGTCTTCAAGAGGGTTTATGCCAAACTGCTGCTGCCAATGCCGCTGTCCCTGTGGTGAGCCCCTCCTGACCCACACCTCCACAGGAGGCCCTCCAACGCTAGCAGGTAGTTTTGGTTCAGTCTTCTGGGGGTCATTGCTCCTTTCCTCTGGGTCTTGGCAAAACAAAAAAGGTTTTGTTTGTGTCCTGCAAGACTGGAGTCTCCATTTCCCCCAGTCCTGTGGAAGTCTTGTAATGAAATTCCGCTGGCCTTCAAGGTGCAGATTCCCTGGGGATTCCCAGTCCCCTTGTCACATCGCCAAACTGGGAAGCCTGAAGTGGGATTCAGAACCTTTCCAACAGTGGGAGAACTTCTTCGGTATATATTTTTTTTCCAATTTGTGGGTCACCCACCTGGCGGGAGTGGGATTTGAGTTTATCATGATTGTGCCCCTCCTACTGTCTCACTGCAGCCTCGACTTTGTTTTTGGACATGGGATATCTTTTATTTGGTAAAGTCCAGTGTCTTGGTGGTTGTTCAACAACTAGTTGTGATTTTGGTGCTCTTGCAGGAGGAAATGAGCACTCTCCCTTCTACTCTGCCATCTTGAACCTTACAATTTTTTAAAAAGACTGTATAATCTCTTTTGTGTTCACTGTTTTCCTCCTAGGTGAGCTGATATATTCAGCTATCACCTCTGCTTATAGTGATAATGTCCTGTTGTATTTCTGTTTTTTTTTTTTTCCTTTGAGACTTGTGTTCCTATGAACATTATCTAACTCAAATCATAGTTGATTTTTTTTGTCCTTTTACTTTTCTTATAGACTGCATCTTAGTTTGGATGGTTACCCTGTACCCAATTGTATATGCCATTAACCATCCCAAGGAGTGTATTGTTCTGTGTATGTCTTATGGGTTGAGTTTGTTAATAATGTTAAAAAAATCTATATTATTGTTGTTTTCCTGTCTAGTTTTATCCATTTAGAATGAGAATTGACATCTGCAACTATTAGTGTTATCTCCTTTCTGTTGGGTTGGTGCCAACGTAATTATAGTTTCAGACTGTGAATTTTAGGTCATTGTAACTGGCTCAAACACTTATTTATTAATCAAGGTAGGAACGATTACAGTCAACACATTTTTGCCAATGAGAAATGTTTGTTTATTCCTGCAGTGTAAAAACTGTGTTTCAGGATTCAGTGAACTCTTGGAAAGCATTTTCTGCCCTCTGCTGGCTTTGGACAGAGAAGGCAATGGCACCCCACTCCAGTACTCTTGCCTGGAAAATCCATGGATGGAGGAACCTGGAAGGCTGCAGTCCATGGGGTCACTGAGGGTCGGACACGACTTCACTTTCACTGTCACTTTTCACTTTCATGCATTGGAGAAGGAAATGGCAACCCACTCCAGTGTTCTTGCCTGGAGAATCCCAGGGACGGGGGAGCCTGGTGGGCTGCCATCTATGGGGTCACACAGAGTTGGACACGACTGAAGTGGACTTAGCAGCAGCAGCAGCAGCAGCAGCTGGCTTTGGAAGCATTTTCCCTGCAAAAAAGTTGTCGAGATGCTTGAAGAAGTGGTAGTTGGTTGGTGAGAGGTCAAGTGAATGTGGTGGATGAGGCAAAACTTCATAGCCTAATTCGTTCGACTTTTGACTTATTCGTTGTGTGACCTGTGGTCATGTGTTGTCATGGAGAAAAACTGGGCTCTTTCTGTTGACCAATGCTGGCTACAGATGGTGTGGATTTTGGTGCATCTCATTGATTTACTGGGCATACTTCTCAGATGTAATGGTTTCCCTGGGATTGAGAAAGCTGTAGTGGATCAGACCAGCAGCAGACCACCAATGACCGTGAACTTTTTTTGGTGCAAGTTTGGCTTTGGGAAATGTTTTGAAGCTGCTTCTCGGTCCAAGCACTGGGGTGGTCTGTTGTATAAAATCCACTTTGGCAACTTCTAGTGTAGTTGTAAGAGGATTAGCTTCAACGATTGCTCTCAGTTGGTCGTTGTCAACTTCTGATGGCTGGCCACTGTGCTCCTCATCTTCAAGACTCCTGTCTCCTTTGCAAAACTTCTTGAACCACCACTGCATTGTATGTTCTTTAGCAGTTCCTGGGCTAAATACATTGTTGTTAATGAGAGTTGTCTCCATTGCTTTACGACCCATCTGAACTCGAATAAGAAAATCGCTCTAATTTGCTTTTTGTCTAATGTCATTTACAGTCTAAAATAATTACAAAATAAACAACAATAGGTCATTAGCAAAAAAACATAAGGCGAGAAATGTGTATTACAATTATGGATAACATAACCACGTTTATTTAAGAAAGTATTCCAGTATCAAATGACAAAGTTCAATAATGCAAAAACCGCAGTTACTTTTGCAACAACGTCATATTCTGTTAGTTTTTGCTTTATGTAGTTTGAACCTTTGTTAAGTGCACATATTTATAAGTAATGTATACATTTGTGGTTTTTATGTTTTCCTGATACTTCTTTTGTATCATTATGAAGTGTCCCTCTTTGTCTCTAGCAATATTTCTTAAAGTTAATTTTGTCTGATATTGATATGTGTTAGATTTCCTGTTTTCTCCTTGCTAGTGTATCTTTTTTTTAATCTAAGATATGTCTCTTGAAAACTACATACAGTTAGATCTTTTTTATCCAGTCTGACAAACTCAGCTTGTTGATTGGAGTGTTCAGGGCATTTATATTTAATGTAACTATTAATATGGTTAGACTTACTGTTACCGTTTTGTTATTTATGTTTTAATGGCTTGTTTTTTTTGTGTTGTTGATCTTCTGTATTTACTTTTACTGCTTTTTTTGGAGGTAGGGGTTGTTTTTCAACTATAGTTTTGGAGTTATTTTCCTAGTGGCTACGCTGGGAATTGCATCTTTATCTTCATTTACCACATTCTTCTACTTCAGATTAATGCTTATATCCAAGAAAATACAGAAACAGTTCTCCAGTATGGGAGAGCTCTCTCTTTTCCCTCCTTTTATGCTATTATTTTTATACATATAACATCTGTGTGTATTATAAACCTAGCAATACAGTGTTACAATCAGTCATTTGTACAATCTTGTATTTTATTTTATTTTATTTTTTATTTTTTTTTAGTTTTTATTTTTAAATTTTAAAATCTTTAATTCTTACATGCATTCCCAAACATGAACCCCCCCTCCCGCCTCCCTCCCCATAACATCTTTCTGGGTCATCCCCATGCACCAGCCCCAAGCATGCTGCATCCTGCCAATCTTGTATTTTAAAAAAGATTTTCTTATGCACACATGTTGGTATTCCTGATGTTGTCCCATAAATTTCTAAGGCTTTTTTCATTGTTCTTTAATTTTTTAATTCTTCAGATTGTATACTTTCTATTGAGCTCTTATTATGTTCCCTTATTCTTTTTCTTCCATCTTGAATTGGCTGTTGTGAATTTTTCCTTTCAGATGGGCAAAATGTCCATTTAGTTCTTCTTTTATTGGTTTGTATCTTTTAATTGAGGTTCTTTACTTGTGGAATCATTGTTACCACATGTTCCTATAATTCAAAAAATCGTCTGTGGCTTTGCTGGGCCTTCTTCGCTGTGAGCAGGCTTTCTCGAGTTGCAGCTCTCTCTTTGGGGGCTGTTCGTGGTTGCAGTGCTTGGCTCATTGCAGCGACTTCTATTGTTATGGAGCATGGGCTCTGGGTGCGTGGGCTTCAGTAGTTGTGGCACGTGGGCTTAGTTGCCTTGAAACATGGGGTTTTTCCAGACCAGGGTTTGAACCCGTGTCTCCTGCATTGGCAGGCGAATTCTTAACCACTGAACCACCAGGGAAGCCCACTTTCCTGTAATTTTTAAAGCATATTTTTCTTCAGTTCTTTGAACATATTTCAAATAACTCTTTTGAAGTCTTTGTCTGCTAAGCCCAACATCTGAGGAAACTCATTTTTCTAGTGCCTTTTTTTTTTTTTTTTTTAGCCACACCTTGCGGCGTGCAGGATCTCAGTTCCCCAGCCAGGGATCCAGCCTGAGCCCCTGGCAGTAAAAGTGCCAAGTCCCAACCACTGGACCACCAGGGAATTCCCTCTAGTGACTTTTTATCTCCTGTGAATGGAGCCCATTTCCTGCTTCTTTGGAAGTCTCTTAATTTTTTGTTGAAAACTGGACATTTTAGATAATATTTTAGCAACTTTGGATTCTGATCATTTTTCCGTTTGAAAACATGGCTCTTTCTTCCTTTAGCTAACTGGGTAAATTTGTGAAATGTGTCTCTCGTCTCTGCTTTTTCTTTTCTTCCTGTTTAAAATTTCAAGCCTGGTTGCTCGTATCCTTTCTAGCGTAGCTTATTGGCCAGTCAGTGCTTGGACAAAAAGTTGTGCTCAAACACCTCACTGCAGGAAGGATTTTTGTTCTTTGTTGATGGACCGGTATGTGGATGGGGGAACCCATTTTAAAGTTCAGCCCATTTTCAAGTCTGCCGAGGTTTTACTTTCTGTTGGACCCTTTGGCATCTCCTCTGCATTACTACACAGCCTCAGCCAAGAATATGGTGAACCTCATTTGTGACTATATCCCTAGGTTAGTAGAACCTATGACTGCCCTGATTTCTTGCTGCTGAGATTGCAGTTGCACCTACAGTGCCCCGGCATCCACTCCAAACTGAATGAGGCTTCTTTGTTAGTGCAAACTGGCAGGTCCTCAGGGCATGCCCCCTATCTATAAGGCAGAACCTACTGAGCTAGAGGTAGGGGGAAAACAGGAGCAGCCTCAGGCAAGACAGATTTTCACTATTCTTAATCAGAATTTTGCAGGTCTTCAAGCATCAGCACTTCTGTTTGTGTATGCTTTTGCCTGATTTCCAGAGCACTGAAACTGGCTGCTTCTGTCAGTTTTGTCTTGCCTTATAGTTTCATTTTGTGGAGATTTGCTGACCCCCCGTCTCTTGCCCATGGGCTTCCCTTATGGCTCAGTTGGTCTCCATGCCGGAGACCCTGTTCAATTCCTGGGCCGGGAACATCCCCTGGAGAAGGGAAAGGCTACCCACTCCAGTATTCTGGCCTGGAGAATTCTCCATATATAGTCCATGGGGTCGCAAAGAGTTGAAGATGACTCAGCAACTTTCATTTTTGCTTGCCCACAGCCAGAGGTCTTGCCCTGTTGATACTTAGGAACCCTGTGTACTCATAATCCATCACATCTGTCTCACTCAGAAGTAACAACTGACTTGACTTTTTTTTTTTTTTTTGGACTTGACATTTTGGTAACCATTTCCTTGCTTCTTAAAACACAACTAGATGCTTCCCTGGTAGCTCAGTGGTAAAGAATCAGTCTGCCAATGCAGGATGCAGGTTCTGTCCCTGGCTTGGGAAGATCCTCTGGAGAAGGAAATGGCTATCCCCTCCACTATTCCTGCGTGGAAAATCCCATGATCAGAGGTGCCTGGCAGGCTACAGTCCATAGAGTTGTACAAAAGTCGGACATGACCGAGTGACTAAACAGCAACAACTGCACATCTATTTATCCATGTATGATGTGTCTTTTCAGTTTGTCCAGTTTTGCACTAAATAAACATGGGATTATGGTGTAGGGTTTGTTTGCTTGTTTCATTTTTTTTGTTTGTTTCAGTTCAATCAGTCATGTCCAACTCTTTGCTAACCCATGGACTGTAGCATACCAGGCTTCACTATCTCCCGAAGTTTGCTCAGATTCATGTCCATTGAGTCAGAGATGAGTCATCTACTCATCTCATCCTCTATCGCCCCTTCTCCTGGCCTCAGTCTTTCCCAATATCAGGGTCTTTTCCAACAAGTTGGCTCTTCACATCAGGTGGTCAAAGCATTGGAGTTTCAGCTTCAGCATCAGTGCTTCCAAGGAATATTTAGGACTGATTTCCTTTAGGATTGATTGGTTTGATCTTGCAGTCCAAGGGACTCTCAAGAGTCTTCTGCACCACGGTATGAAAGGATCAATTCTTCAGTGCTCAGCCATCTTCATGGTCCAACTCTCACATCCATACATGACTACTGGAAAAACCATAGCTTTGACTATGTGTACCTTTGTTGGCAGAGTGATATCTCTGCTTTTTAATATTGTGTCTAGATTCGTCATAGCTTTTCTTCTAAGGAGCAAGTGTCTTTTTCGTGGCTGTAGTCACCATTTCCAGTGATTTTGGAACCCAAGAAAATAAAATCTGCTACTTTTTCCAGTTTTTCCCCATCTATTTGTCATGAAGTGATGGAACCAGATGCCATGATCTTAGTGTTTTGAATGTTGAATTTTCAGCCAGCTTTTTCATTCTCCTCTGACCTTCATCAAGAGTTTCTTTAGTTCCTCTTCACTTTCTGCCATTAAAATGGTATCATCTAGTGTCTGAGGTTATTGATATTTCTCCCGGCAGTCTTGATTCCAGCTTATGTTTCATTCAGCCTGGCATTTCACATGATGTACTCTGCATAGACGTTAAATAAGGAGGGTGACAATATACAGCCTTGATGCACTAATTTCCCAATTTTGAACCAGTCTGTTCTAATGTCCAGTTCTAACTGTTTCTTCCTGACTTGTGTACAGGTTTCTCAGGAGGCAGATAAGGTGATCTGATATTCCCATCTCTTGAAAGAATTTTACACAGTTTGTTGTGATCTACACAGTCAAAGGCTTTAGTGCAGTCAGTGAAGCAGTAGATGTTTTTCTGGAATTTCCTTGGTTTTTTTATGATTCAGCTGATGTTGATAATTTGATCTCTGGTTCCTCTGCCTTTTTAAAATCCAGTTTGACTATCTGGAAGTTCTTGATTCATGTGCTGCTGAAGCTTAGCTTGAAGGGTTTTGAGCATTACCTTGCTAGCATGTGAATGAGTGCAATTGTGCAGTAGTTTGTACATTCTTTGACATTACCCTTTTTTGGGATTGGAATGAAAACTAACCTTTTCCAGTCCTGTGGCCACTGCTGAGTTTTCCAAATTTAGTGGCATATTGAGTGCAGCACTTTCACAGCATCATCTTTTAGTATTTGAAATAGCTGAACTGGAATTCCATCACCTCTGCTAGGTTTATTTGTAATAATGCTTCCTAAGGCCCAGTTGACTTGACACTCCATGATATCTGGCTCTAGGTGAGTGACCACAGCATCATGGTTATCCGGGTCATTAAGACCTTTTTTGTAGTTCTTCTTGCCACCTCTTCTTAATCTTTTCTGCTTCTGTTAGGTCCTTACTGTTCCTGTCCTTTTTTGTGCCCATCTTTGCCTCAAATGTTCCCATGGTATCTCTAATTTTCTTGAAGAGATCTCTTCTTTCCCATTCTATTAATTTTCTATTGTTCACTTAAGAAAGCTTTCTTATCTCTCCTTGCTCTTCTTTAGACTGCATTCAGCCTGGGTATATCTTTCCCTTTCTCCTTTGCTTTTCACTTCTCTTCTTTTCTCCTCCTCCTTGTAAGTCCTCCTCATCAGCCACTTTGCCTTTTTTGTGTTTCTTTTCTTCTTGGGGATGGTTTTGATCACTCCCTCCTGTACAGTGTTATGAACCTCTCTGTCCATAATTCTTCAGGTACTCCATCAGATATAATCCTTTGAGTCTATTTGTCACTTCCACTGTATAATCATAAATGATTTTATTTAGGTCATACCTGAATGGCCTGGTGGTTTTCCCTACTTTATTCAATTTAAATCTGAATTTTGTGATAAGGAGTTCATGATCTGAGCCACAGTCAGCTCCAGGTCTTATTTTTGCTGACTGTATAAAGCTTTTCCATCTTTGGCTGCAAAGAATATAATCATCTGATCTCAGTATTGACCATCTGGTGATGTCCGTTTGTAGAGTCGTTTCTTGTGTTGTTGGAAGAGCATGTTTGCTATGACCAGTGTGTTCTCTTGGCAAAATTCTGTTAGCCTTTGCCTTGCTTCATTTTATACTCCAAGGCCAAACTTACCTGTTACTCCAGGTATCTCTTTACTTCCTACTTTTGCATTCCCATCCCCTGTGATGAAAAGGACATCTCTTTGGTGTCAGTTCTAGAAGGTCTTGTAGGTTTTCATGGAACTGTTAATTTCATCTTCTCTGGCATCAGTGGTTGGGACATAGAGTTGGATTACTGTGATGTTGAATGCTTTGCCTTGGAAATGAACCAAGATCATTCCGTCATTTTTGATATTGCAGCCAAGTACTGCATTTTGGACTGTTTTGTTGACTGAGAGCTAGCTACTCCATTTCTTCTAAGGGTGTCTTGCCTACAGTAATAGATATAATGGTCTTCTAAATTAAATTTGCCCATTCCTGTCCATTTCACTGATTCCTAAAATGTCAGTGTTCACTCTTGCCATCTCCTGTTTGACCAGTTCCAGTTTACCTTGATTCATAGACCTAACTTGTGGCTTGTGGCTCAGCTGGTAAAGAATCTGCCAGCAATGTGGGAGACTTGGGGTCAGTCCCTGGGTTGGAAAGATCCCCTGGAGAAGGGAAAGGCTACCCACTCCAGTATTCTGGCTTGGAGAATTCATGAACTATGTATAGTCCATGGGGTCGCAATGAGTTGGACATGACTGAGCGAATTTCAGTTAACCTAACCTAACTAATGGACCTAACATTCCAGGTTCCTATGCAGTATTATTCTTTACAGCATTGGACTTTACTTACAAGTGGCCATAGTTTCTGCTTTGGCTCAGCCTCTTCATTCTTTCTGGAGCTATTTCTCTGCTCTTCTCCAGTAGCATATTGGATACCTAGTGACCTGGGGGGCTCTTCTTCCAGTGTCATGTCTTTTTGCCTTTTCATACTGTTCGTAATAGAAACCGTGGCTTCTTTTGTGGAACTCTGGCTCTAGGAGTGAGGGCCCTCTACCTTCTGATACTAGTAGAAATCTGGCTTTCCCTGGAGGGGAAGGCACTGCTTCACCTTGTAAGGGGTGGCTATGTTTTTTCTCCTTCAGCCCTTATCCTCTGGTCTGGAGAAGGAGGGTAAATGATCTACTGTTCCTCTCTGCCACTTTTCAAATGAATTTTCTCTTTCATTTATCCCTATACTGCGGTGTTCTTTTAGCCACTGACCCCTTTATATTGAAATGATTTTTGTTCCTTGATTAGTGTCATTTTGTCTATTATTACTTTTGTCTTAATTCTTACTTTTGTCTTAATTCTTGAGACCTGGGACGTAACCACACCTCACTATCCTGCAACAGTGCTACTCAAAGTGCTATCCCTGAATGACTGTCTGCAATGAGGGAACTGTAGAAATTACAAATAACTGATCAGAGACTTATAGCAATTTGATATTGTCATGACAAACAAACAGCATTTTAATTTTCTAGTATCTGATTTTGAATATTTTACCCCCAAAATCCACCAATGGTGGAATGGGAATAAAAATACAACAGTTCAAGAAGCACAGGTCATATAGTATGACTATGGATAACTATGGCTAAGTGGCTGAATTAGGGTAGAAAACAAACATTATGGGAACTGAGTGGGTAGTGTCAGAACAGTCATCCATGCGTATACTGAAGTGTGCAGCCATGTGTGTGTGCTCGGTCGTGTCCTACTCTTTGCAACCCCATGAACTATAGCCTGCCAGACTCCTCTGTCCGTGGAATTTTCCAGGCAGAAATACTGGAGTGGGTTACCATTTCCGACTCCAGGAGATCTTCCTGACTCAGGGATCAAACCCACCTCTCTTGTGTCTCCTGCATTGGCAAACAGATTCTTTACAGCTGCGCCACCAAGTCTTGGACCTAGTTAGTTCTAATCAGTTTATGTCATGTTCTTGGGCTGTGCCATTGTCTTAAAGTTGCTCAGTCGTGTTTGACTCTTTGCGACCCCATGGACTATGCAGTCCATGGAATTCTCCAGGCCAGAATACTGGAGTGGGTAGCCTTTTCCTTCTCCAGGGGATCTTCCCAACCCAGGGATCGAACCTAGGTCTCCTGCATTGCAGGTGGATTCTTTACCAGCTGAGCCACTATCGCAGCACTGTTTTAGGTCTTGTTGCATGCATGCATGCTAAGTCGCTTCAGTCGTGTCCGACTCTGTGCAACCCTATGGACAGCAGCCCACCAGGCTCCTCTGTCCACGAGATTCTCTAGGCAAGAATGCTGGAGTGGGTTGCCATTTCCTTCTCCAATCTCACGACCCTTCTGTAATCTCAATTTCATTCAGTGTTTTTGGACTAACACCTTCCATCTTTCCAGTTCAGTGTATACCGTTACTCCAGTGGGATGTCCATTCTATAGGTTCACTGCATTTTCACTGCTGTATACCTTCTTAATGTTAGAACAGTAAAATCATAACATTATACACAGTCTTGCTTTTTTTTTTTTACAGTCTTGTTTTTTTCTTGAGTTGTTTTACTTGCTTGGTGAAAGTACAGTTCTGGTTAAATCCAACTTCTCCCTCTGCATTTAGACTTACACAGTTGAACTTGAAAGGAGAAGACACATCCATGTGTACCTTGGAACTTTTGTGGTGCTTTAAATTCATGGTTTCAGCCCGTGAAGTGGGTCCTTATTGTCTGGAGATCATATGCTGTACTCCCCTAGTTTCTGGACTCTCTCACCACTGTTTCACCCCAGTCCTGTGATCAGCCTCCCCACCACCTTGTTTTCGACTTCCTAGAGAAATTTGCAGTCAGAAGAAAACTTCCACAAATTCCCATCATGTTTGTCTTTGAGCCATGTAAGACTAGAATGACACCTTTTGTTTTGATCATAATTTTTGCCTTGTGTTCTCTTTTGCCTGTTAATCATAGGGACAATCAGCTGGTGGGGGTGGTTATTTAATTTGCCGTTAATATATGGGGGATGGACATTAAACAGTGACACAGTTAACTACAGTTAAGCACAGTGTCCTGAGGAATGATAGGTATATAATATGCGTATGTACCAGGGATCTTATTAGTTTGTAAGATGCCCATGGCTATCCCCAAGGAAGCAGTATTTATTCTGATAAGGTGAAGAGTACCCAGCAAGAGGTAAGGCACAGAACGAGTGGGAAAGGCCAGTGATCTAAAAGAAGCTGGTTCTGTGACGTTCTTTCTAGGCCGAAGAGACCGAGGCTGTGAGTGGCCCAAGATGAAACTGGAGGTATGAATAGAGGTTTTTTTTGTCTTTTTGACAGAGGTTTTGAGTAGGGAACAATCACATTTTAGCTTGTTTGTGTTAATGGTTTCTAGAAAATGAGTATTGTGAACTCTCTTTCACGCTATGTAAATCATTGTACTTAGCAGTTTTATTTTGTCAGATTTTCCGTAGCATATGTTAGACCCTTTTCCATTTTTCACAAACCCCCAGACCTGCTTTTTCACCTTGTATTATGCTTTTTGAGGTCTGTTACGATACAGACTCCCTCCAGATTTTCCTAGTAGCCTCATTTACTTTTTTTTTTTTAAGGATCTGTTTATTTCTGGCTGTGATGGGTCTTTGTTGCTGTGCGAGGGCTTTCTCTTGTTGCCGTGAGCAGCAGGGCTACTCCAGCGTGCGGGCTTCTTTTGGCGGTGGCTCCTCTTGCTGTGGAACGTGGGCCCTAGATTGTGTGGGCTTTAGTAGTCTCACCTCTCGGGCTCCAGAGCACTGACCCCATAGTTGTGGCACGTGGGGTTAGTTGCTCTGCGGCGTGTGGGATCCTTGCGGACCAGGGATCAAACCTGTGTCCCTTGCATTGGCCAGTGGACTCCTAACCACTAGCCTACCAGGGAAGCCCCTTGTTCACTCTGATGCTTATCACTTCACTGTCTCCTCAGAGCAGACCTTTCCATGGTTTACCTTTTCCACCTGTCCTCATCTTCTGTTGCCTTAGTTTCTTAATTAGTACGGGACTAATAAAATGCTGCATTTTCGTTGTCCAAAATTGACAGCTAGGTTTTGAAATTACATAAAAGTCTTTTAAAGGGGGAGAGAAAAGCATCAGCAAAGCTCAAGCTGCCTTTAACTTCTCTCTCCTCTTGGTCATCTCTCCCTCCTTCCCACCCCATCTTGCCACCCCAACCTTACAGTATATTTTTAACATATTTATAGAAAGTATGTGAAATATAAAAAAAATTAAAACTTTCCCATATAAGCATGTCAGATTTGCCTTGTATAGATACTGTTCTGCCTGCTGTATGAAGAATAGGTTGGTGGGTAGGAGCAAGACTGAATACAGAGTCAAGAGTTGATTGTCAATCATCCCATTGAAAAATAAATGGTAGTGGTTGTGTTTAGAGTGGTTAACAGTGGAGACAGAGTAGTGGACAAACTAGTAAACTAGGATGTAGGGTTGATAGAAATTAGTGAGTGATGGGATGCAGTGAATAAAGGAGAAGGCACTGTCGACGATAACCCTCAGGTTTTTGACATAAGCAGCTGAGATAGTAGTAATACTGTTGACTGAGCTGGGGAAAGCTAGAGAAGGAGCAGAGTAGGGTAGTAAAGAGATGGATTACAGTGAATTGATTCTCTTTGTGAATCTAAATGATGTCAAGTGGATGCTTGAGAAGACTGGAATAGAGTTCAGAGAAAGTCTACGATGGAAAAACAAAATTACAAGTATAGGGATGGTAGTGGAAACTGAGTGGAGGGTAGCTCACTTTGATGGCAGGAAGAAGACCTAGCCCTGGGCTAATGACTGCGGGATTCTGTAGAGGAAGTTAATCCTACAAAGCAGGCCAAGAAAGAGCAGCCAGAAGTAAAACAGGGAAGCCTGAAGGCCAAAGAAGGACAGTTTCAGGAGAAGAGAGTGGTGAGGCGTAGAATGCTGCTTAGACATTAGGTTAGATCTGTCTGTCGGACTCAGAGATATGGGGGTCATTAATGTTCTTGGGAAGAACTGTTACTGGTTTGATAGAAGCAGATGTCAGGTGGAATTGGTTGGAGAGGGAATGTGAGAGGTAAGAAAATAGAGGAAGAAGTTTGGACAGCTCTGTTAATAGTTGGATGTGAAAGAAGAGAAGAGTCCCTGGAGGAGGAGATGGGAGATGTGAGGTTGAAGTGATAGGCAGAAGTAGATTATTTTTTTAGTGAATGAATGAACAGATGGTCTAGTTGAGTGTGAGAGGTTGATGAGTGCCAAGGAATAATCATAATGTAAGGTTCTAGAGAGATAAGAGGGGATAGGTTTTAATAACATATTCAGTGTATACATATATACATATACACAGAAAGGGGTTGATTGCCTTTAGATTGGAGGGACAAATAGCATGGGAGGTGGGGATGCTATTCTAATACGATAAATGCTAATTGTTGTGGATTTCACATTTGAATGTAAATTCACTGAAAAACCCTCTGAACATTAAACTAGAGGGTTGAGAGTCTTTTATCTCAAAGATGCAACTCCCATTTGATAATTTTATCATTTCTAATGCCAGCTACATTTGACTACCTCTACCAGGAAAATCCCACATTTTCCCCCCTGATTGAAAACCATATATGCAGTAAATAATCTGGGAGGATTAATATGTGCATATGACATCTTTTCCCCTGGTGTTTTGGATACTTCATCTTTATTCCATTGCAGAGAATTTTGTTAGAGTTTTTATTTGTACTTTGTTTTACTTTTTGCCTTGTTTTATGAATTACGACCAAATTCCACTATGGGGAGAACTTCTAATAAAATTAACTGACTAAATTTGACCTAAATAGTAATTGGTGTCCTGAGCAGAAAAAAGATAAGTCCTTTTTTCCTTCAGAAGACTTTTCAGTAGACTTTTATGTTAGAATGGAGTTTTGAGTAGAGTTGTATGTGATACAAAATTGAAGAGGTACAAAATTCTTGTACAGTAAAAAGTCTTTGACTCCTGTGTCTCAGTCACTCTCTTTCCTTGCCAGCGCAGCTGGTATTACTCTCTTCTTTACAATCCTTCCAGAGATTTCTGTGCATGTATAGATAAACTCATATAATTTCGTTCATTTTACAATTATGGTATAATGTATCTTTTTTGTTCATTTAATGTTATGTATTGGATGCTCCATATTAGTATATAGAGAATTTTTTTATTCTTTATGGCCACATTGTATGGTCATACTATGATGTCCTATTTATGGTTGATGCTAGTGTTTGTGATTAATATGGACATATTTAAGTGGTTTTGCCTGCAATACTGGTTGCTTTTTTAGGAAACAGAAGGCACTATAAATCTCAATACTTAAAATTGAAGGAACTTGAAAGGTTGATGTGTCATATTGAAAGACATTGATAACTGTTATGTTTTCTTACAAGGAAAAACAGTCTATATTTATTTGTGCTATCCACATAATTTATTTACTTGAAACAAGAGTTTTAAAGATCATTTGAACAGATTTATTTTTCATTTTAGTGTCTTTTCTGGTATTTAAGAAGACTTATTCTAGAGTATATAACTTCATTCTCTGCAGAAGAGTCAACTCTCATGTTTATTCAGTTAGAAAACCTTGTTTTATCCCTCTACCCGAGGATATTGCATATCTGTAAATATTTTATTTTCTTTTATTTTTCTCTTTTCTGTCAGCATGCTTCATTTCTTGATTTAACTTTTACTCCCTCTGTTGGCTTTCAGTGGTGTTACATTCCTTTTGGAGTGGTGTTTGCAATGATGTTTATGCTGTTTTTCTTTTAGCTCAAAAATTAATAATGATACAAATATATTTATACTTTTTTTTTTGGTTGTGGCATGTGGGATCTTGGTTCCCCAACTAGGGATTGAACTCATGCCCTCTGCAGTGGAAATGTGTGGAGTCTTAACCACTGAACTGCCAGGGAAGTCCCATGGGATTTTTAATTTATAAGTGTTTCCAGTGGTCATGAATGTTCTGATTTTCATGAATGTGTCAGGGAAACTTCATCAGAATGCCTGTTTTCCTTATTTCCGTGGCTGAGCTGGGTCTTCGTTGCTGCGCGGGCTTTCTCTAGCTGTGTGAGCTGGGCCTGCTCTAGTTGCCGTGCGTAGGCTTCTCGTCGTGGTGGCTTCTCTTGTTGCTAAGCGTGGGCTCCAGGGCCTGTGGTCTCCAGAAGTTGTGGTGCGAGGGCTCAGTAGTTGCAGCTCCTGCGCTCTAGAGCCCAGGCTCAGCAGTTGTGGTGCTTCGGGCTTAGTTACTCCGTGGCGTGTGGGACCTTCCTGGATCGGGCGTTGAGCCTGTGTCTCCTGTAATGGTAGGTGGATTCTTTACCAGGGAAGCTGCAGAATGCCCGTCTTGTCAGCAGCTAAGAACAGGACCTGAGGGGGGAGAAAATAACAGATAGGTAGAGCATTTATGTTTATATGTTTATAGTAAGCAAAAAGACTTGTCATATCAGATCAATGAAAGGATTTTTCAGTTATCCTCCAGTTGCTGTCTACCACATAGTGAACTCGCAAGGAACTCCATGGAATGATGTAATGGAGATGTCTTATTGTACCTTTACTAACACCATGCAGCTTAATGTTTGTGTCTGTCTGTGACTTGTGGGACATTATGATAATTGCCTTCTTTAACATCATTTGTTCAGGGTGACATACTTACTTGCCTTACACGTTGTTAGCATTCTCTTAAAAACTACCAGTTAATGAACTTCGTGCTGTATTGGTCACAACTTTTGTGGTTAAAGATTAAGTCCTGTTTCTCTTATGAGTAAGTGGAGTTGTAGCACACACAGTGGGGGAAAGATATTAGGTTCTAGAGTTAGCATAGGAGGTGGATAATTCGTGTGTAGGGTGTTTTCTTTTAAACCCTTTAAGTCATTCTTAAAATAGAGAGTATTAGGTTTTCTGGGTTCACAAAGTAGTTTATCTGTACTTAGTGGCTGTTGTTTATGAAACAAAACATACGTTTAAACACTAGACTCGTATTCAGCATGATGAAAGGTTTATGGGAAATAGGAAGAACAGATGAAACAACAGACTCGGGTTTTTTGGCTTAATGCCTGTCTAGAGTAGCTTCTATTGAGCAAAATGGCAGGCAGCTTTGATCACATAATTACTTCTGTTGTTCACTTGTCAAATGCATGTAATTGATGGGTTTTTTCCTTTAACGAAGTTGTGCATTTGATATCACTCCCCTGTAGCTCACTCCCTTGCTTCTTTTCTTTGAAGATTTGAACGTAAAAGTAATCATTCCAGTTAACTTGTTCTAGATCAGTTTTTTGAAGCATTTATATTAGAGTTAAAAATGTGTGCTACCTATATCAGAGTTTTGAGGATCCTTTTCTCGAACACTTTAAATAAAGTTTTAACATTGAGAATACTTGTTTGGTTGCTTTCTGGCCTTGCAAGTTGAGTAATAGAAGATTAATATTGTGCCATTTTTAGTAGCCATGTATGCCGGTATTTGGTTGCATTAAGTCCTTTGACTTGTTCAAGCAATTAATAGATACATATATTTTAGAGGCCCATATGATGGCTACTTTTACTATCCACTTAGAAAGGTAGGAATGTTGTGTTGATTCAGTGACCTGCCGTTTCTGTTCATTGATCTTTGTGTGTTTTTGTACAGGTTGGTTTCCTGTTACATCTTTGACATAGTTTCCTAGACTGCTCCATGAATTAACTCGAAAATCTGAAATGAAGATGGAGGAGGCAGTGGGAAAAGTTGAAGAACTCATTGAGTCTGAAGTGCCACCAAAAACATCTGAACAAGAGACAGCTAAGGAGGAAGATGGATCTGTGGAACTGGAATCTCAGGTTCCAAAAGATGGTGTGGTAGATTCTACAGTTCTTTCTTCAATGCCCTGCTTGTTGATGGAACTGAGAAGGGACTCTTCCGAGTCTCAGTTAGCATCCACAGAGAGTGACAAGCCGACAACTGGCCGAGTTTATGAGAGTGATTCCTCTAACCACTGCATGCTTTCCCCTTCCTCTAGCGGCCACCTGGCCGACTCAGATACATTGTCTTCTGCAGAGGAAAATGAACCGTCCCAGGCAGAAACAGCGGCAGAAGGAGACCCTTCTGGAGTGTCTGGTGCGGCAGTTGGGCGGAAGTCTCGCCGATCACGATCCGAAAGTGAAACATCCACCATGGCTGCCAAGAAAAACCGGCAATCCAGTGATAAACAGAACGGCCGAGTTGCCAAGGTTAAAGGTCATCGGAGCCAAAAGCACAAGGAGAGAATCAGGCTACTGAGGCAGAAACGGGAGGCTGCTGCACGGAAGAAATATAACCTGTTACAGGACAGTAGCACCAGTGATAGTGACCTGACTTGTGACTCAAGCACGAGCTCATCAGGTGATGATGAAGAGGTTTCAGGGAGCAGCAAGACAATCACTGCAGAGATACCAGGTAGAGGATGTTTTTTAAACTGACTGTAGAGCACCTCATGGCATTTCTCAGCTCTTGGGCTCAGTTAGATGAGTGACACTTGAAAAAAATCCAGGAGACCTGCAGCTCTATGTAAATTTGAAGACTGCAGTGTATTAACAAGACACGCCAATTAAAAAATCTGTTTTGAGGTTTCTAGTGCACTTTAGCACATCAGCCCGAAAAAAAAAATTTAATGATAGAGACGAGATTATTTTTAAAGAATGGAATTTCTCACAAGTCTCTTTCTCTGTAACCCACTACCTGAACTCCCATCATTGCCTTTCTAGCACTGCTTAGATCTAATACTGACTGTTCAGTGTTATTACCAAGTACATACTCCTCAGGAATAGGCACCTTGCTTTATTATATAGCCACTGCACTCAAGCTGATGGTGTCTGAAATAACATGTTCTATCTTTTGTTAAAGGTTTCTAATAACTGCTCCTGCTAAAACAGTAGTTTTATGCATTCCCCTTCTCCTCCATTCAGTGCATGATTAGCTCGTTGTCACTTGCATTTGAAAAGAATGTTTTTTGAAAAATGTCCCCCTTAACACCCCCAAGTTTAAAAAGTTCAGTATAAGTCCACTGTTCCAGCTCTCATTGATTTGAGTCTGTAATTTATTACATGTTTGACATAATCTGCTTTCTCTATATTACTTCATCTGATACTGTGTACTATGAAGGCAGTCTTGAGATTTCCTAGTGGAAGAAAAATGAGATCTGAACAGTCCTTAATTGGGTGAATTCTCATTGTTGAAGAGACTTTTGATTAGGAATATTCTGTAAAGTAGTCAGCATGTAATAGATCACGACAGTGTTATTTGTTGCTATGGTAAAGAGGGGGAAGTTTTGGTTTTCAGAGTTTTATGGGTGACTTTTTTTCTCCTAGTTTTTGAAAGGTTTCTGATTCTATACATCAGCATATTGCTGATACATGAAGAATATTTCAATAAAAATCATATTGGTTAATTAAATCTATAACCAAACTTACAGAAACTCAGTAACAAGAATGATTTTATAGGTGTTCAACTTAACAATAAAAGTATCATGCATAGAGTGTATTAAATGTGTTCCTAACAGTTGTTGGACATGCTTACTGTTTTAATATCTGTTGAATTCCTTTGGTAGTTCCCTGTGTTATAACTACTGGGAGAGAGGGTTTAATTGAAGCCCATCAGTTGACTGCATGGGAGGAGCAGACACTGGGGTTGTTCTAAGGCAGGTATATTTACAGTTTATATTTAGTGTTTTAAGGAAAGCCTATTAACAACCATACAATTGTTTATGCATTCTTAGGTCCTGTACTAATCTACTAATGATCATAATGGATCTCTTGATGCAGTGCTTAATTCCACTCACTAAACAGATTTTTATGTAACTGCCCAATGCTTCTTTGTCTTTTTATGGAAACAGAGAAGGTGGGTGAACAAAAATTCTCTTTTAAGATAGACCCCATGGTAGAGGTGGCATGAGAAATACCTTCAAGGACGTTCTCCCTGTTTGGCTTATATAGATTAGGTGTGCTTTGTTCATGTTTTCCAAACCCCTCTGCTAATTGACTACCTTGACCAGTATCTAAAACTTCTAAAATGCCAGTCATCTATTTCTTGTCTCTTCTGAATGGTATACCAACCGAAACACCAAAGTAAATTATCTGTATCTATAATTTAGTTTCTGGTTTGAAAATATGTAGAGTAATCATGGAGAACCAAATGGTAGGTAAGCTGCAGGGCCACTATACATGACTATTTGGGCTGCACACCGCGTTTCTGAAGGTGCTGTACACATAAGCAGCTATGAATGGTTTTTCCTAGAATTATGCAAAGTGACAAAGATAGAACAGCTTAAGTTTAAATATTAGGAAGTTCATTTCAACTATCCACATTGTTATCCCTGAAAAAATTTGACATTGATTGGCCTTTTCTGTTGTCATAATTATGTGTACCTTATTTTCTTGAGTCACATTATAACTTTGGGGCAGGAGGGATACACTCTGCCCTAATAGCAAGACAGTTGCTGAAAAGTTACATAGATTGTAAAGATAGGATAAATTGTGAACTGACTTGAAACATGAGTGCAACACCGTGGACATTCAGGTGAACTTAAACTGGGTATGTCTAACAACGAATCTCCTGGGATTTGGAATTTGCCTGCAGTGATTTATACAGAATGGAAACCAAGAGGGAGAATAAAAACTGATATTCTTGCTTTACACTTTCATTAAGTTGCAAATAATTTTAGTAGTTCAGAAGTGCTTTATCAACTTTGTTTGGCAGCAGTTTAAACACTGAAGGAATTATGCTAAATGTTGACTTATGCCAAACAATTTTAACAATTAATGCATTTTCTTTTAAAGAGTGAAAATAATGTTGCAAACTTACATAGTGCCTGGTGATGCATAATAATTGAGTTTGATATTTGGACCACAGATGTTTACAAAGTGGTTTTGTTGTCTTAGTTAGCGTTTAGCTGACAGGCAGCTTAGTATCCACACTAGGTCATTCTCTCCTTGAAGTTTTCCAAACTATTGATATATTTCTCTTTTAAGAATCTGGAAGTATCATATCAAGATAATTCTGGCAGTTCTTTCATTTGGGGGACTTAGAGATGAGCGAAAATAGAGTATTTCATAGTGGATATTAATGTGAAAATAGTATGTGGTGGTTTTGAGTATTCAAGGTTTTTATTGAGTATCTCATTTATAGATCTTTTTATATTATTAATCATTCTTTGCAGTTTTATTATTGGAGCGTTATTTCTTCATGGGTTGTGAGAAACATCAGTTTTTCTGTAAAATCACTTTGAAACTAGATATATAAAGTCTGCTCTTGCAGGGAATTTTTGTTTTTTGTTTTGTTTTGGCTGTGCCACATGGCGTGTGGGATCTTAGTTCCTTGATCAGAGATTGACTGCAAACCCTTGGCATTGAAAGCATGGAGTCCTAACCACTGGATGGCCGTGGAACTCCCCCAGGGAATGTTTATTTTAGTGAATGTGAATAACGGACATCAGACTTCAATTCAAAAGTTCTCTGAACAGAGCAGCTTATGTGCATCATTGAGGGTGGGCAGCAGAGAAAAGTTTTTCCAGTGAAATGTTTTTCATGAATATTTAGTGTATAATAAACCTCACGGTAGCTTCATCGTGTGTGTGTGTGTGCTCAGTTGGTCACTTGTGTCTGACTCTTTGCGACCCCGTGGACTATAGCCCACCAGACTCTTCTGTCCATGGTGTTTTCCAGGCAAGAATACTGGAGTGGGTTGCCATTTCCTACTCCAGGATATCTTCCCAACCTGGGGATCAAACCCATGTGTTCTGTGCCTCCTACACTGTCAGGCAGATTCTCTACCACTGTGCCACCTGGGAAGCCTGTAGCTTCATCCTGCCTTGTCTATAGTGACCTACTTTTGTATAGTTTAGTAGTGCACCATGGAAGTGACCACTTGGACGGAGGTTCAAAAATAGTATCCATCTTGGTGGGTAAGGGTCAGTTGGTTTGCGTTTAGAAAATCTAATTGGTCTATTTTGGAGAATGTCAGGCTGTAGAGGACAGCTAAGATCATCTGAGTCCTTAATCCTTTGTGGTCAGGCTGGAGCAGCTCAGCCCTCCTAAAGCTAGGATCTCAGCATTCACAACTCACCACAATTATTTATACAATGAAATCCCTCACGATTAGCTATCATTTTACCTTACAATTTTTCCTATGTAGAGACTTATTGTGCCTGATCATTTAACTCTTGGAAATGAAAAAAAATTTTCTTTAAGTAGTAAATCCTTAGAAAAATTTGAAAATAGAAAAATGTGAAGTCTAAGACTAAAATCCTGTTTCTGTTAACATTTAAGAGTATTGCCTTCCATAATATATAACAGAATTGATCATACTATGTATACTTTTCTTTCCCTCTAATACTGCATTTTGAGCATTTAACCAAAACACAATAGTCTCTCTAAAACCATGTGTGGATTTTGAATAATTTAACTAACTATAAAATAACTTCCCTAATGTTGGCCCTTTGGGCTGTTTTTAGCTTTTGCTATTATGAAGAAGAGTATGAACACTTTTAAATCTCTCAGCACATATTGCCAAACTACTCTTTAAGACTTTATTGAGTTTATTTCATCCAGGAGTTTAAAGTGTTGGTTGCATTATTTTCTCTCTTTTGAGTGTTTATGAAAATGTTGCTGGTTTGATGGAAGAATTATATCTTGGCGTTAATTTGTATTTCTTTTGAGCACTATTGAAGTTGAAAAATCATACTGGCCATTTGTGTTCTTTTGGTAAACAATCTATTCATGTTCTTTGCACATTTTCCTCTTGCTACACTTTTGTTTAAAATTGATTTGTGAGGGTTTGTAACCTACTGAGGGTTGAATTACTTGAAAAATTTTATCATTAATTTAAGCTGTAGGGACTCGCAGTGGAAGATGAGACCCCAAACCCAGGTCGGGAATCCTGTAACCTTTTTCCTATATTGAATATGAGGTGACTAAAAGCCCCATGGCCATAATTTAAAATCTGATTGTATTTTGGCAGCTGTTTAGGACACTCATTAAATACACTGATAACAAAATACCAAGACTGTGTAATCAGGTGAAAACTGCCTGAAAGCAGTGATTAGTAAATGCAAACAAAGAATGTAGTATCTGTGCAGTTTTCAGTCTGGCTGTGTGTTAGAATCACTTGAGTGGGGAGCACTTAAAACTTATGATGCCCGGGCTCTATTCCAGACTTGTTAAATCAGAATCTCTGGATCTGACCCAGGCATCAGCATTCCGCCCCCCCCCAGCTTTTTGGAAACGTAATTGACATATGACATTGTGTAAACGTAAGGTATATAAAGTCTTGATTTAATAAATGTCAGTTCAGTTCAGTTGCTCAGTCTTGTCCGACTCTTTGTGACCCCATGGACTGCAGCACCCCAGGCTTCCTTGTCCATCACCAGCTCCCTGAGCTTGCTCAGGCTTATGTCCATTGAGTCAGTGATGCCATCCAACCATCTCGTTCTCTGTCGTCCCCTTCTCCTAAATGTATGTATTGTGAAATTTATTAGCATAACACACCTCTTACTTTGCATACTTACGATTTATGTATTAGAAAGTTGTCTTCCTTTCAAATATATGATGCAGTATTGTTAACTGTAGTCACTATGGTGTATTAAATCCCTAGAACTTACTCTTCTTATACAACTGGGAGTTCGTCCCCTTTGATCACCTTCACTCATTCTTGCTGCACTCTGTACTCTCTACCAAACTACTCTGTGCTTTTATAGTTTGGTTTCCTTAAGATTCCACATGCAAGTGAGATCATACAATATTTGTCTTTCTCTGACTTATTTCACTTCGCATAAAGGTAGCAGCATTTTTAAGCTCCCTGGTGATGACATTGGGCAGCCAGACTGAGAACTACTCAGTTAAGCAGTGATGTGTGAAGTCTCTCATAGCTAAAAATCATTGTAGTCTGCTTCAGTTAAGTTCTGAACAGTAGAGTCTCATTTTTTTAAATGTTCTTCATTATAAAAACCACAGCACAGTCTTTATTAATTAACAAACGAGCAATTATAAATTTTTCTCCATTTAAGTGGTTATATTAAAAGCATGCATTGCTTAAATGTGATTTCCTCAATACTACAGTGTCCAGATAATGTTACCTTACATTTAGAAGCTTTGAAATGTTACTGGTGGGTATTCTCTGACAATCTCTAATGTTAAAGCACCGAAATACTATTTTCAGCGTTTTTCCTAATTTATTTCCTTAGGTGAGTGCCCTTAAAAACTTCGTGTATGTAAAAGCATGAACTTTGTTTTTGATATGTCTTTCTCAAAGTAGGATATATTTTAGTGTTAAAAGGACACATGTGTGTTTAAGATGAGAATATGGTCCCTGGTTGGTTTTCTTTTTTTAGATGTATTTTTCAGAGCAGTTGTAGGTTCACAGCAAAATAAAACGGAAGGAGAATAAATGCGATAAATGAGAATAAATGGTAATAAGAATAAATGGGAAACGGAGATTTCCCATTTATTTCTCTTCTCATACGTGTACAGCCTCCTCCACTACCAACACCTGCACAGAATGGAATGTTTGTACCTAGATTGACACATCACTCAGAGTCCATAGTTTACACGTTAGGGTTCATACTTGGTATTGTACATCCTGTTTGTTTTGACAGATGTAATTGCGTCCTCTTTTTAGACTTTAAAATGTCTTTGCTTTTAGTGTGTTTTGCTGCTAGTCATCTTTATAAGGCTACATCTTCTTTCACTGTCCTTAGTACAAGTGTTCTCACACCATTTTGTTGAATTCAGCTTTTAAATGCTGAAAAATAAGCAGCACCAGAATCTGAAACATCAAAGTAGTTGTATAAATTCCTGTCCTATACACTAAAGTTTACCCAGCACTTATAATGGGGATAAACTGTTTAAAGAAAGTTTAATATACTTCAAACTCCTTTTAGTTTCTCCATAAGCTAAATGTGTTATACTTTGGGGAAAGGTATGTCCTTCTTGAAGAAGTTTACTTATAAATAAGGTGGTGTGTTTTTTTTTTTTTTAATGTGGAGAGAGGGCATGGAATGGAGTAATCAGGGGTGGAGGAATAAAATGAAGTTAGAGGGAAAAGTTGGTAACAATAAACTTCATGAAGTTTTTATTTGCTAGGTAGAATTGGGCTCAAAATTTGTCCTGTAGCCTTTTAGGCATTGAAAAGAGGTGAGGTGGCATGATATAAGCAGTTCTCTTTATAGAGGAGAAACACTGCATTTCTTGATACTGAGGCCTGGGAAACTTTTCTTTCGCCTATTCATGAAAAGCCACTATGAGATAAAGTAAACTATATTTTCAGAAGTACTCTGGGATAAATACAGTAGAGCACTTCATGGGGGCAGTTCTTCATGGGGGCAGACTTCTTGATACAGGTAGATGGTTAAGGCCAAGACTGATTGAGTCTATCATTCATCCATTCAGCAAATTTTGGACACCTGCTATGCGGCATTGGGAATGCAACAGTGAATGAAACATGTCTGCCCTCGTGAAACATAATCTTTTTTGAGGAGACAGATAATAAATGAATTCATCATATGCTCTCAAGTAGAAATATACATTATGAATGATAATAAAGCAAGATATAAGAGTTCAGATAAAAATGAACTAGAGATGGGGTAGAATAGCTATTTTAGGTAGCATAGGCAAGAGTGATCTGAGGAGGTAACATTTTTAATAGTTACTTGAAGAAAAGAGTTCATTATAATTAGTTTTATTAGAAACCCAGAGTATTTGGGACCCAAACCAAAACTAATCTGGCCTAGTTCAAGGATAAAACACTGTATATAGAAGAGCATATCCTAAAACTGGAATCCTCTGAAACCACTGTTCTACTTGATATTAATAGGTGTACACTGTCACACATTTGGAAAGTGCTGGATCATGTGGAAACAGATTTGTCTACTGCAGGACAACTCAGAGCCATTAGTGTGTTACCCAAAAGAGGAGGATATGATTTGTATATCCAAAACTTAACCACAAAACTTTTTTTTTTTTGAGATTTATGTTTTAGTACCTTGCACAAACCAGGGTTTATAAAAAATATTACACAGCAGTATACATGGATTTTGTATATCCTTTATGTGGTTTTTCCATAAGGAAAATAATTTTTTTTTAAACTTAAGAATAGTTGATGAAAATTAATTAACTGAGAATTATTTATACTGACTTATTATGGGTCAGCTGTTAAAAACAACTTTTAGAATTTTAAAGTCATGGTGTGAAAATATTCAGGGATACAGTGATATTCAGTCAGGGTTGTACACTGGAATCACCCAAGGGGCTTAAAACAAACCTAATGCCTGGGAGCTGCCTACGTTTTGGTATTTGTTATACCATTCCAGGTCTTTATGTTTAGCAAGTTTGAAAGCTACTGTATACTTTCAAACTTGAGTAGTTAGTTGTATAGTACAAAATACAAAATCCTAGGCAGATTGTGAAGCTGTGAAAAAAGGGTAGTGTCATGTTATTTTTCTCAGAATTACTTTTGTTTGGTTAATTAAGTGCTCCTTATCATTGCTGAATCTATTTGCCTGTTCTTGGTAATGCTTAAGTCATTTTCCTGAATAAGCATGTCTTAATAAAAATCAATTTTCTGATTTAATGACGTTTTATCAAATGGCCTCACTGCATTTAAAACTGACTTCAGTCATACTGGCGGATCTGAAGGAGTACACAGCAAAGTTTTAGGATTACTTGGCAGGGATGCTGTGTGTGTTAGAAACGTTATAGGCAGTGTCCTAGAAGAGGCCATGAGCTGTTATTCCAAGATGCAGAGAAATTCCGAACGTGGATGGAAAAACTAACTCACCTTGACACTGGTGAAGAGAACAAGCAGCTACTGGAACCCAGGGAACTTAAAATGCAACTAGTTGGCCAAGGCATTTCCCCTATCACCCAGTCAGGTGCTTATATGCAGTTGCCTGATTCCCAAGAACTGCTGCAGCAGCCCTTTGTGACTTGTCAGAATGTTGACAGTACATTAGAATTCTCAGACATTACCGTTTTCTGATTAACTTTGTTGAAAATGGGACTATTATAGAACAACCTTTGAATCTATCACAAAATTAATTGTGTTAACTATCTGCTTTTTGAATTGTGTAAGAAAGAATATGCTTTTGCCCATTTTAAGTTTCTTTTGGTAATGTTTTAAACATTAAATAGCAAACAAGTTGCTTTTTAAAAAATCAGTTCTTCAAAACAAAATTTTATGAATTCTAGTTAGAGTTTTGTTACATGTGCTTGGAACATAGAACCGTGTTTATACGATGATAGGAGTGATCCTCATCTTTATGCTTTTTTCATGCCCCAAACATAAATAACAGTAAGATATAAAATAGGGAATCTTAGTGAATCCAGATAGGTAAGTGGTTAATTCCCTTAGAGTCTCTTAGCATTAATCTCTACAGCAGTGTTGACTTGCTTGTGATTCCTGTAAGGAATGATGTAATTAATCTCATTCTGGGGGTCATGAGTGAACATTGCATGAGCATTTTTATGTCATTCTTTCATAGGTCATTTAATGAACTGATTTTGTTGCTAGTCTTTAATGACTTGTATGAAATAGCCTTTGTGTGCAGGAAGAATGAACTACTTTTTGAGCAAATTAACACTCTGTACCTGCTATGTGAGATACTGTAAGGAACGCAGATTAGACAGGAGTTTGAGTTTATGTGTGAGAAAAACAGTATTTTTCCATTGTTACATAGATGGGTTTTTATTTTAAGCTTTAACTCTCTAAGCAGTTACCTGGTAGAATCCGGTGAAGCTGGTACTCTGATGTAAAGGGTAACCTCTAGAGGATAGAGATGAAATGGTCACTCTATTAAGGGTATGTGTTGAATGAGTTTTTAAATTAATAGTGACTAAATGTATTGGCTAATGTACTACCAATTTAATTTTGTTTTCAGTCCCTGGACTGAAAATAAATGGTATGTTAAAGAGTCCATGGTATATGTCAAAGGGGAGAAGATAGCACAGCATTGTTAGCTTTGCAACATGATAGATTTCCAGTGTGGCCTAGGACTGAGAAATAGTGTGAGGAAAAGCTAAGTTAAGAAGAAAATTTTCAGTAGGTGTATATTGCTTTGCTAACATTACCTTGTGCTTTTTTATAAAAATTGTACTTCCTACTGGATTTACTTACAATAAAAATATGATATTTTCCCCTTCAAATTTATAAGTTAACTTCTCAATATGAGTAAGGTTATTTGAATATTTAATATAGTTTCAACTTTGAAAAAGATCTGATTGTATGTTTTGCAAGAGGAAAGATAGGTGATATATTTGGAGTTTCATATATAGTTGGACATTAGAACGACAGGAGTTTGAACTGCACAGGTCTTATATGCAGATTTTTTGCACTAAATATGAACTGTGGTTCTGCACAATCTGTGCTTGGTATTCATGGATGAGGGACCACAGACTGTTTATAAAGTCTTGTGTGGATTTACTTCAACTGTGCAGCAGGTGGGAGCCCAACTTTAGGGTCAGCTGTATAAACAATAAAGACTTTTGTTTTATTTTAGTAATTTACCAGTAACTACTCAGAAAAATTGTCATCACTTTTTCTATTTAGTTCTATATTCAGATATCTACACCTTGTAAATTAAGTGTAATAGATTGAATCAATTTATTTTGCTTTTTTGAAGTGAAAAATGACTTTAAAAAAATTTTCTTTTTAGAGCTTAATATATGAGAATTGGGAATTAACTTTGGGAGAGTTATAACTGACGGGTTTTTCTCTGACATGATAGCACAGCACTTGTAAACTACTTCAGCTAATATTTTTTTAACTTTCCTGTTTTATGCCAATAAGAAGAGCATATTGGTTTTGGGTGAGAAGTTTTTGGCTAATCTATAATATTTATTTGAAATTAAGATGTTTTCGGGGAAGTTTGTTCTGTATTCGGCTTCTCCGTGGGATCACAGATTTTACTAGACATGGATTTTTATATATAAGAAAATGTCAATTTCAGCATGTTAACATGACTGCTTTTCTATGCATGCATAACTGCTTCAAGAACTTAACTGATTTCTTCTTTGTTTCATGATTTAATGTTTCATATATTAAGCATGTAGTGAAATGCTTTTATGTTTAAAATAGAAAACATGAATGAATCCTTTAAGAATAACATAAAAAATAATGTAGACATTATTCTTAGTATTGATTGGATATGTTCTGATCCTTGTTGTTATTAGATAATGGAGTAGGGAAATCTACAGATTTTTCTTTTTTGCCTAAAAGAGAAAAATGTCAGTCGAGTGGAATTACCAAGCTAAAGTTTTAATAATTGATACTCAAGGTAAAAATATTGTAACTATTTGAGAAGGTGTCGAACATAATAAATTTGAGGAAGCCTTTTCTACATAAATTTGTATAAAGATACGGAAAGAGAGGGTTTAATAGAAAGAAGAGGAACACCAGAATGTACTGATTTAATTCATAGAATATATGCTAAAATATACAAATTTATTCCAAAACAATTTTATATTTTGTGGTTTGAAAAGTTTAACCTAAAGAATAATTTTGTAACAGAAACATACATACAATTTTTTCCCCTGATTTTCAGTTTGTCATGGTGTCTTGAAAATGTGTTGCTGTCTTAAGGAGTATTGTTTTGAAACACAGTAGTCTTTTTTTTTTAATATGCTTTAGAATAATTATGCTTTTTCCGGATTGTCTGATTTAAAAATTCTTCTTTCAGAAAAATGTGTTTTTGTATTGTGGACAAAGAAGTATTGACTATTTGAAGTAGTTTTAATAGTTTTTTAAAAACTTGACTGCTGTTTTGGATTATTCTCCTTCACTGAGGCAGAGTCTGTATTCCTAAGATCATAGTCTAAATACGTACTAAGAAGTGGAAATTATTTTTGGATTATGTGGTGGCATTTTTATATAGGTATTATTTTAGAAGTGCCTAGTGCTCATCCCTTGCTCTGTGCTGTGCTTGGGCTCTCAGTTGTGTCCGACTCCCTGCAACCCCATGGACCCACAAGGCTTCTCTATCCATGGGGATTCTCCAAGCAAGAATACTGCAGTGGGTTGCCATGCCCTCCTCCAGGGGATCTTCTCAACCTAGGGATTCTTTGCTGTTTGGGCCACCAAGGAAGCCCATGAATCCTGGAATGGGTAGTAGCCTATCCCTTCTCCAGGGGAGCTTTCCGACCCAGGAATCGAATTGGAGTCTCCTGGATTGTAGTCGGATTCTTTACCAGCTGAGCTACCAGGGAACCCTGGTCTTCCCTTAACTTACCTTAAATTGGCTTAATTTCCCTAGAATTTTAAGTATAGGGAATATTTCCTGTTTGGGCTTTTTTGTGGTGTATAAAGGGCTAATGCTGGACAGAAACGTCTTTTAATTGATGTAGATCATATCTAGCGTTGATCTAGACATGGTTGAAATGCTTTTTATTTAAGAATATAATCCCACTCTGCTCAGTGTTATGTGGCAGCCTGGATGGGTGGGTGGGTTTGGCGGAAAATGGATGCTTGTAGATATATATAGCTGAGTCCCTTTGCTGTCCACCTGTAACTGTCACAACATTGTTAATTGGCTACCCAGTTAATCAGCTGTACCCTAATACCAAATAAAAGGTTAATAAAAGAAAAGAGTATAATCCCAGGAGAATGTGCCCCCAAATATGGCTGCCACCAGTGTCTACAGGCCCCAGGGCAAGCCAGACAGTGGCCCCTCTGCTTCTCTGGGAAGCTTGGGAGATCAGCAGGGAGATAACCTTTGGAGAGTCACTGAGGACTGGCATATTGCAGTGCTTTGTAGGGAACGACTGCAAGAAAAGAAAGAGAAGACAAACGCAGATTGTTTATTTAAAATATCTTTGCTCATTTTAATCAGTCCAGTTTTCAAGAAAAGGATCAATTCTGAAAGAAATAGAGGAAAGATTAAAATGAAGACTGTTATCCCATATTTGGATTATGTCGTCTCTCTAATGTCTACATATGCAGTTTAGTTGCTGGTATTTAAGGGGGCTCGCTGGTGAATATGTTTTCTGATCGTCTATCTACAGACTGTTTTCTGCCTAGTCTCCTAGTTCAGTACTGTAGGATATTAGATCCTAATCATTTGTAAGAAAATTTAACCAGCAGATTAAGATTAGAATTACCAGGTTATTTGAGCCTCTCATTGCACAATGCCTTTCAGTTATATTAATGTGTAATTTGTATGCATTATTAAAACTTGAGTGTAATAGGAGCTCAAAAATTTAAGTTAGAACACAAAACAATAAAATTAAAATCTTAAAACTTAACATTTTGCATGAAGTTTTTTTTTTACTTAAAGGATCTGTCATTTTGGGGGCTCCAAGAGAAAAGCCTGTTTTTTGTTACTAAGTCAAAGGAATAAGCCTAGTCTTAAGAGTGTGTGTTTGTGCACATGCTCATGTAGGTGTGTGGACCTTCAGAATTATGAAATAATCCTGTATTCTTATTAATGCTATAGTTGGCAGATTGTGCTGGAAACATAACTATGCAATAGTCTACAGGGATTTTAATGGATTCAGGTCACTAATATATCCATTCATTGCTTCAGAAATGTGTGTAAAAAAATTGCCATATACAAGTTAGAGTGATTAAGTTAGAGGGAAAAATTGATTTCTTAGATTATCAGGTAAAGATTTGGACTGCTTGTTTGTTTCATTAGCAGACTGAGTAAAAGAATATACACAAATTCGTTCATTTTGCTTCATTGCTTTCGTCATTCCTTAGTTATGTGTATTTAACAGCAGATCTGAACTGAAGGTCGAGATATAGCACAATTTAGTGAAATTTATTGCTTAAGGTTTATATGCAAGTCAGATAACATGGGCAGGTTATTTTACAGAAGGTGACTTTTAAAAATAATTACCTGTTAAATTTTGCTTAGCCTGTATTGATTTCCTCTCCTGTTCGAATTATTTAAATAGAATAGTAAGGGCACAATGGAAAAGATTTTGTGGGGTTTCACATGTGAGAAAACACAATATCAAAACAATTTGAGCAGATTTATTAAACTGAAATTTAATTTTTTATTAACTTTTCTAATAAAAATTGTTTTCAAAGAATAATTCGCAGAATCTTCTCTAAAAATGGCATATATGCCCTCAATCATTGTACAGATAAGAAACTTGTCGTTTTTAATCTGTCTAGAACAGTTGTATGAGTACATTAATAGTTATCAATGTGAAAACTTCCAAGTTCTTTACTTTTAATTTTTTTCTTGATTCTGTTTTTAATTTCTCTGAAGTTTAGGAAAAGTTAGTGGAGATTGAAACCAAAGTAATGAATAGATCTTTTCATATTGTCTTAAATTACTACAACATAAAATAGAAGACATGTTAAGAAATGAAGGAATAATAATCCATGAGGAAGTGTATTCTTTGGTAATGAAGTCTTATAACTTTAAGATTTGGGAAGAATGTTGTCAAATTGCTGTGATTTTTATTTTTACTGCATTTTCTTTATATCTTTTACCTAATTCTGCATTTGAAGTGTATCAGTTGACCTAGATAAATAAAAATTTTTAAAAAGAAATGTTTCTTGTTACTCTATTTAGGATCCTTTTACATTAGTTATAGTGATTCCCTAGCAGTTAATTCACATTAGGTGTTCCTTAGTACAGAAACCTGCTTTTCCGTAATGAAATGAATGGCATTAGTTTGTAGGTAATATCACTAATAATAGATTTTACATGGTGTTTTTCAGATAACTTTCAGTCTTTTTGCAGTTGGTATATTGAAAAAGGAAGTAACAAAATATCAGTGCTAACATAAAAGGTGGAGATTCTTCTCCTTCATATGTCCTTCTGAGTTACCCTGTTAAAAATCAAAGACTGTTTAGAAAATAGCAAAATGTAGCCTACCTTGAGGAATAATCAAAAAGCTGAATGGATGTGTCTTTAGCAGGGTACATAGGTATGAGGATGTGGCTAAAGTCATATCAGATTTTCATGTTCTTCCTTCCTGTATGTAGTGTAGATGTTTTAGTTTTGTTCTCCATTGATCTGAATCCTCAGAACAGAAATTGTGGATTTGTCCTTGAAATACAAAGATAAATTGAAAGATGGTGACCTCTGCAAGTGTCCTGTTTTCTGTATTTAATCTTGAATATTTCTGTTTACCTCTTTGATACTTTCAAAGTTAACTGTTCATCAGTATTATAGGTAACTTCTCTGGGCAAAATGACCTGTCATTTGTCAGTATGATGTAAGAACAGATGTAATCCTTAAAACTCTGTTTCTCCCTTGTAAACTGAACATCTAAATTTTTAATAATTGAGTTGAATATAACGGGAAAAGCACAAAACAGGCATCAATTCATTTTTATTTAAAAATGATTTTTTAACTTATGACATAGAATTTCAGTGCATATTGCTGCATTTTACTTTCATTTAGCACTATCTTATTTTTCTTTTTACTAAAATAGCTTTATAATACTATAAAGAAAAAATACCCAGTTTTGGGTATTTAAAGTTGTTTTTTTAGAAATGGCACTTTTTGTCTTTCCTGGTTGACATAGTTTTCTTTTCCAAGAGATGCTTTGAAAGTTACTGCTTTTTTTCAAATGGTTGTGTATGTGTGTACATATATTACATATATATGTAGATTAATAGTAATAAAATACAACATATGTATTTTCTAAGGTATTTTATTTTTTCTTATTCCAAATAGTCATTTTCCATCTTGGTAAATATTTAGATGTGTTACTAAAAAGCTAGTTTTTATTAGGTAGGTTCTGCTAACTGCAGATTTCCCTTCCAGCTATTGAGGTTTGCTTCTTTCTTTGAATCCCTAAGGCTCACATCTCATTTTCCCTACACTTCTTTTCCTAACTTGGCTACCATACACATGCTCCTCCTTCCTAAAGTGCTTGGCTAGGTAATTTCTGAGAACTCTTCTTTTAGGTGTAACTTTTTTTGAATCTCACTATTAGAGTGAGACAGAGTGACTTCTACCTCCTCCCACTTTCTTTAGATGTTGTAGATAATGGCACTGAGCTTAGGACCTTTAATGACTAGGGAGACAGAACTTCTGTGGGGTCCTTTGACAGCAGCAAGAAAGTTTTTTCTTTCCTCTTCTATGAGGGGTTTTGGGAAACTGGCTGTAGTAAAACAGAGAAGGAATTTATTCTGGTCTTTGTTGTACATTACTGTAGTCATTGAAATGGGAATTGAATGAGTAAATGCTGTTTGTTGCTCCACCTTCCCTTGGGACGAAGATTTAGCAATAGAGAAGGAGGAGTGATGTTTCCAGATGTCTATGGGATATAAGAGGAATTTCTGATTCCCAGATCTGATTAGATTTCATACTGGGAGTCTGACAACACTTGTGTTAGTGGAAGGGCTTTGTAGGCAAGAATGATGCCAAATATGGGATAATCCAAAGTGACCTCTATTTGGTTTTAAAACACTTTCATATGAATACATCTAAGGTAACATTTCACTTCAAACAAAAATAAAAAAACAAAAGCCACGTATGTGATGACCTTAATGAATCCCAGCAAAGCATTTACTTAGCAATTTGGGTTAATCCATGACCAGTAGAAGGCACCAACTCAGGCAGTGATGTTTTCTGAAAGCTTCTTGCATGCAGGCTGTGTACAGCAGAGTTTACACAAACATAAGCAAACAAAGAAGTAGGGTTAAGTGCTAATTTATAATGGAAAGGTGGGCAGGTGGACCAGTATTTGAACTGTTGTGTTCTGTGTTATATTTTAACCTTCATCATAACCCTGTGAACAAGCTGAGTCATAGGTTGAGAAGAAGTAGGCAGGATTTTAACCTGTGTATTTGCTGCCCAAAGTCTATGCACTTCATATACTGCTCCCAGTCTTACCCTGTGTATTTCCCATTCCCTCACCACTGAGAACAACTGTAAACTACGCTGGTTTTACCTACCTAGGACTCAAAATTTCTCATCTGTAAAATGGGACTGGTAACTTATGTATTAGATAGTTTTAAAATTCTGTGCTTTTGGTTGTCAGCTTTGGAAAGAGGGATTTGGAAAGATAGATGTAATAGAGGATGGATGTTAGGCTTTGTTTTGCTTTGTGTTTTGTTTTCATGATTCAAATTGTTTCCATGAGATTTAGAAGAGAACACATTTGACTGAAAAGAAGACTAATTCATAAAATTAAACACTGTTGATAATACAGAAGATTTAAAGTCACATAGGGGTAAACTCCACTGCAGTAGGAACGTGTGATGAATAGATAGATGTGTATGTCTTGTTTCATTTTTCTCTTTTGGCCGAACTGTGCGGCAAGCTGGATATTAGTTCCCTGACCAGGATCGAACCTGCACCCCCTGCAGTGGAAGCGCAGAGTCTTAACCACTGGACCGTTTGGAGAGTCCCACACCTGTATTTTGGTATTCGAAAAGTTAGAACCTGTTTATAAACTAGGAGGTCAGAGAGAGGATACAAACCTGTCTAGCACGAGATAGACCAAGTTGATGTTCTTAAATGAAGCAGTGGATTTTTGAACATTTTATTTTTCTTGTGATCAGCAAGAATTTCAAGATACTTAAATCGGACACAGCACTTGGATTAACCACAGACCAAGTAGTTATTAAATAATTGAGTTAAATTTACCTTTATAGAGAGATGCTTTTAATGACTATAGAAAAACAAAGTTCATCATTATAAATTGATGATGTATGGTTGACAGATACCAAATGGGAGAATGTGTAGTTTGAATAACCTTTTATGTTGTAAACATGGAATGCTTAGTGACTGCATTTTAAATTGGAAATGTTTCCATGTGTAATTTTACTTGAAGTTGCTATTTTGATGTTTTCAAAAGTCAAAACTGTAGCAACACAGTTGTTTTAGCATCCTAGAGGAACAATCAAGTCAGAGGAAGAAAAATAGCCTCATGCTTATTCCCTCCTGTAATAAATCGATAGAATCAAATTGGAAGTATAGATAGCTGCTTCTGTTATTAATGTTCCTGGTTTTTCTAGTTCCTCTTAGTGGTTTGCTTTTATTTTTTTCTTTCAAGAGATAACTTATTTTAAAAGGATCTTACCTCTTAATTTTGCTGTGTAGCAGAAATCATGTTTTAAAAGAATACCATAAATTGTCCCCATTAGTTAGCTAATATTCATACTTAGTGATTCAAAATCCAAGCCTTGATGCTTAGTTCTTTAAACATGTCTTACTTAATTTTGGTTTGCTGATAGTGTGAGATGACCTTGGGACACAAGATGCTTAATTGTGATTTCTTATTGGAAGGCAAAATTGGAAAAACAACCTTTCCTTGACTTTATTAAAGTTTATATAGTACTGACTTGTCATTGTTTGAATATATTAGATATGAAAAATGACAGTGATAATTTATTTTAATTTTAAGTATAATTAAAATGTGAAAATATTACTGTCTTTGTTTATGATGAATACTAAATTTAAGCTAAGCTATAAGGTGTGCTGTTTGGAAATATGGAAGATACAAGAATGAAGCCAGATAACAAGTTTATGCTTGTATATCCTACTGATGAAGACTTTCAGACAAGTTATTTCCATGGGTAGGTGATGTTACTCTGCATGTACATCTGCACTTATACTTTTTGCATGAGTTTACATGTAGGAGTGGGTACAATTTTGACTTGACTGTTGACCTGTTGCCTCAGTTGGGTGGTTGTGAGTTGTGGGGTGGGGGAGTGTGAGGGCAAGAGGTTGTGAATGGTATTTGTGATACAAATTTTTAAATAAGTCTCTTTTATTATTTTTTTCCAAACACAAAAAAACACAATAAAACCCTTTAAAAAATAGAATATTTGGTCAAATAGTCAATATTGTACTTGACCTTCATATCTTCTGCAACCAAATATTTGGACATCCCACATTATCTTGATTCCATAATAATCATTTTGAACTCTGACGAGAACTCCATAAATGATACAGCTTTCTTTTCTTTTTTGAAAAGAAAAACCGCAAACATGAACCAATATTTTACTGTTTGATCTAAAATCTATTACTAACTGATACTAAGGCCACACTTGAATTTTATGAACTTGATGTACCCTTTTGGGGAAATTGGAAATTATTTTTAAGTAGTCAGCTGAAATTGTCATGATCGTCAGAATTTCACATTGTGACATGTCTGTTCCTTATACGGTGGCACCTAACAACTCATTTACTTTTATGTTTGGTCATTTTTTATTTTAAAAATGTTGCCGCATAAGCCTATGGTTTGGGAACTTAGTCTTAAGAGATAAGTACCCCAAGTGTGTTTCATGTTTTGTTTAGTGACAGTTTACACAATGGATGTTGGTATTAAAACAGTAATCCTTCATTGTGTTCTATTTTAATGATTCATTGGCATATGTATTCCTTCATAGTCAAGAGTTTCATAAAATAGGTGTGTTTACTGTTAATTTATTAGATATTAAAAATTTTTTTTCTGGAATTAAGTGATTTGCTTTATAACTGTTGGGAGAGAAAAAGCATTTTATTCAAAAATGGCAGTTAGTAGTAAGGGATATGCTTCATAGTTGATCGAAAATGATTTTTGCTTTTTACTTTTATATTAGAAAAGGTAGCACTAGCATTTTAAAGCATGTATCTATTTTACAAACATGAATATTCATTTATTTAGCATGAATCACTGCAGTGTAATTACCTCAGAGCTCAGCTGCCCTTTTAAGCAAGTTAGGGTGATTTGGAGGTAGAAGAAGGGCTCTCTTTATTTTTCCAAAAGTTTTAATATCTTCCTCTCAAATAACCCATAAGGTTGTGTATCACTTCCTTGGAGTGTCACCTGGTTGTTTTTCTCAGGGAAAAGACAATAGAAATATCCCTCACAAGACATCCAAATCCTGAAGATGAATTTTATGAGTATTATCTTTTTGTTGGGGGCTTCCCAGGTGGCTCAGTGGTAAAGAATCGGCCTGCAGTACAGGAGATTCAGGCTGGATCCCTGGGTCTGGAAGATTCCCCTGGAGTAGGAAATGGCAGCCCACCCCAGTATTCTTGCCTGTAAAATCCCATGGACAGAGGAACCTGGCAAAGAGTCAGACCTGACTTGAGCACGCACTCATCTTTTTATAGAATGTTGTAAAATACATAACATCCCTAATATTATAAAAGGGCTTTACTGGAAATAGATGTTGGTCAAGTAGAGCTCTTGAAGTAGGAAAATACATATTTGACTTTCTTCTCTGATTCTACTAGGGACTTTTAGTATTAGCTACTAAGAGGAAGAAACTAGGTTGATCCTCTTAAAAAAATATAAATTCGGTTTTAATAGTTTGTATCAGTGTTTCCTTTAAAAAATCAGCTTTACCTTCTCTATAGTCGTCCCCTTTCTCTTAATCTTTTGCCCTTTAGCAGAATGACAGGAATTGAATGTAACTTTTGTTTAGTATAGTCTTGTCTTTGTTCTTCATAATAACACCCTTTTTCCTCCTTCTCAAATGTGTCCCTCATCTTTGTAAGCTGGAGTATTTCACTTTCATTTCATGTACAAAATAATTAGATTGTATAAAGTGCAGCTTTTCTGACTAGGTAGAATAAGAAGATAAAGGCAACAGGCATTTAGGGGGCTTTTAGTTATAGAAGTATTTTTCACCCCACGAGTTAGATACAAGTATACATTTTCTTTCCTCCCTAGATGGACCTCCAGTTGTAGCTCATTATGATATGTCTGACACCGGCTCTGAGCCAGAAGTGGTAAATGTGGACAATTTATTGGCGGCTGCAGTAGTTCAAGAGCACAGTAATTCTGTAGGAGGCCAGGACACAGGAGCTACCTGGAGGACCAGCGGGCTTCTAGAGGAGCTGAATGCGGAGGCAGGTTGGTCTCCCTATCCCTACCCCTCCTTCTCTGATGGTATAATATGCATGTGTCCTGGCAGCTCTTTTCCTTGCTTAGGAAAGCAGGCCAACTAGAAACATCTAACATTAGATGATTGCAGCTATCCAGGATGCCCTTTGTAACTGAAAAGATTTGGATAGCATGTCATTTGTCTTTACTAATCAGAAGAAAGCAAAAATGAGAATATCATTGTAGGCATAGGTAGATTTCAGTAGACATCTTGAGTTAAAAATGCCTAACATATGTAAAAATCAGCCGGATGACCTGATACTGCCTCCCACCCCCCACCCTCAATCCCCCCTGCCCCCACCAGTGGATTCCCGCACTTAACTCTGAACAGGGAGTGACCTTGCAGTCTGGGGAAGTGAGCTGTTTCAGTTTGCCCTGTGGACTGTTCACTGAAGTGCCACACTGTTGTTCTGCCTCTTAATGCAGTGTCCCTGTAAATTTCTCTACACTAGTCCTCATTTTGTCTTTTCCAACTCTTCAGTTGCTGTCTCTCAGGAAAATCTTTCTCCCTGTCTTGCATTGTTTATCTTGGTTCTGTGATGATTCTTAAGAGTGATGGTTTATTCTCTAAGAAACCTATTGCTGTTACCTTTGAAAACCTTGCACAGTGCCTCCAAGTCTCCTTCAGTATGTTCCCCAAACCTCTTTCTTCCAACATTCTTTCTAATTTAAACCTTTTTCTAAAAGTACTAGTGTTTTTAGAAAAGTTTAAGAAAAGAGGTAGAGGGGATTGAGAGACAGACTTCTTCTATAGTGTGTATTTTCGTTATTGTTATAGAAGGATTTTAGTTTTCTAGTTAACTTATAAATTCCATTGGCTTAATAACTACCTAGAATAGTATTTTTATGGGAAATGAGTTTTGTGTTATGAAAATAGCAGTGGGCTATGATTTAGAACTTTTTATATTGAAGTTGTTAGGAAGTAAAAGACAATTCTACAGATCATTGTCATTAATTCATTCATAATCCCTGATTAGAACTAAATAAAAAAGTTTCTTTATTTGTTGAGCTTCCGATTAATTTATTGTGACTAATTTTGGAACAGGACCTTGATTTAGTTTTAACTCTGTTGTGACTGCTAACTGCCTATTTAACCTTGGACAAGGTGATTCTCCTCTGGATTTCAGTTTTTATTTGTATAAACACTTGCTTTGTCCAACAAGTGTCTTTTAAGTGTTTATTACTATGTATTGTGTATATATTGTAACATTAAATGCAGTCTGGTCAGTAGATGTAGACCACTTTATTGTGAATTGTTAGGGAAAATATGAACAGTTACTGTTTGTTTTTTTTTGCTTTTCATAGAGAATTTTAATATTAGGTTGAACTCTTTGGAATTGTTAATAATTGAGTTTCTGATCTACAACCAATTTAGCAGTCTAATATGAATTAACCTAATAGTGCAGCATTTGGGCATCTTACCATATCATTAAAGTCATTAGCATTGGTGGGGGTGGGGAAGCTTCACATTTTCAGGTTCAGGTAATTGTTAGCTTGATCATTTAAAACAACATTAGCCTTTGGTGCTTAGCTCTAAATTCTAAGAAATAAAACATGACAGAAGTATTTGATGAGGCAAATATGCATGACTTCGTTCCTCTATTCTTCTCTCTCCACTCCAGCACTGCCTTGAAATTGATTTTTTTTTAAATTTTATTTATTTATTTGGCTGCTCTGGGTCTTAGTTGTAGCATGTGGGATCTAGCTCCCTGACCAGGGATCGAACCGGGGCCCCCTGCACTGGGAGCTCAGATTCTTAGCCACTGGACCACCAGGGAAGTCCCCTGAAATTGATACTTAATATTTGGTATTCCTTCATAGTTTTACTGCATTTGCTTTGTATCTGTAAACAAGCATGTTTAAATACTAAGTAGTATTACATAGAAGGTAATCATTTGCCACTTGCTTTTTTTTAGTTCAACATGTTGTAAAGTTTGTTCTTATTAAGTACTACTGTAGTCCATTCACTTTTCACTGCTGTTTAGTATTCCAGCATATGCATATATGACAACAGACATACCCACTCTCTTCTTGAACATTTATGGTGCTATTTGAAATGATGCTACCATTAGCATTTCCTGTACGTGTCTTTTGGTACATGTGTGATAATTTCTCTAGGATGTAGTGTATCAAGAAAGCACATGTATGTATTGGGCCATAAATCATGTAGATTTTTGTGTATCATAGGACGTGGACATCACTGTTCAACAGATCCCCATGGTATTTTCTTATGAAGCCATTTATTGATCATTCAGAGTCTTTTTTTTTTAATCTGACATGCAGGTATGTGAGTTTTAAATCTGACATGCAGGTATGTGAGTAATGTATGTGTGTGTGTACTCAGTTATATCCAACTCTTTGCAACCTCGTGGAGTGTAGCCCGCCCAGCTCCTCTGTCCATGGAATTTTCCAGGCAAGAAAACTGGAGTGGGTTGCCATTGTTGTCTCCAGGGGATCTTCCCAACTCAGGGATTAAACCCAAGTCCCTTGTGTCTCCTGCATTGGCAGGTGGCAGGTCAGGAAGCAATAGTTAGAACTGGACATGGAACAACAGACTGGTTCCAAACAGGAAAAGGAGTGCATCAAGGCTGTATATTGTCACCCTGCTTATTTAACTTATATGCAGAGTACATCATGAGAAACGCTGGACTGGAAGAAATTCAAGATGGAATCAAAATTGCCGGGAGAAATATCAGTAACCTCAGATATGCAGAAACTGAAGAGGAACTAGAAAGCCTCTTGAGGAAAGTGAAAAAGTTGGCTTAAAGCTCAACATTCAGAAAATGAAGATCATAGCATCCGGTCCCATCACTTCATGGGAAATAGATGGGGAAACAGTGTCAGGCTTTATTTTTTGGGGCTCCAAAATCACTGCAGATGGTGACTGCAGCCATGAAATTAAAAGAGGCTTACTCTACTCCTTGGAAGAAAAGTTATGACCAACCTAGACAGCATATTCAAAAGCAGAGACATTACTTTGCCGACTAAGGTCCGTCTAGTCAAGGCTATGGTTTTTCCTGTGGTCATGTATGGATGTGAGAGTTGGACTGTGAAGAAGGCTGAGCACCGAAGAATTGATGCTTTTCAACGGTGGTGTTGGAGAAGACTCTTGAGAGTCCCTTGGACTGCAAGGAGATCCAACCAGTCCATTCTGAAGGAGATCAACCCTGGAATTTCTTTGGAAGGAATGATGCTAAAGCTGAAACTCCAGTACTTTGGCCACCTCATGCAAAGAGTTGACTCATTGGAAAAAACTCTGATGCTGGGAGGGATTAGGAGCAGGAGGAGAAGGGGACAACCGAGGATGAGATGGCTGGATGGCGTCACTGACTCAATGGACGTGAATCTGAGTGAAGTCCGGGAGTTGATGATGGATAGGGAGGCCTGGCGTGCTGCGATTCATGGGGTCACAAAGAGTTGGACACGACTGAGCGACTGAACTGAACTGAAGTGAATACCCTCTAGTCTTGATGTAATTGTCATAGTCGGAACTTGTTTTGTGAATTTGAATATACTTACCGTATCATAACAAAATGTTCATAGAATTTATGCTTCATTGCCAGTTTATAGTTTTGAGACTTGGACTATTAGTATCAATTAGATCACCTTTCTTGTGTTTGGAGTTTAAGATAACTGTTGTAGTGGTTAATCATAATCTTCCTCCTCTCCCTCCCAATAGAATAAACTCCAGGCACTGAGTTGGACTGTTGAGGGTCTCTGTACACTGCGCTGGTTGCTCAGTCACGTCTGACTCTTTGCGACCCTGTGGACTGTTAGCCTTCCAGGTTCCTCTGTCCATAGGACTCTTCAGGCAAGAATACTGGAGTGGATTGCAATTTCCTTTTCCAGGGGACCTACCTGACCTGGGAATTGAACTCAAGTCTCCCGCATTGCAAGCAGATTCTTTACCATCTGAGCCAGCCACTTAGGATGGATATTCAGTGTCTAATAGCAACATTTCAGACCAGGTCTACAGCCCTCCATTTAGAATCACGTAAGCAATTATTAAGTGGCCTGTAGCATGTCTCTTTTTCTAAGCAACTGGGTGTTCTACTATGCAAAATAGTTTTTACTGTTTAGTTTTAGTTTCAACCAAGGCAAAAGAGTTGAAATTAGGAAAGCCACTGATCAAGAAAAGACCTAAACTTTCCTTTTCAGCCCTTGCCATAGGTTTACTTTTTCTCATTGATGCTAGAATTAAATAGTGTAGTGGGTGGCAGCCTCCTGTGAGCAAACAGCTGGATTTTGAACCAGCAGCCTCTTACAGACTGTGTGACCTCACGTAAGTTATGCAGAGCCTCAGTTTTTCCTGTCGAAACTGAGATAAAACTAGTATCTACCCCCAAAGGTTATTGTATTGTTACATGAAAATTCTTAGATGGGAATACCAGACCACCTTACCTGCCTCCTGAGAAACCTGTGTGCAGGTCAAGAAGCAACATTTGGAACTAGACATGGAACAATGGACTGATTTGAAATGATGCTACCATTAACATTTCCTGTACGTGTCTTTTGGTATATGTGTGATAATTTCTCTAGGATGTAGTATATCAAGAAAGCACATGTATGTATTGGGCCATAAATCATGTAGATTTTTGTGAATCATAGGACATGGACATCACTGTTCAACAGACCCCCATGGTATTTTCTTTTGCATATTGGGAAAGGAGTACGCCAAGGCTGTATTATTGTCACCCTGTATATTTAACTTCTACGCAGAGTACATTATGCGAAATGCTGGGCTGGATGAAGCATAAGCTGGAATCAAGACTGTCGGGAGAAATATTAATAACCTCATATATGCAGATGATACCACCCAAACAGCAGAAAGCGAAGAGGAACTAAAGAGCCTTTTGATGAGGGTGAAAGAGAAGAGTGAAAAAGCTGGCTTAAAACGCAACATTTAAAAAACTTAAGATCATACATCTGGTCCCATCACTTTATGGCAAATAGATGGAGAAAATGTGGAAACAGTGACAGACTTTATTTTCTTGGGCTCCAGAATCACTGTGGATGGTGACTGCAGCCATGAAATTAAAAGACATTTGCTCCTTGGAAAAAAAGCTATGACAGACCTAGAGAGCATATTAAAAAGCAGAGACATCACTTTGCTGACAGAGGTACATGTAGTCAGAGCTACAGTTTTTCTAGTAGTCATGTACAGATGTGAGAGTTGGACCATAAAGAAAGCTGAGTGCTGAAGAATTGATGCTTTTGAACTGTGTGGTGCTGGAGTCCCTTGGATTGCAAGGAGATCAAAGCAGTCAATTGTAAAGGAGATAACTCTCAATGTTCATTGGAAAGACTTGAAGGCTCACTCACTGTAAATGTAGATGAGGCCGAGAGAGGCTAGTCTGAAGTACTCTTGGTACAGTCATTACACTAAACTAATTTAGAGGTCCTCCTGCCTCAGAAATTAAAAATTCTAAGCAAATCTCATTTTTTCCATCAGCCTTCTTTTTAAGAAGGTGGATTATGAACATTCTCTCCATCCTTGAAATTGGGCTGGTAATCTTGATTTGTCCATAGTACAAGCTTAGTTGTAGTGAAGAGAAAAAAAATCTTGGGTTTCCTGTTCTTAGAGCAGGGCTTTTTATAACCAGACCAGAATGACCATGCTTCAGTTGTTAGCGCTTTAAAATTATCGTATCAAGTCTTGTGAAGGAGATTTTGTTTACCTGCTACATGTGGACTGTAAGATTTCAGGTTTCTAATCTCCTTTTCTACCACTTTTTAAAGTTGTTTTTTAATACTTTTGTTGAAAAAGCTCAACACAAGGTAATAATTTGCTTCTTTTGAAACTATGAGTACTTAAGATAGTAACCTTTTTTATACCTAACATTCCACTGTCATCACTGTGTAATAATTTTATATACTGCAAATAGGCTTACGACTAGTTCTCATTAGATAGCCGATTTAAAAAAGGAAATATTTGCCCTGATAATTTAGTTACTACCTTTTCTGGTCTACTTTCTGATTTACTTATGTGTTGCAAAGGTCAGAGGTAGGAGGTAGGAGGACAGAAATTTAGAATTTTCTCATGAAATGAAAGAAGTTATCTTTTCAAAAAGCTACACATACAAAGAACTACACAGACAGCCAGCTGCCACAATAACTGAATATAAATCTTCTGCTTTATTTTCAGTCAAATATATGGTAACTGTGATATTTACGCTTTTCGTGCAGAGCTTATTCTAGAATAGGAATAGATTACTACGACTGACAGTATTTGAAGAACCCCGTGCATCTTTGACTCACTTCTGTGTGTGCTTTAGGCCCTGCTCTGCTGTTGGATTCCTTTGAGGTCTAGGGGTGTTGGCTGGGGCCGTGTAGGGGTGACCCGAAGGCCAGAGAGGGTTCACCTCTGCGCAGGGGCTTCCAAAGGAACGTGCGACTTTCCGAAGAGGGTAACATTGACAGAAAAGGCCTGATCGTCCTGGCTCTGAAATAGAGGAGTGGATGCATTCCTGACTTACTGGAAAATGCCATGGGGTCTCTTGTAGAGCATGGCACCCCACAGGCTTGGTGTGTGGCACATTTTAGTTAGTGGCTCTGAGAGGAAATGTGGCAGAATACTCATATCATTAGTTTAGAGTTGTAAACACTCACCAGGAAATTTGTTTGTATCCTGTCACCCGACCCCACCCCAGCCTTTGGCCTTGTTTTGTCTTACACTGACTTTTAGACCAAGCAATAAAGAAAATGGCTGCATTGAGGTGTCAGAATCAAAGGCCTGCGCGAGAGGCAGCATTTTCAAGAAAGTCATGTTTCCACAAGGAGGCAAAGAGAACGTTCAGTGCCCTTTTCCATAGAGCTGGCATTCCATAGGGCAGTGGAAAAGTTGTAGGAAGGTGAGTAGTAGGTGGCTGGAGCAAAGGAGAAAGACAGTTGAGTAGGGGACAAGACTGCGGAAGGGCACAGTGACCCATTCCAGTCTTCTTGCCTGGAGAATCCATGGGCAGAGGAGCCTGATGGGTCACAGTCCATAGGGTCGCAGAGTCGGACACGACTGAAGCCACTTACCACACATGCACACGGGACAAGACAGACAGATGGGCAGCCCCAGAGGGTTGTATTTTGTGAGTGGCCAGGAGGGTAGAAGTACATTTTACTTCTCATAACCATTGCTTTCCCTCTTATCTCTTCCTAATGCTCTCTCCTTTTGCTTAGCTATACTTAGACTGTTACTTCCTGCTATGCTATTCCTCTACCTTATTGAACCCATTACACAGTCCTTTTTTAGCTCCCCTAGTTGCTTTTTTCTTCCTCTATCTAGTTTGTTCAGCTCAACTCTCCTTTGCTGATATCCTCAGCTCCTTATATAGTTGACTTTCTTGTACTCAGCTGGCCAAGTCTGATCCCTGGATGCACACTTTAGAGCCTTTATCCATGCTGGAGAAAGTCAGATGAAAAGTTGAGGGTCATATTAACTTCCTGATTTGTAGCCTCACCTTGGCTCTCAGTACTGCCCAGCACTTTCCTCCTTTCCTTAGGCATCATGCTTTCTTCACAGTGGCTAGCTCACTTTTCTAACCCTACTCTAAACTGACTCTGCTATCCTACTCACACCTGTGCTCTGCAGATGGCCCTCTGCATTCTTTACAGATCAAGATTACCTCAGCTTTCTGCCATCAAAGCTGTTTGCTCTCTGCCTGTTTTCTAGATGTGGCCGGTAAAAATAACTGTATGCACTCACACATCCCTGTCCCTCAAACCCGTATTCCTGTTAGTGCCGTCTGCTCCCGTTTCCCCCATAGCCAGATGTCTTCGAGTGTGTCTGCTCCTTCTCCCCTTCTGTTCTTCCTCAGCCTGCTTTGCTGCAGTAGCTTCAGTCCCATCATTCCTCTGAGGTTCCCCAGGCCAGGGTTGTGTATGGTCATCTTATCACCTGTTCTACTGGGCTATACTTAGTCCCTCCTCCTATTGTGTCTCTCTGTTGGGCATTGTAGGCACTTCTTCCGAGAAGTGCTCTCTTTATGGTGCCCTGGCTTCATATCTTCAGGTTTTCTTTCTGTCTCTTGGTTGACCTTGGTGAGCGCCTCTTCCTGTGCCCATCCCTTAATTACTGGTTTTTATCAGGGTTCTGTTTTAGGCCCCCTTCATTCCTCTGGATGAACTTTGTCTCCTCCACTATTGGGAGGACTTACCTATTATTTCCTCTTTAGACTGCTGACCTGAGCTTTAAAACAGTAGTAACTTCAACTGCCTGTTGGGCAGCAGCATCATGCCCTAAGCAGCCACCCTCAACACGCCCATTGGTGCACTGAATGCCACCAGTTACCTACATCAGAAACCTTGGCGTCAGTTTTTCCTTTGCCTAATTTCCAAGGTTACTCACAGAAATGCAGACTGTTTCTCCTTTTGTTTCTTTCCTGGTTCAGCCATAGCCATTTCTCACCCTGGAAACTATAGCAGTCTAACTGGTTTCCTTGCCTCTAATATTTCTTGTCCCGCTACTCATTCTATTTCCATACTTGAAAAAATTTTAAATTCAAAATCCGATCATGTCACGTCTCTGCCGAAATCCTTCATTGGTTTCCTAGTTTTCAAGGTCAAGTCCAGATTCCTTACCCGTGATCTGACCTCTGCTGACTTTACCAGCTCATTTTTCATTACTTTTTTTTTTTTTTTTTACTACCATTACCCCAGATCTTACGCTAAAGGGTGATTTTCAACCCTGAAGGCTACATGGTGTTCCTTGTGCTGCTTTCCTTCACCTGGGCCTGCTCTTCCCTGCGAGCTCAGTGTCCTTGATTGTTCTCCAGTCTAGGAAATGGTCCTTTTCTCTGTGCATGGAGGGCATTCTTTGCCTCCCTCTCAGACTAGTTTTCACACCGTAATGCCAACGGACTGGTTCTTGGTATCCGTGAATATACTGTAAGCTTGTTGAGGGTGGCAGCTCTGCCTCCCTTGTTTACTCCCTGTAGTAGTCCTAGCGCTGAGCGCAGAGCATTTGCTGTCGCTTAGTTGCTTAGTCGTGTCCAGCTCTTTTGTGACCCTACGGACTGTAGCCCGCCAGGCTTCTCTGTTCACGGGAGTTTCCAAGCAGTAATACTGGAGTGGGTTGGCATTTCCTTCTCCAGGGATCTTCCTGACCCAGGGATTGAACCCATGTCTTCTGCTTGGCAAGCGGATTCTTAACCACTGAGCCACCTGGGAAACCCAAGCACAGTGCATAGCATGTCATAAATAAGAACTTACTTTAGAAATAAATAGATGAAGTATACTGTTAGAGCTGCACACAGCAAGTCTGCTTGAAATACTGACTGTGGAAAAGCTGAAGTTTGGGAGAAAAGGGAGAGTGTCAATTGGTATTTCTCCCGAGCAGTGTGTTTGGGACTATGTGCATGACGGCAGTCTAACTACAGCACTGAAGTGGAAATGAGACAAAAAGCTTTGCCGCAAACAAAGTACTGGGGTCAGAGCAAGAATCTCAGTTTACCGAATCCCACTTAAGCAGCCGCCCTAGGTTTAACAAAACTGGGTCCATCTGGTGGATGTCACCTTTGCATGCTTGTTGAGTTCAACATCACTGCCCATACCACACAGAATCCTATCTGTTCTTTAATATAGATAGGATTAACAAGCCTATGTGCTGTGTGTTCAGACACTCAGTTGTGTCCAACTCTTTGTAGCCCCATGGATTGTAGCCCGTCAGGCTCCTCTGTCCATGGAATTCTCCCGGCAAGGACACTAGAGTGGGGTGCCGTTTCCTCTTCCAGGGTATCTTTTCTGACCCAGGAATCAAATCTGTGTCTCTTCCATCTCCTGCATTGGCAGGGCGGATTCTTAACCACTAGCACCACCTGAGAAGCCCACTAACAAGCCTGTGCAGACTGTAATACAGTTTCAGTCACTGGTTGTATCTAGAAGACTTTAACCTTCTGTTTTCTCATATATGCATCAGTTTCAATTGAAGAAAAAAAGGTAAAATAATAATATTAAAGAATTGTAAAAAAAAGACCCACAATCATTTACTTTTCATAGCTTTTAACCAGCACATGCATAGTTTTAGTGTTATATGTAACTCTGTGTGTTATACATATATTTTTTCCCAAGTTTCTACATAGCAATCTGGTGAGTATCATTTGACATCATGACTCTGCTTATTTAAAGTGTTTTCTGTAAGGCTAAATTATCAGAGGTGAGATTATAGGGTCAAGTCTTTTATGCTTGTGGGACTGTCCAAAATTTTCAAAAAGGATTACACTACAAGTTTGCAGGAGTATGAAAGTACAAGGTTTGTCTTGACCTTGAAGCATAGATATGAGTAAGGTGAGAAGGGAAGAGAGAGTTGTATATATAAAATCTTATTTATATTGGTTTAGTTGACCTAAAGATCCTCTTGATGAGGGTGAAAGAGAAGAGTGAAAAAACTAGCCAAAAACTCAGCATGAAAAAAAGAAAAGGCTAAGATCATGGCATCCAGTCCCATCACTTCATGGCAAACAGAAAGGGAAAAAGTGGGCGTAGTGACAAATTTCATTTTCTTGGGCTCCAAAGACATGTTCAGTGACTGCAGCTGTGAAGTTTAAAGCTACTTGCTCCTTGGAAGGAAACTATGACAAACCTAGAGAGCATGTTAAAAAGCAGAGACATTACTTTGCCAACAAAGATCTGTCTAGTCAAACCTATGGTTTTTCCAGTAGTCAGGTATGGATTTGAGAGTTGGGCCATAAGAAGGTTGAGCACCAGAGAATTGATGCTTTCGAAATACGGTGCTAGAGAAGACTTGAGAGTCCCTGGAACTGCAAGGAGTTGAGTCAGTCCCAAAGGAAATTAACTGAATATTCATTGGAAGGACTGATGCTGACATTCCAGTTCTTCGGCCATCTGATGCGCAGAGGCAGCTCCCTGGAAAAGACCCTGATGGTGGGAAAGATTGAAAGCAAAAGGAGAAGGGGGCGGCAGCGGATGAGATGGTTAGATAGCATCATCAACCCAATGGACATGAATTTGAGCAAACTCTGGGAGATGGTGAAGGACAGAGGAGCCTGGTGTGCTGCAGTCCATGGGATCTCAAAGAGTCAGACACGACTTAGTGACTGAATAACAACAACAGTTGTTGGATTTTTTTTTTAATAGAAATAATTTTGTATCAGATGACAATATATTTAAATAAAAATACATCTTTAAAGAGTAAATGAAAATTTATACCTGTTACAACTCTGTTTATTCCATGTTTACTCTTAGACATTCTGAAATTCATCCTTCTAAGTCAGAATATTCAAGAACTGAATACATAGGTTTTTAACTCTTTGTCTCTGGTTTGTTTTTGTTTTTTTTTTTTTTTTTTGGCTGTGACATGTAGGATCTTAGTTCTCCTGACTAGGTATTGAACCTGTAACCCCTGCATTGGAAGCGTGAAGTCCTGTCTAACCAGAGGAGTGCCGAGGAATCCCTCTGAATTTTAACTCTTTTTAGAATTGTTTAAACAGCTGTGTACTTTGGTGCTGTGCCATTAACCTGTATTGAGAGTCAGTTCTATTAAATTCATGTTTAGTGTTGGAAAATGCATTTTATTGCACCATGAAATAGATGCTTTGTGAAGATCTTTGTGAGAAAGTCCTTATAGGCTCCAGTGCTTTCCAGGGTGAAGCATTGTGTGGTGCTTTCTGTCTAATGGGGAGTGTCAACAACATACAGGTTATATATTTCAGTTTCTCAGGGCAAAAGTTGCTATTTGCTTCTAGTCTTCCCTTTTAGATGCTGTTTTGGGTCCAGTTCCCCACTCCCCCACCCCCCACCCCCCACCAGAGATCAGTCAAACCTGCACCACCGTCAGTGATAGTGCAGTCTTAACCACTGGACTGCCCAGGGAATTCCTTTGGGTTTGATTTTGTCAAGTCTGGATTCCTGGAGAGAAAATTGTTAAAATTGTTTAAAATTGAGAGAAAATTATTAAATCTTTTGTAAGGTTTCCCAGTGTAACTATGATATTAATAATCCTTTTATTTACTCCATTTGTGCCCTTGAGCTTGTCTGGTTTAGAATTTTGTTATATTAAAATGATAAGCAGTAGAGAACTCCTTTGACCTGAGTGGAGACAAACCTACCCACAGGTCATTTAAAAGCAGAGTAGAATTTAATGCAAAAAGCATCACAAAATAGAGTATTATTGCAGTATATACATACCTACATTTATATACACACACTTGTCAGAATACTCTAGAATTTTTTCTCCTAAGGAATGGCAGTAGAAAGCAAGAGAATTGGAGTTCTTACTCTTAGGTACTTCTATGTTATTTGAACATTCTTTTAACAATCAGTATGTATTGTTTTGTTTTGTTTTTTATTTGACATAGGTAACAGTTTCATGGAGGCAAGCTTTTATAAGGGCACTCTGTTTCAGTGATTAAACTGAGAGGAGAAATCCATCAGTGTGATGTTTCTGCTGCTCTTACGGAATCAAAATATAGTGCTAAGTTTTTTCTCCCCTTTCTCTCTCAGGTCATTTGGATCCAGGATTCCTAGCAAGTGAGAAAACATCTGCTGGCAATGCACCACTCAATGAAGAAATTAATATTGCCTCTTCAGATAGTGAAGTGGAGATTGTGGGGGTTCAGGAACACGCAAGGTAGGAAATTAATTGGAGAGAAGAAAATGGTATGGCATGCCACGGCATGGCTGGCATGAATGTTAGGAGCTATTTCTCAGCTTCCTGTAGTTTAAGAAATACATTTTGGGGTTCAGGAGTGGGAACTTATATACACCCGTGGTGGATTCATGTTGATGTATGGCAAAACCAATACAGTATTGTAAAGTAAAAAAAATAAAAAATATTAAAATAAAATTTAAAAAAAGAAATACATTTTGATTATAGACACTTGATGGGCTTCAGAATGTATTGCAGATTGTCTTATATCAGAAGCATCTTGGCCACACATGTATGTGAACCAGAACTAATGTTTTTCTCTTATTTTTAGCAAATGGCTAGATGGCTTAACAGATTATTCAGTTGCGGCAGAAGTATTGCCATACTTGCCCACTTCTCACCCATATTTTCTTGCCTTTCAGTTTATCTTGAAATATATCGGGAACAAATAATTGGAAAATCTACATTTGACATCACACCTCTTCTTAGAGCACCTCCCCTTATCTTCCATGAAGAGTTGCAAGTTACTTTAGTCAGTTCTTAACAGTATATTTCTGGTGATGTTCATGTGATTTAAGGTATCTTGTTTCTTAGGAATTAAAAAAGCCGTAGGACATTGACTTAGTGTGCAGTAATAAAAATGATTTTGTGAAGTTTGTCATTCTTTAAGATAAGAGTGAGCAAGCTGGAGCCCACGGGCCAGATGTGGCCTGCTGTGTCTTTCCATATGGACCTCAAGCTGAGAATCGTTTCTACGTTTTCAAATGGTTGGGAGAAAAGATCAAGATATGTTTTGATATGAAAAAATTAAATGAAATTCAAGTATAATTTATTTATCCATAAATAAAGGTTTGTTTGAACAGACCATGCTTATTTACTTACGTATTGTCTATTTCACACTCCAGTGGCAGATTTGCGAAGTTTCTTCAGACACCTTAGGGTCCACAGAGCCAAAGATATGTATTGTCTAGCTCTTTGCAGAAAAAATTTACTGACTCTTCCTTTAAGATATGCTCCTAAAAATTAGTTGCAGCCCTGTCAGAGATACACCTGAGAAACATTTAACACACACATACAAAACAAAATCTCGTTTTTGGAAAAATCTGTATTCTCTGTAGTGAACAATTTTTCTCCTGTGCCACAAGAGTTACGATTTTGTGATTTCCTCAAGTAGGTATACAAGATAGGGTCTTGCCTTATTTTTAGATCTGATTTGATCTTTGGTTAGCAAGATAATAAAACATTCACCAGCACTTATTTCTTCTGTTGACTTATTTAAAAGGTGCATTTAGGAATGGAGAAGTGGGGGCAAAATACACATGCACGTAAATTGAATCCTTTCTCTAATGAGAACAGATTTTACTTTCTGAGAGGATTTTTTAGTTAAACAATTGGGGCTTTAAGGGTGTAGAGTTAAATTGTAACTTATCAAGCCATCTCCGTAAGTGGCTAATTCTCCATCAGAATACTTTACCTTCTATCCTGTATTTATGCCCTAAATACAAGGGCATAAATGTCTGCATAGCTGCTTCCTTTTTTCTTGTCTAAATGGTTATTCCCCCCTATTCTGGTGGGAAAGAACTTTCATTCTTTAACCTTTCCTTACCTCATACTTTGTTCTCTTCCTTAGTAAAAGACTTTTTCCTGTTATGTTCTCTTTCATTTTCTCATGTATTTCCTTCCAGCTAGCTCACTTATTCATCAGATGAAGAAGATAGAAGTCCAGGTTTTTTCCCTTAGCATACATTTGTCATTATTTTATTTCAGCACTGTATAAATATAAAAGACATTATTAGACTTTAAGCCCCATGTCAAGATCTTTCTAAAATATATTTTCCATTTCCGACTCTGTACGATAAAACTTACTCTGCCTATTGACTGATAGATTGATGTAGGTTAATTATCTTCTGTTGTGCCAGGAGCACATTATCCAGTTACCAACTTCCTCTTGACTTACTTTTCAAATTTTAATTCAGTGTTACTCATGTGTTCCTACTTAAGTAGGAAAGACTAGGTCATGACCTGTGTTGTCTATTTGAGCTCTTGCTCATTCTGAGACATATCACTTGGTCCAGTTCTCTAATAACTCCTGCCAGTTCTCCCTTCTTTATTGTTTCTTTGTGCCTAGAAATGTTACAGATGCTACTCTTCTTTTCAGGAATTTCCCCAGTGACTCACCGGTAAAGACTCTGCCTGCAATGGAGGAGATACAGGTTCAATCCCTGGGTCAGGAAGGTCCCATGGAGGAGGGCATGACAACCCACTCCAGTATTTCTTGCCTGGAGAACCCTGGAGTCTGGTGGGCTACAGTCTGTAGGGTCGCAGAGTCAGAGACGACTGAAGTGACTGAGCACGCACACCCTTTTCAGATTCTTTGTTTAACTTTCCTTTTGTAATGAAATCTTCAGCTTATTTTCCTACCAATATTTTTGTTATCTGTAGTTGAAATTATATTATTTCTGTTAAAACTTGTAGATTTAAATTCTAAGTTTCTCTCACCTTCAGTACACACACACACTCAAAGATTATCTTTAGTACACCCTTCTCTGAACTTGTTACAGCCTGTTATTCAGATTGTCATTTTACTCTATGAACAAACATACTTATTTCAGTCTTAACTAAGCCAAATGACTTTGGGTACATTTTAAATAACATGCTATAACATTACTTTTGAGGACTTTTTCTTACCAGGCTCTGAAATATAAAGATACGTTTTTGTTTTTTAAATTCTGATCTTTTAGTTTGAATCCTGGGGAAATCATATCTTAGCAGTAACAGCTTTGTCTTAAAATCTCAGTGTGGGTAGAGTTGACAAATTCTGTTGGAGTACTTTGAATGGCCTCTTATCATTATGAGGGGATCTCTTATTTTGGCCCTTGGTCTAGGAATGAGTAGAATCTCACTGACTGTTGTGCCTTTCTCAAAAATTGTCCAGCAGTTTTATTTAGAAGAAGCCTGGTAGTCTTTCAAACACTGAGGTTAAAAAGCTGAGAAGCAGGTTGGGGGATGGGGGGGGGGGTGAGAGGCTTTCTTATTGGTTGCTTTGAAATTGCCCCTTGAGCTGGCTGTATCTCATCTGGAATTTGTTTCTTTTACAGGTCTAGGGTTGCAGTTATGAAGTATTGATGGGCTTCTGGCAGGGTTATCACTTGGAAGAAGGTTTTAGGTTTTGATCCCCATCTTTGTGTTCTAATTTGATTTTTTGCATGCATAGATGTTTTGTTTGGATTTAGCTGACCTTTTCTTGTTTTTCCTTTTGGTATTCTACCTTGTGGGCTTTCTGAGAGCTTTAAAAAACTCAGACTTCGTTTATGAGTTGTTCTCTTTGGGGATTGTGGTTGTTCTGACTTGCATTGGATACCATTTTTCCATGTTAGAAACATTGCTTTTTGACCTTTGCATTCAGTAATTCTGGTTATGACGTGTCTTTTTTTTTTTTTTTTTCCCATTAAACAGTCATTTTTCTTTTCTTGCATGCTAACGTCTTTCCCTGCTCTTTTATTTTAGATTTTGACGTATTCCCTTAGCTTACATGTGTCTTCTAGTTATAGGCTAGAAAGCATGCTTTCTTAACTTGAATGCATCTTTTATGGCTGCCTTGGATTGCTGTGATGAACTCTCGTCATTGTTTACATGTCATTTCTAGGTGTTATTTTTGGACAGTCCAGTTTTATAAGATGCTGTTTGCTAGTGAGGTGGGAACTTCCCTAAAATCTCTGGTTCTTCTGCACCCACTTACTTTTGCCATAAGTTTTAAGTTATGACCCTCTTGCCAGTATTTTTCTTTATCCTTTGTCCTTTTTCCTTCTTTTCTTCTACCAGCCTCATTGGTAATTCCCCTAGGAAGATGAGTGCATGTAGCATGGGTCTTCATGTTATGAAACTGTTTTGGAACAGTTCTCTTAGTACTTGTTCTCTGAAGCTTTTATGAATAATCAGACTCTTATCTCCTTTCACAAACATGGTCCTGTGGTCGTTGGTTAATGTTGATTGACCTGTCAGCAGAAGAATTAGTGTGGGAAGGCTTTTGCATTTAAGACTGATTGTATCCTAGAACCACTTGATAACATTGACCCTAAAAAAGCAAGGGGGGTGGGTGAGCATTTCCCTGAAGCTACAAGGATTCATTCCACCTTCAGTTCAGAAAAATAAGTAAGAATGTTATCTAAGAGGTCACCTTCAGGATCTGTAAATGAGAGCAAAAGATGATTAATTTTTAATGTTGTTTTCTTAGAATAGTAAGTTAACTGTATCAACAGCTGATCATCATCAGAGCCTGCCTTCTTCCTGTGTTTTTCTTCCTTTCTACTCCAAAGTCTCTCCTTTATTGGTTTTAGTGTATGAAGAGCAGGAAATTATTATATCAAAACTTATTGTTTATAAATAGTGGATTGGTGGGGGAAGTGGAAGTAAGGCCTAAGCAGTTTTTCTTGGCTGTAAGACTCAAAATGTGACTCGTTTTGTAGACCTGTTGCCAGTCATATGCAGATTAAATGCTTTGTGAGGAAGAAGTTTGTGTCTGCACTAGAATCTGATTGGACTGATTGTAAGACAGATGAGTATATTCCCACCCCATATCTTTCATAATAGAGAAAGGATATGTGCTAATACATGGAACTGTTTTATGGTAGTTAACCTTCCCAAATTTTGAGCTTCTCACATCCTTCTTTTTAAAAAAATGTACTTTTATTTATTTGGCTGCACCAGAGCTTAGTTCCTGCATGCAGGATCTAGTTCCCTGACCAGGGATCAGACCTGAGCCCCTTCATTTGGAGGGTGGAGTCCCAGCCTCTGGACCACCAGGGAGGTGCCTCACATGAGCCTCCTGTATAGGGCCTGTCTGTGGGGTTAATAACAGTTGTTGTAGTCCCATTTCTTCCTGAGTTTTTTTTTTTTTCCTTTTTATCTAAGTTATTCTGTAATGTACCATCTTATAAAATACAGCTTGACCTTTTCCCCCCGTACTTAAAAAAGTGTTAAAAGTCTTGTTCTATCCTCATCCATCTCCTAGCTACCATTTTATTTAAGGTGGTTGAGGTCTTAAATCATAAAAATTGTTTTGAATGTTTTGTTGGCTTGTAACACAGAGAAAAGCTATAAGTGTGCCTTCTAGCTTTTGTAGCGACACCCAAGTCACCAGCATTCAGAGCAAGAAGCAGGAGTCCCCCCGTGCCACTTCTTAGTTATACCTTCCCCTGTCCCCCTCCTTGTCCCCGAAACTACTGTCCTGACTTCTAACAGGATAGTTCGCCTATATTCAGAATCTTATTCACATTCCTGACAGATGCCTCAGCAATTACTTAAATGTTTAAAAGACAGATTATTCTGTTTTGTGTAATAATGACCATTCAAAACTTGCCTTCTAGAAAACAGTTGTTGGTTCTTAACTATGCTCTCAAGATTGTGTACGTAGAGGAGCTGCCTTCCATGGTGATTCTCCCTTCTTTGGCAGCTGCCCTTCAGTTGCAGTTAATAGGAGACAGAAAAGTTTTTGACCAAAGAAAGGACCATCACATTCTCCAGAGAATCTAAAATTTTGAAGAGAAACAGAGTAAGAGGATTGGTGATTGTTACTGTTCAGTCACTAAGTCGTTTCCAACTGTTTGCGACCCCATGGACTGCAGCACAGCAGTTTCCCCTGTCCTTCACTGCCTCCCAGAGTTTGCTCAGATTCGTGTCCATTGAGTCACTGATGCTGCCCCAGTATCACATCCTCCGCCACCCTCTTTTCCTTCTGTCTTCAATCTTTCCCAGCATCAGGGTGTTTTCCAATGAGTTGGCTCTTCACATCAGGTGACCAAAGTGTTGGAGCTTCAGCTTCAGCCCTTCCAGTGAATTCAGGGTTGATTTCCTTTAGGATTGACTTACTTGATTGAGACTTCACCAGCACCGTGATTTGGAAGCATCAGTTCTTCAGCGCTCAGGCTTCTTTCTGGTCCAACTCTTCACATCCATCCATGACTACTGGAGTAACCATAGCTTTGACTAGACACACCATGGTTGGTGCACTGATGTCTCTACTTTTTAATACACTGTCTAGGTTGGTCATTGCTTTCCTTGCAAGAAACAAGGGTCTTTTAATTCCATGGCCACAGTCACTGTCCGCCGTGATTTTGGAGCCAAAGAAAATAACATCTGTCACTGGTTCCACTTTTTTCCCTTCTGTTTGCCATGAAGTGATGGTTCTTTGAGGTGCTCAAGTAAAGGTGACTTCTAATAAATTTTCTTTTTTGCTTAAAGTAGCCCAATTTGTTTTCCAGTAACTGGAGCTATTTATGACATAACTACAGAAGCGGTTTAGTTTATCTAGCTGAAGAAATGCCTTATCTCCTTATTATGTGTCCTTCAACCTTTCCTCATTAATAAATAGCCTCTCTAAACCTCTCACTCTCCTACTCTAGACACTTTCTAGAATCTGCTTTGCTTTTTATTGTATCATTCCTGGCGGCTAAGCAGTCTTCTTACAATAAACCATAGTGTATAATACTTCAGGTGCAGTCTGGGAAAGACATGGTTATTTAGTTGGAAATAAACTCCCCAGAGGAGACCTAATTTTGTTCTGGTTCCATGGTTTACTTTCTGGGAAGTTGTCTTTTGGTCTTGGTTTTCTCTCCTGTAAAATGGGAAGATTGGATTAGGTCCTTTTTAAAGCCACTCCTTGATGTCCTGATGTTACATTGTGTGATTGTTTTAGGAGCAGTGCAAAGTTGGGAGTGAATACTGCTTTTATTTCAGAATTATTTCTTGCAGTTCTGTCAGAGATTACATTGACTTTTTTTGGTATCTCTTCATTCCCTGATTTTTCTAAGTTTCCAACCAGCTTTTACTTCAATTACTGCTTGTATAAATGAGCATTTGAACTGTTGAAGAACGTTATGTTTTTTAATTGTTGGTCTGGGCTTGTCTTTGCACCCTGCTGACTCTTTTGTATTTTACCTTACCCAGTTTAATACACACCTTTGTTAAGTGGCAACATTCTGTTGTGGAAAACATTGGACAAGAAATCATCTTGGCCTGAAGTTCTCTTGCCTACACTTTCAAACAGTATGACCCTGAACAAGTCATGTAATCTCTTTAATCCTCAGTTTCCCTGTGAGAGTATGGATAATAGCTTCCACATCTACTTCATGGGTCTGTTGGGTGTGTCAAATGTGGAGAAACTACGTAATAATTTTGGTATTCTGTTGTCATTAGTCATCAAAACCATTTCTTGAAAATGTTGAATGGACTCCTTTGACTTTCTTCCATGACTACTTGATCATTTAATCTCAGTGTATTTAAAGAGTGGACAGATTTGGATCAGACTGTGGGTTTTTGTGTGTCTTATTTTAATGCTTTTCACTAGCTACTCTTTGAAAATATGGTGGCCTCTGGGTTAGTAGCTGCTTGACTCATTTCTGGAAAGATGATGGCCCTCTGATAACTAGAACAAGTCCATATTCTACCCCTACTTGGCCCCAAGGGATCTGTTTTTTGGTACCTCTCTTGGGAAGGGAGTCCTTTTCAGGCTGGACTTTGTAGGAGCTGGGCCTCCTTCCATGATCTTAAGGATCTTCAGGGGCAGTTCTGTAGCTAAACTTTGTCTGTGCATGCGTCCTCAATCTCCCAGTCATGTCCAGCTCTCTGCGACCTTATGAACTATGGCCCACCAGTCTCCTGTGTCTGTGGGATTCTCCTGGCAAGGATACTGGAATGGGTTGCTATTTCCTTGACCAGGGGGTCTTAACCCAACCAGAGATCGAAGCCACATCTCCTGTGTGTCCTACATTGGCAGGCACATTCTTTACCACTGAGCCACCTGAGAAGGCCAAATTCAAACTGAAACACCATCAGTTCTCCTGCTTCTCCACCTTCAGACTCAGATGAAATGACACCATTGGCTCTCCTGGGCCTCCAGCTTACTGACTGCAGACCTGGGAACCTCTCAGCCGCCATGAATTCCTTATAATAAACTTTGTCTGTTGTTACTCTGATGTTGCTTTTGAACCTAGAGGTGCAGGTGGCTTGGAATAGAAATTAGAGTTCTGAAGTGACTAAGCATCACTCACTGTATACAGGTTGTCAGAACAGCTGCTTACTGTAGTAGTTTGTGTGATTAGAATCATGCCGCTTGCCCCTTCTCACGGCTGTTGCGTAATAATGGTTCTTACAGTTGAGATGGGACGGCGTAAGGAGCAGTGATAGCTTGTGCTGCTTGCCTTCCTCTCGTTTGAATCAAAACTTACTCCGTGGCTCATCCTGGAGGTTCATGGTTCTATCATTTGACTGGAATATGCAATTCAGTCTGGAGGTATTTCTGAAACAATTCTCTCCCAGTCGGTGAACTTCGAGATATGTCAGCTTGGTAGTTCTGACACTCTTATAGAACACTTTTAGAGAATCTAAACTAAGTACTTCAGCCTCGTTATTTTCACTGAACTAAAACGTAAGTGTTTGTGATGAACTAGCCAGACTTTTCTGTTGTCACCTTCAAGAGGAGGAAAATTGATCTTTAATTCACGTTTTTGTTGTTTAGTCGCTAAGTTGTATCTAACTCTCTGTAATCCCATGGACTATAGCCTGCCAGGCTCCTCTGTCTCTGGGGTTTCCCAGGCAAGAATGCTGTAGTGGGTTGCCGTTTCCTTCTCCAGGGGATCTTCCCAGCTCTGGGGTCAAACCCATGTCTCCTGCACTGGCAGGCAGATTGACCACTGAGCCACCAGGGAATCCTCTTTAACTCATGACCTAGTACTTACATAGACATCTAAAAGTCTAACCCGTGAAAGGGGTATTACCGTTAACTGTTTTTGGAAGTAGTATTAACAAATATGGCACGGAACTTATTTTAAGAACAGATTTCACGTATATTTCTTATTGTTTCATTTGCTCAGACTAACTGGGCATCTTAATTTTGCTTGGGATTTATATGCTGCCCTACCCTGAAGATTCCAGAGACTTAAATGAATTCAGAGAAACAACATCTTGTCCATTATCAGTATTAGATCTAGACATAACTCAGGAGCTTGTGACTGAGACAAGGCTTTTGGCATTTCTTAGTTGGAAGGACTGATGCTAAAGCTGAAACTCTAGTACTTTGGCCACCTCATGCGAAGAGTTGACTCATTGGAAAAGACTCTGATGCTGGGAGGAATTGGGGGCAGGAGGAGAAGGGGACGACAGAGGATGAGATGGCTGGATGGCATCACTGACTCGATGGACATGAGTCTGAGTGAACTCCGGGAGTTGGTGATGGACAGGGAGGCCTGGTGTGCTACGATTCATGGGGTCGCAAAGAGTCGGACACGACTGAGCGACTGAACTGAACTGAGGCTACACTGAGAGAGGCAGGGAGACTGACAGACAGACAGACATATAGGGAAGGAGGAAAAGGGGGAAGGATATTGGTTGTGGGTTTTATGAGCTTGTGTAGTAGGCTTATCTTAGGAAAAGTATTAATACAATGAAGCCGTATTGCCTTCTGTTTCTTCCTCTGGTAGGGTTAACCATGCTTTTGCTCTTCATCTCAATTGCAGGTGTGTCCATCCTCGAGGAGGTGTGATTCAGAGTGTTTCTTCATGGAAGCATGGCTCCAGCACACAGTATGTTAGCGCCCGGCAAACACAGTCATGGACTGCTGTGGCTCCTCAGCAGACTTGGGCTTCACCTGCAGAAGTTGTTGACCTCACGTTGGATGAGGACAGCAGACGCAAATACCTGCTGTGATACAGTGTCACTGTGTGTCCTCTGCACTGTTCCCCTCTACTTCCTCCTCCTCCTCTTTGTGACATGGAAGTTCATTGTCATAGCTTCAGCCTCAGAAGCTGTTTGTGGCATTTGTATAATCAAAAACTCATGGAAAATTGCTCTCCTTCCCCCTCCTTTTTTTTTTTTAAATTAAAAGAAGTCACGTAGGAAAATAACTTATCACAGAGAAAAGAATTTCTTTTCTTGTTTCCCTCAGTAGGAATATGAGAATGATGATGTTTATTAGACAACTTCATTTTACTTGGTGACTTGCAGTCTTAGGAAACTCTGCCCTCCTTTTAGAATGGTATTTTAATTACCAGGTAAAATGGATTTCAGTTTTTGAGTCTTGTATTTATTTTTCTGTGTAATAAAATTAATATGTAGACTTGACCACTGTCAGCCCACCCATTGGCACTCCTGTCTTAGGGCATTTGCACACATATTAGTCAGGTCCTTATTGGCACCTAGTAGGGCATGTGCATTGAAAACCTGTCCTCAAAAATAGAAGACAGAAGTTAACTTTTTCTTTTAGCTTAAGTCTTCTGCCTTCTCTCCTAACTTTGCTCCTGGCTGACTTCCCACAACCCAAATAATTAACATGCCCTCTTTGTGTTTATAAGTACTGCTTAGGTGACTTAGTTGATCTCCTTGTTGCAATAATTCATAACCCTTTGGAAACTATCTCCTTGTAGGGCAGAGGCATTTCAGATAGATACCCACCATGAGGTTTGAGCATCTGAAGAGCGTATTGAGAGATCCCTTTCCCCCTCCCTGGTTTGTTCAATGGGAGAAACAGAACCTATTACTTAGGTAGACTATGCCTAAGTATATAGCTAGTAATATGAAAGTTGTGTGACTTCTAAGGCTACGGGCACTTGTAAATCTGAGAGGACAATGCCTTTTTCCATAGTTAGTCTCTCCAAAAAGGATGCATAACAACTGTTCAATGCTTGAGCTGAAGTTGACCTGATGCTGTATTTGGGTATTTTTCTCCTCTACCTTTTAAAAGTGGAAAGATCAAAATGTATCATAAAAATCAGATACAAAGCACATTAATGGCACTGTAGATTTTGCAGTATCTAACAGGAATTATAAGGGGTAGTAGGAGCTTCAGGGAATTCAGGAAATGCCAGTGTTGGAGTTTCATGGCATTAGTTACTACCTTTTTTTCCTATAACGTTGTAGTTACTAGTGAATTATTTTACAAGCAATACCTAGAGTTAGAACACTATATACTGTGCACAGGGAACAGTGAAGTAATATTGGCGTAGAAGACCTCACTTTGTGTTTTTCCACAGTTTTTGTTTGCTTTTTCTTTTTGGTTTCCATTTTCACCATACAGTGTGGCTATAGCCCTTTGCCTCCCTTCCCGAGCGTCTCGGTGGCTCTTCCTCACCGTGAGAGCATGAGGACGACCGTGTTCAGTTTCCATTCAGTGGACACGTGTTTACCAAGTGCCTGTTCTGCGTGAGGCACTGTGTGGGGTGGTGCTGTGGGGCTGCTGTTTTGAGCAAGACAGCCCCCACATGCACACGAGTCAGAGTCTGCCTGGCTCCACCTGCCTGACCTTTTCTTCTATGTTTTGTAAAGACTCGTTTATTCCTTCACCCTTCTTCTTGCTGTTTGAGTTCGTCTGTGTATCCTTCTATGGGAGTATATTTAAGCATGTCTTCTCTTCTGATAACATCTCATTTGATCTGGCCTCTGTTGTTCATCAACTTTTAATTTTCCTATGTATCTACTTTTAATAGATCAGGCTTTTGAAGAGATCGTGAACCTCCAGTTTTAGCCCCTCATACATGGCCACAATTCCAGGCAAAAACCAAAGACCCAGAGGCCAGAGCAAAATAGGGCCTTCTGCAGATTCACTACTGGTATATCCTTGGACCTTCACATTTTACTTTAGGATTAATTTATTGGATTTTACTGTTACACATTGTTTTTGACTTGAATTAAAATGCTAGACAAAGCAGAAATGTACAATTTCTGGTCTGTATTTTCCAGGAATATCATTGGGAAAAGGATAGAGTGAGTTATATGACTTGAAGTTTTTGCAGCTTATTTTTTCCCCAGTATCAGGGCAGAGCCCCGTTTTATTTCATTTTTAATTTAATTTTTTGCCACACCTGGTGGCTTATGGGATCTTAGTTCCCCAACCAGGGATCAAACCCACGCCCTCAGCAGTGAAAGCGCAGAGTCCTAACCACTGGACTGCCAGGGAATTCCCAAGAGCCCCATTTTAAAGACCATTTTTGCATTACCTGTTCTTACGTTAGCAGTGTGTTTTGTTCACTTCCATAGAGCAGGTGATTTCCCAGGACATACTTTCTTTAGTCCCTCACAGTCACCCTTTAATGAGAATTCTTTCGGTGTGTTGTATGCACTGTGGGCTGGGAACAGAGAGTGGAGTTTTAACCAAGCTCTTTTCTGGCTTTTTGCTTTTGCATTGCGTTAAAGTTCGCCCTTACCTGTCCCTTTTCCACCACCCTGACTGCCTGGCTTAGTGCACCAGAACAAAAATTAAGATGCAGAAAGCAGGGAGGGGAAGAGATGGTGGAAATAGTCAGCTTTTCTCCCTACTGGTTTGAGACTTTTCCACCTTCTAACTGTCTACAGAGAGACTGTGTTTCAACTCTTCTTTCATTGCCAGGTCCAGGAGAGTAGGGATGTGGTTTCTGGCAAGCTATTAATGATAAAATTCTGTGGTAAATATTCTGACATTTAAAATTTCTTTAAAGGGGATCTTTTCTAACCATTTTTGCATTTGGTAACATAAACACTTTATACTTCACAGTCTCTTCAAAGTAATATCTCTGCTAAAATGATACACTTTGGTCACAGATTGGTTTTGGCAGGAATATGGCTAAGTGGCCCCCTTCCCTCAATTTGAAACCACAGAATGGTAACTTAGCTATTGCATATTGCCCTGTGCGATGTAATTGCTGCTTGCTTCATTTTGATGGAAGGGGCCAAACTGAATGGACTCCATTATTCATAGCAACTGATCATCCTGTAAACTCTGCTTTCATTTTACCAGTTGTGAGTATGAACCATCTAATTTGCTAATTTAGTCAATTGTTCGTTGTTACTTTTAGCAAATTAGCACCATAGGTAATTTAAAAACAAATTTGTTGCCTGCTTTTTACATATACTGTGTCACAAGGTTCTTGAAAAAGCTGGGGGCACAATTTTGTCTTTGAGTTTAAAGTTGTTGTTTTTTTTAAAGGCAAAGAGCTCCCCCAATCCCTGTTTTTCAGTATGTGTATGATGCGACTTCCATGTATATATGAGAATGACTGCGCCCTAACCAGACTCCTCAGATTGTGCACTGTTTGTTTAAAATAATCATGTATTTTAGTCCAACGCTGTTGTATTTTTCATTTTATTTAAAACACTACGTACTTCTTATTCTTTCAACAAGTTTTAAAGGATAGTGATCTTAAAAAAAAAAAATCACTGGATAACTAGGAAATAACTTTTTGTTGCTGTTTTGTTTTTTAAAGAGTACAAAGGTCTTTAGAGCCTTTTGCTCCTCTTACCGTGAAAATGAAATGTTAGCCATTGTATGGCTAGGAACCAATGCACTTGGTGGTTAACGGATCTGCTGTTGCTGGAGCGTGGACTTGACGCAGTGACGACAAATCATTGCTTGGAATTAATGTTTTAAAATGTGCAACTCTAGTTTTTAAAATAGAATTTGGTTCTTCTTTACGTTCATTATTTAGTTTCTGTTTTCATTTAGTATTTAATGGTCTTTGGAGAAAAAAAAATAAAACAGAGTGTTATATATATATTTTTTGGTGCAAGATAAGATTTTCTGTTTTTTGAAATAAGTCTGTAGCATAAAGGTTAAACTATTTTAAGACAAAATAAAATAGAGTGTATTTAAACAAAGATAATTTCTGAGGATTTTTTTTTTTTCCTGTCTGCTTCAGTTAATTAGATGGTGCCTGGAGCAGCTCCCAAGTTTAGCTTTTGGATGTGAGAGTGAATTATATTTTGTTATCAGATCTTATTGTTTAAGTTGCCTGATTTTTTTCCCAAGCAACAGCTGTATCCTACTCCTAGAATGTTTTGCAAGTAGCCTTTGGTGTATTAGATCTAGATAAAAATAGTTTTGTACTAGCTTTCCTGTAGCCCCCACTTCCGTTCCAGTTTGAACCAGTGAGATTTCAAAGTCAACTAAAGGCTCCCTAGTGCTTGACCCCTTTGCTCCTGGGAACTAAAGTCAGCTGACAGTTACTTCCCAGAGTCCAACGTGCCAGGGTAAGATGCCGTGACTGCGTGCGCTTTGCTTGTGGTTGAAGCAAATGTAGGATGTTTCAAAAATAGCCTAAAGAATTTTCCTCCTAATTTGGTTCTATTTTCAGGTTTTTAATTTGGTTATCAAAACGATAGGAGCTACTGTATTAGCATTTTATTACTTTTGTAACTCCGCATCAAGGAGAATGAGGAACCAGAGAGAGTTGGGCCTATGTTTATTAAAATATTCACTCCTGGATCTCTTCATGTTCCTCAAATTTTTCTTCTACTTGGACTGGAAAGAGATCTGTTATCAGGAAATGTTTTTAGTTTTTGAAAATGGTTCTTTTATACTGCCTTGTGTCTGAGACCTAGACATGTTAGTGCCTATGAGAAACTTCTTTTCTTGGGCTCTGGAGGAAATTTTTTTACTTAGAGTCTTGCTTCTGAACCCTTTTGCTCTTGGAAGCTGCTTTTGAATAGACAAGGCATGAGTAAGTAAAATAATCAGTAGCTAGTAATTAATCTCATTCTGACTTCCTCTTTCTATCTTATGCTGGCTTTTGGCCTTGCCTTCTCTTGAAGGTCAAAGTGTTAGTCGCTCAGTTGTATCCAACTCTTTGCGACCCCGTGGACTGTAGCCTGCCAGACTTTTCTGTTCATGGGATTCTCCAGGCAAGAATACTGGAGTGAATTGCCATTTCGTTCTCCAGGGGATCTTCCTAACCCAGGGATTGAACCTGGGTGGATCACCTGCATTGCAGACAGATTCTTGACTGTCTGAGCCACTAGGGAGCCTTCTCTTATTTGTATCTTTTTCACAGTAGATGACAGCTATTTATAACTTTAATCTTAATAGAGAAAAATTACATAAATTTTTATGAAATATCTCTTTAGCTCCAGTTTTGCAACTGAAGTAATACGGTGAATTTCTTTTAGGTTTTATTTTAACAATATTGCTGATCTATAAAAGAGTGATTCTCCTAGGTTACTGGTAGGTAGGATTTTCTTTACTTCGTTGACTCTGTGTTTGGGAGCCCTGGTTTACAGAATTAGAGGAGTTCCTGGACTGTACAGTGGAGCTTTGACTGGGAGAATCTGCCTGGAACAGAAGAAGGCAGTGGCAGATGCTGGAAGGAGCAATGAACTCAGAAAGAGACGCTTGTGATTATCGTGAACATCACTGAGATGTGGAAAGAGCATCCAGTAGCTCAGCTGAGGTGGTGACACTGTTGGCTCAATTCAGCTGCCATTGCTCCACTTTGTGGGTAGCATGCCTTCGAGGTGGAGATGACTTTAGGCAAGGATCCCTCTGTGTAGCAAGGATTCACCACTTCTTTCCTTTCTGCCAAGCCCTGAAATCTCATTTGGTAGGTGGCTGTGAGTCAAGGATGAGAGCGAGTGCTGGCAATGAAGTTAACCCTCGGAAAGGAGGAGGAGGTGGCAGCTGGGTCGCTCTGCTCACAGGTCCTGGCTTGCAGGTGGGGTGCATCTCTTGGTTGTAAATTCTGTTGATCTAACTTGCCATTCTTTGGCAAAGGAAACTATCTGGTACCAGTTTTTTCCTTTGTGTTTTGATAATTGACACCTCAGAGGAGTCGTTCTGTTTCCTTTCCGTGATTGCTGTTAAAGAATGGGAAGGTGCAATGTTGTGGACAGTTGAGCCCTTACGCCTGGACTTGTGTCTAAAGCAGGCAAGTCTGACTTTAGGATGGATCTGCATCTGCAGTACGAGGGACATCAGACCAGAGGGCAGAGGGACTGATACTTAGAAAGCCTGAGCCAGCATGCAGGAGACCCCAGAAAGACTATCTGACTGCTGAGGGATTTGATGTCTACGCCTTAAAATGGAGCATTTCTAAAATTTCTTTTCTTAGATTAAAAGACAGGGCTGTGTTATTTTAGGGGATAATTCATTGTTCTGCAGAAGCATCGCTTTTCAGGCAGTAATACAGGAGAATGGCTCACTCCAAAAGGCTGTTTTACAGTTTTGTCATCTCACAAGTGTTTTGAAGGCATTGGATAACTAATACTCACAATACCTTGAATGTCTACAAACACTTTATTTTCAAAGTTTTAAAAGACTATGTATTTCAGAATTTCCACATGGGGTTAAGAAGTGGTACAGATTGATCTCCTCATTTTGCAGATTGGAAGACTGAGAACAGCAGAATAATATATCCAGATTTACAAAGATTGACATGGCAAGAGTAGGTTTTTTTTTTTCTTGTGGTCCAAATTAGGACTTTCTAACTTTAAGAAAAACAAAAACGTCTTTTCTCCACCTTATTTTTCCTTCATTCTTATTGCTGCTGATTCTACTTTGTTCTGGCCTGAACTGAATTGGAAGAAGCCTTTCCCAAGAAGGTAATGTTTGATTGGTTGCCTTTTTTCTCAGGCAAGTGGTCACCAATTTAAACATCAGAACCACACACCTGCATATGCCTCTCAGCCCCAGCTCAGGATGGCCATGGAACTTCTTTCTGCAGACAGATTTCCTGTCTCACAGTTTATGGAATAGGGAAATACAGATGGTCAGTAAACACAGAAAACAGGTTCACTACTAATTATGGAAATACGTACCTATTACAGGACACCACCCCACATAGGAAGAGGCAGTTAGGATCACAGTTAAATCCAATAAGGAGGCAGGACAGTGGCAGCTCACTTGTCAGCTTGTTTGAGCATAATTTGCTACAGCTGTTTTGGAAAACAGTGAAATTGTCTAGTAAAAAGCTGAATATGTATATACCTCAAGCTGCAGACTGACTGACTGGGTCTCTCTTCCCTCCCTTGCGTATGTTGAAGCTCTCCTACCCAATGTGAGGTTATTTGGAGGTAAGACCCTTGACAGATAATTAAATGTATATGAGATCGTGAGGGCAGAGCCCCCATGGTGTGATGAATCTGTGTTCTTATTAGAAGAGAGGAAGACCTCAGCCTTCCATGGAAGACACAGTACAAGGCAGCTGTCTAAAGCCTGGAAGAGGACTCAGCCAGGCCTGACCATGCCAGCACCCTGATCTTGGATTTGCAGCCTCCAGAACTGTGAGAAAAAGTGTCTTTTGTTCAAGCCACCCACTCTCTATAGTGTTTTGTTGCGGCAGCCCAAGCTGGCTAAGATACCCAAGACCCAGCAGTTACACTATCTGGGATAATAACCTTGAGCAACTTTTATTTAAATGGTGGTAGTAACCTAGGTAGAGAAGTCATGAAGTCGGTTCAGTGTCCGTAAACCATCTTTTGTTTATTTAAGGAGATATTAACAACATAGAAATAACAGGAGACAATATTGTTACACAAAACTTCTGTTATATGCTGATAAACATCTACATACAAATATGTGTATGTGTACCTAGGGTCAAGATATAAAATATATTTATTTTTACTGTGGATTGCAGTAAGAAGATATGGAAAGCCGTGGTTCTAAAGGAACTGGTTTACGTGCTCAGAGATGTTTAGTGTTAGTAGTTTAGTGTCTAGTTTTTCCTAGGTCTTGGCTATTTCAGTGGGTGTTCATCTATAGAATAGGTAAACTTTGTATTTATAGAACATTTAGACACTGAAAATTAATGAACTAGAGCAATATTTATACACTTAAATTAGTTATATCAACATGGATAAACCTCAACGCTGTGAAATGGGGGGGGGGAGAAAAAGCAAGTTGCAGAATATGTACTACATGATGCCATTTATATGAAGTTAAAACAGACAAAGTAACACCACATTTTGGTAAAATACTGATGCACACATAGTAGGAGTATAAAGAAATGCATGAGAATAATAAACACCAAATTCAGAGTAATGGATACCTCTGGATATGAGAGGTAGGGAGGGGACACAGGGATTTCAAGTTTATTGGCAGAATTTCTTAAGCTGGGTAGTGGGGACACAGATGTATGTTATTATTTGCACCTTTATGTATATCTTAAATATTTCATAATAAAATTAAAGATTGTTTTCTGTCTTCAGTAGAAGGAATAAAAGTTCTTTATGACATTGCAGATGATATTAATGGAAATGAGTTAGATCTGAAGCTGATTCATTTTAGATGCCCACAACACCTTTTGGATGTATCACCGTAAGCAACAAAAGCAATTTGATAATTTGGGCTTTAACAAAACCAATTTTATGCTTCAAAGGACAACATCAGGAAAGTGAAATGACAGCCTGTGGAATTGGTAAAAGATACTTGTAAATCTTATATCTGATAAGGGTCTTGAATCTAGACTATATAAAAACTGTTCCAAGTCAATAATAAAAGACAAAAAAAAAACAATTTAAAAAAACCCATAGACATATCTCCCAGGAAGAGATACAGTTGGTCAATAACACTTGAAAAGAGGCTCAGCATCTTTAGTCATCCGGGAACTGCAAATCCGATCCACAGTGAGATACCACTTCACACCTACTAGGACCACTAAAGTCAAAAAGTCAAATAGCAACAACCATTGGTAAGGAAGTAGAGAAACCAGAAGCCTCAGATTGCTGGTGGGAATATAAAAAAGTTACAGCTACTTTGGAGAACAATTTGTTTTCTCAAATGGTTAAATGTGACAGTAATGGAAGGCAGGCATGACCAACTTTCTTATGGGGTGTGACCTGCCCTGACCCTGAGATGCAAGTTCAGCTGGAGATCTACCCTCCATGGGGAGAGAGGCGGCTTGCTGAGGGCAAAGATAATTCAGCAAGAAACCAACCATTCCCCACTGAAATGTAAGTGCTTGCCCTCAAGGCAAGGTCAGGACCATTGCCCGTGAGCTCTTGAGACCAGCCCCAGGTTTTTGCTCAGAAAGCCGTCGCGAGAGACCCATTTCTGACAGCTGACACCCCACTGCAGCGGCCCTCACAGCATCCCTTGGGCGGTGAGTCACGTGGGGTCAGTGGGGGCAGTTTCTTGCCAGACATGCCCTCGCCCTCTGTGAGATTCTGCTGCAACTGCCACCCCCTTGCCTGGTCTCCAGCTCCTGAGAGTCACTGTCACTGCTGAGAGTGTGTGGTGTCCCTCAGATGCTGAGGCAGGAAACACCCTTAGGACCTCAGTTTTATGTAGTGCTGGGTTATCCAGTTACCCAGTTTCATCTAGTTGTTTTCCACTTCCCAAAGTAGAGGGCTGAATTCTGCTGATGAGCTCTTTGGGCTCTTGGCAGTGTACGTTTGTTTGTTGTGACATTGAAGTTGTATACAATTAAAAATGGGAACCTTGCACTCAGCGGTAAAACATGCAGAATCTTCAGCACAGGCATCAACCAGTCAGAACCAGCACTGAAAGTAGGGCTCAAGCAAGTTCCTGTGGCAGGTGTTGGATTAACCCTAACATTGCTGGACTGCAGATCCTGGGGAGCGACCAGGATGGTGGGAAGGATACGCCAAGGCTAGGGCGTAGGTCAGCTGCGATTGAAATGCGTCATTATTGTAACAACTGATAGGAGCAAACTGGTGAATACTGTCACTGAGTCAGTCTTGCATTCACCTAACCTGTCTGTGCCTCAAGTTGCTAACTCATTTAAAGTGGGGCTGGGAGTACTCGCCTTATGGATTGTCTTAAGGAGTAAGTGAATCCAGGGCCAAGTCGATGGCAGCAATCTTACCAGCTCTGCACCAATCAACACTATTTGGCTGACTCAGCCAGAAAGCACGTCGACCAAATTAAACTTGTCTTTAGGCTACTAACAGATCTCATAGCTGCAAAGTTAAACTCTTGGAACATCTTTTCAGAAGTGAAATGCTTCAAAGGAAGCAATCAGCAGTTTGGGTATGTGATAACTGGCATGGGGTGGTGAAAATTACAATATCCCAAGGTCTGCCATAACTGCTAACAAGCTGTGTGACCTCCTGGGGTCAGCCACCTCTCTGGATCTCAACTTCTTCATCTGTGAAGGGAGTATACTTGCAGGCCTACCACTGCAGTGAGGGGGGACCACCCCGCATTCTGTAGGCTACTGAAACCTCCAAACTCCAGGTGCGTCTCAGTAAGGGACAGAGAATAGATAGCTCAGGGAGCTGTGGTCACGCTCATCCTTGGTCTGGTATATTGCCTGAGTACATCGCTCTGGTTGGCTAGGCAGTCTGAAGAGAAGAGAGGCCAATTTCATGTCATCAGTCTCACCAGCCCTGTAACATGAATCAATCCTATTTGACTTAGCTCAGCCAGGGTCTGTGTGGGCCAAATAAAACTTGTCTGCAGGGCTGATTTAGCCTGCAGGCTGCCAGTTTGCTGCTTCTGTACCATGCATATTTCACTGCTGCAGCAAATACTAAATGCTTGTTATGTTCTAGGCACTGGGCCAGACCGCAGGGACACAAAGGTGACTGGAAGTCAGCTCTCACCCTCAGGTAACTTACTCCGTCTGGTGTAACAAACTATTGTCACAAAGCCTGACAAGCGCTAAGACAGTGCTCAATGCAGTGGAAACAAGAAGGCTCCCTGAGCCAGCTTTGGGGTAGAGTGAACAAACAGAGGAAGAGCTCGTGCAGGTGGTGTCGGTGAGCTAAGTCTGCAGGATGGTAGGAACTCTGTGAGGTCAGGGGAGATAGAAGGCGGAGGGTGTGGGTGGATGCTGTTCTAAAGCTCTGGAAAACACTGAGGTGAGAAGGAAAGCATGGCTCTGGAGGAGCTGCAACTGGCGGGGAAGTGGGTGAGTGCTGGAGATGAGTTGGGAGCCATGAGGCAAAGGGTCTTCAATGCCTCACTAGCATCTCAGATGCTCTGGCTGTTGATCTCCACCAATGGAACATGTATTACCCTCAAAAAGCCTGCAATTTGAAGCAGAAAATGAACATCTAAACTTAAGCAATGGAGCTGTACCTCAAATGATGATAACCCCAAATTATTATATGGAGGAGGAGGAAGCAGCTCTTCCTAGCAGTGAAATGGGGAATTGGAAGTGGGAAATTTGATGAGGAAGCTTCTGCAGGAATTGAACAGTTACATGAACAAGGCTGTCTCAGGTGGTAAGAAGAACGGGGAGGAGAAGTCAGAATAAAGAAATCAACTTAATGAGGTTGAGTCTTCACGATTTAGTTAGAATATGGGGGTATTCAGCATGTGAGTGAGGAAGGAAGAGTCAGGAAGAGAGGTTCATGGGTTATTACATCCACTGAGTGGGAGATGCAGAGAAGGACTAGGGTATAGGGACTGCAGCAGAGGCTTTGGGGTGTCCCGTGTCATAGCCCTCTGAGATTAGAGGTTATTGCCCTTTGTACTCTCTGCCTTAAGGAGACAGCGCCACGTGCTATGTCCCTCTTCGGCTTTGGGACACAATACATATTGCAGTTGGAAGTACTGTTGCCGTCATTCATTGAGCCACTTAGAGCAAGGAAGTGCTCTTCAGCAAACCCAGGCTAGAATATAAGCTGCCTTGCTGCTTGGACCATTATGACACAGCAAATTGAGTGGTGCTGGAGGTATTCTTGATGGATTGGGTGTGGAGTCTGGCAAGCCCCAGTAGGAGCGGGGTGCCATGGGATCCTACATGTTTTGGAGGCAAGGCTGTGCCTTCCGTAGCAGAGAACTATTCACCACTTGAAAAGCAGCTCCCAGTACGCTCGTGGGCCCTGGCCACACAGCATCAATTGACCAAGGCATCAACTGCTCCTGATGAGCTGGGTTTTGTACCATTCATGTGTCACTACTGTTGGGAGTCCAGTCTAAGATGGAAGTAGTACATCTAGGATTGGGCAAAAGGTCAAGGGGCACAAGTAAGCTGCACAAATAGGCCAGCTGCACAGGCTTCTTCCCCAGACCTTCCAGGCACACCCCCGTTGTGTAGATGGCTGTCCCTCAGTTCACACCAAGCATTTTCTTGTGACGAGCTGCCGGAGGAAGAAAGATCCCAGTTCTGGTTCAATGTGTTGGTGTGAGCCGAAAACAGACTGCTGGTTTCACTAAAGCCCCAGCAGGGTAGCCTGAAAGATGAGTGGAGCCTCTCCCAGTGAGCAGGACTTGGAGCAGCGTGTCTGTCCATCAGCGTGCTCTAGAGGGAGAAGTCTGTATCCATAAGGATCTGTACTGGGGGCTACGACAAAGGAGCTTGGTTGGTCGGTCAGGCCTGAAGGGAAAAAGAAGAAAGGCAAGGAGGTCTGGGGAAGCAGCATGTGGGCAACCCTGTGGGAGCGGGCACAAAGCATGTGGGTCGTCATTATGTTCCTGCTAGTGTTTGCCAGAGACCACCCAGCACAGAGAAGGTGCTGAACAGCGTGGCGCCCTGTGGAGGTCAGCCTTGTCCTCGGCCACTGGGGCTTGCACAGTGAGCCCACGAATAGGGTAGCCATGGAGGCTAGGCAGGGGCTCTCTTCAAGGTGGTGCCGGTCATTGCTGACTGACTGTCAGCTCAGAGACAGGTTCCAAGTCCTTGAGCAGCCAGCTACTTGAGGACAGTTCATTACATTCGGCCCCTTCCACCTTGGAAAGAGCAGTGAACCCTCCTTCCTGGGGTTGCTACCTATCCTAGCATCCATCTGAGGGTTTACAGAGTGCCTGGCTTATTTACGTGTGATGCCTCATAACATCTAACACCTAAGAGACCCACCTTATGGCCAGGGAAGTGTGCCGATGGGTATGTGATCATGGAATCCTCTGGTCTGGTATATATCAAATTGCTGAAAGTTGCGGATCTCGTAGGATGATAGAATGATTTGCAAAAACTCAGCTAAGGTCCCAGCTTGAGGAAGACACTAGGTTTGGTTGGTATCACCCAGAGTGAACCTGTTCTATGGCGCTGAGTCCTTAGTTGCAAGAATAGACAGGTCCAGGAATCAAGGGTGAATGTAGAATTGGTCCCTTTCCCCATCACTCTCAGTGGTCCACTCGTAACAGGTGAGAGGACGTCTGGAACTCGGGAGATGCATTCAGAAACATGTCGAACTCAGGGCTTCCATGCCTGGTGGGATCAGAAGAATGGGCTCTTGTAACAACTCTGAGCTGACATGGCCGAGTCCACTGAGGGCTCAGCCTCCTCAGGGATGTAGGTCTGAGTCACCCCATCAGGCAAACCACCTAGACCAATGAGAATCTTGAATAGGTGGTGGAGAAGGAAGGTAGCGGTTAGCAGTATCAACCTCTGGACCTGCTGTAGCAGCGAGTCGGGTTGTAACCTGTCCCATTAACTCTTCTGTACAAAGTGTTTTCACTAGAATAATTACGGCCGACCACTACGTTGTGTGGAGAAGGAAATGGCAACCCACTCCAGCATTCTTCCCTGGAGAACCCCGTGGACAGAGAGGAGCCTGGTGGGCTACCATCCTTGGGGTCACAAAGCGCCGGGCACGACAGAGTGACTGAGTGCTACCTTGAGGCCTCTGTGACTGAATAGACTTACTGTAGATCTGAGTAGTGTGCAGGGATAGACTGATTGGGGTACCCTGCACTGCATCCCCTTCGTTAGCCCCTGATTTCAGCTGCAACCGTGATAGGTCTTCGTGAGCCTAGGCTCGTGTTGATAGCACCCCCAATTCAAGCACATGGTGTGCGCCATTCTGGTATCTATCTATTCTAGAGCCTTCTTCCAAGCCACAGGAATCTGTTTTGCTTGTGGCATTCAAACATAGCCCAGCAGGATTTCCCCGGTGGTCCAGTGACTAAGACTCCATGCTTCCAATGCAGGGGGCCCAGGTTCAATCTCTGGTCAGGGATCTAGATCCCACTTGCTGCAACTTAAGATCCCGCATGCCGCACCTAAGACCCAGCACAGCCAAATTAATGAGTGAAAATAAATATTAACCAACAGGTAACCCAGAAGCCCAGAAGTTGGGGGAGTTAATGGCATGGGCATACGTGCTCAGCCACTAAGTTGTGTCCAACTCTCCGCAACCCCATGGACTATATAACCCACCAGGCTCCTCTGTCCATGGGATTCTCCAGACAAGAATACTAGTGTGGGTTGCCATTTCCTCCTCCAGGGGTTCATCCCAACCCAGGGATCGAACCCGCATCTCCTGTGCCTCCTGTATTACCAGGCGAACTCTTTAATTGAGCCAACTAGGAAGCCAGATGGCCCTGGGACAACCCGCTAGAATGGAGGATGGGAGCCAGTGGATGGGTGCTCCCACGTCACCTGTACTAGGTGGGAGATAAGTGCCTAGCCTCACATTTGTGGGGGTGGGTAGACAAATCTGGGAGGCATTCTTCATGCTTCTTTGGAGAATCCAGTGGGATTGAGGCCCTGCACCCCAACACTGCTCACAGCACTAACTTTGATGTTGGACCTCGTATTGGCTTTTCCTCCTTTGCTCACCCTCCTCCATCCCTCACTCCTATTTCCTGAGATCACTCCCTAATTAAACTGCCTACACCTGAATGCTTGTCTCAGGCTCTGCTTCTGGGAGAATCTCAGCTAAGACAGGAAGAGGCCGAGTTCACCAAGAACTTGTTGTGCTGAAGAGGCAGAAACAGGCAGCAGGTGGTGGCTGTATGACGTTTGGAGATGTAGATTTATACATGAGCATAAAGCACAGATAAAAATCACCACCACACTGCCCTTCCTCAAAAAAAGCCTGCAAAACCCCGTGGAAGAAAAGTACCCTTCTAGAGCAGTGGTTCTCACCCAGGGGCCATGTGACAATGCCTGAGGACATTTCTGGTTGTTGCAGTGTTGGGGTGGGTTGATTCTGCTTCTGGCATCGAGTGAGTGAAGGTTAGGGACACTGCTGAACACCCTGCAACACACAAGTCCGATCTCCATGACAGAATTATTCAGTCCCAAGTGTCAGTAGCGCTGTAGCTGAGAAACTGTTCTAAGATTGCGAAGATCAGGGGTAGGAAGAAAACCAGGAGAGAGAGAGGCTGTGAAAACCAGAGTTCCCTGGAGCCAGGAGTGCCAGCAGGTCCATGCTACAGAGGGGCAGGGGAGGTGGGAACTGATAATTGTCCATTTAGTTTAGCAATGAGGACCTTTACTAATGTGATTTCATTAGCAACGTGGGGGCAGAGGTCAGCTTGGAGTTGGGGAAGGAGCACTGAAAGGCAGTCAGTGAAGACAAGGACAGACTCTTTCCAGGAGCTTTGAGGTGAACAAAAGGGGTGTTGGGATGAGCTACAAGGAGCTATAGAGGAGAGGAAGAGCTTAGGAAGATGTTAGAAAGACAAACGCCCTGTATATGCCTGTGACAGAGAACAAGTAGGGATTCAGAAAGGGGATGATTGATGGAAGAGAGGACCCATGGACATCTGTGGTACCAAAAATCAGAGTAGAGGTGCCCTAAGTTGAATCAGGTAAGGAAAACTTCCTCTGAGGCTGGAAGGAGGCAGGGTGGGCATCATTATACACACAGTTGGGTAGGGGAGTGTAGACTGTCAAGGGTTAACCTGGTGGCTTTTTGTTTTTTGCATGTCTGCGAGACATGACCTTCTGCAGGGGGGAGGTGGTGGGGTAACAGGCTACAAATAACTACTCGTTGATGGATTATAGGGGATCCTTTTTTGCACTGCGATTTTGTATTGCTCTGCTCTCCCAAATGAGTCTCCTTGAGCAGTTTATCTGTTTTCTTGCCTCAGATGTTCCAAAAGTGAGCAAAAGGCAATTGTGGAAACTCGGGTTCCCCCCAGCCCAGGACGTCAGTTGAGCCTGTCTGCTGTGGAGTGCCTGTGGGAATCCCGAGCTCCCGTCAAGATGCTTATGGCCTTGGGTTTGGGGGTCACCTCTGTCTCTTGGTTCCTGTGTCTGCATGTGCCCTCTGTTCTGGCATGGATTTAAGCTTGGACATGAAATGCTCTCATTCTACAAAATCACCTCACACAAAACATTTGGGCGTGTGGAGGGTCTGGGTCCTTGCAGAGCCCACACCTGTGCCATTTTGTGAGCACCTTGCTCCTCCTCATCCCTTCCCAGATCCTCATCTGCCTCCTGCTAATTGCCCTCATCTCCAGTTCCTTCTGCCGCTAGTAACTCAGCCATCCTCAGCTCCCAAACAGGCTACCCCAGACCATCCCGGCACATAGTAGACAAGAAAGCTTCCTTTAGACAGATTCATCCTCCAGCAGAAAGTGGTTATGGCTTAAAGTTGTGAAAATGTGTTTTCTCATGGAAGAAGTTCAAAATACAAACTACATAAACAATTTAATGAAATGTTCATCTGTCTTAATTTCTAAAGTGAGTACTGCTCTGGGTGTCAGTCCCACACCAACTTCCCTGTGTTGGACTGCTTCATCCAATCCTTTCATCTCCCCAGGAAGAATGAAGCTCTTGGGGGCATGCTGGGTCCTTGCCCCGCACCCCCCACCAAATGCGTTTTCTGTAGGACTGCAGATTCAGTTAGGGCTTGGGGACCTCTAAGATTTAAGCCCAGACCCACCACAGCAACTCGCTCTAAGCCAGGAAGGGCCACTCTGCGGCTGTCTGTCACCTTGTAAGGTGTCAGCTCCTTCGGGGACAGCGCAGGGGGACTGTGGGAGATGGAGTAAAGCTACAGGAGGAAGAGGCCCACCTGGGAAATGGTCCCAGTCCCCTCGACGGCCTCGTTTGTCTCCAGGGGGCTGGCCTAGAAGTCAGCAGGCCCAGCTTCTGGAACTTGCACCTCGTCAGCCTCGTGACCTCCGTGTTCTCGTCTGTACACTGAGGGTAATAAGGGAGGAGCAAAGACGTGATGAAATAGGTTCTACGAACCCCTGCCTCGTAGTTGCTACTTGATACACTCCAGAGGCCACATTTCCCTCTGCTTTTGCCCACAAGGAAAGGGAGCTTTACCATTTTTTGCCTGGTGCTCAGAATGATTAGCCAAGTGTCCAGTGACCCTCAACAGCTTCCTTCTGCAGAGCTGGCTCATCAGTCAGCGAGGGGGCCTGGAGCACCGCGCCTCACCGGTGTGTGGGGTGGGTGTAAGATCCCAGCATGCCCCCAAGAGCTTCAGCTCCTGGGGAGATGAGAGGATGGGTTGAAGCAGTCCGACCACAGGGAAGACGGTGTGGGACCGACAACCAGAGCGGCACCTACTTTAGAAATTGAGACAGATGAACGTTTCATTAAATTTCTTATTTATTTTTTATTATTAGGTTTTTTTGTATTTTGAACTGCTCCCAAGAGAAAACAGGTCTTGCCTCCCACACCTGTCCTGAAAGTCAGGCCCGGCCCTTCTTCCCACCTCTGCCACGGAGGCTCCTGGTGTAACACTGGCGGCGCCCAGCAGGGGCCGACCTTGCTCTTCTCTGGCTGACTGCTACTGCTACTGCTAAGTCGCTTCAGTCGTGTCCGACTCTGTGCGACCCCATAGCCAGCAGCCCACCAGGCTCCTCCATCCATGGGATTCTCCAGGCAAGAGTACTGGAGTGGGTTGCCATTTCCTTCTCCAATGCATGAAAGTGAAAAGTGAAAGTGCAGTCGCTGATAGCATCCTGGAAAAGGTTCTGCAGGCTTTTCGGACCATGAGCCACAGTAGAACGTGTGTTTTATCTCACCACCCAGTATGGATGTACGCACATGTGTATTTTACTAAACAGTACTTACTCTACTACGTTTTGTGTGCATTCTGATCTCGTTTTCTCAGTTCTGTCCCTTATGAGGTCATTTTAAAGCATACTGCTCCCTCCTACCAATAGATGGAGACCTATGCCCTGAAATTCGCTGGGAATCTCGGTGAGGGAGTCATGGAGATTAGGTCTTGGTCTCCTAGGGAAGGACAGTCAGGCTGCCCCTGTCACCCCAGCTCTGCCCTTTTCTCCTCCTGTGACCCAAACGACTTACTCCACCCACTCTGTGCTCAGTAAAGACAGCACCAGTCATAACAACAGCTCCTTTCCCACTCAGAAACAGGATGATGGCTGCAGAGTGCCAGTCGGAGCCTGCCTGGCATCTCATGGGCTCATTGATCCAACATGTGTTGACACCTGTTGCTGCAGATAACTGAGCAGGAAGCTCCTGGCCAGGCTGAGGTGGCCAAGAAAAGAAGCACACAGATAAGACAGATGTGATGGGTGCATGGGTGGTGATTAGCACAGGACATTCTGGAGACAGCTGGGTTTCTGGAAGACTCCTTAGCTCAGGGCATCTCCAAGCATGGTCTCAGGGCCAGCAGCAGCAGCAGAGCCTGGGGACTTGTTAGAGATGTAAATTCTCAGGCCTTAACCCGGGTACTCGGGGTCAGAAACCAGGGGTGGGCCCGGCTATCTGTTTCACAAGTCCACCTGGGGATGCTGGTGCATATTCTGATTTAAGAATGACTGCCAGTGGTTACCAGACTTTGCTGCATCTCGGGGGCATCCAGCAGCAATCTGATCATGGAGTCTGGGAGTCAGGCATGAGTAGGTTTTTAAAAAAGATCCCCAGGTGATGCCAATGTGGAGCAAAGCAGGGCAATCACTGCCCGCACCCACTCCTGGGGTGAGGCATCAGAGAAAGCTTTCATGGGTTGGGAGGAGCACCATGTAGGCAGAAGCCTTAAATGCAGCAGAGGCCTGTGAGTGAACTTGGGTTGGAGGGGTGCCCATAGACGTTTCCAAGGGACTATAATCTAGTGTTGAAGAAGCTGGGCTCTGGAGATAAGCCGTCTGGGTGTGAACAATGCTGCACCCATCCTTACTGGCCAGTGGGACCGCAGGGTCATCTCAACAGTAACAAGGGAGGAGGTTTCTTATATGTGCTGAAGGCTCACAGCAACCCCGTATCTTGGGAGCTTCATATGACAAGAGATGACCCTGGAGAGACGAGGGAACAAAGCCTCAGAAGGCGTCATCACCACGTCTGGACCCGAGGGCCCTGGGAAGCCACTGGGGAGTGTCAGCGCTGGGGGCCCATGAGGAGGTATGTGTGGAGAATGTGCTAGAGAACAACTTGGCTGGAGCGGAGAGGTCAGGGAGGGGCTAGTGACCCCGAGACAGGTCAGATGTGACCGAGGCCCAGCTGCCGAAGAGATTGAAACAGGTGGGACTTGAGGGTGAGGAAACGGCCCGTTTCCGGGCTTGATGCACTGGGTGATCTGTGCACAGAGCTGGGGAACCCTCTGCACCCAGCCCCACCACTAGGTTTTCCCTTGGTTCTGTAGAAGGAGGCCTGGAGATAGGCATGGTCAGACTGGGCCTTTGGGCACGTGGCCCCCGGCCTCCCCACCCCCACCACTTGCACGCACTGCTTGACAGCGGCCTGAGCATTGCGGAGTCATTCCTTGGCTGAAGGCTTGAAGGCCTGTCCAGGTGGGTTGACTCGTCACTGAATGTGTCGTCCGTGTTCCCACCTCCAGGCCTTGGCCCGTCCTCCCCCTCTCCTCCTGTCTATCAGAATCCTGCCTGCAGGCCACTCTCCTCCGAGACACCCTCCCCAGCTTGTGGCCTGGAAGTCTCCTAAGTGCAGTGACTGCCCTGCAAAGGACAGGTCCTGGACGTGCCACTTGGTCCCATGGTCGGCCTGCACCTGTGGCCCCGAAACGAACCTGTGGCGGCTGAGAAGGGTCTCCACGCCTCTGCGCCCCTCCCAGCAAGCCTGGCCTAGTGTTCTGCTCAAGAGATGTGCGGGTAAGGCCCCCTGACTAGGTTGGGGAGAAAATATGGAATTCAATTACCAGCCAGAAAGACCTTGTTGAGAATTAGAGGATCAGAATTATCAGTTGAGGCCTCGGCCCCTAGGGACTCGGAGAGACCAGAAGGCGGAAAACGTGACAGTGTCAATCCTCCCAGGGGCTCAGCGGGCTGAGATCATCCCTCTGGTTTCTGCATGGTGGTCCCTTCTTCATCCTGCAGTGAGAGGTGGAGACAGCCAGGTCCTGGGCATCCCTGCCCCAACCCCTCCATGGCGGCTTCTTCCAGTGCCTGGCCATTTAGGGGATGGATACTGCTGGCTCCCAGCAAGAGACAGAACCAGGGGCAGCATTCAAGAAAGATCACTTAGCAGCTAAGGAGTGTACCTAAGGCCATTTTGGTGGATTGGGTGCTGTCTAGGAGGTGCCAGAAATATTAAGGTGAAAGTCCCAGAAACAATAGGAGAATGGTACAAAGTGAAAGGTGAAACTGTGTAACACAGATACTCATACCTGGGGGATTGGATGTAAGAGCTCAGACTTTGGACTGAGACAAACCTGAGTTTATTCACTAGCTAAGGCACATTGAGCAACACTGGAACCTAAACGTTTCAGAATCTCAAGTTTCCTCATCTGCTAAATGGGGATGATGATAGCATCCATTATGCAAGTGATTAAAACTTCAATTATATATATTCAAAAGTATGATACAGTGATTAATTGATACATATGATAAAGGTATATAAAGCCCTTCAGCCAAGAGTCTGGCACAGAACAAGCTCTAATAGGTGGTAGCTGTTACTGTTGCTGCTGTTCCTTCTGGTTATGAGTCATTACAGGAGTTCAGGGAAGGGTAAATCCTTGGAATGATCCCGAATGTCCTGAGGAGACAGGACTGTAGGATGGGTTAGAGAAGAGAAGGACTACCCAGCCCGAGGGAGCAAAATGTCCTGATTTTCAAAAAGAGAATAATATGCTTCCTGGGATGTAAGCTTAATGTCACTCCACAGCATTCTAGAATTATTAGACAGATGGTCCGGGAGCACTTTACAGAGAACCATACTCATGCCAGAATTAATTCATTAAATCATGTCAAACCCAAATCCCCATTACCAAAGGATTCTTTTTTTCAATCACTCAACATATTTATTGTTAACATGTTAGGAAAAGCAAAGAGTATCTTGGCAAGCACTGAGCAAAGCTTCCTGTGCTGTCCGTGTGGACATGAGAGAGACGTGAGCAGGGTGATGGGGAGGTGAGGTCTGTCACAGTGTGAACAGTTTTGCCCCCAGAGCAGGACGAGGGGACGGATGTCAACCTGGAGCGCGGTCCCAGTGGCAGCCAGAGGGCTCTGGTCCAGCCCCTGAAGAGCCAGAGGAAGCACGTGGTGGGAGGGAGGCACAGCAGAGAACGTCATCGTAGCATTAAGGATTCAGCTGTTTAGGAGCAAGAAGTAACAGCAGGGGCTTCCCTGACGGTCCAGTGGTTAAGAATCAGCTTGTCATTGCAGGGGACATGGGTTCAATCCCTGGTCAGGGAACAGAGATCCCACATGCCGATGTGCCGCAACTACTGTGCTACAACAAAATGAAGATCCTGATAAGAGCAAAAGAACTCAATGCAAGCAAACAAATAAATAAATATTTAGAAAAAGAAGAAGTAATAGCGGAAGAGCAGAGACGTAACAGTGTATGTCACTGTATGTTTTTTCTAATGGGAAAATGCAAGCTCATGGAAGAAAATCTAGAAATTATAGATCATGAAGATGTACGTGAAAGGTACCTATAATTCTCCCTGAACAAGTGATTTAATAGCCTATGAAGAATAATGGTGCAAATGGGAGTGCAGGGGCTACCGGAGAGGATGAGAGATCAGGATTGTTGAACCTAGAAAAGGTGCATGCTGTATCAGCCTTTGAAGAGTGGACAGGCTGGCGGGAAAGACATGTAGGCTCTCCTGTGCTATTCCAGAGAGCAGAACCGGAACACGGAGGCTCCCAGAGGCCACTCAGCACACAGAGAACGAAAGCACCTTCCAAAAAGTAGTTCCCCCACCAGTGGGACCGGCTGCCTTGGGAGGGGGAGGTTCCATTCATTGGGAGTGTTTAAACAGAAGCTGGTTCTTGGCCACTTTTTCTCTCAATGTTGACAAAGATCCCTTGCACTGCTCCACTTCCTTTAACCTTGAAGATTCGTGTGTCTAGAGGTGAAAACATGGAGGCAGAATAAAACGTGTTCAGTTATCACTGAGAGAAGAAGAACATTTGCAAAATGGTGTGCTCTGAACTCTGATGAAAGCAGAAAGTGTTCACTGAAAAGAGAGGGTGAGAAAATGAATGTTAATGCTCGTACATGCTTTTCACTTTGGACTGTTTTGATTTCCCCAACGTTTCTACAATTGACCTATTTAAAATACAGTCAATGTCATGTTAACATAAAGTAAATGTACCTCTTACATGTGTGAGGCTACTTCCTTTACTGAAACAATAACCTAGGGAGGGGGTCAGAGGGAACATAGTCTAGATAAATATTTAGGGTGGGGTTGATTGTAGAAGGCCTCGAAAGTCAAGTAGATTGTTTAGGTTTTATGGTCACTATGATGGCAATGACAAGGTCAGCAAATGACCTTATTTGCTGGGCCAAACTCAGGACTGATAATTGGGCAGATAGCAGCCCATGTGTGGGGATGAAAAGACAGAATATAGTACCTGAAACTGCAAAACTCACAGAGAAGCAGTGTCAGAGTAGGAAGCCCTATGGAGTTCTTAAAGGACTGATACTCGCTTGATTATTCATTCATCCAGTTGAATATCACTTATTAAGCCCTATCTGTATACCAGACACCGTGCTATGTGCCTGATGCAATCAGGTCCTTTGAGAGCTGAGTGCAGGACACGCTGGAACATAACATGGGGCCAATCAGAAGGTCCCTGCAAATCCAGGTTAGAGGTTCTGAATCTCAGAAGCAGGAAGTTCTGGTGATACTTAGAGATAGTCTTTGTTTGTCGTGAAGCTGCACGAAAGGTCCCTTTCAGTGCTTTGAACAGGGCAGAGTGCACAGCAGGCAGATGGGCATGTGGTGTGAAGAAGGCCTTGCGGCCGCTGCATGAATAACCATCCCTCTGTATCCGTGGGGATGCTCAAGCCTCTCCTATAACATGGTGTAGTCATTGCATGTAGCCTGTTAGCATCTTCCCTTTATTTTTATATATTTATTAATTCGGCTGTACTGGGACTTGGCTGCAGCATGCAGGATCTTGAGGCATGTGGGATCTTTAACTGTGGCTTATGAACTCTTTGTGAGCATGAGGGATATAGTTCCCCAGCCAGGGATCAAACCCAGGCATTGCATTGGGAGTGCGGAAGTCTTAGCTACTGGACCACCAGCAAAGTCCCCTCCCATATACTTCAAATCAGTGATCCCCAACCTTTTCGACACCCGGAACCAGTTTTGTGGAAGATGGTTTTTTCACAGATGGTGGTTGGGGGTTGGGGGGATGGTTTGGGGATGATTCAAGTGCATGACATTTATTGTGTACTTTGAAAGTGAAAGTCGCTCAGTTGTGTCCAACTCTTTCGTCTATACAAGTCCATAGAATTCTCCAGGCTAGAATACTGGAGTGGGTAGCCTTTCCCTTCTCCAGGGGATCTTCCCCACCCAGGGATCGAACCCAGGTCTCTGGCATTGCAGGCGGATTCTTTACCAGCTGAGCCACAAGGGAAGCCTTTGTGCACTTTATTTCTATTATTATTACATTGTGATATATAAGGAGATAATTTTATAACTCACCATAATGTAGAATGAGTGGGAAGCAGCTGTAAATACAGATGAAGCTTGCTTGCCTGCCAGATCGTTTCCTGCTGTGTGGCCCAGTTTGTAACAGGTCAGGGACCCTACCGGGGGTTGGGGATCCCTGCTTTAAATCATCTCTAGATCACTTATATCTAATAAAATTTAAATACTATGTAAGCAGTTGTGAATACAATACATTTCAGTTCAGTTCAGTTCAGTTGCTCAGTCATGTCTGTGAATACAATACATTTAATGCTATATAAATACTTGCATGGCAAATTCAAGTTTGGCTTTTTGGAACTTTCTGGAATTTTGTCCCCAAATATTTTCATGAGCAGTTGGTTGAATTTGAAGAACCTGCACATGTGGAGGACTGACTGTTAGCTGGTGTAGAAATGGCTTCTGGGCATATTCCTGCCATTTACTGTGAAAGGTGCAGGGCCAGAGCTTGTATCCCAACGTGAGTGTGTCCCCTGAGGCTGGGCTGTGAACAGGTGGGTAGGCAGGAGAAATAAACTTTGACGCGATGAAGCCAGAAGCTAGTCTGGGAAACATTCTTCTGATCATCAAATGCATAAAATCAGAAACTTTGATTCTTATCAATCTCAGTTCAAAATGGAAGTGCAGTCCTAGGATTGATAAGGATTCTCTCCTTGACTAGACTCTAGTCAGGCTCCTTTGAATTCTCTTAACTTGGCCCTGACTTTTGGGCTTCTGTGTTTGTCTCTCCATTGCCCAAGACTCCTGCTATGTCAGTCCATTTAGCCAGATTCCCCTAATCCGTTACTTGATCACTCTCATCCTCCAGTACCCCCTGGTGATGCCTGATCACCCTATCCTGCGTTCAGCAGGTAACCCCTCCCTTTGATGCTTCCTCTTCATAATTCTCCATCCACTGACCACCACCCTGCTCCTGCTCCTTGGCTGCAAATGCCCACTTTTCTTGCTGTATTTAGGGTTGAGCATGCCCTCTCCCTTCTACAAAACTCCATTGTAATAGCCAACCCGCCCCCTCCTTACCATCTTAAGCAGTGTCATGAATGATTTTTTAAAAACATGATACCCACCATACTTTTTCTCAGAATGAGAAGCACACGAAATATAATTTATCACATTTTTTTTTTGTGTTTAAGTTTTTGGATGATCTGAACACAAAAACTTGAAATGCCCTGAATTCCTGTTGTTTACATCCAAAGAAACTGATAGACATTTTCCCAAATTTAGCAATAATCGTAAACATTTACCCTGCAATACCAGTAATAATTTGTGAATGTGAACATTTTCTAAACTATCCATAGTCATAGAACAAATTTAGATCGACCACATTAGAGGAAAGACTTGGCTATCTTTCTATTTTCTCTGTGGAAAACAGAACAGTTACAGAATTTTCTCAAGAAAAGGTAATCAAAGAGTATAAAGCTCCAAAAAAGATAGAAGAAAAGTACAATAGAGGTGGATTGGGCTGTAAATGAATTTAAAATGTTATTTTTCTATATTTTGTGAAATTTGTAGTATTTCTTAGCTTTTTCTTTTCTTTTTCTTTTTTTGATGTAGTCCATTTTTAAAGTTTTTGTTGAACTTGTTATAATATTACTTCTGTTGTTTTATTTTTTGTTTTTTTTTTTTGACCTCAAGGCATGTGGGAATCTTAGTTTCTTGACCAGAGATCAAACCCTCATCCCTTACATTGGAAGGAAGAAATCTTAACCACTGAATCACCAGTATTCCCTCTTAGTTTTTTTAATATTTGTAATTTAGCATGCTATTTTCCAAGGGATTGGGAGCAGGAGGAGAATGGGAGGACAAAGGATGAGATGGCTGGATGGCATCACTGACTCGATGGATGTGAATCTGAGTGAACTCCGGGAGTTGGTGATGGACAGGAAGGCCTGGCGTGCTGCGATTCATGGACTGAGCGACTGAACTGAACTGAACTGAACTGAACTGAGATCAGTTTTGAAGTTTGCACTTCTTTTATTTAGTATTTGTCATTTTGTATTCTTTTTGTTACAGAGTTCCACCTCCAACCAAACAGACAAAACAACTACGCTGTGTAAGCTCCAAGCCCCTCTGTCCCTGCCCCACAGATGGGTGACTTGGTGACTCTCCGAGGGTCTCTGTGTCTTTCCCCCCAGTGAGGATCGGTGCCCTGAGCTTTCACCAGACCCTCTTCCAGGGAGAATTAGAGAGATGAGCCGGATAATCCTGCCATCATGCCTCACGCCTGCACGGGGAGAGCACATGTCAGCCAGTGTCTCATTTGATCCTTCCTGCAAGCCATTAGGAAAAAAACTCACTTTTTAATTATGGAAATGTTCAAATTTATGCACAATTAAGTGGAGTAACCCCAGCTCTGTGCTGCGGGCTGGGCTCAGTGAGGTGAGGGGAGCGCTGGGCTGGGCAGTGGGGAGCCAGAAGTTAAATCTCTGTGGGCAGAATCTTCTCTCACCCCCCACCAAGCTTCCTGGCCCGGGGCACGGGTATTGATGTGCTCACATCCACACGCCTGTGCCTGCCTTGGAAACATGCAAAAACTCTGAACTACCGGGAAGGTGCAGGAAGCCAGCAGCAGGCTTGGGGCTCCTTCAGAACATGAGATGGGACCAAGGCTGCTTCTCTCAGGGACCCCAGGGGCCAGGTCCCCAGGCAGTAGGGCTCTGGGGGCAGGCCCGGGGAAGCATCAAAATCACTGTGGGAGCTTCTTCCACTTACAGGCTGTGCGCCTCACCCGGTCCTGTTCTGATACAGGCTGGAGAAGCGAGAAGATGGGGCATTTGGGGGAATTAGCCAGTAAATCTGATACCCACTTACTTTGAGGCTGAGAACTATGGCTTGAGGGGCTCACGGGAGTCAGCGGGAGCCTGGGAGAGCCCAGACCTGCTCGCCGCTGAACAGAGCCATCCGCTCCCGAGGAGCACAGAGCAGGGCAGACTGCCTGGGGTGAACCCCTGACCCACCTCCTCTCTAGCCATTTGACCCTGGCCAGGCGCTTGACCTTGGGATCTCCCTGCTTACCTAAAATACTGCAAATAATCGAAGCATCGTACCTTGATGTGATGGTGCACATGAAGCCCTTAACACATAAAGAACTACAGACATACTGCTCAGAAATGTTAGCTACTGCTAACATAAATTTCCTTCATTGACATCAGCCACGAGTGAAGAGGAAGGTGTATGTGGCAGCCTCTTCTCCTTCCTGTCCACCAAGGAGGCAAGATGCCAATGGCCAGAGGCTCATCCTGAAATCCAGTCCAGCTGGAGTCTCCTTTCAGCTCTGCTTGGACCACTCTCTTTTGTCTGAGGCTGGGGAGATGGGTTTGGGGGAGCGTCTCCGGTGTCATCCATTTCCATCCTTCCTATGGGCAGCTGGGGGCTGTCGCAGGAGAGGGAAGAGCCCACAGACCATCTTCCCTTTACAGCTGGAACAGATGGGAAGCCTGGAACCAGAGAAGGGACCTGGGCCGGCTGGTGAGGAGTGGTGAAGGGGGCAGTCTTTCTCGGGCATCCCATTCTGCCCCTTTGCCTCTTGCCTGGAAGCCCTGATCCCCGAGGGGCTCAGGTGTGCATGCCGCCAACGTGCCTGCTCAGGAGAAAGAGGCTTCGATTCATTTCATGAAGGTGTTGAGGTCTAGATGCCTTTTATCTAGACTGGCAATGCCTTGGAGTGATTTTCAAATGCCCGCCCTCAAGTGCTCAGACTGGGGAGGGACTGGGAGATTGGCAGTCTGCCCGAGGTGACTTTGGAAGCCCCTAGGGCTGGGGAAGCGTGTTCTACACGGGAAGGTCTCCTCGGCAATGAGGCCCACTACCCCCACTTCCCTCCTGAAGCCAGTCGGGCCCGAGATGGCTCTTGATCAGAACTCTGGCTTGCACTGCTGGTGGGCTCTTGGCAGGTGGGCAGTGGGAACTGAGGCATGGCCCTCTTAGCTGCCCACCCTGACAGGAAGCTTCTGGGGGACTCTCCTGGATGCTTGGATGTGAGCCCAGCACCAGGCCCTCTTGGCCTCATACCCTGGGGTCAGAAGGCCAACACCTCTGGAAATAATCTGGGCTTAATTGGGTGGACTTAGACACACGGCAGCCACAGCGGCCACGTGGTAATGTGTCTAAGGAGCCGGGCCCTGTTGTTGCTGAGACAGCTCTGATGTTCAAGGGCCTCGGGGCGGTGCCCTTTGGGATAACTTGGCACCCTTTGGGATAATCCACCCCCACCAGCGCTCACAAGTCCAGTGAGCTGCTCACCAGCCTCCCTGTTCTATTGTCGGGTCTGTGTGATGCCACCTCGCATGCTGCTGTCTCGGAACTAACAGATCTGATGTCCAGAAGGCCAAACGGAGGAGCTTAAAACAGAGCTGAGAGGAAAAAGTCAGAGAGGGAGATCCCTGACACAGTCCGTTTGTATTCATTACAATGATATGTGGCCCAAGCAAGAATGTCCATGCATAGAAAATATGAAATCCACTAGAAAGGTGCCCCGTGGAGAGCAGAGGGAGAGAGAAGGCAGCGGGACCCAGAGGAGACGAGAGAGAAACGGGTTTTTGTTGTGTTCAAGCCCTTCCAAGAATCCGGGTTGTTTTTTAAATTTTTATTTATTTATTTTAGTTGGAGGCTAATTGCTTTACAATATTGTGGTGGTTTTTGCCATACACTGACATGAATCAGCCATGGATGTACGTGTATCCCCCATCCTGAAACCCCTCCCACCTCCCTCCCCATCCCATCCCTCAGGGTCATCCCAGCGCACCGGCCCTGAGCGCCCTGTCTCATGCATCGAACCTGGACTGGCGATCTGTTTCACCGGGTTGTTTATGACCGCAGCTCGTCCTGACTTGTGCTCCCGGGGACCTTCCTCTCTGTGCTGGACACTGGATCCCTGCCTTTCCTCAGGGTGCTCACGCTCCCCACTGCCTCTCCGGCTTCTCTAAATCCCACCCAGCTTTCCCAGACTATTGCAGACCCCACAGATGCCGGCAAGCCCTCCCTGACCACTTCAGACCAGACCACTTCAGACTTAACCCAGTGAATCCACAAGTCCCCTCCCTCTCCAGGGTGGCAGGGGACAGGACCAGAGCCCTCCCCAGCTTGGGAAGGTGGGAGTCTCAGGTGGCAGGGGAGAGGTGTAGCCTAATGTTAACTGCAAACCCACAGGTTGTAGGCATGTGAGAGAAACTTGAGTTCTCGGTAATGGATTGCACTTCTTGTGGGTGTTCCTGGGCATGTGCCCCCCACCCAACACCCCGCCTCCACACACACACACACAGGCCCACAGTCAAGGCAGCAAGGTCGGCTGTGCCTGAAACAGCTGAGCAGTTGGGTCTAAAGTAGTGAAGAACAGAAACCACCCCCCACCCCCCACTAGTGTAACCAACTTGGTAAGTGAGAGTAGCTGTGGCAGCTGGTGGCACTCTGTCTCATGGGAGGGCACAGAGAAGGCCCAGGGAGAGGGCTGGGATGGAGGGGCTGAGCTCAGCCTCCAAGCCCCAGGGTCAGGCAGAAAGTGCTGGAAAGGGCCCTGGAACCCCGGCCATGCCTTCCTCTCCCGGGGTCTTTTCCCACCTGTGTCTATTCACCTGTTTATGTTTTGGAGTTTTGATAGATTATGATATGTTTTGATAGTTTTGATAGTGGAGGCTTCCTGGATTCCATCAGGAGCAGAAGTTCCTCCCACCTTTCATGTCTCAAACCCCAAGGACAGAGGAGCCTGGTGGGCTACCGTCCGTGGGGTCACAAAGAGTCAGATGTGACTTAGTGGCTAAATGGCAACAACAACGTTATTACTCTCAGGACACTGTGTCAAATTCTTCTCTCCTTCTAAACTGTGACCACCCAGGTGTAAGATTCTTAGACCCCAGCATGGTGCCTGGCATAGAGGAGGTTGATGCTACATGGCAGTAATAAAATGAGATATCTCTAACATGTAAATAATAAAAGAAAGAAAGAAAATGAAGTTGCTCAGTCGTGTCCGACTCTTGCAACCCCATGGACAGTAGCCTCTCAGGCTGTAGGTCCGTGGAATTTTCCAGGCAAGAGTACTGGAGTGGGTTGCCATTTCCTTCTCCATAAATAATAAAAACTGAAGGAAAAAAAAAGATTAATTTTTTTTTTGCTTCTGGCTCTGCTGAGGGGCATGTTGGATCTTAGTTCCCAGACCAGGGGTCAAACCTGGGTTCCCTGCAGTGGACATGCAGCATCCTTACCACTGAACTGCCAGGGAACTCCCTAACTTTTTTTTAATCTTAAAAGAAGTTTTAAAGATATCTCTCTTTAGAAGAATGTGCCAAAGATCTAACAGAAAACTCACACACGCAAAATGATATAACAATAACACTTAAACAAGTGAAAATATTAAAAGAAGTGCTAATTTCATGGGGTCGCAAAGAGTCGGACACGACTGAGCGACTGAACTGAACTGAACTGAATTAAAACTACACTGAGACATTTCTCATTCATCAGATTGGCAAAACTTCAGACTTTTGATAATCTACTCTGTTGGTGAGGCAGTGGGGAAACAGGCTGTCTTAGACGTTGCTGGTGGGATTGCGGGACCCAAGGCTCCACAACGGAGAATTTGTGAACACCTAAGAAAATTGCATACAGGGACTTCCCTGGTGGTCTGGTGGTTAAGAATCCACCTTGCAATGCAGAGGTTGCAGGTTTGATCCTTGGCTGGGGAACTAGAATCCATCACGCTGCGGAGTAACTAAGCCCATGCCCTGCAACTGAAGACTCCCTGAACCACACTGAGAAAGAGCCCAGCCAAATAAATAAATAGAACAAAATTTCTCAAATGTAAGCAATAAAATGGGAGACTGTTTCAAAGGGAAAAAATGCACACGGGCTCCCAGGATTTAAAGAAAAAAAGAAAGAAAACTACATACAGGTTTGCCCTCCATTGAGTCGCTGAGCTGCAGAAACTCACACGGAAGAGGTGCCTGAGTGCTCCATCTCTCAGCCACGCCTGGCTCTGCAACCGCGTGGACCAGGCTTCTCTGTCCATGGAATTTTCCAGGCAAGAATACTGGAGTGAGTTGCCATTTCCTCCTCCAGGGGATCTTCTCAACCCAGGGGTCAATGTCTCTTGTGCCTCCTGGGTTGGCAGGTGGATTCTTTACCGCTGCCCCACCTGGGAAGCCCTTACCCTGCAGATACAGATCAACAACATGGAAATGAGTTAAATACACGTGGTTCATGGCAGCATGATTTGTGATTGCAAGCTATAGGAAATTACCTAAATGTCAAAGCCCTTAAGAGATTAGTTGAACGTCCATTCAAGGGATCCACATCGGCACAGCTGTGAAATGAGTGAGGAAGATCTCTTTGAACTGATATGAAGTGATTTTGGGGATATACTGTAAGTGACAAAAGCAGAATGCAAAAGAGAGCATATAGCATGTAAGAAAGAAGGGAAAGAAAACATAATGGTATCTGCTTATTTTTTTCAAAAGACGCACAGGAAGGATAAACTAGAAACTACTGAAATTGGCTATCCACAAAAGGGATGGTGGGAGAGGGAGGTCAGAGAGGAGTTTAGGAGAGTGGTGCTTCTTTGACTTTGTAGGTTGACTTTGGAAATTATGTTAATACTCTATACATTAAAAAATATATAGTATGAAATCAACCAGATGGAGGGAGCTGTAAAACTGAGTGCAAATGAAAATAAATGGATCTGACCGTATTTGAAATAAATGTAATAAACACATTGAGAGAAAAAAAAGTAATCCATGTAATTTTTGAACACAGTGCTTTGTCCCTCAATCTACAGACAAAAAGAACCGGAAATGGCTTATCTCTTACTAAACTTGCTTTTTGTAGTGGTATAAAGAACATTGGGACAATTGACAATATTGGAACATAGATTTTAGGTTATAAAAGAAAAAGAGTTGCATTAATGTTACAAATTAGCTGTTTACAATGTATCAAGTCCCCCAAATTTGATAGCAATAAAAAATGAAATAGTAGATGGAGATGGAAATTGGAAAATAAAAGGCTCAGACAGCCTAGAATGTTGCACGGGAGCCTGACACCCGTGGCAGCTGGAGTGGGTGGGCAAGGTTGCACGAATGAAGTGGGTCTAAGAGGTGACATGGCAGAGGCTAAAGATTGCCTGGCCAGTATCCATCCCACCCTCCTTCCTTAGTGACAGTGCCCAGTGGGAAAGACTACATTTCCCAGCCTCCCTTGAGGTTAGGTGGGTCTAGGAGCTTTGCTTCACTCGGTGGTACCTGGGACTCCTGGAAAAGCTCCTGAAGGGAGACTTGGGGGAGGTGTGCCTTTATTTCTCCGCCCACCTCCCTTCTTTCTGCTTTTGGGTAGATGTCGTGGTCCCTGAGGCAACCTTGGCTGTGCACACTGAAGATGGCAGAGAAAAAAGGCAAAAGAAGCCTGAGTTCCTGGAAACTTATGGAATGACCAGACCAACCCTGGATCGCTCACCTTCAGACTTTACCCAAATAGAATATACCCTTGGGTATTTGAGCCATTTTTATTAGGGGTCACTTATATGCAGCTAAAGCCAACCTTGATACTGATGAAAAGGATTGGAAGGTAGAGGGCAGAAAGGGCACTGGACAGAAGGGTAGAGAGCATGCCTGAGAAAAGCCTGGAGAAGGCCCAATGCACTAAGTGGAGACCAGTAATGGGAGGTAAAGCTGGGAAGGTTGGTGGGGGCCAGACTGTGGACAGCCTTAAAGGACCCTGAGTGCCACTAGCCTGCTGGCAACCTTTACTAAGTTGCTTTCTCTCTCCTGGGTTGGAATTTACTTGGATCAGAAACTTTTAATGTGAACTTCCTAGACAGACTTCATGGAGTCCAAGAACCTCCTACCAAATCACATAAGATTTCTAATTGCACCTGTTTATTTTTCTGGAGAGAGGCCTGCAACTTCAATCAGACTCTCTAAGAGGTGGGCAGCTCCCAAAGAGTTAAAAATCACTGCCCAGATGCTTCCAGCAAGACAGGTCTCTCACTAACTTAATTATGTGGGCTCCGAGGAGTCTTTGGTGTTTGGAGTAGTAAAATTGTTAGGTACCTGGAAAAGTTTTAGGTACCTGAAATTTTTATTAATCTGGTAACAAATAACTTGTAGAAAATGTATTTTAAAAGAAGAAAAGCACAAAAAAGAAAATTAAAAACATCCCCATAATTATTCTGCCCTGTTTTTAGTCAAATGCTTGGCTGGATGAATCACAAGCTGGAATCAAGATTGCCAGGAGATAAAGATCTAAATGTAGGGCCAGAAACTATAAAACTCTTAGCAGAAAACATAGGCAGAACACTCTCTGATATAAATTACAGCAAGATCCTCAATGACCCACCTCCCAGAGTAATGGAAATAAAAGCAAAAATAAACAAATGGGACCTAATTAAACTTAAGTGCTTTTGCACAATGAAGGAAACTATAAGCAAGGTGAAAAGGCAGCCTTCAGAATGGGAGAAAATAACAGAAAATGAAACAACTGACAAAGAATTGATCTCCAAAATATGCAAGCAGCTCATGCAGCTCAATTCCAGAAAAATAAATGACCCAATCAGAAAATGGGCCAAAGACCTAAACAGACATTTCTCCAAAGAAGACATACAGATGGCTAACAAACACATGAAAAGATGTTCAACATCACTCATTATCAGAGAAATGCAAATCATAACCACAACGAGGTACCATCTCACGCTGGTCAGAATGGCTGCCATCAAAAAGTCTACAAACAATAAATGCTGGAGAGGGTGTGGAGAAAAGGGAACCCTCTTACACTGTTGGTGGGTATGCAAACTAGTACAACCATTATGGAGAACAGTGTGGAGATGCCTTAAGAAACTGGAAAGAGAACAGCCATACGACCCAGCAATCCCACTGCTGGGCATACACACCAAGAAAACCAGAATTGAAAGAGACATGTGTACCCCAGTGTTCATTGTAGCACTGTTTACAATAGCTAGGACATGGAAGCAACCTGGATGTCCATCAGCAGATGAATGGATAAGAAAGTTGTGGTACATATACACAATGGAATGTTACTCAGCTATAAAAAAGAATGCATTTGAGTCAGTTCTAATGAGGTGGATGAAACTGGAGCCTATTATACAGAGTGAAGTAAGCAAGAAAAACACCAATGCAATATATTAATGCATATATATGGAATTTAGAAAGATGGTAATGACAACGCTATATGCAAAACAGCAAAAGAGACACAGATGTAAAGAACAGACTTTTGGACTCTGTGGGAGAAGGCGAGGGTGGGATGATTTGAGAGAAAAGCACTGAAATTGTATATTACCATATGTGAAATAGATGACCAGTCTTAGTCTGATGCATGAAACAGGGCACTCAAAGCCGGTGCACTGGGACAACCCAGAGGGATGGGATGGGGGGTTTTGGATGGGGGGACACATGTACACCCATTGCTGATTCATATCATTGTATGGCAAAAACCACCACAATATTGTAAAGTAAATAGTCTCCAATTAAAGTAAAAAAAAATTGCCGGGAGAAATATCAACAACCTCAGCTATGCAGATGACACCACCCTAATGGCAGAAAGCGAAGGGTAACTAAAGAGCCTCTTGATGAGGGTGAAATAAGAGAGTGAAAAAGCTGGCTTAAACCCAACATTCAAAAAACTAAGATCATGGCAACTAGTACAGTCACTTCATGGCAAATAGAAGGGGAAAAAATGGAAACAGTGGCATATTTTATATTCTTGGGCTCCAAAATCACTGCAAACAGTGACTGCAGCCACGCAATAGAGGATGCTTGCTCCCTGGAAGAAAAGCTATGACAAACCTAGACAGCATATTATAAAGCAGAGACATCACTTTGCTGACAAAGGTCCGTATTGTAAAAGGTATGGTTTCTCCAGTAGTCATGAATGAATGTGAGAATTGGACCATAAAGAAAGCTGAGTGCCGAAGAACTGATGGTTTCAAGCTATAATACTGGAGAAGACTTTTGAGAGTCCCTTGGACTGCAAGGAGATCAAGCCAGTCAATCCTAAAGGAAACCAACCCTGTATATTCATTGGAAGGACTGAGGCTCAAGCTGAAGCTCCAACACTTCAGCCAGCTGATTCAAAGAACCAATTCATTGGAAAAGACCCTGATGCTGGGAAAGATTGAGGGCAGGAGGAGAAGGGGGTGACAGAGGATGAGATGGTTGGATGGCATCACCGACTCAATGGACATGAGTTTGAGCAAACTCTGGCAGATAGTGAAGGATACTCTTTTTAAAAATTCTTCTCCCATGTAGGCCATTGCAGAGTGTGGAGTAGTGTTCCCTCTGCTATATAGCAGATCTTTATTAGTTATCTATTCTATATATAGTAGTATATATATGTCAGCTCCAATCTCCCAACTTATTCCTCTCCCTCCTTGTCCCCTGGTAACAGTAAGTTTGTTTTCTACATCTGTGACTCTGCTTCTGTTTTGTAACTAAGTTCATTTGTATTTTTTTTATGTTCCACATATAAATGATATCATATGATATCTGTCTTTCTGTGTCTGACTGACTTCACTCAGTATGACAATTTCTAGGTCCATCCATGTTTCTGCAAATGGCATTATTCTGTCCTCTTTTATGGCTGAGTAATATTCCATTATATACATACCTCATCTTCTTTATCCATTTCTCTGTTAATGGATATCTAGGTTGCTTCCATGTCCTAGCTAACGTGAACAGTGCTGCAGTGAACACCGGGGTGCATATATCTTCTTAAACTATGGTGTTCTCTGGGTGTATGCCTAGGAGTGGGATTGCTGAGACATATGGTAGTCTAATTTTTTTTAGGAACCTCCATACTGTTTTCCACTTTCCTGGTGGCTCAGATGGTAAAGCGGGACAATGAGGGAGACCCAGGTTCAGTCCCTGGGTTGGGAAGATCCCCTGGAGAAGGAAATGGCAATCCACTCCAGTGCTATTGCCTGGAAAGTCCCATGGACAGAGGAGCCTGGTAGGCTACAGTCCATGGGGTCTCAAAGAGTCAGACACAACTGATCGATTTCACTTCACATACTGTTTTCCATAGCGACTGTACCAATTTATATTCCCACCAATAGTATAGGAGGTTTCCCTTTCTCTATACTCACTCCAGCATTTTTTGATTGATGGCAATTCCAACTGGTATTAGGTGATACCTCATTGTACTTTTGATATACATTTCTCTAATAATTAGCGATGTTGAGCATCTTTTCATGTGCTTTTGGGTCATTTGTATGCCTTCTTTGGAGAAAAGTCTGTTTAGATCTTCCACTCATTTATTTATTGAGTTTGTTGGGTTTTTTTTATATTGAGCTGGATGAGCTGTTTATATATTTTGGAGATTAATCCCTTGTCAGTTGCTTTGTTTGTAAATATTGTCTCCCATTATGAGGGTTGTGAAGAAAGCTGAGTGCTGAAGAATTGATGCTTTTGAACTGTGGTGTTGAAGAAGACTCTTGAGAGTCCCTTGGACTGCAAGGAGCTCCAGCCAGTCCATTCTGAAGGAGATCAACCCTGGGATTTCTTTGGAAGGAATGATGCTAAAGCTGAAACTCCAGTACTTTGGCCACCTCATGCGAAGAATTGACTCATTGGAAAAGACTCTGATGCTGGGAGGGATTGAGGACAGGGGGAGAAGGGGATGACCGAGGATAAGATGGCTGGATGGCGTCAGTGACTCGGTGGACGTGAGCCTGAGTGAACTCTGGGAGTTGGTGATGGACAGGGAGGCCTGGTGTGCTGCGATTCATGGGGTCACAAAGAGTCGGATATGACTGAGCGACTGAACTGAACTGAACTGATGAGGGTTGTCTTTTTGTTTTGTTTATAGTTTCCTTTGCTGTGCAAAGTCTTAAGTTTAATTAGATCCCATTTATTTATTTTTGTTTTCATTTTTATTGCTTTAACAGATATACCAAAAAAGATCTTGCTGTAATGTATGTCGAGTGTTTTGCCTATGTTTTCCTCTAAGAGTTTTACAGTGTCCTGCTTTACATTTAGATCTTTAATCCCTTTTGAGTTTATTTTTGTTTATGGTTAAGCCTCACCTCTTCTTGGCAAAATAGAATGGGGAAAGGTGGAAGCAGGAACAGATCTCCTCTTCTTGGGCTCCAAAATCACTGCAGATGGTCATTTCCTTTTCTTCTCCGATTGCCGCGGCTAGGAATTTCAAAACTCTGTTGCATAGCAGTGCTGAGAGTGGACATCTTTGTCTTGTTCCTAATCTTAGCAGAAATGCTTTCAGCTTTTTAACATTGAGAATGGTATTTGCTGCGGATTTGTCATATTATGACCTTTATTATGTTGAGGTAAATTCCTTCTATGCCCATGCCCACTTTCTGGAGTTGTTTTTTTTTTTTTAATCATAAATGAGTGTTGAATTTTGTCAAAAGATTTTTCTGCATCTATTGAGATGATCGGTTTTATTCTTCAATTTGTTAATATGGTATAGCACGTTGGTTGATTTGTGTATACTGAGGAATCCTTGCCTGCCTGGGATAAATCCCACTTGATCATGGTGTATGATCCATTTAATGTGCTGTTGGATTCAGCTTGTCAGTATTTTGTTGATTTTTTTGCATCTATGTTCATCAGTGATATTGACCTGTAGTTTTCTTTTTTTGTGATATGTTTTTCTAGTTTTGGTATCCGGAGAAGGCGATGGCACTCCACTCCAGTACTCTTGCCTGGAAAATCCCATGGATGGAGGAGCCTGGTGGGCTGCAGTCCATGGGGTCGCGAAGAGTTGGACACGACTGAGTGACTTCCCTTTCACTTTTTGCTTTCATGCATTGGAGAAGGAAATGGCAACCCACTCCAGTGTTCTTGCCTGGAGAATCCCAGGGACGGGGGAGCCTGGTGGGCTGCTGTCTATGGGGTCACATAGAGTCGGACACGACTGAAGTGACTTAGCAGCAGCAGCAGCAGCAGTTTTGGTATCAGGGTGATGGTGGCCTTGTAGGTTGAGCTCGGGAATATTCCTTCCTCTGCAATTTTTGGAAGAGTTTGAGAAGACCAGATGCTAGCTGTTCTCTAAATGCTTGATAGAATTTGCCTGTGAAGTCATCTAGTCCTGAGTTTAGTGTTTATTGGAAGATTTTTAAAAGTCTTCATTTATTTTGGGCTGTGCTGGCTCTTCATTTCTGTGCAGGCTCTTCTCTAGTTGTGGCAAGCAGGGGGCTGCTCTCCAGCTGTGGTGTGTAGACTTCTCATTGCAGTGGCTTCTCCTGTTGGGCAGCACAAGCTCCAGGGCATGTGGGCTCAGTAGGTGTGGCTCCTGGCTCTGGAGCACAGCCTCGATAGTTGTGGCACGCGGGCTTAGTTGTTCTGAGGCAAGTGGGGTCTTCCTGGACCAGGGATTGAACCTGTGGCTCCTGCATTGACAGGTGAATTCTTTATCACTGAGCCACCAGAGAAGCCTCTGTTGGAAGGTTTTTCAGCACAGATTTTTAACACAAATCACAAATTTCAATTTCACTACTTGTGATTGGTCTGTTCATAGTTTCTGTGTCTTCCTGGTTCAGTCCTAGAAGATTGCATCTTTCCAAGAATCTGCCCATTTCTTCCACGCTGTCCATTTTATTGGCATAGAGGTGTTTCTAGCAGTCTCTTACTCTGTGTATTTCTGTAGTGTCTGCTGTGACTTTTCCTTTTCCATTTCTAATTTTATTGATTTGAATCCTCTCCCTTTTTTTCTTGAGCCTGGCTAAAGGTTTATTAATTTTGTTTATCTTCTCACACTGCCAACTTTTAGTTTCCTCAGTCTTTGCTATTGTTTTCTTTGTTTCTATCTCATTTATTTCTGCTCTGATCTTTACCATTTCTTTCCTTCTGCTAACTTTGGGTTTTGGTCATTGTTCTTTCTCTAGTTGCTTTAGGAGTAAGGTTAGGTTGTTTATTAGAGACTTTTCTTATTTCTTGAGGTGAGATTGTGTTGCTATAAAGTTCTCTTAAAATTGCTTTTGTTGCATCCTGTAGGTTTTGGATCATCCTGTTTTCATTGTTGTTTGTCTTTAGCTCAGTTCAGTTCAGTTCAGTCACTCAGTCGTGTCCAACTCTTTGCGACCCCATGAATCACAGCACGCCAGGCCTCCCTGTCCATCACCATCTCCCAGAGTTCACTCAGACTCACGTCCATTGAGTTGGTGATGCCATCCAGCCATCTTATCGTCGGACGTCTCCTTCTCCTCCTGCCCCCAATCCCTCCCAGCATCAGAGTCTTTTCCAATGAGTCAATTCTTCGCATGAGGTGGCCAAAGTACTGGAGTTTCAGCTTTAGCATCATTCCTTCCAAAGATATCCCAGGGCTGATCTTCAGAATGGACTGGTTGGATCTCCTTGCAGTCCTACGGACTCTCAAGAGTCTTCTCCAACACCACAGTTCAAAAGCATTAATTCTTCGGTGCTCAGCCTTCTTCACAGTCCAACTCTCACATCCATACATGACCACAGGAAAAACCATAGCCTTGACTAGATGGACCTTAGTTGGCAAAGTAATGTCTCTGCTTTTGAATATGCTATCTAGGTTGGTCATAACTTGTCTTCCAAGGAGTAAGCGTCTTTTAATTTCATGGCTGCAGTCACCATCTACAGTGATTTTGGAGCCGAAAAAAATAGTCTGACACTGTTTCTACTGTTTCCCCATCTATTTCCCATGAAGTGATGGGACTGGATGCCATGATCTTCGTTTAAAATTTCCTCTTTGATTTATTTAGTGATCCATTGGTTATTTAGCGACATATTGTTTAGCCTCCATGTGTTCATGTTTTTAACAGTTTTTTTTTTTTTTTCTGTAACTGAATTCTAATCTTATAGTGCTGTGGTTGGAAAAGATGCTTGATATGATCTCAAGTTTCTTTAATTTACCAAGGCTTGATTTGTGACCCAAGATGTGTTCTATCCTAGAGAATATTCTGTGTGTAATTGAGAAGACAGTGTGTCTTCTGCTTTTGGATGGAATGTCCTACAAATATCTGGTCTAATGCGTCACTTAAGTCTTGTGTTTTCCCACTAATTTTCTGTCTGGGTGATTACCCATTGGTGTAAGTGGCTAAAGTCCCCCATTATTATTCTGTTACTGCTAATTTCTCCTTTTGTGGCTCTTAGCATTTGCCTTATATATTGAGGTGCTCCTATGATGGGTGCAGAATGTTCACAACTGTTCCGTCTCCTTGGATTGATCCCTTAATCATTATGTAATGCGCTTCTTTGTCTCTTGTAACAGTCTGTATTTCAAAAGTCTATTTTGTCTGATAGGAGTACTGAAGTATTTTTCTCTGACATTTATTTTCTTGGCTGCAGAATATCCAATAGACAAAAATGTTTGCTCTTTTGCTACAGCGACAAAGGGTTCTAATGGTGGGTGTGGTGGGGACACCAGATTAGAAAGAATCTGACATTGTGCAAAGCTCTAGACTGACTGAAAGAAGTAAGCCCATTTGGTAGATGGGAAAAACGAGGCACAAGTGGCAATGTGCCTTCTAAGCTGTTCTCCAGTCATTAACAGAAGAAGTGTGACCCAAGCGTTCTGAGCTCCACCACCACCTGTGTGATGCGTCCGTTCTGAGAGGCAGCTTCCCTGGGGGTCTCCATCTCTGATCCTCAGGCCGTGACTTGGGGTACCCCCCATCCTGGGACAGTGGGACCTATACTCCTCTGATCTCTCAGCCACGGGAGCCACGAGGCGGGGAGAAGGAAGATCCTTGTGGTCCAGTGAGGAGCCCCTAGCTGAGCAGTTCTGTCCAGGCTGCGGGGGTGAGGGATGGGGGAGTAGGGTAGAAGGAGAACCTCTTGACCTTCTGGTGAACTTGGGCTGGAGGACTTGCTGCAAGCCCAGCTGAAAAGCCCAACAGGGCAGGTTGGCCTCCTCTCCCCTGCCTGAGGGCCTCTTCACTGCGAGGGGCCGGAAGGGCCCTCAGGCACAGCTGCTCAGCGATGCTCAGGGGACAGGTGGTCAGCGGAGGAGCCGGGACAGAGGGCTAGGGTAAGGAGAGCTCAGAGCTTCTGATTCACGTGAATGCCGCTCTCTCCCCCAGACAAGGGGCACCCAGGCAGAGTCTGGAGCTCCAATCTTTATGCTCCTTTCCCTCAGATAGAAGCGACTGGGATGGTTTTACAAAGAAAGAATGGTCAAGGACTGAGAGCCTCCTGCTGTCGAGCTGGGCGGTATGGCCTAGTGATTAACTCCTGCCTCTGCCCCAGAGTTTGGGATGTAGCCTTGCTCTACCACATCCTGGTTCTGTGACCTGGGGCACATGGCTTAACCTCAGTGCCTCCAAGTCCCTCTCTGCAATATACAGCGTAACAGAACTCAGTCATAGAAGCGGAAGAGTGTTAACTAAGACAGCAGTGTCAAGTTCTCGGAATAATAGTAAAGGGGAGAGATTACTACGATTTGCCCGTTATCCGCATGCAGTGCCTTAGGCCTCAGTTTGACTAGTCTAATGGTGGGATTGCTGATGCTCTTCCAACAGGGAACATTTGCAGGTAGATGCAGCCCTAGTCTTGTTTCCTTTGTGTTTTCTACCAGAGGAACGGTTTCCTAGAGGATGAATTTTTTTCCCTCCTGGTATCCTGTGACCCTTGGAACACAGGGATCTGTTTAGAGCAGGGACTGGACTTTCGCCTCCATAAGACTGAGCTCAGTGTACAGCTTAATGCGTGCAGATTGGCCAGGAATCTACCTGCTTAGACTCTGGATGTGTGTGTCTAAAAGGCAATTGGACGTCTAAACTTCATGCTTCTGTTTCCTTGGCCTTCAGTCATCACTAGACATGCCTGTCTGGCTACGGAAGGCGTTTCCAGGCCTCTCGTCTGCCTTCACCTAGGTGGAGCCATGTGATGAGTTCCTGTCAAAGGCGCAGAGGCAAAATGATGGCTCACTCCCAAGACAAGAAGTGAAGTTAAAAAGCCGGTGTGTCTTCTCCCTGCTTTCCTCCCCACCTGCCAAGTGGAAGTTGGCAAATTGATAGGAAGCCAGGACCCTAAATCACCAGATGGGAAATTTTACTTGCCTGCCAGTTAGGAACACCCACTGCCGTGGACTGAACATCTATGCTCCCACCCCACCCCAGTTCCTATGTTGAAACCCCCATCACCAATGTGATAGTATTTGAAGATGGGGCCTTTGGGAGTTAACTAAGCCATGAGAGTGGGGCCCTCATAAATGGGATTAGTGCCCTTATTAGAAGAGATGTAACAGAGGACGTCTCTCTGCCATATGAGCACACAGTGAGAAGACAGCTGTCTATGAACCAGGAAGCAGGTTCTCAGCAGGCACCAAATCTACCAGCGCTAGATCTTTGGACTTCCACGAACTAGCTTCTAGCACGAAGAGATAAATGTTTGTTGTTTAAGCTGCCAATCTATGGTATTTTGTTATAGCAGCCTGATCTAAGGTACTCACTTTTTGATAAGGAGAGATGTATTCTGATACATTTGAGATTTATTTGTTACAACGGCTAATATTAGTCTAATGTGGAGGAGATGGGGTTAGGGAAGGTTTCACAGAGAAGTTAAAGCTCAAGCAAGGTTTGAAGGATGAGTAGAAACTGCAGGAGTGGAATCAGGGTGGGAAGAAATGGAGGGCAGATTTCAGCTCAATATAGGAAAGAATTACAGAGTAGTAAAATCTCCATGAAGCAGTGAGCTCCTTGCTCTCGGGACTGTATAAGCTGAGGCTGTCAGGAGTGTTATCCTGGCAGCATGCAGGGCTAGCTGTCTTGTGCTGTCCCCATCAATTCTGCAGTCCCCATCAGCTTCCAGAAGGAAGGGATGAGCTGCCCCACAAGGTTGCCCAGAGTATCCCACGCCTTTCTTCAGGGCTTTCTGAACCTGAAGCAACAGCCCACTGTTAACTCCCCACTGTGGCCATGTTAACTGGGTATACTGAGAAGCCACCTACGGTCCCCAACATTGTGGCCAGGCTGTCTGTGTTCCAGAAATCTCTGTGTGAGCCAGTTGTTTGGAACTCAGAATGCATTTTCCCATAGAAACCGAGTTATAAATGATGGTTGATTTTTCAGGCCAGTCCACAAATCTCTATTTAACTCGTAATGTTCCTGAAGTGTGCCACTAACAGAGCAATGTTAACTGCACTTGGTCACCATTTACAGTGTGGTTTCTGTGAGAAAATGCATTTTATTTTCCAGTTTGGAATACAAGTGTGCATCTCACTTCTAGGTAGCATCAGAAGGCTGGAGACAACTTAGGGAGACTGGGGAATGCGGTGAGTATTTTGGGTACTAGGAACTCCTTGCTTCTCCCCCACAGTGGACAGAGGGCTCCATGCCCCAGAGGTTCTGAGGCAGGAAACAATGGGCCAAGTTCCAGCAGTGAGAGTGGGCAGGGGCTGGGACTCAGACACAAATGCCTCTCCCACCTGGTTGGAGCAGATCAGTCATGGTGCCTGCACACACTCAATGGCCCTGCTCAAGGAAATAACTGAACCCTGACTGGTCCAGGCAAGCCCCTGATTGCAGGCAGCCCACATGCAAACCACTTGGTGACCAGCTGGAAGGAAGAGCGCTGCTCGTTAGGGGTGATGGAGGTGTGCAGAGTCGATCCACTTGGTTGCCTTCAGGATTTGGACTGTGGAATAGAAAGGCACTAGGTCAGCTGGCAGCAGGAAGGACTGGATTAGAGACACATTTATTAGTCAGGGCTCCAGGATGCAAGCAAATGGCACTGACTCTAGCTGATCAAACAGAAAAGATGTTTCTGAAAGCCATGCTGGCTTAAACACTGTAGCAAGCTTTGTCAGTGCCCCGCCCAGACCCCAAACACTGGAGACTGCACACTGGAACAATGGACAGGTCTCTGGCTACAGGGCGCTCGCTCGCTTGTTTGCAGGGTAAACAAGTGCTGGAGAGGGACTTCCCTGGTGGTCCAGCGGATAAGATTCTGCGCTCCCGGTGCACATACTGCAACTAAGTCCAAGTGCCACAACTGCTGAGCATGCGTGCTGCAACGGGAGACGTCTACGCACTGCAGTGAAGACCCAGAGGAGCCAAAAGAAAAAAAAAAGTGCTGAAGAGCTCATGCCCCTGGAAGCAGCTCTCAACTGATGACAGACGGAAAGTCGGTGAATGAACATCCCGACTCTCCCTTTCCTCATCTGATATGACTGTAAGGCATATTCTTTTTTTTTCAAAGATACTTTAGAAATCCCATGTATTTGGAACTTAAATGTCCACTTTTAAATGATGGGTGTATCTAAGAAGCCATACAAGGAAAATTAGAAAATATTTGTAATAGAATAAAAATGAAAAGAAAATTTACCAGAATTTGTTGCATGCAGCTGAAGCTGCTCAATGCATTTAAATACAAGTAGAGTCTTGAATAAGGTATGAAAACAATGGACACTAAATTTTGTGAAATTTGAACAAAATCTGTACTTCAGTTGATAATACTGTATCACAGGTTAATTTCTTTACTATGTGTCACATAGTATTTCTTTATATTCTCAGAATTGGATTCGAAGTTTCAAGCCTCATTCAATTTTTTTTTAAATCACTAAGATAATAAACTTTGTAGACATTCAACAGTAATACTAGATGCCAAAATAGATGGAACTATATCAAAGTTTTGAGTGAATATAAATTAGAAATCTAGCATTTTATTCATACTAGGTCAAAGAAGTAGAATTAAAATGTCATAAATCTTTTAGCTAAGCAAAAATTCAAAAGTTTTCTAAAATATATATATTATACATACTAGTTTTACATATGTATACAACAGCTTTTCTACTATAGTTGATAAAGGCTTGATAAAGAACATCAAAAAAAAGAGAGACAGAGAAATTGGAAAAGATAAACTAAATGAAATGGGAGCACTGAACATGAAATTGAAAAAGTGAAAAACACTAGATAAAAACAAAAGAGCATCACATAGGCCAGGTGTTCTTAAACATGACTGCTCATTAGAAATGCATCTGAAGCTTTAGAGAGAAAAAGCAATATCTGGGTATTTGTATTTTTCAAAAAATTCCAAGATAATTCTGCTATGCATTTGGATTTTAAAAAGTGATTACAGGTTTTCCTATTAAATAGCAGGTTTGGTGATATAGAATTCTATTATATTCTGTTGACCAATCATAATACAATGGTATTAAGCAAATAATAGTTACAAGCCTTTGCCTGTGTGGACCACAACAAACTGTGGAAAGATCTTAAAGAGGTGGGAATACCAGACCACCTGACCTGCCTCTTGAGAAATCTGTGTGCAGGTCAATAAGCAACAGTTAGAACTGGACATGGAACAACAGACTGGTTCCAAATAGGGAAAGGGGTACGTCAAGACTGTATATTGTCACCCTGCTTATTTAACTTATATGCAGAGTACATCATGAGAAACGCTGGGCTGGATGAAGCACAAGTTGGAATCAAGGTTGCTGGGAAAATATCAATAACCTCAGATACGCAGATGACACCACCCTTATGGCAGAAAGTGATGAAGAATTAAAGAGCCTCTTGATGAAAGTGAAAGAGGAGAGTGAAAAAGTTGGCTTAAAACTCAACATTTAGAAAACTAAGATCATGGCATCGGGTCCCATCACTTCATGGCAAATAGATGGGGAAATAGTGGAAACAGTGACAGACTTTATTTTGGGGGGCTCCAAAATCACTGCAGATGGTGATTGCAGCCATGAAATTAAAGAAGAGAAGTTGGAAGAAAAGTTATGACCAACCTAGACAGCATATTAAAAAGCAGAGACATTACTTTGCCAACGAAGTTCCGTCTAGTCAAAAGTCCAGTAGTCATGTATGGATGTGAGAGTTGGACTATAAAGAAAGCTGAGCACTGAAGAATTAATTGATGCTTTTGAACTGTGGTGTTGGAAAAGGCTCTTGGGAGTCCCTTGGACAGCAAGGAGATCCAACTAGTCCATCTTAAAGGAGATCAGTCCTGAATATTCATTGGCAGGACTGATGCTGAAGCTGAAACTCCAATACTTTGGCTGTCTGATGTGAAGAATTGATTCATTTGAAAAGACCCTGATGCTGGGAAAGATTGAAAGTGGAAGGAGAAGGGGATGACAGAAGATGAGATGGTTGGATGGCATCACCGACTCAATGGACATGAGTTTGAGCAAGCTCTGGGAGTTGGTGATGGACAGGGGAGCCTGGCATGCTGCAGGCCATGGGGTCACAAAGAGTCGGACACGACTGAGTGACTGAACTGAACTGAACTTTCTGTAGTATGGTTTTTGTTCTAGCTGCTGTGGAATTGTGGCTCCTTCTGTCTGCCCTCTGATGGATGAGGCTAGGAGGCTTGTGTAAGCTTCCTGATGGGAGGGACTAGTGGTTGGAAGAACTGGGTCTTGCTCTGGTGGTCAGGGCTGTGCTCAGTAAAGCTTTAATCCAATTATCTGCGGATGGGTGGGGTTGTGCTTCCTCTAGTTTTTGCCCTGAGGTGACCTGGCCCTGGGGTCTATAGGCTCTATGGCAGGGTTAGTGGTGACCTCCAACAGGACATATGCCAAGGGGCCCCTTCCAGGACTGTGGCTGCCAGCATCCCTGTCCTCACAGTGGGCCACTGCCAACCCACACCTCCACAGAGACCCTCCAGCCCTAGCTCTGCTTCAGTCTTTCGTGTGGCCACTGCTCCTTTCTCCTGGGTCTTGGTGCATGTACGGTTTTGTTTGTGCCTCTAAGGGTGGTAAAGTGAGTGAAAGTCGCTCAGTCGTGTCTGACTCTTCGTGACCCCATGGACTATACAATCCAGGGAATTTTCCAGGCCAGAGTACTGGAGTGGGTAGCCTATCCCTTCTCCAGTGGATCTTCCCGACTCAGGAATCGAACTGGGGTCTCCTGCATTGCAGGGGGATTCTTTACCAACCAAGCTATCTCTAAGAGTGGAGTCACTGTTTTTCCCAATCCTGTGGAACTCTTATAATCAAATCCCACTGGCCTTCAAAGTCCGATCCCCTGGGGATTCCCAGTCCCTTTGCTGGCTCCCCAGGCTGGGAACCCTGACGAGGAGCTCGGAACCTTCACAACAGTGGGAGACGTTTGGTATTATTGTTCTCCAGTTTGTGGGTCATTCACCTGGCAGATGCTGTCATCCTTCAAATTTCCTTTGTTTTCTCTTGAGTTGAGGGGTAGTCTATGTGTCCTGGGTCTCATGACTTTCTCTTCCTTGGTTTACTCCCTGGCTTTCTTAAAGCACGTTACCAGGGGAACAATGTGATAAAGCAATTGAGGGCATGGTACCTACCGCTCCAGTCTGGCCTGGCTGTCCTCTGTGGTCTTCCTCCATCATTATCCTCCAGGAAATTCTTTTGGCTTTCAGCTGGATCTCCTGTTTCCTGTGTCCCTCTTGGTTTTAGTGGTGAATAACTTCTGTTAGCTCCCTGAGATAAAGTTTGGAGTGGTGATTTCTGGAGACTGCATGGCTGAAAAACACCATTTTCACACCTGCTTAAGAATTTGTCTGGATATAGAATTCTGGGGTGGAAATCATGCTCCTTCAGAATGCTGAGGGGCTTGCTTCATTGTCTTCTCTGCAGAGGTTCTCTGCAGACACTGAGAGGTTCAAATGTGTTGCGATCACTGCCCCACATATGTGTCCAATGCTTTTCTTCCTGGAAGTTTGCAGCACTTTTTCCTTATCCTTAGTGTCCTGAAAATTCCTATTGTCATGCATTCAGTTCAGTTCAGTTCAGTCACTCAGTCATGTCTGACTCTTTGCGACCCCATGAATCGCAGCACGCCAGGCCTCCCTGTCCATCACCATCTCCCGGAGTTCACTCAGACTCATGTCCATCGAGTCAGTGATGCCATCCAGCCATCTCATCCTCTGTCGTCCCCTTCTCCTCCTGCCCCCAATCCCTCCCAGCATCAGAGTCTTTTCCAATGAGTCAACTCTTCGCATGAGGTGGCCAAAGTACTGGAGCTTCAGCTTTAGCATCATTCCTTCCAAAGAAATCCCAGGGCTGATCTCCTTCAGAATGGACTGGTTGGATCTCCTTGCAGTCCAAGGGACTCTCAAGAGTCTTCTCCAACACCACAGTTCAAAAGCATCAATTCTTCGGCGCTCAGCTTTCTTCACAGACCAACTCTCACATCCATACGTGACCGCAGGAAAAACCATAGCCTTGACTAGATGGACCTTAGTCGGCAAAGTAATGTCTCTGCTTTTGAATATGCTATCTAGGTTGGTTATAACTTTTCTTCCAAGGAGTAAGCGTCTGTTAATTTCATGGCTGCAGTCACCATCTGCAGTGATTTTGGGGCCCCCCCAAAATAAAGTCTGACACTGTTTCCACTGTTTCCCCATCTATTTCCCATGAAGTGATGGGACTGGATGCAACGATCTTCATTTTCTGAATGTTGAGCTTTAGGCCAACTTTTTCACTCTCCACTTTCACTTTCATCAAGAGGCTTTTAGTTCCTCTTCACTTTCTGCCATAAGGGTGGTGTCATCTGCATATCTGAGGTTATTAATGATATTTCTCCTGGCAATCTTGATTCCAGCATGTGTTTCTTCCAGTCCAGCGTTTCTCATGATGTACTCTGCATGGAAGTTAAATAAGCAGGGTGACGATATACAGCCTTGATGTACTCCTTTTCCTATTTGGAACCAGTCTGTTGTTCCATGTCCAGTTCTAACTGTTGCTTCCTGACCTGCATATAGATTTCTCAAGAGGCAGGTCAGATGGTCTGGTATTCCCATCTCTTTCAGAATTTTCTGCAGTTTATTGTGATCCACACAGTCGAAGGCTTTGGCATAATCAATAAAGCAGAAATAGATGTTTTCTGGAACTCTCTTGCTTTTTCCATGATCCAGCGGATGTTGGCAATTTGATCTCTGGTTCCTCTGCCTTTTCTAAAACCAGCTTGAACATCAGGGAGTTCATGGTTCACGTATTGCTGAAGCCTGGCTTGGAGAATTTTGAGCATTACTTTACTAGCATGTGAGCTGAGTGCAATTGTGCGGTAGTTTGAGCATTCTTTGGCATTGCCTTTCTTTGGGATTGGAATGAAAACTGACCCTTTCCAGTCCTGCGGCCACTGCTGAGTTTTCCAAATTTGCTGGCATATTGAGTGCAGCACTTTCACAGCATCATCTTTCAGGATTTGAAACAGCTCAACTGGAATTCCATCACCTCCACTAGCTTTGTTCGTAGTGATGCTTTCCAAGGCCCACTTGACTTCACATTCCAGGATGTCTGGCTCTAGATGAGTGATCACACCATCATGTTGTCTGGGTCATGAAGATCTTTTTTGTACAGTTCTTCTGTGTATTAGAATGAGGGTTTTGTTTTTTTTTTTTCAGTTACTATGCTGGAAGTTCAGTGGGCTATTCAGTCTCATGGTGCAGAATTACTTAAAAGACTGAGGGGGAGTGGGGGTGGGATGGATTGGGATCTATATACACTATGTATAAAATAGGTAACTAATGAGAACAGACTGTAGAGCAGAGGGAGCTCTACTTGGTGATCTGTGGTGACCTAAATGGTAAGAAAATCAGGGAAGAGGGCATATGCGGCTGACTCACTTTGCTGTACAGCAGAAACAAACACAACATAGGGAAGCAGCTATACTCAATAAAAATTAATAGTGAAAAACAAGTCCACATGGAAAAGTACCCTGGAGCCTACTCTGGGTTGACTAGACATAAGCTGGCTTGGCTCCAGGTTCTCCTCCTCCTTAGAAGGAGATATACCTAAGCACGGCGGTAAAGGAGCAGAACCCTAGGGGCCTTTCCAGGACAGAAACCCACCCCTCACCCACATGTCCTCTGCCTACTTCTTGTTTGTAGAAAAACTTTAGCATCCTAGGCCTTTCCCAAGTTCCAAAGAATAAAGTTAATCAGAGAAGTGAGAAAATGCAGAAGCAAAGGAAAAGTCAAGCAAGACAAAATCATAATAGTTTAGCCATTAGGCTAAGTCAGGGACTTTCAGCTCCTCCTCAAAGGCTAAAGATAATATTCTGAACCATGTCCTTTGAGCGGTTTTGCAGATACTGAAACCCCTACCAGGTGAAAGAAGTTTGCTAACCACAAGCACTTAGATCCCACGTTGGTTGGAACCAGAAGGTTAATGATGCTGACTCCTGGTTACCTTATTACCAACCAATGAGAAGAATACCCACAAACTGGTCACATCCCACAACCCACTCCATCATTCTGTCTTTAAAAACCTTTCCCTAAATGTTTGGATCTTTTGACCCATTAGCTGCCTGGCCTCCTTGCTTGGCGTCCTGCAGTAAACGCTGCACTTTCCTTTACCACGGTCTGATGTCAGTGGATTGGCTTTCCTGCTTGCTGGTGAATGGACCCAAGTTTGTTTGGTAACGGAGCTTCCTTTTGCACCGACAGCTTCCTCTCTCCTGCCCTTCTCCAGTAGGGGTTGTGTTGCTGTTCAGTTGCTAAGTTATGTCTGACTCTTTGCGACCCTATAGATTGTAGCACGCCAGGCTTCCCTGTCTCCTGGAGTTTGCGCAAACTTGTGTCCATTGAGGCAGTGATGCCATCCAATCATCTCACCTTCTGTTGCCTCCATCTCTTCCTGCCCTCAATTTCTCCCAGCATCAGGGTCTTTTCCAATGAGTCAGTTCTTCGCATCAGGTGGCCAAAGTGTTGGAGCTTCAGCTTCAGCATCCGTCCTTCTGATGAATATTGATTGGCATGGGCGTTTAGGGGTATACTTACAAACTCCCACAGCCAAGGTCACCAGAAGCTAGGCAACTGGCATTGCCCAACACCTGCAAACTTCAGATACCCTGAATGCAGACTGCCGGTTGTCAGAAGCCTGTTAATTATCACTTGACAAGACTACTTTCTTATAGTTGCCTATGAAAGGAAGACCCACCGTGAGGATGGGCTCCCTCCACTGGAATCAGATGCACTTTCCATCCCAGCAACACCGTGGTCCTAACATACCTCCCTGTGAAATAATGGGAGATTCCGGGATTGCCATGCTTTGTCTTCCTGTCTCTTCTTACACACCATGGCCTTGTGGTTTTCTCTTCTCCAGTGAAGACTGTTCCTTACCATTCACTGAGAAATGCTGTGGAATTCCTCTTGAACCCTCGTGCAAGTCAGAGATGAAGACCCAGAAGGACCATGTTTACATCGCTCTGTAACTCATGTTCTTCTTGATGGGGAGATACTCTTGAATTGTTTTGAGAAGGATTGCATTATCTCCATTTTCTCTGTGTTCTCTGTCTCTTTTTCTCTCTCTCCCTCCCTTATTATTATGATACTGGTGTTCCTGGGCTTTCTGTGTCTCTGTTCTCCTTTCTGGAAAATCTCCTCAGGTTGATCTTCTAACCTTTCTATCGAGTTTCACCTGTCTGCCCTCGTGTTTTTGATTTCCAGGAACTCGTTTCATGTTCTCTAAATATTCTTTTAAAAATAACATTCTGTTGCTGGTATTCAGCGTCTTTTCTTATTTCTCTGGGGGTAGTAATGATTTTTAAAAGTCGTTTTTCTTTCTTCCTGCGTAGTCTCTGCCACCTCTGGTTTGTTTGGTCTCTGTATTCTTTACCGGAGGTGTTCATAGGAAGTTTGGTAACCTTCGGTTGTCTGCTTGTGGTTTAGTGTAGCGGTGGGTAGGGAGGCCAACATGCTGACGGGAAACTCTGTGGTGGATGGGGCTCTTTGACTTCGAGCTTCATTGTAGGCAGATCCTGGTGGGCCCTTTGCTGGGGGAAGATCTTTCCTCTTGGATGCCCGGAGAGTTGTCTTCTAATCTGCTGTCTGGAGGGCAAAGTTCTGCTGCCAGTGTTGTGGAAGCTAAGCTGGGGAGGAGAATTCAAGGAAGAGGTGGTGGGGAACATGAATTAATTTCCCTAAAGCAGAGATAAAGACTCTGCTTTATCTTCTTCAGAGAATAAACATCCAGAGCCCCTGTCCTGCTGGAGAAGGGGGTGGATGCCCAGCACTGTAGAGTGAGGAAGGGGACCCGAGGGATCTGGCTGCCTCTCAGACCATCTAATTTTTGTCAGACCCCTTACTCCCAATTCCAAGGGTACCACTGCAGTCAGCTCTTGAGCCCTTTGAAATTTCTGCAGTGGAATCAGATCCTTTCTCAATACTTCTCTCCATTTGATTAGGATTTAGCACCCGTAGGTCTGCCCATTTCCAGTTACCATTTGTCCATCTGTTTTCCAGCCTCTCAAAGTTGTTGCTGAAATCTTTTTTCTGTCTTCCCTGTCTTTTAAAGGTTTTTGTCTTTAAACAAATCTTTTTTTATTAGTCTTAATGAATTTTGGAAGGGAGCAAATTTTGGCATGTGTGTTCAATTTGCTTTTCTTTTTGCCTTCTCTCTCACAGTGCTCTAATTATCCTACCAAGTGATCAGATCCTTTTACAGGCTTCAGTCCTGCTGACTTCATCTGTCTGTCACCTGGCAGTTAGGCCAGGCTCCCATGGGCTGCTTCTCAAATTGCTGCAGCTGGGAGGTGGAGATAGATTCCCTAGGGACAGAGCCTCACCCAGTCCAGGCCTCTCAGAGCCCAGAGGCCTGCACCTCTTTCCCAGGGAGCTGGGAGGGAGGCCCAGCCAGTGGTGATTACTTTGGTGAGAGGGGATGGAGTTCAGCCAGGTGTGGTCACAGACAGCCCAGTCCAATAACCTGGCTGGGCAGCACACTTGCCTTCGGATCTATGTGGCTGGCTGCCATGGGTGGCAGGGAGGATGGACCACACACTGGCAAGATACTAACATTGCCCCTTCTGGTCTTCATTCAGAGGCTTTTCTCCTGGCTCCTGATCGTTTTAGGGGCCCAGTCTCCTTCTGTTTAGAACTGGGGCTGACTCTTGCTTTTTAGGTTGACTCCTTCCTGGTGGTGACATCCTCTCATATGCTGACAGCTCTTGCTCTGGAGTCTGCAGTGTAACTCATGGGATGCTGTTGGTGCCCACCGAAGAGGCATGGCCTCTCTTCTTGCCTAACAGAATATTGACTGGTATGGCTGGTGTCAGGCCAAACCCAGGGTGGACCATGAGTGGTCAGTGTTAGTCAGGACAATCCCATTTCCCTGTGCTGTGACTTCCAGGGATGGATATGCCGCCAAGTTCTGGCCAATGAGATATGTGTCTGATTTAGGCTAGGGATGGTGAAGTGCGTGCTGTAATTTCTTGGAGCAAATTTTCTTTTCGGTAAAAGAGAGCTGCCTAGAGTCAAAACCTTCTTCCCTTGCCTTTCCTTCCTGTTTTGGATTCTATCATGTGAGGATATGATGCCTGATCTAGGAGTCAGTTTATAACCATGAGACGATAAAACCAGAAAAGTAAAGGTCTTACTTACTAAGTGGAGTCAAAGCAAGAAAGAGTGTGGGGCCCTGATTACAAGGTTGAGCCTCTGAACCCATCTTGATGCTACATTTACTCTCATGGAACTTGCTGAGTCAACAGAAAATGAACCTGTGGCTTAAGTCTCCGTTAATAAGGTTTTCTGCTCATTATGGTTAAAGGCAGCCTGACTAATAACACTCACAGACCATGTTTCTGGTTTTAGAGTCTTCTGGGGCCTGGGAAAATACTTAGTTTGGGCTGCTATAACAAAGTGCCGTAGACAGGTGGCTTGTGATCAACAGAAATCTGTTTCTCAGAGTCCTGCAGGCTGGAAGTCTGCGATCGGGGTGCTGGCACAATCAGGTTCTGGTGAGGGCCTTCTTCCAGGTTGCAGACTGTCATCTTCTCGTGTCCTCACTGTGGCAGAGAGCAGAGAAGGGAAGTGAGCTCTTCAGTGACTCTTCTAAAGGGCGCAAATTCCGTTCATGAGGGCCTCACCATCATGACCTCATCTGACCCTAACTGCATTTTGAAGGTTCCACCTCCTAATACCATGACATGGGGTGAGGGGGTGGGGTGTGTGTTTCAGCATATGAATTTTAGGGAGACACAAACTGTTAGTTTGTAACCAAAGCTTCATGGTAATTGCTGGTAATTGAAGCAATTACCATGCTTCATGGTAACTGATAAACCAGCAATTTATTAATGTAATATCTGAGTGCCTACTCTGTGCCAGGCACTGATTTAGGTAGAGAAACAAAAATGATACAGACAGGCCTGGACCTAAAGGAAGCGGGTGAAAGCATTTAAGAACACAGAATAACCCAAGGCAGGCTTAGCCTCATGCTGGAGGGAGGGGAGGGCAAGTTGTGGGACGTATTCACCCAGGAGGGTGTTTTGGCAGAGATGGATTAGGGCCTTCAGGGTGGGCAGGTAGTGAAATGAGACAAGTGAGGCTGGGTAGGAAGTGAGACCATAGGGAGCAGGGTTATGTGGTGGACTGAGGGGCTTAGCAATAAAAACCAAACACAACCAGGGCACTGCTGGCTCAATAATCACCCACCAAAGCCCCCACCTCTGCTGCCCTGAACATCATGGGGCTGTCAGACTGTGACCTGCCAGGAAATGGCCAAGGGTCCCCGGTGCTGCTACACGTGTCCATGTGTCACGGTCACTTGGAAGTACCTAGGATGAATATGCTACAGACCCTGGCTCCACACGCAGACTCTCCCTTCAGCCAGGACCACCGTCAGCTGGCGTAAAAGCAAGCCCTCTGGGTCAGAAACCCAAGAGGGGTTAAAGAATCCGAGGGCCAGAGAGTGCTGGAGAGGGCAGGGACTCTACGGAGCATCTGAATGAACCTCTCAGGGTAGATGGAACCCAGAGGGACAAAAATGTGAAGTGAGAGCCCCTTGTCGCTAGAAGCATTCTTGCAAAGGCTGAGTGACCGCTTGTGGGTGATGCTACAATGAGGATTCTCTTTCTGAGTTGGCAGATGGTTTGGATTTTGTGAACCATCCCTCCTGGTTCTGCAAGTCCCTGATCCCAGGCCCCCCACAAAGCCCTTCTCCCTGTGGATGGCAGCTCATTTCCTTCTTCATTCAATTTGAACTCTTCCCATCTGGCTTTGCTTTGGAGCAGTTATTACTGGTAATCAACCATCAATTCAACTCTAATGATGCAACCTGAACATTTGAGGGGCAAAGCCTGGGCCACATCTGCCTTGCAGAGGGACAGTCCCAGGAGGTCAGGCTGACCTCTGACCTCTTCCCAACTCCCTCCAGGCCCTGTTAGGGGGTAGAGGCTGGCCCCCTGCCCTAAATCTTCCCCTCCCCCTTCTACACCCTCAGGATCAGCTTCCAAGGCTCATATCCACCTCTCTGCCTGGCCCAAAAGGAAAATCAACCTCTGGAATCTGAAGCTTTGATTACCAGAGAGGCAAGGACAGAAGCCAGGGAGAGGGACAGGGAGGTGGGCTCTGGGGGTAAATTCAGCGGACGTGGTGGATAAGCTAGGAGTGCTGAGCAGTGCTTCCTGAGCTGTGGGAAGACTCAGCTCCTAGAAGGCCGGCAGGTCAGAGGGGGCTGGTGCATCTCTTTACTGGAACATTTACTGCTTTTTGTCCAAGGCAGGAAAGGTTTTCAGCAGGAGCAACGCCTTAAGCCAAAATGGTGAGGGACGGCTGCACCTTCTGACTGTGCTTGATTTAGGGAGAAATGTTGAGGGCAAGGTTGGGGATTCGGGGCTCCTCCAGTCCCTCTGAAAAGTGAGGCCAATACCTCCAATGAGGGGGGAGTCAGTCTGGCTTCTTGGTTTTGGGACCAAGAATAACATGATGCTAAGAAGAACAGAGTCCCCATGGCAGGGAGGTGGGGGGAGCCAGGGCTAGGTGGCACACCCGAATGTGACTGTTATGCCCTTGATCTGGATAAACCGACCTGGCTTCTGGGGGCCTTATTTTCTTCACCTGTGAAACAAGGACGAGCTGAGCCACTCCATCCTTTGCAGGAAGGACAAGGAGCACGTGTGAGAAGGTGTGAAGACATAGAAGGCAGGCTCTGTAAGCGGAAGGCCTCAGGCCCCAGGCTCCACCTCACCTCTTCAGCACTGCTTCCAGCTTCTATAGGCGGGATCGCCTAATTCTAACCAGAGTTCCTTGTGGGCCGATCAGAGACTGCAGTCAGAAAGTAGGTTGAAGATCAAAATGCTGGCTTGAGAGTCTGAGGTTTTTTAAAAAAGAAAATCCTCAATTCCTGTTGGATTAGAAATTTCTTTTGTTCTCCCGCAGCAGGCTCAGAGCAGCAGAGCCAGAAGTGGAAGAGATTTTAAAGTCACTCTCTTGCCCAAGATCGCTTAGAGGCTCCTCATTGTCAATAGGACGGAGCAGCCCCTGGTGCTAACTGAGCCCTGGGTGCTGGGCACGTGGCAGAGAGCAGAGCAGACCCGCCCTTGGGGTGGGTGGTCAAAATCTAACAGCTGGGTTTCCCCCCACCCCCACCCCGCCGAATGCCTCCACAGGAGGCCTGCTGGAGCAGATTCACCGGGGAAGAAAATGGGGCTTCACAAGAAAGTGGGGCTTGCTAAAATGCAGGTTCCTAGGCCCAGTCCTGGGGCCTCCTGAGAATCTCAGGGGTTGGGGCCTGGGGGATCCACCTTTTAAATGTCTCCACATGGTTCTTACACACACTGACATGTAAGACGCAGTCCTTAAGGATGGTGACTCTAGGGACTGGCCTCTGCCTGCTCCGTGGATTTCCATCTCTCACCTACCCCCAAACCACGGCAGACACCAAGGCAGAGCGAGAATGGGGGAGCCAAGGAGCTAAGAAACGTCCTCTGCCCTCATTGCTCCAAGGCCAGCCTAACCCTTCCATCCTCTCACACCCAATCTGTTCCACGTGCCCTAATTTGTTGACTACATTGAACATTTCATTCCTTCCTGTTTGCCTCTTGGTGTGCATGGAAGTAGTGCCTCTACTTAGGAACTCAGAGCCTACACATTTCCGCAAGTCTGAACAGATCCTTGCATCCCAGGTGAAACATCTCACCTCTGCCTGTACCCACTAGGCAGGAGTCACGGGTCATGGGGTGATTTTACATCTGGCAGCATGTGGGAGGGAGGGAGGGAAAGTTGCCAAATAACAATGGTTTCAATGAGATAGAAATTTATTTCTTTCCTACTTTAAAGAAGTCATGGAGAAGCCATCTGGGGCTGGTAAAGTGGTTTTATGGAAGCATCTAGTGTCTAGGCTTCTACACCATCTGCATGAGTTTCACTAAGTAATTTCCACTTTATGGTCTGATATGGCTGCACAAGCTCCCGCCCTTACACCTTACATCTTCCTCCAGTTAGTATGAATGATAAAGGGGAGAAGAAAAGCACATCTCCTTGCCTTAAAGAACACCTTCTGGGAGTCATATATTAACTTCCGCTTATATGTCACTTGTGGAGAAGGAAATGGCAACCCACTCCAGTGTTCTTGCCTGGAGAATCCCAGGGACAAGGGGAGCCTGGTGGGCTGCCATCTACGGGGTCGCACAGAGTCAGACACGACTGAAGTGACTTAGCAGAACTTAGTCACACTGACAATGGTGGCACTTAGCACATGGCAGCACCATTGTAGTCTTCCTCAACCTGAGATGTGTTTGCTTTGGTCATATTCATAAGTCAACACTTGAGTTGATGTATGAATATATGTGGGGGCTTCCCAGGTAGCACTAATGGTAAAGAACCTGCTTGCCAATGCAAAAGACATGAGACTTGGGTTTGATCCCTGGGTGGGGAACATCTCTAGAGGAGGGCATGGCACCCAGTCCAGTATTCTTGCCTGGAGAATTCCATGGACAGAAGAGCCTGGGAGGCTACAGTTCATAGGGTCGCAAAGAGTCAGACACGACTGAAGTGACTTAGCATGCATGAATATATATGACTGCCTCATGTCAAATAAAAGCAAAATTGGAGAAAATGTGAAACAGTAAGAGAATCAGATCATTACAAACGGATTGAGAGAAAAGCATAACTTTTCAGGGACGGAAACATGAGATTCCTAGAATGACAGCACTTTGGATTTAGAAACAACCAGGCTTGGGAGCCACCTTTGTGATCTTTCCTCGCGAAGGAGGCACTGCCTGTATGATGTGCTCTTTCTTGTTTAAAAATGTGAGGCGGGTCCCCTGTTCCTCCTTTACACTTCTGGATCAGTGTGCCATTCCAAAGTCTGACTTTTTGATTCCCCTGACGGATTTCTTGACTCTTAGAATCTACCTTCCAATTCATTTTATGCACAGATAGATTACTCTTCCTGATCAGCTCGGAAACCTCCAGTGCGTCCCACTGCCTACCAAATAAACTCTTAATTTCTTCACCAGGCATATGTGTGTGTGCGTGTGTGTGTGCGCGCACACACACACACACTATTCCCATTGAGTAAAACCTCTAGCTGTTCCCTTAGCTCACCCGATGAAAGCTGCTATCACAGCTGGAATACCTTAAGAGGCTTTGCGTTTCCATCTGCCACTGCCTGAGAGGACCAGGTCCTAGCTGGCTCAAACAGGATGAGACCCGTGTCTCTGTGCAGCGGAGCCACCCAGCAACCCACAGACAGCAGTATCGCCACGGTGGCTTCAGCACAGAGGCAGAGCTGGCCAGAGCAGCTGATCCCAGCCAGCCCGCACATCTGTGGGAATAAATGCTTATTGTTGTCTGCCACTGCGATTTTTAAGTACTTATTATGCAATGTTTTTGCAGCGATAGCAAGCCGACCCACCTGGCTAGCTACCTCTCTCCTCACCTGAACCCGTGTAGTATTTTCAGTGCCTCTTTCAGAGTGTGAATCACTTCTACCTTCCCTGGCGGTTCAGTGGAAAGGAATCTACCTGCTGATACAAGAGACACGGGTTCGATCCCTGAGTTGAGAAGGTCTCCTGGAGAAGGAAATAGCAACCCACTCCAGTATTTTTGCCTGGGAAATCCTACGGACAGAGGAACCTGGCAGGCTATAGTCCAGTCCATGGGGTCGCAAAAGAGTCAAGCGCGACTTGGTGACCAACAGCAACATTTCTGCCTTCAGTGAGAATTAGGTTTGGATGTGAACACAACCAAAGAAGCAGTGCTTTAAACCAGATAGGAATTTATTTCTCTCTCATACGGTAGTTGTGAAGCAGGTGAACTGTCCACGACTGCCATGGGTGTGTGAACTGAAATTCAGCCCGAGCTCCTGGCCTGGGTCTGAGAGGAATAGGAAGAAGGCGCTTTGCTTTCCACTTTGCCCAACCAGAAGAGACATCTTCTCATGTACCCACAGAGTGAAGCATGTGTACCTGCTGTCTTTTTGTGTATTTCTTACTTAAAAAAAAAAATCCGACATAAACTGCATTCGTCAGAGTTCTCCAGAAAAATGGAACAAATAGGATGTAGCTAAATAGAAGGAGATTTTAGGAGATTGACTCCCATGCTCACAGAGACTGAAACGTCCCACAGTGAGCCACCTGCAAGCTGGAGGCCCGGAAAAGCAGGAGAGATGGTTCCAGGCAAAACCCCAAGGCCTGAGGACCACGAGAGGCAGTGGCGTGCATCCTAGCCTGAGTCCACAGGTCAGGGAACCAGAAGCACAGTGTCTGACGTCCCGGGGCGGGAGACAGCGTATGTCCCAGCTAAACAGAGAGCAAATCCGGCCTTGATTTGCCTTCTTGTTCTAGTGGGGCACTCTGTGGGTGGGGGGATGTTCACCCACATTGACGAGGGTGGTCTGTACCCAGTGTGCCCATTCAAATGCTCGTCTCTTCCAGAGACACCCTCACAGATACATCCAGAAATAATATTTTACCATTTATCTGGGCATCCTTTAGCCGAATTAAGATGTCACATAAAATCACACATCACATAAACAAAAGTAGAGAATGATATGATGAACCCGCATGTATCCTTCATTTAATTCCAACAGTTATCAACTCAATGTCGGTCTAGTTTCATCCGTATCCTTCTCTCTGGGTTTATCATTTAGTATATCTGTAAAGCAACTGAAAATAAGGATTTGTTGTGGAAATACAACCACAATATGATTATTCTATCTAAAAACCCAACTTATAGCATTAATGTCTAGTCAACTTGCATTTCCCCAGTTATTTTTATTGCTTATTTGTTCATCACATCTCACAAAAGTCTGAATGCTGCACTTGGTTGACATATTCCTCATGCCTCTACAGGGAGCCCCTCCATCTCATTTTGTCCCCCTTGAAACTCCAGTACTTTGGCCACCTCATGCAAAGAGTTGACTCATTGAAAAAGACTCTGATGCTGGGAGGGATTGGGGGCAGGAAGAGAAGGGGACGACAGAGGATGAGATGGCTGGATGGCATCACCGACTCAATGGACCTGAGTTTGGGTGAACCCTGGGAGTTGGCGATGGACAGGGAGGCCTGGCATGCTGCAATTCATGAGGTCGCAAAGAATCAGACACTACTGAGCGACTGAACTGAACTGAACTGAACTGATAATTTATTTTAGGAAAAACATTTTTGTCCCATAAAGATTACATGATCTGGATTTTGCTAAGTACACATGTATGTTGTTCAGTTGCTGAGTTGTGTCTGACTCTTTGTGACTCCATGGACTGCAGCACGTCAGGCTTCCCTGTCCTTCACTATCTACCGGAGTTTGCTCAAACTCATGTCCATTGAATCAGTGATGCCATCCAACCATCTCATCCTCTGTCATACTCTTCTCTTTCTGCCTTCAATCTTTCCCAGCATCAGGGGCTTTTCCAATGAGTCAGTTCTTTGCATCAGGTGGCCAAAGTATTGGAGTTTCAGCTTCAGCATCAGTTCTTCCAATGAATATTCAGGACTGATTTCCTTTAGGATGGACTGGTTGGATCTCCTTGCAGTCCAAGGGACTCTCAAGAGTCTTCTCCAACAGCACAGTTCAAAAGCGTCAATTCTTTAGTGCTCAGCCTTCTTTATGGTCCAACTCTCACATCCATACATGACTGCTGGAAAAACCATCATTTTGACTAGATGGACCTTTGTCAGCAAAGTGATAAAGTATTCTTTTAATATGTTTATCTGTTTCCTGTGCTTAGACCTAGAGGTTTGATTAGGCACATGTTCCATTTTCTGGAATGACTACTTCATGAGTGGTGGTTTCTTTTTTCATCAGGGAGCAAATCATGTCCTATATGTCTCTTTCTTGCTGATTTTATCTGCTGTCGATGGTCACTGAGTCAGTGATGCCATTATCTAACCATCTCTTCCTCTGCTGAATCCCTTCTCCTTTGGCCTTCAATCTTTCCCAGCATCACTGACTCAATGGACATGAATTCGAGCAAACTCTGGGATGCAGAGGAGCCTGGTGTGCTACAGTCCATGAGATCACAAAAAGTCAGACACAACAGGGTGACTGAACAATGATGATCATTGTTGTGCTTAGGAATATTGTTTCATTAAGATGGTGTTCTCATTATGTCACTTCTTTTTCATTTATTAGTCAATTCTTCTATAAAGAGAAACTTTCCCTCATCTAGTATTTCAGTATTTCATTATCCTGAAATGGAGTTCATAGAAGGAAAGGAAGGCTAGATGCTTGATTCTATTTATCAGCTATTTTTTTTTAATGGCTTCTTAGCATCTTCCAAATCAGCTCTTTTCTAAGAAAGCCATCCCACACCATCCCTGCTTCCGTATCTTTCCCTAGGACAGGCAGAGTCACAAGACCCTACCGCCCTGCCAGGGTATCTGGGATCTTCAGCATTTAACCTGGGCAGCGAGGTATTCAAGACAATTTCCCTAGCACAATGGAGAAGTGGTTCGTGGACCCTGGGCACCTGCTGTGTTTCCTGTTGGCCCCACCTGCTTGAGGGCTGAGACAAGCTCTTGGGGCTCAGTGAGTAAGTATGTTGCACAGGCGTGACCGGTTCCGTCCCCACGGCTCCCATCCTTGCCACGCCCGACGTCCCATTCAGTTCTGAGCTGCCTCCTCCGCCTCACTCAGCCCAAGCTGCCGCTGCTGCTACTGGGTCTTCCCCTTTCCTTCCGCTTCCTCTTCTTCCCTCCCTCTCCTCTTCCTTCCTCTCCGCTGCTCTTTCCCTTCCCCACCTCCAGCTCCTTCTGCATTTACTTCTGGGCCTTTGTTCATGTTTTGCCTCCTTGAGTCGATGCCTCCGCCTACTTTCTCAGTCTGTTGGAAAAGGACCCAGCCTTTAGGGTGCTCTGCTACCCTTGCCCTATCCCGAAGGAGTCCCTGAGGACTCAAGTCCACCCTGACTTCCATCTGACTTACCATCATGTTTGGTTAAGCCCCTCTTGGATCCTTATCTTTTCTTGTGTTTATGCCCGGACCCCCCAGTGACTGTCAGCGCCTGGGGCCATGCTTCCGCCCCCCAGCAGGCTGCATCTGGACCTCCTGCCTTGTTCAGCACAGGAACTGTTGTGACGCCAATCGCAGGGGTGCATTGGTTGGGGCACTGCGGTTTTGCATCGATTTTGAAAGCAATGTCCACCTGATACCAACACAACCTGGAGAAGAGCAGGAATTTGGTCATCAGGCTTGGAAATTGTTTGAGGTCTATATGACTGATGAGGTGGATTTGTTTTCATTTGTGGACTAAAAGGCAGTGGTAGTCATAACCCAGATCTGCTACTGGGCTCCAAAGGAGTAGTTCTTGAAACAGTTGCTTCTGGGTCCCAGAAGTACGATGCTCTATAGAATCCTTTCTGCAGGTGGCCAGAGTGGAAACGAAAGAGAGAGAGGAATCAAAGCATGGATCAAGGTTCCAAATGAGTGCTATTTCTGCTTTATAGAGCCATGTTTCTCCATTTTGGATCAGGAATTATGGATGGACCTTCACTTTGCATTTTCAGTATTTCCTCCTGAGTCTTGCATGCTAAGCCTGCAAACATGCTCTAGATATTGATTTTGGCAAGAAGAATATACAAAGAAAAAACCGGAATAAATGAACTTCTGTGGACTTTACGTAATGGGAAGAGGAGTGGAAACAGTCCTCACCAGCATAATGGGAAGAAAATGGGAGGTAGAACAATCCTAGGCTGTATGCTGGGGAAAATGGATCTAGCTGAAACCCAGCCTTGAACGGTTCTGATCTTGTTCGTGAGCCCATTTCTGAGCCTCAGTTTCCTCATCAGCAAAACAGGGAGGTGGGCAAGGCAATAATCAAGTTTCATTCTTGGAGAGAAACTTGAGACCAAGTTTCATTGTATGTTTCTAGAATTCTCTGTACTATTTACAGACTCTGTAACTATCTTCTCATTTGATCCTCACAGTAAACCTTTAATGCAAGTTATTATTACTCGTATTAGACAGATAGGCTAATACACTAAGCACTGAGGCTGAGCGATGGTAGGTTTTATTACAAATGAAGCTTGTTCTCCTGACCCACAGTCCTTTTTAGCAGGAGGTGCAGGCCAGTGTGGGAATGTTGCTATATTGATAAATATGGGCATCTGCCAGTTATGTTTCTCTGAAGTATATGAAGGCAGGAAGGGTATGGTTAGTAGATGGGTTTCCCTAGCTATAGTGCTGGTCTGTTCCTTGATGATTGCGTTTGTCTAATGGATGTTCCACGTTATGGTGTAATGTCCCGTAAATACATTAACTAGGCAGTGATAAATAACAACAGGAGGACAAGAGGTAGTGGGCAACGAGAGGTGGACGAGGGGAAAGAACTAAGGGCTGCAGAGCCAGGTACTTTTCTATGTCCTCGACAAGTATTAACTTACTTGGTCCTCGCCTCAGTCCTTTGGGGAAGGTTGCTATAATCATGCTCATTTTACAGCTATTGAAACCAAGGCCCAGAGAAGTTAAAATAACTTGTCCAAGCTAATAAGTGGCAGAGCCAGAATGTGAAGCCAGGCAATCTGACTTCGGAGTGTGTATCCAAATTGCTCTGCTGACAAGGTCAGGCTGGGCAGTCATAGCCTTTGTGAGCTGCTCTAGTATAAAGCAAGATAAAGAATGCTCACCCAAAGCTAGCCAGGTTGCAAAGGAACTGGCATACTATAAAGAGTCAGCCTGCAATGCAGGATCTGAAGGAGACATAGGTTCGGTCGCTGGGTCGGGAAGATCCCCTGGAGAAGGGCATGGCAATCCACTCTAGTATTCTTGCCTGGAGAATCCCATGGACAGAGGTGCCTGGTGGGCTACAGTCCATGGGGTCGCGAAGAGTCAGACATGACTGAAGACTTAGCACACACGCATGCATATTGCTGGTAGCATTGGCAATGAGCTTAATCTTTTTATAAAGCTTTTAAAATGTATGGCAGGCAACATAAAGTTTTCTATATTTACTTAAGAATGCCAGCCAATCCTCAAAGTTTATTCGAAGTTACAGCTCAACAAAAGCTACCAGCTACAGGAATGTAAAAGTTCCTTGTATAATTTGCAGTAATGAAAAACAGAGCAAATTAAGTGCCCAAGAATAGAGGATGATTAAGTAATTTCACAGTACATTCCCTTGTTGGAGTACAATGAAAACATCGAAAATGAAAATTAGGGAGATAATTATGGGAAAATGTTTCTGATAAAACTTTAAGTTTATTATTATTATTTTAAACATTTATTTATCTACTTATTTATTGCTATGCTGGGTGTTTGCTGCTTTGTACAGGCTTTCTCTAGTTGTGATAAGTGGAGGCTACCCTCCCATCCAAGTTCTAACCAGGCCCGACCCGGCTTAGCTTCTGAGATCAGATGCGATCAGGCATGTTCAGGGTGGTATGGCCGTGGACCAGGGCTACTCTCATCGCATTGCCAACGCTTCTCCTGGTGGTGGCTTCTCTTGTTGCAGAGCACAAGCTCTAGGGCACTCGGGCTTCAGTAGTTGGGGCGCATGGGCTTAGTTGCCCCTTGGAATGTGGGATCTTAGTTCCTAGATGAGGGATTGAACCTATGTCTCCTGCACTGAGAAGATTTTTAACCACTGGACCACCACCACCACCCTATTACTATTTTTATTATTTATTTATTTCCTTAAATACTTGGCTGTCCTGGGTCTTCATTGAGGTGCTCTGGCTCTTCGTTGCAGTGGGCAGACTTCTCTGCAGCACAGAAGCTTAAAAAGTTTTGGCGTGTGGGCTTAGCTGCCCCCAGGCATGTGGGACTTTAGTTCCCTGACCAGGGACTGAACCCACATCCCCTGTATCAGAAGGCTGATTCTTAACCACTGGACCACCAAGGAAGTCTCTAAAACGTTGAGTTTAAAAAGCAAGGTAAAAATATGTAGATTCTGATGACAAAACCTATATTATGTAATTATACTGGCAAAGGCTGAAACAGAAGAGGAAAAAATTTGAGTAGTTAGGTGTTTTTAAGTTCTTTTCATTTAACATTTTATTAGTGGTGGCATTATGTTTATTCGATCGGTAATGAACAAAGGAAAGAGCTGGGGCAGGAGTGGGTTGAAATGATTGTCAAGAGTGGGGCTCGGAACTGCTGGTGTCCTCTTCTGACTGTCTTCATCCCCGAGTTCTCTGAGGGCAGTGGAGGCGTTCAGGGTGGGGAGAGGTCTGAGGAATATGTATGCACTGGAATCATGCCCAGCTGTGGCCACCGAGGATACGGTGGGTGTCTTGGCAAAGCCTGCCTGTGGTGTTCCCTTTGCTGTGTTCTTCTTCGCCTGACCTCACTTCTCCCCTTCTTTCTTTAAGTCGCACTTAGAAGTCAATTTTCTGGAGTCAACCCCGTCTGCTCTCCCCACCTCCCACCCACTCTGCTAGGTGCTTCTCTTAGGTGTCCCTTCCCCAGCACCCTGTGCTGACCCCCATCTCTTCCATTTCTGAAGCCCCTCTGGGCTGCAAGCGTTGGGGCCTCCATAGGATTTGGATCTCCTCCTTAGGCCCTGACACAACACAAAGTGTATTCAGTAAATGGGCCTCCTTTTTCTTATCTCAAAAATGGAAGCAGGTTTGGTTGAGTAGATTTTTGTTTTCCAGTTCCACCTACTGCAATTTTCCCATCTAATTTTCCCAGACTCATGAAATAAAGGAGCCACTGAAGACAAGTTGAGATGGAGGAAATGTCCTCTGCCTTGTGGATGCCAAGCAGACTCTGGTCTTGCCTTGGACTTTGGACTGTGAGCATGGTCTGAGCGCTCTGCTGGGAGTTGCCGTGGCAGGTGGGCTGAGTGTAGGAACTGGGTCTTAGCAGTCCACCTGACAACTGGGTTGCTGGGTGAAGGTTCTTTGCTTCTGTCTTGCTTGTACCTGGCAGACCAGCCACAGGACCCATGAGACCCTGTGGCTGGGCGGCCACGTGTGACTCTGAGGAGCCTCCTAACCCTGATATCACATATGTGCCTGTCAGCAGTGGAAGTGGGCGTGTCTGTGCACATGGCTGGTTGCACCTCTGTCAGAGTGCAGAGAATGGTGGTCGAACGGTTTTCTGGGGTGAGCATGTCTCTATATGGAATGTGTGCCCACACCTCAGTCTAGGAACAGGGTTTTCCATTCTGCAAATGCATATTGTAAGCTTTGTGCTCTGCAGAAGCAACAAAGCGGTGCGACAGGCAGAGAACCTGGAAGTGTGCATATCTGCATTGTGTGTCCTCTCTGTGTGTCTTTGGGAATGCGTTCTTGGCACGTGTTCGGTTAACAAGGCTTTCGGTGTGTGCATGCCCGTGTGACAGTGCCTGAGTCCCGTGTGCGGCGCTTGCTCGCTTTCCAGCTCCACTTGTGCCCGCAGTCGGGCTCTGCACGTGCGCCTGCCTCCATGCACACGTCCCCGAGTGACCCGGGCGCGTTGTGCAAAGACCTCTGGGTCGTGTGCACTGGAAACGCTCGAGCCTGTCTCTCCGCACGCACGAAGTCACCTTCACATGTCTGGGTGCACGTCGCTCTCGGTGTGTGCACGTTCCGTGTGCACGCCGCGCGTGTCTGGGTGCAGGGCGCTCCACGCGCGCGCGTTCCGGCCCGTGGGCGATCAGGGACCCACGCGAGGCTGCAGGAGCCCCGCGGGGCTGACCCCCTTCCCGCGCCCGGCCGCGGGCTACGGCGATTGGCCGCCCGCTGCTTCTCAGCCATCACCCCTCCCTCCCTGCACCCCCGCACCCCCGCCCCCCCCAGCCACCCGCGCGCCCGCGGTCCCCGCTGTCCCCCGCGGTTTCGGCGAGGCCGCGCCGCGCTGCGCTCCGTTCCCATTGGCTGGGAGCGCCTTTGTGTGGCGGCAGCTGCGGCCCCAGCGCCTTTGAATGTCGAGAGGGGCCGGGAAGGGAGCCTTTCCATGGGCCATCTGTCTCTCCGCCAGCCGCCGCCCCGCCGCCGCCCGCGCCCCGCGCCCCGCCTCCCGCCCCGGCGGCTCCCGCAGCCCCGCCGCCGCCCGCGCCCGCGCCCCGGAGCCGCGCCACAAAGGGCCCGCGCGCAGCCGCCGCCGCCGCCGCCGCCGCGCGAGGAGCCAGGATGGTCCTGGTCCACGTCGGCTATCTCGTGCTTCCAGTGTTTGGCTCTGTGCGAAACAGAGGTATCGCTTTTTGCTTTCGGGGTCCTCTTCCGAGCGTGGATCGCCGCGGGCACCGGGGCGGGGGCTGGAGCCGAGGGCGGCGGGTTGGCGGGGGTGGGGGGGGGGCGTTCAGGGCACACCCCGGAGGACGCGGGGCGAGCGGTGGCTTCTCCCCTCTCCCTTCTGGGGGGACCCCGAGTGTGGAGGTGGCCGCCCTCGTGGGAGCTTTTGCAGTGAAGTTAGGGTTTTGGCGAATTCGAGTCCCCTCCCTCCCCGGCCCCATTTTTTTTATTCTTTGCGGCGGACGCGGTTCCCCCAGTCATAGCCCCTTCCCCCAATACCTAGCCCTGTGTGATCGAAGGACGGAGAGAGATACATGACTGTGTGCGCGCGCGCCTGTGTTTGTGTGTGTAAGCCTACTTGACTTTCTGTGATTTTTTTTTTTTTGAGATGTATGTGTGTTTCATGTCATTTGTGTTCGTGTTTCTCCATTATTTAGTCACTGATACCGATGGCTGCCTAGCTGGCATCTGGCATCTGCCCTGTCCCATGCCCCAGCCCCCACCTTCTCGTGGGCACTTGCACGATTTCCCGTCCTATCTTTTCCTCCCCTTTAACCCTTTTTTTGTGTATCGCCCTCCAGCTATCCACCCCCCACCCCATGGTCTTTGTATGACAGTTGTATTTATGGGTTCAAGATGCTTGTGTGTGTGTGTGTGTGTGTGTGTGTGTGTGTGTGTGTGCGTGTGCGCGCGTGTATGTGACTGTGTGCAAGTGTGTGCGCGCCTCGGAGAGTCAGGCGTGCACTGCTGTGCACCCCTGGACCCGGCCGGCCGGAGAGGGGTGCCGGCCCTTGGGTGTTGCACTGTGTGTGCGCGCGGATGCGGTGGGATGCTGCCCCCAGGCCAGGCCTTTGCCCCCGGCAGGCGTTGACAAAGCAGCAGGCCGGCGCCGGCTTTGTTTTTAACTGTGATATATGGGGTGTGTTTGCACGGTCCCCTTCCCCACATCCCCTTTCCCTTACATTCTGCTAACAACAATAGCTTGATTTTCCCCCTCTTCTCCCACTTCACATTTCTTCCATTTTCTTTTAATCAAAAACTCCCACTTCCCAAAGCAAACCCGAGATGCATTTAGATTCATTATTATTATTTTTTTTTCCTTTTGCATTCTGCCTCTGGACTCACATTGCTCTTCTTGGAAATGTTTCTGCTATCCTCTCCCACTCCACGTCTGCTTCAATCCCTCCTGGCTGAAGCCCTCCCCCGCCCCCCTCCCTCACGCACGGAATGATGTCTTTCCTTTGAGACCAGGGCTGCTCCCCCAAGTCAGAGTGGGGGGTGGGGTCGCGGGGCCAGCGCTTTCGTGCGCCCCAGGGGCCCGATTGGGCCAGAGAATGAAAGCCCAGCCCTCTTTCTTCCAGCCCAGCTGTCCCCAGCCCCAGCCTCTCCCCAGAACCTAAAAGGCAAGGTTGACCCCCTTAGGCCTGTTTGAACCGCAGTTTTTTTGTGTGATGATAGAATGATGACATTCTGCATTTATCAAATCTTTTTTTTTTCTTCATTGTGTAGCTCAGTGAATGGTCAACTCGCTGCTGTGTGCGCTGTGACCCTTCTGCCTCCGCATTTAGCTGTATTGTGACACCCCTCTTAACCATCTCCTGTCTCCATCTGAGGAAGGCATTGCTATTTAAGCGGCAGTATCCCCTGTCTCAGGCCAGCCTAGCAGTGGGGGGCAGGGGTGGAGGGGATGTGTGAAGAATAGGAGTTGGGGGGGCTGGTGAGATCTCCCTTGAAATGCCAACCCCTCCCCCAATACACAATTATATCTCATTACTTGGCATTTCCGTTTAAAACGGGTGTGGAACATTACACTAGGCAGAAATTCAAAAATGATTAAGATGGATGTTGAGCCTGAAAGTATAATTATCCTGATTAAATCATTATCATCCTCATTAATACCACTGATCTCTAAATACCATTGCAGGATGCTGATTCCATGTTTTGAAATTCAAATTGCTCAGCTGCCTTTAAATTTTGTTTTTAATACACCCCCCTCAAAAAACAAAAAACACCTAAGAAAACAAATTCTGCCAGTCAGTCAAAGTTTACTTTCATGGCAAACACGCCCATAGGAAATTCAAGGGCTGAGGGTTAGTCGGGCTGTGAGTAAAATTTAGCACAATGTGATAAGAATTCATGACCTTCCGATAGAGGATACTAATGCTTAACCCAACAAGGTCCTAAACCACAATCTTCTTGTAAAACTATTAGATAGCTTGCCAGCTTAAATCTGTTCTTTTTAGTTTCCATTGTAGTAGTATAGGATGTAGGCCATTTCAGAATAGATGTAGAGAAATAACCATTTTTGTATCTCATCTTGTTTAGCCGAGTACATTGCACTGTAAATCCCTGTTAAGTGGATTCCTTTTGCCTTGGCTTGGAGGCTGTAGCACCCCATTTGCCACTTATCTGGGTGGCTTCAGCTAGCTCCCTGGTAGCACCCCGGCATAAGTGAAGAGATTACATCTAGTCAGAGGCAAAAAATAATATATATATATATATATATATATATATGTGAACAATTCTCATAAAATGATAGTTGCTGCTACTCTGAAAATTTGGTGCAGCAAGGTCTTTGGCTTAAGGGGGAGCTCTGGCCATGGTGTCTTAATTGTTTAATTGTACAATGTCAAGAGCATCTTTGGACATCCGCCCTGGCCCTCGGAGCTGCCCCTTTAACAGCCGGCTCCCTTCTGCTGCCTCGCTGGCCAGACCTGCTTGAAAACTGAAACAAAACAGCAGCAATAAAGAAAGAATAAGGCCCCTACTTTGAGGGCCCTTCCAAAGTAAAGTCCCAAGGGGCCTCCCCAGATTGCCATTTGGCAATCTGAAAAGAAAGAGAAGAGAAAAAAACGAAAAGAAAAAGAATCCCCAGCAAAATGGTTTTCCATTAAACAGGGATCGCGTGTTCTGCTGTGCTGAATTACTTCCTGTTCTTATTTTGTGGGTAATTTTTTCTGTATCAAATATCCTTTTGGTTGTGTATCTTTTTCACCTTTTCTTGTACTAAAACTAAAGCATGATCTGTATTTTTTTACATCCCCCAGTTGACAATGTACAGCGCTCGGTTAGAGATGTTACCCTGCTGAAACGTACTGTGCTCGTGTAGCCCGGGCCATCTGCTCATTGTACGCTGCTTTTGTTCTGTTGCCCTTCCGAAGCATGGTGGGCCCAGCCTTTTTTTTTTTCCTTTTTTTTTTGTATCGTGTGCATGACGACATTGTTACACACAGAATCCACTAATACTAATATACAATCTCTCAATAAAGAACTAGTTTCCTATATTAACCTAGTGTGCTTTTTCTCTTGCTGTTTTCCCATTTATTGTCGTATCCTGCTGTTTAGATTTCCCCCCTTGCTTTTCTATCCCCACCCTCACCCACCCACCCACCACTCCCACCTCCCATTGTAAGATTTGAGTGAATGCCTTCCGGTTTTTTTTTCCTTTCCTTTTTTTTTTTTTTTTTGTGATACAGATATGGTGACTTTAATCTCATCTAGTCCATATCTTTCTACAGTAGATGTCTGGGTAATGTGGTGGGGGATGGGTCAGTTGTCCTGACACACCAAAATAGCTCTATTACATAGAAAGAACGCCTATCTTTGGCCACCTATGTACCCACCCGATAGCCTCCACTTTTCATCTCAGTTTCCAAGTTTCATGGGCACCCGGTTTATGATGTTGATGAAGAGATGGGCTATAACCCTTAGGTTGAGAAAAGGGATACTGTTCTTAACTAGCAATCTTGTAGCATTTCAGACTCGCCTGAAAAACCCATTTTCAGTTGTCTTTTTTTTCTTTTTACTGTTTCATTGATTTACTGTCCTTCTAAGTCATGCTGGGGGTGACATGTTACATGCAGTTGAAGCCTTGATCTGGAATTTGAAAGTATCCTCTCCCAGGTGCATATTTAAATTGTTGGGACCTGCGATGTAAGTTTTGCATGGAGATCCTGCATAAGGAAGATGAAGCAGAAACCAACTCAGACCACTCCCACATTCATCCCAGGGCCAGCAGCCTGACCTGTTACTGCAGGAATAAGAGGGTCTGTGCCCTCTGCAGGCTGTGAGCCAGTGAATGCTGATTACAGCCCAGTTTCGTGACAGCTGCCTCATCTGTGGCCGGCCAGAGTGCCTCTCTTGAGAAAGAAAGCCAGATCTCTGTCATTGTCCGATTGTGGGGGGCGGGGATCAGGAGGGAAGTCTGAATCTACCCCCAAACTGAACTGGAAGAAGAGCCCTTAAAATATATCTTTGTTCCATAATTATATTTGAGGAGCCAGTGGAGAGGTATTTTTTTTTCCCTCAGAGTGGAACCCAAATTCAAACATTTGTCAATTACACCTATTCAATTTCAGCTCAGAATAAGCCTTGCTAAATGAGCCGTTTTAGTCACCGAGGAAATTAGTTGATGAAAGAAATTCACGGTTCCTTCGAAGGGTCATCATTTTGAAGCTGCTCTTCCTTGGGCCAAGGTGCCTCCTGCTCGCCCCTGTGGGCTGTCTCCCAGCCAGCCTCTGCCCCCTGCCAGCCTTCCCTCCCAGGCGGGCGCACCCCTGCCTGACCACAGTGCTTCCTTGCCTCCTTTGTGGCTTGATGCGGCTCTCCTCTCCCCCATGGCTGCCCTTTCTGCTCTGGCCCTTTGTTCTCATGCTCTGCCCAGCCCGGGTGGGAAAGCTGAGCTGATTTACTGCGACACATGGACACACATGCAAGTTCCCAGCGGAGGCTTGCGCTGCAGTTTGTGTGAGACGAGATAGGCAGGTCTTGGGGATTTTGTTTCTCTCCCTCCTTCCTCTCCTCCTCCTCCTTTTATTTTGGTTTTCATGAAACTTTCAATTTTGTTCCTAGTTTGAGAAAGCAAAATAAACCATCCTCCAACCAACCTCAACAAGAAGGAAAATGATCCCAACTCAGGTGATCACCCTAGAGAGCAGTGGCTATTAACCAACTCTCAGATTTTATTTCTTTAAACCAATATTATGTATTATATTGGAATTATCTGGTCAATGTTTTGAGAATGGTTTAGTAACCTAGTAATAACATAGAAAGTTAGTAGGTTACTGGGAAGTCATGTTTTAGCAATTTATTGAATTCATACCATATATTTGTCTAGACTGTCAGAATAAACTTACTCATCTGAAGGAGACTTTTCTCTAACTGGATGGTCCAGTCATTACAAAGCCACTGTACTTTGCATCTACTTTCTCAGCCAACAGACACATACCTGTTTTAATCAATTTTAACTCTTAAGATTTTGGAAAAGCCATCTACTCTGTAGATCCTACGCTGGACTTTGTAATAAGATGGAACATGGTTCTTATTTACCACTTTTCCTTTTGAATAAGAGAACTTCTCTCCTGAAACCAGCATCGGATAAGGCCCACCTAATTGAGAGGATTACTTAATAGTTCCTCATGAATCGGCAGATACTATTAATCACTCAAGGCTAGGGGAAAAGACCACCAAGAGTCTCCGTGCCCCAGTATGCAGATAACAGACACTGGGCCACCTCTCATCTCTCTTCCTTACTCACATCCTGCCCTACCTGCCATGTCCTTCCCACCTTTAAATACACAGCCTGCAGTATCCATTGGAAAACTTAATGCTTTTCTGAGCTAGGGAAGCAACTAGGGAAGCTTTTCTGAGCTCCGTGCTGGATCCACATGCCATGGAAACTGCTGGCCAGAAGACACAGGCCCTTGACTCTAGCTCAGGGTATAACTTTGGGTGTCTCAGTCCTTCTTGACCAAAGTTGCTCAAACGTAAAAGACACGTGTACACTTGCGCCTTGGTTCCTCTATGAATCTAAATAGTTCTTTAAAAAGTCCTGGCTTAATATAATATGAATCTGAATTTGCTTTTATTAGGATGGTATGGTTTGGCCACAGATGAGCCAATATATTTCTAAGAGAATTAGGGAAAGGCTTACCTTAGGCTCAGATTTTCTGGCTGATTTAAGAACTAAGAGCAAACATTCATAACCCCGCAGCTGAACCACTTGCAATGCCTGTATTTTCATGTATTCATTCATTAAGTCATTCATTCACTGACTCACTTGTTTGTTTATTTAGTTAATGAGTGTTCATTGAATTCCTACTTGGGGCCAAGTGAAGGGGGATATATATGAAAGCCATGTAGGACCTGGATAACTGCCCTCCTGAGGCTTATGCTGAGGCTGAGAGATGGATGCTTAGGATATCAGACACTGTCTAAGGTATTCGGTGCCTTGGCACCCAAAGGGATGGCAGAATGTCCTGATTGGTGCGATGGGAAGAGCTTGGAGCAGTCCAGGAGTTGAGTCCTATCCCAGCCTTGACCAGGAAGGGTGAACTTAGGCCATTGCTCTGAGTGTCCTCTAAACAATGACCATCATTATATCTACTTGATAGAGTGTGTAGAGACTTTTCAAAGACGCCTGGCACAGAGCACCTCCCTAGGCATGCTAGGTGGCCGCTCCCATCCTGCACAGCCGTTGGAATATACTGGCCAAGGGGTCAGATAAACCAGGGAAGATGTGCTGAGGAAATGGGGTTGAGCTGTGCCTTGAAGGTTGGTATGTATACAGGAGGGAGAGGAGAAAGACTCCAGGCAGGGACAGGAATGGAGGGAGACTTCGGTCAAGGCCAGGTGGCTCTGCTGACTGGGCAAGAACAGAAAGTGCTTATGAGGAGGGGTTGTGTGTGTGTCGGGTTGTGGGTGTGGGCCTGTTGCCTTGCATAGCCATGGGAGGCACTGGGACCATTGTCCTGTCTTTGAATGGTTCTCGGGAGAGCATTACTCCAGGGGTTAAGCAGCGAGAGGTTGGGAGAAAATGGGAGAAAAGTCTGGAAGAAATCCGTTTCTTAGGGCTTTGGAAGCTCCAGTAGAGGGATGAGCCCAGAGGGCTTAGCTGGGGAGGAGTCCACGGTGGGCATCCAGGGGTGTTGGAAGTCCACACACCAGTGGTCTGGAGGATGAGGATGGGGGCTTATGGGGGGTGGGGGTCTTCCCATAAGAGGAAATGAGCAGAGCTGAGTTGATGTGAAGGGGCGGAGGGATGGGGAGGTCTGGAGGTAGCTGGGAGAATGTGAGACCGGGAAGGCAAGCAGGGATGATGGGCAGAGCAGTCAGATTGGGGTAGAGGTTAGTTAAGCATGTAAATAAATAGAATTTGAGATGCTGAAGGGGGCAGAAGGAAGGGCACTGTGGCAGTGTCCTGGGATTTGAGACCTAGTCCTGGATGGAGTACTAGGTGATGAATGTATGGGACATTTATGGGACACACCCTCAAAGAGCTCTCCCTCCCTGCCTTATCTGGCCAGGCACTTGCATCCTCAGTCATGCAGGTCACGCTCTCAGCAACCTCTCTACCAACATCCACTCCCTCAGGGAGCTGTGCTCCGGTATCTCAGTTTGAACAACTTCTATCAAACTTCACCTTTCTTGAGAAGAGGGACCCAAGGCCAGCAGGTGGCAAGATTATTGCCTCCACGGGTTTGCAAAAAGGTGGGGCCTACCCATGTGAGGAGGAGGGCAGAGTCGCAGAGAAGGAGGGGAGGGGTGGCAGCAGGGGCCAAGGACAGGGCGCGAGGGGTGAGGCGTGCGCTCCAACCTCAGGCTTGGCTCTGTCTGCAGAGAGGGGATTTTCCCTAATTCAAAGCTCTTCTCTTCTGTTACCTCATTTCCTCAACACAGTCTGGGAGGAGGTAACTGGGGACCGGAGGCAACAACTAAGGCCAAGGGTGGGGAAAGTTGCCCCCTGCTCGCCTTGGGTTAGGGAATGGCTGAGCCAGAAGTGGATGTGGCATGACTGGCCGGCGGCTGTGGCTCCCTGCAGTGCTTCCCAGGGCCTGCACACTGTTAGGAACCCTCTTGAAACCAAGAAAACACTGGAAAGGAATCCCTAATTTTCCTCCACGTCTGGGGACATTGGTTTGTCCGCGTTGGGAGAGGCCTCAATCTAGCTCGCGGCCAGACAAGCTGTGAGGCAGGTCAAGTCCCTAACCTAGAGCCTCCACCTTCTGGAAGGGGAGTCTGAGAGACAGGGAAGGTGCGTGGTGGACCAGAAAGACCCCAGGGTGGGAAACGAGCAGGGGTTGGAACTGGGTGGTGAGTCCTTTAGCCTGCAGACTCCGGCTTAGAGGAGGCCTCACCAGTTTAACTGGGGGACCCCTGTGCTCAGGTTGCCACCAAGATAACTAAGTGTCCCCCTTTGAGGACTTCGGCTCCCAAGTCATGAGCACCTCTCCTGGGTTTTCTTAGGTAATCACAATGCCTTCTATCTGTGTTATATCCTCGAGTAATACACTCACATTTTAATACACTCACATTTGGGAAAGTTTGGAAAATAGACCAGAGGGAAAAAATCTCTTAGGAGTCCACCTGTCTGTGATCACTTTAGTGAAAGGCCTTCCACCAGTTTGTTCATACTCATATACATATTTTTTGTAGAGCTGTAAACACAGTAATATACACTTTTGCATTCTCTGATTTTTCAGATTTAACCTATTAAAAGCCCTTTCATGTCTTGCTAAGCTGTTTTCACAAGCATCACTTTGACTGGCTTCACCAAATTCCACTCGAATGGTGGCTGTGTTCAGACTCGTGGCTTGTGAGGCACCCAATGGCTCTGGGGTCGCAGGCCACTCCTGCTGGTGTGGTCTGTGGCCTCCCTTGGGCTGTTGTTTGGCCCCGGGGAGGGTGGGGGATGGTGGACTCTGACAGCTCCCAGGCCTCTCTGCTCACCATCAGTCCAGGCCCAAAGGGGTGTGAAGGGAGGGCCGGAAAGAAGGCATGGGGAAAGAAGCTTCAGATAAAGTCCTCTGAGATTTGGCTTCTGGTCTCTGTTCTGCCACCAACGTCCACTGTGATCTTCAGCCAGTCAGCTTCCTCCAGAGGGTCTCAGTTTACCCATCCGCCAAATGGGGGCGATGGGTCTACCTTACAGGAATTGTCACATGAAGTGTGACTTATCCGAAGTGAAGTTTGAGAACCCAGCCAGAGGCAACAGTTAACAGTGATGGCCCGTTATTCAGGCTGGTGGGCCTAGTCCCGCTTCCAGGCTGCTCTGCCAATAACCACCCTTGTGACACAGCTGGCGAGCCTGTCTGCTCTGGGTCTGCACTTCCAACTTGCCAGAGGAGATAATTGGCCTAATTGCCCCTTCCTGCTGTAAAAAAATGGTGATTTCCTCTGGATGAGAGTCACTTACACTTCCATTGTCTTTTGGCCCGTTCGCTGGGCAGCAGCCATGCCTCGGAGCTCAGTAGAGAGGCTCCGCCCTTCCGCCGGCAGCAGCAGTGACTCCGCAGGCAGCGAGCACAGGCCCCGCTAGGGGTCCGGAGCCTCGGGTCCCTCCTGCCTCCTGGGGCTGAAGCTCCCGTTTGGCTTCTCAGCAAGAGCCTCCCTGGGGCCTCCTTTCCTGAGGTATGCCACTGCAGGGGAGCAGGGGTCAGCCAGTCCTCCCGCAGGTGACCTCAGCAGAAGGGCTCAGCCACTCTGGGGGGGCTGGTCTCCCCGAGTGGAGGAGAGGAAGAGGCGCTGCTGACTCAGCACCGGCCTGCAGGGTGGAGAGCGGGTGGAGGCGCTCTCTGAGGCTGGGAGGAAGTGAGAATTCAGCCAACACCTGTCTCGAGGAAGGGGGGGGAAGCTTTGGAACAGCTGCTGCTGTTGCTCTGGGGGCTGCTGAGTGGGAGGCAAGGGGGCGAAGGCCCTCCCAGGGCTTCGCCTCCCCCCACAGCCTGCTTGCTGGGCTCCAGCTCGCCCCCCCCAGCAGCCAGTGCCTCCAGGGCACTCCCCTCCCCATAGCCTGTGGACCCCTCTGTGGCGCCTGTTCCCAAGACCACCCCCTCCTAGAACAGTTAGTTCTGCTCCCAAACTCTGGGTGCTGATGGGCTGAGCGTATCCTCTGGGCAAGGGCTGGCGACACCTGCCTCCCTTAAGCCAAAGGGTGGCTCTTCCAGTGGGGCCCTCTGTCTCCATGCTGTTCTCTGGAGCGGGAGCTGGTCTGGGCGGGCCTCTTCTTCCACTAGCCTGGCCCTGCCGAGCTGCGCGGAGAAGTTCAACTCTGGGGCAAGTGAGGCAGGGATGGGAAGACCTGGGTCCTCAGGGCGGTTCCCTCCTGCAAGGCCCCTCGAACTACCAGTCACCCCTGGCCCAGTACCAGGACCCAACTTGGTACTGGTGGTACAACTTGGTACAACTTGGCCCAGTACCCAACTTGGTACTCAGGGAGGGACCCCAGAGAGGCAGCTGGACAGAGCCTTGGCCCCAGTGCAGTCAGAGGGGGCCAGAGCCCCTCCCAGACACCAGGTGGGTTGGCCCAGTCTTGGTTTCACCTTTGGTGGACTCACGTCCTTTGGAGCACAAGGGGAATAGGGCATGAAGAGGGGCCCAGTCAGCTGGTCTAGGGAAGCTGGGCCTGGGTGGTGGGGGTGGTGGGCAGCTCTCATCTTCCTGTTTCTGGCTGGGAGAAGCTGAGGCTCCTGGGCAGGGTTGTCAGGAAGCAGGGCGGCCACAGAGCCAGAGCCAGAGTTGGGGAGGGGGCAGAGTAGGGAGTAAAGGGCCCCCAGGAGGGAGCCTGGGCCCCCTGGAACCTGAGGAATCCAGCCTTCTCCCCATCAGGAGGGATGGTGCTGAGGGAGGGGTCGGGGGAAGAGCTGTCACGGGGGTGGGGGTGGAGAGGGGTGGGTAAAGGGAGCTACAGCCATCAGCCCTCACCTGAACAGGTGAGTGGGGAGTGTGATGGCAAAGGTGGTCCAGGAGCCCAGAGAGGAACCTGGGATGGCCTTCCCCCAGCCCATCCCCATCCCACCCTCGAGGGCCCTCACCAGCCCACACCACCCCCAAGAGAGGGGTGGAGGAAAGAGGAGCCAGAGGCACAAGAGCGTGGGGGTGGGTGAGGTCAGAGACCTGCCTCTGTCCCTGTCCCCCGCTTCTCAGCGGGAAGTGCCCATCTTTCAGGGGCTCACTAAATCTGTCCTGGCACCTACTGCAGGTGACTTTGGACCTCTCTGAGCCCCAGTCTCTTCCTTAGAAAAAACTGGAGATAATTGTTATCAACACCATTGTCCTGGGGAGGTGAAGATGAAAGAAAGTTTTGATACATATAAAGTAACAAGACACGCAAACCTCTGGGAAGTGCTTAGAAAAAGATGTTCATTCTCCGTTCTTCCCTCACTGGAACAATCTCAGGGGCCCAAAAGGAGTGCACGGGGAACAGGCAAGGAAGGGCATGTCTCAGCTTTCTTGGAAAAGCAGTCACTGAGAATCTACGCCGGGCTGTGGGCAACTGAGACACAGATAGGATCTGGCCTGCAGCCTGGCTGCGGAGACCCCTGAGGACCCCTGGAGTTGCGTGGAGAACGCACAGATTAGGCTACACTGAGGGCCAGGCTGACTGTTGTGCTGGCCGGAAAGCGTGACCCAGCCTGGAGGCTGCTGGCCAGCGTTGGTGCCTCAGCTGGGAAGTCACGGGGGCCTGGCAAAGTCAGGAGGGCCTCTTGGAGGAGGCAGAACTGGAGCTGGTTCCTGGAGCAGGGAGTGATCTGCAGCTTGCTGCCTGGGAACCTCTCAGGTCAGTCTGCACCCTGCCCCCTCCCACGGAGGTCCAAAGCTGATCCAAGAGGTGAATGTTCAGAGTCCGGGGGCTGTCACCTTGCCTGATTTTTCTTTTTCTTTTCTGGAGCATCGGGCCCTCTCATTTCATTGTCATCCTACCCATGCCAGTCCCCATCTTCCCTGCTGTTCCCCAGCCCCAGCCATTTCCCTGGTAATCCTCTGTCCCCTCCTGCCCCTCTGCCCAGCCGGACTGCCAGAGTGCTCCCACGGGTCAACGTGTCGGTCCTGGGAGGTCCACACTGAGTGGGGAGGCTGCCTGCAGGGAGCTGAGGACTTGTGACCTCCTCTGAAGCGGGTAACCCTCTCGAGCATGGGTTCTGCTCCCTGCCGAATTGGGTACTCAATTTTACCTGCCAGACTGAGTGACAGGTGAGATGGTGGATGGAGTATATCCACCGTGACACCTGGCACAGAGCGTGGGGCTACACTCATTGTTATACATGGCTACCTGCTAGGTCGTTGCCATGTACAGGATCCCCTGACTGCTTCTAGGAGGCACTTTGAATTTGGTAAAGGAAACAAAGGGTAGGGGGGGAAAAATAAAACCTCCGAGTCTCAGTGTTCTCATCTGTAAAATGGGAATGATTCTAGTAACCCTTGCAACTGGTTATAATGAAGCTCAGATCTGATCATGGATTTGTTAAGCTGACCTAACAGATGTGTGTCTGAGTTGGACCAGGGACTCTGCCAGGCACTGGAGACACAGGGATAATAACAATAACACGAGCATCAGCAAATGCTCACGTAGTACTTGCTCTGTGCCTGGTATTCTCCCAAGCACTTTAACTGCCCTAAAGAAAGGTAACCCCATGGGAAACCGACACGTGAACAAACAAGAAAGTATGGTTCAAGGTATGGGCTGAGTGCTCTTTCACGGGGAGCTTGGGCTGGGCACAGGCTTAGAGGATGCATGGGGTTGAATTGGACCAGAGGTAGGGGCAGAGTGTTGCAGGCAGAGGGGCTGCAGGGCACAGGGCGGGCTGGGGAGCAGAGGACTGCAGAGGGGACGGGAGAAGAGGCAGATGGGACGGGAGAAGAGGCAGATGTCCTATGGGGCAGCTGGGCCCTTGTCACTCCTGACTGTGGTCACAGCAATGTTGCCTGTTGATCAGCATTGCCAGTGGCTGACTGGCCTTTGTCAGGAACGGAGGGCAGTGTCCATGTGCAGCTCTGGCGTGTCCGGGACGAACTAAGGGCTGTGCTGAGGCCCCAGCTTGCTCAGGACTTTCTCCCCTTTTGTATGTTTATGACTTTGCCCAGGTTCCTTGGTTTTCCGGTTGGCTCAGCAGTAAAGAATCAGCCTGCGATGCAGGAGCCGCAGGAGACGCGGGTTTGACTCCTGTGTTGGGAAGATCCTCTGGAGGAGGGCATGGCAACCCACTCCAGTATCCTTGCCTGGAGAATCCCTTGGACAGAGGAGCCTGATAGACTACAGTCCATGGGGTCACAAAGAGTCGGACACAACGGAAGCGACTCAGCACAGCACAGATACACACCAGGTTCCTTGGGGTGGGCTTTCTCCCTAGCCGCCTGTGAGTCCACAGCTACGTCAGATACACTGCACACGACCCGTCTAGCCCTTGGCGTGCACATGATTGTGCTCCTGGATGCTCAGCCCAGCACACGCCTGTCTGTACACAGTCCCCGAATCATGCACACTTGCATAGTCGCACACAGCCACACATCCGCGTGACGTCAGCACGTCCACTCATCGACACGCGTAAATTTCCGTACACACAGCACATTACACAGTCACACACACAGGTGACAACAGGCGCACACAGCCACTTGCTGCTCACACCTGTGAGTACGCGCAGCAGCACCATGATACCAACACATGCTGTCTCTGGATGCACAACTTCAGTGTCTGCTTCCCCTTCTTTCCATTGACAGGTCTCTTGAGCCCTGTGAGCTGGACACCATCACTGAATTTGCACAATTAATATTCCCACAGGACTTTAGCCGGGGGAACGCCACCAGGCCTGACCATGGCCGCGTGCCCCACTAGAGCTGGTGGCCCCCGTTCCCACCGTCCTCAGGGCTCTGCTGTTTCCATCACTCTCACTGCAGCCCAAGGGGGGCAGAGGCTGTGTGGGCTACGGAGGGAGGGGCCGCTGACTCGTTGTGGTCTCTGGCCTGGCGCCCGCTGATGGATGCTGCAAACACGGCGCAGCTCCTTTGGGACGCCGTGTGGCCTCGGGGGCTTTGTGGAGGAGGTGGGCCTGGGGCTGTCAGTAGAAGGTGAGACAGGGAAGGGTACCCAGGTGGGAGGAGGCCCCGTGAGGGGAATGGGGAGGCCTGAGTATGGCTGGCAGCCCCCCAACCCTGAGAACCCCAGCTGTGCTTATGAGGGCAGGGATGGAAGAAGCTGTGGGTCTAGGAGATGGCCAGCAAACCCCGCTCTGCTGGGGTTTGCACCTGCCACCCTGGGTGGTGGTCCTGACCCCTGGGAGACTCCTTGGCCGGTGCTCAGCCTCAGCGTGCAGATGGCGGGGGAATTAGACCATGCGGTGTTAATGGTGCTGCCCTGCTTTATAAAGTGCCCTAACAAGCTGGCGAGCCAGGCACACTCAGTCTTATTTACGGCTGCTATTATTTCTCTGACATCGAGATTAATTTGACGATAGCTGTTTATAAGCTCTTCTATCATCAGATGGGCCCATTACCTGGGAGGAGAGGAGGGTTGAATTTAATTTGTGAATGGTGCGCCGGGCTCTCTTGCTCCTGGAGTGTGTGTGGGAGTCACAGCCATAAATCACGGAAGAGACCAGCAGTGCCGAGACCAGAGGCCTGGGAGTTGCCCAGCCGGCCACATGCCAGGGAGGGATGTGGGCAGGCGGGTGGGTCTGCAGATCCAGGGAGCCCGGCGGGATGCCCACCATCCGTGCTGGGAGAGAGACCTGGGGCTTCCCCTGGCCAGAGAGCTTTAGACTCTAGGGTCTCCAGCAAGTGAGAATCATCTGGAAGACTGTTAAAACACAGGTCTTCCCAGCCCTAAGCGTGACCACCTGTGCGCGGTGTGGCTTGTGACTTCCCCAAGTCTGGAGTTATCTCATAGGAGGTCTGCCAGGTACAGTCCCACCACGCTGGGCCTCAGCCTGTGGACAGGATGAGCGGCCCCTTGGGTTCCCCCTGCTCCAGGCACGGCTCCCCTCCCCTGGGTACCTGGAGAGAAAGGCACAGGAGAAGGGCTGGCAAAAAGTAGACCTCGAGTGACAAGCTGAGAGGATGGGTCTTGAGAAGAACGGAAAATTGGCGAAAGCTGCCTCCTTCCTCCCACAGGCCCCTCCCACATGGTCACTCCTCAGCTGTGAGCCCTTCCTGCGGACAAGAGAGAAGCGTCACCTCGTGAATGTCATGTTGGGAGCGCACACACACCATCTCTCTGTCTTCTTGCACTGGTCTTTGGGTTACCTTTCATTAAACCCAACCGAGAGATAAGAAAACCGAGGTGTCATAGGAGGTGGTTTAAAATTTCATGGCTTCGAACTGAGGCTGGGGTTTCAGTGCAGCTGGGACATCAGGTCCCTTCTATGACCTGAGGCAAAGTTCTCCCCCCTCTAGGGGGCAGGGGCCCGGCTGTGCAGCTGCACACTCCAGACTTCGCATCCTTCAGCACACAGTGACTCTATGGAGTGTGTGTATCGGGTGGGAACAGGGTCCCAGAGAACTCAAGGTGTTAAAGGGGCCTGTGCTCCTGAGAAATCTTCCTCTGATGAGGGCTACACTTCCCTGGGTGCCCCTGGAGCCCAGTGCAGCAGACCTTTCTCCACTCGTGGCCTGGCGCACACTGTCACTGCAGGTCTCTGGGGGAGACGGTTGAGGAGCAGGAGGGCCTGACTCACACACGCAGCCCCTGACTTGCAGTGATGGAGATCAGTGGCCCGTGGGCAGCGACCAGGCCCCTTGCCTTTCCTGGGCCTGTCCCAGAATGCCAGGCTCTGTCTTCTGCCTCTCAGGCCCTAGCCTTTCCTTCCCCACCGCTGACTCTCTTCTTGGCAGCCTTCACAGGGCTCTGCCGGGCACTTTTAAGAATCCTTCAGGCCAAGCATCCCTGGTTCCACCAGTGTCATTGCTTCCAATCAGATGCTGACCTGGATGAACTCCAGCTGGTCAAATTCCATAAAACGAGAAGGACGCCTGTGGGAATTCCATCAGACGCCCCCATCTTTGTTGAAAAGCTACACTTCCGTTACTGTGCGTGGCATGCTGCAGTCCATGGGGTCGCAAAGGGTCGGACACGACTGAGCAGCTGAACTGAACTGAGCTAAGCTGAGTCTGAGTGTGCATCAGATCTTTTGAATGCGCATCCCTTATTATTGAGCTTAATTCACACAGACCTGAACTCTCGAATCTGACAACACCTGCTTGGAGACGCACGTGTCTTCACGTGGTGATATTGGTTTATTGGGTAGGGTTTAGTCTGGTTCGGGTGCAGAGACTCCAAATAAAGGGGGTACCAACTGTCTCTCAGGTCAGCCTGGAGTTTGTGGTCCTGGGCAGGCAAGGCAGGCAGGTGCGGGTGGCAGGGACTCGGGTATCTCTTCTTGCTCTACCCTCCCTGGGGTATGGCCCTTTTCGGTGTGTCCAGGATAGTTCACATCATGCCCACTTTCTAAGCATCAGGATGGAGGAAGAAGAGAAAGGACAGCAAGAGCATGGTGTCTTGCTGCCTGGCACCTCCACTCCGTATCTCATTGTCCAGAACTTCGTCACATGACCATGCGTTGCTGCAAAGGAGGCTGGGAAATGTAGTTTTTATTCTGGAAGGCCACGTGCCCAGCTAAATTTGAGGGTTCTACTACAATCTGCCTGCAGTGCAAGAGACCCAGGTTCTATCCCTGGGTTGGGAAAATCCCCTGGAGGAGGAAATGGCAACGCACTTCAGTATTCTTGCCTGGAGAATTCCGTGGACAGAGGAGCCTGGCGGGCTACAGTCCACGGTGTCACAATGAGTCAGACACTACTAACAGACCAACACTTTCACTTTATTGTAGAAAGAGGGAACGGCTATTGGGAGACAACCCATCATCTCTGCCCCAGATGGTCCTCAGTACCCACAGTTGAAGCCTTACGTTGATCTATTTTAAAACTGTCTTCTGACCAAAACCTACTGTCTCACAGGGAAACTCCTTGCCTATGGGGGTAAAAGAGACTGTGTGTCCACGCCTCTCAGTTTGGTGTCATGGTGGTGGGTTAATATGCCTGCAGGGCTTCGCCTAATAGGCAAGGGGCAAGGTCCCAAGGCGAGAAGTGAGAAGCCACCTGTCTAAGTTGGTGTCCGACCACTGACCTGGGTTGACGGGTGGTGCTCATTCATTTATTGACAAATTCTTCTTGTTGTCCTGGTGACTAGCTTGCGTTTTCCATCTTGTCCAAAGAACACAGTAGAATGTGTGAGCTAAGGAGGAGGTTGTAACTGGGAGTGCCCAGCCCGGGTATGGTGTGCAGACCCTCCACAAAAGCTATGTGTCCTGGGGGAAGGTATATAACCTCTAGGAGCTTCGTTTACTCATCTGAGAAATGGGGATATAATCGTGACCCACTCCTGGTTGTTGGGAAGACAGGGAGAGTCCACGGACAGCACCAGTGCAGTCCCTGGAGCAGGGATGGAAGCGGCCACCGCGACAAGTGGCCTAGGGGTCAAGAGCACAGGCTCCAGGTCAGACTGCTGGGAGCGAGGTAGACTCTGCCCCCCGGAGAGGTTGTTTTTGTAAGGATTAGTGGGGTATGGACAGCATCAGCACAGCACCTGGTAAAGGGTGGGCACTGGGTGAATGCTAGTCTGCCACGGGCAAGGAGCACCACTCCACCCCTCTGCAGGTGGGGGGTGGGGGCAGGGGAGGACTGAGAAGCAGAGCAGAGTGACGGGTCAGGACGACAGGAGCTGCTGGCGGGTAGAGGCCCAGGGCTCTGGCCCCTCAGTCCAGCGTGGTGCCCACCGCCCCAGGCTCTTGCCTCAGGTCCTCCCTGAGGGAGGTGTGGGAAAGGAGGTTTGCTCTCCAGAAGTGATAACCAGACACAGATATCCCAGATCGAGGACTCTGGCTCACAGGGGCTTCTGGTGGCCTGGCTGGGACTTGTCCACCAAGACTCACCTCTCAGGGTTTGCACCGGAAGCCCAGTAAAGCAGGGCTGGAAGGGACCCCAGAGATACCCAGCCCTTCCAACCAGCCCCATTTCGCAGAAAACAGAGACCCAGAGAGAGGAGGGGACGTGGCCAAGCTCACTCAGTCAGGGTGGAGACCCGGGCCCCCTCCCCTCCCTCCTGGACCAGGGGACAGAGGCCACAATCCTCCAAGCTCCCACTTTCTTTCTTTCCTCTTCCTTCTGCCCCCAGTTAGGAATTGTTTCATTTCTTCTCAGCACAGTCCTCGGGTCCAGTCTGAGGGAGGTCAGGGAGGGGCAGGCATGCTGGCAGAAGCACCTGCAGGGGGCTGGGATGACCTCTTGAGGGAGGCAGAAGGAGCTTCTCAGGGTCAGGGACGGGGCCTGGGCTCCGATGCCAGTCCCAGGGCTCACTGGTGTGTGTTGAAGGCAAGAGTGGGCAAATGAGACCCGCTTCCACCCACAGCAGAAGTTTGTGAACTATGAAAGTGTGTATATACATGAAAGTGAAAGTCACTCAGTCGTGTCTGACTCTTTGCCACCTCATGGACTATACAGTCCATGGAATTCTCCAGGCCAGAATACTGGAGTGGGTAGCCTTTCTTTTCTGCAGGGGATCTTCCCAACCCAGGGATTGAACCCAGGTCTCCCTCATTGCAGGCGGATTCTTTACCAGCTGAGCCACCCGGGAAGCCCAAGAACACTGGAGTGGGTAGCCTATCCCTTCTCCAGGAGATCTTCCCAACCCAGGGACTGAACTGGGCTCTGCATTGCAGATGGATTTTTACCAACTGCGCTGTTAGGGAAGCCATTCAGATGTGAGGTTGCCTTCACTCAGGCTGAAAAGCTGAGGTTCTCATGCACAAAGCGCAGGGTGAAAGGACTGATCAGGGTGTGTAAGTATCCAACTCCAACAGCACTATTGACAATACAGGGTCTCCTTTTATCTTAGAGGCCAAAAGGAAAAATCTTTACCAGAGTCTGAATATCTGGTTACAGTATTTGCAGGACATTCGCCCGGTACTACAGGGTTTCATGAAACACACTCAGTCAGTCAGTCACTAAGCTCTAAGGCGAATACACTTGTGTGTTTCCCATCTCTGAAATTGGGATTCATCTTCCAGTTGGTGTATGTCCCAGTTACATTGTCTTTTAAAAATTGGTGGTGGTTCATAAAGTGACAGTGTACCGTCCAACTGATGGCTTCCTAGAACACTCTTTTTTTATGCGTCTCATCCACAAAACTTTGAGGGCCACAAATAAGTCTGTAGAACTCTCGAAGGCAAATAGTGCCAAGTTTGCGATTCATAGGATCTTGGTTTCTTTCTCACCATAAACATCCCCCTTCCCTTGTCTTGTTTTTAACATTCCACGACCCCCTCACACCCAAGGACCCGGGAGAATAAGCATATCCTGCAGGACTGGAAGGCAGCGAATCTGGAGACAGGAGTCCTGGGACCACTGTGAGCTTTGTTAACCTCTCTCGGGGCTTTGGGCTCCTTGTAGGTCCAAGGGGGAAGAGCATCCTCTTTGTGCTTCCCTCCTCAGGGGCTGGTGAACACTTTAGGGAAACTTGCTGTCTAAAAAGCTTTGGAAAGGACAGATGTACTCTAGAGTTAATATTGTAGGAAAAATGCTAACCTCCTTAACCTTCCCTCTTTCCCCAAACCAGCTGTCAAAGCCCCTTCCTATACCTCTCTGAGAACCGCCGATCTGCTAGACACACAGGTGACCCTTATGGAATGCTGGCTCCTCCTCCTCCCACTCCTCCAGCAGCCACAGTCTCCCAGAACCCCGGGATGCCCCTTCCCAGGGCCTCTGCCCTCCTGCATTCAGTGCTTGCTGGCTTCCCTCTGTCTCTCCCCCGCCCCCTCCCCATGTACTCAGCTGCCCTCTTAAGACTTTCCCTAACGCAGCTTTGTACACATGATCCAAAGCCTTGCATGGCCCCATAGTACCTGCAGGACCTCTGTACCGAAATGCCCAGTACAGTCCCACCTCCTGGACTGCCAAGAGTGTTATGACGTGACAAGGATGACACAGAAGGGCCTCTGTGTTGGTGGAGGCACGGCCAGGTAATGGGGCCCGCTGGGCCACCGCCACGGTCTGGTCCTTGGCAGGTTTTCCACCGCTCTTGGCCCGAGGTCAGGACGAGGTTGGCTCAATGCAGGCCCAAATCTCTACCTTTCCTCCCTCATTCTCTGCTTTATCTATTACTTTAATATTTATTAAGCCCCTCTTCTGTGCCAGGAACCGTTGACCTGGGATTCAGGCCCAGGCAGAAGACCCCAGTGTCTGTGGAGAAGCTGAAAAAATATTGCTTTATCCCCCTTCTTTTCATTCATCTGTTTATTCACTCCCTCATTCCACAGATGTTGACTGAATGGCCCGTCCTGCTCCAGATTTGTTCTAGGTGCGGAGGACACAACAGTGGACAAGTCAGGACCCCTCCCCTGGATTTAGGGAGCTTACTTACCATCGGGTTGGGGGGGATGATGGCAGACAGCAAATGAATAAGCAGGTAAACAGCATGCAGGAGGCGATGGGGGCTAGGGTGCAAGATGTCACGGTCGGGGGCCAGGGATGCTGGGATGGGGTTGGGGAGCGGCAGGGATGTCACTTTACTTCCGCAATCAGGCAGAGCACTGTCGTCAGTGCCACGCTTTCCAGAGCCCAGAACTTCAGGGCAGTGAGAGAGGAAGCCAAAGGGTGTGAGGGGCTGGATCTTGGCTCCCTTGTTGTTGGGGGGCGGGGCACTGTCTGCTTCTTGCCTCCTGATCGGGGAGGCACTCCTGGTACCACTCTGTACTAGGCACCCTAGCAGCATTGTCTTCACACCGGCAAGGTAGAGACTGTCATCAGATGGGGAAGCTGAGGCAGAGTATGTGTGTGTTCAGTCGCTAAATTGTGTCCAGCTCTTTTACGACCCCATGGATTGCAGCCTACCAGGCTTCTCTGTCCATGGGATTATCCTGGCAAGAATACTGGAGCGGGTCACCATTTCCTCCTCCAGGGGATCTTCCCGACCCAGGGATCAAACTCGCGTCTCCTGTGGCTTCTGCATCAGCAGGCGGGTTCTTTACCACCGGGCTACCTGGGAAGCCCACTGAGATGCAAAGAGGTCGCGAAAGGCGACACAGCTGGTGGAGCCAGGAGTCGGACCCGGCAGGGGACCCTGGAGTCTGGGCTGTGACCACTACCCTAGCTGCCTAAGTCTCTGTCACACCCCTGGGCCCGGTGGTCCTCTGAGCCTTGGGCCCCCCTACCCTCACTCCTCTGCAGGGTGCTGACTGGTGGGTGTGGCAGCGGCCAAACCCTTTCTCAGTTCATTCCTTGCTGTGGCCCTTACGCGTGAGGAAACTGAGGTCCAGGGAGGGGAACTGACTCACTCAAAACCGTATACTAATTAATGACCAAAGAGATTCACAGACTTTCCTCTCCTTTGCCCTCCTCCCATTGTCTGATTTCTTTGCCTGGGAGCTTCAGGGCTCCTTGGTGGGGGGCGGGAGGAGGTGGGAGCACCGTGGGTCTGTGCATATTCTGGGAACCATCTCTGAGGACAAGAGGTGTGTTGGGGGAGCGCATCTGTGTGTCGACACGTGTGTGAGCTGTGTATGTGGGTGTGTGCATGTGCATGCACCTGTGTGCATTTTTAGATTCCACCAAGGACACCCAAGAATCGAGTCTGAGACACGCCAGTTGAGGGTTGAGAGGGCACCAGGGCCTCAGCACCCACTTCCAGGACACTACCACCCCAGGTCCTTCTCAATGGCACCGCCATCTGCTCTTCTCACCGTGTCAGCTCTCTGCCCCTGACTCCCTGCCTCTGTTCTAGATCTTAGTCACACCTGGTCATGGTGCGGGTGTCAGAGCTTTTACCCTTGAGACCCCAAAGGTTAGAGGATTCTGTCAGAGCCGGATGGAGCCCCGATCGGAAAGGCAACACTCTATGCCTTTGAGCTGCAACAGTGGCTTCAGGTGGGACAACTGGCTTTGAGAAGTCCTCCTATCTGTCACCAGGGTTATCTGGTGAGCTTGCAAAGATCTGTATGCCCAGCCTCCCAGGCAGAGCTACCTTAATAAAGTGGGAATCTGCAACTATGAAAACACAGATTTGTGAATTTTAAATGCAAGCCAGTTGTATTTAAATTTTAAATACAAGCCAGTTGTTTGGTCATTAACGAGGAAAGATGGGTATGTAGGGAAGGTGGAGGCAGCGCCGCGACTCGTGGCTGAACTCCTGCTGCTGCTCCTTGCCTGCGCCCTCAGGCCCCTCCCCAGAGGCAGGGGCTGTATTGCTCAGCCCTGGTTTAGTAGCAAGTGCCACATGAGACTCGGCTCATGCGCACGTGCACCCGAATGCCCCTGCCTGTGTGAAGTTTGTGGTCTAGTGCAGGTGACCGGAAGTAAACAAATGACCCACAAATACATATATGATCGTGAAATGTGACGAGGGCCAGGCATGATCAGAACAGTGTGTTGGGGCCAGAATAGAGGGACAACCTCCTTCTGGTGGGCTGTGCCAGAGCAGTCGGCAGTGGACGGAACGAGGCTTCCTCATCTCCGGTGCAGAGTCTTGGGCTGGGGGCAGGTGGTGGCAGGGACAGGGGACCCTCTCCACTCCTCACTTGATGTCTGGGGTACAGAGAGGAGCAAGACCCCTCCCATTTGGGGGTACTGTCCATCCAGGTAGGGAGACAGGACCTCACCCATGATAAGGATTGTGTGGGTTTTCTAAGGCGGCCGTGACAAATTGAAACAATGGAGACTTACTGCTGCTCAGTTCTGGAGGCTGGGAGCCTGGAATGAAGGACCCTGCTTCCTCTGAAGGCTCTGGGGGAGGATCTTTCCTTTCCAGCCTCTGGTGGTTGCTGACGATCCCGGCCTTTTTGACCCAGCACCCCAGTCTTCACCTCTGTTATCTCATGGTGTTCTCCCTGTGTGTCTCTCCATCCCTGCACGGCCTTTTCACAAGGGTATCAGTCATTGGATGAGGATCCACGCTAATCCAGGGTGACCTTATCTTAACTGGGTCACATTAGCAAAGACTGTATTTCCAAATAAATCTCAGGGGCTGAGAGTTCAACGTATCTTTTTGCAAGGACACAACTCCACCCACAACAAGGATGAGACCCAGAGGCCCAGGAGCGGGACAGCCTGTGAGGGCTGCAAGGATTCAGGGGATATCTCCAGAGTTTGTGAGGAGCCAGGTACTCGGGGAGGAGGATAGAAAATGAGCAAGTGAATGAATAAAAGACAAAAGAGGCAGGAATGCACAGCGCGCACACAGCCATAGGGAAGAGGCTCCCAGGACCTGCTCAGAGCTGCCTTCTAGAACTGTGAGTCCAGGGAAATGAGGCCACCAGGTGTGAAGCCTGCAGCGCATCCTAAGGGGAACCCACTTGCTCCTCCTCTGCAAGAAGCGATGGGGGCCCTGGGTGTTCTCAGTCTTTCTTTGTGAACTTCTTCCCTCCTGGCTCTAGCTTTCAGGTATGGCGACTGCAGATGTAGGAATGACTGTTACTGGGGCTCCCGGGACGAGCTAACACACGTCCCCGAAGCCCATAGCCTCTGGCCCTGATGACATGCTCCAAACACCCAAGACTGTCCCTTCCTCCTATGCTTAGGCCCACACCAACCAACTTCTTTTTCCAACCAACGTTTTTTTCCTCACTTATGAAGGGAGAAACATGTGGGTGGGATCACCCCCACCTTATCATCACTTATTCCCAGCATCTAGAGAGGGTCTGCTCAGAGCAGGCAGGCAAAAGATATTCTTTTTTAAAAAATTTTATTTATTTAGGCTGCGCCAGATAGCTCAGTTGATAAAAGAAACCTCCTGCAATGCAGGAGACTCCGGTTCAATTCCTGGGTTGGGAAGATCCGCTGGAGAAAGGATAGGCTACCCACTCCAGTATTCTTGGGCTTCCCTTGTGGCTCAGCTGGTAAGGAATCTGCCCACAATGCGGGAGACCTGGGTTCTATCACTGGGGTGGGAAGATCCCCTGGAGAAGGGGAAGGCTACCCACTCCAGTATTCCGGCCTAGAGAATTCGTCCATGGGGTCACAAAGAGTCGGACACGACTGAGTGACTTTCACTGCTCAGGCCTTAGTTGTGGTGTGTGGGATCTAGTTCCTTGATCAGGGATCAAACCCAGGTTCCCTGTACTAGGAGCACAGAGTCTTATCCACTGGACTCCCAGGAAAGTCCCAAGAGATCTTCTTTAACTTAAAGAAAAACCACAGTGAAATGAGAGCATCTGGACAGTCACACCCTCAGATTTTGTCCTTCATGTACACTACTGCTCAGGAGGACTGCACCCAGGTCCTACCACGTCCACTGAGCTAACCTGATGTTTAGGCAAGGCACCTCTCCTTCCTGGGCCTCAGTTGCCCTCTTTGTAGTTTGGAGGTGGTAGTACACACTTTATAACCTTACATGTGAATAACTGTCACAAAGCTAGAATTATGCAATTTATTTCAGCCCGACCGTGTGCACTCCTGCTTTGTAATCTGAGCCCTACGCAAGGCCAGGCAAGGCAAGGTGGACCAGGCAGGCTGCCCACTTCTTGCGGAGGGGGTGGGTCATGTGTAAGGAGTTCACAATATGAGGAACGCTACAAGGGGTGGGAAGGTGCAGGCAGTGCTGAGAAGGCATGACCAGGATTTCAGCTGGCTGAAGGGGCAGTGGAGTCCTCCTGAGGACCCACCTAGGAAGAGGAGTTAGCCAGGCAGAGAGGAGGAGAGGAATTCTCTGCAGAGGGAGCAGCCTCTTGGACATTAGAGTTCAGGACTTGCCCTAGAAAGAGAGCAGCCTGATGTAGTTGGAACAAAGAGAGCAAAGAGGACGTGAGAACTGAGCCCGGAGAGACCGGATGGACTCCAGGAGAGAGGCCATTGTATTAGCATTCCATTTGGTTTAGCAAACACAGTCCTTTCTCTCACTTCTCTAAAAGAAGTCTGGCAGGAGGAATTCAGGGCTGGTGTGGTGCCTCACAGTGTCAAGGACCCAGGCTCTTCTTATTTGCTCTGCCATTCTTGACTTCCATTCCCAAAGTCACTCATGGCCCAACAGAGCTGCTCCAGCTCCAGCCTGTGTCTGCATTCCACCAAATACAAAGGAGCAAGGGATGAGGATGTTTTCTCAAATTAGGGCACTTCCTAGAAATTGTACACAGGGCTTCCCAGGTGGCACTGGTGGTAAGGAGCCTGCCTGCCACTGTGGGAGACGTAAGAGATACAGGTTTGACCCCTGGGTCAGGAAGATCCCCTGGAGGAGGGCATGGCAATCCACTCCAGTACACTTGCCTGGAGAATCCCATGGACAGAGGCGCCTAGTGGGCTACAGTCCATGGGGTCACAAAGAATTTGACACAACTGAGTAACTGAGCACAGGCTGTATATTAATTATCCACTGATTCATAACAAACCACCCCCGACTCAGCGTCTTAAAATGATAAGTATGTGTTGTGGAGGGGGCTTCCCAGCTGACGCTAGTGGTAAAGAACCCGCCTGCCAGTGCAGGAGACATAAGAGATGCAGGTTCAATCCCAGGGTCGGAAAGATTCCCCTGGAGGAGGGCTCAGCAACCCGCTCCAGTGTTCTTGCCTGGAGAACCCCATGGACAGCGGAACCTGGCAAGCTATAGTCCATAGGGTCACAGGGTCAGATACGACTGAAACGACTTAACACACACACAGAAATTGTACACACCATTTCCATTTAAATCCTACTGGAGAGATTTTAGTCTTGTAGTCAAACTTAGCCTCAAAGGAATCTGGGAAAGGGTCTTTATTACAGACAGCCATGGGTCAGCTAAAAATAAGTTTTATTGTTATGGAAACAGGAAGGTGGATATTGAGGATAACTCGCGGCCTCCACCGTAGTCACCATGTTTAGTATTTCACTTGATGAGGGCACTCTAGAAAGTCTCGAGAAGCATCATGAATCCACGTCCTGGCTCCACTGAGGGGCTTCCTCGTTGCTCTTCCAAATAGAGCCCTCGTCCCTCCCACCAACACGGTTAATCAAGGGCTTGTCTCCTGTCCTGCATGGGCCTCTCGCCCTCCACCCAAGGTGCTGAGGCTGTGGGAGGTCTTCACTGCTGCTAGGATGGGAAAAGGAGGGACCCTGTGTTTGTGACCAGCCCTTGGAGGAACAGAAACTGTTTTATGACAGGAAACTAGAATGGCAGTCAGGCCCAAATGGAAAAGCGGTCTTCCTGCTGTGGTGGGAACCTGGGAGCCCAGAGTCCTTTCCGTTCAGTTCAGTCGCTCAGTCATGTCTGACTCTTTGCGACCCCATGGATCGCAGCACGCCAGGCCTCCCTGTCCATTACCAACTCCCGGAGTTTGCCCAAACTCATGTGCATCAAGTCAGTGATGCTATCCAGCCGTCTCATCCTCAGTCGTCCCCTTCTCCTCCCGCCCCTAATCCCTCCCAGCACCAGGGTCTTTTCCAATGAGTCAATGCTTCGCATGAGGTGGCCAAAGTATTGGAGTTTCAGCATCAGTCCTTCCAGTGAATACCCAGGACAATGCAATTGGAATTCCAAACAACCTGTTGACTAACTCTTGAGACTAGGTTGCTGGTGTCCTTTTATTAAAGGCAATTCCATGGCAATCCCTGCTTTCCGGCCTGGCCCTCCTGGTCTCTCTTTTGGGACCAAAGCCCCAGGCAGCACTAGGCAAAATGTCCGTGCAGTAGGAAAGGTGTCAGATTCTCCTGGGGACCAGGACCTGCAGGTGCAATGGGAGAAGTCCGCCTTACTTCTCCCAGGCGCATGAGGCAGGGTGTGGATTCTGCATGGGGTGGTGCCAGGCAGGGTCAGGCATGGAGTCAAGGCGGGGCCCAGAGCACTCAGGTTGGGAGAGAGCTGGATGTTGTCCAGCCTTGGGGTGTTCAAGCCACTCTTGGGGACCCCTAGGAGCTGTAGAGGGGGCTGTGGAGGAGCCAGGGGCTCCTTTGAGTGCTCCCACCAGCTTTCAAAAGTGGGCTTCCACACGCATTCCATTTGAAGGAAGATCTCTGAGACTGGGAAACGCAGGACTCCTGCCGGCTGCTCAGTGAGCAGCTGATGGGAACTGGGCAGGGAAGACGACAGCGACTTGCCTGCAGTCCACGCTGCTTGCTGCTGCCCCATCGCCAGGCCATCTGGGTGCGAGGGCCTGCCCCCCCCCGGGTGCGGGCCGGTCGTCTCTGGAGCCTGCAGTCCCCATGCCCACTGGCTCGAGGGGGAGCAGTCTCTGACCCACCCTGGACCTCAGTCTCCTGCACTTGGTGAATGAGGAGCCTAGGTGAGAAGCTCCTGAAGATCCTTTTTAGCTCAAACTCCCATGATCCTATTATCTACTTCATGCCCCGTTTCCCCACTTAAAGAAATTAAGAAATAGGGCAGCACTGAAGATAATAGCTCATTTATGTCCCCGAAGGATTTCAAAGGCCTTTACAGCATGCAAGCAAAATACTGCTCAAGTTCAGCTGTGGCCAGCCTGCCCCCGCCTTGCTCGCACCTTATCCCCATTCAGAAATGGGGGTGTGGCGGGCCGGCCCCAGGGTCTAGGTCCAAGGTCACAAGGGGGGCAGGGGGCAGTGGCTTGCCCTCCAAAGCCATTCTCTTCTTCACCAGGCTGTGCTATGCACCCTGTCAGCTCTTGGAATGGATTCTTGAGAAAGCCAGGTTTTCCCTTCAAGTTTTTTGTGTAAAAATCAGTTTCTACTCATAATTTCTTAGGCCCCAGGTTTACTTACTTCCTCTTAACTTCCTCACTCGACTTCCCTGGTGGGTCAGATGGTAGAGCATCTGCCTACAATTCGAGAGACCCGGGTTCCATCCCTGGGTTGGGAAGATCCTCTGGAGGAGGAAATGGCAATCCACTCCAGTACTCTTGAAAATCCCATGGATGGAGGAGTGTGGTAGGCTACTGTCCATGGGGTCGCAAAGAGTTGGACATGACTGAGAGACTTCACTTTCACTTTCTTAACATAGAGCCACCTGGGCAAGTCCCTCAGAGCGCCCCTAAAAGAAATAGCAGGTTTTCCCACAAGGCTTGTCTTCCAAGAGCCGGCGGTATGAGTGGAGTGTCCCGCCGGCCCAGGACTGCCTGCGGCTCTGTCCTGCGTATTTTCCGTGTGACTCCTTCTGTTCCTGGAAACCCTGAATGCAGCCCAGAAGCAACCCAAGTAGATGGCAGCACAGTCACGCCTCACTCATGTGAACAGGGTGGGTCTCAGAGCTTTGCTACTTACAAACTCAGGGCCACGTGACCTTGACCGATGACGCTTGGAGAACCTGCCTTGGTGAACAGATAAGAGGGATGCGTGATAACCCCACTGAGCTCAGCTGTATCTACGTCAGTGGATTCAAAGTGCTTGACGAGTTCCTCTCCCCAGTAGTCCCTGCCCCCGGTCCTTTTCTTTAAATTACAGAAACTTAGCACATCAGAGCCGAAAGGACTTCAGAGAGATGTTCACTCAGCCCCTCCATTTCACAGAGGTGGAGACTGAGTCTACAAAGGCAGAGTCACAGGAGGAGAGAAGTAGCCAAGGGCTCTTGCGCACAGGCTGCAGAGACCTTTCCGCACCTGCAGAAAGAGCTAAGAGGTAAATCGAGGTCAGCTTCTGCGGCACCCAGGATGGGGGTCATGAAGGGCCGGGATCTGCCTGACTGCCCACTGTGTCCCTGGGGCTGACCCAGAGCTAGAGCTCAGTAAGTGGGTAGGAGTTCTAGCACATTCTAAATCAGAGGGGTCAAGAGAGTTGTGGCTTTGCTGTGCTGCTAGTCTAGAAAATCCCTCCTTCTCTGGGGTTTGACTGTGGCCTTGAAGATGAGCGCTCTTAATCCTTCTATCACCTTCGGTCACAGAGGAAGCAAAGGCCAAGTTTTCTGGCAGAAAAGGTGGCTCTAGTCTAGGTGTTATTAATAAGAAGATTGAAAGGAGTACACCTCAGTCCTCCAACCAGACGTGCTGTTTGCAAACTCTCCATGGGAGCTGCGCCCGCCCCGAAGTGGTGCCTGTGCCCGACTTCTCCCAGCTCGTTAGCTGCTCCCTAGCACTTGTGAATCCAGGTTCACCTTTGTTCTCTGGGTCCCTGATTCATGTGGGGAGACCAGGTCGCCAAGTCACAGCCCAGCGCTCAGGGGCCCGTGGGCAGGTGGAGGGGCCCTGCCTCTCACTGCCGTGATGAGCTGACCTTCAGGGCAGGGAACATGCCCCCGTGTCTTGGGTCTTCTTGGACTTCCTGAGTGGAGTTTCAGAGGTCTCATGAAGTTGCTGGGGCCACTGGTGAGAGGGTGACCTGCAGACTCAAGGCCTGAGGGCCGGGCTCTCCTCCCTCAGCTGCTTCCCTACAGACAAGAGACCTTCCAAGACCTTCTTGTCCTCTCCACCCCCAACCAGAAGTTTGCTTGACCAAAAATCCTTAAGAATTACCCAAAGCATATTTTGGTGTGGTGGGCTTCCCACGTGGCTCAGTGGGGAAGAATCCACCTGCCAAGCAGGAGATACAGGTTTGATCCCTGGGTTGGGAAGATCCCCTGGAGGATGAAATGGCAACCCACTCCAGTACCCTTGCCTGGGAGATCCCACGGACAGAGGAGCCTGTCAGGCTTTAGACCATGGGCTCACAAAGTATCAGACATGACTTAGCAGCTAGATAACAACAACAAAGCTTTAGAGAAAAAGCTGTAAGGACATGGAATAGACGCACTCTAATGTGACCTCAGGGAAGCTCACTTTGTGGAGTCCCCAGAGGGCCCTTCGGGATGCCCCCACACTCCTAGGTGAGGTGACCACCCAGGCCTGTGATTTCAGGTCATTTCCACCCCTCACTGTAAGATGCCTTCCTCCATCTAATGCTTGGTGCGGAGATTTTAGGATTGGTTCACAATTGGATTTTGCTGTCTTTAAAAGAGGCCAGAGGCTACAGGTACCATGAAGTCTCCTTTGGTGGCTTCAAAATGTTGTCCTTTGGCTCCCTCTGACAACCGAACTGGCTGGGGGCCCCCAGGAACACAAAATCACCAGAAGAACCAGGGCTGATGGATCCCTCTTTGTACTTCCTCATTGGGCTCCAGCCTGGAGGCTGGTTGCCCAGGTTTCCTCATTAGGCCATCAGGGTGCTTCAGGAGCTAAGGAAGAGTCCTGGCCCAGGATTCGGGAGGGCTGGGCCCTCTGATCCCTGCTACACCCCTCGCAGGCTCTTGGGGGTCTGTTTCTGACTAGAGAAGGGTGGATGGGTGGAGGTCTTTGGGACTCGCCCTGCTTCTCAGCTCTCTGAGTCTCTGCTTGCCCAGGGTGCCTCTGCTTTGTCACCTGCCCCTGCTTCTCCTGCTATGTCCTTCCCGGCAGTTTCCTGCCTTATTGCCAGAGGAAGGGGAGGGCAATTTCTCTTTGGAGCCAGACGGAGGTGAGAGGGGAGGGCGCTTGGATGGCAGGTGGCCTGAACCTAGTCTTTAAAGCTCCACTGTGGACTCTTCCAGAACCCATCTCCTATCTGTGTTACCCACCCTACACCCTTGACTCAGAGTCACGTAGGGTCAAGGGCCCAGGGGTTCTGTTTGGGGGTGACCACTGTTTACCTCCAGAAGTCTCTAGAGGAGGCTTTTCTCTGCTAAGCAAACACATGTAGTTGTTTCTTTATTAGGATGTGGGCCCTTGTTACGCAGGGTCCCAAGTTCAAAATTTGGCTGGGTTAACTTTTATGGCCTTGGACATCTCACTTCACTCTGGGTTTCCACCTCCTCAGACTAACTTCATGGTTAGATTGTCCTGTGAGTGCAGGGTGTAGGCGAGGGGTAGGGACAAGGACAGAAGAGTTATCAAGCAAGGGGGCCACCCTGCAGGAGGTGAGAATCATGTGCAAAGGACATGTCGTATCTTGTGACCAAACCAAAGTGGGACTTGTCAGTACAAGTCGGGGTCTAACTAAGTGATAGGTCTTGTGACACAGGCTTAAGCCTTGCGGAAAATAAGGGGGCATGAGCTGGGACCAGCTGACAGTGTTACTACCTCCTGTTCCCACAAGCCCAGCACAGGCCTGGACGACACCTGGTTCTTCTCAAGTGCCCCTCAGATGCTGTAGTTCATGTTATGAGATGCCCTCAAGATCTTGGTGAGGGTCCTGGAGATTTGCTCCCTGGTTTTCTTGTGCGCTTAGTAAGTGGAGTGTCCAGCAGTGTCTTCTGGAGGATCCTGGGAGAACTTGATGCCTAGTGATATTATTGATATCAATGACGAACCTGGGTCTTCTGCATTGCAGGCAGACTCTTTACTGTCTGAGCCACCAGGGAAGGCCCATGTTGATAGTGCAGTGATTATTAAACACTGGAGTCCTGACTGAGAGGAAGAGTTGGATTTCTGAAAAGCTTCTATACTGGGAGAAATGTGTTTCTTTCTGGAAGGGCTCAAGTGCAGCTCTGCCTTGGGACTATTCTCTACACTTGTTAGTTCTGAGATTAGGTCAAGTTCATTCATTCACTCTTGTATTCATTTACTTAACTCACACATATGGATTGTCCCCTATCTGTCAGGTGCTGTGCTAAGGGCTAGGGAAATAAGAGCAATCAAAACAGTCTTGGAGAGTGAAAATGCCAGTCTAGTAGGAGGCCTTCTGTGTCCTGCTGGAGAGAATGGATTTGCTGCAATTGGCTTACGGCCCACTCCTCCTGTTGGGCTTCTGGGATTCACACCAAGAGGAAATTCATCATATACTTAATTTCCAAGAAAAAGGAAATAAATCAGCAAATGAAGCAACATTGTGGACCTTATAAAGCAAACACAACAGGGAGACACCGGTGTTGGAAGGATGAAAGGCTTCTTCCAGGCTGCCCATCTGCTGGGGGATGTGGGATCTCTCCTTACAGATGCTAAGTTTTGGGAGTTTTCCAGGAACCTTTTGGGATTTAGCTTCCTATTCAACTGGTTCTACTCTCTGCAGATGTAGTGTAGACCAGATACCCCTGAGGTCTCCATCTGCTTTAAAATTCAGCAGTTCAGGGATTTTCAGGATCTGAGCTCAAACTGGAGGATTGTATTAATGTTCGGTTCGGGTGGTGGGGAACAACTTGTCCAGACTAGTGACCTGGAAAGGAAGTGGGCTCCTGCTAGGAAGAAAAGTGGCTTTCTGTTCCAAGCATCTGAGCCAAAGACTTATGCTGATTCTCTCTGAGGCAGGGTAGAATTGAATTACAGATGGGTCTACTGGAGTCATAATTGGGCAATTTCAATAAAAAGGTGACCCCCAAATGGGGCCTTAAAACTTATGTTGCACAAACCTTCTAGCATGGAGCAAGATGTGTTTATCCATCTGTCCTTGGTTTTCTCCCACCAGCAGCTATGGCTTTGTGTTTCAGTCATTATCAGATACCAGCTCCCCTGAATAGCAGTTTAGGAGTGTGCTTCTCCCACCTTCTTGAGCATCAGCCTCTCTTCAGTGATTTCAACAAATCAGACTGCTGGGCTCTATTCCTGGATATCTATTGCAGCTAGTCTGGGACGGGGCAGACATCTCTATTTTCTAACCACCTCCCTGCTTGATTTTGATGTCCTGTTAGGGTTGAGAACTTTGGGCCAACAAATCTCCAGGTGTGGTGCCCTGAGCAGTGCCCTCCCCAGGGGCACATGTTGGACGTGCATGTTCCTGGGCCCCTGAGCTACTGAATAAGAATCTTCATGGCAATTTGGATGCACACAAATGGTGGAGAACCACCTCTCCAGGGCCTGTCCACCCGCCCCTGTGCCTGTACAAAGAAGTCCTTCCTGGGGGAGTTCGTTGGAGGTTCACTGTGGGTTCATCCCTGGAGATGTACGTTACACCCATCTGATGTGGCTGAGACTGGCTTGGGGTGTGAACCCCTGAACAGAGACTAGATATGTTGGTTAGATCATTCGCTTTCCCCTACACCCTGCCCACATCATCACCTAAACCCCAGGGGTCCTGGGTGGGAAACCAAGACTTTCAGGGCAGGACCCAGTCAGGGGATAGAGGAGCAGGAAAAAGCCCATGGGTGTCCCCACTTCCTTGGAGGCCAGGGGGACCCAGAGCATCCTGGTCACAGTTTGGCACCAGCGTTATCCTTGGCGCCCTAGGCTGTCCAGGCTGGCCTTCTCCAGCTGTCTTGGTTCTGCAGTCCTGTTGTCCAGGACAACTCCATGGAGCTGAGTCTTTCCAGGCACGCAGGGGCCCTGAAGCACTAGCCGTGGACCAAGGCCTGACTGTGAGTAAAGAAAAGTGGTCTGACTCTGCCTAGTGTCTAGTACATTCTGGGGTTCAGACCCCAGTTCTGCCATTCACTGGCTGAGTGGACCCCTCTGAACCTCCCTGTCCTCAGGTTTGTTTACTCTTATCCCGTCAACCAATATCTATTTATTAAGTACCTACTCAATGACGAGCTGGACTTGGCCTCTTGTCATTTTTGAGAGCTGGTTACAAAGCCCTGGATGGGCCCTGTTAGGAAGTGTGACCTGGGGACCAGATCGTTTTTAGGGTACAAGGGAGTATCTAAACAGAAGTGCCAAGGGGGCAGCACTGCTGGCCGAGCAGTGCTGGTGGGTCCTTGCAGGCTGGACTGTCTGCTGTGTCCAGGGTCCTCTGGAACCCGCCAGGTCTTGCACGGATCCTTCAGGGCACGCCGATCAGGGTGGCAGCATAGTTTTCTGGAGGCAGCCTGGTTGGAGGATGGGGAGCCCAGTTTAATGCCGACCCCGCCTCTCCTTTGCTGTGCCTCCCTAGGGAAGTCACTTCAGTTCTTCATGCCTCAGTGCTGGGAGCCTTAAACCTGCTGCTGCCCCTCCCAGAAGCCCATGCAGGGACCCCAAAAAGTAGTGCACAGGACAGCTTGGAAAGCAGCCTCTGTGACATTAAGCGTGGCACGGTCATCTCCACCATCCCTGTGTGGGCCCCTGTGAGAGCTCACTCACTCACCCCACATTCTAGCTTATTTTGTCCTGGAGGAGAGGGCCATCAGCTATAGAGTGAGTCCGTGTCTCCATGGCAACAGGAAGACAGCGCCTTGGGAGGGCTGGCCTGAAGGGTTAGAGTCTCCTGTTGGGACTTGGTGGAGGGGAGACGGGGCTGGGAAACAGGTCATCTTTTGCTCTGGCTGCAGGATCCAAAGGCTCTGCTGCCTCCGGCCGAGCCGTTTTATCCATACATGTTATTATAAAACCTGAAAAGGACAAGATCTGTGTTTCCTTTAATCGAGCCACACTGCAGTGCTGTTATGTAAGGGCTGCGTGGTGTCCAGGAAGCCTCTGGGGCACAGGGGAAAGGAGATTTCTCACCTCTGCAGCCTCCGCATCGCCTTCTCTTCCTAAAGCCTTGTAGGGGCACCACCAGCCCTCCTGTGTGTGTGTGTGTGTGTGTGTGTGTAGGAGGAGGATATGCCTTCTTCTATGTCACACACAGTAAACTGAGAAGAGCCTTCTGCCACTCACTCGGCCCCTGCCAGGCTGCGGTCTCCTCTAGGGGCCTCCAGGGCCATGAGCTGGATGCCAGGGCTCTGGGTCTGGTGTGGCTGGTGCTCAGCCTTGGGGGTGGTGAGTCCAGCCAGAGCCTGGGGGTAATAATGGGGCACGTTTCCTCTGGAGGTCCACTGCGCTTTCTAAGCATCCGTTATTCCTTTTGCGTCCTGACAAGCACCCGTGAGCATGGCTGGTCCACCAGGCAGCTGAGGAAAGTGAGGCCCAGGGGAGCCGAGGGAGCTTGGCGATGGCCCAGTGGAGGGCCCTATCCAGGCCCCCGGCTCCCCAGTGGCCCATGGTGTGCTGGCTGGGATGACAGGCTGACCTGGCTGCACCCCACAGAGCAGGTCAGTTCAGTGCCATTTCTTGCCATTGATGAGCCAGTTGACGGCAATGTGGTGATGATCAAGAGCACAGTGTGGGAGACACAGCGTTAATAGACCCCTGCTGATGCCGAGGGTGGAGCTGAGCACCCCTGCGGTGGCTCAGGGGCTCCAGGCAGCCAGCAATGGCCGCCTGAGAGGATGCACGTGCACCCAGCCCTCCGGTTCTTCCCTGGGACCCCGGCTGTAGGAGGCGTTGTCATCTGCACCCCACATGTGGGAGTCCGGGCTCGGGGCAGCCTCAGCCCCCAGCCACGTGGCCGTGAGTGCCCCTGGCAGCTGCCTGCTTTCCTGAAGCAGACAGACAGTGGCTCCCACAGAAGGGCTGTGTGGTGCCCACGCTGTGGTTCCCATGGCAAACTCAGGCCCCCCGTGTTTCTCTTTCCTCCTGGGGTATTTTCCTCCCCTCTGTGTGAGCACGGCCAGGCTGGTTCCCCCACCTCCCCTCCCCACCGAGTGCCCCTGAATGGAGCCCTTCTCACAAACAGGAGAACTGGGGCTCAGGCAGCTTGTGTACCAGCCAGGCAGCTTTGAAACTTGTTCTCGTTTCATCAATTAATTAACTAATTAACCATTTTTTATTGTGGTAAAATATACGTAATATAAAGTTTAGCATTTTAACTAAGTGCACAGTTCAGAGGCATTAAGCACGGTGTTGTGTGACCACCCCCCATCCATCTCCACTCATTTTTCATCTTCCCAAACTGAAACTGCTCCCAATAAACGCCAGCTCCCAGCCCCTCTCTCCCAGCGCTGGTAGCCTCTCCTCTACTTTCTGTCTCTATGATTTTCCCTAGCTAGGGACCTCCCATAAGTGAAATTATACAGTGTCCATCCTTTCAGGACCGGCTCCTCTCACAGAGTGATGTCTTCAAGTTTCATCCACATTTTACCATCTGTTAGAATGTCCTTCCCCAGACAGAAAAAGGTGGCTTTTTGCCTTTTCTTTTGCTCTAATTCTTTGGTTTTTAAACAAACAAAGCAAGGGAATCTTCCTCCAGCTATTTATTTTCCATAACAAAATCGTACCTGGAGCCCCAGTATGTAAGGCACACCAAGCAGAGGCGCTCTGGCTGAGCAAGGTGAAGGGGGGACCCTTGGCAGAAGCTCCCGGGCGCATGGCAAGGCTTCTGCGCCTGTTGCACATGCGTGTCCCAGAGAGGAGGTGACAGTTTGGTTCACGGCAGGCTCCCCTGCAGGCACTGGGGGCCTGGGCTCCCTCCTGTCTCCTCTGCTTTCCTCCTAACCATCTCTTGCTGCCTCTGGGCCCTAGCCAGGACCCCAGGACTTGACACAAGGGTAAATCCAGAGAAATTAAAGACATCGCTTGCCTGGGGGGTTTGGAGTTTCTCCTTGCAAACCTCCCCAGGCTGCCTTGACCGCATCTGTCTGTCTGAGTCTCTTCTGGGACCTGGTGGAAGCCCCCTGCCTTCCCTCCCCTCCGATCCCCACTCCCCTCTGTTATTTCCCATCTCTCTCTGCACTCAGTCTTCGAGCACCTTCCAAGCTGCCCATTCTGTTCTGCTCCCACTGGCCTGGTTTATATATTGGCTCTAGATCATTCCTTTCCTTTTCTGCAAACATTTCTGGTCCTGAGTTCCATTTCCTTAGCATCTTGTGAGTATTAATTAACTGCAGCATTAAGTCCAATGTTAGTTGCTGCATGAGTTTATGTGCTCTGGGGAGTTCCCCATTTATCAGATGGCGGCTCCCTGCAGTTTTACGTGAGGTCTGGAGCACACGGAACTTTAAGCCCTATGAGAGGCAAGGTGGGGGCGATATTTCAGGAGAGGAGAACCATGTGGAGCAGAATACCTTTGGATGTTCCGAAATCCATCACAGCAACCACTGACTCTGCTACATGACACACAGCTGTGTACGGATCATTGCCTCCATCCCAGGTCTTGGGCTGAGAGCTGGTGGTTTAGCCCGCTAAGTTGTGTCTGACTCTTGCGACCCCATGGACTATAGCCTGCCAGGCTCCTGGATTCTCCAGGCAAGAACACCGGAGTAGGTTGCCATTTCCTTCTCCAGGGGATCTTTCCGACTGAGGAATTGAACCCGGGTCTCCTGCATTGCAGGCAGATTCTTTACCAACTGAGCTACAAGGGAAGCCCTGGGCTAAGAGCTGGGAAAACAGAAAAACAGGCTTAGACTCCTCTGCCCTCAATAAGAGCATGGTTGGGGCAAGTTACTTCCTTTCCTTTTGCTTCTGTTTCCTTATCTGTAGAATGGGATGTAATCTCTTGGGTTGTATGGGGATTAAGTGTGATGGAGCCTGAGGAATGCTCAGAAGGGGTGGGCACAGTTGATCACAGCCAACATTGGCCACTCTGAGCCTCCCCTACCTGTGTCTGAGGGGACCACAGATTCTTCTACGCGTCGCAGTTGGGCCCCTAGCTTCAAACAGCAGCACAGCTGTCATCTATCACCTGTGCTTCCTGTCCACTTTGTCCTGTCTACAATTAACATACAATGGGGAGGGAACTGACATTAGCTGGGTACCTTCTCTGTGTCAGCGTCTCTGTGAGGTAAGCGTTAGTTTGCCCATCGTACAGACAAGGACACTGAGATTCTGAGTGTTGTAGAGCATGCCCGGGACAACATGGCTAGGACATGGTGGAGGCCACATGTCCTGTCCTTCACCTGCCAGGCAGGTGAAGAGGAGGAACATAGACGCAAAGGAAATAGTAGAAGTTGTCCCTTGGGGAGATATCTTTGCGAGGAGTCTTTTGAAGCTTCCTGGGTGTGGGACCTCACCTGTGCACGAAATGTTAGACCTAATATCCCCAGTGTGTGGGATGCTGCAAAATCATGGCCTTGTGACTTGCAAAGGAATTTCTTTCGAGGCCTCAATCCAGTTCATCTGAAGTAATTCAGCAAGCACCTGTTGAGAGTCTTCTAACTGCAGGGACTGGGAGAGACTCAAACATGCCCAACCTACCCCTACCCCTAGGAGCATCTGGGCTACTGGAAGGAGGTGGCCGGACACCGGATACACACCTAGAGAAGTTCAGACGTGGCCATTGCATCTGAACCCCAACTCAGCGCATGGTCTGACAGTGGGTTATTTTAAATTGTGAACGTATGTATAGGGAAGACGTTAAGAAGGTATAGACTACATACCATTTCATTACATCTTCAGTAGATAACTTAATGAAAAGAAGAATGTTTCATAAAACTGAGACTGGAAATATTTGACTTGTAGTTAATGTCATCTCTCTCTCCCTCCTTCATCTTCTCCTCCCTTCTTCCTTCTTTCTTTCCCTCCTCCCTCTCTTCAGCAGGTATTTATTGGAACTTACTACGTGCTAGACACATAATGAATAAGGAGCTTTCAGGAGATGAGGGAGGCAGACAAATAAGAGGCAATATCAAACTTATGACTAAAAATATCTATTTAAAAAGGCAATATCAATATTGCTTCAAAATGACTATGCATAGAGATGTGAGAGTACCCAGGAGGGTACTCAGTCAAATCTAGGGCAAGGAGAGGCTGGAGGAAGTTTTCTGGGAAGAAGTGGTATGGGAGAGATAACTGGAAGGACAATAGTATTTTCTCAGGTGAAGCGATGGAAGATGGGGTGGGGAGAAAGGGTACGAGGTAGAGAAATGCTCTATGAACCGAATGTATAGGAGGTCAAGAGAGACGGTATAACTAATTTTGCTTGAGGGTCTAGGCATGGGAGATAGACAAAGCTTTAGGGAAAGGCTGGTGTTTGGGGCTTTGTGGGATGAGTAGGAGTGTGATAACCAAAGATCGAGGGCACTCTGGGCAAAGGAAGTGGTGTGAGCCCATGAATGCATTTAGGGTGTGAAGTTCAGGTCACCATGTCTAGGACAAAGAGTATAAGAAAGTGTGACTTGACATGATCAGACATCTGAGAGGATGATCTGGGCAGGAGGTCTGCTAGCAGGTGATGGAGGGCTGCATGAGAGAGGGGGCACAGGAATGGAGAGGCAGGGTAGGCTCAAGAGGCATTTGGGGAGAGGGTGGTGGATCTTGGCAGCTAAGTCTCAGTAATTGAGGCCAGTGGAAAATCGCCTTGGGGGTTGCATTTTAGCTAACTGCTCTGCCAGATCCCCATGCCGACTCCCTTACTGCTCCATGGCACCCCTAGCCATTTATCACCTTGTATGGAGGGAGCAAGTACCAGGGTATACAGTACCACGCAGTGCCGCTCATCTGTACACCAGCGCACAGTAGCTTCTCCCTTCGCCCACACTGCAGATGAGAATAAGGCTGGGTGTCTGCAGAAGTCCACATAGCGCAAGGCCTAACAGTCAGGCTCCTGGGGCACACCCTCCAGAACATTCTGAGCATGCTCTGTGGGAGGCGCTTGGTGAAAAGTGCTGGCCGTTTGCACACCTTTCTCTAATCAGTGCCCAGAGTGGAAGGGCTTAGGGGAGCTTGAGTGGAAGCTCTGAGGTGTCTTTTCTGCAGGTGTCTAGCTTCCCTCCCCCTCCTCTTCCCCTAGTACTGCTTAGATGGATAAACAGTTGAAAATAACCCTGTGTCAACTGGTGGGACCCTGGTGCCTCTATGGGGCTCACCTGCTCCTAATTAGGACTGGGGCAGGAGGAGAGTGGGCACCAAGGAGCAGCTGCAGCGTCTGGTCCCCGGGATCCATGGGTGTGCGGGAGGCAGTGAAGGAAGGAGAAGGCTTTGGGGCTTCACATCCCTTCTGGAAGCCCCCGTCCCCTCACCCTGCCCCATGGTTTCCCCCCCAAGATAAGGGAGGATGTGGAAATGCAATGGCCCTGGAAGTCATTCAGCCAAGGAAAACTCTCTTATCTACCTTTGTGAGGGCATCTAGTCCAGGTGGTTTTAAGCTTCTTGACCCTGCCTTGGCCACCTGATGCAAAGTACTGACCCACTGGAAAAGACCCTGATGCTGGGAAAGATTGAAGGCAGGAGGAGAGGGGGATGACAGAAGATGAGACGGTTGGATGGCATCACTGACTCAATGGACGTGAGTTTGAGCAAGCTGCAGGAGTTGGTGATGGACAGGTAGCCTGGCATGCTGCAGTCCATGGGGTCGCAGAGACAGACATGACTGAACTGAACTGATCCTCCTTTGACAAACACAATACTTTCTCCTTCAAACGGAACTTGAAACTTAAGAGAACAAATCAATCCATAGGACAAAGTGTTGGTTTCTTTCCAGGGATGATACTCCATCCCTCCAGCTACTGGGCAGCCCTTCCTACTTACTTCCTAGGACACACCTCCTCCACCCCTAGCCATTTTACAGGTGAAAGAATAAGCCTAGATAGGTTGAGTGACCTGCCTGAGGTCACATAGTAATTTTGGCCTTTGAGCCTGGACAACAGCACTGGCCCTCATTTCCTTCCCCTGAGCCCTTCTCTTTCACCAGGCCCACCTGGCAAGGTTCCTCCTTTAGGCCACCTTCTCTCTGCTGGGGGCTCCCTCTGCTAACTGCAAAGGTCTGGCCTCTCCAGGGGTGGCCACAGTTTAGGTAGCCACCCTGGGGAACCAATGAGCTTTCTGAACCTAAAGGATGTGACTCAGGACACAGAAGGGGAGGAGGAGCTTGATGTAAAGGGTCTGTTTCAGGGTTGCTTCCAGATGTTTCCCTGTGGGTAGTTACCTACTGAGTCAATTGCAGAAGGGGCTATCCTGCCCCAGGGTCCTTGGCCGGCAGACAAGTTCCTACCCCTGATGCCAAAATGCTAGGTGCATAGTCTCAGAGACAGAGTTTTGGGTGAAACAGGAAAGAACGGTTTCATTGTTTGCCAGGTAAAAGGGGACACAATGAGCTCCTCCTTCCAAAGCTGTGTGTCCCAACCCTAGAGGATCTGGCAGAGTTTTAAAGCAATGGCTCAAGGGTGGGTTGCTGATAAGATTAGGGTGTGTGCAGGGCCTACATTCCTTTAATCTAGTCTCAGATAATCTCCAGTTCAGTTCAGTTCAGTCACTCAGTTGTGTTTGACTCTTTGCAACCCCATGAATCGCAGCACGCCAGGCCTCCCTGTTCATCACCAACTCTTGGAGTTCACTCAGACTCACGTCCATCGAGTCGGTGATGCCATCCAGCCATCTCCTCCTCTGTCTCCCCTTCTCCTCCTGCCCCCAGTCCCTCCCATGGGGTCACAAAGAGTCAGACTGAACAACAACAGATGATCTCTGGGTGAGCTTCTCTGGTTCCTATAATCCGGCCTCAGATGGTCTTCTCAGAATGAAGGATGCTGAATCGTCCATTTGTTTTGGGTTTTAGTTCTATAGTTCTGTCACTCACCTACAGCCAGACACCTTGGAATGTGAAGTCAAGTGGGCCTTAGAAAGCATCACTACGAACAAAGCTAGTGGAGGTGATGGACTACCAGTTGAGCTATTTCAAATCCTGGAAGATTATGCTGTGAAAGTGCTGCATGGAATATGCCAGCAAATTTGGAAAACTTGGCAGTGGCCACAGGACTGGAAAAGGTCAGTTTTCATTCCAATCCCAAGGAAAAGCAATGCCAAAGAATGCTCAAACGACTGCACAATTGCACTCATCTCACATGCTAGTAAAGTAATGCTCAAAATTCTCCAAGCCAGGCTTCAACAGTACGAGAACCAAGAACTTCCATATATTCAAGCTGGATTTAGAAAAGGCAGAGGAACCAGAGATCAAATTGGCAACATCCATTGGATCATCGAAAAATCAAGAGAGTTCCAGAAAAGTATCTACTTCTGCTTTATTGATTGTGCCAAAGCCTTTGACTAAGTGCATAACAACAAACTGTGGAAAATTCTTTAAGAGATAGGAATACCAGACCACCATACCTGCCTCCTGAGAAATCTGTATCCTGGTCAAGAAGCAACAGTTAGAATTGGACATGGAAAAACAGACTGGTTCCAAATAGGGAAAGAAATATGCCAAGGCTGTATATTGTCACCCTGTTTATTTAACTTGTATGTAGAGTATATCATGTGAAATGCAGAGCTGGATGAAGCACAAGCTGGAATCAAGATTGCCAGGAGAAATATCAATAACCTCAGATACACAGATGACACCACACCTATGGCAGAAAGCAAAGAACTAAAGAGCCTCTTGATGAAAGTGAAAGAGGAGAGTGAAAAAGTTGGCTTAAAACTCAACTTTCAGAAAACTAAGATCATGGCATCTGGTCCCCTCACTTCATGGCAAATAGATGGAAAGAATAAGAGATTTTATTTTATTGGACTCCAAAATCACTGCAGGTGGTGACTGCAGCCATGAAATTAAAAGACCCTTGCTCCTTGGAAGGAAAGCTATGACCAACCTAGACAGCATATTAAAAAGCAGAGACATTACTTTGCCAACAAAGGTCTGCTTAGTGAAAGCTATGGATTTTCCTGTAGTCATGTATGGATGTGAGAGTTGGGCTATAAAGAAAGCTGAGCGCCGAAGAATTGATGCTTTTGAGCTGTGGTGCGGGAGCAGACTCTTGAGAGTCCCTTGGACTTCAAGGAGATCCAACCAGTCCATCCCAAAGGAAATCAGTCCTGAATATTCATTGGCAGGACTGATGTTGAAGCTGAAACTCCAATACTTTGGCCACCTGATGGGAAGAGCTGACTCCTTAGAAAAAAGACCCTGATGCTGGGAAAGATTGAAGGTGGGAGAAGAAGGGGATGACAGAGGATGAGATGGTTGGATGGCATCACCAACTCAACGAACGTGAGTTTGAACAAACTTTAGGAGTTGGTGATGGACAGGGAAGCTTCAGGAGTTGGTGATGGCGTGATGCAGTCCATGGGGTCGCAAAGAGTCAGACAGGACTGAGTGACTGAAATTAGTTCTATAAAGAACTTAGAGATACTGTTCTGTGTATCCCTTGAGGTGAGCCGGGACCCTGCCCCAAGGCTGCGCTATTGTTTCTTGGCCTCTCTTTCCTTGTTCCTGCATCCTCTCCCTTCCCCGATTAGCAACTGTTTGAACCTGCCCTTTGGAACTCAGGGCATTTCAGAGGCTGTTCCCTACAAATGAGAAACATTGAACAGAGAGACTTCCACGTTCATGAGCCCCACAGGGTCCTGCTCAGTTTCACCACCAAGCCTGCTCAGTTCAGTTCAGTCACGCAGTCGTGTCCGGCTCTTTGCGACCCCATGGACCGCAGCACGCCAGGCCTCCCTGCCCATCACCAAGCCTGCTGGCTGACCTCATCTTGAATGGACTTGGAGTATGAAGAAAGAAAAGATGAAGGTCCAAAGGCAGAGGCCATCTTTACCCTGAAATTCCTCCAGACCCTTCTTCTCAAATTGTCTTCATCCCAAAGCTGTGCTAGATACAGCTTTTAAAAAACAGCTCACTCCTCTGGCACCCCGTCCCTGCAGGGGGCAGAGTGGAAGAGCCTTGAACCTCACCTCCCTCTCCATCCCACGCCTCTGGGCCTCAGTTTCTTCCTCTGTAAAATAGATGAGTGGGACTGGAGGACCTGTCCACCATGTTCAGCTCTGCTGGTCCCTCACTCAGCGACTCTGAAGGAGTCATTGGAAGCGTGGGAACCACAGGAAGCCTGTGTGCGTGCTCACGTGCCCCTGGGCGGAGCTGCGGTCTCAGAGCTCCCCTTTCCTCCTCCTGGCCAATCTGTGGCCCATCTTGAGCTGCCAGGGATGGGGCCTGAAGGTGGGCCCCAGAGGAGCCCAGGGCAGCCTTCCTTCCTCCCCTGCTGACCTGGGTCGGGGGTGTGCAGGGACGTCTGCTGGAGGAGGCCCCACGGACCTCGCCTCAGGCCTCACTGAGAGGGAGGTAAACGCAGTGATGATGGTGACAGCCACGCGTCACAGCCAGTGGCAGCAGCACCCTGCTAATGAGCACTTGTGTGTGTGCCAGGCGCGGCTCTCAGCAGTTGCCGCAACACCTCTGGCCCCAGGGGACTGCATTCCTCAGGCCAGATGCTTCTGAACCTGCTGCTCACGGCTGGGTGCTGGTGACTCTCCTGTGGGTGGGAGCTGGGAGCCGGGTCCCTCACTCCCATATCTGGGAACCCCACCTGGTACTTGGGTCTGGTGCTTGTGAGTGATGCCCACCTGCTAAGAGGAAAGAGAGGCGGGAAGGCAGAGCTGCCTCCTGGGTCAGGTCCCATCACACTCTCCCCGGCCCGTCTTCCTGGTGGTCTCAGAGGAGCCCAGAGCCAGGCTCGTGGTAGAGAAGCAAGGAAAGGGACTGGGGAGATTGACACAGAGCAGCCCCCGCCAGCTTGTATTTTTCTCTCTGAAACAGCTCGTCAAGAATGCCTGACTCTTGGGTTTCTGGGGTCACGTGTGGGAGTGTGGTGAAGCCTCGGGCTCCACGCAGCACTGGGTCTCAGTCTCCCTGTCTATAGAAAGGGTTCAGTGCTACACTCTGCCCTCCCCATAGAATGAGAGAAGGGAAGCCCAGCTGGTCTGACATCGCTACCAGGCAGGCACGTGCTCTGCCGTCCACAGCAGCCGCCAGCTTTCCAACCACACTTGCTGCTCCGGCTCTCGTCTCTGAGGAGCCAGGCTCTCCCATCTCAGGCCACGAGGGCAGGGCAGCCCAGGAAACAGTGGCCTGCACCATGGCAACGCTGTGCTTCCCTGCGCCTCTCCTTCTCCAGGATGCCCCTTGCCTAGAGCTCCCCAGGCTCCGACTGCATCAAGTTTGGCCTTTCTCAGGATCCTCTAAGTTCCAGAGAGGCCTCCTGGAGGGGAAAAGTACCCTTTAAGACTCTCAGGAACAAAACCCTTGTGGTGGCATTTTGGGCACCACCAGTGAGAAGGCTTTTTGGAGAAATGCACTTTTCCCTGGCTCAGCCGCAGGGTTCAGCTCAGGGGGCCTACAGTTCCTCCCCTTCCCTGAGGCCTTGCAGCCAATGTGCTCCTCATGAGCCCTGCAGCTCAGTTTCCAGGGCCTCTGGGACATAGGACAGCGCAGGTCCGCTTCGGTGCAGCCTCACTCTGTGGGGCCGGGCAGCTTTGGGAGGCCTGGTTTTTAAATAAGAGACTGCAAGGATGTCAAAGGCCGAGTTTTGACATCTAAGAAGCTGGATCCCTGGCGTTACGGCTCCCTCCTGGACTGATGTCTTCCCCTCCTCCTGAGAGGGACAGGCCCCAGGGAGGCAGAGGTCTCTCAGGCCTGAGGCTGGAGAGAAAGCCAGACACTGGAGTCAGGGCCTCGCCCGCACGCTCTGTCTGGCTTCAGATTTACAGCACAGCTCAGAGCCCTGGGCAGCACCCCTGGTGGGGCCGGGTGTCTGGAAAGCTGTGGCTTTTAGAGATAAGATGATAATTTTTTTTTTCCAAAGAGGAATTCCTCCCCTTGTATGTCATTTGATGTTTTAAAATTATGCATTCATCTAGTGTCAGCTTCCCCCATTGTTTATTTTGCCTACCGCTGAAGGTAAGATCTTGCCCACCCACAAATCTCGGCAGGCTCCGCTGACAGTTATGAATCTTAAGTTTCCAGCTTTTCTAACCATCCTCCATCTACAGTTCATCTCCTCTGATGCCACAGTCCTGGGAGGTGTGATTTTCTCTGTGTGCAGGGAAAGAAAGAGGCTCATGGATCTTCCATGCTGGTCAGCGGACCCGGGCAGAGCCTGAGCTCTTTCCGTCCCCACCCCAGGTCTGGAGCCTCACACACACTCTCACCTGCTGGGCCAGTGTGGCAGGGGTAGAGGCTGGGGTGCTGAGGACAGAGGGTCAGCCTAAGATAGTGTTGAAATCAGATACCCAAAATGTGAAAAGCATAATTCTTCTACAAATATACAGCAAGCATGAACCAAAGATTTACTTAAGTCATTAATGAGGGAACCAGCAGGATGATACACATATACATGTACACACACACACACGCACGCAAGTACGTGCGTGTGTTAATAGGGGAAAGAGAAGACTGAAATAGTATCACTAATATTCTCCACTGGGTAAAAACCATTTGCACCCATATCAATTTCCTAATGATAACGTCTAACTTTACAGGGACTGGGATCTGTGTGCGTGCGTGTGTGTTAGTCGCTCAGTTGTGCCTGACTCTTTGTGACCTCATGGTGTGCAGCCCACCAGGCTTCTCTGTCCATGGAATTCTCCAGGCCAGAATTCTGGAGTGGGTAGCCATTCTCATCTCCAAGGGGTCTTCCGGACCCAGGGAGTGAACCTGGGTCTACTGCATTTTATGTGGATTCTCTATCATCTGAGCCACCAGGGGAGCCCCGATTGGACTCTACCAGCAGTAGACAGTAAGTCAAATAGAGTTCTGTTTCCCTAGAAAGCCGGATGATTCTTAGGCCTATTAGACAGTGGTCTAGTATGACGTTGAAAGATGCACAGTCTTCTTTTTGCCTTATTTCAAAGTTTTGGATATTTTTCCTTTATAACTGATAGAGACAGAAAGTAACACTGAGGGATGGCAGCCAGAGAGAGCCCAAGTCAGGGATGGCAGGGCAGGGTTTCCTGTCCAGGGCTTTTACCCTTTTCTTGGACCCTGCTCCACCCTTCCTCCATCTAGAATCCCACTCTGTTATTAGAACAACCTTGGTATTTTGTGATACCTGAGTCTCAGGATGTTCCCATAGGTGCCCAGAGCCCCCAGGGACCCGCAGCTGGTGTGTCTGTGCATGCGTGCCTGGGATTTTACTTCCTTTCATCAGAGAGACCTTCTCCTTCAGGGCTCTGCCCAGAACTGGGGCTCGAGGACCTCTTCTTTATTGAAACACCACTAGTCCCTATTTTCTGTCCTCTCCCAAATCCAGTGCTTGCTCTTTGAATTTTTCCTCTGGACTTATTACCCACTGTACCCCTGCCCCAGCACACATAAACCTCCTATGTAAGCAGATGCACTCACTCTGATGCCCTGTGAAGCACAAGAGCCTGCAATGGAGAGGGGGCCTGCCTCTGCCTTCTACTTCTTCCCCCAGGGTGCCAAGGCCAGCTCATTCTGTGCCTCTGCGTGGATGATGCGGACATGGCTCCCCCACGCCAGCAGTCGCAGCCAGTGCCAGGGCACACACGGCTGCTTCAGCTCCACGCATCGCCTCACAGGATATCTCCGTGCCTGTTAGAGACGGCACCTGCACATACGGTGACCCTACTCCCTGCCCCTCGGAGATTTCCAGAATAGTCTCCAGGGCTATCCTCAACTTCTTGGTTGGTACACCTTTTGAAGTCCCAACGGGAGATAGTGCTACCCTTGTTGGCCCAGGTTCTCTGAGATCCTGCTCACCACACTGGTGCCAGCTCTTTTCTCTTGGGTTGGAAACTACGGTTGCCTGCGTGATGTAATGTCAGGGGCCAGGTGGGTCCATCCTATCCCACAATTACACCTTCTTCCTGGGCTCTAAACGAAATTGCACAGAAATGAGAGTAGCATGGTGTGTTTTCTTGGGAGATGAAAGTGGTAGTGTATCTCTATTATTGAGTGTAAATGGCTGATGACAGGCTCTCTGGTCTGGGGGGCTCTAAGCACTAGGAAGACTGCGTGCGTGTGTGTGTGTGCAGGGAGGGGTCAGAAGAGCAAGTGCTGTGCAAGGTCATTGAGGCTGAGACTGGGACTTTTTCCAGGTTGGCTCTGCTGAACCTACCAGACCCTACTATCTCTGGAGCCTCTAAATCCCCAGATTTAGAGTACTGCTCTGCTCTGATGATAGTTGGAAGGAAGGCAAGCCTTGTTTTAAGATGCACAGAAAGAAAATCTAAAGAAAATATAAATACAAGCCCCACAGCCCCTCAGCAGAACATGTTAGCTCTCATTCTCTGGTGTGTGAGCCGAGCAACCATCACCTCCTCCCAGAGCTTCTCCACCACCACCCAGCCCCCAGCCCCTTGCTCCCCTCCTGTGGTTTTGGCAGGACCCACTGGAGGTCATTAGTTAATAAATCCAGTGTTTGCCTTCCTCTTGGAGAAGTGACTTTCCTCTTCCTCTATGAGTAATAAGTGTTTCAGCTGAACTCAGTGAGGTGTCTGGGGCTGCAGGAGTTACTGTTATTAATATGTGCCTAGAAGACTGGAATTTTATCTCTATAACATGAGGGGATGGGGCTAGATGACCTCATGGTGGTGTCTGCCAGCTCTGATCCTCTGTCTCACTGGACCCCACGTCCATAGGAGGGACCTCCGTTGCCATCTGGGCCTGCCTCTCAGTTGTTTAGCCAAAAAGAGGTATTAGGGTCCACTCATGGCCTTGTGGGGCGTTGGTGGCAAATGCCTTGGCCCATCCATACAGGGGGAATGTTCTCATGGGTGAGAAGGAAATGGGTCCCCATGGTGCCAGGATTTCTCCTCCTCGTGGCTGCCTCAGTGCCCACCCTGATAAGGCAACCTGAATGAAAGGTTTCCCCATCCTTGTACAAGGATCTAGAGACTCTGACACCCAGCTACCCTGTGGAGTTTTGATGAGTTTGGTCACTATCCTCACCATCCCTTCTGGCATTTGTGTAATTTGGTCATCTACCAAGTACCGCTGTTATGCAGTGATCCTATTAGAGGCACAAACTCCCACTATGAGGTGCCTGTGCGTGCCCAGCTGCTTCAGTCCGGCTTGACTCTAGGCAGCCTCATGGACTGTAGCCCAGCAGGCTCCTCTGTCCGTGGGATTCTCCAGGCAGGAATACTGGAGTGGGCTGCCATGCCCTCCTCCAGGGGAGCTTCGCAACCCAGGGATTGAACCCACGTCTCCTGTGGCTCTCTCATTGCAGGCAGATTCTTTACCACTGGGCCTCCAGGGAAGCTCCCATCCATCAGGACGTGGCTGTGGCATACATAACCAGCCCTGTTTAACAGGAAGCAGTAGCTCATAAAGGTTAATATCAGGTTTCTTCTAGGGCCACTAAGCACTGGGGCCGGCAACAGCATCCAGGCCTCGTTCTATGGTATATTCTCTTGATTTCAATCCATCCATGAACCACCTAACCATCCCTCCATCCATCCATCCCTCCATCCATCCAGTAGACGATTACCAAAAGCCCATTTCATGTCCACATGTAGGTAAGGGGTAGAGTGGTAAACAGAAACAGCCCTGCTCCCTACCCCTAACTGTTGCCAGTTAATCTACAAAAGATTCTCTTTTCTGTAGATAGAAAGATCCAGGGTGTGGAGTGGGCACCTGGGCATGAAACTCTCAGAGAAAGATTCTGTTTCCTTTCCTACATTTTCTTCTTCCTGTCCACAGCAGGCTGGATTTAGGTCATTTGGGGAGTTTCTGGTTTCTAGATCCTTTGGCAAGTGAGCAGGTTTTGGGTAGTATAGAGGAGTTAAACACTAATGAAGGGGAGGAAGGACATTGATGTTATGAGCACTGTTGGAGGCTGGCGCACTCCAGGCACCACTGCAAACACACTGAATTCATTTCTCACCACACTGTTGAGAGCGGCAGGTCAGGGAGGCAGTGATGCCTGCTGGTTCCCCACAGTGATATTTTGCCGCGTCTTGTTAGCATAGGGCTCTGGTCGGGGCAGCTCAGCAGACAATTTACCTGATACCCTGTGGTTCTCACCTTGCGGATAAAGATAACCAGGCCCCACCTCTAGAGAGTCCCATGTTGGGTGTGGGAGGTTCACACAAGGACCTGCATTAAAATAAGCCTGTCCCGACCCAAACACATGCTTCCGGTGCAGCTCCTGGGTTTCTCTGAGGATGGGAAGATGTCTTTCCTCAGGACAGAGGATGTCTTTGAAAGACAGTCCAGTATGAAAACAGAGCTTAGCTCTGGGGCAGGGTGTGCGTATAGAACTTGCAGTATTCCAGGATGTGTGGGGGAGAAATGTGTCCAAACCTCAGTGCCAAAGTTCCCTCGAGGCTATCCAAAGCAGGAAAACTCCTGTGCTTCCAGTTCCACCTGAGTGCAGGTCTGGGGGGCTTCGCAGGTAGTGCTAGTGGTAAAGAACCCATCAGCCAATGAAAGAGATGTAAGAGACACAGTTTCGATCCCTGGATCATGAAGATCCTTTGGAGGAGGGCTTGGCAACCCACTCCAGTATTTTTGCTGGACAGTCCTATGTACAGAGGAGCCTGGTGGGCTAGACAGTCCATAGGGTTACACAGAGTCGGTCATGACTAAAGTAACTGAGGATGCACATGTGCACGCAGGTCTGGAAGGTAGGGAGTGAGGGTGGCGTCACAAAGCTGGCAGAGATCTGGAGCCGAGCAAGTGGGCGGATAGGTTGGCGGTGCAGGGCTCACCATCCGGAGCAGACAGACACCCAGGCAACTCCCTCTGAGGCAGCCGCAGCCAAGGGAGAGCCTTCCGGTCTCCACCGTTGAGGACTTTTGAAACGCCAGGCTTAGGGCCCAGAAAGCAGACTCTTGAAGCAGAAGGCGACCTTAGGCGTTGACTGGTCACAGGGACAGCGGGCTGCCAAGAGGCTCCCGGGACGGCAGCCGATATGTTAATTGACTACGGCAGCTTCCCCCCAAGCCTGGAGGCAGCGTCAGAATTCTTCTAACTGCAGAACCGCAGGCCAGGATGTTCCAAGATCTGAGCTGGCACATGAGTTCCATACAAGCCTGTTTGCCATTCTTGATCTAGATTAAGTCCCCCACTTGACACATGAACATGAGGCTGGGAGACGAGGAAAGGCTTGCTCAGTGACTAATAGAATTATTGCCAGGAGAGGAAAAGAGGTAACCAGGTAGCAAGGTATTGTCGAGGGTGCTTGGGTCCTAGCCTGGTAACTTTGGCATATCCTGTGCGTAACCTGTGCGTGAGTGCTGAGTCGCTCCAGTCGTGTCCAACTCTGTGCGACCCTATGGACTGTAGCCCGCCAGGCTCCTCTGTCCATGGGATTCTCCAGGCAAGAATACTGGAGAGGGTTGTCATGACCTCCTTCAGAGGATATTCCCGACCCAGGGATGGAACCCGAGTGTCCTAGGTCTGCATTGCCAGATGTGTTCTTTACCACCAGTGCCACCTGGGAAGCCCACCACCAAGCATCCCTTCAAAATTCACCACTCACTGTTACAGTACAGGCTTGGACCTTTTAAAACCCACTGCTTTCTAGATGCAATTGGTCCCAGGACCCTTGAATGGCATAAGCTGCTCGATTATCCAGAACAGTTTGTTTTTGAAACACACTATGGGGCCTGCAGGCTGAGCAGAAAGAAATGGGGTGATGAGATTTCAGGGTTTGCCTCAGCCATGACAGAGGGCTGGGGGCCAGTGGGTGGGCACCACACAAAGCTGCCCTCGGCGGCGGGGGGTCTTTGGGGTCGTTAGTCTTTACGGTTGCTTTTCACTGGTGGTTTAGGCTTCTCAGGTGGGCGTGTGGTGTGTGCGTGTTGGGGGGTGGGCGTGAGCATGAGTGAGCCTACCAAACCCTAACCACATGAAAAAGCAGCTCTTTTGGAAGGTGGTTTTATGGGAAAAGAGAAAGTTGCATTTCGCAGAGTGAGGAGTGAACCTAGAGAGCTCCAGGAGATGGGTTTGGGTGGAGAGGTGGGTGTGAGTGAAAATTTAACGCCCCTCTCAGGGTGGTCAAAAACAGATCTACGAACACAGAGGTGGAAAAAAAAAAAAGAAAAGAAAAAAAGCCATAAAACACTGAAGTAGTTATCATGGAGCTCAGGCACTTGACCCTGGGGCCCAGTTTCTTGGATTTCTTTTGTTTACGTAGTTTATAGTCCACACAAATTGGCAACAGCCAGTGTGAAGAGGGAAGACAGGCTCATCCCATCCCGTTATGTGCTGATAGATGATTCTGACCCCAAGGAAACGGGAAGGGGAACATGGTCTTTGGTCTCTGTTTAAGGAGCTAGGCAAGCTAAGCGTGTGAGCATTTAGGAAAGGTTTCCACCCTAAATGATGGAGATTAAAGGGAGAAGTTTCTCTTATGGGGAAAATTCTCTTATGTGAACCTTTCTCAACAAGGTTGATAAATGAGACATCACTGTAAGTTCCAGACACTCTCGATAAATTCCTATGGGTCATATTAAGAGACAGACACATCGTGTATTTACAGAAAACGAAGCATATCAGAATCACCCGGCTCAAGCTTTTTACTTTGTTGGTGCAGACATGGGGATGGGGTGGGAGGGAGCCCCACCCCACCCCCTCGCCCGCGCCCCCAGTCAGCGGGCCACAGGTGGAGACAGGAGTAGTCTGAATCTCTCCTGTCTTTCTCAGCCAACAGGCCCCTCAGCCTTCCCTCAATCTCCTCTGGACCCTGTGACTTGCTTGCCCCTGCCTCCCCAGGGTGGAGTCAGCCCAGGAATGTAGACGGTTAAGCCGGGGTGGGGATCTCTAAGGAAAATGACTCCATCAGCCATCCGTGGTCTGGGGGCAGGTGACAGAGGTTGGAGATGGGTCACTGCCTCTGTGTCCTCAGGTCGGGTGGCTGGTTTCATGGAAGTCCTGGCATGTATATTCTATTTTCAGGGGAACTCAGAGATAAAGCATGCGGACCTCCCACTTCTGTGAAATGGACCTTTCTCTGAGTGATGGAAATAGGCCAGTGTCTTCTATTCTCTCTCTGCCCCACCCCTGTGCCGGACAGTGAATCCCCATCCATGGCTGCTGATGGCGTGTGGAATCTAAGACTAAGGCGGAGCAAGGGGAATGCTGCTCGGGGGGTCAGAATTGCAGACTGGTCTGCTGTTTACCTCTGAGCTGGGAGCCCTGGGCCTTGGTAGTTACTGTCCCTCACCTGTAGGATATGGGCGTGGATGCTCACAGGGGCATGAAGATCAAATGAGAGGATGAATATAAATAATTTAGGAAGCATTCAATGAATGGGAGGGATTTTTCAATAAGGGAGATCTTTATTGACTGGAAACCTCCACCAGGTAGGAAAGTGTCATTGAAACTCTTGAAAGCAATGAGCACAATGGAAATACTTCATAAGGTATAATGGTCTGCAAGTGTGCCGGACTAGATCTGAATCGAGCTCTGCTTTGGCCCGCTGGTGGCTGAGCACGGGGGCTCCTAGCTCATGGGGCTGAGGACAAAACAGTGCCAGTCAAGCCTGCCTAAATGGGGCCACCACTTCTCTGTTCATTTTTCCCAGTTTACCATTCACAAGCACTTCCTCGAGGGTGGTATTCACAAAAATTGGCTCGTTCAGCCCTGAGGCTGCGCCCTCAGGAGCTTGCAGTGTGTCAGCTGAGCCATCCTCTCTGGGGCTGTGCGTGTGGCCCACGGCCCATCAGTGGGAAGGACCGAGCACAGAGCCAGGCTCACTGCATGTTCCTGCTTCAAGGTGGACATGGCACCAAGAAAGGGCCCTGGGCAGGACGTGCCCACAGTACCACCCTGACAACATCTGGTGAAGTTTGAGAAGAGCTTCTCTGAATGAATCCTCCCAGCTCCTGTTCTGGGCAGCAGAGGATGGTCCTGGCTGAGAGGGCTGGGCCAGGGCCCTGAGAAGTTGACTGGGTTGCATCTGATGGGTGACATCCTCCTCCTTGTTTAGCCACCTCAGTAGGGTCTTCCGGAGGTCAGGCCCCAGGCTGCACTGCTGTCCCTCTCTCCCTCCCTCCCCGGGTTTTAGAAACCTGGTCTTCAACACTGGGAGGCTCTCTCTACTTTTCTCTAAGCCTTGCACTCTGCCTAGACCAGGGCCCTTCCTCTGCCCTCCAGGTAGGACGAGAGCCAGACCCCAGGCTGTTTAACTCATCAAAGTATGAGGTCTCAGACCTGATGTCCTCTCATTCTAAATGCTTCTTAAACCTCGATGTATCCTCCAGGTTCTAAAACCTTCCACCCAGGGAAGCTATGCCCCAGTCCTCAGGGACACTGACTAGTGTGCAGAGGTCAGCGGGAAGATAGATGATCCATTAAGTAGAAAGGACTGTGGAGTCACTATTTGGAGAGCCTGGAGGTCGTGAGAACTCATCTCGCCCACCTGGGCTCTGGAGTCTGCAGTCCAGGATTCAAAGCCTGTCTCTGCTACCTACTAGCTGTGCCATTACTTGGTGGTGGTTTAGTCACTACGTCACGTCCAACTCTTGCGACCTCATGGACTATAGCCCGCCAGGCTCCTCTTTCCATGGGATTCTCCAGGCAAGAATACTGGAGTGGGTTGCCATTTCCTTCTCCAGGGGATCTTCCTATCCAGGAATCGAACCAGGGTCTCATGCATTGCAGGCAGATCCTTTACCGACTGAGGGCTACAAGGATGCAATTATGTAACCCTTCTGAATCTTGGCTGATGTGAGACTTGGAAGAGATAAGGTGCCCACTGCCTGGCAGGGATCCAGTGGGGTGGCTGCTGGGAGGCAGGGAGAGCTTTTCTCAGGCGCTCAGACCTTCCTCTTTGGCTTCCTGATGCGGGGAGGGTGGGGAGGAAGCACTTCCACAAGCCAGACCCTCCTTCATTTCCTTCCTCCAGAAACCCTTTCTCACTTAGGTGCGAATGACTAGGCGTGGTGGGACAGGTGGGGGCCCTCCTACAGGCTTTAAACAGGGTGAAGACATGAGCATAAAGTGATCAAGTGCGTGCCTGCTTTCACTGTGGAAGTATAGGCTTTCTGGGGCATATGTGGGAGCCCCAGCCTGCCCATCAAGGTGGCTACCTTTGGGCCATAGTATCTTAACTGCCAGAAACTCAGACATGTCATCTCCCTGCTGGAACTCAAGCTGATGCTTAAAATCAGTCCAGTCTAGCTAGACTCCCGTTTACGGACCTTTAGAGCAGATAGGGGGCTTCCCTCCATCCAGGGGAAGTGGCGCTGGTGGTAAAGAACCCACCTGCCATTGCAGACTTAAGAGGCCTGGGTCTGTGGTCCTTGGGTCGGGAAGATCCCCTGGAGGAGGGCATGGCAACCCACTCCAGTATTCTCACCTGGAGAATCCCATGGACAGAGGAGCATGGTGGGCTACAGTCCAAAGGGTCGCAGAGAGTCAGACATGACTGAAGCGACTTAGCACACACAGGGCAGATGGACTCAAAGACAGAAAGTGGACTGGTTAGTATCAGCACCCAACTTGCTATTGCTGCTTTTCCCTGAACCTCCCAGGAAGCGTGCTGCAGTCTGGGAGCCCCGCTTCTTCAGAGGTCTGTGTGACTACCTCCACGGCTGCTTGCTTGCCATGTGCCTGGAACCAGGGCTACAGACTTTGGGGTTTCTCTCCTTCGGCACCCTTGACGTTTGGGGCTGGATGATTCCTTCCTGCAGGGGCTGACCTGTGCACTGCAGGATGTTCAGTAGCGCCCTGGCCTCTCTCCACTAGGTGTCAGAGGCAGCACTTGTACCCCCGGCCCTATCCTGTCTCACTTAGTGGTGATCAATAAAATCTCCCTATATTGCCAAATGTCCCCCGAGGGCCTAAATCGTCCCCACTTGAGAACTGCTGCTTTACACACGTCATCTCATGTAAATCTCATGTCAGTCCTTTGAGGAACCAGCTTTATCATCGTCCCCACTTTACAGATGAATTCACAGAGGCTGAGTGAGTTAAGTAACTTACCTACAGTTAGTAAATGACAGAGCTAGGTCTTTGACACCAAAGTCCATCATTTTACCCTGATATCTGGCAGCAGAGGATGACATCTGAGTCCCTCAGGGGGCCCAGGTTGCCCAGGATCTCACCTGGTGTTCACCTGGGGACATGCCCAAGTTGGAGTTTTGGAGAAGTGAACTGGTAGGTGGCAACACAAGGGTCCCAGCCCTTCTCAGGCTTCCCCAGGCCAGGTGGGGGTGGGGAGTAGCTGGGAGGTAAGCCTGCTCTCCTGCAATAGGTCAGCTGGGAGGGCTTGAGTCAGTAGCTAGATCCACAATCTGCTGCCTAATGTCAACCAACACCAGTGGCAGAGAATGCAATCACGTATTACAGCTCATGATTCTCTGGGAAACCTGCAGAGTTCTGGCTCCGTGGCGGCTGAGCAGGACCCATGCCTGTGTGGTTTCCTGCTCTTCATCTGGACTCTGCCACCAGCTATGGCCTTGGCTGGGATGACGGGACTGTCTCTGCTTTGTTCTCTGCATCTCATGATCGAGTAGGTAGCTCAGGCTTGCTTACAAGGAAAGCAAGAATCTGAGAGAGAGAGAAGAAGCATGCAAGGCCTTCCAAGGCCCGGGCTTGGAACTGGGAACAGTCACTTTTGCTGCTTTCTGTTGAGCTTCCCAGGGGGCTCAGGGTAAAGGATCCGCCTGCGGTGCAGGAGACACAAGTTTGATTCGTGAGTCAGGAAGATCCTCTGGAGGAGAAAATGGCCAATCACTTCAATATTCTTGCCTGGGAAATCCCATGGACAGAGGAGCCCGGCAGGCTACAGTCCGTGGGGTCGCAAAGAGTCAGACACAACTGAGAGAATGAGCACTTGTATACACGCATGTTGGCCAAAACATTTCACCAAGATATCCCAGATTTTAGCCTCTTAACTGGAATGGCTACAAAGTCACATTGTGAGGGAGTGGCGGAGGGGAGGGGAAGCTGAGGCCGCCTCTGTCTTCCTCCTCTCCTGGTGCTCAGCTGGCTTCCATCTCAACCTCTGGACATTAGTGACAGGGGGAGGGTAATGCTAGAAGTTTCAGACTCCTGTGAGATTCTTGCTACTTGGACACACCTCTAAGGATGGTGAGCTCCTTGAGGATAAGGATTTTGTTCACTCCTGAGTTCTAAGAATCTACCATGTGCCTAGCACCAAGGAGGTTCTCAGCCAATTGTTGTTAAATACGAAATTAATTCTGTGACTTTACCTGAAGTCAATTCAGTGTAACTTGCCTCCAGTGGTCTTTGTTAAGTACCTGCTGTCTGTTGAGTTCATCCTTACTTAATCCAAGAGAGTCAGGAAGCTGTCCAGTTCTCAACCTGGTAGTTAGGACCATCACCAAAGGCCGGCATGACTGATGGGGGCTCCGCAGAAGGGGTCCAGACAGCTTGGGAAGTGCTGTCTTTGCAAACCACACCTTATGAGTGCCTGGGCCATGCAGGGAAGGGCACGGCGGAGACCAGGAGCTCTGGAAGCTCATCCCTGGTCTTGGCAACACATGGATAGGGTGGATTTTCTGCTGCTTTTCCAAATGGCTCCATTTAGTCAAAGCTGGCGGCTGTCTTGACAGCCTGCTGGCTTCTCTTTTCCTTTGAAAGCCTGTGAGCTCTGGGAGAGGAATGTGAGACTGGCTAGAGATTCCCCATAAGCCGTCTTTGCAAGGGCAGCTGGGACCCGAGAAGACTTTCAAAACCCAGGTTCATAGAAACAGGAAGCTGCCTTCTGCCTGGAGTTGCCGAGGTTTGCCTCGGAGGTGTCTCTCCTTCCTGCCCTCCAGGTTGGGGAGGACGGTCTGGACCTTAATTAGACGTCATTCCTCTCCCTCTTCTCTACCTTCAGCCTTTCCCAGGGTCAGGAGTGGAGCCTGGGGGTGGGAGGTAAAGGGGGATTTCTTCCGGATCAGAGAAGAATCAGACCAGTGTGCGTGGTTTCTCAGTGGTGACTGAGAGCGAAGATCACCATGCTGAATTCAGGGCATGTGTGTGTGTGTGTGTGTCTAGGCAGGGTCTTGGGGAGGTAGCAGGGTGTGTGTGAGTGTGTGTGTGTGTGTGTGTGTGTGTGTGTGTGTGTGTGTGTGTGTGTGTGTAGGCAGGGTCTTGGGGAGGTAGCAGGGTGTGTGTGTGTGTAGGTGGGGTCATGGGGATGTGGCAGTGTGTGTGTGGGTGTGTGTGTGTGTGTGTGGAGGCGGGGTCATGGGGAGGTGGCAGTGTGTGTGTGTGTGTGAGTGTGGAGGCGGGGTCATGGGCAGTGGGCAGGGTGGGAGGAAGGAGGCAGGAGAGGGATGAACCCAGGAGCCCAGTCATGTTCTGTGGTGTGTTAAGTGCCAGTTTTTGTTAGGTGGCCTGAACCTTTGCCAGAAGCTCTGGACAGTCTAGCAGAAGAAACCCAGCCCCCTGCCCCCAAGGTGCCCACCACTGGTGAGGACGTGAATCTGCCACAGGGGAGACCACCAGCCAGCCATGACGGACAGGGTCCCATGAGGTGTCAGAAGGTGTGGCCTGGACGCCAGGGCAGGAGGGACGCAGAGAAGGGAGGTCAGGGCAGGTTTGAGGAGGAGGAAGGCTTGGGTTGGAGTGACGTTGTGGGCCTGGTGGGTCTTGAATGGCAGGCGGTCCAGCTGCTGTTGAGCTGAGGGCATGCAGTCCAGCTCCAGGGGCTCTGTGGAGACTTAAAGCTGTTGCCATCAAGGGGTCTGTTGCCTGAGACCGGAGGGGCTGAGCAACCCGCATGCCGTGACTCCTCCGTCCCCACCTCAGCACTCCTGGGAGGGTGGCCTGCAGGATTAGGGAGGAGCGGATACAGGCCCAGACTCAGGCCTCTGATCTTCAGGCCCCTGGGGTGCTGGGCACTCTGGCTTTCAGAGACCACCTCTCCAAACTCAGGCCGGAACCCTGACCCCTTCTCCGGCCCTTCACCTGGCTTCATTTCTCGTCGTCGGAAGTCCTGGCTTCATTTCTCATCGTCGGAAGTCCTGGCTTCGCTCGTGAGCTCAGCCCTGACTTTTGAGAATGGGCCAGGTATTTCTTCTCTCTCATGAGCTTCTCTTCTCTGAGCTCTTCACTCTGACTATGTCTTTGTACCTGAGCTTGGCCAGAGTCTGCCCAGATGGCAGAGACCTGACTGCATACTTCTCTGGGTCCCTCAGAAGAGGGACGAGGCACCCAGCAGGTTCCGAGCACATCATCGTGAGTTTATCAAGAACTCTTCTGGCTTCTTTCTGACCTGCTAAGAGAGTGCCATTATGTTATGACTCAGGTCAAATGGGGACCTTCGGTCTAATGATGGGCAGTTTGTAAGATTGTGTGACCTGCAGAAGCAAGGAAAACAGCGCCTGCATGGAGCAATTGGAATCCCACCTCTATTGTCACAGTCCCCAGGTGTTCAGAACATTTCTGTGTCCGTTAGTGAAGTGGCCTGAGCCTCCCATGAATGTTCTTTCGTCTCCTTAGGTCTGAATGCAGCCTGGATGGTGCCAGCTTGTCAGCAACCCTGTCACTAAATCTTGCCCCTCCAACTGTTTGCATTTGTCCCTCCTTGGTCTTCCGTTTGAGTAAAATATGCTGATAAGGGTTCAGGATTAAGCTTGGAGGCATTTATAATCCCCACTCCAACCAAGAGTTTATTGGGGAGAGCAAATTTTGGATGGGCAGGTGGAAGAGGCTGGGGCATGGGCTATGGGGAGGCTGAAGACGCCATATGCAAAGATTGTCACCATCAAAGCCAAGCCTTGTACTGGAAACGCTGGAAGGCCAGACATCCCCATAAGACAAGTAGGGGGGCGGTAAATTGGGCAGCCTGATAGTCCCGGAACTGTGGGACATGAACCTAGAACCCAGAGAGAGGCAAGAGCACAGGAAGACTGGGCCTGGGCCCCCAGGGGCTGCTCGGTCCTGCTCAGAGGCAAGGCCAAGCTGGTTACCAGGCCCCGTCTGAGAGTGTGGACCTGGGCCATGGACCCACTGCCCAGGAAGCCACTTCACCAGCCACACCAGCCCAGGCCTGGCCTGGGGCCCCCACTCGCCCATCGGCCACACCTAACTCAGCACATCCAGACTCCAGTCGAGGTGGTTGCTGGCCACCATGTAGCAGCGTTTCTCCCACCCTCCACTTCTCAATCAGCTGGTATCACTCAAGGACATTTTTTTCCTTATTGTGGGATTTTCCAGATTTCTCCAAGATCTTTCTGGAGAGATGTGGAAAACCCTTGTATTTAAATTCTGTAATAATGGATCCAAGAGCATGAGGGCACAAAAGGACTCGAGCAAGCATCTAGTCCCATTCTGGATGGTAAAGTGACTGGCCGGCGTCACCCTGCCACTTGGGGTGTTTGGCCTGGCCCACACCTGGGTCAGAAGACAGACAGAAGGCATGTAGGTCTCACCTCGTCCTGTGGTCTTCCCACTGCTGCTGCTGCTGCTGCTGCTAAGTCGCTTCAGTCGTGTCCGACTCTGTGCGACCCCATAGACGGCAGCCCACCAGGCTCCACCGTCCCTGGGATTCTCTGGGCAAGAACACTGAAGTGGGTTGCCATTCCCTTCTCCAATGCATGAAAGTGAAAAGTGAAAGTGAAGTTGCTCAGTGTCCGACCCTCAGCGACCCCATGGACTGCAGCCTTCCAGGCTCCTCCATCCATGGGATTTTCCAGGCAAGAGTACTGGAGTGGGGTGCCATTGCCTTCTCCGGGTCTTCCCACTAAACCCTCTTTAATAAATGTCAGCCACCTGCAGGGCTGCCCTTAAAGTGACAAATCATGGCAACAGTCTAGTGGGTCTTCCTGGCAGCTGGGACCTTAGACTTGAGAAGCCCTTGGAGGTGTTGCCCCCTAGGGTTCCCAAATAGAGCAGGGTCTAGGGGTCTAGCCGACGACAAGCATCTCCTGCCACCGTGGGGAGCTGTACGCTCTGGGAGGGGCCATCTGCTTTTATTTGCTCTATGCTGGGGGTGGGGCTCTCAGTAAAATCAATTTACACAGAAAAGAATTTGGAAATCATAAATCTGATGCAAACTAGGAAAACCTCTCCTTGCTGCCCAACAACTTTGTCTAGGAAAAATTGAGGCAAACCAGTCTTCCCTCCTCCATAAAAAAAAAAAAATTAAACTGCACATATTTGAACTATACAATTGGATGGGTTTGGGCATAGGTATACTGGTGGTTCAGTGGTAAAGAAACTGCCTGCAATGCTGGAGACCTGGGTTCAGTCCCTGGAGATCCCCTGGAGAAGGAATTGGCAACCCACTCCAGTATTCTTGCCTGGAGAATCCCGTGGACAGAGGAGCCTGGCGGGCTAGAGTCCATGGGGTGACAAAGAGTCAGACACGGCTGAATGACTGACACTTTCACTTTCTTTATGCATCTGTGAAACCATCTCTTCCCTGTTGGTTAGGTCTTCTTGATCCCTTATTAATTCATGTATTAGATCAGCTACATATCGAGCATGCACCACACGCTATGGGCTGTTACGATTTTATACTTGGAATCTGCCTTCCTCTAAATTCTATTCTCTGACCCCAGCTTCACTGGGGCTGCCAGGTAAAATACAGGATGTTCAGTTAAATTTAGAATCACAGGCAAAAAATGAATGGATTTTTAAAAGCAAGTATGCCCCAATTATTGCATGTGACATTTTAAAAAATTGCGTTTTGATTGGAGGATAATTGCTTTACAGTGTTGTGTTAGTTTCTGCCGTGCATCAACATGAATCAGGTCTAAGAATACAGATATCCCCTTCCTCTTGAACGTCCCTCCCATCCCTGCATCTCACCCCTCTAGGTCATGAATGTGACATTTTTTATACTAAAAAGCCACTCATTGTTTCTCTGAAATTCTGATTTAACTGAGCAGCCTGTATCTTTGTTTACTAACTGGCAACCCTAAGCTCCACTCACTTGTATAGAGCTGTATAGAAAGCACATGCTCTTTGTCCCAGGACAGCCCCTCTGGGGTTTGAAGATGGGCCCCAGCGCTCCCATGTGCTGTGAACCTTCCTGGTGTTCAGGGCACTGGAGGGCGCTTGCTCTGGTCTCAGTGCCATGAATTTAATTACTGATGTTAAGACTGTGTGAACCGGGACTTCCTTGGTGGTCCAGTGGTTAAGACCGCTGGTCAGGGAACTCAGATCTCGCGTGCTGTGCAGTGTGTCTGAAAAAAAGAAAAAAATTGTGTGTGAGCCTTTTTGAACCAAGTCCCATGGCTGCCGTTAAGCTAGTTATGCTGAGAACCCCTGGCTCCCTTTGGGACCATCAAGCAGGCCGCCCCTCCAGCCCTCAGGCAGGGGTTTTGAACAAAGCTGTGGCTTCTCCATCTGTGCTGATGAGATTTAGTCTTGTTGGTTTATTCATGCTTCTAGGCCGTTGGAATCTCATGGAAGCCAGAGTCTGTCACCTAGCAAAAGATCCATCCCTCCCAGGTTAGAATATATTTAAACTTGATTATAAATTAGACTGTAGATTTCCCATCAAGTAACTGGTAGGAATGTGGACAGGGCAAGGCTAAGTACAGACGATAACCATTTGCTATGAAGAGAGCCTCTGTCTCCTCCCTCCCTTCCTGTGGGTTGACATTGCTAACATTCACTGGACCAGCTCACCTAAGTGTAGTATTTATTACCCAATGGCATTTCTCATTTTTATCTACAAACATTTCATAACAGTCTAATTCAATTTTCTCACTCATTCACTACAGTGGATATTTATTGCCTACTTCCTTGTGCAATGTGTCAGATGCCTGGTGAAAATCAGATCCATTACATTCTGGTGTCCTTCATTTCCCGACCCAGGTAACCCCATCACAGAAGCCCATTCTTGAGGGAACTTGCAGGTCCCTGGGGACGATCAGTCCCCTCTTACTCTCCCTCCCCTTTTAAGTCATCACAAACCATTTACAAATCCATCACAAATTTGTCGAGGTGTTTATAGTCTAGTGTAAAGTTTCTGGACTTTCATCCTTTTCCCTATGGGAAACTGAAACACAACTTACAGTCTGAAACATCAGCCCCTCTGCTGATTCTTGCTCCTCACGAACTGTGCCATAGTTCTGGGGTCCCATCAGCAAGTTCCCTGTTTGTGAAAGTGAAAGTCGCTTGGTCGTGTCCGACTCTTTACGACCCCATGGACTATATGGTCCATGGAATTCTCCAGGCCAGAATCCTGGAGTGGGTAGCCTTTCCTTTCTCCAGGGGTGGATTCTTTACAAGCTGAGCCACAAGGTCCCTGCTTGTGCCGCACTATAATTTAACATAGTTGGAAGACATAGTCCAGTGAATGTGTGGAGTGGCTCCCTTACTCTTTTGAACTTAGAATGAATTCTCATTAATTGGATGGATGTAGGTCAAGGGCAGGAGAAAGGTTAACAGAAGGAAAGTAATAGGTATTGAACACTTACTTTGTCAGATGTGCTGTGCTTTTGGTATTCCTATGTCTTTTCACGCTCACCAAACTTGATGAAGTAGAGATTGCTAGCCCCATTTTTGAATTGGAGGAACTGAGAAATTCAGAGAAGTTAAGGAAGGTACTCAAGGTCACACCGCTGGGATGGTTATATGATGCGTGTAGAATTCGCGTCTGGCTTTGTTTTGTTTCAAAGTCCGTGTACTTTCTACCGTTCTGCAGAGCTGAGCTTAACTCTAAGTCTAATATGGCAAAACCTATTTCGTTCTGGGAGAGGGGTGGTGCAGTTCATCACAGAATTCCTTCCTGTGTCAGAGCTGATTCTTCACATGTGCTGGTTATTTGGGAACCGTCTACTGTGTACAGTGTGGCAGACGGGGTTGCTACTCTCTAGGATGCAGAAATTGAGTGATCTGTTGAGTGTCCTGTAGTGGAGTTTCTAGCTGAGAGGAGAGCCAGCCTTCAGCTCTGAGGGCTCCCTGGGAGTCAGAGTGCCTATGGAAGGTGCCTGTGGGCAGCAATGTGAAAATGGATTGTCAGTTGGCGCTTGGATTGGGGGGCGCAGATGGGCTGACTCCTGGGGGGCAGCCTGGCGGCGTGTGCGTGGCAATAGAGGCCTTTTGGGAGGAAGGGCCAGTGAGGCCCACAGTAGTGGCCCAGGTGGGGACAACGGGGACAACGGTAGCAGCAGACACAGTGGAGGCCGTGAGGCTGGTGGGGGCCAGCTAGAGGCAGTGGAGACAACAGAAGTGGGTGAAGGACTGGGCAGGAAGCGTGGAGGAGAGAGCAAGAGAGAAACCCCTGGAAGGTTCTCAGGACCCTGGCCTGGTCCGAGGGTTCCGGTGAGCTCTGCACACCCCCAGGCGGAGGAGCAGATGGGAAGAAAGATCCAATTTGATCTGGTTGAGTGGAGTCTGAAGTGTCTGCGGGACGCCCAGACAAAGAGCTTCTTAAGGTCTGAGCTGACGGGAGAGAGTCCTGGTTACCGTTGTGAGGGCAGGTGTTCTGTAGAGTTATTTGTGTGGACGACCTTCCCTGCCATGAAGCCCCCTGCAGAGCCAGCATTCCCGCCTCCCTCCCAGGTGAGTTGCAGCCTGGGGCTGAGTGCACGTGTGCACCTTTGCACACACAGCCACACACAGCACATGTATATTCACGTATGCATAGTCAGACATCCTTATGCACGCACCCCACACACATACACACACAATCACACACATTTGTGCACCTTTATGCACTCACCCATACGCTTTCTTCACACACTCACACACTAGAACATTCATACACACAGCGTATACCTTTGCAGAATCCATATCCACGTGCACCTTCCTCTCAGACACACACACTCCCATCAGACACACATTCACATGTGAGTACACGCACAGACATACATCGTGTACACCCTCAGCCACTCACACACACATGCGAGCCATTCACACACCCATCATCCACACATGCTCACCCCCACTCACTTGTACACATTTGTACACTCACACACGGGAGCACTGACTCACGCCCATCCCACCCAGGAGCTGCTCCTGCTCCGTTAGGTCAGCCCCTCCTCAGCCCCTTGGGGCACTGAGTGCCAGACTCTACCACGGGGAGCCCATTTCGGGGGGCTCCCTACCCCTAAATGCCCCCAACCCCGCGGGTGCTGCCTGGGCTTGGCCGTCTGGAGTCCGCCCCCTAAGGGATTTGCAGCCCTTCTGTGCTTAGTTCTAGGAAACACGAGACAGGGTGTCCTTGGAGTGGAACAAAGTGTGAGAACTAGAGTTCAGCGTGAGCCTCTCGTCCGGCTCGTGGGACATGGGAAGCCTGCCTTGCCCAGGTCAGCCTGCCCTCTGCAGCAGGTTAGGAGCTAGGGCACCACGACCTGGGGTGGGGGCTCTCTGCACCCTGGCTGACGAGGTTGACCAGAGAGGGGTCAGAGGTGAGCCTGAGTTTTGAGGCTGGATGTTGGGGTCCCTTTTGCTCCTGTCCTGTCCCATGGGAGCTGCCTCCCCAGGGCGTGGCCTGACTGGTACCCTGGCCTTGGCAGGGAGGGCAGTGTCCGGCGGCTCCGGGTACTAGCCGTCCAGCCCAGGGACAAGCTGGGGTAGGGGAGGCAGAGTGGGGCTCTTTGCTGACATCACCCTCGTTCTGTCCCCAAACAGCCTAGTTTCCCTTTAAAAGTGACTATTTATGTAGCTCCTATTTAAGAGTTATCTAAAACCTTCTTGAACCTGGCTTTTGCCCTGGCCTTTGCCACCTCTTGGAGAGATGGGAAGACTATAAATTGCATCCCACTGTAGACAGTCGGGCTTCCTTTGATTTGCTTGAATTCCCCTATGTTTGAGAGCTGTTTGAAGTATCGGGATTGGTGACAAAGGCTGCTGCCTCCCTTTCCGGGGCTCTCAAGGCCTTCACCCCAGAGTGGGAGACCAGCTCTGGTCCAGGCATCCAGCAGCAGACCTGCTCAGCCCTTTGGAGGAGCCTGCCTCCACTCGCAGCCTGTCTCCTGACATTCCCTCCAGGTACTGTGGCCAATGCCTGTTGTGGGGATTAACACTTGTTGCTTGCTTGCTTACCTGTGCTTCCTCTTTGGCACATCCTGTCTTTATTATTACTAAACGGCTTTATTTCTTCTGCCATGACAAAACCATGTAACAACGCATTTGGAAAATACCCTCCCTAATCCAGTCACCCAACAGAGCCATGCTCACCTGCTGCACTTCCCTCTAGAATTTCTCTCTGGGCAGATGAGGTCTTGTTTAGTCTAGTTTTGTGTTTTAAGTTGAAGGTTAATCCCTTCTAATGCAGATGCCATTTCCAGACCTGTGGCTCCAGCCATGGCTTGCATGGCGAGAAAAAAAAAGTCACAGCTGCTATTCATAGCTGGATGTTTAAAATTAAGAGCAAGGAAGCACGTGCTGGGAGCTGGTTCTGGGCTTGATGCCTTGAGGCATATCAGGTAATTCCTGCCTGGAAGGAGCATGCGCTCCAACTGAGGTGACAAGTTGCACCCAGGAAAAGGCTGGGTGAGCTCACAGGCATTGTGTCCTCACAAATGTCAAAGGGTGCTTGGGAGAGCCCTGCCTCCGGCGAGGCACAGAGATTGGTGGGCCCTTCAGGAATCCAGGGTAGCGAAGACCCAGTGGGGTGGTCAGAGAAGCCTTCCTGGAAGAGGTGGGGTGGTGGCTGGGCTTTGAAGTCTTTGCAAATGGATGTTTGGGGAAGGGTTATGTTTCAGACTAGGGAAACAGCCGGGGAGAGGATTGGAGGTGGTAGAGCTCCAGGGCTTCCCTGATAGCTCAGCTGATAAAGAATCCACCTGCAATGCGGGAAACCTGGCTTTGATTTCTGGGTCGGGAAGATTTCTTGAAGAAGGGAAAGGCTGCCCAGTATTCTAGCCTGGAGAAGTCCATGGACCTTCCATGGGGTCGAAAAGAGTCAGACACGCCTAAGCGACTTTCACTTTCACTTTCAGAGCTCCAGTATGTCTGGAGGCCTGGACGTGGCTCAGCGTGGCAGGGGCAGAGGCTGGAGTCAGAGGCAAAGGGTTCCGTCTGCTGTGGAAAGACCAGGGAACCATGGAGGTGCCTGATGAAGATGCTGCCGTGGAGGCTGCTGAGTCAGGGGAAGGAGGGAAGGAGAAAGGGCATGCTTTCAGAAACAGCGAAGAGGCCGCAGGAGAAGGGGAGCCTCTGCCAAAGAGCAGGCCTTGCCTTGCTATCCCTTGGCCTGATCTCCCTCCTGCCCAGAGCCAGGGCGGATGGTGGGCCAGGGTGACTGGCAGCTATGATGACAGCCTGGATAGTAGTCCTGTACACGAGGAACACTCAGCACACAGACCAGCTTCCTAGGTTCAAATCCCAGGTCTGTCCCATTACGAGTTTCCCCGGTGGCTCAGACGGTGAAGAATCCGCCTGCAGTGCAGGAGACCTGGGGGGGGGAAGATCCTCTGGAGAAGGGAATGGCCACCCACTGCAGTATTCTTGCCTGGAGAATCCCCATGGACAGTGGAGCCTGGCGGGCTGCAGTCCAGGGGATCATGAATAGTCAGATACGACTGAGCACAGCCCATGCATACATCCCATGAAAGCCCACCAGCCACGACCACCAAGAACACACCTGGAGAAAGACAAAGTCAGGCATGCTAGCCTGCTGCAGCAAGGCAGAGCACGCACCCTGGGAAAGCGTGGGGCACCTCCAAAGGGGCTTTAGAGAAGGGGCGCTTGTGGAGTCTGGGGGCTGGAGTTAATCATAGCCCAGTCTTGGTCAGCGTTGCTCAGCTACTGCTTCGCTGGAACAGTCAGAAGTCATATCTTTAGAACACACAAGCCTATTTGGAATTGCTGTCAGATCAGTGTGTCTGTGGTCTTATCTTGGAACATATGGGTGTGAGTGAGCTGGTGTCAAAAGAATCTGAGCTTAGATAGTCTGTGCTGCGCCATTTATCTGTTTTGTGAGTCACTGCACAGGCCTTTTTGTAAGTTGTGGCTTGTTTCGAATCTCAGTTCGCTTTGTAAATGGCCGCCCTCAGGGCCATTTCCTATCTCAGGTTGGTCTGTGGGCAGGTTACATTGCCCTTCCTGCGCCTGGTTTCTTCACTGAGCAAGTGGGGACAGTAGGAACAGCGACACCATGGGGTCCTGGGGATTACAGTTAGTATATGTGATGCCATCTAACAGTGCCTGGCACACAGTAGGTCCAGTGTAAATGTGAGCCATCCTTACAACCACAAGCCTTTAAGACTGAGACGTGTGGATGGGGCCACTGCCTCCAAAGAAAAGATAGCCCTTAAGTTTATTTTCTACTTAACGAGGGGAAAGGGCACATTGATATGAGTTACTCTGACCAAACAGGATGGTGTCCTAGGGAGCAGGCTCCACCACCTAGAATAAAGCCGTCGTCTTTGACTGGTGTCATCTTCTAAGAAGGTGGGAAGGCAGGGGATCAGAGGATGCTTTGAGACTTGGGGCACATCTTCAGGGAAAGACGATGATGCCTTCTTCCTTGATTTAGTCAAGGGCAGAGCAGGAGGGAAGGGACTAAAGCTCGGGGACTACAAGTGTGGATTTCATAAAGACTAGGCTGACTCTGGCTTGTTAAGTATCGGAGTGGGGAGGCTGAGAGGCTGTGGACTCCCGGCCACATCTGAGTCTGAAGGAAATTGTGGTGCAGTGGTGGGACCTCTACCCTGGGCATCAGGTCGCCTGGGTCCCAGCTCAGAACTGCTTCTAATAGACCGGCATTCCTGCTTAGTTGCTCAGTTGTGTCCAGCTCTTTGTATAGAGCTATAGCCCACCAGGCTCCTCTGTCTGCGAGATTTTTCAGCCGAGAATACAGGAGTGGATGGCCATTTCCTCCTCCAGGGGATCTTCCCGATTCAGGGATCAAATCTTTGTCTCCTGTGTCTCCACCATTGTGGCTAGATTCTTTACCTGCTGAGCCATCAGGGAAGCTCTAACAGAGAGATGGCTTTCTAGAACTCATTTCTCATCCCCTGTGTCTTAACCTCCCTACATGTGAATGAAGAATTTACTGGAGTTGTACGCATTTACATATAGGATGCCAGATGGAGTTGGCTGTTGACAAGGGTTGTGTATTTGTGATTTTCACTGCCATTGCCAAACCTCTCCATTGAGGTTGCACCAAGCTGGACTGCCAAGTTGTGATGTGGTGAGGGGGTGGTGGGTGGGAGGTCCTTGGTGACCCCACCGATACATCTTCCACCTCTAAAGTTGCATGCTAGCAGGGTCCCACTCTCCTTCGGCTCCATTTCTTAAGGCACTAAATGCTTCGCCGGGTTGGGCTTCATGCTCCTCCCCTTGCACTGTGCTTTTCTGCTCTTCAGCTGGTCCCAGAGGGAGAGAGAGAGAGAATGAGAATGCATGAATGAGAAAGAGTTCTAGAGGCTCAGTGTCTCATCTGTGAAATGCCAGCAACCGTCATCCTTCCACCTTCTGCGTCCACACACTTGGCTCCCCACAGTCAGCGTGGAGAAAGAGGAGCCGGCCAGCCAGCTGTGTGAGTTATGGTGAAGGTCAGAGCTCCCTGGGTCCTGAGACTGGACCCCTTAGGTCCAGTGTTCTGTCTTCAGGATCAGGATCATTACTCATTAGCTTCACAAGACTCCTGATTCTTGGTGGAATTTTACCCCAGGGAGGTGCTTAGGGCCTCAATCTTGCTTGTGACCTGGAGCCCTGCCCAGAAACACTCAGAGCTGTCACCAATAACTGTCCATAATAATGGGCTTAGCTTTAGGGAGGGCCTTTCTGACAGACAGACAAGTTCAAACCATCACAGAGGAAGTGAAACAGACCCAAAGAGTGGAACCGCCGCTGTCCCCCCATTTTCATCACTGACGTGGCACATGGTGAATTAGCTTTATGAATCCTTTCCTCAACTGTCCAGGCCACTAAAAGCGGTCAGCAAGCAATCGCCTGATTTTCTACATATGCCTTTGTAATGTTCACAGGACACCCCCACCACACACACACACGCACACACATACACTCATTAATTAAGCATCTCTTGGGCACCAGTGTGTGCCCGCTGCAGATGATCAAGACCCCCCTCCACCCTGGGGAAGTTGCTGAGACAGGCTCCCTGTGACAAAGCAGGGCGCGGAATTGACATCTCAGAGGCAAGGCATGCAACACATGCCTGATGGCTCCAAGCTCTCTCCTCCGCTCCTCAGGGGCAGCTCTCTTAGTTTGCATTCCCCTAACATCCAGTTATTTCCAGAGTTGAAGGAAGGGAGAGAACCGGAGTAGAAAGGAGAGGACTGCTCCCGGAGAAGGTGGGTGAGGGCTTGCAGGAGACAGCTGCAGCTCTAGCCTTTGCTGGGTTCACAGGGTCACCGGAGGTGTCTTTGGGTTAGGCAAATTTGCTGAAAGATGCAGTGACTTTGGCTGGAGAAAGGAAAGAGACCCGTTTCCTGGTGGCCCCTGGTTTAGCCTTTGCTGATGAGGTGATGCCACATGGCCATGATTAATAGGAAACGTGGGTCAGATGATGGTTTTTCACCTTTGCACCAAGAGGGGCTGCATGGAGTCACTTGCCTTTTCCTGTCAAATCCCCTTTACCACTGCTCCATTCAATACACCCACTGTGTGCCAGCCGTGAACTACACTGTGGAAGTCTTGCCTCATGGAGTTGACACCCTATGTGTGTCTTCAACTGTGGTCCAGTACCCATCCCAGGGAGGGTCACTTGGATCTTTGAAAAGAATTCCCAAGGGGTGAAGCTCTCCTGCTGGAATCTCAGGCATGAGTCAGATATTTAAGATGGTTTACCCGATGTGAACAAAATTGGAGGGTGTTTGAAGAAACCAGATTCAACCAAGTAGCTGGATGTGTCCTAATGATGATCCTGGGCTGGACCATGTGGGTGTGTGATCTTTGCCTCTCCTTGGTCCTTTTCTCCTGGACCCTTGGGTGCCCTCTGGGAGGAGGAGGGTCTAGGGTACCATGGTGTCCTGCCCCCTGGAGTGGCATCCAGGATGCCAGGCTCCCTGGGCTAAAAGCCTCTTGTCAGCAGAGTAATTGGATCTGACTTGCAGCAGGCAGGGAGCAGAGGTATTCAAGTCAGTCATGCTATTTTTAAACGCCCTCTCTTCCCCAAGTGCAGATCTCAAGCTCAGCAGGAGAGAACGGCTCATCTCAGAGCCTTGGGAATCACAGCACAGCCCCCTGCTCCCACGTTTGAGTGTCCCCACCCCCATCCTTGAGAATCAGATCTCACACTGGGCAACTGTCCATGAACCCTGCCACAACCACATGTCCTGTTTGGGAAAGGGTGGACTCCAGGGGCCTCAGGGTTGTGGGGACCCATCCCGGTGTAGGCTGACTGCTCAGCAGGCTGGAGGCAAGCAACCCTTGTCCCTTGGTTGCCTGGCAGCCCCAGAGGCTCATCACTAAGCTTGCAGGCAAACATGCCCCTGCCCGTCTGCCACTGTCTTTGACTCTCAGGAGCAGTTCATAGCTGCCTGTCAGCTCTGAAGACGGCGGGAGTCAGAGAAGAGAGCAGGCACCCTCCTGCCAACCTCCCTATGGGAACTAAGCCCCATCCTGTGCGCAGCCCGGGGTGGGGAGAGGCTCGCGGGAGGCCAGCGCTCAGTTACACACCATTTGTCTGTGGATTCACCCTCACTCCTCTCCCCAGGTTTCGCAGCATCTGCAGCCCCGGGTAGAAGGCTCTCTGAGCCACAGGTTGGCCATGTCACGTTCTCCCTCCGGGGGATACAAACAGGAAGGGCAATTGCTGAAGGGCTGGACCAGCCCCCACTTTCGGAGGACAGGCTGCCTCTGGAAGGAGCTGTCGTGGAAGTGGAGACGTTGCCAGCGGCCACCGTGGAGCACGTGCCATCCACACTCCAGACAGCACACCTGTGGGCTACGTGCCGCTGCGCCCTGGTACAGATGAGGCCACAGAGGCCCAAAGGGTAGCCCCTGGCCAAGGTCACTGGCAGGTTCTCCCTGCCCCTGATAAGAATTCTCAGACCCTTCCCCCACCACCACCAAATTCCTGAGGTCTTGGTGGTTTAGTTGCAAAGTCGTATCGGACTCTTGCATTCCAACCCGGGGATTGAACCCAGGTCTCCTGCATTGCAGGCAGATTCTTTACCAACTGAGCCAGGGAAGCCCCTCCTGAGGCCTTGGGTTACTTCAGATGAGGCACAGTTCAAGTTCAACATGGCTCTCTCTCTGAGAAGCTGGAGGTGTTCCTGGCCTTCCGGCCGTAGCCAGGGGGAGCCAGGCTCCAAGGCACGCTGCTAAGGCTTGTTGCTTCGGGTGACAGGTCTTGAACTTAGTTTTCAAAATTGTTTGGTTAAAACATTGCAAGCTGGGAAGTCTGCCAAGGCCTCTTCTCTCCCGAATGGAATTAGAATGAGGCAGCTGCCTAACCCTGTCCAAGGGCCCTGATTCCCAAGTTGACACCGCAAGCATCTTCGGCAAAGCAGTGTCACTGGAACCCAGCCTTCCCCCGAAGCAGACGTGTGGTAACTTTGGGGGAAAGACTCTTTCCCCTGCAGAGTACGCCTCCGTGGGTGTCAGACAGGCCTGGGCCCACGACCTCGCTGCACCTTCTCGGCAGATCTGAGTTAGAGGTTAGGAGTGGAGGCGGAGACTCTGGGGTCTACAGAACGGACCCCAAACCCACCCCGCATCAGCCCTGCCAGCTGGCAGGTGGAACAGCAAGGTGTTTACCTTCTTTGCACCTCGGCTTACTGGTCTTTTAAGTGGAGAGAGACAGCTGAAATTTGGGGAGAGGAGTGGGAGACAGTCACGGGAAGTCCTGGGACCCTGGGGTGAAGTGGCGGGAGGATGAGAAAGGGGAGCAGAGCAACCCTGAAGACTGACAACCTTTCCTGTTTTGCCATATGGACATTTTTAATTATTTTATTTATAAAGAATCTTCTGTATTTTAATAGCCACATAATATATACACGTGGTTCAAAGTTACTGTGGCACAAAAGGACACATACAGAGTAAACCCCATTCCCCTCCCTCAGCCCTCCTCCAGCCACCCAAGTTCCCTCCTCATGGGGAACCATGATCCTTCCAGAAATCATTTGCTTATTATTGATACTTTTGCTGCATATGTATTGTAATCTAACCAGTGTATTTCAGACTCTTCCAACACCCTCAATTCAGTTCAGTTCAGTCACTCAGTCCAACTCTTTGTAACCCCATGGACTGCAGCACTCCAGGCTTCCCTGTCCATCACCAACTCCTGGAATTTACCCAAACTCATGTCCTTTGAGTCGGTGATGCCATCCAACAATCTCATCCTCTGTTGACCCCTTCTCCTCCCGCCTTCAATCTTTCCCAGCATCAGGATCTTTTCCAATGAGTCAGCTCTTCCCATCAGGTGGCCAAAGTATTGGAGTTTCAGCTTCAACATCAGTCCTTCCAATGAACACTCAGGACTGATCTTTAGGATGGACTGGTTGGATCTCCTTGCAGTCCAAGGGACTCTCAAGAGTCTTCTCCAACACCACAGTTCAAAAGCATCAATTCTTCAGCGCTCAGCTACTCATTTATGTGCTTGTTGTAACATCTTTGATACTAGGCCTCATTATGTGTAAGTCTCTTTACAGTTTTCGAGATGTGTATCTCAAATGAATCCATGACAGTCCTGGAGGTAGAGCTGGTGATATCCTTATGACCATTTTGCAGGTTGGGAAGTGGAGATTCAGAGAGGTTAGGCTATTTGCCTAAGGCCACACAGCAAGTGAGTGATTAAGATCATTTAAATGCAACTTGCCTGATTCCCCAGGCAGATATATCCTACTACTTCCACAAGGGAAAATACTTCACTCCCTGTATATTGTGTTGGGTATAGAGCAGGTATTTAATAAACAATAATTGACCTGTCAAACCTGGACTATATAGGCACTGCTAACAGGCAAGCCTGACTAATCCCAGCAGGCCATGGGGCAGGTTGTGGACCCACATGGACACTCACATACACTCAATCCTTCCACACACCCAAACTCCAGAAGAGCAGACAGCCTATGGAGTCCCCTGCCCTGGAGGAGAGGGAGGGGTGCAGTGGGAGCTGGGGAGGGTCTCCCCAGAGACCCTACTAGGTTCAGTTGGGGCCAATTTTCCTCCAGTAAACACCTTCATTTTGTCCATCCTGCCCTTTTAAGGGGGTACTGTGGGTGGGCTCAGGGCCTGATCAGAGCTGCAAGTCTTTTAAAGAACCTGGCAATGGGCCATTATTCTGGGCTCTTGGATTCCCTTCTAGCTTCAGATGACTGCTGGAGCCCCAGTGAGGCAGGCAGGTACAGTCTCTGGGCCTGGGAGTCTCTTAAAAGTGTCCCCTGCCTGGGCCTGGCTGACCGTAGCCAGAATTGAACTGACATGGGTTATATGCCCTTGGGAGACCTAACCTAAAATTACCAATAATCTGCCTAAGGAACCCTCTGCCCCCTTTCTCAGTGTATTTGGCCCATTATTGAGAACATATTTTGATGGTGCCAATACTGAAAGAAAGACCGGTTTGGAATCAGAAAACCAGGCTCTAAACTTAGCCGTGGGTTAAGTGGTGTGGGGTGAGTCTGCCAACTCTCAGAGTCTCAGTTGTCTCATCTCTAAAACGGGGATAGTCTTCTAATTCACCCAGCATGGATGGTTGTGGGGCTGGCTGCACTTGGGAGATGCTTTGAAGGAGATGATCTGATGCCCCGACATTACCAAGAGCATCACAGAAGCACCAGTGTGGGTTCCTAAAGTCCTGGAGCACCTGGTGTGGAGGAAAGGCAAACAGAGAAGCAGAAAATGGTGCCTGAAGCCCCAGAAAAGTGCACCAGCCCTGGGTGGAAAGTCAAGACGCCCAGTGCTGCACCAGCTGGCTACTCACAGCTGGGGATTGTCCTCAGCCCTTTTGACTTTGCTGTTGGCATTTCCCCTACTAATTAACATGTCATGGGGGTGTCGAAGAAGATAAACCCCAAACAATTGATTTGTCTGTTTGCCAGCACATCTGGGAAAAGGCTGGGTGTGGGAGGTCAAAACAGGCTAGAAATCAGTGCTTCGTGTTCTCAAGGAAACATATGGATCTGTGGGTTTCAGTTCTCTGTTGCTATTGCTGATGGAAGCTCCGGGAAGTCAAGGTTCAACTGCAAACTCTCAATGGAGTAGCAGGTGGTTGGTAGGGGGGAGGAAGCATTTAAAGCTCATCTGGCTTTGTCAAGGGAAGGGTGACTCAGGGACCTGGCTGGTCCTTGAGAAGACTATTAATAAGTCATCTATCAAATGAATTCATCCATCCATCCATCCATCCATGCATCCATCCATCCATCCATCCAAGTGTGCACTGAGCACCCAGATTCCATCTAGTCCTTTCCTGAGGGTACACTGAGTGTTTCAGGGAGAGAAGACAAGGATTTTGTTCTCTGAGCATCCAGACTCACATTCAAAACAATCACAGCATAATTAAAAATCGAGTCTCCACCTTAATAAATGCCAATATCATCTGTATCAGTATTTTTCTGCATGATAACTATTCCAAAGCTTGTTTTCAAACAACAACCATCTATTCCGCTCACAATTTAGTGGGTTGATAATTTGGACATGAGTTTGAGTAAACTCCAGGAGTTGGTGATGGACAGGGAGGCCTGGTGTGCTGCAGTCCATAGGGTTGCAAAGAGTCAGACGCAACTGAGTGACTGAACTGAACTGAATTTGGGTTGGGCTCAGCTGGGAGTTCTTTTGGTCTTAACTGGGTTCACTTGTATTTTTACAATCAGTTGGGACAGACTGATCTAAGGTAGTCTCAGCTGGAAACTTATCTCTGCTTCACATGGTTGCTTATCCTCCACTGGGCTAGCCTGGGCTTGGTCACATGGGAGGGACGGGGCTCTGAATGAGAATGGAAACAGCAAGGTCTTTTGAGGCCCAAGCTCAGAACTGGCATGATGTCACTTCCACTGTGTTCTGTTGGCCAAAGTCAGTCATATGGCAAAGCTCAGATTTAAGAGGTAGGAAACTAGATTATGCTTCTTGGTGGGAGGGGCTGCAAAGTCACCTTGCAAGGGGTGTTCGTACCAGGAGGGAAGGACTGGGACCACTTTAGCAAACTGTTAACACGCCATCCTTCTAGTTGCTCAGGACAGAAGATCTGGAACCCTTGTCTTCTGTCTCTCACACTTCATGTCCAATCCATCAGCAGATCCGGTCACCTCTACCCCTGACATATGTTTAGGAGCTGACGACCTCTTATCTCTCTACCCCACTCCCACCCTGGTCCAAGGAACAACCGTATCTTTCTTGGTCTCTGCTTCTGCCCTTTTGTTCCTGTAGCCTGTTCTCAGTTTGGCAATCAGAGGGAGTCAAAGTTCGTCATTTCTCTGCTCAGACACCTTCCTTTGGCTTCTCACTAAGAGTAAAAGCTAATCTCACTCAGAGTAAAAGCCAGTATCCTCTAACGGCCAACAAGGTCCTGCACAATCTCAACATTTATTGAGTCCCCAATATTTACCTTACCTAAACTCCTACCATTCCCCCTTGTCCCCCATCTCATTCTGCTTCAACCGCACTGGCCTCCTGATACTCCTCAATGCCAGGCTCACCCTCATCACAGGGCCTTTGCGCTTGCAGTTCTGTCTCCCTGGAAAACTCTTCTCCTGATATCTTCATGCTTTTTCAGCTCTTTACAGAAAAGTCTCCCCAGTGAAGGTTTGAAAAATTAACTCTCCCTTCTCATCTTCCTTCCCTGTTTGTTTTCTTCATAGCTTTTATCGTCTTTGATAAATGACACTTTTTCTGATATACCTATTTACTGTCTAGACCAGTACTGTCCACTATAATGTAAGAAAAATATAAATTAACATTTTCTAACAGCTACATTTTAAAAAGTATGGAATTTATTTTTAATAGATACATTATTTAATTCGTTATATCCAAAACTTGTTATTTCAACATAAAAACAATTTGCCAAGTTTCTAAATTTTTTACAATATTTTGTTGGTACACCTTTGAAGTCTGGTGCTGCAGACTTGTTTTACACTGACCACCTTTATCAATTTAGAGTAGCCAATTTCACATGCTGAACAGTCACACACAGTCACACTGGTGACCACACAGGGCAGTGCAGGACTAGATTATAATCCCACAAGGGCACATGTTTTTGACTGTTATTCACGGCTGCATCCCAACATTAGAGCAGTTCCTGGCAAGTAATAGGCATGCAGTAAATATCTGGTGAGTGGATAAGCCAACTTTAAAGTCGAATGCAATTGGCCAATCAAATGACCTGTCGCTGGCTGTCTCCATCCTCAGAACTGCTGGGGCAGAGTTGTGAAGGAGATAAAGTCAGGCGTTCTTTCCCAGCCTTGCCACCTCACTTGGCATCTCAATGATTTTTCCATTCATTCTGGACAGACAGAAAGTCTTGCAGGTTCATCCACACCGAACAGTAAGGACTTAATGTGCAACCCTCTTGGGAATGTTTGCATCTTAAAAGTGGGAGTGAGTGATGCTTAATTCAAAGCAATGACTCCCTCCTGGAGAATTGTTGGCTCCAGTGGGAATGCTATTACTGACATTCCTTGAGTGTCCCTGGTGTCCTGGAGTTCACCCCAGGAGCCAGGAGGCCACTAGAGACCATGCTTGGGGCTTGATGGGGAGAGAGAGGACTTTGAAGACGGAGGTTTTTCTTGAGCTTCTTCTCTGCACCCAGGCTGGTGGAGGGTGAGAGCGCCTGTCCTCTGCAAGGCACGTTCGCAGGTGGCGTCTTCTGGTCACCCTGCCAGGCGCTCGTTTTGCTGATCAGAATCTCGGTGCAGAGCTAAGAAGTGGAGTGACTCAGCTGCTGTCTGGTGCACAGTCTTGGCCTCTGGGGGCTCTTGGTCCAGTTGGGGTGACTTGATCAAAGGGACATTGGCCGGAGATGATAACTATGAAGGATACCAGGTGATGAGCAGATAGACGTGGGCACAGCTGGACATGGCCTGCCTGGGGGGGGGGCCCATCGTGCTGGTGGAGGCAAGAGCCATCGCAGGCCAAGCCAGGGGCCCTCGAGGGGCCTACAGAGCCCCCTGAGGTGACCTGGGACAGGCCTTTGCTGTTTGAGGCATCACCTGCTGGTTTTGAGGGCAGTGAGAGCACCGTCTCTCTTCTGCCCTCCTCTCTCCTCCCTCTCCCTTCAGACGTCCCCCTCCCTCTTTTATCCTACAGCCAGTCTCCTGCCCTCCTTTCTCAGCTCTCATGGATTTTAACCAATGCCCTCCCTCCCTCCTTCCTCTCTCTTTCTTTGCACATCTCCCCTCCCCCAACCCCACCCCCCTACACACACATCCCAGGGTGCCAGACCGACGTGCCCATGGGTAAAACCAATTGAGAGTGTAATTTAATTGCTTCTGACTCCCTCGGAATTTAATTTCAGGGCGAGACTGGGCTCTCCCCCCTTTCCCGTGCTAAGACTCACTGGCTGCTCTCTGAAATTCCACCATTAGGACTTCACGATATGATCTTGCTAAAACATAACCACTGCTGCGAAAAGCCATCACTGCAAGTCCATCATTGCCCGTCACAGTGAGTGGGCCCTGAGAGCCAGTCTGGGAACAGGGCAGAGGTGGTGCAGGGGAACACAGAGTCAGAAGGAACAGGATTCTCCTGGGGGAAAAAGGAGACCAAGGAATAAAGTTAATCTCAGTCCTGCCTGAAGTATTCATAGGGCCAGGCCTTTATGTGGGTGTCACGTGGGATGTCCATCTAGTCAAGGCTATGGTTTTTCCAGTAGTCACGTATGGATGTGAGAGTTGGACTATAAAGAAAGCTGAGCACCGAAGAATTGATGCTTTTGAACTGTGGTGTTGGAGAAGACTCTTGAGAGTCCCTAAGACTGCAAGGAAGTCCAACCAGTCCATCCTAAAGGAGATCAGTCCTGGGTGTTCACTGGAAGGACTGATGTTGAAGATGAAAGTCTAATACTTTGGCCACCTGATGTGAAGAGCTGACTCATTTGAAAAGACCCTGCCTGATGCTGGGAAAGGTTGAATGTGGGAGAAGGGGATGACAGAGGATGAGATGGTTGGATGGCATCACTGATTCAATGGACATGAGTTTGAGTAAACTCTGGGAGTTGGAGATGGACAGGAAGGCCTAGCGTGCTGCAGTCCACGGGGCCACAAAGAGTCGGACACGACTGAGCGACTGAAGTGAGCGTGTATTCTGCAGATCTCAAGAGAGTCCCAGGAGAAGCGGCTTTCTGAACTTGCTCTGTTTTGGGCACCAGGAAATGCTCATGTGAGGTGGGCCCAGAAGCTGCCCTGGCACTCCTCGAAAGTTCTTGGGGCTTGGATTTTTTTTTTTTTAATTTACTTGAGTCTTTATCAAGAATATTAGACAAGTATGACCTAGAAGGAACTATATATGGTTTATAAGAAAGTTAACCAATGCGATGAACAGTAGAGACCCCTCCTTCCTTGGCCAGGGATGGCAGAAGGCTTTCTGTTCTAGATCTGAAACTGTATCTTCTGGGTCAGTTGGTTGCGATTCACACTGACCGCTGGGTGTGCTGGGCCACCTCAGTCCATGGTGACTGGTAACTGGGTCCCTAGACTCGTTGAAAGAATTCCCAATCCTCCTGTCTGCAGCATCTCCCAGATCAGTCTTTCTATGTTACATCTTACTTCCTTGAGTTGCGTTTATTCCTCTGCCACCATGGAAAACTCCCAAGCACTGAAATGCTGGGAGATGGCTGTTTTGCACACTTCTCAAGGTTTTTAGCAAGATGTGATTGCCTACATGTTCATTTTTCTCCCTCCCTCCCTTCCTTTTTTTCTTCTGTGAATTCTCACTACATGTCAAGATCTGTGCCATGCACTAGGAATATGGATGCATGAAATAGAGCTTGGTCCTTTCCCCAGGGAGTGAGGTCTCCTAACCATAGGTAGCTTCTACAAAATGCCCTTTTATGACTCTGGTGGGAATATTTTTATAGTGCTCATCGGCGTTAGACAAAAAAAAAAAAAAAGGCGTCTTCCAGGATGGATGATGCCTGGAGAACTGTCTTCTGTAATTGCATCCTGTCTCTAGCCGACCTCGCACTCCTGGGCACCCTTCCCTTACTCCTGGTCTGTGACCACAGCTGGAGCATGGATCCTTTGCCGTTTCCCGAAAGTTTGCTGTTTAATTATCTCATGCCCGTGGGCAAGCAGGCTTTCTTAGGATGGAAAGTTCCCTTCCACCTTGGAGAGCCAGGAATTCAGTTCCTCGGAAGAAGCTGAGCTTTTCATTAGAGATCAAAGCCTGGCCCTGGGGAAGCATTCACAAAGTTGCTCTTGGCGGTAAAGAATCCCTCTGGGCATATCATTTCCTTTCTAAGCCTTGTTTGTTCCCGTTGGTCAGGAAACCAAACTATGCTGAGGAAGGAAAGCAGACCAAGAAGCTGAACCAGGGAATATTCTTCTTTGGATCGAGCAACTGGATCAAAAGAGGTTAATTCAGTTTACCTGGAGTAAGTAAGGAGGCCAGGAAGAACAGCCTAGGAAGCTGGGTTCTGGGCAGATGATCCATATTCTTCATCTCTGATTTCTCTGGGTTTCTCTGAAGTAGTTGTCTCACAAGGTATACCCCAACCTCCTGGTCCTGCCATTCAGACATCCCACAATTTGCACCCTCCTCCATCTTTCCAGTATCATCTCCCCAAGCATCCTGCATCTGAGAGGATCACAAAGGATGCATTACCTAGCAACATAAAACTTGAACATGTCCCAGGATAGAGGAGTCAGTGGGGGTCATTGCGAGGCTCAGAAGATGCAGGAAACCAAAGTTTTGAGCTGTATCAGTGCAGAGTGAGAGGAGGCTCCTGGGACTGTGTTGAGTAGAGGAGGGAGTCTGTCTTTGGTTGCCTGCCTGAGGCTTGCTCCTCCTCCTCGCACCTGCAGGTTCGGGCCCTGAGTGCTCAGGTGTGCTCTCTGCTTGTTGCCATGTTCCTTCCTCTTTCCCCCTCACCCAGAACAGGCTTTCTGTGCCCCCAAGGACCAATTTGGCCTACCTGTGCTCAGGCAGGGGGTAGATGCTGCAATGAGTCTGCATCATCTCCTAGTGAGCACAGAAGGCCTAGTGCTCTGCCAGGCAGCTGCCCAGCCTCGGCATGGACATGCCCAGCGATGAGGAACTTTGGAGGGCAAGTGAATTCTAAGAAATGTCTTCCTAACCTTGACCCAAATCCACCAAAAAGAGTGGTTCCCTTTGCCTGAGCTCTTCCCTGTCCCAGAGTCGCCTCTGCGATGCTCATACCTGGATTCCTCAGCTGTTCCTCCTTTCGGGCAACTCAAGTCCCCTCCCAGCCCTGGTCTCCTCATCAGACTTCAGTTTAGGTGTCCATATTAACACAAGGTGCCCAGAATTGGTGCCAGGACCCTAGAATTTCTTCCATCCCTCTTTATCAGTTAAAACTGTGAATCGTAGAGCCAAAGCTTTACATGGGAGGCTTCCCAGGGACCCTGCTGAAGCAGCAGTTGCCTTCTGCCAGGAGGACCCAATGGGCTGGCCTACTCCAAAAAGCTGGGCCTTGTTCTTAGGCCAGGAAGGAGGCCTGGGGCTGCTGGCCAAGGTGAACTGACTGGGCCTAAGCAATGTCAGACACCACGGCCACTCCTCAGCATCTGTCACAGCAGAGATTTGGACTCCTCCCACAGGCACCAGCTGCCGGTCCTCGTCACACCCCAGTTACTCCCTTCAGAAGGAAAGACTTCCACCTGGGGGAGGCTTAGGATGGGGATGGGGGATGGGAAGGGGCGGGGAGACCACTGGGGCCTGGGCAGTTGGGCTCCTGGGCACTGTGTGCGGACTGGGGTGGGCACATGAGGACCTGGTGCTGGGTGGGGGGACTCTGAAGTGCAGCACAGTGTGGAACACACCACATGGGGACTCAGAGGCCTGGACTCCAGTCCCAACTCGGCCGTAACTACCTGAAAGCACTTGGAAAAGCCATCCCCCTTTCCCAGCCTCCTTGAGATCCTCATCTCGTAGAACAAAGGCTATGTGGTCTCTGAGCCTCATTCAACTCAAATATTCTAGGATTCCCTGCAGTTGTGTATTCCCTTGTGTGTGCGTGTGTGCGTGCATGTGTGTGTATGTTATTTGCTCAGTTGTGTCCCCATGGATTGTAGCACACCAGGCTTCTCTGTCCATGGGATTTCCCAGGCAAGAATACTGGAGTGGGTTGCCATGCCCTCCTCCAGGGGATCTTCCCAACTCAGGGATCAAACCTGGGTCTCCTACACTGCAGGCAGATTCTTTACTATCTGAGCCACCACGGAAGCCCTTGTAATTGCTTACCAGCTAATAAACTAATAGTGAACTTTCCTAAGATAATGAAAGTCTTTCTCTTCTTTCTTTCCTTCTCTTCTTCCCACTTCCCTGCTTTTCTTTCCCTTTCTCTCATTTTCTCTCCCCTCCCTCTTGGAAGTTTCCTAAATCCTTCTAAGAACAAAGGATACTTACTGTATGGTTCAGTTCAGTTCAGTTCAGTCGCTCAGTCGTGTCCTACTCTTTGTGACCCCATGAATCGCAGCACGCCAGGCCTCCCTGTCCATCACCAACTCCTGGAGTTCACTCAGACTCACGTCCATCAAGTCAGTGATGCCATCCAGCCATCTCATCCTGGGTTGTCCCCTTCTCCTCCTGCCCCCAATCCCTCCCAGCATCAGAGTCTTTCCCAATGAGTCAACTCTTCTCATGAGGTGGCCAAAGTACTGGAGCTTCAGCTTTAGCATCATTCCTTCCAAAGAAATCCCAGGGTTGATCTCCTTCAGAATGGACTGGGTGGATCTCCTTGCAGTCCAAGGGACTCTCAAGAGTCTTCTCCAACACCACAGTTCAAACGCATCAATTCTTCAGCGCTCAGCCTTCTTCACAGTCCAACTCTCACATCCATACATGACCACAGGAAAAACCATAGCCTTGACTAGATGGACCTTAGTCGGCAAAGTAATGTCTCTGCTTTTGAATATACTATCTAGGTTGGTCATAACTTTTCTTCCAAGGAGTAAGCATCTTTTAATTTCATGGCCGCAGTCACCATCTACAGTGATTTTGGAGCCCAAAAAGATAAAGTCTGACACTGTTTCTACTGTTTCCCATCTATTTCCCATGAAGTGATGGGACCAGATGCCATGATCTTCGTTTTCTGAATGTTGAGCTTTAAGCCAACTTTTTCACTCTCCTCTTTCACTTTCATCAAAAGGCTTTTTAGCTCCTCTTCACTTTCTGCCAGAAGGGTGGTGTTATCTGCATATCAGAGGTTATTGATGATATTTCTCCTGGCAATCTTGATTCCAGCTTGTGATTCTTCCAGTTCAGCGTTTCTCAGGACGTACTCTGCATATAAGTTAAATAAGCAGGATGACAATATATAGCCTTGATGTACTCCTTTTCCTATTTGGAACCTGTCTGTTGTTCCATGTCCAGTTCTAACTGTTGCTTCCTGACCTGCATACAGATTTCTCAAGAGGCAGGTTAGATGGTCTGGTATTCCCATCTCTTTCAGAATTTTCCACAGTTTATTGTGATCCACATAGTCAAAGGCTGTGGCATAGTCAATAAAGCAGAAATAGATGTTTTCTGGAACTCTCTTGCTTTTCCATGATCCAGCGGATGTTGGCAATTTGATCTCTGGTTCCTCTGCCTTTTCTAAAACCAGATTGAACATCAGGAAGTTCACAGTTCACGTATTGCTGAAGCCTGGCTTGGAGAATTTTGAGCATTACTTTACTAGCATGTGAGATGAGTGCAATTGTGCGGTAGTTTGAGCATTCTTTGGCATTGCCTTTCTTTGGGATTGGAATGAAAACTGACCTTTTCCAGTCCTGTGGCCACTGCTGAGTTTTCCAAACTTGCTGGCATATTGAGTGCAGCACTTTCACAGCATCATCTTTCAGGATTTGAAACAGTATTTGTCCTGAAATCACTCACTTTACAGAAGATTATTAGAGATAAAATTTGTGCAGAAATGAAACACGAAGTGTAACAAGCAAATGCCACAAACCCAACAGGAGATTCTATCCCAGAGTTAACATTTCCCTTGGGTGACAGAATGCAGACAGTCTTGGGAGGTAGGGTATGGGGTCAGGGGTCAGGCAAGTCCCCTGGGGGTCCAGGAGAGGTAAGAGAGAAAGTCAAGAGGATCAGAGAGAGAGAGAGAAAGGCCAGAAAGGGTGTTTGCAAGGGATGGATTGCTCAAAACTGGCTTTAGAATGACACAGCAGCCACTGGAAGATGGATTTTGAAAGCGAGCACTGGTTGGCTATTGCCTATCACCGCTTCGAGCTCACTTCCGGTGCTGGACATGGCACAGAACACACAGGCTTTTCCCAGCAGGAGGGGGGTCGGCAGATCTGGTGAACTGAGTGTTGTGACTGCCCGGGGTCCCCCACGAGCCAGAGGAGAAGCTGAGCCGGAAGACGCCTGCTGTGCCCCCACCCCACGGCTGAGGAACATTAGCAAGCGTGTAGGATGGGGTGTCATCACTGTGGGTCACAGTCTGAGGCCTGGAGAAGCGGACTGTCCCTGCAGGTCCGACAGCGAGGGGAGGCACCCTGGCCCTACCACTGAGCCCTTCCATGGGGTAACTCTGCCTGGCTCTGAAAGCTTCTTCAGTACTGGAGGCCTTCCTCCTGGCTCCTTGGGGGCAGAAATCTGCTTTCAAAAGATCGATTTTCTTTGCCACTTGAGAGCTTGGCTTTTCAGAGAGGAGCAGACTCTGGCTCCAGACCTGGCTTCAAGAAGCGCTCAGCAGAGACAAGGGGCAGCCTCCCGGGCCTGCTGGCAGGTTGGTCTCCATCCCTCCATCGCAGCACCTGCAGGAGGGGGCCTCTTTGACCCTCCCCTCCCCTCCGACTTTGCTGTGGGCACCGCCTTCCTGTGCCGCCTCTGCTTCTGAGGGAGAGTGAGGCGGGTCAGTGACCGGAGGACAACAGGAGCCTGGGGTCCGAGAACTGGCCTGGGGAGGGAGGATGCCAGCTTCCCTGGAGACCCAGGAGGGTTTGGCTCCATCCTTTTCTCCCAGGGTCCAGCACCCATCCATGAGAGAAGTGGGGAATGTTTGGCCTGGCTGGCCAGGGGCCTGCGGCCTTGTCCCCGAGGGCCCCACTGGCAGGAGGCGGTTCTCCCCAGGGCCATGGGGTGGGCAGCGGGCCCCTCTGGTGGCTGTCTCCACACTGCTTGCTCCTTCCCTTCCTTCTTGGTCTGAGGATTTGAAGACAGTGCCCCTCAGCTCTGGGGTCTGGAGGCTGAAAGCCCCTTTTTTTTTTGAGGTGATCAAGCTGGTGCAGGTGAGAATTCAGCTAGAACATCCCTCCAGAGCAGGACGCTGCCTGCTCTGGAGAAGCCCAGCTGGCCACACCGCTCTGCTGTCTCCACTGCCATCCCTGGCTTCCTGACTTCTCAGCCTGGTTCCTCTCAGCTCCCAACCAGCCTCCTCTGCCCCCTTGCCCCCGTCCCATTGTCCCCAGGAAACCAGGCCTGACCCAGAGGATGCTCCGGGTGTCGGGCGTGGTTTCTGCCCTGCTCTCCTCCTCAGAAGGACCTCTCCTGTTATCAAGCCTCCTGGTTCCCGGGCTCCACCCCTCCTCCCCATTGACAGCTGCCTTTCAGTAAAGGCATCAGTTCAAGTCTCCGCTTTGTCACTTATCAGATGAGTGTCAGGGAACCTTCCAGAGATGCGAGAGCTCCGTCACTGTCTTCTCCACCCACCTGGCCCACAGCCCATGGCCCCACATCCTGCGCTTCTCCTACACCTTCCCCTCCCCATGGGGCTTGTCCTCTGATCCACGCACTCTCCAGCTGCCAGCCTTTTTGGCTCCCCGCCCACGAGGCACGGGTCAAACACCAGCTCTTGTGAGGTGCCTGTGTGTGCCAGGTGGCCACTGGGCAAGGCCCACATGGTGGCCTGCCCCATCCCAGCTTTGCCCTGGGGAACACCCCTGCTTGAAGGTGCTCCCAGCTAGCTCTCAGAGGGACCCAATAGCACCAGTTTGCAGAATTCTAAGATGCACATGTTTCTTTTCACATTTCTGAAACTACTGTGTGTCTTATACTTTGCTGTGTTCCTTTAATGTGGTGCTTAAAAAAATGTAACCCCTCTTTTTTTCCCCCACTCCCTAATCATTTTATTTAGTTCACGATGAATCTTCCAACTGGTGTCATTTCAGCCCTGGGGAAATAAGATAAATGGACAGTATAGTCAAGGACATCTGGAGATTATTTTTTTAACCCAAAGGAGTAACTCTAATGGGAAAAATTGCAGGTTGTCTATTGATGGGGGCATTGTGGGATGTAAGTGTTATTCCGATGTCACTGATCGTTGGCTTGCCAGGGGCCCAAATCGTGTACCCTAAGAACTTCACTCCTCTGCTCTTAGAGACCACATACAGCAGCCGCTATCTGCTGCTTCCATAGACAGTGCAGGACACAGGCTGGGGAGAGGCCGGGGCCCCACAATGGGTGTCTCCTGCCTTTAACTACTTTCTGAGTAGGGTGGCTGCGACTGAGAGCCCTCTGGGGATGGAGGTGAAAGGGGAGAGGGTCAGAGTCCCAGAACAGGTCAAAGGACTTGTGCACGTAGAAATTGCCTGAAACAATCGGGACCTATAGATACTTCGGTTCACTTTTGCTGTCCACCCAGGAGAGAAGGCAGCCATGTTCACTGCCCAGTGCGTCGGAAACCTCTCTAGGCTGGGGTGGTGGCCCTTCTTCTTCCTAAGGGGCCTCCAGAGGAATCTGAAAGGCTCCCCCCTCGCAGGGTGGGCGCCCTTATGGCAGGAGGGGACTGTGGGAGGAAGGCAGCTGCTGTTCCCTGTGATGGGAGAGACTCCACCAGTGCCTGAGGTGGAGGATGCCAGCCCGCTCAGCCTGACCAGCCTCTGGGCACTGCAGCTTTAAAACCGAGAGCTCACCCCAGCCCTACTGGGCCACCTTCCTTCCCTCTCAATTTCATATCAGTTTGCCTTCAACCGGCCTCAGCATGGCAGTCCCTCCAGCAGTCAGTCAACCAGCTATTCACTGAGCACCAGCTCCAGGGAGGCGTGTCGGGATCCAGAAACAGCGAGACACGAAGCTCAGCCAGCTGGGGGTGGCGGGCATGAAGTCACAGCCCAAGGTAGCTACTGCCAAGTGCCAAGGGAGTGGTAGCGACAGGGCCTTCTATAGGAACACAGAGGAGGAAGGCGTCCCCGGGGGCTGGTGGGCACGAGAGGCATTTTTTGAGTTGTCGTGATATGACCTTTAAAGGTGGGGAAGGCAGCCACCAGCGTGAGCGGTGGTCCTGGAGTGGGAATGTGGATGTCTGGAGATTCGAGTGGTCCAGCGTGGGTGATGGAGGAGGGTTTGGTGTGGGTGGTGGGGATCAGGAGGATGGAGCTGGACGATCAGGCTAAGGTGTGTGAATCTCACCAGCAAGCCAGGGGGGCCACTGGCAAACACGTTAGCAAACTTGGCTAAAATGCTTTGCCCTGTGTGTAGAGCTGGTCTTTTTCCTTTAGAGCTGCACTGTCCAACATGGAAGCTGCTAACTGCAAGTGGTCAAGATGTACTGTGCTAGGTGTACACCGGATTTTGAAGACTTAGTATGAAAAAAAATGTAAAATATCCCAATACTTAAAAAAAAAATTCATGTATTTGATTAGGCTGTGCTGGGTCTTCACTGTAATGTGCAGAGAGCACATGGGCTTCAGTAGTTGTAAAGCACAGGCTTCGTTGCCCAGCAGGTAGAATCTTCCCGGACCAGGGTTTGAACCCATGTCTCCTGCATTTGCAGGAAGATTCTTAACCACTGGGCCACCAGGAAAGTCCCTCAATAAATTTTTATATTGAGTATATGTTGAAATAATAACATTTTGGATATACTGAGTTATACAACATATATTATTAAAATTACATTCACCTGTCTCTTTTGACTTCTTTAGAGGTGGATACTAGAAAATCTACGGTTACCTATATGGCTCACATTGTAACTGAACAGACAGTGGTGGATTGGAGTCTTCACAATATTCTTTCTTTTTGTCACCCCATTCCTTTCCTCCGCAGTCGTGGCTGTCTTTCACTTCGTTAGCTTTCGACAGCTCTCCATTCCTCTTTTGCCCTCTTTCCTTCAGTTGCGTGGGCCTTCTCCTCCATTTTTTACAGTTGTGTTGACGATACACGGTGGTGAGGGAGAAGGAGGAAGCCAGAGCCAGCTTGCTTAGGCCACAGCCCCTGGATTCGTGGAAGCCAGAATTCACCAGGCAGGGAGGCCTACTGATCCGTAATGCTTGTGGGAGTTAAGATGCTAGATAATTCTTTGCTGGCTTACTTGCAGTGAGCCAGAAATACATTTTAGTTTCATTTTGTTGTGCAAATATTCATTAAAAATTTTTTTAAAAAACTTATCAGTGACATGCATGTCATTTACAAAGACAAATAACTCCAGTACAAGACACATTTAGTAAAACAGGGATTGTCTGCCCTTCACCCTCCCCACTGCAGCCCCACCACTAGAAGCTCAACATTCCCAGCTCTTCTTTAAGTATTTAATTCCTGAAATACATAAATTACTAAGTAAATTTCCAAATAAATTCTTAGATAAATAAATCGGCTATTTGTTGATTTTTCAATTTTGCCATTATCTATTTTCTTCTTAATACGGGATAAATGTCCTTTTCTGTTCTAAAATAGTTTATTAATGCTTCTTGCATTATTAATATATAGAGATTGTTCACTGCTGAACCAAGTAGTACATAATAATTACACTTTCTGAACAATATTTTCCCTTCCTAGAGGCAATAATTGCCTGCTTTCTATGACAGTTTTATAAATTCTTACCAAATGCTCTATAAAACTGGAAAATGTCTTCAAGTATTATTTTATTGTGGCCAAATCTAATGGTAATCCTATATTTTTTATCTACCCCCTAGAAACCTTCAGTGCACCCTCCCTCCTGCCCCCCTTGAAATGGTTGCTGGAGGGTCTGTATAGCTGTGTGCCTGGGAAACGCCCTCTCTTCCAGGTGTCATCCCCTATTTCATTTCTCCTTTCTCTTGGTTTGCATCAGTACCTCTTTGAGAAAGGGTGAAGAGAAGTTTTTTGTTTTTTGTTTTTTTTTTTGGACACCTTGCATGTTTGAAAACAGTCTTGTTCTATTCTCATGCCTGATTAAGTTTAGCTGGACACAGAATTCTAGATTGAAAATCTCCCCCTCCCCCATCTCTGCAGTACCATGAAGGCAGTTGCTCCACTGTTTTCAAGCTTCCGACATTGCTGTTGAAACATCTGGTGCTGTTCTGCTTCCTGACCTTCGAATGGGACTGCTGTGCCTTCTCTCTGGAAGGTGTGAATCATCTCTTTGCCCCCAGTACTTGGGGGTTTCCCTGTGACATGCCTCACTGTGTGGTTCTCCCCGTCCCCATTTTGCTGGGCACTCAGAGGGCCTTTTCTATCCAGAAGCTGACCTTCAGTACTGGGAAATTTTTAAAATACCTTTTTCCATAATTCTCTCCATTTTTTTCTCTTCCTAGAAAAACTGTGGGCTCTTCTGACTGAACCCTTCAACTTTGGCATCTTTCTCCTCATCTCCTTGTTTTCTTGTTTTGCTGCCTGGGAAATTAACCCAGTGTCATCTTCCAACCCTTCTGCTAAATTTCAGAGTTCACCTCTTATAATTTTAAAATTCCAAGCCCTCTCTTGTCTCCCTCATTGCTCCTTTCAAAGGAGTTTACAGTTGTTTCATGGACCCAATATCTTACTGTTTCTAAGAATATTAATTTTAACATTTTGAGGTTTATTGGTCTTTTTTTTTTGGATCCCTGCATTACTTCTGTTTCTCTGAGTTTTTTTCTTTTTGTTTTAAGTTAGTATATTCTCTGTCTCTTTTCACTTTTCCTCAAGAGACTAGCCATCCTTGGCTGTCTGTTCACATTGAAGAGTAGGTCACCAAAACTTGCAGAAGCTCTGTGTCTAGGCGTGGACCTTTCAACTTGTGGGCTTTATTATGCAGTGGCCGGCTGAGGACTCTGCCATTTTACTGGGTACTCCCAACCAGAAGGATCTGTCAAGCTCTTTCTGGGGCCAGTTTCCAGCCTGGAGCCATGGGGTGTGGGGGAGAGTGGAGGGTCACACAAAGGACAGCATCCACCGTGCCAGGTGCCAGAAGGGAGCAGAGGTTTCCAGAGTTCCACGTGCAGACTTTCACGTAACCCCCCTGTTGGAGCGTGGTGCTGCGTCCCGGTCCTCCAGTACTCGGGCCTTTCTGGCTCAGTTTCCCTGCAAAATGCCAGGGCGAGGGAGGGACAGTCACTGCACTGGAAAGGGCAGAACTGATCCTCATGCAGGTTGGCAACCAGCCTCCCCATTCTCAGCGCCACCATCTCTCCCGCCTTCCCAAGGAGTCACCACCTCCAACTCCACCCCATTCCAGCATGTGTGGCAAGATCTACCCATTTCTCATCGACTGCACCTTCGTGGTGTGTGTGTTTGGCCACTTTCATGTCCAGCTCTTTGTGACCCCACAGACTATAGCCCGCCAGACTTCTCTGCCCATGGGATTCTCCAGGCAAGAATACTGAGTGGACTGCCCTTTCCTTCTCCAGAGGATCTTCCAGACCCAGGGATCGAACCCTGGTCTCCTGCATTGCAGGCAGATTCTTTACCATTTGAGCTACAGGAAGTCCACACCTTCACTGGGGGCTTTGTTTCCAATTTCTCAGCTCTGTTAATTCCTCCATCTGCTTTCTGTCTTCCAAAAATCTGTTGACATTTGTTTCCTGCTGATGTCACGCCTCCTGTTCTCCCTGTCCTTGTCTGTTTATTTTCTCTTTATTCCTTTGCTCTCATTTCAGTGGGGTTTGGGAAGGAACAGATATGTGTTGAACCTGCCACATTTAACAGGAAGCCTCTTTAAAGCTTCCTGAGGTGTCAAGTCTACTTCCTTCCTTATTAAAGGACTCCAGCACTGAGAGCTGGATCTCTGCTTATGGAGAAGTTGCAAGACTTTCCCCATCATCAAGGTTAATTTTATTTAGAAGGTGGTAGAGACTAGATTAAATAAAGCATGAGCCTGGCTTATTGCTGGAAATTTTTGCTTTTAAAAAAAATTACCATATTACAACAAATTAATTATACTTAAAATTTTGTGTGATTAGTTTTTTTTCTTAAAATTGCATGGAAAACAACTTGTTTTCTCAGAAATTTGGGCTCTCTGCAGGCTGGGTCCTGGCCAGCCAAGGCTTCAGAGCTTGACTGCTGCTGCTACTGCTAAGTCACTTCAGTCGTGTCTGACTCTGTGTTACCCCACAGATGGCAGCCCACCAGGCTCCCCAGTCCCTGGGATTCTCCAGGCAAGAACACTGACTAGGTTGGACTATATTTTCTTGTGTGTGTGTGTTGGTTGCTCAGTTGTGTCCTACTCTTTGCAACCCCATGGACTGTAGTCCACCGGGCTCCTCTGCCCGTGGGATTTCTCAGGCAAGAATACTGGAGTGGGTATCCATTTCCTTCTTGAGGGGATCTTCCCAACCTAGGGACCAAACTTGGGTCTCCTTCATTGCAGGCTGTTTCCCTAGGCATCTATTTAAAAGGTAGTAAGATCAATAAATTTGCCTGGGAGAAATTCAAGAAAGCCAAACTCTCTCCTGGGACCTTAAAATTCCTTTAACTAGTGTGTTAATTTAAAAGAGAATGCTTACTTATTTATTAAACAAAATACGCCTCCTCTCTCCAACACTTTCTGCACTGAGCCTTTACCAGGCAGCACTGATGATTATTTGTATATAAAAATAATGACACTGTTGGGTTCTAATGAAGGTTTTGAGTTTCAGGGGCTGCAGGTTGCCGGTAGGGGGAGATGAGACCCGTGGGGGAGGGTAGCAGGGCTAGACCTCATGGGGTCTTTGTCATTGCTTCTCCAGGTGCCCCCTTTCAAAGGTCTCAGCTTCCTCACGCTACCTCCTGCCGTCACTTCCACCTGGGCCCCCCGCAGCCGCAGCAGCTCGCTCCCGACTTCCCCCTGGCCCACCCCGTGCAGTCGCAGCCGGGCCTCAGCGCCCACATGGCCCCGGCCCACCAGCACAGCGGCGCCCTGCACCAGTCGCTGACCCCGCTGCCCACCCTGCAGTTCCAGGACGTCACAGGTCCCTCCTTCCTACCTCAGGCCCTGCACCAGCAATACCTCCTGCAGCAGCAGCTCCTGGAAGCCCAGCACCGCCGGCTCGTCTCGCACCCCAGGTATGTGCGCCACAGGGGCGAGGGTGGGCGGGGCCCAGGGCGCGACCCCTGGTTTCCATCCTGCCAGGCTTGGCCCGCCATCAGTCACCAAAGGAGTCTCCCTGTAGGAGGCAGCTTTTGCGCTGGTTGCTGCTAAGTCGCTTCAGTCGTGCCGACTCTGTGCGACCCCATAGACGGCAGCCCACCAGGCACCCGCGTCCCTGGGATTCTCCAGGCAAGAACACTGAAGTGGGTTGCCATTTCCTTCAATGCATGAAAGTGAAAAGTGAAAGTGAAGTCGCTCAGTCCTGTCCGACCCTCAGCGACCCCATGGACTGCAGCCTTCCAGGCTCCTCTGTCCGTGGGATTTCCAGGCAAGAGTTCTGGAGTGGGGTGGCACTGCATTCATTCCGGGTAGTGAGCGTGGCTTTAGCCTGACACCGGCTCCCTCTGTTGCTGGCATGTGTCCTTGCCACATGGCCCAGGTAGCTGGTCAGGAGTTGGGTAACTAGTGGGCTAGGATGCTCCTGGTGGACTTTTGCATAGTGTGGGAGATTAGGCTAGGGGAACCCTCGCACCTTCTCAAACTTCACGGTCACCTGATTCTAACCCTGGAGGTCCCTAAGGGATGCTCTGGGTCAACCCCGCCCACAAAGAGCCCATCATGTGGTTGGAGAGACCAACGATGAAACAAATGCAAAATTAAATGAGGCAGTACTAACTAATCAAACGGGGCTGAACTGACCGTGGGACCTCGGGCAAGCCACTTCACCTCTCTGAGTCTCAACTGTCAAGAGAAGTTGTACAAGATAAGCTTTTCTCTAACATTTTTGTCTCAGGACATTTTACACTCTTAAAAATTATTGAGGACTATAGCAAACTTTTGCTTATGTGGGCTATGACTATTGAAACCCTATTAGAAATTAAAAATGAAAAATATTTAAATACTTGTTAATTCATTTAAAAATGACAATAACAAAGTTATATTAATGCCAATAATGTTTTTCCAAAAATAGCTATATATAATGCAGTAAAAAGAGTGACTTTTAAAAATTATATATTTGCAAATCTCTTTAATAATTTGAGTGCAGAAGCAGATCTGAGAATACAGCTAGCTGTATTCTCAGATCTGCTTCTGCACTCATATTGTAGCTGAATCACATGTCATGTAGTTTCTAGAAAATTCCATCATTCACTTGTGAGAGAATGAGAGTGAAAAAGCAAATACATGATAGTGTCATTATGAAAATCGTTTTGACCTCAGAAACCCTGTGAAAGGGTCACAGGGACTGCCAGTGGTTGTTGGTGCATACTTCGAGCACCTCTGGATATGATGATCTTTGAGGCCCTAAGTGTTCATATCTGTAGAGGTTGGAGTACCTGGGACAGAAGGTAAGTATTGTAGGAGGTCAGAGGAAGGAGAGGTCACCATGATCTGGAGTGTTCTGGGAGGCCTTTCTGGAGGAGGCCTAGTCCTGGGCCGTGAAAACTGGGAGGAGTGTGGAGAAGGGTGGAGGAGAGAAGAGCATGGTGGCAGCAGAGGGTAAGGGTGCATAGACGTGGGAGATGCTGCAGGAGGCAGGTCTGTGTGTCCTGGATACAACGCACCAAGGACAGAGGGGAGTAGAAGAAGGAGCAAAGGAGGCAGAAAGCCTGGGTGAGACAGCAGGTTGGCAGCAGTTAGACCCAGGGAGCAGCCTTGTCTGTGGGCGGGAATGTCTGAGTTATGAGCTGCTGCCCAGGAAGCTTCCTTGGAGCTTGGGAAGGGGGCTGAAGGCCACCGCTCCATACGTAGGTGTGGGTGGGGGCCGCTGGGGGCTCAGGGCTCTTGTAGGCTGGGCTGGCCCAGGGCTTCCCTGATGCCTGGGTCCTCCTTCCCTTCTGGTGCAGGCGGAGTCAGGAGCGCGTGTCTGTCCATCCCCACCGCCTCCACCCCAGCTTCGATTTCGGCCACCAACTACAGACACCTCAGCCCAGGTATTTGGCTGAGGGCACTGACTGGTGAGTCTGTGGGGCCCCTGGGGAAGGGGGAGAGGAGGGTCTTGCCTGATCCTTGGAGCTCCTGTTTCCTTCACATCAATGACGCAGGAGTTCTAGTCTTCAAGCCCCAGCTTTTGCCCTGTCCCCAGCCACCTTCAGAGCCAGATGGGCCCCCGGGGGCCGAGTTCTGGCAGCAAGCTCAGATGTGGCTAGGCACCACCACGAGCCCAGCCTGGGGCTCAGTTCTTGTGGTTCTGCCTGGGAGGAGCTGACAGGAATGCAATGCATTTCCCAGTACCTGGGAGTATTGTGACCCAATAGTCCTTGGGAGGAGGGCAGATAGGAGAGTCTCAGGAGCTAGTATGATGGTCAGGGAAGGCTTCCTGGAGGAGGTGGGCCTTGAGGAGTCCAGAGAGAAGTGCCAGGGCATGCCAGCCATGCAAAAGAGGCTCAGGGAGATGGAACCAGCCAGGCTGGAGGCAAGGCCTGGGGAGAGGTTCAGGGCTTGGTTGAGGGGTCTTTGTAGGCAGTGGGGCCTTGTGAAGTCTTCCCACAATCTCCTGAGCTCAGGGCAGAGGTCTTTCTTCCCCTGAGATGCAGTACTGCTTGGTTTTGGATCCTTGGTCCCACCCTACTCACAGGTTCAAGCTCAGGGAGGGCTGACCTAACCTAGGGTCAGATCCAAACACTAGAACACTTGAAAAAAAAGATATGCAGTTCACTGAAGTACTTAGAGGTAAAGGGCATCATGCCTGCAACTTACTTTTAAATAGTTTAGAAAAAAAATCCACGGGGAACTGTGTATGGGTATGTATAAGTAGGTATGGATGGATGGATGGATGGAGAGCGAGAAGGAAAAAGAAATGCAGTGAAGTAGTAAAACTTTAACATTTGGGAAATCTGAATGAAGGATAACCAGGAATTTTTTGGTGCTGTTCTTGCAACTTTGAGGTTAAAAAAATATTTTTTCTTTAAAAGAATGTAAAAACAAAAAAACCTCAATGAAAGGGAATGGACTGTTTATAAAACAGACATACAGTAGTGTCATTACTCAGCCATTTACTCAGGCTAACTTTCATGGGCAAGGGTTGCTTTGGAAACGCGGCCAGGACTGGACACCCAGGAACGGTTCTGAGGGGCAGTTCTGGTTGATTGGAAGTTAACCATGCTTCTAGGTGCAGGAGAGGGTTGTTTTCACAGGTTCCATCGTTTCCAGCCCTTGCTAGTTCTCAAGTTTTCTCTGACAGATTTAACGCTTCCTTAAGAGATTGTAACACAGCCAGCTTCAGCCCAGCCTCTTTCTAATTAGCAGATTCAAATTAGGAAGATTTAATTGTTGTTTGGATGAAATTCTGTCCCTCAGCAGGCAAGTCAATTCAATTTAATTCACTTCAGCACCCAGAGCACCCAGGGTCCTTGTGTGCGGCCGAGGGATCTGAATACACACACGGGGTCCCACGTGGCAAGTGGGAGGGGACAGGTGACGCGACACGGTGAGGGTGATGCTGCAGAGATGTCAGGAGGAGGGTGGTGTGCGGGTAAGCCTGCTTGCTTTAACTCTCCTGTCCTCCTGAAATTTCTGTTGCTCTGCATTCCTGACCCCTGCCTGCCCTGAGGACTGGGAGAGACTGGGGCCCTGAGAGGCTGGGAGGCCCCTGTGCCCAGGGCCACCTTGGGCCTTTCTGCCTGTCCTGTCCCCACTTCCCAAGCAGGAGGCCCCCTCTCCTCCCTGGAATGAGCTCTGCTCCAGCAAGGGCCAGCCTAGTGGTGACAAGGGGCTTGACATACCCGTCCCCCCCTCTTTTCCAGGGAGGTCTCTTCTGCCAGGAGATGCAAGGTTCTGGAAATTAGACACAGGAAATGCAGTAGAGGAGGGGCCGCTCTCACGCTCTGCGAGGAGCCCTGGGAAGGAGGAGGTGGGGAGTGTGTCTGGCCCCAGCCCCCCTCCCCTTTCCTTTAAACCATCAGGAATCACTGACTGCTGCCCTAATCATTCCAGGATCCTGGCCCCCAGAGCCTGGTCCAGCCCCAGGCCTGAGGCTGACTGGCCTTTCCCTGAAATTTAGGCGATTTCAGCCCCACCCGCATAGCTGCTGTCAGCTGAGCAGCCTGGCCTGAGAGTGTGTGGGGGCAGCAGGCCTTGGGGGGTAAATCCCCCCACGAAGCTCCCCTTTCTGGCCCAGGCCTGGTAACTTGGCCCCGACTTTGTACCCCCCTCCAGTGTCTCCATTCTCAATATGCTCCTCTGACTCAGTTCTGGGTTCATGGTTCCATCTCTGCCCCCACTGCCGGCCCCCCACCACCTAGTCCTAGCGCTGCTCGGGCACCCTGGGACAGGTAGAGAGGGGACATGGAGATGAGAGCCTCCTGGCTTCCTTCCCCTGCAGCAGCTATTAGGGGATCCTGGGTTTTGGGTCCGACTTTTGATGAGATGATAACCGGGGATCCCAGAGCCCACCCAGGCCCACCCTGGGCAAATCGCCCCACTCATCTGAGGCTGAAGGTGTCTTTTGCTTCTCTAGTCAGCACTCTCGGAATTGGGGCGATTCTGTTCTCAATTCCTTGGGACTTTGCTTTTGGTAGAATTCCTTGAACATCTCTCTGCGGCCGAAGATCTGCTGGGACTGCTAGGCAGCTGCTAAGAGTCTGAGTTTCTGCCCATGCCCATGAGATGTCCCATGGAACTCCTTTTATTGAGGCAGGTCATAGGATGAGCCCAGGTGAGGGTCAGAAACCCTGGAATCCCAGACTGGCTAGCCCAGGGCCGTGGATTGGGCACTGCCCTTCTTCAGGCCTCCGCTGGGCCTGCAAAAATGAGGGGTTGGACTCAGAGGATTTCTAAGTTTACTTCCAACCGACTCCAAGAATTACCTCATTCCCCAAGGGGGCAGACTCATCAGGAGTTGTTCCAGGGATCTGGGCTTTGGCTACCTGATGCAAAGCACTGACTCCTTGAAAAAGATTCTGATTCTGGGAAAGATGGAAGGTGGGAGGTGAAGGGGATGACAGAGGATGAGATGGTTGGGTGGCATCACTGACTCAATGGACATGAGTTTGAATAAGCTCCAGGAGTTGGTGATGGACAGGGCAGCCTGGTGTGCTGCAGTCCATGGGGTCACAAAGAGTCGGACACGACTGAGCACTGAACTAAACTGAGCTGATGGAAGAAATCTAGGAATATGTTTACATCACACTGTTCAGACATCACAGATGGAAGCAGAAATTCCTGTCATGTTCCTCATGTTTTAAACAAATTGCATTTGCTCAGGTGCCCTTTGGTTGGCTATATTCCCCACACCCTGGCACTCAGGTTGCAACCTGAGCAGGTTCAGCTTCAACTCGCAATTTCTGGTAAAAACGCTTCAGAGGAGATGCTGGGTTCTTCCAGCCGAAAACTGGTTGAACTCTCCTATGTGATTTTAATAGTAATTGATGATCTTCTCCCAGATCCCTTATTTCTTTAGGAGACGTGAGAAGTTGACAAGTAATTCAATCATTCCTTATTCATTTATTACACAGAAAACTTTCATAAAGAGCAATTTCCCTTCATCGTGATTTGGTTACCCTGAAGTACAGTTAATAGAGGAAAGACAGGATAAATGTTTGTTTCTTCTCCTGTATTTATTAGTTTTCAAAATGAAGCGTTGGTTCCCTAGCATCCTTCAAAGGACCGATTTGCTTTAGCATCATTTCACGCTCATGGATTTGAACCTATTTGATGTATTTCAACCTATTGCAGTTACACTCATTGATGCAAAATGTCCAAACTCTGCCAGTGGGGGCCTCTTTGAGATGGTTCCTGAATCCTTTTTACCTGACCTTGATGACTTCCTGCTTTCAGTTACGACAAGATGTTTCAATCTCATTTTGCACATTTTTTTTGTACTCAGACCTGAACTTAGCCTTTTTTTTTTTTTTTTCAAGAAACCCTGGTTCCTTTTCAGTATTAACTGATTGATTACTAAGTGAAGTGAATTTCCTGCACGGTTAAGAGTGCAGGCAGTGGTTCAGGAGAGTTTCCTGCCCCAAGGCTGCAGGTCCCTCTTCTGTTATTTTCTTAAAGTGGTAAACGCATGGCCTCTGACCCCTTCACTTTATCTGACCTGTCTTTCCTTTGCTCCGAATCTGTGTCTGGCTTATTTGGATTCCTCTTTCAGCATTTCTCTTAGGAATGGACTTTGCCTTGGGAAGGAGATTGGTGCACTAGTCCCAATTAGTATGAGGCTCAGAATGTTCTAGTTCCTTCGGATCTCACAGAGCCCTTCCTTCTCTGAGTCTTGGTTCTCCCCATCATAAAGAGGGGGATGGACTAAGCGAGACTGGGTCCCTTGCCTCTGCAGCAATTCGTGACCCTGATTCTACTCAATGGGCTTGATGTTTGGGGTCCCTTCGCACCCGACAGCTGAACCCCCTGTGCCTCACTGTGGCCCTGTCCCTGCAGGGATCTCAGTGTGGACGCCGGCTTGAGTTCTGCTCAGTTCCAGGTGCGGCCCGTCCCTCAGCACTATCAGCATTACCTAGCAACTCTCCGAATGCACCATTTTCCCCGAAACTCCTCCTCCACACAGATGGTGAGTGAGAGGCTTTGCCAGGCGACTGAGTCTTCTGCCGCCTGTTGGTGCCAGTGGCGGGCTGAGGCCTGCGGCTCTGTGCCCCGCACCCAGGCAGGTCCGCTGCCACGCTTCCCTCCCAGCTCCCAGTCCCAATCAGGCTTGAAGGGGAAAGAAGGGAAAGCTGCTGGGCCAGAAGCTGGCACTGCTGGAAGGAGGGGTGGGGGTGCTGGGGCAGGGGAAAAGGGCAGTGTGGCAGGCCGTGGTCTGGGGGGGGGGCTGGGGGTAGGAGTGAGTGAGGATGGGGGACGGTTGGGGGAAAGGCTCAGGGCTAAGAACAAGCAGGGTAGTCCCCCAACCCCCATATGACCTCATTTAGGATGGGTGCCTCCCTGGGCTCTAGTTTTACTGATCTGTGAAATGGGATGAAGACACCTGGTGTGGGAACATAAGAGACCCCAGAGGTGGCCTTTAGGGCTGCCTGCTGGTCTGGGGCAGCCTCGAGTGGAGCATAGGCCTTCAGCACTGCAGGGGCGGGGACTGGGGGAGGATCAGGTTGGGTTTGGGGGCCTTTGTGTTCCTGGTATCCCAAGCTTCATGAATGAAGGTGAAGTGAATCCGTTAAGGCAGCTTAAGACGGACTGAAAATCTTATTTCCAGACATCTTCTGCACGCTGCTGCCCTCGAGTGTTAGTTCTGCCCTTCCGGTACTGCCTTTGCCCTTTAACCACCCAGCACCTCAGTCTCGTCACTTGTAAAGTGAGAGCTAGGATGCGTCATCTCAGAAGCCTGGTTGGCTCTGAAGTTCTAAGGTTCACATATGAAGTACCACCCCCTAGGAATAAAACCTTGTGTTTACTGAGAACTTAGTGCATTCCAGGCACTGTTCTAAGCACTGTTTGTTCAGTTGCTCGGTCATGTTTGACTCTTTGCGACCACATGGACTATAGCCCACCAGGCTCCCTCTGTCCATGGAATTTCTCAGGCAAGAATACTGGAATGGGTTGCTATTTCCTACTCCAGAGGATCTTCCCAACCCAGGGATCACTCCACAGGAAAGGTTTTATCCCTATTTTACAGATGGGCAAACTGAGGCCCAGAGAGGTTAAGTCCAGGATCATGCAGGAGTAAGCTGAAGAGCTCTGACTCACAGTAAGTGAGGTAGGGCCATGCCAGGAAAGGGTCAGATCCTGTTTTTCTTTAAAATTTTGATATTTTTGTTCATTATGGACTTTTTGGTATTACTTTGATTTTTAAATATTACATTAAAGTACTATTTCTCTTGGTTACTGAGTCATTAAATTTTGTGCCCTCGCTTGTCCCACCCTAGTCTGGGCAGCTCAGTGCAGAGGGGAAGAGAGTGAATTTTGCCGTCTGACTGCCTGGGTTCGAAACCGTGGTTATGTCACTTACTTCATTTGTTCGCATCTGGTTTACCCGATCGGTAAAATGGGGATAGTAACTGTACCCACGTGACAGATCAGGTGGGATAATTCAGTTAGTCTCGAGAAGGGCTTCAAACAGGGCTTGCCATGAAATAAATGCCCAATCAGACTAGTTTGTTACTTTACTGATTTTGTGATTCTTTCTGGGGCTGGTTCAGCACAGGCTTGGTTCTTGATGAGCAGAAAGGAGGAAAGAGAGGAGGAAAGAGGAGGAAACACAGCGCTTCTCTTCCCTTACCTGCAGCGCCTTAGGTTGCGCTGACTGGCAGCTACGGGAGAGGGAATCAGAAGCTGGGTTCCCGGAGCCTGGAATCCTGTCTGAGACATTTTCTCCCAAACAGGTCGTCCACGAAATCCGAAACTACCCTTACCCTCAGCTTCACTTCCTTGCTCTCCAGGGACTGAACCCCAGCAGACACACCTCCGCTGTGCGGGAGAGCTATGAGGTACGCCCTGCCCCTCTGTCTGGGGGGAACCCTCCCATTCCGCCTGGTTCCCGCTGGGTTGGTGGAGACCCCACCGTCTCCTGTCCCTCCCTCTCTGGTGGGGGAGGCATAGGTGGTGGTGGGGAGCCTCAGGGTTGAGTGTAGGAGGGAAAAGAAGAGTAGAGATCTCTCGGTCTTTGAGCCTCTGACAAGTTGGTTCTCCCCATATGAATCTTTGCTGGCGTCTCCCAGTGCCCCCTGCCTTATCGTGTGTGCATCTGTGTGTCTGCACGTGTGGAGTGCACGCATGCACACGTTTTCTCTTTGTAGGAGCTGCTGCAGCTTGAGGACAGGCTGGGAAACGTGACTCGGGGAGCAGTGCAGAACACCATCGAGAGGTTCACCTTCCCCCACAAGTACAAGAAGGTACGCTGGCCGGCAGTCAGCCTGCAGAGTTGGGAGGTGGGGGTGGGGAGCAGTCTAGTTGATCCTGGCGCAGTTTAAAATCTAGAGGAAGCTCTGCCTCCTTTCCAGGGCCTTCTCTGGCGCCTCTGCTGATGTGATCAGGAGGGCTGATGACGGTGTCTCATTGGTACAGGAGGGGAGCTGGGTGCACGTGTGTGTGCGTGTGGACTTGTGAGTGGTGTGCTGGGTGGGTGTACAGGCAGATGAATGTGTGTATCTGAATGTGGGGGGCCAACGGAGCTCCAGCACTGGAGGCTAAGGTTTGCCTTAGAAAAGACTCCAAGTCCAGCCTCACCTGCGGACAGATGGGAGGCTAAGGCTTCAGACTGTAGGTTTCCAATCCTCAGTGAGTGTCAGGCTCACCTGGACCACTTTTAAAGCCACAGAGTCACAGGCTCTACCCTAAGCCTGCAGAGGAAGACTCTCCAGGGCTATTCCTTGGGAATCTGGAGTAGGATTAGAGCCCAGGAATTGAAGTTAATTCAATAAATAAAAAATTTGGAAGCAACTGAGATGTTTTTCAATAAGGAAATAGATAAACTGTGGTACATGTGTATATTCCATGATTTTAAAAAAATATTCAGTCATGAATAGATGTCATACAGAAAATATATATTAAATGCATATTACTAAGTGAAAAAAGTTGGCTTGAAAAGGCTTCATACTGTATGATTCCAAATGTACAGCATTCTAGAAAAGGAAGACTGGACTGTAAAAAGATCCACTGTTGCCAAGGGCTCTGGGGGAGGAATAGACAAATAAACAGGTAGATCACAAAGGATTTGCAGTGCGGTAAAACTATTTTCTTATGCTACTGTAATGGTGGGCACAGGACACTGCATTTGTCAAAACCCTAAGAACTCTAATGTAAACCAATGGACTTTATTAATGGTGAGGTATCACTCTCGGTTCATCAATTGTAACGAATACACCAAACTAATGCAAGATATCAGTCGGGCAAACTGTGTGCATTTTGAGAGGGGAAGGGATGGAACAGGCTGTATTTTCTGCTTAGTTTTCATATAAACTAACACAACTTTATGAAATGAAGTCTGCTATGAAAACAAATAGATAGTTATTTAAGTTTAGAAATTAAAAGCTTGACAAACACTGAGAATCTTGGAGCTGGAAAATGCTCGTGCTGGTCAAGCTGGAGCCCGTCTTCACCCGCTCAGGAGGTCCTAGGCTGCAGTGGTTGCGAGCACTAGGTGCTGGAGTCAGTTTTAAATTTCAGTTCTACTACTGTCTTTGGGCTGCTATAACAAAATACTCTCTGCTTGGTGGCTTGGTGGCACTTATTTCTGATGGTTTTGGAGCCTGGGAAGTCAAGACCAAGGCACTGGCCGACTTGATTCTTAGTGAGGGCACTCTTCCTGTCTGGCAGGTGGCTCACTTCTTGGTCTGTCCTCACGTGGCAGAAAGGAGGCTCTGGTGTCTTTTTCTCTTATAAGGGCACCAATCCCATCATGGGGAACCCACCCTCATGAATTCATCTAGAACTAATTACTGCCCAGAGCCTCATCTCCATCACATTGGAAGGGTGGTTAGGGCTTCAGCACATGAATTTGAGGTGGAAAGAGAAACATTCAGACCATAACCACTAGTTATAGCTGTGTGACTCTGGACAGCTTACTTGGCATTTCTGGCCCTTCTCTTGCCCTTTTTAATGTAAAATGGGAAAGATATATTAGTAGCTGCCATAGAGCGGCTCTGGGGATTTGGTGGGACAGTGTGTATACACAGCCCAGCCCTGCCGGTACCTGCTGAGAGCTTGGAAGTGGGGAGCTGCTCTTACCTTGAGAGCAGGCTCGCTTACTCTAGGCTTGCCCAGAACCCATGGTGTCAATGTCAAAGACCATGACCCTTGGCCTGTGCAGCTTCTCTTGGAGGCACTGGATTTATCCATCGGTGATTCCAACCAACATCTATAACACACCTATTATGTGTCAGTCATGCATAGCATGTTAATAGAGGACGTGACAAACATAGACAGCATATTAAAAAGCAGAGACATTAGTTTGCTGACAAATGTTTGTCTAGCCAAAGCTATGGTTTTTCCAGTAGTCATGTATGAATGTGAGAGTTGGACTATAAAGAAGACTGAGTGCCAAAGAATTGATGCTTTTAACTGTGGTGCTGGAGAAGACTCCTGAGAGTTGCTTGGACTGCAAGGAGATCCAAACAGTCAATCCTAAAGGAAATCAATCCTGAATGTTCATTGGAAGGACTGATGCTGAAACTGAAGCTCTAATACTTTGGCTACCTGATGCAAAGATCTGACTCATTAGAAAAGACCCTGATGCTGGGAAAGATTGAAGGTGGGAGGAGAAGGGAACGAGAGAGGATGAAATGGTTGGATGGCATCCCCGACTCAATGGACATGAGTTTGAGCAAGCTCTGGGAGAAGATGAAAGACAGGGAAGTCTGGTATGCTGCAGTCCAGGGGGTCGCAAAGAGTCAGACATGACTGAGTGACTGAAGAACAACAAAGAGGAAGTGACAGTATTTCAGTAATTAAGGGGGCCATTGGCATGGAGAAAATGACCATTCGTTGGTGGGAGAGCTTGAATGGAGAAGAACGTGGAAGGGAGAAAGGTGTGTTCAGGAGCCCAGGAACAACTTCTACCTTCGTGACCAGGGTGGCCTCACTTACACCAGACTGCACACTTCATTTGCCATCACTTCAACAGGTTGAGAGGAGATAAGGAAAAGAACAAATGCTAAGAATGAAAAGGAAAAATGAACTGAGCCAATGAGATAATGAGTTGAGCTAAGAAAGTATAAGAATAAAAGGAGAATTAGGGGAATAAAATATTTTATTTATTTATTTATTTATTTTTGCTGTTTTGGTTTTGCCATACATTGACATGAATCCCCCACAGGTGTACATGAGTTCCCAACCCTGAACCCCCCACCCCCATCACCCTCCCCATATCATCAAATATCAAAAATATTGTAAAATAAAGAATAAGAAGAATTAAAAATGCAAAATGATAGCATTTAAAACCCATCAAAATATTTTTAAAAGCTTAAAAAATTTAAACTCAGTAAAATAATATAAAACAGAAAAGGATATTTTAAAATAGTAATAATGATAAGAATAAAATATAGTCTAAAAAGAAAATACAGAGAAATAAGAATTAGGAAAAGATATGAAAACAACATACAAAATTAATCTCAGTAACATCAAAGTAAAAAGGGAATGTTAATGAAAATGAGAAAGTAAGGGTAAAAGAGATAAAATAAATATTAAATTTAGAATGCTGAAGAAAGTTACAGTTAAGATAAAAGTTTCATAGATAATGAAAAGAGAAGACAAAAACCAGAAGACCTAAAAGATTAAAAATACAAAAGAAGAAATAGGATAAGATTTGAAAAGAGACAATAGTTTAAAGAAATATAGATTAAACATAGCAAAACAAAGTAGGAATATTAAGTTAAAATTATTAACTATAAAAAGGAAATCCTGAATAATGATGGGAGAAGACAACAGAAAATAGTCTCCATGGTATTCTTTTATGGAACTCTCTTTTCTAAAAGGGTTGACTAAAAGAAGGCCACTCCTCCAGCAAACACAGGTGGGTTCTTAGGCAGGCAGGTGATCATAACTCCATTCATAGTCCAAACCCACGACAACTGTATGAGACTATGGATGTAATTCTGATTTTCTGGATTATGGCTAAGAGTAAACTTATTGCATATAGGGCACAGGGAAGCTGAGATCAGAAGGCATAGATTTTCTTGTATGTCCTAATGAGGTTACACAATTCCCTAGACTGCTTCAGACTCCAGAACTGAGGATCAGGAACCAGACTGCGGAGACCTGGAATTTAGGCCTGGCCCCAAGATCAGAGTCATTCTCTGGGTGGTCTTTATCTCATGACACTTCAGATTTTTCTCTTGGCTAAATGATCTTTAAGTCTGCTTATCCCTGGAGAAGGGAGAGAAGTGAAGTGAAAGTTGCTCAGTCGTGTCTGACTCTTTGCAACCTCATGGACTATACAGTCCATGGAATTCTCCAGGCCAGAATACTGAAGTGGGTAGCATTTCCCTTCTCCGGGAGATCTTCCCAACCCAGGGATCAAACCCAGGCCTCTCGCATTGCAGGTGGGTTTTTTTTTTACCAGCTGAGCCACCAGGGAAGCCTCAGAATACCAGAGTGGATAGCCTATCCCTTCTCCAGGGGTTCTTCTCAACCCAGGAATCGAACCAGGGTCTCCTGCACTGCAGGTGGATTCTTTACCAGCTGAGCTACCAGGGAAGGAGCTAGTTTTTTTCCCATGGGTGTTATCAGAACGTTTCACTGTTTGACATGGAGATGGAGACAAGAAGGTGGGCTGACTTCATTCACTGATTAGATTCCTTCCTCCCCAGAATATTTTTTTTTAAGCACCAATGATATGCCTTGTACTTGACAAAGTGTTCAGTTCAGTTCAGTCACTCAGTCGTGTCCGACTCTGCGTCCCCATGAATCGCAGCACGCCAGGCCTCCCTGTCCATCACCAACACCCGGAGTTCACTCAGACTCGCATCCATTGAGTCCGTGATGCCATCCAGCCATCTCATCCTCTGTCGTCCCCTTCTCCTCCTGCCCCCAATCCCTCCCAGCATCAGAGTCTTTTCCAACGAGTCAACTCTTCGCATGAAGTGGCCAAACTACTGGAATTTCAGCTTTAGCATCATTCCTTCCAAAGAAATCCCAGGGCTGATCTCCTTCAGAATGGACTGGTTGGATCTCCTTGCAGTCCAAGGGACTCTCAAGAGTCTTCTCCAACACCACAGTTCAAAAGCATCAATTCTTTGGTGCTCAGCCTTCTTCACAGTCCAACTCTCATATCCATACATGACTACTGGAAAAACCATAGCCTTGACTAGATGGACCTTAGTCGGCAAAGTAATGTCTCTGCTTTTGATATGCTGTCTAGGTTGGTCATAACTTTTCTTCCAAGGAGTAAATGTGCACTGAACCTAAAGAAGGATGAGCCATGGTCCAATAGTAGTTGTTGTTGTGCAGTCCCTAAGTCATGTCTGGCTCTTTCCAACTCCATGGACTGCAGCATGCCATGCTTCCCTGTCCTTCACTATCTCCCAGAGCTTGCTTAAATTCATGTCCATTGAGTCGGTGATGTTATCTAACCATCTCATCCTCTGTCACCCTCTTCTCCTTTTGCCTTCAATCTTTCCCAGAATCAGGGTCTTTTCCAATGAGCCAGTTCTTCGCATCTGGTGGCCAAAGTATTGGAGCTTCAGCTTCAACATCAGTCCTTCCAATGACTATTCAGGGTTGATTTCCTTTAGGATCGACTGGTTTGATCTCCTTGCAGTCCAAGCAACTCTGAAGAGTCTTCTCCAACACCACAGTTCAAAAGCATCAATTCTTCAGCACTCAGTCTTCTTTATGGTCCAGCTCTCACATCCATACATGGGTACTGGAAAAACCACAATTTTGACTATATGCACCTTTGTCGGCAAAGTGATATCTCTGCTTTTTAGTACACTGTCTAAGTTTGTCATAGCTTTTCTTCCAAGGAGCAAGCATCTTTTAATTTCATGGCTATAGCCACTGTCCACAGTGGTTTTGGAGCCCAAGAAAATAAAATCTGTCACTGCTTCCACTTTTTCCTCTTATATTTGCTATAACGTGATGGGCCTGGATGCCATGATCTTAGTTTTTTGAATGCTGAGTTTCAAGGCAGCTTTTTCAAATACTTAGCATAGAATTTAAAACAAGACAATTAAAGTTAACAAGTATAAACAGAGTGCCTATATGCTGGCTAATGTGATATTGAAACTAGTGCTTAACTTAGCCTTTTTTCTAATTAATAGCTTTTAAAAATTGAAGTATGGTTGATTTACAATGCTGTGTTAGTTTCTGGTGCACAGTGGAACTAGTACCTATTTTAAAGGACCTTTCAGGGTAGGCAGAGAGATCCAACAACATAAAATAAGCATGGTATGAAAATTAAGAGGTAAAGCCCAGTTTGCCTTCATCTAGTAATGAATGAATAACTGAATAGACATTAGCTGAGGGAAGGAGAGGAAGGAAGGGAGAAAGTGGAGGGAGAAATGTGGAGGCAAGGATCTAGGTTGGAGAGAATGTACGGAGGAGTGGACAGTGTGAGGGGACCAGAAAGGGGGCAGCTGTTTATGCACAAGCCATAGATTTGCCAAGGGTGATTCATTAGGCACCCAATTCCGTTCCAGACTGTATGCCCTTAGGACTCATTAAGCTTATACCCTGGACATAATTTGCCTGGAACAACAAGAATAAGATTCGTTTGGTTTCTTCCACATTCTGTTTTCTGCACCAAGGAGAGGGTGTGGGGAGGAGGCAGGGAGAAGAGTCTGGGAAGCACACAGAAGTCTAGGTGTTAAAAAACGACACAAAACAAAACAAAGCCTGCTGCTGCTGCTGCTAAGTTGCTTCAGTCGTGTCCGGCTCTGTGCGACCCCACAGATGGCAGCCCACCAGGCTCCTCCATCCCTGGGATTCTCCAGAGATGTATACCGGAATGGGTTGCCATTTCCTTCTCCAATGCATGCATGCATGCATGCTAAGCCGCTTCAGTCGTGTCTGACTCTGTGCGACCCCATGGACAGCAGCCCGCCAGGCTCCTCTGTCCACAGGATTCTCCAGGCAAGAATACTGGAGTGGATTGCCATGTCCTTCTCCGAAAACAAAGTCTAGGTGTTACTTAAGAACTTCAAAAGTGACCGACACACAGGGAAAGGAGGCTGAAAGGCAGAGGGGGAAGTGCTGTGGATGAAAGGCAATAGCCACCACCACGTGAGTCGGCTTCAGGTAACAGATGCTCTCCTCTGCTTCTCACAGCGAAGACCCCAGGATGGGAAGGGCAAGAAGGAGGAGGGGGAGGAGTCAGACACCGATGAGAAATGCACGATCTGCCTGTCTCTGCTGGAAGATGGAGAAGATGTGAGGTGGGGGCGCGGCTCCTTGGGTCTCCCGTCCTCCTTCCTGGGGCTGATCCAGTCCTCTGCCGCGTGTCGGGGTGGGGGGAGTGCTTGCTCACATGTGTGAGTGTGCGAGAGTGCGCAGTGTGCTCCGTGGTGGTCCTAGGAAGGTGGAGTGTGGAACATTCTGGATGTGTAGTGCCCATTGTGTGGACACCCAGACACCAAGCTAAGAGAGCAGAGGGGCATTTGGCCTGGATGGATCTCAGATTAAGTCCTGGCTTCGAGTTGGAGGGCCAGGAGGAGGGGGGTCTTGGGACTCTCCTTCCTGTCATGCATTCCCATCCCAGCCACAAGCTCACTCCATGGCAGGGCCCCCAAGACCCTTTGGGTGTGAGTCTCCTGGTCCCCCAAGTAGTTGGTTTCCCTCAGCTCCTGGCTCAGTGCAGGACCCTTCCCCTTGACCATTGCTCCCACTTACCCTTCCCTCTTCCAGGCGCCTCCCCTGTATGCATCTCTTTCATCAACTGTGTGTGGACCAGTGGCTCGCCATGAGCAAGAAATGCCCCATCTGCCGAGTGGACATTGAGACACAACTGGGAGCCGACAGCTGAGGGAGGAATCAGCCAGTGGACACCCCGTTTTCCTTCACCAGGTCCCCCCACGGCCATAGCCCTTGCAGCCAAACTTTGCCTTCTGAGCCATTTGATGTAGAGGAAAAGCCTGCAAGCACATTTTTGTGGAAAGAGGAGTTGGTGGTAATCCGTATCCGAGGAAAGGAGGGGGTGGGGGGAGGCCCGCCCATGCAGAGTGGTGACTGCCCCGTCCCTCCGTCCGTCCATCCGTCATCCGTCCGCCTGCTGCGCGGGAGGGAGGGAGCTGGCGTTGCCCGGAACAGGGGTGGGAAGGGGGGGCCACGCTGCCGAGAGTCTAGAGGCGGTCTTGCAGGTCCCAGCTGACAGCCCGGCCCCTCGATCCTGTCCTTCAAAGGATTGTATATATACCTCTCGACCACGTAGAAACCATGTAGGGGTCTCTAGCTATTTCTGTGGATGGCAGCCAGAGCATGTTAGCTTCAGAAAAAAAATGTCCTGTGTGGTGCTCCAGTCATCTGTGGTGGACATGTCGCTGTTACCGAATCCGCACCAAATATTTCTCATTGAGTTTCTTGTTTTGGTGCCTGACTGAACCAACCAACGACAGCCCAAAATCTTCCCGTCTTTACGAGAGAAAAGGAAAAAAAACAAAAAACAAAAAACGAATCAAAGGTGAAAAAAAAAAGAGCCAAATTCTGTTTACGGTGAAAAAGGATGATTTTTTTTTTTTCACCCAGGTTGGGAGGCGGGAGGGGGTCCTGGTTTTGTTTTTGTCTTTTTTCTTGGCTTTTCTTTTTCTCATGTTTACAAGTGCACGGAGCGAGCATGGAGGGGGCATGTGAGAAGGCAGTGGGGACTGGAGACGGAGCAGATGGGGGCCTTAGATGGGCCTCTCAGGGGCTCAGCCAGGCTTGGGAAGGCAGCGTTTGAGTGGGTGAAGGGCATAAATCTGTCTTGAAGGAGGGCTCCCCACTTCCAGAGCCCATCTACTTAGCTCCAGCCATCCCCCACCCCCTCCCAGTTCCACACTGAACCAGGAGGGGTCCAGTTAGAGCTGCCCCAGGCTGCTCGGAGCCAGGATAGCCCTGCTCACGCCAGCTGCTTCCTTTGGCTGTGCTCAGACCCCACCACATAGAGGCAGTGTGGCCACTGCCTCCCTAATGCAAAGAATTATTCAGATGTTAAAGGTCAAGTAGCACAGGTGACGGACACTTAGTTTTGGCCAAAGTGCTCTCAGCTAGCATGTGCAGGGTGAGGTCAAACGTGTGGACCTTGAGGAGGATCTTGAGCTTCTATCACGGATGTCTTGAATCCTGATCGAGTCCCTCAGAGAGGACCCTGGCCCTGACACCACCTTGATGGGTTTGGGAGGCCCTCGTCTCTAGCCCTTTCTCTGACTCTTTGATAACCTTGGGCAAGTCTCTTTCTTTTTCTGTGCCTCAGTTTCCTTCTTCTTACAGTGGGGAGAAGCAACAGCGTATGTGTTTCCACTTCCTCTACCTCACCGAGGTGTTGCGAGGAGTAGGCTATCTGCCCGACGACTTCTGTGCTCTCTCCTGGGAACCTCCTTGGGATTGAGGGATGGGGTGGTGGGAGACAAGACCTGGAAGTTCCAAGTGACGTCATACCTGGACTGTAAGCTCCCCGAGGCCAAGATGTTTCCTCCCTGGCGGCTGTCTTTCTGAACTGCTCCACATTTTTTTTTTTTCTTTCTGAATTTCAAAGGGAGCAGAGAGAAAGGAGGACAGGAGAATGGAGATGGGAGAGTCTACCAGCTTCCAATCCCAAGCCAACTTTCTTTGTCCATATGTGGAAAACACCAGCTCAGCTGGAATTCTGCTCCCTTCCTCTGCCCCTGCCTCTGGCTCCTTCTCTGCCTCTTGTGTACTGCCCTTCAAGCCTCCCCCTCCCTTTACTTACCCTATGTCCCAGTCTCAATGGCTTTATATCAGTGAGATAGGACTAAGGAGGACAAATATTTATCACATATATGAAGATCATCCTTCAGGTTAAGAAAATTTGAGTCTGCATTGTTGCTGCAAAGGGTAGAACCAGGATCAATGAGTGAAAATGATGGGGAGGCTTGAGATAGAACTTTCTGGCACATGTGGAGGTGTCAGGCAGAGGGGCGTAGCTCTGGACACCTGCGGGCAGAGAGCAGGGGTCGTGGCTTCTGGCAGGAGGAATCCTCGAGGCCGTCTATCCTGAGTGCTGCCAGTGCAGGTGCTGGGAGAGACAGCAGCCAGGGAGGCAACATCCTGGCCTCGGGGAGCTTACAGCCCGGGTGAGGAGCCAGGTGATAGTGCAGGGTGACTAGTCGGATTCAAGGTTAATGGCCTGGGCATGATCCCGTCCCATTCGGTGGTTCCAGTGTGTGAACCTGGTCTCCAGGGCCAGTGACTGGAGAGCCCACGAGTGGGAAAGAACTTGTCAGGATTTGGAGCAGAGCTAGTTACTAGTAGCCCCAGGAAGTTGGGAACTTCGTCCCCTACCCTGCTTTGACCTGAGATGGGTGGGGCGGCCCAGGGAAGATCACTGCCCATTTACTTAGTCTTTGTTCTTCTCTCCGAGGCTGGTTTGAAAGGCCAGCAGGTGGGGCGCTGGTGGGAAGCTGGTGTCTGGCTTCTGTCCAGGCTCTTCACTGACAACGTGGCAGCTCTAGAACCTGCCCTCTGCTCCCTGGGCCTCAGCTTCCTCAGCTGCCCACAAGGAGCTCGCGTTGGATGCTTGCTAAATTTCCTTCCAACGCTCATATTCTCTGATCCTCCCTAACATCAACACACTTCTTTCAAGTTGGGAGAGCTGTGTGCCCATCAAGCTGTTGACAGCGATTCTCCCCCGGGGCACCAACATCTGTATCACAGGCTGAGAGTGGGACAGGTCCCCTTCTCCCCCAACTTCTCTGCAGACTCCCTGCAGGTCCCCAGGCTAACATGAGGCACTAACTGGGGTGAGGACCACCCAGAGGGGAGAGTCAGCGCTGGTTCTGGGGGTAGATCCTAGAGCCCACCCCCATGCCCATCTCTCTGGGGCTCTCCTACCCTGCAGATGGGCACCTCCCAGACCCGCCCGGGGCGTGAGAAGTGTGAGAAGTGAGGAAAGGGAGTCTGCGTGTCTCCTTCCTCGAAGCCCCCTCCCGCTGCCCTCCCCATCGCCCAGGAGCCTGGGAAGACTGGAGAAGAGGCAGGTTTGGGCCTCAGAATCTCACACCCACCACCTCCGGGAGGGGAGACCCCCGGTCGTCCTCCTTCTGCTCAACTCAAGGGAATCAGACCCTTCCTTGACCGAGTCGCATGAGTGCCTTCTGGGGCGACAGCGGCCCCAGGATTCCAGTTGGGCCTCCAGCCACAGCGCAGCCCGGGCTGCCGGGACGCCAACCCGCGAACCAACCCCGCGAAGCCCGGCCACCCAGCGCGGCGGGCGCGGGGCCCAGGTGGCTCCTCCCGCCGGCCCCGCCCAGCCCTCGCCCCTCACCCGTGGCGGGACTCCGAGCTCCTCTTCTGCGAATCTTTCCAGCCTCCGTGCAAGTATTCTCAACTCTTTACGCCTAATGAACAAGCACAGTTTTTTCAATGGTGAAGAAAAAGCACCAGATTTTTTTTTTCTTCTTCTTCCTGAAGAAATCCACCCCCCCCCCAGCCCCCCGCCTGCTGGCGGGACAGACACTCCCCGCGTGGGGCTGTAGCACCGTCTGTCAGGTCCTCCCGTCGTGTTTCATCTCCCGCGCGCGCGTAGAGCAAATGCTAGAGCGATTTCAGCTGATAGAAAAACAAACATGAAAAAAAAACCACAAAAAACAAAAAACATGGCACGTTGCTAGTTTACAGGGTTTTGTGAGTTTAAATGCCTTATATTTAACAATCATAATTTATGACTAACTTGTAGATATCGTGGGTTCTTATTTAATTATTTTTATAGTTGTTTTGCATTTTTAATTATAATTTATTTATTTAGAAAGGATACTAATTTTTTTTATTACTCCTATTACCTCATTTTGGCGTTGTTTCTGGGAGTGGAATGCTTTGCATGCATTGGTACGATGACAAACAACTATGAATACAAAAAAAAAAAAAAACAAATAAAAATTCCGCAAACTTTATTTCGTCCAAACTATCAGGGTGTGTGATTGCAAGCTGTCCTACTGTGGTGCTGGCCTCTTTGGATACATTCCATACGAAATGCAAACCTTTGATTCTGTATGCTGTGATCCTAGTGAAAAACTCCAATATAGTGACTGTATTTAGCACATATATAAATATAATTTGCACTCGTCAGCAGACTGGGGTAAGCCTTTCACTTGCTATCCTTGCCCCCCCCATCCCCCATCATTAACCACCCCATTTTTCTTCCTCTTCCCCTTTTCCACACCCTCTGCCCACCCTGCCCCCATCCTCTGGGGAAGGTCAGGGGTGGGAGGGATGGGGGCCCATCTTAGTTTGAGAACTAAGCGCCTTGGACATTACCAGCAGGAGTGTCAGAGCCCAAGCCTGATGATTTATTAGAATGGGCTCGGGACCTGGGGTCCGGAGGCTTGGTTTTTCAGACTAGCCCTCCGGCAGACTTCCTTGTGATCTTGAGCAAGTCACCAAGCCTCAGTTTTCTGGGCTGGAGTGAGGAAGCTGAACAGGAGGGTTTCTCTAGCATCCACAGAGCGGGCGGGAGCCCACCACGCTGTGCTCGCCCATCCTCTTAGGAGAGAAGAAAGGGAGTGTGGAGGGAAGGAGAGGAAGAGAGTGGACTGAGGACTTATCCAGTGGAAGGATGTCTGTCCTTTGACAAGCAGCGTCTTGCAGGGGACAGAGGGCAAGACAGGCAGATGTGTCCTTGGACATGGGCTTTCACAAGGTTTGCTGGGCATTTGGAGAGTGAGCTGCTATCCATGTCTTCTTAGATATGGGGACGGGGTCGGCAGGATATAGGTGCCAGTCTCTGGTGTTTGGGATTGACCTCACCACCCTGTCATCTCCCAGAGCCTTTGCTGTTGAGGCCTAGCCCTTGGCAGAAGATCGGGACACAGATATGAGACCCATGGTTTCTCCTCCCAGCATCTCCTTCGCCCTCTGCCATTGCTCCAAGGGGGCTGTGGGCTGGAGGGGCTGCTGTGGAGGACAACTGGGGGCCTCCGATCTCACTGCCCACAAGAGAGGCGGGAGGGGAGAGTTGGAGGATCAATAGCTTCGAAGCCTGGCACAGCGATGAGCCCAGCTATTTTTGAGCCAGAGGCAGAGAGAGGTCCCTGTCCCCTCTGAGCGACTCTGGCTCTCTACCTGTCTGCTCCCTCCCCTTTCTTTACAGCTCATCCTTCCTTCTTGCCTCTTGACATCACTGCCTTTGCCTGGTGGAGAAATCCACCCTCCACATGAGGCGCCGTGGGATGGTGCTGACTGGGGAGGGAGTGGAGGCCCAAAGTTGCGCACTGCCTGGCTGACTTGTGAGAGTGGCTGGGTCCTTTCGGCCCTACTTGGCTCTGGCTGGACTTATGGGTCCCCTTCCCTGGGCTCCCTGCCTGCTGCCTGCCCAGCTTCCCTCTGCTTCCACCCTGGAGCCACGCGGACCTGACTCCTATGGAGGCAGCCTGTGGAGTTGCCCACTGGAGCACGACTGCACACGGCAGGGCCTGGCAGATACTGCCCCTTGGCAGGGCTCCTGGACAGACACGCCTTATGCTGCTCTGGGGTGGGGTGGTCAGGGTGGGAAGTGCCCTTTGCCCTGGCTGGCCTGTCCCCTACACCTCCTCACCCCAGCCCTCCCCTTCCCCAGTCCCACCCCTGGCCTTGGTCGCAGCTCGTTTCTCAGCTCTGGAGCCAGCGACCCCAGGCCCGCAAGGGGGTAATTTGGTTGCCCCTGGTAAGTGAAAGGCTTATCCTCAGTGTTGATTGTCCTTTTTCTGTAATCCTCCTGCTGTTCTGTTCTGTTGTGCTGTGCAACATTTTGCTACATAGACTATTTTATAGCAGAAAGCTAGAAGAATATTTATTATGAATATTAAAGCAATAGTGCATCAATGAAAAGGCGGAGACATTAGGAATTGTGTAAATGCTTAGATTCACTTTTGGTGGATTTTTTGTACTTTATTTATAACTAATAAAAATGAACTGCATTGCTAACTACACCTCACTCGTGCAGGGTGTTTATTTCTGTGCACACCCAGGAAATGCCCAGAGAATAGTGCTCCCAGATGGACCTGTGCTCCTCCAGGACACCTGGCGGTGTCTGCTGTCTTCTCACTTCACCCTCTCCTCATCCTCTGTCCTTCACTCGTTTCCCTTTTTCCTCCTCCTCCCTCAGCTTCCCCACTTCTTCTGTTCCCAACTCCCTCCCTCCTCCTCCTCTCTGATCTATTATTTTCTTTTACTTTTTTTTATCTCTCAAAGAATCTGTTATATTCTGTGAACCTGTTTTCCTAAACTTTAGTTTATGGATCTTAAGGCAGAAAGTTCACACTTAAAAAAAAATCATTTTCAAATGTAACCTCTTATGTTTTGATCTGGAGGCTCCTCAGTTTCTCCATAGAAGAGAAAGATTTGATTTTTGAAAGTTGGACTTGGATTTTTTATTCCTTCGTAAGAGCCCAAACTCAGACTCTCTTTGCTGTGTCTAGATTCTATTCTCAGAAAAGTATGGGTCAGTGAACTGGAAGATGACTTTCTCTTAGAAACTACAAGCAGAGCCCGTGTGAATGAACTTTTTCCCCCTCAGTCACAGAGTTTATTTTTTCAAAACAGTCTTAGGTGTACAGAAAATTGAAAAGAGAGTTGAGAGCTCCCATATGTTCCCTCATGGCCACCCATTAACATCTCGTCTTGGTAGATGCATTTGCTGTAGTGGAGGAGCCAACATTGTTACCTTATTATTAACTAAGGTCCATCGCTTTCACTCATTTTGTATGTAATTTCATACATTTAAATGAATGTTAAGTGGGCTTCCCTGGTGGCTCAGATGGTAAAGCATCTGCCTGCAATGCAAGAGACTGGGGTTCGATCCCTGGGTTGGGAAGATACTCAGGAGAAGGGAATGGCAACCCCCTCCAGTATTCTTGCCTGGAGAATTCCATGTACTGGTGGCGGGTTACAGTGCATGGGGTTGCAAAGAGTCGGACACGACTGAGCAACTAACACACACAAAAACAAAATGAACGCTAAAATCTCTAGCTCTCGTTCGAGTCAGATGATCCAAAATGCTATCTGTCGTTTTCCCCACAGTTCCACCTGTATCTCTTGCTCCGGGAACCTGGGCTCCTTAGTCTTCGCTCCGCCACTAGTCAGCCGTGTGCTCACACCCCCGCTATCCCTGTTTGTCAGCTGTAAGCATGCGAATAGGAAGCCAAGCTCCTTCCCCCAACATCCCACAGGTCCCCTCTGTCACCTTTAGCTACTTAATCTCTACTGGGGCACGGCCTTATGGGGTTGGGGGAGTGGCTCTATTTCCTTGGATTTTGTGCCCACCCAACTTGTGGGCTGGTGGGTAGCCTTCTGAATCTCCAGTCCTCTCCCACCTCCTATCACAGCGCCCAGGAAGACAGACTTCTTAGAAAATATCCAGGCTCTGCCCGTGACTCCCAGTTTCCATAACCCTCAGGAGGTTAAGGAGGATGGAGTCTGGCTGTGATTGTCAGGGCTCTTTCGGGAAACGGAATCGGTAGGGTTAATATGATATAATATAGGATACGATATGTTATTTATAGACATGGAGATTTATTTTGAGGAAGAATTGGCTCATGGGATTCTGGAGGCTGAGTTGTCCTACATCTGCCCTCCGTAAGCTGGAGACCCAGGAAAGACGACAGTCTGAGTCCAGGAGGCCCAAGCACCAGGGAGCCGATGGGGACATTCCCAGGCCCTCTGGCAGGAAGGAAGGGGATACATCCTCCCTTCCTCTGCTTTTGGTTTTCTTGAGACACTCCAGGTGTTGGATGAGGCCCACGCACACAGGGGAGGGCCGGTTACTCTACTGAGTCCACTGACTAGAATGCTCATCTCATCTGAACCGCCCCCTAGACACACCAGGGAATCGTGTTCCGTCACTGGTGCCCCGGGGCCAGGCCGGGTGACACCGAAAGTGACACCCGCACCCTGGTCCCATCTCCCTCTCAGGCCTCCCCAGCTGCTGCACTCAGCACACATCATGTGGCCCCAAGATGACGCCTGGCCTCTGGCCCTGATTCTCCCCTGCGGGGGGCGCTCTGCAGAAACAGAGAGGCAGTGGAACTTCCCTCAGCAAAGCCGAGGGGTACCGAGGAGAGGTGAGCCTGCTGTCCAACAACCCAGCCTCTCAGCGAGGGACAAACAATAAGACACGACAGGGGCTCCGTCTAAGCAGTTCCGCTTTATTGCCACAAACTCTTGGTTTATATAGGCAAGCAGGGGGGTTTTGCGAGGGACTTTCCATAGTTGCACAATCACGTTAAAGGTCAAATCGTAATATGCCATAGTTGCACCAATCACGTTAAACGTCAAATCGTAATATGCCATAGTTGCACCAATCACGTTAAAGGTCAAATTGTCATGTGCCTTCATTATAACAGGAGTCTATGGTGATCATGTGCTGTCCACGTGCACGGAAATCAAGAGAGCCAATAAAAAACTGTAACATAGGCCACGCCCCTATCTCTTCCGCCAGGCGCCATCTTAGTTTCCTACCGCAAAGCTAACCCATCTTTTTTAAGGTTTCCCATTTAGGGCCCCACACTCCCCCACACTCCCCATTCCCCGGAAGGGGGACACACCAGAGCCTTCCCCACCAGGCACTGTCTTTCCACACTTACTTTTGCTCTGGGCGCAGCCTCACCTGCAAGCAAGGCTCCTGCCCATGGGACCTGCCCTTCCCGAGCGTTTTCTGTCTCAGAACACTCCCTGCCCACAGCCAGCCACAGCTGAAGTTCTTCCACCTTTGAGCTTCCGCTTAACATTTTTGTTTGAGGGAAACCCCTGCCCTTCTGCGGCACCTGTGAGCCGTGTGACTTTGGGCGACTTGCTTACACTTTCTGTACTTCTGTTTCTTCATCTGTGAAAGAGGGGTAACAAGAGCGCCCGTCTCATAGATCTTTCTGAGGCTTCAGTGAGCTCACGCGGGTAAGGCACTGTCTGGAATACAGTCAGTGCTCTATAAATAATAGCCATGACAATGATAATGGTGATGGTGTGTGCGTGTTTGTTTTTTTTTTTTAATCCCTGCCTTTCATAGTCTTTCTCCTCTCTTCCTCTCCTTCTTCTCCTTTCTCTGGAGAATTTCCGAGGCCCCATCAATGTCTCCTCTTCCTCTCTGACCATTCCAGGCCATGGTCAGCCACCAATAATGTCTGTCCAGCAGAAGGGCTGGTGGCTGAGGCCTTAAAATCAAGACACCAGGAACAACTGCTTGATTAAAAGTCTTTCCCACATTCAGCTGGAGAGTCTAGAATAAAAGCCACATTGAGGCCTTGAGGCTGGACACATAGAACCCACCCTCCCTCCAGCTCATTAGCATCACTGCCCCCTGCCCCGATTCCAGTGACACTACCCAACCTTCTCCTTTTGAATTTAGGACTAGAAATGTCAAATGTCCTTGCCCATATTCCTTTTGTCCAAGGCTGAGGTCCCTGGAAGACTTATCTTGCCCTCACTCAGAACATTTGGCTGTTTGCAAGTGGGTGATGCCTGGGGTCAATCTCTGCCAACGGGCTGAGAGCAATGGGGGTCTCTGTTCAAGACAAAGACACAGCACCAAGGGTCCTCCAGAAGTGGGCATCTATAGTACTTCTGACCTTACTCCATTTGGAGCCCGCATAATCAGAATTCAGAAGGGTTATATCTGAAGAGAGCTGAGTTTACTTATCAAAATCTTGGAAGGAGAATGTTGTTCAGTTAAAGAGCTAAGAAAATATGATTGAAGGCTTTTGTTTAACCTGCTTCTGAGAAAAAGTGTTTCTTAGACCGTGGTGTAACAGTTCCTGTGTAAATAACTTGTGCTAATTGCAAATGAGTCTTTTTCTTTAATGCGGACCCTGGGGTATTTGGGCATCCCAGGTGGTGCTTGTGGTAAAGAACCTGCCTGCCAATGCATGTTTGTTCAGAAATATCCAGTCACTCCACTATTCTTGAATTTAGGACTAGAAATGTCAAATGTCCTTGCCCATACTCCCTTTGTCCAAGGCTGAGGTCCCTGGAAGACTTATCTTGCAGGGTAGAGGATCCTGGTAGTTCATAGTATTGCACAGAGTCAGATACGACTGAAGTGACTTAGCACACACGCACGCGTGCAGGATTTTATTTGGAAATACTTTGCAGTTGTAGCTCTACATTTAAGATTCTCTCCAAATATTCTTTAATGCAGACTTGCTTCAGAATCAAATGAGGAAAGATGATGCTGATATAAACCTTGGCACTCAAGAAGCCATCCTTTTGAAAAAGAACTTTCTAACAATGTGAGCTGTCAGTGCAGGAGTGGGGTGGGGCTGGGGAAGGAACGAGCAGGTCTGGAGAAGACGGTAGGAGATGGAACAGAGGAGCAGGGGAGGATGAGACTATTCCTTGTTTTGTTTTCTTCATCTTAAGGGGTTTGGGGGCTTCCCTGGTGGCTCAGATGGTAACGAATCTGCCTGGAATGCGGGAGACCTGGGTTCGATTCCTGAGTTGGGGAAGATGCCCTGGAGAAGGGAATGGCTACCGACTCCAGAATTCTGGCCTGGAGAAGTCCATGGACAGAGGAGACTGGCAGGCTACAGTCCATGGGGTTGCAAAGAATCAGACATGACTGAGCAACTTTCACTTTTAAGGGGTTTTGTCTTGGTTGGAGGAAAGGGACTATCCAGGGCTACCAGCCATGGCTGATGCCCCCAGCAATGACCAGGGGCCATGGCAGCAGCAGAGACCTGGAGGTGAGAAGGGTTCAGGAGACACCTTCCATAGAGAAGGGGCTGTTCACCTTCCCCATGGCTGGCTGTTGAGTCTCAGCCTTGCTATTAGGACTATTGGGATACAGAGCTTTGTGGGGACTTTGGGTAGAAAAATGTCTTTCTTCTAGGGCCAGGACTAGGGATGACGAGGCAAGCGAGGTGCCCTGGGTGCAATGTTTAAGGAAGCCCCACTCTTGGGTGCCAGCCCTGCCTTTGCACGAGGCTGAGGTTGAGTGCCTCCTTAACGTTTGTGCCCTGGGCTGCCTGCTTGCTTTTCCCAATCCCAGCTTTCCTTGCTGCCCTTCCTCTGTGGAAGAGACAGGAATTGAGGGGTCGAGCCCAGCCCAGGGGCCGGCGCGGGGTGGAGATTTGGAGTGTGCCCCCTCCTGGAGGCTTCTGCAAGGGGAGAGGTTCCACATTTCCTCCTCAGGGCAGAGAGGGCACAGCAGGGGCGAGCAGGGGCAGCAGGGGCCCCTCCTTTAGCTGCCCTTCTCCCCAGTGCTCTGCTAAGCAGGGTCGCCTGCAGCCTGGGAGGGGGAAGGAGGACTTCAGGGCCCCGAGGGAAGGGCAGTGCCCAGCCCCAAGAAGCAGGTTTGTGGGGAAGGGACCTGATGCTGGAGCATTCTGGAAGACTCCCCTCTCCACTGCATTGCCCATCTCCCCTCCACCTCCTGTGGGAGCGCGAAGGGTATCAGACAACCCTCTGCAAGCGCAGCCTTGTCCCTCTGGGAGCCTTGGTGAGTCAGAGGCCTGTTCCAGTCCTCAGTTCCTGCGCCTCTGAAGCAGGGAGGCCGGACTGGCCTGGGGCCTTAGAACAGGATGGGAGGGAGGGCTGGATGGTGGGGAGAAGACTTGAAGCCCGAGGAACAGCTCCAACCAGAGGCTCAGCATACGGACAGTGTGTGGCATCGCTGGAGACAAACAGGCTGGACACACAGCCGCGGTAACTGGCCCAGGTCCCCAGGGACTTGGGGAAACCAGGCAGGTAGGAGGTGCCCTGCGGGAGATGGAATGCACCCCGATGAACAGAAGGGATAACAGTTTTGATAGCTTTCACAGCAGTAGTTTCATCCCATCTTCACAAGTCCCTGGTGAGGAGTGAGAGGAGCCAGGGCCAAGAAGAGATGGAAAGAAAGTTGACGCAGATCATGGGGTATATTCCCAAACCAGTCCAGCCCTTTGCAGTATGAGTAAGCCCACATTTATTGAGCACATCAGCAACTGAAAAAAACACAGGGCCTTTCCCCTCCCAGTCTTGGCTGGATCAACAATAGATGCTACATTCCATACTCAGATGGAATAGCGCTTGCCAGAGGACAGAGCAGAAAGAGCTTTTAACTTTGAGCTGAGCATCACCCTCCAAGTATAACAGAGGATGGACAGACAGACAGAGAGCCTGAGAAGGGGGTGGGCAAGGATACGAGGGCAGGGCTTTCAGAAAGAGCTGAGGGTGGGCAGGGAGTACCCCTTCCCTCCCTTTGGCTGCCCTTTTGCCCAAGGCTGTGACTGGGGTTTCAATGGGGCTATTTGGAGAGGGGGATGTGTCCATCTCAGCTGAGGACACAGCGCCCTGCCGCATCCAGAGAGACTGTGGGAGTGAGGGATGGGCAGGCTGACTGCTGATGGCAGAGTGGCCTGAGTGCCCAGGGCTTGTGAGAGCAAAGGATGCCAGAGAGCCTCCTTCTGGGTGTCTTAGATTCTAAGCATGACACAGTGGGAGAGGGAGGTGGGGGGCCTGAGACAGAGCCCACACAAGTGCTTGTGGGAGGAAGGCTCCCAGTCCAGGAAGCAAGACTCTGTCCACAATGGTGCCCCGAGCAGGAAGCCGCCCTCTTTGCCTCTCCTCCCTCCTCCAGGGGTGGGGTATCAGGGTCAGGAGTAAACGTGCAAAGTGGGGACAAAAGGTGAGGCTGACCCCATACTCACACACACACGTGTGCACACTGACACACACACACACTCCTATTTTCTCACTTTGGTTACTGCTTGGGACTGGACTGAGCTGGGGGATGGGAGGAGACTCACCTCTAAGTAGAATGCTTTGGTCTTTGTACTGGAGCCAAACATTTAAATCACAGAACTGAGATGGACTTTGTGGCTTTAAAGAGACTGTTGGACGTTTTATTACCTACGAGAGTCCAGAAGAGTTACGAGGCTTGCCTTAATTTTCGTCCAGGGACAGGGGAAGAACCAGCTCCAGAAAAAGATACAGAGAAAGCTGTTTAATGATTACTGGTCCCCGATCCTACCCCAGTCCCTGGAGTCCTGCTTATTCAATATGATGGACAAACCCTTCATTGCAGGCGCTGAATTAACTGGTCTGCATTTTAACTCACTTAGTCTTCATAATAACCTACGAAGTCAGTGTTATTCTTCCTGTTTAACAGATGAGAAAACTGAGGCCTGAGACATGAGATAATGTGCCCAATCTCTCCCAATAGGGAGAAGGAAGAGCTGGGACTCAAGCCTGCTTCTTTCTTGCTGCCTCTTGGCCTGTGCTTACTGCGGCGGCCTCTCTCCAAGGGTCTCTTAAAGCGCAGAGCCAGGAAGCCTCACCACGTTTATACCTGCCTGGGTTAGAGGCCCTGTGGTGACACGGCAGAAATGCTGATGCTGGGTGCCTCCTACAGGAAGACTTCCTGGCCTGATGCACCTTTCTGCTCAGTCCCACCCCACCGTCTGCAGGAAAATGAGAATTCAGGGGCTGAGTTCTGCAGCACTCTTGTGATGGTTGATCAGGGAGTATGTGTGTGTGTGTGTGTGCGAGCACATGTGTGCACACACACAGATATGTGGCTCTCCAGCTGCCTCTCCATCAGGGTCATCCCCCTCAAGGCAGAGACCACACCTTTATTTTCTTCCAGTCCCTTCTCAGCTGTCAGTCCACATTGCCCACAGCAAGCCACAGGTGACAGGTGTTAAACACCACAGATGTCCCCCTGCCCTCCCAGCCCCTGTGCAGCAGGGACCAGGCTGCTCCAGGTGACCTCTCCCTTTGGCTGCTGCTCAGGTCTCTGTGTCTCAACTGTGTTATCTCTGGCTGGGGCAGCCACGGGCACTTGGCAATGCGTTCTTTGAAAAGTGATGGAAAGAATCAGGTATCTGTTCACAGGCTTATAAATCCTTTCAGCTAAAATTCTTCCTCCTGATGTTTTTCTCCATTGGCTGCTGGATTTATGGAAACTGGGGAAAAGGATGTGTTTCTAAGTGAGCAGATGCCCAGATGAATTCATTGCGGGGTGTGGTTGGTAATAATTTAATTAGCTCAGTTTTTTTTTGGGGGGGGAGTGTTAATTAGTTCTTGCTTAAAATACATCACTTTGAGGACCTGTTCTTTCCCACTTCTATCCCCTGGGTGAAGCCCCAATTTCCCATCCACGCCCAGCCCATCTCAGCCTGGTCACTACTGTTATTGAAAAAGAATAAGCCAAAACTTATTTTTGGGCAGCCACAGATTATGACACACGTTAACAGATTCCCATAGATTCAGGAGACCCAGGAGAGGGCGGGATCCCACCAGCCATTACCCACAGTGACCTCCGAAGGATCATGGAGCTCTGGCTCCCCAGTCTCAGCTCCAGGAGGCTTTCAGGAAAGGACTCCTGAAAGCCCTGGTGGAGGGTAGCAGGTGTGGCCGGGGCGAGTTGGTGCGAAGGGAGAGGGAGGGCCTGCAGCCCTCAGACGGAAGGGAAGAGGTCCCTCCAGGTGAGCCCGTCGCCCCGCTTCTTGTCCAGCCACCTGCCGCAGGTGAAGATGGTGGCCACCCCGGTGCTGGTGTTGGTGACCTCCACCTTGTCCACCAGCCAGCCCGAGCAGTAGCCGCTGCCGTCGTGCTCCAGGCGTACCTTGCGCAGCTCGCCCAGCTCCAGCGTCTCTAGGAAGAAGCGGTCTGTGCTGCCCCGCTCAAACAGGTTGCGCATCTTCTGCTTCAGCTCCCGCTTGCCCGTGTCGCCGTTGGACCCAAAGATGGTCACAAAAACATTGGCGTCAGTGCCGGCCCCTGGCTCGTACCCGGTCGTCACGATGACCTCGTACTTGACCGGCACTAGGCTCTGGACCTTGCTGGCAAAGCTCTCAGTAGTCTTGGTGACCTCAAAGACCTTGAAGTACTTCCTCTTCCTCTTGAGGGGTATGAGGCTGTCGCAGTTGAAGAAATATCTGCCGGTGGGAGCAGGGGAGGTCAGGGAGTACCAGCCAAGGCTCACGCCCTCCCCTCCAGGATCCTGGGCATCCACCAGAGATTCCACCCCAGACGACAAGATCTCAGGGCAGAAATCGTCCCCGTCAAAATGTGAGGATAGAATTTTCAGATGAATTTTCGTTCATCTGAAAATTGACAGTGACTGACATCACCATCGTTTAAACTGCCCCTTGATTCTCCTTTTCTTTTTCCCCTCACACTCCACATCTGTGCTTAGTCGCTCAGTCGTGGCAGACTCTTTGAGACCTCATGGACTGTAGCCTGCCAGGCTCCTCTGTCCTTGGGATTTTTCAGGCAAGAATACTGGAGTGGGTTGCCATTTCCTCCTGCAGGGGATTGACCCAGGAATCAAACCTGCATCTTCCGTGTCTCCTGCATTGCAGATGGATTCTTTACCTGCTGAGCCAGTCCACATCTAATCCACCAGCAATTCCACTGACCCTATCTTTAAAATACAATCTAATGAGTCCAGAATCGGCACAATCTCACTAACTACCTTGCCACTCCTCTCATCCAAATCACCACCATCTTCTGTCTGGATGTGTCAGCCTCCTAACTGGTCTATCTGCTTCTCAATACCTACCTACAGTGAATTCTCTGCACAGCATCCAAGTGATCCTGTGGAGACGTAAGCCCGAGAATCTTATCCTTCTGCTCAGAATATAAACTGCCCTTTGATTCTCCTTTTCTTTTTCATCCTTAGTCTCAGAATTTTTATTTTTCAGATGCTCAGTCGTGTCTGACTCTTTGCGACTCTATGGACTGCAGCACACCAGGATTCCTTCCCTATCTCCCAGAGTTTGCTCAAACTCATATCCAGTGAACCAGTGATGGATTAATACTTATTCCCAGAATAAGTATTAATAAAAGCCACCACCTTACAAAGGCCTGCAAGAGCTTGCACGATCTAATCCTCCGCCTAGGGTTTACCTCTCTAACCTGTTCCTCCCCTTCTCTAAGCTCACTGCACACCAACCAGGCTGATTCTCTTGCTCCTTCCAAGGGACTGATGAATGCTTTTATCCACTGTTGTCACCTTCAGAGGAGCTATGGGACCAGAACAACTATCCTAGGCCAAGTCAAGTGGAAAAGTAACCATGAGATAGAGGTATGCTCTAAAATCCCTTGCACTTGGCTGGGTTGAACCATGGGTGTGTATGTGTGTTGTGTGTGTACACACATATGCATGTGTTCACGGATGACACAGTACAAAGGGGTGCAAAGTATTGAAGAAGCTACCACATGCAGAAACAAGTCCAGGGCCAAGAGAAATGGTCTTGGACCAAAAAGTCCCTTCTCTACCCCACCCCCAGTGTTAGCCTCTGGCTAATGACAGTGAGTCCAATAATTATAGGAAGAAGTCGGAGGCACGGTGGGAAAACACTGCCTGGGGGTAAGGGGGCTGGGGTCTGCCCCAGCCAGCCACCTCCTACCTATGTGACCTTGATTTTCCCACTGGCAATGCTAGAGGTTTAGACTGAACAAATGTCTTTGTTTTTCTCCCCCATCCAAATTTCTAACATTTTAACAGTTTTGGAAATAAGCAATTCTGGCACAGGCTAACTATTTCAGAAACGTAGCCCTGAAAGGGTGTGCCCAACGATGAAAAATTAATTTTTAGATGAAAATCTATAACAGTAAAAAGAACTTGGTTTTCTGCATGCTCACTAAATGCCTGGGTTTTGCGTTCTTGCATTTCATCAGCTCCCTGGGTCATAGAGTTCATCTCCTCCAATTTCACAGAAGGAAACAAAGGCTTGGAGAAGAGGAGTCGTTGCACAAGGTGACCCAAAGCCGGGGCCCAGAGCCAGCCTGCCCGGCCACTACAGGAGCCAGCCGTTTAAAGACACTTGGCAGGAAATCCGAATTCTGTCTGGAGAGCTCTCTTCCTCCAACTTGTCACTTGATAAATCTGGGTTGTTGTTACATACCACACTTTCTTAGAGGGAGATATATTTGCCTTCTTTGCTTAAACATTCACTTAAAATGTATTTCTTTATGCAAATGTCCACCCATATACATAATTCTATATAAATGCACAAATCCTGTGATCGTATGTGGTTTTCTAAATGCACTCTTTTCTTTCATGCTTGGCTCTGTCTCCCTTTTCCCCTCCTGCATCCTGCCTTCACCTCAGATAACTCATGTAACAGTTGTGGATATATCTTGCCAAATTTCCCTCTGTTTCGCCCAACCTTGCACAGAACGCACATAGACCCAAACACATGTGGGACGTCAGTGTTCTCTTTACAAAATGGCATCATATAATACATGTTTCCCCATATCTTGCTTTTCTCACTCAACAGTGCTTCCTGGGAATGGCTCCAAGTCTTCTGGTACATATTTAATTCGTTGTTTTGATTGGCTGAAAATGAGTCCCTGGTGTAGTTATAAGGAAACGTTTCTTAATAGACATCATTATAAGATCACCAAAATGTGGGACCTCAGGGCTCTGTGGAGTCAAGACTCCAGCTGTGGAAGAACATGCCAGGCTGTTCTCATTTACAATAGGCTCGTGAGCAAGAATAAAGGCAAAGTAGAGAATAATGAAAAAAAGTGAATATGTTAGAAATATGTTGAATATGATCATACTTGTCTGAACAGTGTGTGTGTGTGAGATACCAGAAAATGGCCAGAGAGAATGGGGTCACCAAATGTTCATGGTGGCCTTCTCGGATGGATAGGACTTTAGGGAATTTTACTTTCTTTTACGAAAGGGATTTTTTTTCTTTCTCTCATACACATTTTTTTGCCTTATTTGAATTTTAAAATGATTATGTATTATATGTGATAACGAGATAAAACGATTTCGTTTTGGGTTTTTTAAGAAAAGAAACAAAAGCCTCTCTGTGTGTCCTTCCACTGAAGTTCTGAGGATATTAACAACAAAGAGCTGGTCAGAAATGCTGCAAGAGCCAGGACTAGAATCATTTGGAAGGTGAAAATTTGAGATTTTTATAAGAGACTGAGATAAAATTATTTTGTATTTCATGGAAATCCAGATATTGTGGCCCAACATGCTGGTTAGAAGGGAACTGTGGATCCGTATAGTGTTATGTAAGTGGCCTTTACATGGTAGGATTTAAATGTGTTCTAGAACAGTGACTTTGGCCACTTGATGTGAAGAGCTGACTCATTGGAAAAGACCCTGATGCTGGGAAAGATTGAGGGCAGGAGGAAAAGGGGACAACAGAGGATAAGATGGTTGGGTGGCATCACTGACTTGATGGACATGAGTGTGAGCAAGCTCTGGGAGTTGGTGATGGACAGGGAAGCCTGGTGTGCTGCAGTCCCTGGGGTCGCAAAGAGTCGGCCATTGACTGAGCGACTGAACTGAACTGAACTGAGAACAGTGACATGTAAATAGGCTCAGATAGTAAAGAATCTGCCTGCAATGCAGGAGACCCGGGTTCAATCCCCAGGTTGGGAAGATACCCTGGAGAAGAGAATGGCAACCGGCTCCAGTATTCCTGCCTGGAGAATTCCATGGACAGAGGAGCCTGGTGGGCTACAGTCCATGAGGTTAGGAAGAATTGGACACGACTGAGCTACACACACACACACACACACACACACACACACAGAATGGTTGACATGTGAATAGCCACACACACACACCCCTGCCCCATCCTCATTCTGGGTAGAGGTGATATCTGGCAGAGGGGGAGGGAGGTGGCCACCCAGCAGAAGTCACAGGCTTGAGACCAGCAGAGTAGGTAGGCTGGAGCATGACTTCTGAGAGCCTCTCAGGCTGTACTCCTGCCATCTTTCCCCTCCCACCAGACTCTAAAGAGCATCCATCTCTCCTCCCAGAGAGGAGCTGGGTGATGGCCTGAAGCCACACAGCTGACCAGGTGATGGCTGGAGCATCTGGGGTCTGGACTCCCTATACCCACTTTGAGAAGATCCCCAGCCCATGGACATCCCTTCCTCCCCTCCCAGCCCAGCTGACGAAAGGCCGCACTTTTGAGAATGTAGGAAAAGATGCTTCACTGGGAGTGGTAGATTCTTTCTACTGGACAAGGAATCCTACAACTCAGCTGAGGACTGTGTGTTGGGAAGTTCTTCACTCCCAGCCCTTCTGAGACTGGAAGGTGTCGGGTGGCGTTGAGACCTTTGACTCTCTCACCGCTGACATTGTGTGTTTAAAGCTAACTTAAGTGGCGACTCTTTTATTATTGTATTGTATTGTCTTGTTTATTTTGGGCATTTGTAGAGAAGTATGAGCAGCCACGTTCCTTGCAGTCGGGAGGCAGTACAGGTTGGCTTGCTGGTGGGCTGGAACTCTCCCCAACCCTGCATCCCAGCTCCAAAACCTCAACAGGATTGCTCCTCACAGCCACGCCCAGTGATTCCTACAGGGTTTACTGTACCCCAGCTGGTTTTCCCCCAAAGAACAACAATATAACATTGCAGCCTGAGAGGGCACTGCTATGAACTGAATTGTCTTTCCTCAAATTCTTATCCCAATGTGATGGCATTTGTGCATGGGACTTTGGGAAGTCATTAGGTTTAAATGACGTCATGAGGATGGGGACCCATGATGGGATTAGTGCCCTTATGGGAAGAAGTGTGTGTGTGTGTGTGTGTGTGTGTGTGTGTGTGTGTGTGAAGTCACTTCAGTCGTGTCTGACTCTTTGCCACCTCATAGACCATAGCCTGCTGGGCTCCTCTGACTATGGGTTCTCTAGGCAAGAGTACTGGAGCGGGTTGCAAGGCCCTCCTCCAGGGGGTCCTCTCAACCCAGGGATCGAACCCATGTCTCTTATGTCTCCCGCACTGGCAGCTGTGTTCACTAGGGCCACCTAGTGGAGAGAGGAAGAGGTATCAGGTCTCCCCTCTCCAATGAGCTAGCAAGGGAGGCCTCACGGGAACTCAACCCTGCTGGCACCCTGACCTCTGACTTCCAGGCTCCAAGGTGTGAGAAAAGAATGGCCCACTGTCTGAGCCACCCAATCCATGGATTTGGTCGCAGCAGCCTGAGATAGCTAAGACACAAGTTCACATGTCAGAACCCTTTCCTGCTCCATTCCCAAAGGATAATCTTGCTTGGAGACGGCCAGTTCCAGGGAGCCGACGGGTGCAGGTAGAGTGTGGACAGACATTGCCTGAGAGGCTGCAGCCCCGAAGGCTGGAGCCGAAGCTGGGACCCGCTGATCCGGCAGGGCTGCTGCTTCTGTCTGCTGCGATTCTTGTGAAAGATGCTGTCAAGAGCAGGGCCAGCCCAGGAGGGGCATGAGGGGGGCACGGAGGGGCAGACAGTGGTTCTGGCGGTAGCCCGGCTGTCTTAGCCTCTCCTTGGGCTTACCCTCCCTGAGGCACATGCTGCCCTCTGCTTCCCCATCATCCTCTCCTGGTTCCTTTTTAGTGTCTTTTCTGCCTTCTAGAGCCTCAGGGCTCTTTCTGGCTTCCAACACAGTTACCAAGCGGTTTTAATTAGAAAAACTGATGGCTGCGAACTGTTACCCAGGTAACTAAGACCCTTAATCCTCTAGAAATGTCCTCAGAAGGCCCTGGAGGGGGAAATGTAAAGCTCCTTATCTGGGGTCCTCGGAGCGGTGGGCATGGGATTTTTCTGCTGGTCCCCGCTCTGCCCACAGGGATGACGGGCATTCACTCTGACTGTGGAGCAGCAGGCTTCAAAGCTGTGTCTCTTTGTCATTACACAGTGATCATGGGGGCAGGGAAGGAAAGACTCAGCTATCTGGCACTGCCTGACTGGCTCTTCTTTCCTTCCAAAGAAGCATCACTGGATAAAAAGTCTGGAGCACCCAAGGTCATTGAGTCTAGTCCCCTGCCTCTGGGGTAATGCTCTGGTTCAGAAAATTCAAGAACCAGTACAGCTGCCTCTTTCCTTTCTAACTCAGATGCCTTGAAGGGGACACCTCCCCGCCCCCTGCCATCTTGCCCATGGTCTGGCTGTAGGCCTCCCTGGGGGAAGAGGGTGGAGACCGAGCACGTACACGTTGCCATACTCCATCTCGGTGATGGTGATGGTTTTGACGTGCCAGACCAGCTCTCTTTTGGGGATGAACCGGTCCTCCCTGGCGAGGTGGCCCACGCAGAGGGAGGCAATGTCCCCCAAGTAGACGCTGTCGAACTCAAACGTGTCTGTGGTGCCCCTGCAGGACACAAAGGTACCATCAGTGAGCGCTGCTCATATCCACTGAAGGAAGTAAGCATTTATTCAGTGCCAGCTGTATCCTAAGTGCTCGTCTGAGGAACAGGGATAGACTGGCAAGCGAGACCTGATGTCAGGCCTCCATTGCTTGAGGGCTTCAGTCTAGTTCTGGAACAAGACAATTGGAACCGTTAAGAAGCCCTTCAGGCTGCCTGTTCCCAGAATCAGTGATTGGTAATAGCTGATGGTATTGGAGGAGGGTGAGGCCCTGGGCCCTCAGCACTGGGATGAGGAGGGAGATGAGATTCAGGGAGCAGAGGGAAGGGGAAGGGAAGCATCTTCTGATGGGGACTGGATTTGGCAAAGTCACAAGGTTGGAGGTGCAGTCATTTCTGGAAGGAGGGCTGGCTTGGCTGGAGTTTAGGTTCAGGGAGGGAAGGGGTAATGGAAAAGAAGTGAGGTGGGCTGCCTTTTGGGGGGGTGGGGCAGCTCAGCCCATCTTCAGGAAGGGGGGTTATTGAATAGAGGGTGAAATGAGGTTATGGGAGGAGGAGGCTCTATTTAAGAGATTCTGGAGGCAGCAGGGAGATGAAGTGGGCATCTGGGCAGTTCGGAGGCAGTTCTGATGTACAGGAAGACGTGAGATTCTCCAGGGCGTGGCGGGCAGCCGGGAGTGCTGAGCGGGGGTGCTGTTACACGAGACCTAATTTTGATTTTTCCTATGAAGCATCTTAGAGGCTCTCCCCTCCCTCCCTGCTTCTCACTAGAACCGAATTCCATGCTGTCTTATTTGCATTTTCATGGGTAACTCTCCCTTTTCAATAGACTGTGAGCTCCTCATTTGCAAGGATGGGGAATAACATCTGTGTGATTCCCAGTCCTGCCACATAGTGGACTTGCTGTAATTAAGTGATTTTTGTTGTAGTTTTGCATTAAGTTAAAAAAAATTGAAATACATTTGACATATAGCATTGTGTAAATTTAAGGTGTACAACATATGAATCTGAAACATTTTTATATTGTACTATGATTGCCATTGTGGCCATAATTAGCACTTCTATCATATTGCATAATTATCCTTTTTTTTTTCTAGTCATTGGAACAATTAGGTTCTAGTCTCTCAGAGGGCGCTCTCTTTAATGACAGTCCTCTCCCTTCCCTTTTCTAAAGCTCCTGTTGCGTCCCTAGAGCTGGAATGGTGTTGGCACACAGTAGGTACTCAGTATGTTCTTGCTGGTTAGGCCCATTTGTATATTTACAGCCCCAACTAAAAGGGTTGGCTCTTGGGGTCCCCCTCTTACCCACCCCACTTATCCCCATTCCCCTGTGGGCACCCCCTCTTCCTACTTTCTGAAGGCCCGCTGTCTAGAAGAATTCTCCACGAGGAACTCTTTGGACCGATTCTTCCTGCCCTCCAGGATGAGCCAGACGTTCTCCCTGGTTTCGCCTCCGTTGCCGGTTTCTATGACGATCTCGTAGGCTGCGGTGGAGAAGGTGGGAGACGGTCAGCAGAGGGGAGGCGGCACCCACCACTGGGGCAGAAGCAAACCCGCCTCTCCCTTCAGGTCCTACATCTGGTCTGAGACCACAGCCTTAAGTGTGGGGGCTGGGGCACAGGTTAAAATCTTTACGATCAAGGCGTTGTCAACAGAGCCTGCCTTGATTTGGGGACAAACCACAGGAGGGGATGAGTTTCCCAAGGGATGCTGGGGCCTGGCTCTCAGGGATGGAGGAGTCTCTGAGATGCAAAGTGAAGATCAGGAGCAAAGAGAAGGGAGGAGAGGTAGGGCCCAGCTACAGAAAGGGGAGGGGAAGATCCAGGTGGGAGAGACTTCAGAAGAGCCTGGAACTTTCTCTAGCAAACAGCCTCTGTCTTGTCTCAGCTCTCACTTTGGTGTCTAGCTCAGCATCACAACCTCCCTCCCCTGAAGTTCCCACAAGCAGGTCAGCATTGTTTCATTTGTTAAGTGGGCGTCTAGTGCCAGGACTGGGCTAAACTCTGGGTGACCCTAGCACTCATCTCTGGCCCCAGATGGAAACACACTGACTATACAACAGAACAGAAAAGCCTGCAGCAAAGGGCACAAGTACCAAGGGGGAGAGAGCGGATCTGGCTCCCATTACATCTTCAACCTCATCTTTCAGCACTTTCCCCGCCTTGCTCACTCTGCTTCGCTTCCATGCTACTCCAGGAGCACAAGGCCTGCTCCTGCCTTAGAGCTCTGTCTGTGGCTCATCCCCTTCCTCTCCCCACCTCCATCCATGTTGACCTGGTTTACTCCTTCCTGTCCTACTCAGATGTCCCCTTCTCAGGGACCACCCTAACCAAATTCCAACCCAATTTCCCCAGGGCTCCAGCCTGCTCTACTGAGCTCTATCATCTTCTGATACCTTCTAATATGCTAAGCAGTTACTTATCATTTTGTTGCTTATTGTATTGTATGCCTCCCTTCCACCTGAATGTAAGCTCCATGAGGGCAAGGGTCTTTGTTTTGCTCATTATAGACCCCAAGTGCCCAGAACGGTGCCTGGCACATAAGCACTCAATAAATAGTTGTTGAGTGAATAATGAATGATTGGGCTCTTCTCAGTAAGCTCCATGAAGAAGGCACTGTGTGAGCTTGGCCTCGAAGAAGATTCATGATTGTGATCAACAGAGAACTGAGGGATGCTCTAGGAGCGGGGGAGGGGAAGGAGCATGAGAGCAAAGATACTGGAGGGCAGGGGCGGGGCTTGAGACCCGGGAGATCCGTGAGATCCAGCCCCACTCCCCATGGACCAGCTGGGATGGAGCTGGCACACAGGAGGACACAATATTTGTCTTCCTGCAGTTAGTGAGTCACTGAGGATTTGGGATTCCAGATCCAAAGAGATAGTTTGATTTCTGTGCTTTTATCTCAGAAATGTGATAAAGACAATTAGAAGGGATGGCTGTGTCTACAGCTCAATGTAATGTCAACCCCAGCCTCTCAGTGACCTGTTGCCTTTGTGACTTCTCTCAAGTCATAGATAAAGGGCATCCGGGCAAAGAACCCAGGATAGGGGAGGAGATCCACAGCGAGCACAGCCCTGGAAGAAGAACCTGTCTCTGCAGGCCTAACCGTTCACAGCAGCAGGACATGAAATGAATGAGTCATGGCTGGGGGCTCAAAGCCAACACAGGGAGGGTAAGGTGTTTGTGCAAACCAGACACCTGTGAATTCAAAAAGGATCCTTCACTGTAGAGGAAATGGACTGTCAGCACCCAGGGAAGAAAGCAGGGAGCACTAGGAGGCTACTTGCTTCCTGCAATCAGCTCAAGGAGGACATGCGTGTGGATCGTAACCAGCCCTCTCCTCATGGCCCCAAAGACGAGGCAGAGAAGGAAGGCGTGTAAGTGAGGACATTCAGATAGATTAAAAACAAATGTGGCCAGTTGCATCAACGGTCTTTCAATCAGCCTATTTCCACCTTGGAAAATAACTTGATAAAAATGTGGAAGGCATGACTCTCAGCTTTGTTTATAGGTTGCTGGGAGGAAAGGACAGAGGAGGACCAGGGACCTGACGGGGTGGGGCAGGTGGCAGCCCAGCCTAGCAGGGATCCACGTGGGGCTCACCCCGGGGCCAACACCCCCATGGGAGGAGTCCAGCTGGAGAAAGTGGCTCCGTAGCCACCAGGCAAGTCATTCACATGAAGGGGCCACTAACAAAGATACTGTGGGCTTAGTGGGCATGAATGTGGCAGGACAGGAGAGCGGAGCTGTCTGCCCTTGACATCTCGCCTGTGCTCTGGGCATGGTACCTGCACACAGAGATGAACCAGAAGCCCAGGATGCACCGAGCAGATTCAACACACCTCACATGAGCAGCTCCTGAACAGATAGGTGTTTGCCTTGAGGCCAGGACAGCAGGGCCACAAGGCACCGAGGAGCACCACCAGAGGACACCTGGGCATCCAGTGGGCACCTGCAGCTTATTGCTCCACATCACCTCCCCCATCTTATGTTGCCAGGACCCTTCTTGGCTCTGCAAGTTCCTCCCATGTGGTTTTGCATGACAGTCCCAGACCTGGACAATCAGAATTATTCCTTAAGAGATGCTCTCTTCCCTTCCACCAAAGCTGTTCGATTAGAAGGCTATGGGGTTGGGGGTACCAGCCACCATCTTCCCACGATGTAGAGAAAGAAACAGTTGAGAGGAGAAGGGGACAAGGACATACTGAAACCACTGGAGCCTCTGGAGACAGCCAAGCCCCAGCCAGTTCCACCTGAAACCTCCAAGTTCCAGGCACCAACATGCTCCCTTTTTCCTGGAGCCAGCTTAGGGCTGGGGTTTGGGCATGTACAACCAAGTCCTGAGCTCTCCTGAAGTTTTCTGTTTGCCTCCATTGGGACTGCCAATAGATGGCAGCTTCAAGAACATGATCATAAAGATGAATTTTAAAACAGAGTTGTCTGGTGGAGAGTGAGTCCTCCGACCTGGGGAGTTGGTCATCAAGCTTGATTGTATCAGAACTGAAAATGTCACAGATAAGGCTGACTGAGCAGCCTGAAAAGGCTTCAGGTAGGGGTGGATAAGAAGGAAGGGGGCTGTAGAGGGGGGAGGCATTGGTCTTGCTGGAGGATGTCCCGGAGAGGGGGCTTCCCAGGAGGCTCAGGACCTGCCTGCCAATGCAGGAGATGCAGGTTCAATCCCTGGCTTGGGAAGATCCCCTGGAGGAGGGCATGACAACCCACTCCAGTATTCTTGCCTGGAGAATCCCATGGACAGAGAAGCCTGGAGGGTTACAGTCCATGGGGTGGCAAAAAGTTAGACATGACTGAAGTGACTTAGCATGCACACTGCATGCCCCAGAGAGATATTTTTTTGTCCTCCTAGGTGTCATGTGTGTGTGTGTGTTGTGTACATGCTTATGCACACATAAGCACATGATCTTACTGTCCAGGACTTAACACAGAATCTCTGGGATGAAACCCAAATAACAGTATTATTTAAAAGCTGCCAGTGGTTTTCTTCTTTGCCTGCACATTGGAATCACCTACAGAGGCTGACGCTTACAGAGGATGGGGAGCAGCTTCTGACACGGCTAACAAAAATTGGAGGTGAGGCAGCAAACAGGATGCTAAACGAGGTGGGGTAGCTGATCTGTCTGGAGTACCAGCCAGGCCCAGTGATGACACAGAGACCGTGGTATGATGAGTCCTGATAGGAATATGAGTCCTGCTGGCTACGGCTGAGTCTTTGATGTATTGCTTCACTTTTCTGGGTTTTGGCTTTCCATACCTAGGATAGAGAGAGGTGAACTTGCCCCTATCAAGCTCATAGGGTGGGCGTAGGGTGATGAGGATCCAGTGAGAACAGGGGATGTGCGGAGCACCTTCACACACATGAAGCTCTGTTCAGATATGAGAGGGTGTTTATTCTTACAAGTCAAGTGCCCAGAGATGCCCCTGGGGACACAGACATGGAATGTAAGTGCCATGAGGGCAGGATCTCTGCCCTATTCATTAGTGTGTCCCAGAACCCACACCAGGCTGTGTATTCATTAGTGCGTCCCAGAACCCACACCAGGCTGTGTCACTTGGTTAAAGATAGCTGAGGTTGGAATAATTGGCTTGAATTGTATCCCTGACTCTCCCTAAGATGAGCCTCCATCTGTGGACATGGGTGTCACTGGCCTTTGGGCACCCTGCCCTCTGCAGGCTCCTCGTAATGACAGACTGATCCATACCATTCCTGGGCTTGGTGTTCCTGCCCTTCCATCTCTGTCTCACACACATCCTTCTGGAATTAATGCAAGCACTGCTTCCCCTCTACCAAGCTCCCTACCAACCCAAATTCCATAAGTCTTAGCAAGCTGTTTGGCGGGAAATCTGTGAAGGAAACTCCGTGGTTATGCTCCCAGCCTCACAAATCTCTCCTCCCCTGAACACCAAGGGCCCCGGGAGCATTTATTGCTCATGTTAGCAATTATGCATTAGCCTCCACCACTAATGAGATTGTGAGGCCCCAAGGAAAAACAACCTTCATTTGCTGAGCTCTAATGATTTGTGCACCTACTAAGTCCCAAAGCCTGCAGAGTGATTCTGTCCTTGACCTCTGGGAGCTTATAGCTGCGTAGGGACAACACAGATGGGCACAGTTCAGTACAAGGAAACTAACAATCACAAAGCAAGGTGCATGGTTCATGGCATCTAAAATAAAAGTGGGCCCCCAGTAAGTACAGTTAGAGAAACTGGGAATTCACCCTCTGAATTAGGGCAGGCATCCTCATACATGAAGGCTGACAGATGAGTGGTTGGCCCTTATCTGAATGCTCCCAGTACCATCAGTGATCACCCCTCTCCAAGCAGCTGAGTCCATCACTGGGCAGTTTGGATGGCATGGTGCAGAAGGCTCAGCGGCTTTCCACCAAGCATCCATGCTTCCCTTTCGTGATGTACAGAGCTTGCCCAGGGCAACTGTCCAGCCAGGTACTACAATCCCAGGTGCCCTTGCATCTAGGTGGAGCCACATGACTCACAGAATATGAGTTAATGTGTTAAGAAAGTATAGAATGTGCCTTCTCCCAGCTCTTGTTTTCCTCTTCAAGAAATGTGGGAGCCACATGTTGAAAATGGCAGACAGGTGAGAAGAGCTTGGGTCCCTGAATCACAGCATGGAAGGCCTGTTGCCAAACACCCACACTGGACTGATTACATCAGTGACAAACAGATTTTGCTGTATTTAGCTATTGAGATTTGTGGGTTTAAGTCTTTACTGCAGCTAGTGTTACAGTAACTAGCTAGCTGCAGTAAGAAAAGGTTGGAAAATCCTTTCTTTACATCAGGCTCTGCTATTGATAAGCCTTCATCAAATCTGTTGGACCCAGATACAGGCATCTGTATTAAAGAGACACCTCCCTGGTCCTTGATGGCCATCCACCTTAGGGACCAATTACTCTTCCCCTTTACACATGCCCTGAGGAAGGAGCCAAAGAGAAAGCTGTTGGTGGAGACGCTGGCTCCCTTCACATTCTGTTTTCAGGAAGGCCTGAGTTGGTGGCTGTTGCCATAGACATCAGTTGGAGAGAGTCCACGACAAAAAAGTAAACCAGAGAGAGCATCACATCAATCTGCCCAGGGTGGGCTTGTCCCCTGTGGGTTTTCCTGCTACCTAGTAAGTCCTTGTAGTCTGGGGCTGTGAGCTGGCACCAGTATCTTGGCTGTCTCAGGTTCACGAAGCAACACTTAGGGTGTTTACTTATGCACTGCTCCAGTGTTATTTCTTTCATTGGGCATCTGATTCCCCTCCAGCTCTGAGAGATCTTCCTTTAGATTTTCCAACGTTGTCCCCCCTCCCTCTGCCCAGGCTGCATCTAAGCAGGGCCCACCGGTGTCCCCACGTACTGGTCTCCTCCAGCTCATCACGGATCTCATTGTTGGCGCAGGCGAAGTCGCGGACCGTCTGCCTGTCGCCCTCACTCTTGGAGAGCCAGCAGTCACATTGGAAGCGGAAGGTCTCGTCGCGGGAATTGTCCTTCACGTCGACATGGCTCAGGTGCCAGCCAGGAAATATCCCTGAGAACAGAGACACAGGGCTGGAGGCTGAATGGGCTCTTCCTCCCCTTTCAGACTTTTGCTCCCTACATCTGCTGGCTGTGTGGCCCTGGACAAGATCTCTGTCCTCTCTAGGCCTTTGTCTCCATGCTGATGAAATGAAGGGTTGGGTTAGATGACCTCTGAGATACCTCCAGCCCAGAGACTAGATTGGATTGGCCAAAAAGTTTGTTTAGTTTTTTCCATAAGATATTATTGGCCAACCCAATAATTCTCTTTGCAAAATCCTTAACTTGCGTTCAGGAACTCTTAGAGGATCTCTGTGTGTCCACAGTATGTGCAGAAGGCTACAAGGAAGGCACGTATATGCTTTACTTTCACATCTTGCCTTCTCATGCCACTTGGGGTTGGAAGGGCAGTCCTAGCTTCTCCAACAAAAAGCCATTTCAATAATGGTGAGGGAGGATCAGACACTGCCCGAAGCAACATCTCTAGATCTTGCCATTGGTCTCAAGGGTTATAAGCACAGAGACACACAGAGATGGACACATACTTCCAGTCACCCAGTCCACAGGGAGCAGATATTAAGGCTCATGGGCAGAGCATACATACTGGCAGTCCTACTATAGCTTCCTTCCTGATGTAAAAGGTACTTCATATGCTTTAAAATATAGGTGTCTTTACTGAAAGTGGAAATCAGCGAGTCCCAGAACAAGTTAAATTTTACAGTGGTTCTGTTGAGTTAAAAAGTGGTGTTATTTTATCAACAAAGAATTTTTTGCATGCATATTTTAAGTTTTATCTAAATTCAAAATGTAAATAACAAATGGTTAGTAATAAGTGGGGGCTTCTCTGGTAGCTCAGCTGGTAAAGAATCTGCCTGCAATGCAGGAGACCTGGGTTCGATCCCTGGGCTGGGAAGATCCCTCGAGGAGGGCACAGTAACTCTCTCCAGTATTCTTGCCTGGAGAATCCCCATGGACAGAGGAGCCTGGTGGGCTACAGTCCATGGGGTCACATAGAGTTGGACATGACTAAGCAACTAAGCACAGCCCAGCACAGTATTAAGTGGAAATAACAGACTCACTCTGTTCTATATCCTGGGCAGGTTTCACTCCCGAATTCACTTCCAGAGTTCCAGGCACGGCGGTGAGAGAGAAAAGCAGTGGGATGATGGGAAGTGTGGATTCTGGGCTGCCTTTAACTTTATCCACAGGCAATCAGGGCGGTGAAGACAGCCAGAGGAGGAGGCAGCCCGACCCGGGTTGCCCTGGTGCGTGCTAGCAGGTTGCTCTCTTCCCCCATACCCCTCTTTCCTCTCTCCTCTGAAGGCATGGCACTGTCTCACCCAATCTTCAACTCTCATTTCAAGTTTGATTCTGCAAAGGAACTCCTTCCATGGTAAATAGCAGACTAACCCCAACCATTGTAAGATAAATAAGCTTCACTCTTAGCTTCACGCTCACTGATTATTTAATTGCCTTGTTTTGGAAATGCTGGATGGGGTTAACAGGGATCCTACTACGACTTTCTACACTAAGAACCTATCAAACACGGGAAGAGGCAGCTCTGGGAAGGCTGATGTCATATGACATCACGACCACCAGCAGGGAACCATCTTAATCCCACCACTAGAGAATCCATTTCTTTACAGAATCTCCTCTTTCAGAGTCCTACTTTATCTTTTTACACAAAGAGAGCAAACATCGCACACTGTCTGACATCCTACCTTTTCACTCACAGTCTATATCAGTACCTAAATATCTGCCCATCCCTTTCCATAGTTGCATGGTATTCCATTGTGTGCACACACAAGAAGATTTCTATGTTGTCCTAATTGATGGATAATTAGTTGTTATCCAAACTTTTACTTCTACATGCAATGCTATAATTACTACCCTTCTACATGCATCATATGATCTTTTGAAATAATGAATCAGGTTTGATTTTGCTACTTCTCATGGAAAACTGTTCAATGGCTTCGCATTACTCTCAGAATAACTACAAACAGCTCCCTAACAACTATAAGAACTGACATGACTTGGCCCTTTCCATTTTGATTTCATCTCATACTACTTGCATTTTTACTTACTATATTTCACATACACCTTTTAGTACCTTAATATATGAAATCCAGTCTTGTCATGGAAATGTTGCACATTTTCTGTCTGCCTGCAACAATATACCCTCGGCTGCGAATATCCCCAGTGTTTCATCACTGAAGTGTCAGATCAAATGTCCTGTCTTTGGGAAGACCTTTCCAATTTGCAGAGGCTTCTGCATCCCCAATTACTTGCTATCACATTAACCTACACCCATTTCACAGTTCAATTCAGTTCATTCGCTCAGTCGTGTCTGACTCTTTGCAATCCCATGAATCGCAGCATGCCAGGCCTCCCTGTCCATCACCATCTCCCGGAGTTCACTCAGACTCACATCCATCGAGTCCGTGATGCCATCCAGCCATCTCATCCTGGGTCGTCCCCTTCTCCTCCTGCCCCCAATCCCTCCCAGCATCAGAGTCTTTTCCAATGAGTCAACCCTTCACATGAGGTATCCAAAGTACTGGAGCTTCAGCTTTAGCATCATTCCTTCCAAAGAAATCCCAGGGTTGATCTCCTTCAGAATGGACTGGTTGGATCTCCTTGCAGTCCAAGGGACTCTCAAGAGTCTTCTCCAACACCACAGTTCAAACACATCAATTCTTCGGCGCTCAGCCTTCTTCACAGTCCAACTGTCACATCCATACATGACCACAGGAAAAACCATAGCCTTGACTAGACGGACCTTAGTCGGCAAAGTAATGTCTCTGCTTTTGAATATGCTATCTAGGTTGGTCATAACTTTTTTCCCAAGGAGTAAGCATCTTTTAATTTCATGGCTGCAGTCACCATCTACAGTGATTTTGGAGCCCCCAAAAATAAAGTCTGACACTGTTTCTACTGTTTCCACATCTATTTCCCATGACGTGATGGGACCAGATGCCATGATCTTCGTTTTCTGAATGTTGAGCTTTAAGCCAACTTTTTCACTCTCCTCTTTCACTTTCATCAAGAGGCTTTTGAGTTCCTCTTCACTTTCTGCCATAAGGGTGGTGTCATCTGCATATCTGAGGTGATTGATATTTCTCCCACAATCTTGATTCCAGCTTGTGATCCTTCCAGTCCAGTGTTTCTCATGATGTACTCTGCATATAAGTTAAATAAGCAGGGTGACAATATACAGCCTTGACGTACTCCTTTTCCTATTTGGAACCAGTCTGTTGTTCCATGTCCAGTTCTAACTGTTGCTTCCTGACCTGCCTACAGATTTTTCAAGAGGCAGGTTAGGTGGTCTGGTATTCACATCTCTTTTGTGGTCCACTGGAGAAGGGAATGGCAAGCCACTTCAGTATTCGTCCCTTGAGAACCCCATGAACAGTAGGAAAAGGCAAAATGATAAGATACCAAAGGAGGAATTCCCCAGGTCATTAGGTGTCCAATATGCTACTGGAGATCAGTGGAGAAATAACTCCAGAAAGAATGAAGGGATGGAGCCAAAGCAAAAACAATACCCAGTTGTGGATGTGACTGGTGATAGAAGCAAGGTCCGATGCTGTAAAGAGCAATATTGCATAGGAACCTGGAATGTCAGGTCCATGAATCAAGGCAAATTGGAAGTGGTCCAACACCCATTTCACAGTCTGAAATAATTCTGGTTTTATTTCCTTGCACGTTGTCTATACTGTCTGTCTTCTCTAGGTTGTAAGCCTAGAGAGCAGGAGTCTTGCCTGATATCCACCACTATATTCTAGTGCCTAGAGTAATGATTAGCACATTATTCAATAAATGTTTATTGAATGGATGAGTGCACTATTATTAAATAGGGAAGAACAAGGAAGGACACTGGTGGTAACATTCTATGAGCGGAAGGGAAAAATAATTCAAAGCCCCACCAGGGAGCAATGGTCTGTCCTAGTGAAATTATTTTATCCCAAATGTTCCGAGGTTTATTATAAGAAAAAAAAGCTTAAAAACTGAATGAGGTGTAAAATAGATAGTAAGGAGTTGCTAAACACACAGGGAGCCCAGCCTGGCACTCTGTGATGACCTGGGGGTAAAGGGGAGCTGGTGTGGAGAGGGTGGGATGGGGCTGGGGAGGGAGGCCCAGGAGGGAAGGAATATATGTATAATTATGACTGATTCACATTGTTGTATGGCAGAAACCAACACAAAATTGCAAAGCAATTTTTCACCAATTAAAAAAAAATTGAATGAGCATAGGGCCCCAATCTTTCCAGCCAAGAGAAGGCAGACTCCAAATAGGAGGGAGACTAGCTGCCAGATACTTCCCGGATTTCATCATGCTATCTGCTACCTATGATTCCTCAGTGGCCTTCCATTTCTGATGGGGAAAACGGTCCAATCCTGTGTTTACATATATAGGGCCTTCTTCATCCTGACTCCATCCACCTCATTTCCTGCCTCAGTAAGGAAGACTCCTAAGACAACTCCTCCATCCCAGTGAGATGGATTTATTCAGCATCACTTAGCTGTATCTTTCATCTTCACTAAGGCTTCAAGTGATTTCCCTGCTCTAAATTCCCACCTACCCTCTGGACACTTTAGGTTTCACTTCCTCCTTGAGACTCTCCAGACTCCCCAGTCCCGTGGCGTCCATCGTCTGTTTATTCACTTGCCCATGAACAGTTGCCCAGGACGGCTTGGGAAATGAATGTTTTCTAGTGAGGTCATGAGCATGAACTCTTTTATAGTGATTGTGTGTGTGTGTGTGTGTGTGTGTGTGTGTGTGTGTGAGAGAGAGAGAGAGAGAGAGAGAGAGAGACTTCTCTAGTTCGATTTTAAGGTGTGGAAGTTATGCCTTAAACCTCTTGATTACATCACAGGTGTATCGACTTAGTGCTCAATAAATACAGAATTGATAAATTACATTTACTTTCTATAGTGATCTCTCAGCTTCTTTTAAATTTCAGTGCAAACCCTTAAAATATTGCTTGAATAGATAATTTATTTCTTCAAGTAATTTCTTTAAAAAATAGCTTTGGCAGGCTAAAGTTCATGTGGGTAAACAAAATTTCTTTACAAAGATAAATAGATTGTTTGAAATGAGATATGGAGCCATCAGAGAGTCCTAGCTATTAAAGAATACGGAATCTAGCTACTATCCCTCCACAAATACTTTCTCATGCACATCATCCAAGATAGGATGCCCAGAGTGGCACACCCGGGTCTGGGAGATCTGTAGACCCCATTCTCAGTAAACGCACCAAGCTGAACATATTATAGCATCTCTATGCCTCAGTTTCCTTACTTGAGCAAAGTAACTGGGTTAAAATACATGATTTCTGAGTTCCTATACATTTCTATGAATTTATATTATTCAAAAGAAAATATATTAGAGTTTTCAGTTCAGAGGAAGAAAGCAAGAGGAAAAAGATGAATTAGAAAATAAACACTCTTGTTATAATTTGTTCAGCATTATAAAAGCTATCTGGGTAATTGGAATTAAGGGGGAGAATTAATCATTTATCTTGATTTTCATCTATGAATTATATTTCATGGTAATCAAATAGCCTGAGGGACATTTATTTTTTTTACAGAAGAATTCCAGTTAATAAGTGGATAAGAAATAACAATTAGAAAATCATTTGTAACTCTAATTGATCATCACTGAGAAGCCATTAGATGAAGAGTGATGGGAGAGTCTACAATGGAGGAATCAAGCAGTCTGCCCTGGATTCACCGTTAGACGTGAGCGTCAGTAAGTGAGAGATGGCTGTGATGTAATATGAAGTACACAAGTCCCATTTTAAAGTAGCCCTGATACCACATATAAAGTATTCTTGCCAAATAATATCAAACCTGGATCTAATCAAGTCTTTACAGCTGACTTTCAGATTGTAGGAAATATGGGGAACAAGGAAGCAATGACACCATAAAGAAGCAAGCAGACAGGTCCAGAGTGTGCAAATTTTATAGATCATTGGGCCCTGTTCCTTCAAAAGTCAATGGCATGAAAAAAATAAAGGGATTAGGTATGGCTCCGTATTAAACAATTAAACTTTCATCTCTGGAGGAGAAAGTTACTATAAAGACGAAATTGGGCACAGAATCTTGGTCCTCTTCTGACCCTAGTATCCCAACCACTTGGGCTCATTGAAGACACAAAAATCTTTCTGATCTTGCCAATGACAGGATCCTGCTTTCAGATCCAAAGTCTAGTTGTCGAGGAGGAGGTCACTTCTCTGCTTACAAATGGAAGAAGATAGCATTAGTGACTTGGAATTTCTTTAAGTCCAAGAGTGATGAGGAGACCAAAGGTAATCAGAGGGATAAAGGAGGAACCAAGCTCTTTGAAGAGCCTAGCATCTACACCAAAGTTGTTGTTGTTCAGCTGCGAAGTCGTGTCCCACTCTTTGCGACCACGGACTGCAGCATGCCCAGCTTCCCTGTCCTTCAGTATCTCCTGGAGTTTGCTCAAGTTCAAGTCCATTGACTCAGGGATGCTATCTAACTATCTCATCCCCTGCTGTGCTTTTCTCCTTGTGCCTTCAATCTTTCCCAGCATCAGGGTCTTTTTCAATGAGTCAGTTCTTTGCATCAGGTGGCCAAAGTATTGGAGCTTTAGCTTCAGCATCAGTCCTTCCAATGAATATTCAGGATTGATTTCCTTTAGGATTGACTGGTTGGATCTCCTTGCAGTCCAAGGGACTTTCAAGAGTCTTCTCCAAAACCACAGTTCAACAGCATCAATTCTTTGGCACTCAGGCTTCTTTATGGTCCAACTCTCACATCCATACATGACTACTGGAAAAACCATAGCTTTGACCATACAGATCTTTGTTGGAAAAGTGGCCTCCATTTTTAAATACACTGTCTAGGTTTGTTATATATAGCTTTCCTTCCAAGGAGCAAATGTCTTTTAATTTCATGGCTGCAGTCACTGTCTGCAGTGATTTTGGAGCCCAAGAAAATAAAATCTGTCACTGTTTTCACTTTCCCCCTTCTGTTTGCCATGAAGTGATGGGAGTGGATGTCATGATCTTAGTTTTTTGAATGTTGAGCTTTAAGCCAGCTTTTTCACTCTCCTCTTTCACTCTCATCAAGAGGCTCTTGAGTTCCTTTCCACTTTCTGCCACTAGAGTGGTATCATCTGCATATCTGAGGTTGCTGATGTTTCTCCCAGCAACCTTGACTCTAGCTTGTGATAAATCCAGGCTTTGCGTGATGTAATCTGCATATAGGGCTTCCACGGTGGCTCAGCAGGGAAAGAATCCACCTGCAGTGCAGGAGCCACAGGAGACATGGGTTTGATCCCTGGGTCGGGAAGATCCCCCAGAGGAGGGCATGGCAGCCCACTCCAGTATTCTTGCCTAAAGAATCCCATGGACAGAGGAGCCTGGCAGGCTACAGTCCAGGGTTACAAAGAGCCAGACATGGCTGAAGTAACTTAGTACGCACACACAATCTTCACACAAATTAAATAAGCAGCGTGAGAATATACAGCCTTGTCATAATCCTTCCTGAATTTTGAACCAGTCCATTGTTCCATGTCCGGTTCTAACTGTTGCTTCTTGACCTGCATACAGGTATCTCAGGAGACAAGTAAGGTGTTATAGTATTCCCTTCAGAATTTTCCACAGTTTGTTGTGATCTACACAGTCAAAGGCTTTAGCATAATCAATGAAGCAGATGTAAATGTTTTTCTGGACTTCCCTTGCTTTCTCTATGATCCAGCGAATGTTGGCAATTCGATCTCTGGCTCCTCTGCCTTTTCTAAACTCAGTTTGTACATCTGGAAGTTCTCAGTTCATGTGTGGCTAACGGCTAGCTTGAAGGATTTTGAATATAACCTTGCTAGCATGTGAAGTGAGCGTAAATTGTACAGTTGTTTGAACATTCTTTGGAACTGCCTTTCTTTGGGATTGGAATGAAAACTGATCTTTTCCAGTCCTGTGACCAGCTGTGGAGTTTTCTAATTTGCTGACATATCAAGTGCAGCACTTTAACAGCATCATCTTTTAGGATTTGAAATAGATCTGCTGGAATTCCATCATCTCCATTAGCTTTGTTCGTAGTAATGCTTCCGAAGGCCCACTTGACTTCACACTCCAGCATGTCTGACTCGAGATAAGTGACCACACCATCATGGTTATCTGGGTCATTAAGAATTTTTTGTATCATTCTTCTGTATATTCTTACCAGTTCTTCTTAATCTCTTTTCTTTCTGTTAGGCCCTCACCATTTCTGTCCTTTATTGTGCCCATCCTTGCCTGAAATGTTCCCTTCATATCTGCAATTATTCAGTTGGGTATATCTTTCCCTTTCTCCCTTGCCTTTCACTTCTCTTCTTTTCTCAGCTATTTGTAAAGCCTCTTCAGACAACCACTTTGCCTTCTTGTATTTCTTTTTCTAGGGGATGATTTTGGTCTCCACCCCCTTTACAATGTTATGAATCCCTGTCCATAGTTCTTCAGGCACTCTGTATACCAGATCTAATCCCTTAAATCTATTTGTCACCTCCACTGTATAACCATAGGCATTTGACTTAAGTCATACATGAATGGTCTAGTGTTTTCTCCTACTTTCTTCAATTTAAGTCTGAATTTTGCAATAAGGAGCTCATGATTTGAGTCACAGTCAGGTCCAGGTCTTGTTTTTGCTGACTATATAGAGCTTCTCTGTCTTCAACTGCAAAGAATATAATCAATTTGATTTCAGTATTGACCATCTGGTGATGTCCATGTGTAGAGTCATCTCTTGTGTTGTTGGAAGAGGGTGTGTTTGCTATGACCAGTGTGTTCTGTTGACAAAACTCTGTTAGTCTTTGCCCTGCTTTGTTTTGTATTTCACTGCTACTGCTAAGTCACTTCAGTCGTGTCCGACTCGGTGCGACCCCATAGACGGCAGCCCACCAGGCTCCCCCATCCCTGGGATTCTCCAGGCAAGAACACTGGAGTGGGTTGCCATTTCCTTCTCCAATGCATGAAAGTGAAAAGTCAAAGCGAAGTTGCTCAGTCATGTCCGACCCTCAGTGACCCCACGGACTGCAGCCTACCAGGCTCCTCCATCCATGGGATTTTCCAGGCAAGAGTACTGGAGTGGGGTGCCATTGCCTTCTCCAAGGCCAAACTAAACCAAAATAGTAGCAAGAAACGATGGGTGGATAGTTTTAGAGCTGTCCAAGGTGCTGAACAGGCTTCCCTGGTGGCTCAGAGGTTAAAGCGTCTGCCTGCAATGCAGGAGACCTGGTTCGATCCCTGGGTCGGGAAGATCCCCTAGAGAAGGAAATGACAACCCACTCCAGTACTCTTGCCTGGAGGATCCCATGGACGGAGGAGCCTGGTGGGCTACAGTCCACGGTGTCGCAAAGAGTCGGACATGACTGAGCGACTTCACTTTCACTTTCAAGGTGCTGAACTGTCCCCCTTTCCTTTCAGGGTTTTGATGTGGATGAGATAAATTTGAGTGTAGAGTTTTTGCAGAGAAGGAAAATGAAAGTCGAAAGCTGAGAACGTCTAGATATATGCATAGTGTCCGAGGAGGGGGAGAAGCCATTATTAGAGGACCTAGTGATGACCCTGAAATGCATGATCAGCACCCACTTTTTGAAAGTATTAAGACACAAGGAAAAACTTTGATCCAGAAGAAATATGGGTTCCCTGTGGTAGAGGCATAAGAAAACAGGGTTGGTATATGAGGGCTTGAAACAGAGGTATTAAACAAATTCTATATTATGCCCCCACTGCATTAGAGGCAGTGTGAGGGGCACTAGGGAAGAGTAATGAATATGCCAATGGTACTCATGGAGCTGCTAGTTAAGTAAGGGAGCCAGATTGAGCATATAGTTACAAATATGATGACTATTCGAGGAGAGGGCTTACGTAAGGTAAGGCAATAGGAAGAACTTTCAGTGAGGAGGTTAGTCCACCAGAGAGTTTGTTCATCATAAACAGGGAGATGTAATCATGGCAGAGCTAGGAAAGAGAAGAGAGTGAAAAGAAAACTTTTTAAATGGATGTTTATCTTGGAGACTTCTCATTGCTGCAAATTCATATATATCATACCATTCACTGGATGGACTGGAACAATCAGGAATGAAAAGGCAATTACACATCTCAAAAAGGACCAGCAAACAAAGAGAGTGAGATTGGTGAGAAAGTTTCCCTGACATTTTGTGTGTGGGAGGTGAGGAGGAGGAGTACTTAGGAGGCAATGATGAACATTTGTATCTTATAAACATGAATCCACAAATGATGGAAGACTGTTTATCTTCCCCTCCTTTCTCCCTGTTACAGTGACTTAAATGTTTGGCTGCATAACAAAATTTCTCAACAAGGGATTTGGGAATTTGCTAGGAAGAAACAAACATTTAAAATAGTTTAAATTGCTTTGCTATTTGAAAACAAATGTGGTTTCATAGCTTCTTTATTAAATTTATGCCCAGGAAACTATGGTATCATGAACCAACACACCTCATTTGGGGGTTTCACGGTCAGTGAACAGTCCTCAATAGTTCCATAAGCAGGGTCCCTCTCCCTGAACATGTTCCTTTAGAAAGTGAAAACATGTTGAGGCCACCCATTTTCCTCCTCCTTCTCCTCTGCCTTCCCTTCTATTCTCTAACCTCAAACATGGGGGTGCTCAGGAACCTGCTCTTGGTCGCTCTTGTTTTTCTGAAGCATCATTTCCTCATTCTCGCGGCTTCAGTGAAGCCTCTGCACCAACAACTCGTAGACCAACATCTCATATCAGTATCTCCCAACTAGTCTGACTCCTGAGCTCCAGACCCAGCTGTCACTAACCACCACTCCTAGCTGCCTCCCAGACCGTTGAATTAAACATGCCAGGAGGAAGAAGCTCCTGCAGCAGCCTTACCTTTCTTGCTCAACGTTCCTTCTCAGCCAATCCTGTAATAAGCCTTCTGCTTAAGCATTTCTCAAATCTTTCTACATGTTCTCCATCCCCACTGCTACCATCATCGTGCAGGGCATCGTTATCTCCCATCATCTCTTAGCCACTCGTTTGAAGTTGGCTTTCTTTTCCATCTAACCTGTTCCCCACAGACACTATGATAATCTTCCCTACATGACTACTGTTCTGAGACCCTCTGATGGCTTCTCAGGACAATTAGGATAAAGAGCCAGTCCTTGACGAGACTTGTAATACCTTGCATGGCCTGATTCTTGTCTACTTTCTAGATCCCACACCCATTCCTTATTTTGTCGTCATTCTGAACTGCGCTTTCATTTCTGAAACATATCAGTCTTTCTTATATTTTAGAGCTTTTATGTTTTTGATCCATTTTGCCTTAAACACACTTCATCTTTGATAAACACCACACCTCACCAAATGTCTAATCCTATAAATTCTTTAGGTCTTAGCTCAAATATTGTCTTTTCAAGGACAGATCAAGTTGAACCTTATTATTTCTGTATCCATATTTGAAAATTCTCCTACTTGATAAAATTTATGTGTAGCTCTAAAATCAATACTCACAGTCCTTTCACAGTTATTCACGGACATGTGCAGAGCAGCAAAAAATTCACATGTTACCAGTTGAGGCTAAACAAGATGACTCTGGTTTCAGCTCTCACACTATGAACAAGTGTTTTTGTCATCTACTTAGTGCTGTGGGTTTTTTTTTTTTTTACATTTTTATGTTATAGTGCTAAAGAACTGTCTAGTGTTTCTAAGTGCAAGAAGGCTGTGACGTGCCTTACAGGGAAAATAGATTTGCCACATAACTTTCCTTTAACTTCATCAATAGTGTTGATGGCCATGAGTTCACTGTTAATAAATCAGCAATGTATACCATATGAAGTGTCTTTGATCAGTGTGTGTTTGTTGCTCTGACTCTTTGTGACCCCATGTACTGTAACCCACCAGGGTCTTCTGTCCATGGGATTCTCCAGGCAAGAATAGTGGAGTGGGTTGCCATGCCCTTCTTCAGGGGATCTTCCCAACCCAGGGATCGAACCCAGGTCTCCTGCATTGCAGGCAGATACTTTACTGTCTGAGCCTCCAGGAAAGCCCCTTCCCCAACACAAAATAAGGTTATGCATTGACTGGTTGATGAAAATGTGTGACCAGAGGATTGCAAGAACCTAACCTTGTGTTTTTCTTAGCAGCAGTGGTTTAGTGTTTACAGCAACTTTACAGAGCAAAGCTATGATGAATGGACAATGGATGGTGTGCGTGCTCAGTCATGCCTGACTCTTTGTGACTCCATGGACTGTAGCGCACCAGGCTCTTCTGTCCATGAAATTTTCCAGGCAAGAATACTGGAACAGGTTGCCATTTCCTACTCCAGGAGATCTTCCCAACCCAGGAATCAAACCCACATCATCTGTGTTTTCTGCACTGGCAGGTGGACTCTTTACCACTGAGCCCCCTGGGAAGCCCCAAAGGAGGGACACATAGACATCAATAAAGACAAACATTATTCCCGACTCCTGGAATGTTGCTGCTTGACTTTCTAGAACACTTTTCTCAAATATGTCAGTCTTTGCTTTCCTAGATATTTTGGAAGGAGGGATACAACAAAGAACACAAGTGCCCAAGAGAACTCTGGAAAGTCTGTGATGATAAACAGGTTGAGAAGGAATAAGGCAGATTTTGAAGGTGTGGGCAGCAACAGGAACAGTCATCCAGGCGACAAAGAACCAGTAGGCTTTCAGGTGTTTAGTCAGGTGGAGTTAGATAATATGGAGTTGGAGATAGCAGCTTTTGAAAGCAGGAGACAGAGATGAACTCTTATCTTGGATCAACAATTATCTGGCTTTTTTATTGCTGTGACTTGAGGATGAAATGTATGGCAGTTTGAACCATTTTGCCAAGCTTGAGAGAAATCTATAACAGTCCAGGTTGAAAATAGTCAGCCTCCAAGGTGGGGCCCTAGAAACAAGTGATAGATCCAGAGTTGAGAGAAGCTGGAGAGAAGTCAGTACCCTGGACAGATACATGACTCCAAAGACTGTAGAGTGTGTAGCTAGAACTGTGATCTTTAATAAGGGCATCCTCAGTCTTTCTGGTCACCCCTTCACCCTCACTTTAATATGAAGAGTGAAATCTTCATATTAAAAGTGGCCCTAAACAAAAAATGGCCCTAACATTGTCTTCCCTTCTTAGAAAAGTGAGGGAGGTCATCATGGTCTACATGAAATTCCCCACTACCCAGTTCTCTGACCTGACCAGGAGGTGATCAGGGAGCTGCTTGACCTCTGATCCCATCTTGTGGTTGAACCTTGAGGGGATTGTTCAGACTCACTGGGAATATTTCTTCCTTCTCAAGGTTCTAGTCTCTTTGCTTCTCTGTTGCTCCTGAGGTAGGGGTTGTGGTCCTGGTATTTCACAGCTCTTTCCTGGGGGTGGGAGGGCATGGAGTCTCAACTAAGTTAAGATTTAAAGAGTTTCCGCTCTGCCATAGGCACCTTTATGAAGATGAATATGGACGAGTAAAGGCCCCTGCCCTCAAGAGCAATGCCTTGCCAGTGTGTATTAGTGCAGAAGTAAAATATACTTCTTTCTGATTAGGGAAGGGGCACACTTCCTGGGAATATACTTCCTAAACAGTGGTTTGCCTCTGGTGTGGACACTGTATGCATGGATTCTAGGGTAGACAGATCTCATCTCCACCCGCATCAATCTGGTCTGTCAAGTCACTCAAATTAAACACACAATGGGACTCAGTGCTTTTACTGAGCCAATGGCAGCCTGATCAAACACTGAAGTGATTGTCCTGACACCCATTTGTTGAGTGGCATGGGGAGCGGCTTATCCTGATCTTTTGAATTCTCTGGGGCAAAAGATGATCTTAATAAATCTGACTCATAACTGTCAGACTTTCAGCTACCAGCCAACCTCCTGATAACCCTAAGACAACCATAATGGATAATGAGAGGGTGAGAAAGAATTCAGGGATCTTGTTTTGTCTCTTTGTTAGGAAAGAGTAGAGATTCATTAGCGGTATTCTGAGAATACTTTGCAAATATGTTTCTTTCCATAGACTTATGAAGACAATGAATGGACAGGTGAGGAATAAGCACCCCCTCTCACTTTCCTGGAGCAGACACCCTCCCCCAGTGCCCTGACAACATGTATGGGGGACATAGTGAACAGAGGAAGAAGAAGCTGCCCTCGTCTCCTCATCTTTTCTTTTCTGACCCATCGGCCCACTGGCTGGGCAGAATGGAACTGGCAGGATGGGCTGGCCCACAGCATAGTTTACCGGACAAAGCATCAGAAGACCTGGATTTGAGTTTTGGCTATGTCTATTTCTTGCTGTGTGTTTCTGAGTAAGCTGTTCAAACCTCACAGGGCCTCAATATTCCTTGCTTGTAGAAAAGAGAGATGATAAACTTCTGCGCAAGCATTCATAAGACTGTCACAAAGGTCAAATGTTTGTATCTTTTATACTTAACAGAGCACTAGGCACATAGGGAATGGTGTAAATGTTCCCTCAATGAATGACTGAGTGGGTACACTGAGATTTGAAAATTGAGGGCTGTGCAAATCTTCATTATTTTATTGCTCTGAAGACTGAGAACTTTCTCTGTGCTTAATCAGAGCTTGTCCCATGTTATGGAAAACACATTTAATTGTTTAACGCATGTTAAAGCTGCCAAATGAGGCTTCATCAGTCACTATGACAGATATATTGGTTCTCTGCCAGGATCTAAAGAAGTAAGGACAATACAACAGTCAGGATGCCTCTAGGCCACTCGTGGGGGAGACTCAGAGAAGACTGGAGAAGGGTTTGAGTGAATTGCCTTGTCAAAGCCAGTTTCAATGGAAGACAAGAGGGTGAGTTAGAATGGCATAAATCAAGAAAATAATGTGTCTTAAGGAGGTGACATTTAGTATTTAACAACTCTGTTCCAATTATATAATGTATAACGTAATGGCCCAAAGCCAGAAAAAAAAAAAAATGTTCATAGCAGCCTGATGACAACAAAGCAGCTATGAAGGAAATATTGAACATGAGCTTCATCACAATTACAGATGTAACAAAGTGTTCCTTTGGCATTTTGAAGATAAATTTCTTGTTTGGCTTATATCCTATCCCATCATTCATATTTATAACTGAGTTTGACTAATTTTAGATTTGCTATTATAACTAAACAAGCATAATCCTTTATGGAAAATTCATGCGAAGGGAATTTGGTGATATAGCCCTTTCCTCCCCCCGACCCCTCTTAATTTTAATGTCTGAACTAAGAAGAATTAATGCCCTGATATCACAGAAAAAATAAGAGCTACTCATTACCCTGGGATGGGGGGTGTGGAGAAGGAGGGACTGAAATTTGTCCCGAAACACCGGCTTTTCTAACTGATGGAAACATCAGAATGGTAGCAATCTACTGTTCCTGGTTTCCTGCCACCCCGGGGTGGAAGGGCCCACACACTGCCAGAGAGATGGGCAGGGGCTTGGGTGAAGAGCTGCGGTCTGCCCTCCCCCACCCTGACCTTGAGCTACCTTTGTTGTCGTGCCAAACTCTGAGCTTGCAGAGGTGGCCCAAGCTCAGCATGTCGGAGAAGTTGAACGTGTCGGTGCTGTTCCGCTCGAACTTGTTCCAGTTGGCCGACTGCTTCAGGGCCAGGGTCCCGCTGTCCCCGTTCTCCCCGAAGATAATGATGAACACGTTGGCATCGGTGCCTGCTCCTGGGGTGCACAAGACAAGGGCTCTGGCCTCTCTGAATCACAGCCCCCTTGCTCTGGCTTCACTCTTGGGATCTAGGGAGGAGCCAGGGGTGCACGTGGGCAAGTTCAGAGTCGTCAAAGCCAGGGATGAGGTCAGAAAGGGCTGGTCAGTGTCCTGGGGCTCCCAGGTTTACAACTCTATCCTTTGTCTTATGTTTGAGCCTTGTTAATGCTGTTGGGTTAACTGGGGTCCTGGTTAGCAGGATGGGACCCCAGTGGATGGTTTGGTACAAGAACTCATGTATTCTGTGGAAATATACCCATCCTTAAAGGCATGCCATGTAGACTGGCTTTACAGTTTAGAAATAAACACCTTCCTATACAATGTGAAAGTTCTTTGTTCCCACATCTGCCTCTGGTTGACATTCCATGCTAGAGCTGCTCATTGTCTGCTTAAGTCAAATAGAAGTAGTGACCCAGTTGGAAAGAAAAGGCTTCTGGGAGAGGTGACCCCTTGAAACTTTTCTGATACATACTCCATGATTATCAATGAACTTATTACTTTCTGAGGGTGCATCATGAAGGGATGAGGGACTTGAAGATGAGTGAACACTCGGAACTTTGAGCAAAGAGAGTGAAATCTTCTTTCTTAGGAAGAAAGGAAGTGCCACAAATCTGGTGCCTTGCCAGCTGTCCTGACCCAACATGTATGCCTGAGCTGCCAATTTAGGAAAGCTTCATTTCTTTGGCTTCATTTGCAAGAGGTGCCTATCACTGTGCCCAGAGAGCTTCCCTGTTGAAAGTGTGAACTAGCAGGGCCAACCAGGGATCCTTCACTACCATTTATAGGTAGTGTGAGTTTTCAGGGTCCTTGCACCAGCTCCCAGGGGACAGAACTGGTTGAGGGGAGGGAGGCAGCACCCACTGCTTCCCTTTCAGCTGCAGGCCTCTGCCTGCATTGGTGCTTTTGCTTGGAAGGCCCTTCCTCTGGTGTCCCATCTGCCTCACTGGTTTCTGTTTGTCTTTTTGGTTGCACTTTGGCACCACCTCTGGGAAGCCCTCCCTGATTTTTGCCCCCAATCTCTGGCTAGGGAAGGTGCCCTCCTGTAGGTTCCCAGCACCTGGTACACCTGTGCCAGCCTCTGTCACATCCTCGCCGTCACTGCTGCACTCGAATGTCACCCACATGTGGGCTCAAGGACTTACCCTATCCTAAGATCCCAGGCCAAAGCTGGCACAGAAGACGGTGGCCAAGCACAGGGATGTGGGAAGGGGCCCAAGGGCAGCCATGATGAATAGCACCTGGCTGAGGGGTTTCAGGAGGCAGCAAAGGACTGAGGGCCTCTGAGCCAAACCCCTGCACCATTTTCTCCCATTTTCCTGATGCAGAAAGGACAGAGCCACATCAGTCATGGGAAAGAATACTTTGCAGAAGATGACACTCTGTGGAAATGAGTTAGCCGTACTTTTGAAAGGCTAACCAAAGCAAAATGCCTTGGCCAGAGCTTGGGACCTGAGCCAGAATTTGAGAGGGGCAGGTGAGTGGGCAGTGAACACAGAAGGGAGCGCTCCGCCCCCGACTCACCCAGGATGTCACTGGTCTTCACCGAGACGGTGTAGGACGTCCACTCCATCATCTCCTCCCCATCGATGACGGCACACATCTCACACACCAGCGTCTGCTTGCCCTTCCGCTGGGACAGCCAGTCTCCATAGTAGAACATGGTCAGGCCTCCCGTGTTCATGTTCTTCAGGAGGATCTGGGCGGGGGGACCAGCCAGTGTGTGAGCACCTCCCTCAGCCCCACCGACTGCCCACCCACTAATGCGGCCCCCTTGTCTGGACCCTGGAATCCACTATCCCAGGCCTGAGACAACTTCTTCTGACTTAGACTCGAGGCACGAGGAAAGGGTCCTCTCCAGGACAAGACCCTAATCCATGGGCCTGGCATGGAGTCTGAAGCCCCCGCCATGACTAACTTTACTTGGTGAGCTGGAAGTGGGCAATTCATGTAAATATGTTTCCAAGGAGGGCCTGTAACTGTGCACCAGGAATGTCTACTGAATTAATGACATAAAAATAGACCAACCAAGCCACTTTCAGCCACAGACTCCACAAAACCGTGGACCCAAGTTCGCCAGATTGTCCTTGGAGGGAACACTGTATTATTGGCTCAAGAAAAGCCTGCTAAAGGCTGGACAAGGGGAGCAGAGCCTCAGGGGACTCGGGACAGATGGTCTTTGATGGATAAGGGACGAGAGGACGGCTCAGAGAAGAAGAGGCAGCCCGCTCACTGAGACCATGGGGGAGCTGGGAGCCTCCCTACCATCTGCCTCAGGTTCCCACCATGGGAACCTCGCCACGCAGTTCCTGCTGCTCCCCTCTCACTCCTCCCAATTTGCTCCCTCCAGGAGGTTCACACTGGTCTCTGTCCACATTACACTGACTGGGCAGGCTGTATTCCCTGGCAGTTCATTCAGTTTTGACTGGGTACAAATAAATAAAACTACATTCCCTGATTAATTCACACCCAGGGGCATATTATCTGGGGCAGACTCAGGTAACAACCTTTTCAGGTGACATCTGCACATTAACAAACCCCACTGACAACCCAAAGGCGCAGGAAGTAGGGGTGGGTGGTGGGAGGAAGGGAGGGTGAAGGTCCAGCCGTGTTACCCTCTCCAGGAACCACTCGGGCCGGCTGCCCAGGCCGTCAATTCGGATCCTCATCTTGGTGAATGGGGCGATGTCCAGGATCTCCATGATGAAGGTGTCATTCTGCTCCCGCTCAAATCTGGGGATGGAGAGGAGGGACACGAAGGAGGGAGGCTGGCCAAGGTGAGGGGGGAGGCCATGGTGAAGACAGATTCGGGGTAAGGAGAGAAGAGGCCTCTCAGCTCCCAGTGACTCCGCAGTAGCCTGTCTCTTGCATCTAGAGGTGTTCTCGAAAGGCTGGGTTAAGTGAATTGCTGGTAGAAATGGCCCTGAATCAAGAGCTACCAGTTCTGAGTACTAATTTCATTGTGTTAACCACGTAGAACAGTCCCAGCTCCTCTCTGGGACTAGGTTTCCTCATCTGTAGTCTGGGGAAAATGACACTGTCCCTGAAATCTCATAAAACTGTTATGAGGACCAAATGGATGTGAAATCAATTTCAAATGTGAAAAGAATTCCATCTCTGCAAAGCTTGCAATGAGGCTTTATGAGTGACATGGCTGCTATGAATGGTGGGGCAGGTTGTGCACTGTACAACTCTAGACAGTACCATTCACCTTTTTCTTTTTGTACACAATATGCACAATGCTGGATGAAGCACAAGCTGGAGTCAAGATTGCTGGGAGAAATATCAATAACCTCAGATACACAGATGACACCACGCTTCAGAAAGTGAAGAAGAACTAAAGAGCCTCTTGATGAAAGTAAAAGAGGAGAGTGAAAAAGAGGAGAGTGAATGTTGGCTTAAAACTCAACATTCAAAAAACAAAGATCATGGCATCCAGTCCCATTACTTCATGGAAAATAGATGGGGAAACAATGGAAAGAATAAGAGATGTTTTAGACTCCAAAATCACCACAGATGGTGACTGCAGCCATGAAATTATAAGATCCTTGCTCCTTGGAAGAAAAGCTATGACCAACCTAGACAGCATACTAAAAACCAGAGACATTACTTTGTCAACAAACGTCTGTCTGGTCAAAGCTATGGTTTTTCCAGTAGTCATGTATGATGTGAGAGTTGGAAAATAAAGAAAGCTGAGGACCAAAGAATTGATGCTTTTGAACTGTGGTGTTGAAGAAGACTCTTGAGAGTCCCTTGGACTGCAAGAAGATCCAACCAGTCCATCCTCAAGGAAATCAGTCCTGAATATTCATTGGAAGGACTGATGCTGAAGCTGAAACTCCAATACTTTGGCCACCTGATGCGAAGAACTGACTTACTGGAAAAGACCCTGATGCTGGGAAAGATTGAGGGCAGGAGGAGAAGGGGACAACAGAGGATGAGATGCTTGGATGGCCTCACCGACTCGATGGGCATGAGTTTGAGCAAGCTCTGGGAGCTGGTGATGGACAGGAAAGCCTGGCATGCTGCAGTCCATGGGGTCGCAAAGATTTGGACGTGACTGAGCAACTGAATTGAACTGAAGTGATATGCACAACTGAATGCAGCGGCCCTTGGTCGGATAACACTACTAATGACTGTAAAACAGCAGGTGACATTGCTTTTGCCGCTATTACTGCTTTTCTCCTGAAATGACCGCATCATCTTAGCGATGCTCTGTCTCTATTTCTACTGCTCTTCTCACAGTGCCGCATGCATAATGCGGTCTTCAGTGCTGACACTGCTTGACTGCTCACTGATTCCAGATGCTGATGCTGATAAGCCCCTGGGGGTAACACAGGTATCACTGAAGATATGACGCTGCATGGCAATTTTATGCTTCCTTGAGCAAACATTTTTTTAAAAACAGAGGCCATCGCCAGTGGGAGCTAGAACTGCAAATGCTACAAACCAAAAACTAACTACTCCTTGTCTTCAAAGCAGTGGAAGAGGCCTAATCCCTTCTGATAACTTGCTTCATGTACTTTGCAACTATTAGAAGTAAAAACACTCTCCCAGAAGTCTGCCCCCAATTCCTCCTGCTCTAGTTTAAATTGTCTGTCTCCCGGTCATGTGGAAACTGGAAGGCAGTTCTCAGAAATTCCCCTCAAGCTCATCTCACAAAGTGGAGATTCTCTCAAATGTCAGGAAGCATTTAACAGGAGGCTTCCTGTGTGCTGTTCTGGATCTGTCAGGAATCCTCTGTTCCTTATTAATTCCTGAATATTCAGGAATTAAGAGGAGAGGCAAGCCTCTCCTGGGGCTGAGGGATCCAGGCATTTCCTTCGCTAGTTTTTCAATACACTGATAAGTACCCTCTTCCTTCTTGTGAACCATATGGTAAAGTGATTGTTTACAAGTCTCTCTCTCTCTTTAATATGCATCGCCTATATTTTACAAGTCTGGAATTTTAATCTTTATCTGAGAATAACTGCCTTGTAAGACAGTATTATGCCCACACCATGTTGATTAAAACCCCTTTTCTCCATCAGAGCTTTGGTCCCCATGTCTTTCTTTCTTTCTCTCTCTCTCTATCTGTCTATTTCTGGCTGATTTCCTGGAACACGAAAGCCAGCTGTGTAACCCAGGATATATTAGCCTCTCTCCTTTCACTTTCTCATCATCGACTCTGGACCACCAGGTTCTGGTCCATTAAAGGACCTCAACAATCTTTCAACTCATTCATTCCTTACTCTTGCTGGGTGTATAATGTTGCAGGTCAAAGGAACGTTAGAATTCTTTTTATCATTTTCTTTAATTGTCACTATCTGAATTTAACCAACAATCTCCCCTTTATGGAGATTTTATGGTCAGGCAGGTATAAGGAAAAGGGGGAGAGAAATAAGCTTTTTCTTTTAGAAAACTGAAGCCTGGATTATACTTTCCCCCCAGTCCTTCATTGTAGGCTAAATCCCGATTACACCTGTCTCCTCAGAATATAAGGCCCACATTCCAAAGGGAACTTCATCCTTCTACGACTCACCAGCCACCTCTTTCCTGCTTCCCCACCCCCTCACAAGACAAGGCCATTGACATGTGGGAGGGCTCCCACGTTGAGGGGCCACTGCTGGAGAAGTGGTCCACCCCTGAGCCACGTGCCCTTGCCTCTGGCTCAGAAGGACGGGCTGCTGAAGGCCCAGGCTGTGCCCTGCTCATCCACCCCAAGGAGCTCAGCAGCTCTCGCTGCCTCTCTCCCTTCCTGTTCTGCTTTCCTTCTGTTCTCCACCCATCAAAGAATGTCCTTGGGAAAGGGCCCAGCAGCCGCTCGCTCAGTGGTCTCCTTGACGGAGGACAGCCTGAGGCTAACCAGGCCCAAGCCTCAGGCTGCAAGGGCAAGTTTTTAATGGAAGAGTTTTAGACATTGCCAAGAAACTGGGAAGATTTGTACGTAGTGGAAGCCAGGGGCCATTCTGAAGGGCAAACCCAACAGAGCTCTGACAATCTGGTTTGCTTCCAGACCAAAAAATTTCCTAGTTCATGGGGTTTCCACTGGGCCTCAGGATGATTCCTTACAGGCACTTAATTTCCTCTAAAGAAAAACATCTCTTTGCCTAAAAGGAATCCCTGTCTCCATTAGAGACACTAATTGCCTCAAATTCCACTGTTGGAGACATATTCTTCAGGTTTAAGCATTTCCTTTTGAGGGTATCTTTTTTTTTTTCTTTGAATACCACATCAATTCACCGCTATCTCAAAGTGAATTAGTTATGAACAGTTTCCCCCAAAGTGGCAAGATGACAAGTTGGGGACTTCAGCTAGGGAGAGGGGTTGAGGGAATGGTTATCAAGTTTGACCTCTAGGTATAGTATTTTACAACAGGGCCGTTGCAGCAGGCAAACCCACACAATGCCTTCTGTTAGACACATGCCCATTCCCGCCTCCATTCTGGTCACGTGCCATTTCTTGGGAGGATCTCTTTGCACAGCACTAAGCTATAAGAATGACACAAACCCAGTGGGTCTCACTGTCTGAGTCCTCAAGTTGAGATGTTGACATCTATAACAAGGATTTCAAGACACAGGCCAAACACTGGGCCACTTGCAAATGAAATAAAGCAGACTATATTTTGGGTAAGAGACCTGAGCTTGCAAACCAGTGTATTTAAGAAATGATGGCTCTTCTCACAGCATAAATCTTAAATCAGAAAAACAAAATTCTTTAACAAGGTGCCTCAAAGCATTGATAGAATGGTGTGACTTTCAGAAGCATTTTTGGAATTTAGATACCACCAGAAAAGAAATGTCTATCTCTCCCACCAGCAATAATGTACATCTCTAAAATAAGGTGGAATGTCGGAGTGGGATAATCAATCTGAGAAATTCCAAGGATTGGGGGCTGGATTGGAGATTAAGGTCAAAGCATGGAGGTGAAGACTGTGAGAGAGTGAGGAGGCTGGCCACAGACTGACGAGGATAACAGAGCTCTGCCCATTGGCTCTGCCGCAGCCACCCCAGGCCGCCAGACCGCAGCCTTGCCAGCAGTGGGCCCACAACGCTCAGGACTCAGTCAAATCTGCCTTCCTGATTTTTTCCCACTCCCAACTCAAGACCAACTAGATAAATCCAAAGATACTCCCCTATCCAATCACTCAACATTTAGAAAACTAAGAGCATGGCATCCGGTCCCATCACTTCATGGCAAATAGATGGGGAAACAATGGAAACAGTGACAGACTTTATCTTTTTGGGCTCCAAAATCACTGCAGGTGGTGATTGCAGCCATGAAATTAAAAGACACTTGCTCCTTGGAAGAAAAGCTATGACCAACCTAGACAGCATACTAAAATGCAGACACATCACTTTGCTAACAAAGGTCCATCTGGTCAAAGCTACGGTTTGTCCAGTAGTCACGTATGGATGTGAGAGTTGGACTATAAAGAAAGCTGATTACCGAAGAATTTATGCTGTTAAACTGTGGTTTTGGAGAAGACTCCTGAGAGTTCCTTGGACAGCAAGGAGATCCAACCAGTCAATCCTCAAGGAAATCAGTCCTGAATATTCATTGAAAGGACTGTTGTTGAAGCTGAAACTCCAATATTGTGGCCACCTGATGTGAAGAACTGATTCATTGGAAAACACCCTGATGCTGGGAGAGACTGGGGGCAGGAGGAGAAGGGGACGACAGAGGATGAGATGGTTGGATGGCATCAGTGACTCAGTGGACATGAGTTTGAGTAAACTCCAAGAGTTGATGATGGACAGGAAAGCCTGGCATGCTGCAGTCCATGGGGTCGCAAAGAATTGGACACAACTCAGTGACTGGACAGAATCCAATCAGATGAGCTGCCTCGATTCTAGTTAGCTCTCCTCCAGTTCTCCCATGCCTCAAATAATGCTGCGCTCTGAAGCTTTTCCAGGATCCTGAGAGCCTTTGGCCTCTGCCAAACCGAGTGATGGTGCTCACACTGTTGCTGTAGCAAGCTGGAAAGATACAGCCTCTGTTCTCATTTGACCTCCGTTTTATTTCCACAATTACATGAGTTCAAATCCCAGCTCCTCTGCTGACTACCTGAGTGACCTTGGGGCGTTAATTACTTCACCTTTCTATGCCTCAGGCACTTTATTTGTTGTGAGTTAATATATATAATTATATAGTTATTATAGCTAATATAAACATTATTATTTGTATATATTAACTCTCTCTCTATATAGAGAGAGAGCACTTCCAATGGTGCCTGGCAGGGAGTAGGCACTCATTGAATGTTAACCATTATTACAATCACTATCAGGGGAGAACAGCTCAGGAGAGAATTCCAGGAGGAAACAGGAGTTGCATAATAAGAGCATAGGAGTGCTAAGAGAAGAGAGGCCAAAACTCTTCTCATCGGATCCCCCCAGACACAAGCTGCATAAGATGAGCAGAGTTCCCACTCTCATGGACTGCTCTGTCCATGAGAAGAAGCCTCTACCTGGCCGCCAAGAGCTGCAGCAATTTCATCCCCCTCAAGCACCATCCCTCCCATCCTTACCTCTGCCACCCTCCAGACGTACTTATTGAGTGCCTGACACACGCAAGGCCAGAGGTGGGAGCTGTGAGAGCTCAGAAAGGATTCTGCCCGCCAGCTTTAGTGGAAGGGTTTTAGACATTGCTAAGAAGTTGGGCAAGATCTGTGGGAGATGGCAGTGTGGCTTCAGAGGCGAGTGGCTGTGGGTAGGTTGCACAAGCCTTAGGCTTGGGTTCTGGGTCTCTGCCCTCTGATGCTTAAGACATCAGGGATCAGGGATGGCTTGGAGGACAATGGCCGAACACAGAAAACCAAACAAAACCTAGGACTAAGTTGGGGATTTAATGAAAGACGCAGACAGGTGCTATCTAGAAGGACTAAAGAGGTCCACCAATACTGTCATTACTGATTACTATCTTAAGAGGAAGTAAAACCTAAGGCTTAAGACTGGGGCCACCTGGGTGCATTGTCCAGGGCCAAAGCTTACTGGCTATGGGACCTTTAGCAGCATGACTTGACCTTGCTATGTCTTAGTTTTCTCATCTGTAAAATGGGGATGATAATAACAGTCCTCACAGAGTTGTAGGTAGAAATAAGTGTATCAATACAGTCAAAGGGCTTAGAGAAATGTCCAACACCAAATAAGCCCACATCAGTGTCCGTGTTGTTGTTGCGGTCCCCTCAGGTGTTAAACTTCATGAGTTTGAGCATATTTTCTTCTCAGTGGGACTGTCTCTCTGTTAGGGGAGGCACGCTGATTGAAACCGCCCACCCTGGCCAGGCACCATAGTAACCATTTGCATGAGCTGTTTTATGACAGGAGATCCTGATAAGGAATACGGAACTAATAAGCCACCACTAACTGGAAGAGTTCGGGAAAGGTCTAAAGGAGACACCGCGTGTCCGTCCACTTCCCAGAATCCCTCTCGCTAGCATCCATCTTGGCTGAGGGATGCATGCACCACCAGGAAAGACTCTGAGTCAGAATGATTGGCCAAAGACCACCCGGAAACTAATCCCATCACCATAAAACCCGAGACTGTGAGCCACGTGGCAGAGCTGTTCTCCTGGGTTCCCTTCCCCTACTGCTGTCCACCCGGGTGCCCTTTCCCAATAAATTCTCTTGCTTTGTCAGCACGTGTGCCTCCTCAGACGATTCATTTCCGAGTGTTAGACAAGAGCCCAGTTTCGGGCCCTGGAAGGGGTCCTCCTTCCTGCAACATCTCCAGTGTCTGAAACAGTGCCTGATATTGGTGTTCAATTGTTTTTTAATATTCAAATTTTTTTTTCACTTTTATGCCATCATTTTGAACTTGTAGGCAAGTTACAAAAATAGAGTAGGCTTCTGTGTTCCCTTCAGCCACCTCCCCCTAATATGAACAGGTTACATTACTACAGTAAAAAGAATGAAAGCAGGAGATTCACAATGACACAACGCTATCCACTAATCTCCAGACCTTACAATGAACATTTTACAGTGACAGAAGGAAGGAAGGAAAGAGGGCTATGGGCTGAAGTGATCAAGGATGGCTTCCTAGAGAAGGTAGATTTGTGCTAGCCTTTGAAACAGAAAGGTCTTGCAACAGAGAGAGTGGATGAAAGGCATTCTAGGAGGGATGAATCACACAGACAGAGGTGTGGAGGCTGGAAGGCCCCAGGGAATGAGGGGAGAGTCAGAGGGTAGTCTGGCTGAAAGCAGGATGGGGCTGGAGGGTGGAGGATTGGGTGTATGGAGGGGCAAAGGGGCAAGGACCACAGGTCATGTCCAGATACCTGGCCTTCTTCTTGTCCAGCTGCACTTCCTCTGTGCTGCCGTTGATGCCATAGAGGGTCATAAAGATGTTGGAGTCGGTGCCACCGCCCACCACGTCCCCTGTCCACACCGTCATTTCGTACAGCACCTGTCCCGAGAGGGATGCGAGTCCTGGGCTTTGGCCTCAACCATCACCCCCGGCGATTTATTATACTTCACTCTCGCTGGGGCAAAAGAACACATCCTCCAAGCTCCACCACTCTGAAAAGAGCCCTCCCACTAAGCAACCGTGAGTGTCTGCAGAGCAAGAGTCAGGCCATGTCACTGTCCCTGTCCCCAGCTGCGCCCGGCTCAGGGCTGGAGAGGAGTTCAGTTTCTGAGAGAGAACACGTGTGGAGTAGGAACATGACGGATCGCCCCAGCATTAACTGACCTCCTTGTTTGTAGAAGCCCGACCTAAGTCCGTTCATCCCAGCTGCATGTGTTGGCTGCACAGTGGCTTTTGGAGACATGCAGGGCGCCACTGGAACCCCAGGGCCATCCCCGCTGCTAGCTGTGGAACCTGGGCAGATGTCCCGCCCTCTCCAGCCTCTGCCTCCTCTCCGTAAATAGAGATGTGCACCATGCAGAGCTGCGAGAGCCACAGACACCTCGCCTTGGTGCCCACTCTGGGCCTGGCATCAAGGGGCCACAGCAGTTCTAGGGGACCGTCCCTCTTACATGTCACGGCCAGCTCACCCTGCGCGTCAGTGATGGGGAGTGTGTCGGGGCTGCTGGTTGAGGGACCTCTGCCTTCTTTCGCTTGTGGGGTGGGCCAGCCACCTATCATAGGTGCTTTTCACTTTAGACTGGAGTTTTGCCCTTAGGCCTGAGGTTTGTGCCAAAGAGGCTGTGTTCTCTTTGTCTCTGCCAGAGGAGGTGAGAACAGCCTGCTCCCTGCAGTGTGGTGCTTTCCTTGAGGCCCCTGCCTTGGTTCTTCCTTTGAGGGGTGGCCTCGGGGCAAGAGGGGCCATCTTCACCCCTGATCTGGAGTGTCCTCTGGCCCCTGGCCTCTCATGCCACAGCCTCTTGTCAGGTGCCCAGTTAGGTCTCAAAGGTTCAGGAGAGGCCTGCACACACGGCCAAGGACACGGCATGCTGACCATCTCCTTGCATGTACCCATAGCCAGCCCGTCCCTTCCCCAGGGGCTCCCACACTGCAATATCACTGTCGCAGATGCCGGAGTCCCACCACCAGTTGCCTTCAGATTCAGAACCTGTGTTATTCCTGTCAGTGATCACACCCCTGACGTTGCCCTTTTCAGGCAGCACGGAGAACCTTCACCACCACATTGCAAGGTCAGAAGTAGTATTTCAGGCCTGGCCAGGAGGACACGTTTGCCAGGGAAATAACTGAACTACAATTTGCTTTCCCAGGAAAATCCTCTTAGACCACCTAACAAGGGTGTGTGTGGTGAGCACGGAGCTACAGGAATGAAAGCAGAAGCCTGACTGCTCGGCTCTTACCCAGCAAACTCAGAACAATCAAAGCAAGCACTCGAAGCCCCGTGGAGACTGGCCCCTTAAGACTGGGCTCGCCAGACTCCTGTCTTCTCTGGGTCCATCTTTTTTCTCTTCTTTACACAGACCCATCTCTTTTTATGCCATAGATGTGTTTCCAGAAAGAGACACAGAAACAGGCTTTTGTAATTCCAGTCTGATATCAAATGTCCTGGGGAGGTGGCCAGTCCAAAGAGCCCTCAGGTTCTTTGTAAAGTGACAAACCTGTGTTCTTTTGTAACATGAATAACTGGGGTGTGAGGGTTTGGATTTCCACAGATTAAAGACCCCAAAGGGAGGTGAGCTGTACTGAGAAGGGGTGTGCATGTGCACTGGGGGTGGCACACACACACACACACACACACACACCCACATGCATGCTGAGAACTGGGTCAGGACAGAGGTCCCCGGAAGAACTGCGTGCTCTCCCCACTGACTGTCTGGCCACAGACGCAGATGGCTGAGCAAGGGAGGGGGTGTCTCTGCTGTAGGAAGTTCGGCTCTGCAGCAGGAAGGAGATGGGCAGGGATCCACACTCCTGCCCGAATAGAGTTTACAGCCCATAACTCAGCCCTTCCTTGTTTCCACATACAGTACAGGCACGGCACACTCAGGTCCAGGGTGATGTCTTCTTATCTCTGTGGGACAGCTTCCGACCTAAATCTAGTAGCCCATTGATTTGGATTCAGGAACAGAGATGAGGGCTGGGACCTTCTGTTGACCCCACAGCTTTTCAGAGAAAGAGAAGTCTGCAGGGTCACGTGACACAGAAGTGTCTGGGGCATCAGCTGACCACGTGTCCTTGGGTCCAGCACCCAGGCACTCTGCTTCCTGCCTGGCACCGACCTGTGACTTCATACAACTCAGCCCAGGTCATTTGGCCAGCTAGAGGTGGAGCTGGGACAGGCACTCAGCACCTGCCTTCTAGCCTTTTCCACTTAAGGGGGACCTTGGGCAGATAGCTCTCACTGCACTGAGACCCAGGGGCTCACAGCATCCCAAAGGCCATCTGTCCCCATCACCAGCTTACTGGTGTCAATGGAACATCCTTTGGAGAACAATGACTCTGTACATCTATGTAGAGCATGCTTTCCATGGACTGTTCATGGTCTCATTAGTTCTCATCAATACCTTACATGGGAGAGGATAGAAAGCATTATTTCCATGTGCTATGTGAGAAGACCAAGGCCCAGAGAGGCCAGATGGCCTGCCCAAGGCCACACAGCTGCAGACAAGAAGACACTTGAGGCTCATGGCTCCTAGCAATGTGGGTCTGGCTGGTACAAAGGGCTGCAGCCCTGGCCAGTGCCCCAGGGCTGAGTCTGCTCCTTCTCCCACTTCCATCTCCCCTGCACTCACCCCCTTCACCTAGCGCTCCCTTTGCCATGCCATGCCATCCACACAAACAGGTGCCCCTTATACCTTCACCCCGATGTTCACCACCATGGCATCCAGGAGGTCAAAGACACGGGAGGTGACGCCATCTCCTCGGTCCTTGGCAAGCCAGCAATTGCAGCGCAGTATGTATTTGGTCCCCTGGGTGGGCACGGCCAAGCACAGCTCCTCCACCAGCCAGCAGCTCTCGGGGGAGGCCCCATCATGGCCCAGCTAGGCGGGGACACACCGGGGCTGTGAGGATGGGGCACAACAGGGCAAGAAGCCCTCCAGGCTCAGCATCCCCTCCCCCATTTGCTAGCCCCCCCACCCCACCCCACCCCCGCCACCCCCCGTCTTCAGTGCTGCCTTCCAGCGTGTTCTGCACTCACTGATCCAAGTCCCTCCTGTGAAGGTGGAGAGCGTTTGCAGATGCAATGAAGGTCTCTATTCAGATGACCCTGAGTTCATCAAAAGATTATTCTAGGTGGGCCTGACCTAATTAGGCGAGCCCTTCAAAAGCGGGTGTAGACATCAGAGAGGGAAGACATCACAGAGATTTGAAACAGAACAGATCCTCTCTGAATGGCTTTGAGGAAACCCGTTGCCTGGCTTTGGAGAGGGCCACATGGCAGAGAATGTAGGCAGCCCCTGGCCTTGATCCTACCACCACAAGGGAACTGATTTCCTCCCACAACCACTGAGCTTAGGACAGGACCCCAAGTCTCAGACAAGACCAGAGCCCTGGCAGCACCTTTGACTTCAGCCCAGTGAGACCTTGAGAAGAAGACACAGCTAACCCAGGCCTGGACTCCTGGCCATACATTTGTATGGCCTTAGGTTACTAAGTCTGTAGTGACTTGTTACAGAGCAATTAAACAAACAAACAAAAAAACTAATACACAGACATCCCCTCTGGGTGGGTGGAGAACGGAGCTGGAAGGGCAGGTGAGGCATCCAAGGTCACCCAGCCAGTTGGAGACAGAGGCCAGGAGCTCTTTGTGTGCTGCCTGCTCTGAGCAGGGATCAGGTCAGGCCCACTCAGCCTCCCACCCATGTATAGGTCAGCTCCTTCCTTCCCTGGGGGTCACCACCCTGAGGCCCTAGAGCCCAGCACCTCTATTTTCTTGATGACGCCCACATCCAAGCCAGCAACATAGAACTCCTCCACGGAGCCGCAGCTGAAGCCCTTCTTCCCCCGGGGATAGTCCAGCCAGATGCGGTTACTGCGCTCGTCCTCCTGCCCGATGAGGATGACGTAGGCCCGACTGTCGGTGGCTGCGTCCCTGTGCTTCCCCGTGCTGACAGACACGTAGTAGGGAATAACTGCAAGAGATTGTGGGAGCCCAGCCTCGTCACAGACCAGGGGGGACCAGGGTGGGCTTGGAGACTTGGAAATGACCTCTGGAAGCACTGATCTCAGCTCCCTGCCTCTGAGACAAAGTATAACAGAGCTTTTCAGACTGATGAGCTATCTGTGGGGAGTGTCTACCCTCCAAGGGGGCTTCCCGTGTGGCGTGAATGGTAAAGAACGCACCTGTCAATGCAGGAGGCTTAAGAGATGTGGGTTTGATCCCTGGGTAGGCAAGATCCCTCAGAGGAGGGCATGGCAGTCCACTCCAGTATTGTTGCCTGCAGAATTCCATGGACAGAGGAGCCTGGCACACTATAGTCCACAGCGTCGCAAGGAGTCAGACATGGCTAAAACAACTTAGCATGCACCCTCCACGGAGTGAGGGAGTTGGTAACTCCCAAATGAAGATCAAAGAGAGATCACTGTGACATCTGAAAGCCCCACTGACCAATTAGCTTAGCTGCACCCAGCACTCGCATGTGAAGTGGGGCGAGAGCTATAACTGCTACCCAAGTACAGGGTAGACGCCTGAGGAGCACACTATGGACGTAAAAATGAGGTTGGCAAAAGCAAGTTCTCATGAAAAGCAGGAATTTAGGGAAGAAAAATAAAACGGTATTTATATGTGTAACATAATAAATGAAAGTTCTAGAAGGCATTCATTTCCAAAGCAGGTTTTAAACAGCATAAAAACCTGCTCAGGAAATATGCTTAGAGCTCTAGTTGCCCAGCCAGTGTCCATTCTCCTTACAGCTAGGGGTGGTCATGATATATAAGATGTTGGGAAATTTTCTTTTAAAGGGTCTTACTCAACTGGGAGGAACACCTTTTTGCTCCTTACCCTTCTAATCATTCTGCTTTGAATGTGGATGTGATATTTGGAGCTCCAGCTCCAGTTCATCTTGGAACCATGGGCAACTTTTACGATGGAAGCCACCTGGAGGACTGCTAGTTTGGTCAGGTTGAAAGAGCCTAGGACCCTGAATTTGCTGGAGCTGCTGTATCAGTCCTATGTTTCTCTTTGAACTTTTATGAGTAAGAAAAGAAATGCTCCATGTTTGTTACTTGTAGTTACAAACTGAAACAGGTTGGAAAACCTTCTCCTAATTACCATATGTAAAATAGATGATCAGTGCAGGTTTGATGCATGAAGCAGGGCACTCAAAGCTTCATGGGACAACGCAGAGGGTGGGGAGGGAGGTGGGCGGAGGATTCAGGATTGGGGGACATCTGTACACCCATGGCTGATTCATGTTGATGTATGGTGAAAACCACCACAGTATTATAAAGTAATTAGCCTCCAATTAAAATAAATAAATAAATTTAAAACAAACAAACAATAACCTTCTCCCAGCTGACCTTCCTAAATAGCTTGGGAGACATTGCCCTGATGAAGTGGATGTTTGGTTATGCAACCTGTAGCCCTTTGAAAATTTTCCAGACTAGTCCTTCCTGGCTGGAATTATCCGCATTGTTTTCTGCCCATGGCTGTATTTCATCTTTACAAAAAGAACCCCACTGGCCTGTCCACAGTTGATCAAAGTGCTTAATTCAGTTTAGTTCGGTTGCTCAGTTGTGTCTGATGTGCTCTGCATAGAAGTTAAATAAGCAGGGTGACAATATACAGCCTTGACGTACACCTTTCCCAGTTTGGAACTAGTCCGTTTTTCCACATCCGGTTCTAACTGTTGCTTCTTGACCTGCATACGGATTTCTCAGGACGCAGGTAAGGTGGTCTGGTATTCCCATCTCTTGAAGAATTTTCCACAATTTGTTGTGATCCACACAGTCAAAGGCTTTGGCATATTTAATAAAGCAGAAGTAGATGTTTTTCTGGAACTCTCTTGCTTTTTCAATGATCCAACTGATTTTGGCAATTTGATCTCTGGTTCCTTGGCCTTTTCTAAATCCAACTTGAACATCTGGAAGTTCTCGGTTCACTTACTATTGAATTGGGGAATTTTGAGCATTACTTTGCTAGCGTGTGGGATGAATGCAAATGTGCGGTAGCTTGAACATTCTTTGGCATTGCCTTTCTTTGGGATTGGAATGAAAACTGACCTTTTCCAGTCCTGTGGCCACTGCTGAGTTTTCCAAATTTGCTGGCATATGGAGTACAGCACTTTCACAGCATCATCTTTTAGGACTTGAAATAGCTCAACTAGAATTTCATCACCTCCACTAGCTTTGTTTGTAGTGATGCTTCCTAAGGCCCACTTGACTTCGCATTCCAGGATGTCTGGCTCTAGGTGAGTGATCACACCATCATGGTTATCTGGGTCTTTAAGATCTTTATTGTATAGCTCTTCTCTGTATTCTTGCTACCTTTTCTTAATATCTTCTGCTTCTGTTAGGTTGATACCATTTCTGTCCTTATTGTGCCCATCTTTACATGAAATATTCCCTTGGTATCTCTAATTTTCTTGAAGAGATCTGTAATCCTTCCCATTCTATTATTTGCCTCTATTTCTTTGCACTGATCACTTAGGAAGGTTTTCTTATCTCACCTCGCTATTCTTTGGAACTCTGCATTCAAATGGGTATATCTTTCCTTTCCTCCTTTGCCTTTAGTTTCTCTTCTTTCCTCAGCTATTTGTAAGGCTTCCTCCAACAACCATTTTGCCTTTTGCATGTCTTTTTCTTGGGGATGGTCTTGATCACAGCCTCCTATACAATGAGATGAACCTCCGTCCATAGTTCTTCAGGCACTCTGTCTATCAGAGCTAATCCTTTGAATCTGTCACTTTCACTGTATAATCGTAAGGGATTTTATTTAGATCATACATGAATGGTCTAGTGGTTTTCCCTACCTTCTTCAATTTCAGTCTGAATTTTGCAATAAGGAGTTCATGATCTGAACCACAGTCACCTCCTGGTCTTGTTTCTGCTGACTATATAGAACTTCTCCATCTTCGGCTGCAAAGAATATCATCAATCTGATTTCAGTACTGACCATCTGGTGATGTCCATGTGTAGAGTCATCTCTTGTGTTGTTGGAAGAGGAGGTTCTCTTGGCCAAACTCTGTTAGCGTTTGCCCTGCTTCATTTTGTACTTCAAGGCCACACTTGCCCGTTACTCCAAGTATCTCTTGAATTCCTACTTTTGCACTCCAGTCGCCTATGATGAAAATGACATCTTTTTTGGTACCACTTCACCTGCTGTTAATTCCTTCTTGTGTGTTTTTCACTTCAGTTATTGTATTCTTCAGCTCTGATGTTTCCTTTTTATATTTGCTAGTTCCTTGTTAAAATTCTCACTGTGGTTGTCTTTGCTCTTCCCTGGTCCAGTTAGCATTTTTATAATTAATGCTTTGAACTCTATCTGGTAAATTATTTATCTCTGTTTTATTTGTCATTTTTCAGGCTCTTTTGTCTTGTTCTTTCATTTGAAACAAATTCCTCTGCCTTCTCATTCTGCTTAACTTCTCTATCAAATTAGGTAAAAAACAGTTTCTTGTCCCAGTCTTGAAAGAGTTACCTTGTGTGGGAGCAATCCTATCAATCTGTGTGTGCCCAGTGGCTTTGGCAAGACAGCTGGATCTGGAGTCAGCACAGGTCATGTCTTCCCCTCGGATGTGCTGGCAACTCTCACCGGGGTGGGAAGTGGGGCTGGAGATGGAGAGGCTGGAGCCAGAGCCAGGTGTGAGCCAGGGCTTCTGCAGTGCTCAGTGGCCAACACTGCCCTACTAGGGTTGGGGTCAGGTCCAGGGCTGCTGTTGTTCATTGCTCAGTCATCTCCAACTCTTTTCAGCCCCTTGGACTGCAGCACACCAGGCTTCCCTGTCCTTCACCGTCTCCTGGAGTTTGCTCTCCCAGAGGTCTAGCATGCTAAGGCAGAAGTCCTGAGGGTCAAGTTCAAATCAGTTCTATTTCTTCTAAGTGTGTGTACTTCCACATCACTTTCATCCTAGAAGGGAGTAGTGTTGCAGCGAGAGAGGTCAGAGTGGGCCCCTGGTGTGGCCAGGGGCATGCACTGAGGCGGTCCTGGTATATCAATTAGAGCTTCAGTGCACTTTTGATGCATCATCTCTGCAAGTGCCAGAAATGGCCATGCTCACCCCATTCAGATGAATTCCAGGTCCCAGCGGTCTCTGTTCCCCACAATCGCACACTCTCCTCAGCTGTAACAGACTTCACCCTAGCGGAGCTATGCTGGAGCTGAGTGGTGGAGTGGGCAATCAGTGTGGGAAGTGGGCCAGGGGTCCTGGGCAGTTTCAGTCTGCTTCTTCCTATTTGATCCCAGGAGTAAGCATGCCTATGTGTGGAATCTAGGTTTCTTACAGCCCTCCTGTAAGTCCCACAGATTTTCAAATCAGTTAGGGGGAGTCATCTCCTCAGTATCAGACCCAGGGCAGGGGTGCCCAATATGTGGTCCCAACTGCTCACTCCCCAGGGAGGATCTCCTAGCCTATGTAATCCCCGACTCTTCTATGTTCCTTCCTAAGGGCACCAGTCCCAACCCGATCACTTCTCTTCCCTTCCTACCTGACTCCACGTGGCTCTTTCTCTCTTCCACTCTCCAGCTTGTTTTCAGTGAGAGCGGTTCCACATGTAGATGTATTTTTGACATGTTCATAGTGGGAGGTGAGCTTCATCTTCTACTCTATCTTCTTGATCTCCTCCCTCTTAAATCCTTAATTTCTTATATTCCCTGGACTAAAGTTGAACTGTGAGCCAAAGTCAAAGATTTTCCCAAAGCAACCAAAGATCCTTACAGATCTGAGGAGGGATTTAATATAGCCATTCAAACTTATCAACCTGGCTTCTCTAACATGTCAGCTAGTTCATATGCTTGGTGGTAAAGGCCAGGCCCAGCACTGAATGCAAACTATTAATTGGGAAAATCCTAAAAGATGTCTAGAATCACAACTGGGAGTCCATCCTGCTATCTCACTATAGAAATACCTTGAAGATATTGCAGGTTCAGTCTTGGACCATGGCAATAAGGCAAATATTGCAATAAAGTGAGTCACATAAATTTTTTGGCTCCCCAGTGGATATGCCACCTGATGCAAACAGCTGAGTCATTGGAAAAGACTCCGATGCTGGGAAAGATTGAAGGCAGAAGGGAAAGAGGGCGATGGAGGATGAGATGGTTGGATGGCATCACCAATTCAATGGACATGAACTTGGGCAAACTCCAGGAGATGGTGAGGGACAGGGAAGCCTGGCGTGCTGCAGTCCATGGCGTCGCAAAGAGTTGGACACGACTTGGTGATTGAACGACAACAGTGTGCAATAGCATTTTATCTAAAAAATGCACATGCCTTAATTTAAACATACTTTATTGCTAAAAAGTGCTAACCACCATCTCAGCCTTCAGTGAGTCATATTTTTTCCCCCAGTGGCTGATCTTGCTTCTGTGTTGATGACTGCTGACTAACCAAGGCAGTTGTTGCTCCAGCCTGGGGTGGCTGTGGCAATTTCTTAAAATAAGACAACAATGAAGTTTGCTATATCAACTGACTCTTCCTTTCATGAACAATTTCTCTGTAGTGTATAATGCTCTTTGATAACATTTTACCCCTAGAACTTCTTTCAAAATTGGAGTCAATCTTCTCAGACCCTGTCACTGCTTTATCCACTAAGTTTAAATAATATTCTAAATCTTTTGTTGTCATTGCAACAATCTTCACAGTATCTTCACCAGGAGAAGATTCTTTTTCAAAAAACCACTTTGTTTACTCATCCATATAAGCAACTTCTTGTTTGTTAAAGTCTTATCATGAGATGGCAGCAATTCAGCCCCGTCTTCAGGCTCCACTTTATGCCTAGTTCTCTTGCTCTTTCCAGCATATCTGCAGTAACTTCCACTACTGAAGTCTTGAACCCCTCAAAGTCATCCATGAGGGCTGGAGTCAACTTCTTTCAAGCTCCTCTTAATGCTCATAATTTGAACCTCTTCCCATGAACCACGAACACTTTTAGTGGCATCTAGAATGGTGCATTCTAGAGGTTTCCATTTTACGTTTCCCAGGTTCATTAGAGGAATCACTATAGGAGCTATAACTTTATGAATCGTATTTGCTAAAGAATAAGATTTGACAGTCAAAATTACTCCCTGATCCATGGGACGCAGAATGAATATTGCGTTAGCAGGTATGAAAACATTCATCTCATTGTACATCTCTATCAGATCTCTTGGGTGACCAGGTGCCTGGTCAATTAGTAGTGATATTTTGAAAGGAATCTTTCCCAAGGGGGAAAGGGTGGGATGGGATGAATTGGGAGATTGGGATTGACACATATCCACTATTGATACTATGTATAAAGTAGACAACTGATGGGAACGTACTGCAGAGATAGGGAACTCTACTTAAAGCACTGTAGTGTCCTAAATGGGAGGGCAGTCCAAAAGAGAGGGGAGATATGTATACTTTTTGCTACGCAGTAGAAGTTAACACAACATTGTAAGGTAACTATACTGCAATAAAATTTTTAGAAAGCCATGATATCAAATCATGTATGAGAGTCAAGTTTTATAAGTAAATATATAGCAAAAAAGGGGAAGCTTGAAATAATGCAATAATTACCAAAATGTGACACAAAGACAGGAAGTGAGCAAATACTGTTGGAAAAATGGCACTGATAGACTTGCCCCATGCAGGGTTACCACAAACCTTCAATTTGTTAAAAAAGAAAAATCTGTGAAGCACTATAAGTGTATTATTTGCTCAGATGTGGCTGATTCTTTGCGATCCCATGGACTGTAGCTCACCAGGTTCCTCTGTCCATGGAATTGTCCAGGCAAGAATACTGGAGTGGGTTGCCATACCCTTTTTCAAGGGATCTTCCCAACTCAGGGTTTGAACCTGGCAGATAGATTTTTTTAACCATCTAAGCCACCAGGGAAGCCCAGAAGCACAATAAAGTGAAGTGCAAAGAAAAAAATAAAGTCAAAACGAGGTACGCTTGTATATGATCAGCCTCAGGCAATCACTTGGTGACTTCACTGGGCAATTCCTAAGGCTTTTCCAAAGTCTGTTGATTGAAACAAAATTCAGGCTTGCACACAAAAATCTAATAAACCTGCTCATAACTATTACAATTGATTTCAGATGATTTAATCCCCCTGGGTAACTTTTAATTTTATGTTTATTAATTGTTAACAGGGACCGTTTCCTTCCAGAAAAAAAAGGCCAGGATGGAATGGGACACTAGGTCTACTCCAGGTTATTTAACCTGGCACACCACCTCTCTTGTACTCTAGATGAGTCATCTAAAAGAAAGATGGCCAAAATTCTTATTCTTCATCTCCAGTAATTGAAGGCCCCTAAACAAAACCTAAACCCTCTAGTTTCTGCTGTTAGTGCAAAGAGCCAAGACACTGGAAAAGAAATTGCTACACATTTTAAGTGCTTTAGACACTGTCAGCCCTCCAAATAACCTCTCCAAGTGATAGTCACTCAACCATGTCTGACTCTTTTCAACCCTATGAACTGTAGCCCTCCAGACTTCTCTGTCCATAGAATTCTCCAGGCAAGAATACTTGAGTGGGTTGCCATTTCATTCTTCACGGGATCCTCTCAACCCAAGATTGAACCCAGGTCTCCTGCACTGCAGGCAGAGTCTTTACCATCTGCGCCACCAGGGAAGCCCAAATAGCCTCTCCAGTGTCCTCCCAATTCTCTAGGGCAGGGCTCACTGAAAATACAGGGGCTTGTCCCAATCCTCCCACTTAATGGGCTTGCAGAAACATTCCCCCGGTTTGGGAATGAATCTCTTCTAGTTCTAAATGTCACCAGAGCCACACTCCCAAGGCTCAACCTCAGTACTAGAACAGCCTCTGCCCCACAGTATTAATCAGTTCAGATAGTGGAGATTGCTAACAAACCTCAAGAGGTTCCTGTCTCTGAACCTATTTCCTTTTGTTTAGGCCCTTTGAGAGATACATGTCTTTTTCTTCTTAGTGCCCTTGTCCCTATCCATTGATTAGGCCAAGACTTCTTTCAGAAGTATCACGTTGGAATTTCTTTCTCCTCCAAAGAAGAAATAATTCTAGGACTTGACAGTAGTCATCAAAGCAGCCCACCAGATGAGTTAAACGATTTCTTTTATTTGCTCTGTGTCTGACAGTACTAGACATGGTTCTGGAAACTGATTCTTTGTCTCAGTTGAATCAGCTACCACCCTCCTTAAAGGCAAAATCCTTAACTGATACTGGAAAAATTCACAGTGCACCTCCAACCAAGATTCAAACAGACTCTCAAAATCTCTTCTCAGAGTTAATCAATGTCCTGTAAATGAAGAACCCTTCCAGGCACAAAGTCAATAACAAAAGATTACAAGGCTCAAGGTTTCATTATCTCTTGTACTGGCTCCTGTAACTCTCCCATTTTGCCATCAGACAATGTAAGAGTCAAAGGTAGAGAGGTTTCTCCTGAACCTCAAGCAACAAAAACAACGTAATCCTTCAACACCCTATTGTTCCTAACCCTCAAATGCTACTACTATCCATCCCCACTGGAGCAAATTCTTTACTGTAGCTTATTTACATAGTGCATTCAATTAGCACTCCAGTAGAAGAAGCTGCTGCCGCTGCTAAGTCGCTTCAGCCATGTCCGACTCTGTGCGACCCCATAGACGGCAGCCCACCAGGCTCCGCTGTCCCTGGGATTCTCCAGGCAAGAACACTGGAGTGGGTTGCCATTTCCTTCTCCAGTCAGTACCTTTATGCATTCACTCTGGAAGAAAAAAAATTCACCCTTACAGTAACGCTTCAGGGTTTTACTAGGAGTCCTTTTTATTTCTCACAAATCCTGAAGCCTGATCTGGATGATAAAAATTTCCCTAGGGATCTACTTTGGTGCACTATGTGGAGGATTTGTTTCCTTGCTCTCCTTCTCAAGCTTCCTTTTAAGAAGACAGTATCCACTCGCTAAAGCTTTTAACCTTGAAGGGACATAAGATTGCCAAAGAAAAGTTGCAGTTTGCCTCAGTCCCTAGTTTTCACATGTAAGACATCTGATATCAGAACAAGAGTTATACCTAGTTCCAGACAGACTTCACAGTGTCCTAAATTTCCCCAAACCCCAAATTAAGTGCTGACTGCTAGGTTTTCTAGAGCTACTTTGTTATTGCGAAAATTGAATTACAAATTTCTCTTACGGTCAAACCTATGTTTGTTTTACTAAACAATAATAACATTGACCTAATATTATGGGATGGAGAAGGAAACAGCAACCCACTCCAGTGTTCTTGCCTGGAGAAGCCCAAGGACAGGGGAGCCTGGTGGGCTGCTGTCTATGGGGTTGCACAGAGTTGGACATGACTGAAGCCACTTAGCAGCAGCAGCAATATTATGGGAAGAAGCAGATGACATAGCTTTTAAGGCCTTAAAGCAGAGTTTGATGAATCCACTTGCCCTTGGGCATCTCAACGGTCAGATTTTCTTTTCCCTTTCTGCATATGAAAAGGAAAAGGTTTGTGTGTGCCTTGGGGTACATGCCCTAAAACACAGGGAGAACCACTGGCCCACGGGGTATGACAGCCAGCAACTGGAGCCTGCGCCAATGGGATACCCCCTTTGCCATAGAAGCTACTGCCTTTTGGGTAAGGGCTACCAAAAAAATCCTTATGAGATCTTGAACCATTTTTGTGCCTCATGCAGTAGAAGCCTCCTGAATTCTCATCACACTCAACATTTCTCAGTCAGCTGTCTCATTTCCCATGAAGTCCTTTTGTTAACTGCTCTTGACGTAACTCATTTACATTGTAATATCCTTAACCAGGCTACTCTTCTCCTCTCCATGATGAAGTCCCTCTCTACTGATTAATGCTGACAGGTCACCTCTTGACTCTCCTGATGTTCTTCAGGAAACTCTTTCGGGTAATGTTGACTTCTCATGGTTCACTGATGGTTCCTATGCAAAAGGTGACAATGAGAAATATTTTGCTGGGTGTGCTACTGCAACTCCTTTGATGATGTTACTTTAGCCCTATGGTACACATGGTTACTCATGAGTGATCTCAAGAGGTTTCCAGTACTACACAGACTCATACTTCAGCCAAAGACAAAACTGCCAGTATTTATACTGATGGTAGATACGCTTTTGGAATAACTCATGATTCTGGAATGTTGTGGAAACAGCATGGCTCCTTTACTTCCAGTGGAAATAAAATTTTAAATGGCCCCTATGTTCAGGAATTATTGGATGCAATGTTTTCACTTGCAGTTTTAACTATTAATAAGATTCAGAGGCATTCTAAACTTGACTCGCTGGAAGCTAAGGGAAATCACCTTGCTGACATTTCTGCAAGGAATACTGACCTTAAAGGAACTGATAGCAGTCGAACTTCTATAACAGTTCAAAGGGATATTTCCCCCGAATGATAACTTAGTAAAACTAGCTAGAAAAGCCCAACAGTTGGCCTCAGAAAACAGAAAAACAAGATTGGAAATTCAACAGTTCTTGGTTTGATAAAAAGGAGAAAGCTATTTGGTTTGGACCAAACAACAACCCAGTCTTACCAGAGAGTAAAGTCCCCATTCCTTACCACTGTACCTGCATCAAACCATTGGTCTACTGGAGAAATGATAGCATCCATGAATCAATACTAGTGAGGAAACATTAACAAGGCCACAAAAGTGCTTACCTCACTCTTCCACTTCTCTGAAACACGATTCAGGAAAATCTGCTTGCATTGCTTCTGGACATTGTAAACTTACTAATGGACCATTTGAGGTCTGGCAAATGGGTTTAATACAACTTCCTACATCTCATGGAGATAAATATCTTTCAGTCATGGTCTGTATGTTTTCACACTGAATGGAAGCCTTCCCTAGAGACAGACTATTGCCTCTTCTGTGGACAAAGCCCTTTTGGAAAAGATTATACCTACTTGAGAAACTCCTCTCAAACGTCATAGTGATTGAAGAACTAATTTCACTAGTCAGGTACTGTGATGTGTGTGCATGCTAAGTCGCTCAGCTGTTTCTGACTCTTTGCAACCCCATGGACTATGGTCTAACCATGTTCCTCTGTCCATCGAATTCTTTAGGCAAGAATACTGGAATGGGTAGTCATTCCCTTCTCCAGGGGATATTCCCAACCTGGGAATCAAACCCAGGTATCCTGCACTGCAGGCAGCTTCCTTTACCATTTGAGCCACCAGGGAAGCCCAGGTACTTTGACAAGTCTGCACTATTTGGCTGGTTTTAATATACTTTAATTGTGCTAACCACCCTCAATCCTCTGGTTTAGTCAAATGCACTAACAGCATTATTAAGATTCAATGGCAATTTCTGTAGAAACCCTCCAAATACCTTAGCAAAAAGCACTGCCATTGATTCTTCTAAATCTTAGACCCACTCCTTCTGGAACTCACCAACACACACCCTTTAAGATGGCCACAGTACACCCAATGTACTTGGCTTCTGCTTTTCCTGATCCACAACTGATAAAAGGAGAGATACTCTAATACAATTTCTATTGAAAATAATCATGTTATTTGTAGAGCAATCTTTTCATGGTATGCTCTTTGAAGACAAAGATCTTAAGCATTATGCCTTGTGACCTGGATATTTTGTTTATTGGAAAAGACTATCTTCAATCTTGCTGGAAAAGCTCCTGGGAAGTACTGTTAACCAACACTTGTGCTACCAAACTCCAAGGAATAGACTCTTGGATTCATATGACAAAGAAGGCAATTAAATCCTGATTGGACATGTACTTCATCCAGTCACATGAAAGTAAATATTTCCTGGAACTGAAGTATACAACAACTGATGAAACAGCTTTCCCAAGATATCCAGATCAGGTCTGTCAGAAGTGTGTTTCCAAACCTCTGATGGAGATATAAAGCTTCAGGTAAACTCCAGAGTCTATTATTTTGGTAACATGGACTTTGGATTAAAAGAATGCCTGAGATTTCTCCCTCCTTCCTTGTTACTCAAATGCGATCTTATTAGGTTTCCAATCTGTACACTTTCTCTCCAACATGGGACGCTATACCCAGGAAATGTCCTTCCAGACACTGAGGGACAAAAAAGCTGCTGAGAAGTGAAAACCTGACTCATCAGTGATGCTTTCATAAAAAGAACTCCATCAAGAGGAGAAAAAAAACAACACACAAACAAACAAAAAACTTCTGCTAAGTCATGTCCAACTCTGTGTGACCCCAGAGACGGCAGCCCACCAGGCTCCCCCGTCCCTGGGATTCTCCAGGCAAGAACACTGGAGGGGGGTGCCATTTCCTTCTCCAAAGCATGAAAGTGAAAAGTGAAAGTGGAGTTGCTCAGTTGTGTCTGACTCTTCTTGACCCCATGGACTGCAGCCTACCAGGCTCCTCCATCCATGGGATTTTCCAGGCAAGAGTACTAGAGTGGGTTGCCATTGCTAGAAACTTTAATTAAATAGTCAGGAAACCAGAAGGGGGAGCTCTCATGCTCTGCGACAACAGACAGAGCCCAGGAAAAACTCCTCTTCTATCCTGGCAACAACTCAGCCAATGAGAAGCTGTGGACTCTTGGTTTACTCCAGCCTTCCCAACTTCCTTTTCTCCTCTATGAAAGAGTTCTCCCTCCCTTGCTCTGTGGGGACTTGCATGTAGTTTGACCTGGTTGTAGACTCCAAGTTGCAACTCTCTGCTGATCCCAAATAAGCTCATTTTCACTAGAGAAATAATTTGCAGTCTATGTGTGTTTTTGGTCAATATCTCTCACTTCACAGAGCTGTTGTGGGGATGGAAATAGCATGTGAGGAACCTGTGTGTAAACTACAAAATGTTACATGTAAGTGAAATGACGGGGAGGTTAATACACGGCTTGTCCAGGAATAGTTTAAACACAGTTCCACGTGTCTGCCACCACTTTGACGAGCTCTCTGCTTGGCTTACCTGGGCCCTCCTGAACATAGTCAGCCATGGGCCCCGTCACTGTGGCGATGTCGATGTCAGCCATCTTGGAGCTCAGGGTGATCTCCCAGAAGTCAGCGGGGCTGCTGCAGTTGCTGCTCCGGTCCCCGGTGTACTCCTGTGAGGAGGAGCACAACCTGGGCCCATTACGCCTCTGGCACCTTGTTTTCCGCGGAATCACCCCAGATGCCCCACCTGCCTTTCACGCACCTTCTCATAAAAGAGCCTCTCCAGCCGCCCGTCCTCCTTCTTCAGGGACAGCCAGCGTCCACACAGGAACAGGAACTCATCCTCGTTGGTGTCGTTCCAGATCTCCACCTTCTCCACGTACCAGTCTGCGCACCACTTGGTGTTGTCGTGGCGGAGCTTGATCTTGTAGATGACGCCCAGGTCGGCAGCCTCGATGATGAAGGTGTCGGCCTGGGAGTCCAGATTCGTGGATTTGGGTGGGGGGCCTCTCCCTGCCTCCAACCTCATCCATCTAGTACCTTTCATCCCCCTTAATTGCTGGGCTGAACAGACCTTCCAGGCTGGAGCCCTCCAGGCCCAAATCCCCAACACAGAGAGTTTGATATTCCAAGGCCTTGCTTCCACAATTGTCCTGTTTTACAGTCTAGCTCCTCTTGGGATAAGAAGACATCTTGGACATGCTGAGTTATGCAGAGTATTGGCTTGAGGTCAGCTAGGACGCTGGATGGTAAGAGCTATGGAAGAGGTGGTATCTTTCTGAATAATGAGAGGGGCCTTGAAATTCCCAGGGGGAAGCTAGCAGTTGGAGGAGCCAGTCCGGGCTACAGGAGAGCAGAGAGGGGAGAGGCTACATTGCAGGCCTGGCTGGGGAGCATAAGGCATGACAACTGGACTGTGAGTTCATGAGGGATTTTGTGGGGGTGTGACATAGGCCCTCCTCTGTGTCCCTGATTATACCTTTCATGATGTGACATTGTATTCTTGAGTGCTTGCATTCCTTTAGGATTTCCCAGTGAGATGTGGAGTTCTAGGTTTGGGGTAAACTGGGGTCAAAACAGCTGGCAGGAGCTTGGGGAAGGAGAGGTGGGAGAGGCGACCCTGAGTGACACCCACTTTCCTTCCAAAAAATATGCTACATCACTGTACTGAGAGCTGGGAACCCAGGGATAATAGGATGCCCTGTGCCCCTCCTCAGGACAGCCCAGGTGGTGGTAGCAGCCACCTGCATGAGGACTAGGGCCGGGGCTGGCAGGACTTGCCTGGTGGTGGCATTAAGCTGAAGCTGGGCCTTCCAAGCAGCCAGGGCAGGTCAGACTGCAGGCTGAGGTAAGTGCAGGTGAATGGTGTGATCCTGACGGCAGGTGTGGACCTGTGCAGGCCTTAGAGTGCTGGCAAGTGGCTGAGCCCACACCCTACGACATGGCAATTCCACTTTGCATCTGTCCTGGGGGGACACCTTCATATGTACACAAGGATGCTTCAGTTCAGTTCAGTTCAGTCGCTCAGTCGTGTCCGACTCTGTGACCACATGAACTGCAGCATGCCACACCTCCCTGTCCATCACCAACTCCCAGAATTCACTCAAACTCATGTCCATCGAGTCGGTAATGCCATCCAGCCATCTTATCCTCTGTCATCCCCTTCTCCTGCCCCCAATCCCTCCCAGCATCAGAGTCTTTTCCAATGAGTCAACTCTTCGCATGAGGGGGCCAAAGTACTGGAGTTTCAGCTTTAGCCTCAGTCCTTCCAAAGAACACCCAGGACTGATCTCCTTTAGAATGGACTCGTTGGATCTCCTTGCAGTCCGAGGGGCTCTCAAGAGTCTTCTCCAACACCACAGTTCAAAAGCATCAATTCTTCAGCTCTCAGCTTTCTTCACAGTCCCAACTCTCACATCCATACATGACCACTGGAAAAACCATAGCCTTGACTAGATGGACCTTTGTTGACAAAGTAATGTCTCTGGTTTTGAACTGCAGGATAATTGTTTACAGTGGAAAGTTAGGACCCACCTAGGTGTCCAGTGTTGGGGCAACAGTAAATAACCACGGCAGTGTCGTACATGGAATGTTATGTGTGCAGTGGTTACAAAGAACAAGCCAACAACATCCATGTCTGACTATCTTGACAGAAAGATTTCAAAGGTACCCCATTGCCTGCAAAAAGCACCCGTATAGGATGATACCTTTTATGTAAAAAGTTAAAACCGCAGAGCAGCGTTATATATTTCCTCTGGGCATATGTGCACGGATGCAGAGAAAAGCCTTGGAAAGACCTGGACACAAGAGAGAGTGTGGATCATTCTGGAAACTGGGGCCCAGGGGAACTTCCATGCAGGCTGACGAGGCAGGCAGTGAAGATCTGGGAATCCCTTGATGAGTCCAAGTGAGAGAGTGACTCTGCCATCTTTGGATGGATTAGCTGGGGCAGCCTGGAGGGTAGGTTGGATTTCAGAGGTCTGCTGCAGGGCTCCCTAAGCAAGGGATGATAAGGGAGGTATGACAAAGCTGACCGGGCTGATTTGAGGGTCTTTTAGAGAGAGACTCTCCAAGGCCAGGTGACTGACTGTATATGGGTGGGAGGGAGTTCTGACAGAGAGAGGGGTGTCGAGGTGACTCCTAGATCTGGAGCAAAGGATTAGAGAAGCGGAAGCTTTCACATACTCAGCAGTGAACAAAGTCCGAAATCATCAGTGACCGAGCCAGAAGCTCCAGCTTCCCCACCCGGACGTCAGCACGGGAGGGAAGCAGGAGGAGGACGAGGCAGAACGGGGCAAAGGCTTCTCTTGCAATGTCATAATTGCTAAGGGAGAAGAAATCTGAACCTAAACTCCGAGGAGAATGGATTGCATCACTTCATATATACTTTCACTTATTCATTCAGCAGCTATTTTTTGGTGGGAAGTGAAGTCCAGAGCCCCTTCCTTCTTCCTCAGGTGGTGCCTTCCCCGGGGGACTCCCTTTCCCCTCCCCACCTTCTCAGGGAGCCCTGGGGCCAGACTCCCCTGGGATCTCGAGCCCAGGCTACGCCTTCTTGCAGGCAGCCTGCTAGCTGGAGTCACCAGCCAGCTGCAAACCCACTTAGATGACACCTGCTGTCCTTGGCCCGGAGTTACTTTCCTGTTCACCAAGTAGCGAATGTTTCAGCACTAAAGGTCATGCCTGGCTGAGGCTTGGGCTTAAGGAGACCCCAGTGAACACAAGCTGGTTGATGTGGGAATCTATCTCCCCAGACACGCGGCTACAAGAGGACCACAGACCGGGTTAGGAGCCAGCCGCCTGGCCCTCCTCCCCAGGCTGTAGCCTGGCCCGTGGGGCTTCTGGCAGAGTTAGGTGAATGGAGAAGAGGAAGGGAGCCTGAAAAGTGAAGAGGGGTAAAGGTGGCAGAGAGAGGGGTGCTCCAGCAGGGAGAGGGGCCAGGCTGGTGGGAAGCAAGTGTGGACAGAAATCTTCCTTTGGTGAAACCACTGTTAGGTCAGAGCTGGTAGGGCCTTGGATCCCACTATCCAATTGGATGGTCTTCATGCCTTTTTTTGTAGCCACAGAGCCCCTTGGTTAATAGAAGGCTTGCTTGCTACCCCAACAGATAGGCCAGCTCAGAGTGGTCCCACGTGGGAGGAGGCGGGTGCCCATCTGCTACCCTCACTTCTCCGTGGCTCCCTTGGACCTCCGTGCTGTCTAGAGTTCTGCACAACACAGCTGAGCTGATTCACATCAGGCTCCTTCTTTCACAGATGAGGACACGGAGTCCAGAGATGCTCAGCCACGGACCGAGTGGATGGCAGACCCAGCCCTCCAGACCTCTATGTCGTTCAAGCCTCTGTCGAGGCAGCTCCCCCACTCTGCAGTGCTCACCTCCACACTCATGACCCACGTGGAGTGAGCTGCATTCTCTGAAGAAGACCCAGCTCCATATAGCCAGCAACCTAGGGCTCACACAGCCTCTTGCCTGCTCAAGTCCCACCCCTACTATACAGGACCCAGGGCTTGGGCATAGGCTGAGAGAGAGGGACCAGATGCCCTTGGGGGATGCCTGGGGCAGATGCCATCCCAAGGGTCAATGACATCCTACAAAGGTCCCAGACAGCCTCCGGGACCAAGAGGAGCTGGCCCTCGGAACAGGGGGCCAGAGAAGAGAGGTGGGGTAAGTTGGGGGCCCCGCCTACCGTTCCTCTCTCGAACTTGTTGGTGCGGTTCTCTGACTTGCCCAGGTACCGCTCCCCGGTGTCCCCGAGGTCCCCATAGATGGTGATGTAGACCTTGGCGTCCGTCCCCGCCCCGGGAACATTTCCTGTGAAGATCTGCACCGAGTACAGCACAACTGGCGGGCAGTCGGACAGACACACAGACAAAGGGAAGAAAGGGATGGCATTGTTTAGTTTGGGGGAACTGGATTTGGAGGAGGAATTCAGCTCGTGGCCCAGGCCTGCAGGAGAACAGTGTCCTTTTCGTCCGCTCCATTATGCATGCTCTGCTACAAGTCTGGCCAGATTCAGCAGTGGGAAGTTTGCCTCTAAGAGACCCAAGGGATGCAGACTTTTCCAGCATCCCTCAAAACATATACCCCACCCCTACCCCGGGAAACTGCCAGCCGTGCATGTACACCGTGGTTACTAAATGCATCTGCCGTGACACACTGGCAAAATGTGGCTTCCCACCGAAGGGTGACCAGCATCGATGCCAAATCCTTCTAAACAGTTTATAGGGGAAAATTAAGTATTTCTAAAAGAATAGGTTCCCCTCAGTGTCTCTTCTCTTATTTGCATTTACTCTTCAACCAATCTGCCCCAGTGCTCCAGGGAACCACCCCCCACCAAAACCACAATCACTGTCACCTACTCTTTTGTTTCCCACGGCCTTTGGAAAGGGCTCAAAAAAATACTTGGTGTAACAGTTATTACAGATTATTAAGGAAAATAAAACCAAACACTGTCTTGTTTTTGTTTTGCTTCTAAGCATTCATCAGGGAAGAATAAAGTAGTCACTCACTCAACACCCCCCACCTTGGGTGGGGGGAAGAAGCATCTGTTTCTACGATGGCTAAGCATTCTGTATCCCCTCTCCACAGTCCTTTGTGCCAGGAGCTTTGGAGTTCCAGGCCAAGGAAGAGGGGACTTAGCTGGATTATCCCCAAGGGGAAGGATGGAAGTTGTGGCTTTGAGGTGAAGGTGAAAATGACCCAACTGGGAAGAAGTTCAGTTTCCCCAGCCTGGGAGCAGGTATGTGTTCGAGAGTGCCTATGGTGGTAGGAACTCCCCATCTGCCCACAGGGACCCAGGAAGGAGACAGCTGCCAAGCCTGTCTGAAGCCTTGAAGCAAGGAGGCCTCCAGGGTGAAGACAGGGTCTTTTGACAAAGCCGGGCTCCTTGGAGAAGCCTTTCTGGCCACCCAGAGAAATGAAACCTGTGTGCTGGCTGACAGCCAGCAGCCACAGTCTCACCAAGCAGCAGAAGGCCACAAATAAAGGTTGTCCCCACCCTGGACTGAAGGCCAGGTCCCTGCTGTGAGCCTCAGGATTTTTATAAGACCCTAGAAAGGGGGACGCCCCCTCCCTGCAGTGACTGAGATGGACACTCTTACCAGCCCATGCAAGTGGGCTCAGAACCACATGTAACTAAATGCTGGAGAGTGAGGTGGTGTGAGCTGCTCTGCCTGTGGGTATGGAACACACTCACACCCACAACATGGTTCCTATTATTATCCTCATTTTCCCTTGGATCTTGTATTCTTCCCTGCTCCCCTTCTGCCTCTCTCTGCTCCTTGAGCAGCTTTATAGGTTCCTAAACATCTGCCTTGCGTCAGATGCCCGTGTCTTCCAGTTCTGTCCACTTCCCACAGCTCTCACCCTGCACGCTCCAGGTGTGGACTTCGGTGAGTTCCCCAGGCTGTATCTCCAGCCCAGGTCCCTTCTGTGCTCTGAACCCACATCCCTGTGTCCACCACAGGCCACAAGCTCACATCCAGTCCTGAGCTCCGCCCCCTTTCCCATCCTCCCATCTCCATCACCCCACCCAGCAGTCTGCTGGCCATACCTCCTCGGCGCTCCAGGAGACCTGCTCCTAGAGGCTTGTCCCCTTTGAGAGTAGGATCCAGCACTGGGCACACTTGAACCCTGGCCTCCTGGCCCCCACCTTGCTCAGTTCGGTGCAGAATCCAGCCAGCATATCACATACACATTAATAACATCTTCTTTTGTCAACGTGACCCACACCTGACTGGCTGATATGACAAGAGGTAACACTAGGAATCTTGCCGGAGTTTGGACACAGCAGTCAACTGTCCCCACCCTCCTCACTTGTCTTCCCCATCCATTTCCTGGCTGTTCATTCAGACCTGCTCCACACCTGGGCTGGACCTTTTCAAAGGCGGCCCTTGTCCCAGAGTGGGGTGTGGTGTCCCCAGGGCTGTGATTTAAATGGCCTTCCTGCCCCTCACGGCTCTCTCCAGTCCTTTTGGAAATTAGCAAAACCGACTCAGCTTCTGGGTACTGAGCAGCGTGGTCGTGCAGTCAGATCCGGCTATTTCCGGATCCTCCTCCCTCCCCATCCCACCAAGGCCACCCCGCTCTCTGTGAAAAGATGTTTCCCTAGAAACACCACCCAGCGCAGAGGGGTTCATAGCATATTGTTAACGCAGAACAGCCAAGGGTGCCGTGAGGACAGCTTTCCAGTGCATCCTCTGGGATCCAAGTAGAAAAGGAAATGATTCCCTCAGATTCAAAGTAAAACACATTCAGAGAAAGGGATGTGGGTAGGGAAAGACATGTCATCGAGGTAACACTTGTTTTTATCTCTAAGAAGGTGGCAATTCAGATGAAAAGAAATGTCACAGCTACAGCAGAGGCTTAGTTTAGGTTGAGGTCTGAGCCTGGACCAATACCACCCAGTAAGGGAAGGGAGAAGGGCATTCAGAGACCAGCCAGACAGGTAAGAAGATGTATGGAGAGAGTAACATGGAAACTTACATTAGCATATGTAAAACAGATAGTCCCTGGGAATTTGCTGTGTGACTCCGGGGAACTCAAACCGTAACAAACTCTGTAACAGCCTAGAGGAGTGGGATGGGGAGGGAGGTGGGAGGGAGGTTCAGGAAGGAGGGGACATGTGGATGCCTATGGCTGGTTCCTGTTGCTATTTGGCAGAGAACAACAAAATTCTGTAAAACGATTATCCTTCAATTAATAAAATAAATGAAAAGAAAATAGTGGTTCCAAAGCAAAGGAATGAGAGCAAGAAGTGTGTGCTCAGGCTGGTGCAAATTCTGCAGAAAAGAGCCTCATCAATGAGGAAAAGGTGACTGGTACACACAGAAAAGAAACCCATGGCCTTGGACACGGAAGCTGCACCCAGCCCCCTGAGAACAAACACCAGAGTTACAGTTCTGTTCAAAGCCAGGAAGCTATCTGATTCACACTCGGTAGGGACAGCTGGATCCAGCAAGAGCAGAGAGGACCAAGTCCCGCGGATTAGTAGCCAGATTAACTAAGCAAAGGGAGAGAAGAAGGACCAGTTGAGTCCAGCCACAGGAGAGCACGTACATGGATGTCTGATCACACTGTCAGACCAGGGGAGGATTTGAGCGCGAGACTCAGGGTGAGGGCGCTGCGACTTTGAACAGCCGTGCCACTTATTAGCTGAGTGAACTCTGGCAGGTTGTGTAACCTCTGTGAGCCTCAGTTGCCCTCTCTGAGGAGTGAAGGTAATTACAGATTCTGCCTCCGAGGTGCCCCCTCACAAGGCAAGCGTCCAACAAGGGACACTTCGTTCTGCTGATGGTGATGAGGGCCATCGCCCCACACTTACTGTCCAGAGGCTCCTCCACTTCCTTGTAGACTTGCCTTAAAGACCCATCTCTCATGTATTTCTCGGTGAAGATGTCATAAGGGACCAGTTCTCGAATGGTCTTCTTGTCATCCTCTGAAGTGGCAAGCCACCGATCACAAGGGAAAGTCAAGGTCTCTGTACCCTGGGGTGAGGAGAAAGGAGGAAACTGAGCCCTTCATGTGGAAACTGCCAACTTCAGTCATTCATCACCCTTGTCAGCACTCACGGGGACCAAGGCCGGGGATGATGGAGCCCCACTGATAATGCAAAAGCCCCAGGGGAGGCCCCCAGCCCTGCCCCAATGCCAGCAGATCCAGTCTTACTTAAACCACCTCCAAACCATGGCAGGGGGAGGCTCTGGAAGGTGGAATTCCCCAAGTCACTTGAAAATGGATACCCGAACCCCATCCCAGAGACTAAGACTCAGCTGGCAGTGAGGGGAGAGTCTCCATTTTAAACTGCTCCCAGGTCACTCATACCACAGCCATGACTGACAGTTGCCTCCTAGGTTTAGAATTCTGTGGTTTCAGGAATGTTTTCCAAGTTGTGTGGGTGTCTGTCTCTCTCTGAATTGACCTTGAGTTGCAGGAAGGACACACTTGGTCACTCACTAGTAGCATGGCTTTGGGGATGAGGAGCAGAGACACAGCTGCCCAGACCCTTCTTCTTGAAGGTTTTAAAAGATTGTGCCTTGGGCCTGCTTTAGCTCCTGCACTTGGCGTGAACTGGCTGAATCTTCCTTAGATGATTTTATCTCAACTTAAAAAGGCTGCAGTTTCTTATAAGAAATTGGACTTGAATCTCTTCTGAAAAGGGACAAAAGAAACAGTAGGATGGACCAGTTAGAAACTCACATCTTTATCTGGGAGGAGCCTGCGGATGTCCACGTGGGAGCAGTGCCAACCAGGATTCATGCCCGTATTATCATGGCCAATCCGAATTTTTTCAATGATTTCTCCCACATCTTCTAACTTGGGGAAGGAGAAAATACACCAAATGTTAGCTGAACGGTCCAGGAAAGTACAACCTCAGCAAAACCCTGCCTCCCGAGGGCATCTACCTTAGAAACCCTTTGAACTTCCAAGGGTCACTTTCTCCCAGTTAGACCCTCCTATTTGGTCAAACCAGCCCCTGCTTTCCCTTCCTTACACGTGCTGTGCTCACGCCTCCCTTCCTCTCCCCAGCTTAACATAAGCCTAGACTCCAGAACTCAGTTCAATCAAGCTTTGGGAGGCTGTGCCCCCTTTTCATGGTGGAGCCCAGCCCCCAGTCTTCTGTTATTAACAGAGGCTTGAGAGCTGAAGATGAGTTCTGGTTCTGCCCAAGCCCTGTCTTGCTAGTCTGACCTTCTCCTTGGCCCCTCAGGGCTGCTTCCATCTCCAGCCCCTAATCTTCTGTGTCAATCAAATTCCAGTTCCTCAAGCCTGACATTTTCTTGCCACAGGGCCTTTGTATCAGCCCTCCCTGCCCCTTCCCTTTCTTCTTTACCTAAACCAGTGTTTGCCCAACGTCATCATTCAGGTCTCAACTCAAGGATCATTTACTCAGGGAAAGCCCCTGATCACCTTGGTGGTTTAGTCACTAGGTCATGTCTGACTCTTGTGACCCCACGGACTGTAGCCCGCCTCCTCTATCCATGGGATTCTCCAGGCAAGAATACTGGAGTGGGTTGCCATTTCCTTTTCCAGGGGATCTTCCAGACCCAGGAATTGAACTCGGGTCTCCTGCACTTCAGGCAGATTCTTTCCCAACTGAGCTATAAGGACCTGATCACCTTAAAAAATTCAAATCTCTTCATGATAGGGTCTGACAGCATCCTATCACTCTCTCTCTCACACACACACACATACACCAGCACTTCTCACAGTCAGCACTTTGCATTTACTCATGTGAAACCTTCTCTTCCATCACTGATTGTTATAAGGGCAGGCACCACGTCTGTTTTGCTCATCACAGCATCCTCAAAACCCAGAACAGAGCCCTTGACCTCGGTACTCAATACCTAATGGCAGAAAAGATGAAAGACTGCTTCCTCATCTGCAAAATGAGTGTCACAAAGTCAGGTGGGCTCTCTCACACCTCAGCCGCCAAGGTGTGCAAGAAAGTCCCCTTGAATGAAAGAGCGATACGTGCAGGCATGGAGAGTCCCTGAAATTCAGGAGGTGCCGCCTCTCATCTCTCCTGCCTGGACCCTATGGGCACACAGTGCCGGAAAGGGACTCAGCCAGGAGTGACTGACTCCCAGATCCTTTCCTTGGAGCCTTTGAAAGAAGAAGCAAGGTGGTCAGACACAAGGCAAGGCATCCACACAGTTGGCACCTGCCTCCTTGGCTCTCTCCGTCAGGCTGCCCTCCATCAGGCCCCACTCCAGGGCCTCTGAGAGCCTCATGGGCCCCTCCCAGTTCTCGTGTGTCATGTTCTTCCCTGAAATGGAGCTGTAGGTGTCAGTTCACACCCTGCCTCATCCCTATGGGGATCTGGGCAGTCACAGGTGGAAACAGACAACGAAGTTGGGGTAAAGGGAAAAGAGGGCAAGGAAACAAATACCCAGACGCCCTGGCTCATGGTTGGTCCACAGAACTCATGTCTTCAGCATTGACAGGTCAAGGTTAAGGGTGTGCAGACTTGAGCTTCCCGGCAGCCCCTCTGCAGAGCTTTCTGCCTGGCCTGCTCCATCAAGGACTCAGTGCTACAAGGAGATGGCACGTCAACCCCAGGGTAGAGGAAGACTCCTGATGAGTGAATGGCATCTGAATGAGTGACTGAGCCATTCACCAAAGGTGGAGCCTCTATAAGCCTAGACAGATGTGACCTGGGAATGAACTGGAAGAGCTCCCGGCCCTGCACACCCTCCACACACACATACCCATGACAGCCGTGGCCCAGCCTATCAGCACGGCCTGAGGAATGTCCCCCTGCTCCCACTCACCCCCATCCTTCCCAGCTATAGCCCCACAAGCTGCATGATCTAGACAAGTCGCTTGACCTTCTAGGCCTTAACTGCCTCATCTATGAAATGGGGAGATTGCTCAGCCAAAGGCAGGGGGCATGGGCAGGGCAACCCTTCAAGGTCACTTCTGGGTCTCAGATCACAGATGTGTTTCGTTTTGTCAACAATTCTCTCCTTCCAAGTGACCACTAGGGCACCACTTTGCTGGAGACGCCTTGAGTTAACAAACTCCCTACCAGCCAGCTCAACCACACTTCATCAGAGACGTGGTGTCCCCTGCGAGCTCCTGGACTTTCTGAATCATTACACAGAGACCAGTGAATGCACGGGGCCTCACCCTTTCACAACAGGAGAAACAGGAAGCTCCGGGCAAGATCGTGACTTACAGGATCTGCACTCAAGGACACTGAGCTGCCAGGCAGCTGGCAAAGGGGACAGTGACACCATCTGACTCTTGGAATGGTGATGAGGACTAAATGAGGTGATACATCCCAAGTGCCAAGAACAAGGCTGGCACATGGGGAGTGCCCAGTAAGTATTAGCTATTGTTCTTTTCCCAGCAGATCTGTGTGTCTGGGGACGAGGCCACAGAGAGAGTGGGCTTGCTCGTGAGTCAGAGGCTCGTGAGCAGAGCCAGAATCCAGGGTTATGAGCTCACTCACAGTCCAGCGTTCCTCCTCTTATCCGAAGATCAGTGGGAAAAGAGAAACAGAGACAGGGACACAAAGCAAGCTCATTTGTGTCTAAGCCCTCACACTCCCCCCAGTACCCAGGTAGATTTGGAAAGAAAAAAAAAAATGCAACAAATTACTGGCAAATTATAGCTGCCTTTTAGGCAGACTTCATTGATGAAACTTCCCGGAAGCCAAGGTGTGGTCACACTCAGGCCTCTGACAGTACCAGCTGGGATGACGCACGCACCAGGACATCTCGTGGGTGAGGTGCTGCTTCGTCTGGGTAGATGAATCACCCTTGAATTCTTTCTTGTTAAAAAACCTCCACCAAGGTGGCAACCTTCCCACAAGCGCTGACTGCTCCCGGAGAAGGTGGGGAGGGGAAAGGGAGCTCCCCGGGGCAGACACGACCCGAGGAAGCAAGATGGGGCTCTGTGCTTTGTCTCCCACCAGAAAATAAGCGGCACATCTCCCAAGCTCCCTACTACCTGGAGAGCCCAAGCCCCCGCCCCTTGTCCTTCAGAGTCACCCCCTTTAAAGCCTGTTCCATGGATCCTATAGCCAAGTTACGTCACTCTCCTATCCCCTCTTGTCAAACCTCAAGCCACATGCTATGTTTCCTTCCATCTCTGGCCCTCGGCCATGATGTTCCCCTTGCTAGGAAGGCCTTCCCTCCTTGGTTCCTCATATGCCCACTTTCAGGTCCAGCTCAAAGCCACCACTTCCAGGGAGCCCTCTCTGGTCTCTGAACACCTACAGCACACTCGGCCAGCCCCCTCATTTGCCCTTGTGGGCTAGCGGATGGCAGGGGCTAAGGGCACATATTCTGAGCCAGTCCTCCAGGCGTTGAATCCTACCTCCACTATGCCGTGGCTGTGTGATTTCATGGAAGCTACTAAACTCTCTGTGCCTTGGTTTCTCCATACTTAAGCGCAGAGTTGCTCTGAGGGCTAAGTGACCCGATGACAGGGCCTTCTTGCCCCCAAGAGCAGCTATGATGATGATCCCCAGACTCTCTCCTTAGCCTCGTGTGAGATCTGGGGTTCCCCAGTTGGACTGCAAGCCCCTTGCAGGCACAGTCTGGGTCCTCTCCTTCCCTTGTCCCTCCCACCCCGCCTGGCATGGAGCAGAACACACAAGGAGGCACGGGATGGGTGTACAGAATACCCAGGTGTGGATGCGGTGACATACACCCGCAATAAGCATCGAACAGCAAAACTCTCAGGCCGGAGCCCAGGGGGAACTGAGGAATACATGGGATGCCCTTTTGTATCAGCCATAGCTTGACAGATAAGCAGGAGACAATAATGTGATGAGGAAGTCTGGAAACCAGCTCTCTCCACGGCTCTACTGTTGGTAGCACTGGAGATGGCCCCAGTGGAATAGTGCATCTAGTTTCCTTAAACACTCATTGTCACCTTTGACTCCGACACTGGTCCTGGAGAGGGACGGTCACTGTCCTCCTGGCTCCTCAGATGCACTGAGGCTCAGAGAGATTGGATGAACCTCATGCAATGAGGTTCCAGTGAGAATGATGGTTCCAGTGAGAACCATCTCCCTCACTCACAACAGCCCATCAGATGAAAGGCACATGTCAGACTCTGGACAAAGGCTCTTTCTTGCCTTCTGGTCCAGCCCGCACCCCTGTCCTGACTCCGCTGGCAGCCTGCCTGACACCAGTACCTCCATTATGAAGCGGGAGGCGGACTTCCTCTCGAAGAACAGCTTCTGCTCCCTCTTGTTGGTGCACAGGTACTTCTGCTGGGTGCACACAGCATCGCAGCCATAGATGACGATGAAGATGTTGGCATCTGTCCCAGCGGCAAAGACATCACTGGTGTAGAGGGTGATCTCGTAAGGGACAACTGCGGAGGGGACAGAGGGCAAAGTCAGAGGGGAGGTGAAAATAGGAAATGAATGCAGGCAGGTCAAGCTCTTCTTCAGCACCACCGCTCTGGATCTGTCCCTTCACTGGGAGCTGCTACCCAGGGGCCTGAACCTTCATGTGGTTGCCTAGCAACCCAGGGTGGAGGGAGGTATGCCGACATGCCTTGTGCCCATCGAAAACCCCTGTCACCTCAGACTAGGGTCTCCATGCCTCTCCCATCACCAAGCTAGTACAACAGACTGGGTGAAAGCACAGGCTCTATCTAGCCTGACTGTGTGACCTGTGCAAGTCACCTAGGAGCCTTGGTTTCCTCATTTGTTACAGCATCCTCAATGCAGTCCTTGGCTGCAGACATCCTATACACAGGAGCATTATGTTTCAGGGGACAACCACCAATCAGATCGGCCAGTCTACAGTGGTGAGAGTCCTTTCTCTTCTCTTCTCACCCCTTCTACTACTCACTCACTGGCTCCACACTGCCCTGCCCCTCCCCGGCAATACAGACTTTCAGATGCTGATAGAGGAAGCGATGTGTCAAAAATGCACCTAATTGTTCCACTTTCTCCTTTTCTTTAGCTGGTAAAGGAATTACATTTTGCTTCTTTTCAAGTTCTTTTTTCCCCCCAATCAAGATAAAATCTTATAACAGTGGTTTCTTTGGTGTGTTAATGACTGGAGTGAGGACTGATTAAGGAGTTGATAATGACCCTTCACTGTTAGACTTTGCAGAAGGAAATGCCAACCCAGTCCAGTACTTTTGCCCGGGAAATCCCACGGACAGAGGAGACTGGCAGGCTACAGTCCATGGAGTTGCAAAGAGTCGGACACGACTGAGCAGCAACAACAACAACAAATGTTAGGCCTTATCTTTTCTCCTTTTTGAGTCTTACAACCACCCTACACTATTATCTCTATTTTGCAGACAAGGAAACTGAACTCCAGAGAAGTCAGGCTCTTTGCCTGATGTCATCAGCTAGTTTGGAGTAGAAATAGATCCCGTATTTCCTTTCCGTGGGTCTAGAGCTCTGTCCACAGCCAGCACAGGGCCCGGGGAATTCCCAAGGTGGGCCTGGCCAAGGGTCAACCCTGGATGAGACACTGGGAATTGGTGGGTGGATGAGGAGGTCTAGGAGGAGGCCCAGGCTTGCCCCGCAGGATTCCTACATGGTGTGTACCGCCTCGTCTGAAGCTCCGCGTGGAAAAGGTCCCTGACGATGGTGCCATCATCTTCATTCTTGGCCAACCAGCGGCCACAGGGGAACGTCATGCACTTTCCAAGGGATGGGGCGTCCACCTCTACCCAGTCTACAAACCAGCCTGGAGCCTTGCCTGGAGGGAAGGAGACACAGAACCCCTCAAGGACCTCTACACAGATGGCTTTCTGTGCACAACTTCAGGACTCCAAGCAGCCTTCCCTAGTCAAAGGCTGGTGCCTATGGCTCCACCGTGGACTCATCATCCCTTCTGCTTACAGCAGTGTGGACTGATTCCTGTGTACCCTACCGGATCCTACTCTGGGCTGCTGTCAGCGAAATGAGCAGGAGGGAAGGGATATGGAGAAGAGATGACAGGAGGCAGAGTCTGAGGCGAGGAAAGCAAAGAACAGTCCAGGGTGGAAGGTATTCCAAAAAGAGAACCCAGATGCCAGAGAGAGCCTGTGTTAACAAGGGCTCCATACTTTCATCCAGTGGCAGGGCGACATGCTGGGCTCCCCGGCCTCAGTTTATGATTCATGAAGGGAAGGGAAACCAGTGAAGGACCTATGCTCCTCCTGGGAAAATGAGTGCTCAGGTTTAAAGAAGGAAATGGAAGCCAGGCAGAGACCTTGTCCCTCAGTCCCAGAGGCAAGGAGAAAGGCCTCCTTCCTCAGGCTCACGAGATATGGTTTGAAGACAAAAAAAAAAAAAAAAAAAAAAATGAGTCCTGCTTTACTGAGAGAGAAAAAACTTGGGCACAGTATTAGGGAGTCCTGGGAACAACTGGCTCCATCCGTGGTTCTAAGTGGAACCCCCAGACCAACAGCCTCAGCATCACCTGTGAAATATAAAATCTCTTGGGTCCCATCCCAGACCTACTGAATCAAAGACTGGCTGCACACTGAAATTTCTGGCTGTGGGGTTTGGGGAGAAAGCTTTCAAACTCACTGGTGTCTGGGCCCTACCCTGATCAATTAGACCAGAATCTCTGTGTGCTGCCATGAAGGGACTGAGGAAGCTGTCATTATGGAAAGCAGATGACATCCAAGCTTATCCTAGATTCTTTCCTAGTCACCCATGGGGACCTGCCCATGGTCCTCACGTTCTCAGCCAGGAACAAAAGGGAGGGAAGCCAGACCTGTGTTGTCATGACCGATTCTGACTTTCCACAGATCTCCCAGGTCCAGGGTCTCCACTGTGAAGATTTCGATGCTATCCCTCTCAAACTTGTCACTGTTGGTCTTGGAGGATTTCAGGAGAGTCATTCCTGCAACCAAATGACCCCAATATGACTGGCTAGGCCTGAGGCCTTCAAACCTAGTCTGATTACCCCTCTTAGTCTCTCCTCCTAATGAGCAAATTTCTGAACTTCTATCAAATTTAGACTATACAGTTACTATCTGTGGGGCATTTTTGGTATTTTGAATGTGTGTGTGTGTATGTCCTTGTATGGAGCTTTGCAATAACTCTTTGACATACATATTTTTATTTCCTGCTTTGCTAAAGAAAAGGAGACACACCCATAAATTAAGGGCTTTATCCAAGATCACCCGGGAGAAAGTGGTGGGGCCCTAAGGCACACCCTTCAGGTTTCTCCACGTGGGGAGGGAGCCACTCTTGCATGTTCCCTGGGGTGAGGAAACAGGGGCTCCCCTGCAGAATGGGGCATGTGGCAATTCTCTGGAGACTCTTCTCTGGATGACAGGAGGAGGATTGGATTCCAGCACCCCTCACCAGCCACCTCACACACATGCTCTGACCTAGGGCTCTGAATGTGGTGTCGATCTGAAATTGAAGGTAGTCCCAGGGTCATCACCATCCCCTCCTGCCTCATTCTTCAAGTCTCCTTATCCCTGTAAGTCCTGCCTCATCTACATGTAGGAAGTCTTTTGATAATCATAGACTTACTGCAGATGATTTAAGTGCAGAGTCAGACAGACCTTGGTTATTGTCTGGGTGGCCTTGGGCAAATTACTTAATTCTCTGAGATCTGGCTTCCTCAAATGTCAAAAGGGGTGGCTTTGGTGCCTTCCCCATAGAGGAGTTGTGACTATTTAATAAGATGATGACTGTTGAGTGTTGAAGAATGTGCCAAACACATACAAATCCCTTGGCAAATAAAAGCACTCTGTTAGGCCCCCTCAATTTCATTGACTATGGTTCAGTAACTATTGCAATGACATACATTTGTAAGTTTCAAGCTGATTCACTCATTACATTTGCATTATTTAACCTATTAAATGATAATATTAATAATAAATGCTTTATTGTCATTTTGTCTCAAATATTTTACACATTCAATTTCATTAAATCCACAACTCTATGAGATATCTACTAGTTTAATCTCCACTTTACGAAAGTGCGTGTGTGTGCTCAGTCATATTAACTCTTTGTGACCCCATGGACTGTACTCCACCAGGCTCCTTTGTCCATGAAATTTTCCAGGCAAGAATTCTGTGTTGGGTTGCGGTTTCCTATTCCAGGAACTCTTCCCAACCCAGGGATCAAGCCCTTGTCTCTTATGCCTCCCGCATTGACAGGCAGATTGTTTACCAACTGCGCTATCAAAATATGCTACAAATGGGGGAAACTAAAGCAAAGAGAGGTTAAGCCCCTTTCCCAAGGTCACACAGCTAGTAAGTGGTATGAAGGGTGAAGTCGCTCAGTCATGTCCGACTCTTTAAGTGGTATAGGAGAAATTTAAACCAATTAGTCACACTCGAGTACACAAGACTGATTTAGAACATGAGCATCTCAAAGTCGGTGATTGCAAAGTCAGGTTTCCTCCCTTCATTCTTCAGCAATGCTTAGAATAGAGCTTTAGGAGTAATGAGAAAACATGCGATGACTACGTCTGTGAGGAACTGGTTCCTCTCTGAACTCAGAGTGGCTGGACAGGTGGCCCGAGTGGACAGCTGATTCCAGCGCATATGCCACCTTCTGCAATGGCCTTGACAGAGGCTCCAGAATGACTCCAAGATTCCCTGAGCCTCTCATATCAAGAGTACCATGGAACCCACTGGCTGAATCTTACTGGAGGTTGGGAAGAGCCACCATTCCCCAGGTCGTTACTGAGATAGAGTTACAGCTACCTCTGTGTTTAGAATAGAAGGGAAAGGCTGGCAAAAGACACAGGGCAGAGACCTCTCACTGTGTGGACTGAGGAGCTCCTTCACTATAGTTTTCAAAGGCTCCCACAGTGATGCCTCAAAGAAGGGCGCAGAAAATTGTTAAACAAAACAAAATAAACACCTTTCAGGAAGGCTAGACAGAGACTTGGGCGCTATCACCTGGGGAGAGGATGCTGAGGGGAAGATGATTCTCACAGCTTCCAAACACTTGTAGGGTGTAGAGGCAGCAACGAGGGCCGAGAGAGGACTTAGAAGGATTTTAAAAGAATTTTAAAAGAACATTTAAAAGAACAAGGAATTACCTTTCTCTCTTGAGGTCAGTCACATGCAATCTTTCAAGAGTCAGAGGCACGCAAATGCACAAAATAGGGACAGGAAAACCTCTCCAATAAATGGTGCCGGGAAAATGGATGTCTACAGGTAAAATAATTCATTTGGACCCTTCTCTCACATCATACACAAAAATCAGCTCAAAATGAATTACAAATTTAAATGTAAGACCTGAAACTATAAAATGCCTAGAAAAAAAAATGTAAGGAAAACACCTGATACACTGGTCTTGGTAATGAGTTCATGAATATGACACCCAAAACACAGGCAACAAAAACCAAAATTAACACGTGGGATTACGTTAAACTAAAAGCACAGCAAAAGAAACTGAATTCTGTAGAATGGGAAACATATTTCCAAATAGTTTACCTATAAGGGGTTAATCATCAACATATATAAAGAAATATACAACTCAATAATAAAGAAAATCTAATAACCCAATTAAAAGTGGGCTAAAGACTTAGCAGACTTTTCTCCAGAGAAGACATAAAAATGGCCAATAATATATGAAAAAAGTATTCATTGTCACTAATTATGAGGGAAATGTAAACCAAAACTACAGTGAGATACCATCTCATACCTGTCAGGAGGTTACTATCAAAAAAACAAAAGACAACAAGTGTTGGTGAGGATGTAGAGAAATTGGAATCCTTACACACAGTGGGTGTAAGTCCAAAATGATGTAGTTGCTCTGGAAAATGGTATGAACGTTCCTCAAAAAGTTGAAAATATAACTACCATAAGAACCTGCCATCTCACTTCTGGGTATATATCCAAAAGAATGAAATCAGGTCCTTGAAAAGATAGTAGCATGCCTATGTTTGCTGCAGCACTATTCACAATAGCTAAGACATGGGATAAAAATCCTAACTGTCCATTGACAGATGAATGGATAAAGAAGATACGGTATATACATACAAGTAATGGAATATTACTCAGCCTTGTAAATGGAGATTCTTCGATATGCAACAATGTGGATGGTTCTTGAGGATATTATGCTAAGTGAGATAAGCCAGGCACAGAAAGACTAATACAGCGTGACTCCACTGCAATGAGATATCAAGGTCAAATTCATAAAATCAAAGACTGGATTGGTGGTTACCAGGAGCAAGGCGTAGGAGGAAATAGGGAGTTATTTGGACAGGGAGGCCTGGTGTGCTGCGATTCATGGGGTCTCAAAGAGTCGGACATGACTGAGCGACTGAACTGAACTGAACTGAATCATCAGGCATAAAGTTTCACTTTAGTAAGATGAACCACCTCTAGAGACCTGTTGTACACCGTGAACCAACAGTCAACAATAATGTTTGCACGTTTAAAATTTGGTAGGAAAGCAGATTGCATGTTAAGTGTTCTTCCCACAATACAATAAAACAGTAACGAAAATTTCTTAAATGACTTCTTAAAAAAGAAAGTGAGAGACATGACTAGGATAGCTCTGGAAAGTTCCACTGTCTCTTCCAGTCTCCCTCGAGAGGAACACGGGTGAATGCGGCCTTGCATTGCTCTCTTACCAGTGTCATCTTGAGTGCCAAAGAGTGTGATGAAGACATTGGCATCGGTGCCAGCATTCTTCTTGTCCCCAGTCTTTATGGTCACTGAAAATGTGGTAGATTTATCTGCCAGGAGAAGAGTGTGGAGAAGTGAGTGGTAGATTGCACGTCCCGTGAAGGGAGGAGGGAGATAGCATATTGAGCACGTTTCTCTGCTTAGGTTGACTGTTTCTAGGAGTCACTTTCCTTGCCGTATGTGTTGTTCTGTAGTTGCCTTTAGTCTGGAAACTTCCAGAAGGCAGAGATGAGACTCCCCACCCCTACTTCCAGCTCACACAGGAAACCCTCAATCAGTAAAGTTGTAGGATGCTTAAGGAAGACTTGGAGTGACTGTGGGGTTCAAAGAGTCATCAGTCAGGAACCCTGGTTTGACTCCTCCAGGTTGGGAAGTTTCAAGGATGCGAGTTTCAAGGAAGGGAGCACAAGCATCCTAGCAGTCTTGAAAGTTCATAATTCCCCTTGACAAAAATATTCGTATTGGGAGTCTATAATGAGCCGGGAGGGGAGGACGCAAGACTAAGTCAAAGGAAAGGAAAGTCGCTCAGTCGTGTCTGACTCTTTGCGACCCCATGGACTGCAGCCTACCAGGCTCCTCTGTCCATGGGATTTTCCAGGCAAGAGTACTGGAGTAGATTGCCATTTCCTTCTCCAGGGGATCTTCCCGACCCAGGGATCGAACCCAGGTTCCCCACATTGTAGACAGATGCTTTACCGTCTGAGCCACCAGGGAAGTCTAAGTCAAAACCAGCTGTAACTATTCTGTTCTATTCCATTCCATTCCTGATAATAACTCCATGCTAAACCATGCACTTTACAGCCAGCTATATGCTAGACATGTGAGAACACGCCCCTGTCACCTTTCCATTCTTGCCATGGAAGAGTGAGAGGGCAGCTCAGATAGATTCCCAGAGAAGGAAGTGCCTGGAGTCCACAGTGGAGAGGAAGATGGAGACCTAGTTGGGGAAAGACAGAGGGGAGGGGTGCTGGAGGGAAGAAATCAGCTCTACTTTAGGAAACCTTTCTGCTCCAGGGCCAGGTTGTCGAGAGGGGTGCTGTCACCACCTCCCCCGCCCTCCTCCGCACTTGGTGGCAGCACATAAGATTCATCCACTGGCAACAGCTCCCTGGACAGCTGGCCATCGTCCTCCTCCACGGCCAGCCAGCGTTGGCACGGGAAGTAGTACCTGTGCGGGAGGGGAATAGGGAAAGTTTGGGAATGTCTCTTTGAGAAGGTCTCATGAAAGAGCAGTCATGGCTGAGACAGAAGAGGCCCTCATGGGGCCCAAATGCTCCCCTGTCTGCCCCCACCCCCCAGCACTGCCCTCCCATCTTACCTAGGATTCACCCCACTAGTTGCTTGCCTGGTGGTGGTTTAGCCGCTAAGTCGTGTCTGACTCTTGTGACCCCATGGACTGTAGCCTGCCTGGCTCCTCTGTCTATGGGTTTTCCCAGGCAAGAATGCCGGAGAGGGTTGCCATTTCCTACTAGAGAGGATCTTCCCAACCCAGGGATCAAACTCAGCTCTCCTGCTTTGCAGACAGATTCTTTACCAACTGAACTACAAAGGAATCCAGTTTGCCTGGAAGTCAATGCTTGCCTGGAGTAGATGACAAACATGGGATGTGGTTTCCATACACCACATGGAAAAAGGCTGTGTTAACAGTGCTTGGAATCAGGGTCACATAGGAGGAATCTGTAGAAAAAAGGGTTTCTGGGGATTGTTCTGGCCTTTTCTAGAATCAATCTATTAGCCAGAGCTACTTTGGCAGAGAATACTGCATGCAGGAGGTGCTTCATACCTAAAGGATTGTAATGGAATGACCCACTTAAGCTTCCGAAAGATTCAAAGAATATGACCTTTAAGGAGCTGGCACAGCAGACAGCGGACACCATCCAGGGAAGGGAGGTCCAAGTTAAACTCCTCAGTGGAGAGGCTGAACCCAGTGCAAGGGAGGAGCCGGGATGGAAGGGAAGGCAGGACGAGGGCTGGGAGAAGCAGCAGAGAATGGGGACTAAGGACTCGCCTCTAGAGTCAGACTGGGTTTGAATCCTGGCTCTGCCACCTACAGTCCCATGAGACTGAACAAGTTTCTTTACAACTCTTTCTGTGAGAGTTGCCAGACTTAGCCTGCAGAATCACAGGACTCCCAGTTAAATTGGAATTTTAGATGAGCAAGGAATAATATTTGGGACACACTTATACTAAAATATTATTCTTTTGCTAATCTGACTTTCAAATTTAAGTGGCCATTCTACATTTTATCTGGCAACCCTCTATAGAATGAGGATAATGCTGCCTATTGCAAAGGCAGTGGCGAGAATTACACGAGTTAAATAAACATTTTTAAGTGCTTAAATTGCCTGGCTGTTGGCACATTCTTGGTTAAAATTTCACTAATACTTCGATAGTAATGATGATGACGGTGGTGATGGTGATACTTCCTTTCTTTGTCTTCAGCCCAAGCCTGGGATTTCTGGAGGCCGTGGGATGGACAGTTCACCAATGGGCCCCTGGGCTCGCAGAACAACTCAGAGGGTTTGGGGACAGACCATCTCTAAGTTGGGGCTGCTGCACCCCATCCCTACCACTGTCCAGGTGCATAAGATGCATTCAGAGACAGATCAAAGTCTGGAGAGGCTGGGAACAGTGTAGACTGGGGGTCTCATCCCTTTCTGAGCCCCACACCCTCCCACAGGCCTTACTGCCTCCCATCAGCGTGTGAGAGGAGCAGGGCCAGAGGCGTGGAGGTGCAACTGTGCATCGAAAGTGAAAGTGAAAGTCACTCAGTCAATACAGCTCTTTGCAACCCCATGGACTAAACAGTCGATGGAATTCTCCAGGCCAGAATACTGGAGTGGGTAGCCATTCTTTTCTCCAGAGGATCTTCCCAACCCAGGGATCAAACCCAGATCTCCCCATTGCAGGCAGATTCTTCACCAGCTGAGCCACCAGGGAAGCCCAAGAATACTGGAATGGGTAGCCTATCCCTTCTCCAGCGATCTTCTCCACTCAGGAATCGAACGGGGGGTCTCCTGCATTGCAGGCGGATTCTTTACCAACTGAGCTATCGGGGAAGCCCTCCCATAGCTATGCATCAAGGGATATGGATTTAAAGGGTGGGAGAAGCTCAGCCTTGAGAGAGACAAACTAGATTGCTTTGAAATTAGTGTTTAAGTGAAAAATGCATATTGTTCCACTTTCAGCCTTTTAAATGTATGAATGGAAAAGTTAAATTTTTCTTCAACCAAATAATTTATGAATAATAGGCTTTAGTTCTAAATTATGGCCAATTAAAGGAGAGAGACAGAAATAAAGAACAGAGTGGGGTTGGGGCCGCGGAGGAGTAATGAGAGTGTGGGAGGCTGGAGGAGGACAGAGACAGAAGGAGACAGAGGCATAAGGAGCTGGAGAGACTTATACTAGGAGACAGAACAGTCAGCAAGACAGAAAGGGGCGGGCGCAAGCCCTCCCACACCCGCGAAGAGCGCATGCGCAAGGCATCAAGCGCCTGTCTTCTGGGCGCATCACCCCTGCTGTCTTTGAGGGGAAGTTAGAGGTGCTCAGCACGCCCACTGCAGCAGCATCGCGGCCCGAGCCTCCGGATCCCGCTCCCTGGAGGCAGAACCGGAGCCAGAGGTCGGACGGGCCTGAGTGCCGGCCATTTAGCCTCCACCCCCAATGATGTCAACAAGCACCCACAGGAGGTCTAGCGGAGGACTGGACTTCTGGGCCAGTGTCCTCCCCTTCCTCCCACAGGAGGAATAAATCCTGCTCCAGGGGGCCTGGGGAGGGCACTAGGTGGCTGTTTTTCAGGAGCGAAGGAGAAGAGAGGCGTGCAGGTGTTGTGGCCGGGTGCCCACCACTCCAGCCAGGGCAATGGAAGGAATAGGCAGAGCTGGGGTCAACAGGAGGTTTAAACTGAGTGTGGAAGCAAAGCTCGAGGCCCCTAAAAGGTTGAGTTTCACTTGAAAGTAAAACTGGAATGAGCGGATTGCACACTGAAACCTGTAAAATGTATTTGATGCATGGCCTTTCCCATTTTGTGCGTAAAGGCTGAAGCTCATCAGATATGCCCACTGGTGTTACCGGAAGAGCGTAGTGACAGCAGAGTGGGTCTGGGGCTCAGGGACTCTGGGTTTGCGCCTCTGGTCTTCCCCTAACATGCTGCATGGCCCCTGCACCCCAAGTTTCATCACATTAAGGCTGGGTGAAATCATCTGTCAGGTCTTTTCTGTCTCAACATTCTATGAACCTCACACCACCCCCCTGCCCCAAATCCTGGAGGAGTGAGGGGTTTTGGAGACTATCTTCCTGTTAGGTGAAACTTACGGAGGAAAAGAATTCAAACTTTTTGATCAACCCTCGCTGGAAAGCCCACCCAACATATTTGCCACTTGTAATGGAATTCAAGAATAACATCTGTCTTTCACAATTCAGGGTCTTATGAGATCAATCAGAACAGGAATCTATGTCTTAGGGCTCAAACCAGAGGTGGAAAAAGGCTATCTGATCGAATGTGGACAGAGCTCAGAACACTAAATACATTCCTAACTTCTGTGGCATTTGCTTTCTTCCTCTCTGAAGTTGAGTGATTTGATTTTATTGCAGATCTATATAAAAAAAATAGCTAAAGTATTAGAGGAGGAAGGAAGATGAGGCAAACCTCATTTAGTCAACAAGGAAGGGGGCGAGGAAGCAGCAGAGAGAAGGACTTAACAAAGACGCCCTGATTCAAGACAACACACTCCCAAATGTCCGCCCATTTCTGTTATGTATTCAGAAACGAAAACATCAGAGATTCATAGCTTTAGAGATGAGGAGGACTTTGAATTTTTAAGTGTTTACTAATGTACTTGGAATCTCTGGGCTGTAAGGGGTCTTTAGGACCCAGTGCACAATTGGTCACATCTCCTCCCACTGTAAGGAAGAGCATGGAAACACACTGAGGAAAAGCCTCCACCAGCCTGGATGTCTGAGAGATCACAGTGATTCTCAACCTATATGCCCCTGATCCCTTCCCCCCGTGACATGTGTTATGAGCAAGAACTAAGCTCCCATTGTGTGAGGCCACTGACATTTTAGGGCCACTTGTTATCTAGCAGAACTTAGCCTATTCTGACTGATACAACTTGGGATACCACATGGACGTGATTGTCAAATAAATGGTCGCTGAAGTGATGAGAAAGGAAGAGGTTGCCCAGGAGCATGTATCTAACGTGTCTCTGCCAGAAGTCAGGCAAACTGAACACCCCACGAGCTCAGAGTCTCCTCACCCCTTGCCGTCCACAGTCCCTGGCATACATGGGCACCACAGGAATCAATGGAATCGAAAGGCATGGGGCCCTCTTCAGGTGAAACGTTCTGAATTCCTCCTTCAGAATTCCTGCCACAACTCCTAGGTTTCTTAATCAGCCACTATTCTTTTCTTGAAGATGCATTTTCTCTTTTCCATCAGCCCCCTTAGAATGTGGTGCCTGACGTCACCCCAAGGCTCAGGAAGTGTCTGAGCAGAGCCCGTGAGAGGAGAGGTCTGGCTCTCCTCATTCCAAGTGTGATGGGACTGTCAACGTGAACATCAACCTGACACTTTTAAAATGTTTTTTTCCAGAGAGGCCAGTGGTGGAGCCTCCCAGGCTAGAGTCCCCAGACAAACTGTCTCAGCTTCACAGTTTGCTCCCTGCCCAAGGGACTAGCGGCCTCCTTATATGAGAGGATGTGAGTCTGTGGGTAGAGCCCCGGTCAACCCATGGGAGACCTCAGACCCCAGGACAATGCACTCAGAGCCATTCACAGCTGCAAACCACCATTAAAAAGACTTTCCACATCATTCGATCACAGCTTGAGACTCCTCTAAAAGACCTCAAGCATTCTCTATTTGGAAAATAATTATTCTTTTTTTTCTGCAATTGAGTTGCAGATCAATAAATCTTTGGCCTCCACTTCCCCCAGTCCCCTCCTCCTGGGGTTTCAAGCTCAGACTCAGCTGCCCTCCAGAGCAATGGTCTCAGAGGCCAGAAGGGCTCCAAGGGGTCCTGCTGACACTCGGCTGAATCCGTCCAGCTCTGCACATCAGACCCCTGGGGCCACTGTGGCTCTGTCTGGGTGACCTCATGGCGGCGGCAGGGGCTCTGGGCATCACACCCTCTCTTGAGCCTGTCTGCTCAGAAAGCATCTCCCAAGGGGGCCTGACAGCAGCTGACATCTCCCTGCTCCTTCCCCCCAGCTCCCATGCTCAGCTTCAGCAGGGTGCCCATGAAATGCCACCAGCCAGGAGCCTGGATGTGTTCTCAGTGTGGCTTTTGAGCCCCTTCACCCTGTCTTGCCGCCCTCTCCAGTGTTCTTCTCCTGTTTCCTATCCTCCATGATCCTCACGCCGAAGAAAAACACAGTGACCCACTGCATCCCGTATGTGCCCCCTGGCTCTCCACCTCTGTGCCACCTGAATCACATTTTCCACCCATGTTTAATGCCCTCTGTTTCAAGCACTCAAACATCCAAGAGCTGCTTGTTCATAAAGGCACATCTTTTTTTTTTTTAATTTTTAAAATACTTTAACAGCCACGGGTGTACATGAGTTCCCAATCCTGAACCCCCCTCCCACCTCCCACCCCATATCATCTCTCTGGATCATCCCCATGCACCAGCCCCAAGCATCCTGTATCCTGTATTGAACATAGACTGGCGATTCGTTTCTTACATGATAGTATACATGTTTCAATGCCATTCTCCCAAATCATCCCACCCTCTTCCTCTCCCACAGGGTCCAAAAGTCCTTTCTCTACATCTGTGTCTCTTTTGCTGTCTCGCAAACAGGGTTATCATTACCATCTTTCTAAATTCCATATTCCATATATATGTGTTAGTATACTGTATTGGTGTTTTTCTTTCTGGCTTACTTCACTCTGTATAATAGGCTCCAGTTTCATCCACCTCATTAGAACTGATTCAAATATATTCTTTTTAATGGCTGAGTAATACTTCATTGTGTATATGTACCACTGCTTTCTTATCCATTCATCTGCTGATGGACATCTAGGTTGTTTCCATGTCCTGGCTGTTATAAACAGTGCTGCGATGAACATTGGGGTACACATGTCTCTTTCAATTCTGGTTTCCTCCAGTGGGATTGCTGGGTCATAAGGCAGTTCTATTTGCAATTTTTTAAGGAATCTCCACACTGTTCTCCATAGTGGCTGTACTAATTTGCAATCCCACCAACAGTGTAAGAGGGTTCCCTTTTCTCCACACCCTCTCCAGCATTTATTGCTTGTAGACTTTTGGATCGCTGCCATTCTGACTGGTGTGAAATGGTACCTCACTGTGGTCTTGATTTGCATTTCTCTGATAATTTTCCAACTGCTTTTAATGTCCTCTGTTTCAAGCACTCAAACATCCAAGAGCTGCTTGTTCATAAAGGCACATCTTGATGCCACCTTGGATAAAAGAGCAGCCTGATCACCTACCATCACACCCTCCTCCCCAGTCCCCTCAATGTTCTAGGTTACCACGCAGAGACCACCAGCACCTGCTCGCCCTGCAGTCCGTGTGCTGTCCCTGCCTCCCTGGCTGTCAGCTCCTCAACCACCCTGCACATTCTCCTGCCCCATTTCCTAGCTGTCTGGCCACTTTTAGATGTTGACTCACTGGAACCTTCCTGCTCAGGGAAAGAACGGATACTGCCTTTTACTGGATGTTGGGCCCCCTGACACACAGTACCTCACTTAGTCCTTGCAATGATTTTGTGAAAGAGTTTCTTTATGCCCATTGTATGAATGGAAGAACTGAGACTCAAGAGGTGACTTCCCAGGCCACACAGGCAAAGAGTGGAAGAGAAAGGAATTAAACCTGAAGTACCTCCCATCATAGGTTTCTGCTCTTCAGAGGTGGTGTCTGAGCCAGTTGCTTAGCTGGCAGCACTTAGCATGGCTCATGTTTGTTGAATGAATGAATGAATGAATGAACACATCAAGCGTAATTTTATCTATTAGTTGACTTAATAAGTATCGATGGTGTGCCTATTACGTGCCGGGCACTCTTCTAGAGACTGGGTGGTGAAGGGCAGACACAGCAGCGAACAAAACAGATGGAGTTATTTCTTCATTCAGGGGACCTCATATTCTATATCAGGGAGAGGAAGAATGACTAAATGGAGCAGTGAATTGTAAGTCAGTGATGTGGGGAAAGTAAACAGAGGAGGAGGAATGAAAGGTCCAGGGCTGGGAGCGGGGCCTCGCTGAGCCGGTGGGACCTAAGCAGAGACCCACCTAGACAAAGGATGAGCGAGCCATTGGGGTAGGGAGGGGACAGCACACGCAAAGGCCCTGAGGGGGGACCACGTCTGTTGGCTTCAAGAAACAGCAAGGAGTGAGCCAAAGCGGTGGGACCGGCCACTGGACGTGCTCTTGCTCTTACTGTGACAGACCCAGGAGCCTCTGCGCAGCGTGAGCAGAGAAGGCACATGGCCTGGGGGTCTGGACAGCTGCAGACACAGGCAGGGCCTGGGTGAGGTGGAGGGGCCAGCCAGGAGGCTTTGACCAGAAGGTGCTGAAGATGGGGAGGGGCGTCTGACAGCTTTTCTGACAGAAGGGGCAATGGACGGAGCGGTGGGGAGCAGCAGAGAGGAGATATGGGCACCCAGTCTGCAAGGAGACCAGTGACCGTGTCCAGAACAGCTCAGTGTGCCTTCACCCTTCTGGCCGCAGAGGTCTTATTCCTGAGCTAACAAAGGTCATGGAAGGTCGTGGCGCTCTTGAGAAGACAGTGCCTCTCCAAGAGAGAGAAGACTCACTGCTCTCATTCTGCTTCCAACGAATGGCCACGGTTTTACATCTCTCTCCCAGGGGCAGGCTTTGCTCAGAGTCGCTCTCTGCTTGCCCATGGCTGGAGCCAGCTGAGCACAGAGCCCTTACTGCTGCTTCAATACCAACAAAACAAAGTAAAGAAACCATGCAACACGAACAAGGAAGGAGTGGAGGAAGGAAAAAGTAAGGGCGGGGAAAAGGAGAGAGGAGTGATGAGAAGGGTCCATCACAAGAGTGATAAAGACAGAAGACACTTGAGCAAATGTAACAGGAACCTGTAGCCTGTGTGAAGCAAGAGTAGAAAATGTGTAGAAAATGGCCTGACTGAGATACTCAAGGAGCACCTGGAGAGACAGAAATGTGTGCCTGGGGGAGCACTTCATGGTCTAAATGTGTAATTCTCTGCACATACATTTAACAGCAAAATGATCAAAATTCCAACAAGGTTTTTTACAAAGTCACCCAATGTCTTAAGTTGAAATGGTAAGAACAGCTAATATTCTTAATAATGAAAGAAGACAAGTATGGACAGAAACTAAAACAGATTATAGAGCTGCAATAATTTTCAAGTATGTTGGGCTGGCCCAGAGATGCCAAATCAACTGAACAGAGTTCACCAACCCTAACCAGGCTGCATGGGATGTTCCCAGTTTGTCCCTGTCCTTACATTTTTTTTGGAGCACTTTGTCTTTGTCAAGATTAAATGCTTTCTTTAGATTTTGAGGCCATCTTGAGATGTAAGTTGGGCTATTATCTTTAAACCCATTTATCAGAAGAGCAAATGAAAGCTCATGAAGATGGAATTTGGGATTGACATGTACACACTATTATATTTAAAATAGATAACCAATAAGGAGCTATTATATAGCACAGGAAACTCAGTCTACTAACCTGAAAGGGAAAAGAATTTGAAAAAGAATGGATAGTTGTATGGATATAACTGAATCACTTTGCTGTACACCTATAACAAATACATGATTGTTAATCAACCATACTGCAATATAAAATAAAAAGTTTTGATAAAGATGGTGTAGCAACTTGTCCAGGGTGACCTGGTGAGTTTCTCGCAGAGCACCTACCCTAGGTGAGGACCCTGGTTCCCAGGGTGGGCTTATCCCACAGCCCTTCTCTGCCATCACGGGGCCCTCATGTGACCTCATGGAAATCTATGACACTGGGCTGTATGTGAGCTGTCCCTTAGTGTCCCCATCTGGAGTAATCTCTTGGGCTGGTGGGGCAGGGTTGAGGTGGAAGTTGGGGTGACCTCCATCAACCCCTACCTTGCACAGAGCAGGGAATGTTTCAGGAGATACCAGACCAAGATGTTGTTTAATCCAAACATTTATTTCTTAAGTGCCCTCGACATTCTGGGCACTGGCAGGCCCTCAGCAGCTCCACAAGCCTCTCGAGATCTTGCCCGCTTCTCTGCCCACCGCTGTGCCCCTGCCCCCAACAGCGCCAGGTGTTCTTGCCCCTGACTCCCCTCATTCAAAAGGCAATGTGGCCTAATGGTGGGAACACACAGGATTCATCTCTGATGGTCTGGAGTTCTGGTCCTGGCTCTGGCACAAACTGACACTGGGGCTACAGCCTCCCCTCCCTGGGGTGTGGTTCCTTCACCTGTCAGGAGAACAAGACCCCCTTCCCACCCTACCTCCTGAGGGTAGCTGTGAGTCTGGAGCAGGGCCCAGGAAGCTATGGCCTGTGAGCCAAATCTGGCCCACCACACTTATGTACCTAAGCAAAGGTTTTACATCTTTAAATGGTTGAAAACAATATAAACAAAAATAGTTTTTGTGACATGTGAAAATTACATGGAATTCAAGTTGCAGTGCCCATGAATGAAGTTTTCGTGGACCACAGACACATCCATTTACTTTGCCGTTGTTGCTGTTGAGTTGTTAAGTTATATCGAACTCTTTGTAACTCTACGGACTGTAGACCACCAGTCTCCTCTGTCCACGGGATTTCCCAGGCAAGAATACTGGAGAGGGTTGCCATTTCCTCCTCTAGGGGATCTTCCCAACCAAGGGATTGAACTCATATCTCCTGCACTGGCAGGCAAATTCTTTACTGCTGAGCCACCAGGGAAGTCCAGTTCCTGACTACTGTAACTTAAAAAAAAAAAAAAAAATCAACCAGCTTAAATAAAATCCATTCACTTAGGTATTGTCTATGGCTACTCTTCTGCAGCAAAGGCAAAGCTGAACTGAAACAGAGACCAAATGGCCTAAAATATTTACTATCTGGCCTTTACAGAATTGGAGAAGGAAATGGCAACCCACTTCAGTATTCTTGCCTGGAGAATCCCGGGGACGGAGGAGCCTGGTGGGCTACAGTCCACGTGTCACAAAGAGTCGGACACGACTGAGCGACTTCACTTTCACTTTACAGAATAAGTTTCCTTACTCCCAGTCTAGAACACTAAAGTCATGTCCTGGAAGTCACTTTATACATGGAGAGACTTGTGAATAGTAAGTCTAGGCACGGAGATTGGGCCAGGGCTGGAATAGAAGACCTGACTTTCTGAAGTGATGGACTTAAAGAACTGGATCAGATGTTCCACTAGACTGCCTGCCTGACAGGGCAAGCAGCTGAGGGGCAGCCCAAGGAGAGGGAAGGGAGGGAGGCATTGCCCACCCAGCCAGCGCCATGGGCCAAACCCACATCCTAGCCACCCTCTCTCCTCACCCATCACAGCCACCCCACCCCTACCCTTCTTTCCATATCTTAGTGGCAGGCATGACCTGCCCTCCCTCCCCTCCAGTCCCACTCACGTGATCTCATTGTTCATGTCAGTGATGTCTATTCTGTCCAGGAACCAGCCCGGTCTGTTGCCTGAGTTGTCATGGCGAATCCGAATCTTGGTCAGGGGCCCCAGATCAATGGCATAGATGGTGAAGGTATCTGTCTGGGAAAGATCAGAGTAGCGCTCATGGAGGAGGGCAGCCCTCCCCACCTCACCGTCAGCTTCACCCTCCCAGGACCTGGGGCAGCCTGAGGCCAATGGTTAGATCCAAAGCATCCAGAAGGAGGGGACATGGAAAATGTAGCCAGCCATCTGGGGTTTGGTCTGCACTACTGACTTTTGTTCATTGAATTATCATTAATATACAACATTAAATTAGTTTCAGGTGTATAACATAGTGGTCCAATATTTTTATACATTATGAAATGATGACCACTTAAAGACCAGTTATCATCCATCACCATACAGAATCATTACAACATTATTGACTATATTCCCTGTGTGTACATTACACCCCTGAGACTTCTGTATTTTATAGCTGGAAGCCTCCACCTCTTCATTCCCTTCACCTGCTGCACTACTGTCTTTTCACCTGCCCCTGCCAGGGGGTCTTCTCACTTTCACTGTGTCCTGGAAGGTGGAGGGAGGTAGGAGGGTGACAGAAGTGACCGTGAGAGAGGGGTAGGGAAAATGGGTTGACTGAATGCCCACATTTGTGTTGCGGGGTGTGCATGTGTGTGTGTGTGTGTGTGTGTGTGTGTGTGTGTGTAGGGCCTGTTGCTTACATATGTGCAGATACTACATGCTGTGTGTGTACATATGTGCATAAACTCCTTCAACCACAAGTTCCGATTCAGTACCTACTATGAGTCAAAGTGCAAATCCGAAGTGATTGACAGAATGTACAGTGTAAGACCTAGATCGCTCACCATTCAAGTGGGAAGAGAGACCACTAGGGAAGCCCTATACGATACCAGTGTTCGTATATGATACCAGTGCACATATATGCGCTGGAGGAAACAGATGACGCCAGGACCAGAGGGTGAACCCGATACGTGAATGAGATCTTCTTAACTATAACTTTTAAACTACTTATTGGAAAGCATTCCAAATTTACAGAAAATTTGCAGAAACAGTGCAATGAAATTTTGTATACCCTTAGATCTTGCTTTCTCTCAATCTCTCTTGCCCTTTCTCTATTTTTTGCCTGAATTATTTGAAAGTATTTGGCAGATATCATGATCCTCTACTTTTGACTTCTTCAGCACGGATTTTCTAAGAATAACATTCTCATATAATCTCAGTGCTTGCGTGCTCAGTAACAAGTCATGTCCGACTCTGCGATCCTATGGACTGTAGCCTGCCAGGCTCCTCTGTCCATGGGATTCTCCAGGCAAGAATACTGGAGTGGGTGGCCATGCTCTCTGTCAGGGGGTCTTCCCAGTCCAGGGACTGAACCTGCGTCTCCTGCAGCTCCTGCACTGTAGGTGGATTCTTTACCGCTGAGCCACAGAGGAAGCCCATATAATGACAGGGCAATTACCAAACTCAGGAAACAAAGCCAACACAATATTATTCAACATATAGTCTCTGTTCAGATTTCATCAGTTGTGCCAATTACATCCTCTGCAGCAATTTTCTTCCAATTCTAGTCATCATAGTGGCTGCAAGTTTTAAAGGAAACACAGAAATAAATCCTGATCCTCAAGTCATGGGAAGGTGGTGTTGAAGTAAAAAGCAGGGGACATCCAAAATAGATCAAGCAATGAGCCCAGAAGTATTTTTAATGGATTTGTACATTTCTGGTTCTCCTCTTTGTTAACAAGGGAACCTGGCTTTGGGATGCTGGCAGAAATGGGAAAGGTGACATGAGAGACAGTCTTCTAGCCAGAGGACCCTATAAAATCTCAAGGGACGAGAATGACAGCTGCAGTCTTCCGTGCTTTTCCTACTGTACCAGGAAGGAGAGGGGCCTGCATTTCTCTAAATGCCCAAATGCCATCGTGGCGTCACTGCCTCAGGATATAGATCAAATTTCCCAACTGTCACTCAAGGCTCTCACGCCCCCATCCCTTCAGTTGGTCACATCAAGCTTCTCAGAGGCAGCGCCCACCATGGCTTGGCAGTAACCACAGCGGAGTGAGAAGACCCACCGTCCAACGTCCTCCAACTGGCCTTCCGCACTTCCACCCCACACCTCCTCGTGTGGTCCCATCTTCAGGGAACACCTCTTGCTGTCATCTTGAGGCCAACACCATACTCCTCCACCGTAGCCCAGCTCACATGCCTCCTTCCCTCCAAGTTTCCCCCAAAGCTTCTGGTCAGCACTTCCTCCCTGAACCCCTGTCCCCTGACTCAGCACCTGAGGGTCTGGTACCCATGCCGCCTCCAGTTAGTTCCTGGGCACTTCCTGGACCCCACCTGGGCCTTTCTTTATGTCCCCGCAACAAAGCCCTGGTGCTTATGGACGAGGTGCTTCCATTCTATCCGGCTGGACTGAACAGGGCACAATACTGCACACAGCACTTGCCATGCAGGCTGGGCCTGCCTTGGGAATCACCAGAGGGCTCCCTCCATCTGGGACTCACCTGCCCCCCTCCCCCGCCCCCGGGGAGCCCACACCCTACCTGTCCCTGCTCAAACTTGTTGGACTTGTCTGACTTCTTCAGGGGCCGCTCGCCCGTGTCCCCGTATTCCTCCCCGTAGATGGTCAGGAAGACGTTGGCATCAGTGCCAGCCTTGGGCACATTCCCCGTGATCACCTGTATCTCGTAGGTGTTGGCTGGGGGACACAGAAAGGCAGTGCTGAGGATGCCCGGGCCTCGGGGTGGACCTGAGGCTCAGCCCATTGCATCCAGCCAGATGGTGGGGGCCGGAAAGACCTCCGGGTACACCCAAACCTACACTGATGGTGGACGCAAACCGGCTCCTCCTCCCTACCCAAGACTTCCCTTCACCATGAAGCCCAGGAGGCTGCGAGTTCTGGCAAGGCGCTGGTCCTCAGCAACCCTCCTACTGATGTCCCCACGATGAGTCACCGTGAGCTATACCAGGGCTCCTCCCAAGAGTCCCAGGGCAAGGGCAACGCCAGCCCCAGCAAAGAATGGTCCACGGTGGCATTTCAGCACAGCCCAGGTCAGGAGAGTCACGGGGGGCCCCACCTGCAAGAAGAGCTGGGCATCCTTCCCTCTCTGTACCCCACCCCCACCCTGGGGGGCTATGTGACCCCTCCTCAGGCTTACGCTCAGGACCCTCTTGGCCCGCGGGCACCAGCTCCACCGCCAGCTCGTTGTCCTCCTTGCCCCGGGCCAGCCAGCGGTGGGCGTCGAACCTGTACTCCTGGATCACCTCCCGCATCCCGGGCTCCAGGTCCTCCTCCCCCTCTTCCTCCTCGGTCTCCTCCTCCTCTTCCTCTGACAAGGACTCCTCCTCGGACGAGGACTCCTCCTCCTCGTCCTCCTCCTCGCTGCCCGCCTCCTTCTTTTTCTTCTTCCGCTGCAGCTTGGCCTTCAGGCGTTCCTTCCTGAGCAGCTGCCGCAGCCTGTCCTTCTCCTTCTTCCTGCGCGCCTCCTCCTCGGGTGTGAGGTCCTCCTCCCGCACCGCCAGGTGCCGCAGCCACACGGCGTCCACGTACCAGCTGGGGCTGAAGCCCTCGCCCGTGTGGCCCAGCCGGATCTTGAAGACCTGGCCTACGTCCGCTGCCTCCAGCTGCACGAAGCGCGGGGGCAGTGACTTGGGGGGTCCTCGGCATCCTCCCCGGGGCCCCGCAGAGCCGCCGGAGCCAGAGACTGGGGCCTCTGAGTCAAAGCTGCCCCCGCGCCTCCTCTCCCGCCCTGCCCACCCAAGCCTGGTTTCCCTGCCGGACGCCCCTCCCCACCCAAACCGACACAGTGCACCCCCAACACAGTGGGTCAATATGGTCTCCTTCCTTCTCTTTCTCGTTCTACACTTTACACACACACACACACACACTCTCTCTCTCTCTCTGCACGTCACACTCACTCCTATTTTTCTTATTTCTGTATCTTTGTTCCCTCGTGCAGAATGCCTTTATTCCCTCCTCTGCCTTTAACTAAACCTATTCATTCCAGTTCCGGAGCTTTATTATCTTTTTTTTTTTCTTTAGTGTTGTGTCTTCCTATGCTCTTTTTCGGAGCATTTTTCCCCCTAGCATTAATCATATAGAACTTTTCCAAGAAGCAAAAAAAAAAAAAAGTGGTGTTTGTCAAAGACAGAAGTCTCCCCCACGCCTCCAAGAGGCCCCAGCCCCCCACCACCACACCCTAACCCTAACCCTAACCCTAACCCCTCCCTGAGCACTCAGGGGATCTCGGAGGTTGGCAAGGTCTCGGCCTAGCCTGGATGCCTGGATGCCCTCTCTGCCTGCGGGCGCTACTGTCTGTGCGCTCAGCTCTCTCCTGCGCTGGGCTTAGCACACGGCCGGCTCAAAGGGCAGGGATTTAGCTCTGCTTCAGAGGACTGGGTCCTCGACCTTCCATCTGCCACTCTGATCTGAGCCTGACACCCAGGGGAGGTCTGGCCCCGGCTCAGGCAACAGCTCCCGTGCTGAACAGACTGAGGCCCAGGGCTGTCCCATGAGCTGTTTGGTGTCCCCCTAGCTGGACCTCAGATCTGCAGGAGAGTTCAGGTCTCCTGACTCACTGTTCATGGAGCCACAATGTAGCCAGAAGCACCTCTGTGAGAAAATGAGTAGCCAAAATGGAGCCCAGGACCCCCTGAAAGAGGAGTGCATTCTTCTCAGCTTTGTAGGGATGGGCTCTGGATATGGTAAGTTCCTTCTTCAGCACATTCCAGTGGTTCCTGGTCACAGCACCCTCGCAGTCTGGCTCACTTACCATCTCTCTCCCCCCCATCTCCTCCTCTCCAGTATTTTCCAGGTCACAGCACCCTCACAGTTGGGCTCACTTGCCGTCTCTGCTCCCCATCAACCTGCCCAGCTATGAATGCAGCCACCACCACACCCAGCCACGCAGTCCATTCACATCCAGAAGACGCTCTGCTCCTAACACCTCCGTGACTGGTCACAGTTTCCTAAGTACTTTCCCTGACATTGACCATTTTAATCCTTCCAGGGGCTGTGAAGCAGGCCAGGTAGTTATTGTAAACCTAGGTTTGAGCTGATAAAGAAGCTGAGGCTCAGGGAGGTGAGCCAATCAGGCCCTTGCACTCAGCAGTGTCAGGAGAGGGCTGGATTTTAGGAGGCCTCCTCCACCGCTGACGTTCCAGACACCCGTGACTCTGGCCCAGCTAAGCCAGGACCCTCTCTGCTGGGCACTGGGTTAGGACTCTTTGCTGAGGGCCAGGCTACTTATGGCGCACACGCAGAGCAGCCAGCATGAAGATATTACTGTAGAACAGATCTGCACACGTACACACGTGCACAAATGCACTTGTGTCCCATAGAAGACATTCACATGCCCCTTAAAAGGCACCGCCCTGGGTCCTTCTCTCCTGCCAACAACATGCTTACGTTCTCATCTTTTTTTCTCCACTACTCAAAGGGACTTGAGGTGGCCTGGGACACTCAGACAGAGTCATGAGACCCCGAGCCTCCAAGTATCCTGGTTGGGAAGCATGGCCCTACTCTTAGACCGAGTGAGCTGTCGAATCAGAGGCCAAGGCTGGAAACTAATGTGGTGGCCAAGGCCCTCGCACCGTATTTTGCTAAATTAGAATCAACCCTCCAGCTGTTCTCAGAATTGGCAGCACGTTAGTATCACTGGTAGAGATTTCAGAAACATACCCCAGTTTTCTTGCCTGGAAAGTTTCCTGGATAGAAGGGCCTGGTGGGCTACAGTCGATGGGGCCACAAAGAGTCGGACATAACTTGAGCACACACATACACACACACACAGAAAACATATCCAACCATAGAGGTTCTCATTTAATTGATCCAGGTGTAGACTTAAAGCTCCTCAGATGGTGCTAACAAGAAGCCAGGCCTGAGAACCAATCCCTCTGTTTTCAGACGTATGCTGAGCCCTCTCTTGGCTCCCCTCCGCCACCATGGCTTTACCCCCACACACCTGGAATGTGTCCTTGGACGCCCGTTCAAACACCTTCGAGCGGCTGGAGAGGAAGAGCACTTCTGTCTTGCCTTTCTCACCATAAATCTGCATGAATACTCGGGCAGTGGTGCTTGCTCCGCCTACATCCCCGGTCCAAACCTCAACCTCGTAGTGGATCACTGGGCGGGCACACGGAGGAGAAGCAGGACATTTAGTAATAGCAACAACAGTAACAATATTTACAAAGAAAACATTTCCCAAACCCATGCCATGTGTCTGCTGCTTCTTAGGCATCATCTCATCCAATCCTCCCATCAGTATCATAAGCAGTATTGTTGCCATTTTGCAGATTGACAAACTGAGGCTTTGAGGACTAAAGTCGGTTGTGGAAATGGCAAACCTAAGCAATCAGACTCCAAAGCTCAGTTCTCCTCTGTGCTGCATGTGTTCTCTGGAACCAGGAATGAGGTCAGTACACCAGCTGGCACCCTCTGCTGTGTGCCTACCCCTGGGTAGACACTGTGGGGCAGAAAGAAGCAAAAGGCTATGTGTTTGTCTTTTTCCCTTATTTTCAGTAAAGAAGGATGGTTGAAATGATACTCTTCATTTAAACATAGGCAGCTTTCAGATGATACCAACAGAGCTACACAGAAAGAATTTGTCTCTATGTTGAAGCAATACTGTCAAGTTGTTAGAGGGTGGAAATGTGTTATAAGTATTCACCATTAGAGGGTGCTTCTTATAGGAGAGCAAAATGTCTCCAAGAGATACGGGACCATATTTTTTTTTCTAAGCAGCTATTACAAGACTTGTCCTTTCAGCAATGCTTTAGGGTGAAATCATAATTTTTTCAGGTTAAGACTTATTTTCAACAAGATAAGGGGTCTCCCATTACCACAGCAATGTGAGAAATTGGTGGCTGAAACGAGAGGACTGGCTGAGAGCCGGAAGAAGTTGAACTAGAAATATGGCTTTAGCTGGGGGTGAGGTTGGACAAGTTGATGGCCAGGAAGGAGACCCAGTAAAAGTCAGGATTCTTAATGAGGAGAACCCCAGTCTCTCTTCCCTCTCTCTGGTTTCAATAGCAACCAGGATTAAACAAAATTAGGAGAGATAAAAATTAGCATGCAGAGAACAAAAGCCAGCTATTGGAAATGAACATGTGGTAGCTGAAATAAAATATTCCAAAGAAAAGGTAAAGTCAAGGACAGCACTGAAGAACAAAAAGGAAAATTCCCCAAAACAAACGAAGATACAAAAGATAAGAAAATCAGAGGAAGCTTAACAAATTTCAGTTCTAAAGAAAGCAGCAGACAGAGAGTTGGAAATTGTGGAAGAAATAAATACAAAAAATGGTCCCAGAGCTAAAGGAACACTTCTAAATTCAAGGAGCTCTTGAGTTCCCAGAAGATTGGATGAAACCAAAATCACAGAAGACACTGAAGACATCGTGAAATATCAGAATGCCAGGGATAAACATAGGATCCTGCAGGTTTTAGAGAGAAAAAAACCCAAAGGTTTGGGTAGCAGAAAGGCATCAGACTTCCCAGCCGTAACCCTGGGAGCAAGAAGATGGTAGGAAAATCCCCTATAAACTCTAAGAGAAAATGAGTTCTAGATCAGAGTTCTCTAACAAGCCAAATTATGGCTCAATGGTGAGAGTAGACTAGAGACATTTGCACACATTCAAATTCTGCATTGCCGTGGACAATGAACCGAAAAAGAGGAAGACGTGAAATTCAGAAAACAGGAGATCTAACCTAGGAGAGAAAGACTGCAATGTCCAAAAGACGGTAGAAAGGAAGTCTCAAAAGGAAAGCTTCATTGCACCCCAGAGAACAAGACAAGAGTTTCCCTTGTGATGGGAGTTGGAGAGAAGGAAGTAGAGTTCCTGTTGGATTTGAACATATGAAAAGAACTTTAGTTCTGTTGGAGAGATGGAGATAAGATGGTATTATGGAATAACTGTGTCCTCCCAAAATTCATATATTGAAACCTTAACCGCTAATATCTCAGAATGTGACAGCATTTGGAGACAGGGCCTTCATAGAGGTGATTAAGTTAATCCAATATGACTGGTGTCCTTTTAAGGAGAGACTGGGATAGAGACATGCCCGTGCTCACAGGAAGACTTTGTGAGGGACAGTGAGACGGTGGCTTTCTGCAAGCCCAGCAGATAGATCACAGAAGAAACCCAGCTTGCTGACTCTTCAGTTTAGATTTCCAGCCTCCAGAACTGGGAGAAAACAAAGTCTTGTTGCTTAGGCCACTTAGTCTGTGGTAGTTTATTATAGTAGCCCAGCAGACTAATACAGACAGGTGGGTATACAGAGGGGTATATAGAAATATATATGGGTACATTGAAAACTCTACTAATGCCTAAATGAGATTATTATTAATTCCAGAGAAAACAAGTTGTATAAAAAATGAAGCATAATTGTTATGAGTATGTATCTCAGCAGTGAATAATATTTACATGGTTATAATAATGTAAAAATCAAATACTGATTATTGAAGGTTGGAGGGAGGGGATATATGTGTGTGTGTATAAATGTCCATGTGCATATGTTTAAAAAGCTAACTCCTCCTATTCCATAGGAGGAAGTTAATAGTTACCGTCTATGACTGAAAATAATTAATGTCTATGACCAGCAAATTTGGAAAACTCGGCAGTGGCCACAGGACTGAAAAAAGTCAGTTTTCATTCCAATGCCAAAGAAGGGCAATGCCACAGAATGTTCAGACTACAGCTGCACTCATCTCACACGCTAGCCAAGCAATGCTCAAAATTCTCCAGGCAAGGCTTCAATAGTACATGAACTGAGAACTTCCAGATGTTCAAGCTGGATTTAGAAAAGGCAGAGGAACAAGAGATGAAATTGCCAACATCTGCTGCATCATCAAAAAAACTAGAGAATTCCAAAAAAACATCTACTTCTGCTTCATTGACTACACCAAAGCCTTTGACTGTGTGGATCACAACAAACTGTGCAAAATTCTTTAAGGGATGGGAATGCCAGAACTCCTTACCTGCTTCCTGAGAAACCTGTATGCAGGTCAAGAAGCAACAGTTAGAACCATACATAGAACAATGAACTGGTTCAAAATTGGGAAAGGAGTACGTCAAGGCTGTATATTGTCATCCTGCTTATTTAACTTATATGCAGAGTATATCATGGGAAAAGCTGGGGTGGATGAAGCACAAACCGGATCAAGATTTCCAGGAGAAATGTCAATAACCTCAGATATGCAGATGACATCACCCGTATAGCAGAAAGTGAAGAGGAACTAGAGAGTCTCTTGATGAAAGTGAAAGAGGAGAGTGAACAAACTGGCTTAAATCTCAACATCCAAAAAACGAAGATCATGGCATCTGGTCCCATCACTTCATGGCAAATAGATGGGAAACAAGGGAAACAAACAGTGAGAGACTGGGCTCCAAAATCACTGCAGATGGTGACTGCAGCCATGAAATTAAAAGATGTTTGCTCCTTGGAAGAAAAGCTATGATCAACCTAGACAGCATATTAAAAAACATAGACATAACTTTGCCAACAAATGTCCATCTAGTCCAAGCTATGGTTTTTCAGTAGTCATGTATGGATGTGAGAGTTGGACTATAAAGAAAGCTGAGCGCCAAAGAATTGATGCTTTTGGACTGTGGTAGTGGAGAAGACTCTTGAGAGTCCCTTGGACTGCAAGGAGATCAGACCAGTCAATCTTAAAGGAAACCAGCCCTGAATATTCATTGGAAGGACTGATGCTGAAGGTGAAGCTCTAATACTTTGGCCCCCTGGTGTGAAGAGCTGATTCATTAGAAAAGACTCTGATGCTGGGAAAGACTGAAGGCAGAAGAAGAAGGGGACAACAGAGGATGAGATGATTGGATGGCATCACCAACTCAACGGACCTGAGTTTGAACAACCTCCAGGAGATGGTGAAGGACAGGGAGGCCTGGCATGCTGCAGTCCATGGGGTCACAAAGAATCGGACAGGACTGAGCGACTGAACAACAAAATGACTGAAAAAAATTCAAGTAATTGATAAGTATATTACTGAAAATATGGAGATAGATTTCTAAAGAAAAAGCTAAAGTTATTAAAAATGTATTACCTCTGAAGAAGGGGGATGGGTTGGGGAAAGAGGTAGGTAAGGGAACTACTGCTTTTTTAATCTTTATCTTGTAGTACCTGTATAGTGCTGTGCTTAGCCACTCAGTTGTGTCTGACTCTTTGCAACCCCATGGACTGTAGCCCACCAGGCTCCTCTGTCCATGGGAATTCTCCAGGCAAGAATACTGGAGTGGGTTGCCATTCCCTTCTCCAGGGGATCTTCCCAACCCAGAGATCAAACCTGGGTCTCCTGCATTGCAGGCAGATTCTTTACCATCTGAGCCAAAAGGGAAGCCCAGTACTTGTATTACTCTGATGGAAATCAAGTTTTAACTCATAAAAAGAGGGAAGGATTCAATTCTTCACACTAGCAGGTACCATTACAAAGCCTGTGTATATGACACAGTCCTCAGAGAATTTACAGGTTACATGGGGAGAGAGGATGGACACAATAAGACACAAGGCTTTCTGGAAGAGGAATCAGCGAGTTCATGGTGGGTTCCTTCTCAGAGCAGCTTCCTGTGGCAGTGAGTCTCAGACAGCTGCTTTCAGGCTAGACACAAAAACGGAGAGGTGAGGGAAGCGGCATTGTCTATAACAGGTTTGGACTGATGATCCTCTAGATAACCTCTTGTTTCTTTGAAGTGAAGTGAAGTGAAGTGAAGTTGCTCAGTCGTGTCTGACTCTTTGCAACCCCATGGACTGTAGCCCACCAGGCTCCTCCATCCATGGGGATTCTCCAGGCAAGAGTACTGGGGTGGGTTGCCAACTCCTTCTCCAGGGGATCTTCCCGACCCAGGGATCGAACCCAGGTCTCCCACGTTGCATGCAGATGCTTTAACCTCTGAGCCACCAGGGAAGCCCCCCTACTTAATCGATGGCTCTCATATCATGTGCAATAGGTGGCCAGATCACCTTGAATTTCACCTCCACTCAGAGAGGTCACCACCCTGTCCACATAGTTCCCTCTTCCCCATGCTGTTACTAACCCCTTATCTTGCTTCCTTTTCTTCCTAGCTCTTACTTGGCATTATACTATATATTTATTTTTTGTCTCCCATCACGGAGCGTGAAGTCCATGAGGACAAGGCTTTGGTCTGTTTTGCTCATGATTGTCTCTACAAAGCCTAGGGCAGTGTCGGCACAGAGAAACAGTCAACGTACACATATTGAATAAATGAATGAATGAATATTATCTCTTCTCCAGTCTTCCCAGGGGGAAAACTATTTCTCAAACTCCTCTCGTACGCAAGGCCAAGAAGGTATATTTCTCAATAAAGTCATCTGCTGCCTTTCTCCCAGAAAACAATGGTTCATCCACCGAGTCCTCAGGTTCCCCATCTGTAGAAGGAGCCCCCTTTCCCTCCCAGAGCCCTGCCAGGGCCAACTGGAAGCTTCCCACTTTGAGACAAGACCCAGGTCGCCCACAATCCCTCTTCCTTCCCCGCTGCCCCACCCCATGGGGAACAGTGTTGACAGTCCCGTCACAGCTGCCTCCATACATTTCTGGATGTCCACCACCTCACTGGGATAGAGCTCCACCTCCAGGCGCCCATCAGCCTGGTCCTTGTCCAGCCAGCGGTTGGCAGGGAAGGTGTACCGCTTGCCTTGGCGGGGCACACGAATCTGGACACTGCCCAGGAACCAACTGGCATGCAAGCCCGTGCTGTCGTGCCCAATTACCAGCCGGCTGATCTGGAAGGAAACACACGATACATGTGAGCAAGGAGCTGGTATAGAAGCCTCCATCTCTCCATCCCTACGCCCCCAAAACACCAGGGCAAGCGGCTCCCCTCAGCCCTGTCTCCAGCTCTTCAGGAGATGCAGGCTCAGCAGGAAGGGCTGGGTCCCAGGCCAGCCTGCCCTCAACCAGCCAGGAGACCAGAGCCCAGCCTCTCCAGCCTGGGAGCCTCTGTCCCTTTGTCTTTAGTTCAGCCCACCTCCTAGGGACATGGTGAGAAGCAAGTGGGTGTGACCAGAGCTTTGAAAGCTCCAGTATGTAGTGAATGTTAGGCAGTGGACGTCCTAAGAATGTGGTGGCCGCACAAGAAAGCAAACGTTCAAAATATTAACCACTGGCTTCTGATGGCCATGTTGGTGGTGTGGCTTTGTTTTGTCTTACACCATACACGGTTGTACATGTCTTTGCACATCTTCTCTGGCACACCCATCCTGTAGGTGACAATATGCAGACAACCTTTTGGGGCTCTGTCATTCTGTGTCCAGTGCCTCCTCTCACTCTTAGAACCAAGGTGTATTTTTCTCAGTAACACCATAGTTCAGTAGCTTTGCTATTTTATATTTTATGTTAATCTTTGCCCACAGATGTCATAGATGAGCACAAAAATGTGCATGTTACCATCCTTAAATGTACCTTGCTCTTCAGGGTTTGAATGATATTTATGTTTTTGTTTTTGTTTTTTTTTTAGATTCAGGCCAATTCTAACATCAGATGGAATTCTCAGATGGCCTTTGAGATCCCTTCCAGCCCCCTAGATTCTTTCCGTGGTGGTTTGGAGGGGTGGTGCTAGTTGTGAGTCTGGTGCCCAAAGGCCAGATTTAGAAAATTGTCCCTGTAAGCCTTGCTCGTGCTCTTCTGCGTCCTGAGCACCTATTTGCAGCTGCTATTGGAAACTCTATCACAGCTGAGTGCCTGGAGCCCGGTCCCCTGGAATCCAGCTATGTCTACAGACATAGTCTGAGAGCTTTTAGGGTGTGGGCCAAGCAGCGCGGGAGAGCTTCATCGTCTTTCTGTGGTGCTGGCTCTGTGACAGAGGAAAGACAGGAACAGGTGTTTTCTGCCTGTTGTGACAGAAAATGCCACGAAGGCAGGGATCATCTGTCAGTCTCATGGTGGCCAGCACCTGATGTGGGCAACTCTCCAGTCACCAAGGCTAGAGCTTACTGAGTACATACTATGTGTGTGTGGGTGTTACTGACATAGTTAATGCTAATGACAATCCCACTGGAATCCCTTTCTATAGTAGTGAGAAAACCAAAGCAAACAGAGATGAAGTAACTTGCACACGGCAGGTAAGTGGAAACACTGGGCCTCAGACGAGGCAGTCAGGAGCCCAAGCCCACACTCCAAGCTTTTGGCCACACTGCTTGTTGGGCAGGTTTCAGAAACACAAGAAGGGCCCCAACGCCCTTCCCCACCACTTGGATGTCTCATTTATCTGCTGGCTGCTGCCAGAAATCCTTAGTTAAGGAAACAGCATTTCAGTCTACAATTACTAATTCAGCTTAAAATGTAAATACAGCTTGATCAAGGAAAATCTTGATTTAAGCTAAGGAGCTTCAAGATGAAATCATTCCCCAGAGCACCTGAAGTCAGGTGAGGCTCACCAAGAGGGGAGGGGTCGGCAAAGGTGAGCTTGTAACCCTCTCAGTTTCCATAAGCCACCTCGAGAGGGGCAAGTAGTAACGTGAAGCCCTGCTCAGACACTTCTAGAAAAGTTTCCAGCACTTGAGTGCAGGCAGTCAGACCCACACTTCTCCAGGTGAATGCTTAGACCCCTCACAGCACAGTCAGCCGGAGAGGTGATGGTGGGGATCCATCTCTTATCTAAGGCAGAATCTCTCAGGTGTGGCCTGGGAGTTCACACTGCAATAGGCTTTCTGGGTGTCACTGTGACACACACACCAGTTTGGAACTGGGAAGCATTTCCAGTCCCTTTTTACAGCTCTCCCTCCTTCCCTGCACACCAGTGTCTAGGACCCAGGTCCCTCTGGTCCTGGCTACAGAGGTAAAGGAAACACTGGACTAAGAACATGAGTTCCAGCCCCAGAGAGAGTCTGGAAGCTTGAGCACTGTTCACGTGCCTCCTGCTGCTCTGGGTCATACTGGAAAACAACATACTGCACTAACCAAGTGGGCACTTTTCCCCTTCAAATGGGTACACCTGTGTGTTGTGAGAGTGTGTGTGTGTTTGTGTGTATATGCATGTGTATGCAAGTGTGTGTGAGTATGTGTATGTGTGTGTGTGCATGTATGTGAGTGTGTGTTCATGAGTGTGTGTCTCTGTGCGTGCATGTGTATATGCATGTGTATGCAAGTGTGTGTATGTGTATATGTGTGTGCATGTATGTGTGTGTATGTGTATATGTGTGTATGCAAGTGTGTGTGAGTATGTGTACATGTGTGTGCGCATGTATGTGTGTGTGTTCATGAGTGTGTGTCTGTGTGTGTGCATGTGTGTGTGAGTGTATGTGTATATGCATGTGTGTGTGAGTGTGAGTATGTGTATATGTGTGTGCATGTATGTGTGTATGAGTGTATGTGTATATGTGCGTATGCAAGTGTGTGTATGTGTATATGTGTGTGTGCATGTATGTGAATGTGTGTGTCTCTGTGTGTGTGCATGTGTATGTATATGTGTATATGCATGTGTATGCAAGTGTGTGTGTATGTGTATATGTGTGTGTGCATGTATGTGTGTGTGAGTGTGTGTATATGTATATGTGTGTGTATGCAAGAGTATGTGTATATGTGTGTATGCAAGTGTGTGTATGTGTATATGTGTGTATGCAAGTGTGTGTATGTGTATATGTGTGTGCATGTATGTGAATGTGTGTGTGCATGTGTGTGTGAGTGTGTATATGTGTATATGCATGTGTATGCAAGTGTGTGTGTGAGTATGTGTATATGTGTGTGTATGTGTATATGCATGTATATGCATGTGTGTGTGAGTATGTGTATATGTGTGTGTGCATGTATGTGTGTGATTGTGTGTATATGTATATGTGTGTGTGCAAGTGTGTGTGAGTATGTGTGTGTGTGCATGTATGTATGTGTGTTCATGAGTGTGTCTCTGTGTGTGCATGTGTGTATGTGTATATGTGTGTGTGCATGTATGTGAGTGTGTGTTCATGAGTGTGTGTCTCTGTGTGTGCATGTGTGTGTGTGTGAGTGTGAGTGTGTGTACACAAGGGGGTCTGTGTGTGCACCCATGTGCAGATACACACAGGGAAATAGGTAAGACGCCTTCACAGGGTCTTGGGAGAGAGACTTACAGTTCCAATGCTGAGGGTCTCCAGGGTGAACTCATCCACTCGGCTACGTTCAAAATAGTCTTTCAGGTTGTTGTCAGAGACGAGAAGAACTTGCTTAATGGTGTCAGATTTGTCCCCGTAGAGCTTGATGTAGACTCTGGAATCTGTGCTAGCCCCAGGGACGTCCCCCGTCTTCAAGCTGATGTGATAGCGGAAGTCTAAACAGTCCAGGGCAGGAGGCGGGAAGGGAGGGGTTAGCGCGGGTGAGCTGCAGGGAGCTCAGGGCAGGAGGTCGATGGCCAGGGCTGGATACTCAGCTGGGGGTCGGGGGCCCAGGCTCTGGCTCTCCTCACATAGCCCTGACAGTGGGGGGGGGGGTGGTGCTCCTACCATCTTTTGGAGTCCCCTCATCTCAAAATCAGAATTCTGACTCCTGCTTTGTCTGCCCCATAGGGTGTGAATGCGCTGAGAACAGGAAGGCATGCAAAGAATACTAAAATGTAAGAGACGAGGATTTAAAGCAAATACACATTCACTTTCTCATCTGATGGACGAAGAAACCAAGGCAAAGGAAGCCTCTAACTCCCGGCAGAAAACATAGCACATTACCTACATGGTGTTAGTGCCGAGTGTTCTGACCTCGGTTTTACAGGTGAGGAATTTGAGCCTCAGAAGATGATGTTTTTGGCTCAAGATGGCAACAGTTCAGAAGGAGCCAGCCTAGCACTAAACACTAAGCAGTCATCCTTAAGCATAATATTAGTCCCTAAATTTGAGAGTGGTGTTTCCACACAATCATTTAAGGAAGTAAGCTTGTATACACTTTTTAAAAATTGAGAAATGGAAGCTGAGTTTTATCAAATAACATTTCTGGCATGATACTGAAATAATCACAATTGATTTCTCTGAACTATTATGTATTAAGGTTTATATATTAAAGTAAAATAGTTGGAGATATCTTTTTTTTAAGTGTCAGCTATGTGTAAATCCCTAATGTGGACCTGAAGGTCTTATTCTCACCTGAAATGCCACGCTGATGTTACTCTTATCTTATGACCCAGAAAGGTCTGTGTCATCTGTCCACAAAGGAGGATAAAAGGCAAGGCCTAGGATAGTCTGAGCCATGAGCCCAAGTCCAATAGCCTTCTTCCAGAGCGTGGGTCTTGGGAATGAAAAGGGAAGCACTGGAAAGGCAAGTGATGCTAGTTCCAAGACCTGCAGTTCACAGTCGTCTCAGGGCCTTCTGGCGCTGGCAAGAAATACTTGGAGAGAGACAGCTAAGCACAGCTCTCAGGTGACAACCCCACAGACCAGTCAGGCCCTGGAGGAGGCCAGACCTGTGGGTCTAGTCCAGGTCAGCTGCCCTGGGCACACCTGACGGCCCTGAGGAGGTAGCTTGTCTTTGCTGTAAAGATAGAGCAAGACCTGCGAAAAAGATCGCTTCCTTATATCATTTTCATCTAAATCCTTTCAAAAACTCTGACTTGGGGAAGAGGGAGTCTGAAGGACCCTGTCCCTGTCGAACAGTGGGGCTTGCTGGAGTGGGAAGGCCAGGCAGGAAGACAGAGATGCCTGGGTGCTGGGCCCAGCTCCACTGCTGACTGCAGACCTGACTATCCTAGGAGTTCCCCTTGGCACAAACATGAGGCTTGTGTCCACTGGAGGCATTTTTTTCATCTCTTAAGAACTGTTCCAGCTCTTAAATCCTGTAATTCAGTGTTCTCAGAATGCAGAATTCCAACTTTGCAATTTTCTATCTGACCTCAGGAAGATATTTAGCTCCACCAGATCTGGGTCCCCCCTGACAAATTGGCGAAACAACATTAGCTCTGCCAACTTCCAGGGTTCTTGCTGGACTCACATGAGATAAAAAGTGATAAATATGTGGCCTTATTATTCATGTGAGCCCAGAAATAACTTGGGAAGGTCGGCGGAGCTGATGGCATTATGCCCACCTGTCAGGTGAGGATGCAGACCTGGTGGAGCTAAGTATCTTCCTGAGGTCAGATAGCAAACTGCAGATAATACATGATAAATATGAGGTATTAGGGGCTTCCCTGGTGGCTCAGACAGTGAAGAATCTGCCTGCAATGAGGGAGACTCAGTTTTGATCCCTGGGTAAGAAAGATCCCTTGGGGAAGTAAATGGCAACCCATTTCAGTACTCTTGCCTGGGGAATTCTAGGAACAGAGTGGCATGGTGGGCTACAGCCCATGGGGGTCTCAAAGAGTCAGACGCAGTTGAGCAATTAACAGTTTTATGAAGCCTTGGAAAAGAAACCAGGTGTTGGTATTATTGAGGATTCTGGATATATTTTTTAAAATTTTGTCTAACACTCATGAACAGATCAAGGTTCTTGACGAAATAACACCAGTAAGGAAAACTATTGGAGAAGGAAATGGCAACCCACTCCAGTGTTCTTGCCTGGAGAATCCCAGGGACAGGGGAGCCTGGTGGGCTGCCATCTCTGGGGTCACACAGAGTTGGACATGACTGAAGTGACTTAGCAGCAACAGCAGCAGCAAGGAAAACTATAGGACCTCTAGGATAATTCTCAGCATCGAAAAACAAGGTCCCGAATGACAGGTGCCCACGCGGGGCCGCGCAGAATTAACCAGTTACTGCCCTTGTTACTCTCATCAACAGAAGCCCACAGGCATCCAGGACCCCACATCCAGGGCTATAAAGAGGCTGTGCAAAGCTCAGACAGGCAGAGCATTCCCGATCTCTCCCAGAGCCTCCTCCTCCCTTCCCTCTCAGTGCTGCCTTCATGGAGTAAAGTGGAGGGTGTGTGCTTTCCCCAAGGGCTAGTCTCTAGGTAGCCAGGGAAGTCCCGCCCAGGCCACATCCACCACCTGCCTTCTGGACCACTTACTCTTCAGTGTCGCATTGCTGTCGCTGGGCAGCAACTCTCGGACCAACTGTCCATCATCCTTATCCTTGTCCAGCCACCTGTGGGCAAACAAGGGCCGTTAGCTCTCTGAGTGGGGCAGCCCAACAACCAACCATCACACAATTCATGCAGAGTCACCGGGAGGCCAGAGCTCTGAACTCAGCAAAGGAAAATGGTTCTACCAGAGCTCAGAAGAAAGGATCTCAACCCAGAATGGGAGGGAGGGCTGCCCCACGGAGGTGATAACTGGATAAAACTGGGAGGGTGATGAGGAGTTAACCAGGAGAGGAGGGAGGTGCATTCGGAGCAAACGATGTACTGGGACAGAGCAGAGCCTCCAGGAGCAGACGGAAGGCAAGTGTGGAATGGAATGGAATGGAGCGAGCAAATGTGGCAGGGTTGGCAGATGGGGCTGGAGAAGGGACAGGGTCGCTTGATGTGGAACTTCAGCTATCATGGTGAAGAGTCTGTCCCAAAAGCCATGAACACCTGTGTCATTATCATCAAAAAACCCACATGTTTTTCTAAAAGTTTATCATGTGCATGGTACTGTGCTACGGGCTCTGGGGTGGGGAGAAAGCAGAGAAGATACACTGTGATGAATAAGAGACAGCCCAGCCCCTAGAGAACCTGCGGTCTAGTTAAGGAGACAGGACATAGAATAAATTCTAATTTTATCAGATAACTAACTTTTTCATAGGCATCGCTTAACTAGCTTATTTTTATAGTCATCTATCTATAAGTTGGTATTACCCACTAAGTAATTAGTTCAGTCACTAAGTTGTGTCCGACTCTTTGTGATCCCATGGACTATACAGTCCATGGGCTTCTGCAGGCCAGAACACTGGAGTGGGTAGCCTTTCCCTTCTCCAGGGGATCTTCCCAACCCAGGGATCGAACCCAGGTCTCCCACATTGCAGGTGGATTCTTTACTAGCTGAGCCACAAGGGAAGCCCAAGAATACTGGAGTGGGTAGCCTATGCCTTCTTCAGTGGATCTTCCTGACCCAGGAATCGAACTGGGGTCTTCTGCGTTGCAAGTGGAATCTTTACCAACTGAGCTATCAGGGAAGCTCACACTATTAATACTATGTATTAAATACATAATTAGTGAGAACCTACTGTCTAGCTCAGGGAACTCAACTCAGTGCTCTATAGTGACCTTAATGGGAAGGAAATACAAAAAAAGGGGGGAATATATATATATATATATATATATATATATATATATATATGTATGTATGTATTTCACTTTGCTGTACAGTAGGAAAATTGTACAGCAACTATGCTCCAAAATAAATTAATTTAAAAGAAAAGCAGACAGGACAGACTGGCCAAAGAACTAGATGGAGACCAAGAGAACAATGGATGTTGGACCAAATCAAGTGCAACAGAAGTTTAGAGAAATGAGGAAGGCTCATGTGAAGAGGCTCTGATCTGACTTCTCAAGGATGAATGAGATTTGCCAACAAGAAGAAGGTGGGTCTGCACCCTGAAGGGAGGGGGCTTGGTGGCTATGACTCGTCAGTACATTGGAGTGGGCCACGGTAGATGCCAGCAGGAAAGACACTGGACCAATTTGCCTGAAAAGCACTGTTTCCGCTGAGCACAGGGACCCAGACTGAGAAATCAGACAGTTGTGCAGGCAGGAGTTATCCAGGCCCCAGTACTCAAGATGGTCTGTGACACTGGGCTGATGGCAACAGAAGAGACACTCTCAGTGTTCTCCAGGGCAACAGGGAAACCAAGACACTTGCTTCTTGTCCAGAGTGTCACCCCATTTGCCTGTGTCTTGGTGCTTATCTTTGCAGTCACTCCTGTTATAAACCCAAGAGGGAGGCAACTCCTGGCCACAGAACATATCAAAGGAAGCCAAGGCACAGCCGCCTCCCCAGCACTCCTGACCTGGAGCTCAAGCTTCCCTAAACCATGGTCCACTTTACCAATACACTGCCTCCTCTCCCCTTGGGTCTATGCAGGTGACCTTGTGGTCTCTCCCATCTCTCTCTCGAGCCCTGCCTCCCCAAGCCCATGATCTCTAGGACCTTGCTATCAGTTAGCTGTTAGCTAGCATCATCTATGGCATGTAAAATAGATAAGCAACAAGAATCTACTGTATAACACTAGGAACTAAATTCGATAACCTACAATGGAAAATAATCTGAAACTCTCCACCTGATATTAACACAGTATTTTAAAGCAACTATACCTCAATTAAGAAAAAATTAGCTGACCACTAAGTTGTCATGCTTCCCATGAGCTTTCACGCTGTGAATCTAAGACATGAAGACACAAACTCTTGGCTTTGATGACAGGAAGGGAGAGACTTGGGGAAGTGAGCAGTGATGGTTAGAGCCCCTCAATCAACCTCTGATTGTCCTGCTGAGGTCACTGCGGCATCTCCCACAGACCTGGAGGCCGCTGCGGTGCAGCCCTGGCTGAGTGCTCGTAGGATGAACTGGGAGGCCATCACAAAGCCCCATCTCTCCCTTCTTGTCCTCCACCACTTCTCCATCCCCAGGCCCTCCCCAGCAGCAAAGGAAACCATGACCTGTCATTTCAGTTTCCACCTAAATACTCGCAGGATATTAATACATATTTCCAAATATAGCCGCTTTCTTTCAGCTTCAGACACTTCAGCCCAGTTTCAGCGTGAGACGTTGTGAAATAGATAAGCCAGTCTGCTGGAGCTTTTATTATTCTTTCCCTGGGCTCACAAAAGTGTGGAAGTATGCACACACATACACACTCACACATAAACACACACATCTACTGTAGCTAAGATGTTCACCACTCCCTGATCCTGGCAGAGAAGTTCTGACAGTAAACACCATAACCACACACCTCAGCAAGACAGAGAACCCACGGCCTGTAACCTGAGCTGGGGAAGACCAAAGCTGGCGGGCCTGGTGTACCTGAAACACGGGAACTCCACGTTGTCGCTCTCAGGCTGCCCCTCCTCTCTCACCAGCACCCGCTCCAGGAACCAGCCGCTGCCGCTGCCTTTGCCGTCGTGTCTGATCCTCACCCTCCTCACCTTCCGCATGGTGACAGACTCGATGGTGAACTCATCGGCCTACAGGGGAGACAGCAGGGCCAGATGGACGGTTGGCTCCCCTGGGACCCAAACACCAAGGGAAGAGCCAGGCCCAGAAACCCTATAAGCCATACCTGATGGATTGGGCTATTGGTCTTTCCCAGGTGGGCCAGGAGCTACCAATAAAGAACAGATTGCACTCCACCCCAATTTCTCCCACTGGAACATCATTTGATGTCAAGTTCTCAACAACTGAGACCTGCATTTCTTGGCTAAACAATGGCCATTCCCTGTGATCTCCTTTTAAAAGGCAAATCCCCCAGGAGGATTAACACATCAAGCTGTCATCAGTGACTAACCATTCATTGAGAATTCATTCCTTGGCTAATCTCCTCTAGCTCTTTGCTGCAGAAAGACAATGGGCCCTTTTGAGAAAGGGAATGACTGGGGGGAACCAGTGGTCTTGTTAATTTCAGTTTTTTCTCGCCAACACAGCAGGGGCTACAAAGTCACCAAGTCTATAGGAGCATACCCTGGGGACAGGAACTCGAGGGTGGGATTCATGGCAGGAGTCAGAAGATGTAGCAAGAAAAGAATGAGAAAGGATGCAAGGAGACCTCCACTCACATTCCGGGGCTTGCCCTGCCCTCACCAAGGAAGGGATGGCAGAGGAAGGAGAGGACCAAGGCTTATCAAGTCTTCATCTGATGACCAACCTTGGCCTCACAGTTTTGCAGCCACACAGCTCTTTACAGAAGAGAGCATGGCAACCCACTCCAGTATTCTTGCCTGGAGAATCCCATGGACAGAGGAGCCTGGCAGGCTACAGTCTGTAGGGTTGCAACGAGTCAGACACGACTTAGCGCACACACACACTGTGCTGTAGGCCAGATCTGCCAGGGCAGTGCATCTGACATCCTCACAACAGCCAGCCACAGGTAGGCACCCTTTACCCACTTTAGAGGCTCAGGGGATGGAGTGACTGGCCCCAGTCTGCCTGACTCTTTCCCTGCTGTTTCACACCGCCTCTCCAGTAAACCCGGATGATGGCTGGGGAAACCAAACGAAACGCCCAGCGCATGGTCATGTGGCTGACAGGAGAACCTAGTTCTCCCACTTCCACGTTTAGTATCTTTCTTGGTTTTTCTCTTAAAAAGGAAATGAACAAGGTGCCTCCAGTGGTCATGCCTAGTGGAGAAGGCAGTGTTCTCAAGCGGGCCCTCAGATGCCCCAGCTTCCTGCAAGCCTGGGGTCTCCAGGTCACCGTAAGGTGCCCAGCTTCCTTCCCTACCTGCCTGTCCTGAAGTCCTCCTGCTCTGCCCTCTTCTCAAAGCTCAGGAGTGGGAAGTGGATTGTGATACCTTTAGGGTAGCTCTCCAGCTCCCAGTCCTAGGAGCCTGGTGGGTGTCAGGCATGCAGTTCCCTGTTCCCTTCCCCAGAGCCAGCCCCACTGATGGCTGAGGCCCACACCAGTGGGCAGCTCTACCTGGAGCAGGGAAGACCAAGGAAGAGTGGGTGGGGCCGGTGGGGCGTGGCGCCGCTGCAACTTACATTGCCCTTCTCAAACAGGTCGGTGTTATTCCTGCAGTTGTAGAGCAGCCGCTCCCCTGTGTCCCCCACGTCACCGTACAGGCAGAGGTAGACGTTGGCATCCGTCCCCGCACCTTCGAGTTCCCCAGTGCACACAGTCACGCGGTACCGGGCCACTGGCAGGTAGAGGGGGAGACCGCTGACTGCCAGCCCCCTGCTCCCAGCGCTGGCCTGCTGCTCCCCACTTTCAAGCACTGCTTCCCCTCCTCCATCCAGTTCTCATCCAGGGCTGACCTTGCTCCTTCCCTCGGCTGCCTCAGGACAATGAAGGGCCAGCTCAGCTGCAAATCTCTGTCCCAGACAGTTCAGAGGTTCCTGCTCCTGGCTAATCATCAGAACTCCATGGGAAATGTTTATAAGAATTCTGATTCCTGGGCCCTGCCTCAGGCTTCTCAAATCTTAGTTCTTGAGCTGGACGCCTAAAACTGCATTGTTCAATAGCTCCCCCAGGGGACTCCGGTGAAGCTGGCAGTGTTTGGGGACCACAGGTCTAATTCAAACATTTTGGCACTTGATTCCATTCCAGCCCAGTAGACTTTATTTTGCCTTAGGTTGTTCTCCAATTCATATGTGCCCTGTCTTCCTAAGAAAAGTAAGATAGCTTTTCTTTTGAACAAGAACTGAGCCTTCTCTTCTCTTCAGAACTCCCCAGTGCTAAGGACACGCCAGGAAGAGAAGCAGAGAGAAAGCCACAAAGTGCAGCCGCTCCGGAAAGGTCAGAAGAGTCTTCCCACATTGAAAATATACTGTTGGGGGCAGCCCACATCCTGCACATCACAGCCTTACTTCCACTTAAAATAAGCTTCAAAGTGAAATTCATTAATTCATTTGCCCCCTATCTGTTTACCTAAGCCTAGTAGGTGGAAGGCATTATGACAGGTGTCATGAGCAAGACAGACAAACTCTTGCTCTGTGGCACTTGCATTGGACTTGAGAATGGAAGACTGGAGCAGAGAGATGGACAGTAAAATCATAAAATAAGAACAGGGAAATCTCCAAGTTATATCTGTAACAAAGATGATACCTTGAAGTGATGCCACAGAGTATGCTAGAAGTGAAGAGAAGGGCGGTGAGGGGGTGAAAATGATTTAGAGATGCAGAAAAGCTTGCTGCGAGGAGGCAAGCCTTGGACTAAGATATTAGTGATAGAGCCAGACACAGGTGCTGTGAAAGAAGACGGTGCTGCTAACTGTGAAGCCCCGGTGTGGGTACGGAGACTATAAAGTGGGGATGAGCAGCTATATTCCAGGAGCAGAGAGAACAAGGCCAGTGTGGCTGGAATGGAGGAAGCAGCAGGGGATGATGTGAGGTCCAGAGGTAAACAGGGGCCAGAAAGGGGCCTGTGATGTGTGACAGGTCAAGGTAAGACATGTGGCTTCCTTTGCTTATTGTTTTTAGTAGTACAGGAAGCCAGTATAGGGTTTAAGCAAGGAAGTAACTTGGCCTGATCTATGTTTTAAAGAGCATCTGGTTGCTATGCAGAGAGCCGATTGTAGGGGATGAAGGAGAGAATCAGAGAGGACAGTTAGTGGAATAATTACAGTAGTCTAGAAAAGAGAGAGGGTACCTAGGACTGGGAGTGCAGTGGAGATGGAGAGAAGTCAGTAGATTAGGGATACATTTTTGAGGTAAAAAGAACAGATCAGTGATAGATTAGATAGGTAATTAAGGGAAAGAGAGGAACCAAGGATGATTCCTGGGTTTTTGGCTTGGTCAACTAGGTGAATAGCATTGCCAAGAAGTAGGGACGTCTGGGAAGAAGGATAAGTTCGGAGGTAAAATTCAATAGTTCTGTTTGTTCATTACAAATCTGAGATGCCTATTAGATCAGGGGTCCTCAACCCCCAGGCCAAAGACCAGTACCTGTCTGTAGCCTGTTAGGAACTGGCCCACACAGCAGGAGGTAAGTGGTAGGTGAGCAAGCGAAACTTCGTCTGTATTTACAGCCACTCACCCTTGCTTTGCATTGCCACCTGAATTCTGTCTCCTGTTAGATAAGAGGTGGCATTAGATTCTCGTAGGAGTGCAAAACCTACTGTGAACTGAGCATGCGAGGGATCTAAGTTGTGCACTCCTTATGAAAATCTAATGCCTGATGATCTGAGATGGAACTGAGGCAGTGAAGCTAGTGCTTGGGAGAGGCTGCAAATCAGATTAGCATTAGCAGAGAGGTTGACTGAACAGAGACCATAATAAATCAATTGCTTGCAGACTCATATCTAAACCCTATCAGTGAGTGGGAAGTAACAAGCCGCATCTGGTGGCAGGCTTTAAGTCAGAATCCAACACTTAGTTTAGCCCATGCATGGCCCACCCGTTATTTTATTTACCACTTCCATCCATGCCTCTTTCTCACTCTGCACACTTTTCTCAGTCACAGTTTCGGCAAGCCCACAAGCTAACCCTAGCCAAAATGAGTAAAAAATAAACATCACTGGGGAGTTTCTCTGGAAATGGGTGAAGACCCAAGATGAGACAGAAGACTCTGAGGCTGCTTGGTGGCTCAACTGTTAGAGAATCTGTCTGCAATGCAGGAGACCTGGGTTCGATCTCTGGGTTGGAAAGATCCCCTGGAGGAAGAAACAGCTACCCACTCCAGTATTCTTGCTGGAGAATCCCCAAGGACAAAGGAGCCTGGTGGGCTATAGTCCATGGGATTGCAAAGAGTCGGACACAACCGAGCGACTTTCACTTCATTTCACAGAAAGTAGGCTGCACTTCAAAGAAAATACCAAGAGTCCTACTTAAACTACACATTCATTTCAACAGGTGATTCATATTCTCCAAGCCCGTTTGGTAAAATATGCGGCGACCAGCTAGCCAACAAAACCATGAAACCTTCTAAACTTCTTCACCTCATGGATACCAAGCACCCTGCATTAAAAGATAAGCCCTTGGAGTTTTTCAGAAGAAAAAAAATGTGAACACGAAAAACAGATGCAATTATTGAAGGGCACCACTTTATCAAACGTGTCTGCACTGAGAGCATCATTCTTAGTGCCTAACTGCATTGCTAGAGCTAGAAGCCCTTTAATACTGGTGAAGAGCTGATCCTGCCTGTTACTAAGGACAGTGTTGTGATCCTTAAGGAGAGACTGCAGCTCAAAGGGTGGCACGTGTTCCTCTTTTGCCCAGCACCTTAACTAGATGAATGGATGAATGGATGATGTCCCCTGAAATAGCAGGGGATACTGAGGTGCAACTGTTGGGATTAGAGAGTCACCTTGATATGGAATCCAGGTTGATGAGTCTACCAATGATGACAACAGGCAGCAATGCTTGTTTTTGTGCGATATGTTTTTCAGGAGGATGTGTGTGAGGGTATGTCACGTGCACTTTTGTAGCCAACCAACACCAGAGCTCAAGTCTTTGAATGACTACGTATCAGGAAAACTGAACTGGTCATTCTGTCTCAGTATATGCATGGGCGGAGCAGCTGCCATAACTAGACAACTTTCTGGTTTCACTACTCGGGTAAAAGAGGTTGCTTCTGACTATAAACCCACACACTGTGTCATCCATAGAGAAACGCCAGTTAGCTGAAAAATGTCACCTGAACTTAACAATGTTTGGCAGGTTGTGATTAAAATGATCAGCCCCATTAAAGCACGTGACCTTAACTCATGTCTGATTACAGAGCTCTGTGAGGAGATGGACACAGAGCTCACAGAGCTCACATGCCTTCTCTTATACACAGAAATGAGATGGCTTTCTAAAGGAAGATCACTGACCAGAGTGCTTTAGTTCCAAGGGCCGCTGCAGAGATTTCTTCTAGGAAAACAGTCACTATCAGGCAGCACATTTTAGTGACACAGAATTGGTTGCAAAACTTGTTACTGCGTGACACGTGCAACCTGCTCAACAAACGCAGTCTGTCACAGGGGAAAATGGCGCTGTTTCCAAGTCAGCAGATAAAGTGGCTGCATTCAAAGCCAAACTGGAATTATGCGGCTGATGAGTGAACATTGGGATTTTTGACATGTTTCAAACATTAGCAGAGATTTTGAAAGAGACTGAGCCAGCACCCTCTTTCTCCCAGCTTGTGCACAATCACCTATCTCAGCTTTCAAAAGACTTGGAGCATTACTTTCCAGCCACAAAAGACTCACAAACTGGGAAGGAACTGATCTGTGAACCATCTGTGAATAAGCCAGGTGAGTTGACTTTGTCTGTGCCAGAAGAGGATCACAGATGATGGTGGCCTTAAAAGTGTGTTGGGACAACTTCAAATCTCCATACTTTCTGGATTAAAGCCAAGGTGGAATATCATGAGATTGCCAAAAAAAAGCACTGAAAAGCCTGCTTTCATTTCCAACATCCTATCTTTGTGAAGCAGGGTTTTCTGCAGTGACAGCAATCAAAATGAAATTACAGAGTAGACTGGACATCGGCAGCACACTTTGGGTGTCGCTTTCTCCCTTTGCCCCCAAATGGGACCGCCTAGCTGCAGAAAAACAAGTTTAAGGCCCGCCGATCCTGCACTGTAGTGAGTTGTATAATTATCTCGTTATATATCACAATGCAATAATAGTAGAAATAAAGTGCACAGTAAATGTACTGTGCTTAAATAATCCCCAAACCATCCCCACCCCAGTCCAAGGAAAAATTGTCTTCCTTGAAATCAGTCCCTGCTCCCAAAATGGATGGGGACTGCTGCATTTGACGATCATAAAGAGAGGTCAAGATGGCAGTTGAATACGTGTGGAGGGTCAGGACTGTTGACATGACTTTCGTCATCACAGACATGTAGATTCCACTGAAAGTCACAGTGCCAGGTGAGGCCCTCTGTGGAGAGGATGCAGACTGCAGAGGAGGCCTGTGGAGGGATGCCCACTTTAGAGGTCAAGCCCAGAAGCTAGAAACTCAGATGAGAAGCGGCAGCCAGTGAAGCAGAGGGATTGTGCTCTGAATCTAAGACTGCTCTAAAAAGCCTATTTTTTTTTTTTTGATGAAGAGGCTATTAAGGCATTCCCAGATAAACAAAAACTAAAAGAATTCATCATTAGCAAACCTGCTCTAAAAGAAACATTAACGGGAGTCCTTCATATTTGACGCTAGACAGTAACTTGAACACACTCACACATAAAGGGAATGAGGAAAAGCAATGATAGAGGTATATTTATAGACAGTATATTTTAATTTTTGTTTGTACCCTTTTCTTCTCATATTTTATATAAAAGACAACTGCATAAAACAATATATATATAAAATTGCATTGGTGGGTTTATAATGTACGAAAATGTAATTTGTATGGCAATATAGCATGAAGGAGGAGAAACAAACAAACCTACGCCAGAGCAGAGTTTTGTATATTATTGAAAATAAGAAGAAAAAAAAAAAAGAAAAAAAAAAAAGAAAATAAGTTGGTATTAATCCTAACTAGAATGTTGCAAGCTGTTAATTGTAATTCCCTGGTATAATTCCCCAAGTGTAATTCTTTCCAATAAGAAAATAATTTATATAAATAAAAAGAAACCAGGGAACTAAAATTATATTTTAGAAACTAATATAAAAGAAAAAATAAGAAAGGGACAACAAAAAAACTTATGACATATAAAAGGCAAATAGCAAAATGGCAAACTTAAATCCTGCCTTATTAGTAATTACCTTAAGTGTAAATGGACTAAATATTTTAATCCAAAGGCAAAACATGATAATAATCCGACAGAGATAGGCTGGATCCCCCTACTCCACATTTGATCAGAAATCAAGGTTAATGATGCTAGATATGTACCAAGAGTGAACATAAGATGATTTTTCATATAATGAGGAGTTCTGGGAGCGCATGATAAACCTCAAGCAGGTCCAAAAATGGCTTGAGATAGCAGGGAGGGATGACTGGCTTGGGGTATGGTGGTTGCTGCTGCTGCTGCTGCTGCTAAGTCACTTCAGTCATGTCCGACTCTGCGACCCCAGAGACGGCAGCCCACCAGGCTCCGCTGTCGCTGGGATTCTCCAGACAAGAACACTGGAGTGGGTTGCCATTTCCTTCTCCAATGCATGAAAGTGAAAAGTGAAAGTGAAGTTGCTCAGTTGTGTCTGACTCTTCTTGACCCCATGGACTGCAGCCTACCAGGCTCCTCCATCCATGGGATTTTCCAGGCAAGAGTACTGGAGTGGGGTGCCATTGCCTTCTCTGGGGTATGGTGGTTAGGGGGTGGGAATTTCTTCACATGGGTCCTTGTATGGCTTGAACTTTCCACCAGTGTGAAGGAAGGGAACATCCAGGCTTTCTCACCAAATTGCCCAGATATCAGGCAGAAAATGAGAAAGATTGGTGTAGCTGGAAAGCTGTCAGAAGTCAAACATCAAAAATAATTCATGCTCCTTCTTACACAGAGATTGACAGGATGAATAATGGATCTTACTAGCTGATATGTGGAAGAAACACACTTTAGATACAAAGACACAAATAGGTTGAAAGTAAAAGGATGGCTCAGGAAGAGACAGACACTCTGTATGATAGACTCTAGATTCATACACATCACTACAAGTGACCCAATTTTGTCCCTTTTTATGGCTGAATAATATTCCGTAGTATATATGAACCATGTCTTCTTTATCCATTCATCTGTCTATGGACATTTAGGTTGCTTTCATGTCCTAACTATTATAAATAGTGCTGCAATGAACACTGGGGTACATGTGTCTTTTTGAACAGGTATCCAGGTTGGGAAGAAGTAAAACTATCTCTATTCATGGACAACATGACCTTGTATAACGAAAATCACAAGGAATCTACTAAAAATGATCAGAACCAATAAATGAGTTCAGCAAAGTCATGGCGTACAAGATCAAGATAGCAAAATCAACTGTATTTCTATTACCTTGCAATGAATAATCTGAAAATAAAACTAATAAAACATTTCCATTCAAAATAGCATTAAAAAGAATAAATGAAAGTGACAGTTGCTCAGTCGTGTCCGACTCTTTGCGATCCCATGGACTCTACAGTCCACGGAATTCTCCAGGTCAGAATATTGGAGTGGGTAGCTGTTCTCTTCTCCAGGGTATCTTCCCAACCCAGGGACTGAACCCAGGTTTCCTGCATTGCAGGTGGATTCTTTACCAGCTGAACCACCAGGGAAGTCCCAAAAGATTAAATACTTAACAGATAATTTTTTTAAATATTTATTTGACTGTGCTGGGTCTTAGTTGTGGCATGTGGGATCTAATTCCCTGACAAGGGATCAAACCCAGGGCCCCTGCATTGGGAGCATGAAGTCTTAGCCACTGGGCCACCGAGGAAGTCCCTTAACAGATAATTTAAGAAAACAAGTGAAAACCAATTAATAAGTCACAGAGATGTACAGTATAGCAACTAACATTAATAATACTGTACTGCATGTTTGAACATTTTGAAGAGAGTAGAAGGCAAAAGGAAAAGAGGGCATCAGAGGATGAGGTGGTCAGACAGCATCACTGACTCAATGGACATGAACTTGAGCAAACTCTGGGAGATGGTGGAGGACAGGGAAGCCTGGTGTGCTGCAGACCATGCCGCCACAAAGAGTCAGACACAACTTAGCAACTAAACAACAAGAAGACAGTATATCTTAAAAGTTCTCATCACAAGAAAAAAATTATGTAGCAACATATGGTGATGGATGTTAACTAGACTTACTGTGGTGATCACTTCGCAATATATACAAATATTGAATAATTATGTTGTATACCTGAAACTAAATATAACTTTGTGAGTCAATTATGCCTCAATAAAAAAAGAAAGACATGTGTAAAACTTATACTCTGAAAACTAAAAAACTGTTGAAAGAAATTAAAGATGATTTGAATAAGTGGAAAAGCATCCTGTGTTCTCGAATTGGAAGACTTAACATCATTAAGTCTTAACATCGCTGCAGTCCATTGGGGTGTCATCATTAAGCTCCAATTGCATTGTCAAGGCAATACTTCTCAAACTGACCTACAGATAAAAATGAATCTCTATCAGTCTTAGTTGACTTCTTTGTAGAAATTGACAAGCCATTTCTAAAATGCATATAGAATTTCAAGGGACCCAAAAGAGCCACAACAAAAAGAATATTAAAGAAAAACAAGTGTTGGCAAGGATGTAGAGAGATTAAAACTCTCATACATTGCTGATGGAAATGCAAAACGTGCAGCTGTTTTGAAAAACAGTAGGATAGTTTCTCAAAACTCAAAACAGAATTGCCACATAGCAGCAGTTTGACTCATGGATATATATCCAAGAGGACTGAAAACATGTTCACACAAAAGCTTGTACATAAATGTTCATAGTCACATTATTCATAATAGCCAAAACGTGGAAACAACCGAAATGTCCATCAACAATTGAATGCAGTCTCTCTACACAGCAAACTACTATTCAATAATTAAAGTAAACGAAATGCTGATACATGCTACAAGGTGAATGGATATTAAAAAACATTATGCTAAGTGAAAGAAGACGGAGCACCGAACATCTGATGCTTTTGCGTTGTGGTGCTGGAGAAGAATCTTAAGAATCCCTTGGACTGCAAGGGGATCAAACCGGTCAATCCTAAAGAAATCAAGCCTGAATATTCATTGGAAGGACTGATGCTGAAGCTGAAGTTCCAATACTTTGGCCACCTGATGTGAAGAGACAAATCATTGCAAAAGACTGTGATGCTGGTAAAGATTGAAGGTAAAAGGAGAAGAGGGCATCAGAGGATGAGATGGTTAGATAGCATCGCTGACTCAATGGACATGAATCTGAGCAAACTCCAGGGGACAGTGAAGGAGAAAGAAGTGTGGAGTGCTGCAGTCCACTGGGGTCTCAAAGAGTTGGACACGACTTAGGAACTAAATAACAAAGTAAAAGAAACAGACATGAAAAGTCTTACATTAAATGATTTCACTTATATGAAACGTCCAGAACAGGAAAATCTAGGAACAAAAAATAGATGATTGGTTTAAACAGATGGGCAAGTACAGAGCTAAAGAGTGAGGTGGGGGAATAGGTGTGACTTCTATTGGGCATGTGGTTTCTTTCGGGGGCAATGAAAATGTTCTGAAAGTTGATAGTGGTAATGAAGAATAATTATATCAATATACTAAAAGCCTCTGAATACTTTAAATAGATGCTTTGTAGGAACATGTATCATACCTCAATATAGCTGTTTTTAAAAATGAACACTACTCATCTACGGTCCATCTGAAATGAAGATAAAGTACATCAGAAATGATGTACCAGTAAGTTGATTTCAATGCACAAATTTTTTTTCTGTCATATACCCATTTTATTTGGTGATATGAAGACATCTGAAAATTAAATTTGACCTTTAAATGTAAGAGCCTGAAGATACAGCGTCTGAGCAAAAGCACTTGTTAGAAGAAAAGGTCAAGGACAGCAGCTTATCCGAAGACCTGCATGACTGGGGCTGAAGCCAACAAGGGGGAAAGGTCTTGCCTCCAACACTGCCTCTTTCGGGGGACAGCACCTGGCATTCAACCATTGCTCTCTCTCCAATCAACTCTGCTAAAATACAGAAGCTATGTGTTTTAAACTTTCAGCCTTCGTATAAACGAAACTGATGTTTTTGTGTTAAGCTCCCAACGATAGGCGTTGTTAACGGTAATCGGAGCAAATAGCGGTAACTGGTTTGAGTAATGAAACGTGGAAGCACAAAAGGGAAGGGGGCGTGCCCGTCTCACTTCATTCTGAATTTTGATGAGGGTCGGTCTGCCTTTTCCAGTTGTAACTATTAGGCCCTTCCCAGAAGCAAGCTGATAAGGGAATTCAGAAATCCCTGTGCCTGGGAATTCCAGCCCCTTTATTCAGGAGTTCAAAGGTCTGTTTGCCTGGACGTTGTCAGGGGTCCCAATCCTCTCTAGGGGAGGGGGCCCTCCCAGCCCACCTGCCACTAAGGTTTCAAGCTCCTTCTTGGCGAGAAGCCTGTGGGCAATTAAAGATGATTTTAACTGTTAGTTATCAGCAGTGAAAGACTTCAAACAGACAGTAAGTACTGGAGCCTCTTGTACTTTAATTTTAAAATTACAGCTCAGCCTGATTAGCAAGAAGCTACAATTTTCAGCACTTGAGTCCAGTGGTCTCTTGCCCGCTCATCAGTGGTATGAAATCACTTCTGCTGGGCACACACTGGAGAATGCTAATTTCATCAGTTTTGCTATCTCATATAGCTCCTGAGGGAAAGGCAAGGTGGAAATAAATTGTGGGCTGGTGAGTGTTTGTCCGTGTTTCCTGGTCTGCATTAATCAGTGCGATCACCCCCGGCGGCATCCTGGCTCTCAGACGTGGTGTTAATTGCTTGTTTGACTGGCCCTTGTTTTTTAAGTAAACTAGGAGTACACAGTTTCAAACCTAGAGAATTGGTTTTAAATTGGTATTTACTCATCTTACATGAGCCCAAAGCTCTCCCCAAGGGATTTCCAGGAAGCCCTGCATATTATTCACTAGACCAGGATACCAACTGGGGAAGTGAGACATTGCCACCACCTCTATTTATTGTTACAAGGAAGCATCCAGACCAGAAAAGGAGATCTGAATTCCTATAGAGGTGAGTGAGGACATGGGCATGTTCCAAGAACAAGAGAAATTTATGTGGGCCAAAAAGAACAGTTGAGGGAAAGAAATTCAAGTTGGTATGGGCTCCAAAGTACTGCCCAGGACCCCCAGAAGACATTAAAATGCCTTTATAGCCAGAACAAACAGCTCTTCTGTTACAAACCCAGGTCCTGGGACTCTTTAATCAATAGAAATTGGTAAGAGGCCAGAAAAAAAAATTCAGGCAAGGCTTTGCAAGTGCCCTTGCTCGCTCTCCGAGGAGGGCAAGATGGTTCCTTAAATGGGATGAGGGTAGTGGCAGATTGGTGGCTCTGATTGGAGGAGTGCCTTAGGTGGTCTGCCCACCCCCTTGGTGGTGCTGTGTGCAGGGGTCATGCCCAGTATCCTGCTTTTGCTCCCATGACTCAGAAATGGCAGTTGGTTTGCGGCCTTTTTCTATCTGTGGTTCGTAATTGCCCCAACTGCTGTATGTGTGCAGTTATTTTTAGTCCCTTGTAGCTTCCTTGTATTATGCTGCTAGAGGTGCAAGCACTCCAGTAAATGGTGCCAGGTCTTGACTTAGCTCACTTCAATACTAGTCGTTACAGAATTTTTTTAATTGCCATTTTCTTGTAATAGTATTACAGAAGGCAAAAACAAACAAGCGTGTTATTGTATGTAACCTATGGAAACGCTCTTCCTCCCCACCCCTCCCACCATGATCTCTTCTAATCTTTCAGATCCCTACTTCCAAATCCCAGCCTCTTCAGCAGGAAGCTCATCTCCCCACTGTGTCCACAGCATTCATTCAAATCCCACCGGTTCCACCTGCGAAGTATTTCTTGAATTTATGTTCTCCTCTGTAGCTGACTTGGTCCTTGCCCAATTTCAAGGTCGCGTCTTCTCCCCACTGGATGATTTCTTAAAGGCCTGTGCCTAAAACACATCCTCCACACACCCACAAGTCCTTGACAGAGCAGGAGAAACGTAAAGAAGGAGCTGGATGGAGTTCAAGGTCAAGGGTGGTATACATGTCATCAAGGGCATGAGAAGCCTAGGAGCGCAGGAGCCCAAGTTGGAGGTGGAGACTGAGTCGGAGCTCAGAGGGGCAGCTCTGTGGGATGAGCCCGAGTGAGGTCCTGAGCAGTGGCTGGCTGCCTGGGAGGGAGGTGAGGGCACCAAAGCGGACGAGGACTAGCATGCAGATGAGCAGATTTTCCACTTGGACATTGATGAGTGGAAAAAAGTCTCTCAAGTTTTGATATGTGCAAAAATTACTTGGTGTGCTTGATAAAAATACAGATTACCAGGCAGAGCCCTCAGAGAGTCTAGTTAGTATTATGTGAGATTGGGCCCAGGCATCTTTGTTTTAACAAACACTCTGGGCACCTTTGATATAAACGAGCTCTTGACCACACTTTGAGAGATACTCTCTGATGCAGGCTGAATCGTGTCCCCCTCATATCCATATCCACTCCAGTGCTCTTGCCTGGAAAATCCCATGGATGGAGGAGCCTGGTAGGCTGCAGTCCATGGGGTCGCTAAGAGTCAGGCACAACTAAAGCGACTTAGCAGCAGCAGCATATCCATATGTTGAAGTCTGTGGGGAAATTAACAAGATGGCGCCAGTCAGGCTCTCTCATTTCCCCTCTTCCCCCCGCCAGGCTTTCAAGCCCTCTGGCCCCATGTTCTGTAAACAATGACTTTGCACAGTTATGTAACAGCTGAGACCACTTTTAGCACTGCACACGCGCATCGTGAGGTACTCAACTTGGTCACAGGCCACTTTGTGTGGCAGGCCTATATGAGCTTCACCCGGAAAGGCCCTGAAGGGTTGGGTGTGCTTATCTTGGGTTATGTCTTATCTGTTGCTGCAGCTGCCGAGCCAGCCAGGAGAGAATAAACATGTCTCCAGTTCCTACGGCTCCTCGAGTCTTCTTCCAGTCTCTTAGGTCGAGCCTTGCCTACCCTGGGTTCAGCGAACAGTGTGCACAGTGAGATACGGTGAGACAACTGGCACCACCACCAAGACCAACAAGACAAAGTCACAACCCCCAGGGCCTCAGAGTGTGATTGTTTTGGGCGGTTGGACATTTAAAGAGGTAAACACGATAAAATGGGGTCGTATGTGTGGACCTTCATCGAGTATGATGGGTGTCCTTTTAAGAAGAGACCAGGACACAGATGGCACCCCACTCCAGTACTCTTGCCTGGCAAATCCCATGGGCGGAGGAACCTGGTGGGCTGCAGTCCATGGGGTCGCTAAGAGTCAGACACGACTGAGGGACCTCCCTTTCACTTTTCACTTTCATGCATTGGAGAAGGAAATGGCAACCCACTCCAGTGTTCTTGCCTGGAGAATCCCAGGGATGGGGGAGCCTGGTGGGCTGCCGTCTCTGGGGTCGCACAGAGTCGGACACGACTGAAGCAACTTAGCAGCAGCAGCAGCAGGAGGACACAGATAGGAGCACAAACAGAGAAAATCATTTGAGAAGATGGTCATTTACAAGGCAAGGAGAGAGGTCTCAGGAGAAAGCCAACCTGCCAGCACCTTGATCTTGAACTTCAGCTTCCAGAGCTATGAGTAAATAAATTTCCATTGTTTTAAAACCCCAGTCTATGGTATTTTGTTACAGCAGCCCAAGCAGACTAATTCGCTATTCTAGAACAATGAATGGTAGAAGTGGGGGATTTAGAGAATGACCAGGGGACACAGTGCAAACAAGAGGCACATGAGCTGGAACAGAGGCACCCCTGTGGGCGGTGCGAGCTTTGAGGCTGAAAGTGCAGAGAGAGTCAGGAGAATGCTTCCTCTTGCTAGCCCCACAGCTGTGAGGACAGAAAACTGGGTTTTGGGAGAAGGGGAGTCATGCTTTAGCCAAGGTAAGGAAGAGACGGAGGTAAAAGAACAGCCTGGGCATTTAAGTAAAAGTGGCAGCTTTCTCTCTGAAAAAAATTCTCACTAGAATGACAGCATACCAGTATTTTAAAGATTTAACCAAACATAAAATTGTCACCAATAAAGCCTGGGGAGGAGGATGAATATGGACAGCAGCAACCAAATTTCAGAAGCGGGGCACAGCTAGAAAAGCTACTAATGCCTGAGCACAGTGGGTCCTCACCGGGACCCCTAGCAATTTGTTGGATAAACAAATTCCTGAGCTCCCCACCCCAGACCCACTGAATTAGAAAACCCATGGGTGGGGCACAGCAATCTGTGTTTCAAGAAGCCCTCTAGGTGATAATGCTGAAGTTTGAGGTCCTATGACTTAACAGACGGAGAGAATTGATTAGAGCAGTCAGTTGTGAAATTCACGAAGCAACCTTGCAAAAAGTCTCAGGAATGACAGCACCAGGTAACTTCAGAAATATGGAGTGAGGAGCTAATCTTATGAGGACTAGTTGGACGGATTTAGAAAACAGATCTCAAGCCCTTCTCCTCAATTGTTCATATCTACAGGTTCAATTCTGACACATAAAGAGGGCAGACCAGGTAACAGTAGGTATATTTCTGCCTTGGGCTACATTTTATATAAAGTCCTAATTGGAGGCTGAGCAGGGATCACATTATTTATCATATTTTCAGGGAGATGATTGCCTTGCTGTCAAAGAAAATACTACTGAATGTGAAAAGGCCGAGTATGGTCACTGACAAGGTCAGAGATCTTGTTCTAGGTCCCACTCTGTCTCTAACTGTATAATCAGGGTGAGAACTTCCTCAGTTTCCTTATCTGCATCAAGCTATTCTAAGGACCTTTGAACACAAATATTCCATAGTCATATATTTTAATTAAAATTGAAGAAGAATCATAAAATAGTACAAATTGCAAGCATTGCCTAATTGAACGAACAGGGTGATCCCTCTTTACATATATATAGAGAGAGAGACAGAGCTTCTACTGGATGTGCAAATGCCTGAGAAGTGACATTATCCAAATACTTAGAAGGACTTCAGGAATGATGGGTCATGTTGTTTTCTATATAGTCTTAACTTTCTTCAATTTTTCAAATTAATTTTGCACTTAATTATCTTCAGTGCTAATTCTGATCAATTGCTAATATTTGCTTGCAGTGCCATATTGAGGGCCATAAAGCTCACTTCAGACTCAATGGGAAAGAATGATGTGATTGCCCAGTAATCTCTGCCAAGGGAAAAGGATAGGATATATGCCATGTGTTTGCCAGCACTCTGGTGGTACAACCTAGAGGCAAAATGGTCTCGCTTACCTCTTTGACTATGGATGACTTCAGATTAAAAGCTCAGCTCTCTCCTACTAGCCTCAAATAGAAATAGAGGATTCATAAGGGAGCAGTCGAGTATGGCTGCAAGAACCCAGATCCAGCCTTCCTTTTTTGAAGAGCATCTCATGAATAATTTGAAGAGGATGTTTCCTTTAATTTCAAGGAGTGTCTGGAGACATATTGTTCAGTGTGGATTCTTCTCGTTGTCTCACAGCCAACCTGAAGACCCAGAAATCTCCCCCTTTTCACCCATACCCATCATCATAGAGCTTTAGCATCATGTCTTGGAGATGGTTCCTACAAGCCTATCTTGAGTATAGGATCTTATAAACTCATTCCTCATTCAGAGGGAGTCTGATTCTGCACAGCGGACAAGACTACAGCTCATGAGTCAGACTCCTATTGGCACACACACCCCCCATTCCACTACCTCCCCCAGGATCAGAGCCCGTCAGTACTTACTGCCCATTATTCTCCGTACTGTTGGGCCTTCAGCAGTCATTTCCCTAACGATCTCATTGTCATCCTCATTGGCATCCAGCCAGCGATTGCAGTTGAAGTTATACTTGTCCTTGGTCAGAGTGTTCATTAGGGTCATCTGGAATGAAGTCCTGGGATGAGCAAGTGGGTGTACTAGAGATATTTATCCATGCCTTGAGGTTCCTGTTCTGCTAGTTCATCTCAAGGAGGACGAGGCCATCCCCCCCAGAGAGGACTCTTGTGGAAGATGGAGTGCCAGATTAATATGTATCCCTCTGGTCCCCCAGAGACCCACAGTTGCCTGGCAGCCAGGTGACTGGGACACAAGGCAAGTCTCTTGAAACCTAAGCATCTTTTTAGCCTACTTTGGAAGTCCTGTCCTCATCAGGAATTCCATGCGTCATGTGTCCAATTTTAGGTCTCACTGTAACCCTTCCCCATCCACACTCCCAACAGATAAAGGCAAACTAACAAGACAAGGTCATTAGAAAGAAACCATGTTGGTTCCTTTCCCAATCACCTTCCAACCGCAAGATGGTCATCTCACCTTTTCTAAATGCCATCCAGAACCAGGACTCCTTTTATCATGCCATACCCGAATCTTATAAAACCTGCCAAGGTCTGGGAGCTCAATCTATGGTGAGAAATAACAAGGTTTGCATGGACAGAATCAAGTGAAATGTATTTATCCCCATAGCTGAGCCCCTGCCAGGAGGTCATCTGCTTTGAGTTGTTTTTTCAGCATCAAGGTAGGGTTTACTTCAAACCACCCTCAAATACTCTCTCTTCTTGTGCTCCTTTAACCAATGGCACATGAGGGCGAGACAGCTGTAGATCTAGGGTTCAGCCTGGGCTGGTGAAACTGCACAAAAATAACTGACCCACAGTAGGATCCTGACTAAAGGAAATCTTCCAAATGATAAGCTTTCAGTTACAAAATCTATATGGCAGCCCTGCAAATTAACACAGGCCCACACCCCCAGGACTCTGCTGGGCACTGAAACAGACAGAAAGATCAATACAGTGGTCATGCCCTCCCCCAGGGGCTCAAAATCTAGCTGAGAAGACAAATACATAACGAGCAATGAACTGAAGGTATAATAGAAGCTCCAACAGGGTGCTCTGAAAAGAAAGCCGCAAATTACAAAATTATTCTTACCTAAAGGTCAGAGCAGCACTTCCGTTGGCAAAACAAGCCCTGCTCTACTTATATACATTATCGAAAATTTAAAGCTGAACTTATTTTTTAATGTTCTAAAATGTATACTTTTCCTTAAATTGGCTCCTTACTCTAATTCAGTCCAGGTTGGGCTGTTTGACACTAACTGTGCTCAGGGTCCCTGTTCTACACTGATTCCCCAAGTCGCCAGGTTCCTGGATGCCCAAAGCCATTCCATACTTGCTTCTTCTCTAGTGCTTTGTTTGGAACTGTTTGATTCAGATAAAGGGCCAGATCTAAACTGCACCCCAATGCATTGCCTGTAGATTAAATGTGGCACTCCTGCAGGGGCCTGGGGACTCTGTTTTACCTTTTTGTCTTCAAACTTGATCCAAACCTGGCTTCAAAAACCAGAATCCCATGACACATGCATCTTACACCCCTTCCTCCTTCCTCCATCCTGCCCCATCACACTTCCTTCCTACCCTAAATTTCTCAATTATGCCGGGTTTGAACCACTTGTTGTTGGGATTCAGAAGGATCTCATCTGTCCGTCCCTTCTGCCCATAAATCTGGATGAAGATAGGAGAGTTGGAACCAGCTTTCTTCAAGTCGGTTGTCCAGACCCACAGGGACCATGGGAATTCTGCAGAGATAGGTCCAGTTGCACCATAAACTTCAAAAAGTGAAAAGATTTTCATGCTTCCAGTGGGGAAAATGAGCACATCAAAGGTGATCAAGACTGAAATGCAAGTTGTGTGCAGTCGTGTCCCACTCTCCCATTATATAATCGCCAGTACCAAATTTGGGGAATGAAGGATTCCTTGCTATTTGAAAGTGTGTGCCTTAATGTTCATTTCTTTAAAATTAATTAATATTTTAATTGGAAGATTAAAACCTTACAATACCGTGATGGCTTTTGCCATGCCTCAACATGCATCAGCCATGGGTATACATGTGTCCCCCTCATCTGAGCCCCCTTCCCATGTCCTTCCTCACCCTGTCCCTCTAGCTTATTCCAGAGCACTGGCTTTGGGTGCCCTGCTTTGAATATTGAACTCACGCTGGTCATCTATTTTACATATGACAATGTATATGTTTCAGTGTTATTCTCTCAAATCATCCCACCCTTGCCTTCTCCCACTGAGTCCAAAAGTCTCTTCCTTATGTCTGTGTCTCCTGGTGAGAGTCTGTTAGTAAGTTTTAAGTAGGGGCAAGAATAGACTCTACCCAGATGTGACCAGTACATTCAGAGTGCACTCCGTTCGACCATTCAGGTCAACAACTAGCCCATCACAGCAGCGTATCAATTTGGGGCTGCTGCAGTATCAACCTTGGTGCCATGAATATAACTCTGTGTGGCCTGTGCCTTGGAGAACTGAGCTCCCTGGGGGACCCTTTCCCTTCCAGAGGAAAATTGCGAAGCACGAGGACCCAGTGATCTGCCACCCTGGCCTTCGTTGGCTCCAGGCCCCTCCACCTACTTTTCAGTCTCTTCTTCCTGAGAGACACCATCTCATAGAGCTGCCTCTCGATCAGTCCATCCGCCTTCTTCTCATCCAGCCAGTTGCTGCAAGGGAAGGTCTGCTGGATGCCAGTGAAGGGGCACAGAATCACCACCTGGGGGAGAAGATGGCATCTTCTGCAGCGAGTCCCCTGATTGGGACTTCCTTGCAATGTTCAACAGCCTCCTTTGGATCAAGAAATACCTCCTCTAGGAAATCTTCCCAAGAAGGTATCATACATACTCCAATTTACTAGTGCAAATATCAAACATTTTTCTCTATACACACACTCTTTTTGAACACCATACTTGCTATGTGCATCCTAAAATCTCAGTCTGAACCAAACAACTAGAATACTAAATTAATACCCTACTTTGTCTTGTGGAAAAAAGTCAATCACATAAAAGATAATTAATCTCTATAATTTAATACGAAAACTAACTACCTTCTTCAGGGCTTGATCCTTATTCAGCCTTCTCTCCTACACCTTGTCCATCTCTACTCACACTCTGAAATCATAGGTTTAGAACACGGCAGTCTATCTAACCCAGACACACCTAGATGCTTTGAAGAGAAGCATCAGAATGCCAAAGGCAGGGATCTTAGGAACATCAAGAGAAAAAAAGATAGATATCAACCGGACTAACAGAAGCCAGATGATATTGGGGGATAAGGGAATTAGAATTCAGTCTAGAGTTCTGTAGCCCAAAACTTCTTTCAGGAATGAAAATGAAATAATAATTTTCAGATGAACGAAAACAGAGTTTACCACCAATAGACCTTATTTAACCAACGGAACTTCTAAAGGAAGTTTAGCAGGAAGAAGAAAACTGATACCAAGAAAGAGGTCTTCAACACAAGAAGAATTGGCAAGCAAACACACTGGCAAATCTGAACAAATAATGACTCTACAAAACAACGTATAATGTGTGGATTTAAAAATCATTTCAAATAGAACTAAAATACTAGGCAAAAATAGCATACAACCTAGATGCAGGATTATTATCATTAGAAATTTCTGAGATTCTTGAATTGTCTAAGAGGGAAACAGAGATGGTGATTAAATTTAGGTCTTTTCACAGTAAAATTTCAATAATAACCACTAAAGAACCAGAAATAGTGTATAATTTCCAAATCACTATCAAGGAAACCAATCAATTTATCAAAAAAAGGGAAGAAAGGTAAAAGCAGAACAGACATGTCAGTTATTATAATAAATACAAGTGGACTAAATTTATGAAAAAGATAATATCAGATTGGATTGTGGCATAGATTCAATTCACCAGAAGGTTAAAACAACTCTGTGTTTCATAATGTAGCTTCAAACCATATACAGCAAAAATTGTTAGTTCTATAGTAAGAAATTTAAATATCTACCATTGACATTGGAAATTTCAACAAATCTGTCTTAGTCATTAATAAATCAAACAGACAAAATGCTATTAAGGAGACAGAAGATTCAAATAACAAAAGTAGCAAACTGAATTTATAAATAAAATCAAAATCTTAAATTCAGCTCTTGGAAACAGGTGCATAAGTTGAAGTGCATTGTAAAGTAAATCTCAAAAATATTTAAATAGCATCATTAATGTTTCCTGATTAAAACAATATTGAAATAAATAACAAAAACATAAAAAGCAAAACGTATTTGCAACCTAAAAATTACATTTCAAAATAAATAATAGGTAATGAAAGAATTTCAAATGGAATGACAAATAACCAAAAAAGCACAAATCATAGAAGAAAAAATTGATAAATTGCCTTTCATCAATATTAAAAGCTTCTGCTCTTCAAAAGCATTAAGAAAATGAAAAGGCAAATTATGGAGAACAGTATGGAGAGTTCTTAAAAAACTAGGAATAAATCTGCCATATGACCTAGCAACCCCACTACTGGTGCTTATACCATGAGAAAATCATAATATAAAAAAGACACAAGTACCCAAATGTTCACTACAGTACTGTTTACAAAAACCAGGGCATGGAAGCAACCTAGATGTTGCTAGGTGTTGCTAGATCCATTCATCCTAGATGAATGGATAAAAAAGTTGTGGTACATAGATACAATGAAATGTTACTCAGCCATAAAAAGGAATGAATTTGAGTCAGTTGTGGTGAGTTGGATGGACCTTGAGCCTCTCATACAGAGTAAAGTAAGTCAGAAAGAGAAAAACAAGTATCGTATATTAACTCATATATATGGAATCTAGGAAAAAATGGGACTGGTGAACCTATTTGCAGAGAAGGAATGAAGACACAGATGTAGAGAATGGGCTTGCGGATGCATCAGGGGAAGGAGCGGGTGGGTTGAGTCGAGAAAGTAGCTTCAACATGTATATACTACCATGTGAAAAATAGTGGGAAGTTGCTGTGAAATACAGCGAGCCCAGCCTGACCTAGAGGGGTGGGAGTGGGGGAAGGGAAGGAGGCTCCAAAGAGAGGGGGTATATGGTGGCTCAGTGGTAAAGAATACACCTACACTGCAGGACATGTGGGTTTGATCCATGGATTGGGAAGATGCCCTAGAGGAGAGCATGGCAACCCTCTCCAAGATTCTTGCTTGGAGAATCTCATGGACAGAGGAAACTGGCAGGTTATAGTCCATAGGGTTGCAAAGAGTTAGACACAACTGAGCAACTGAACACACACATATATAATTATGACTGATTAGAGAGAAGGCAATGGCACCCCACTCCAGTACTCCTGCCTGGAAAATCCCATGGACAGAGGAGCTTGGTAGGCTGCAGTCCGTGGGGTCGCTGGGAGTCGGAGGACACGACTGAGCGACTTCACTTTCACTTTTCACTTTCATGCATTGCAGAAGGAAATGGCAACCCACTCCAGTGTTCTTGCCTGGAGAATCCCAGGGACGGGGGAGCCTGGTAGGCTGCAGTCTCTGGGGTTGCACAGAGTCAGACACAACTGAAGTGACTTTGCAGCAGCAGCAGTGTTGTATGGCAGAAACCAACATATTATAAAGCAATTTGGCTTCAATTAAAAAATAAATTTAAAAAAAGAAAATGAGAATGCAACCCACACACTGGGAGATTGTTTATATACAATGAATATCATGGGCTTCCCTGATGGCTCAGATAATAAAGAATCTGCCTGCAATGCGAGAGACCCAGGTTTAATCCCTGGGTTGAGAAGATCCTCTGGAGAAGGGAATGGTGACCCACTCCAGTATTCTTGCCTGGAGAATTTCATGGACACAGGAGCCTGGTGGGCTACAGTCCTTGGGATCCCAAAGAGTTGGATATCATATCTAAAATACATATTATATATCACAATTATATATTATATATTCATATATAGATATACATAGTTCTGTCGTAGAACTTGTATAAAGAATACACAAAGAACTCACAATTCAACAATAAAAAGATAAAAAAATTTAAAAAGGTAAAAAGAAAGGAAGATATACAAATGATCAATAAGCATATGAAAAAATAATGTTCAATGTAAGTGGTCATCAGAGGCATGTAGATTAAAACCAAATTAAATTTCATTACATATCCATAAGAATACCTAAAAATTTTAAAGATTGGCATTACTAAGTGATGGTGAGACTATAAAACAAGTGGGATTTTCATACAATGCTGGTGGGCATACAAAATTGTGTAGCCCCTTTAAATATAGTCTAAAAAAGACTTTTGTAAATTAAATGTATATTTACCATAGAATGTAGAAATTCGACTCTTAGGTATTTACCCAACAAAATTGCAAACATGCCTATAAAAAGACTTGGACATGAATGTTCATAGCACTTTATTCATAATAGAAAAAAGAAAAACCTGGAAATGACCTAAACACACACAAATAGTTGAATGAATAAACAAAATGTTATATACCCTTACGATGGAATACTACTTAACAATAAAAAGAAAGAAGTACTAATACCTGAAACAGTGCTAGAATAGACAAATCTAATCTTTAATGACTGAAATGGGATCCGTGGTTGCTTGGAATTGTGGAGATTGACTGGGAGGGAGAACAAGGAACATGTTGGGTAATGGAAATATTTCATATATTAATTCTGGTAATGGTTACATGAGTGTATATGAATTCATTAAAACTCAAATAGCAGTACAGTTCAAAACAATGCATTTTTATTTATGCCAGTTATACCTCAATGAAGTTGAATTTTAAAATGAAACAATAAAATCAAACTGAATAACAGAAGTATAACATGTGGGGTACAGGTACAGCATTACTTTGAGAGAAAATTATAGTATCAACATTTATACCACGAGAAAAGAAGAAGGCTAAAATTGAAAGAGCTAAGAGTACAATTTAAGAATTTATAAAAAATAGCAACAACTGAAACCCAGAGAAATTTAGAATAGATAATAAAGAACAATAAAATAGAAAATAAAGATATAATAGAATATAAACAAAGAAAAATGTTGGTTATATGAAAGGACTAAATAAACTTTTGTGAGAATTATATTTTTAAAAAGCAAGAATATCTGAATAACTGATGTTAGGAATGAAAATAAGATTATAATTACAGATGTAGTGGAGGTTAAAAGGTAAGAGAATACTGTATATGACTTTATATCAGACATTTGAAGTCTACAAATACACACATTCCAAGAAAAATATAGCTCATTCAGATTGAAGAGAAAATGGAAAGCTTGAATAATTCTATAACTGCCAGGCTTCTCTGTACATGAGATTTTTCCCAACAAGAATACTGGAGTGGGTTGCCATTTCCTCCTCAAGCGGATCTTCCCAACCCAGCATCAAACTTGTGACTCACATATCTCCTGCCTTGCAGACAGGTTCTTTTACCACTAAGCCACTGGGGAAGCCCCAATTTTATAACTAAGAAAACAAAAACACAACTTTCTTTTTTTTAATCAGTAATTCTTCTCTCTCTCTTGCAGATGTGCACACAAAATCCCACACTATCTTGACCAGATCACTGCATTTTTTATACCTTCTTTCAGGAGAAGAAATGTTTCTCATTTTATTCTAAGATCAAACCTCACAAGGACTGTATGAGAAAGGAAAATCAAGGGCCAATGTCCCTCATGGACATTAATACATAATATATTCTCTATAAAATGTTGGATAATCAATTTCAGACCCATAAAATTAAAATTCATTATGACCAAGTTTGGCTTATAGAAGTTCAGAGTTGGTCTACCATAAGAACTGGTAATTCACCATAATAAATAAAAAAGAAAAACCATTTGACTATCTAATCAAGTATAGAAAAAGCAGTAGATAAAGTTTAACACCAATTCAGGATAAAAACTCTTAATACTAAAACTATAAATGATCAGTCTTAATAACAGAGTTTAGCAGGATAACTATATGTAAATTTAAAATACAAAAGTACTTCTATATCTGTCTACACCAGCAAAAAAATAAAAATAAACACTTTTAAAAGAGATACCATTTATAATAACAGCAAAAGTTTCTATGAATATATTTACAAAGACATGCAAGACCTTTACTAAGAAAAGTATAAAACTACTGAGAATTATTAAAGAGCTAAATTTTAAGGGGTACTGTATGTTCATAAACAGGAAAAGTTAGCAGAGTAACAATGTCAGTTCTTCCAAATAGGTCTACAGACCCAGTTGCATTCTGTTCAACAGTTCTTCATGGAACTTGGCAAAAAAATTTCTAAAATTTCTATGGAAGATAAAGGTTTATGGATAGGTCAATACATACCTGAGGAAGAAGAATAAAGTGGGCCCTAGCAGATACCAAGACTTACTGTAAAGGTGTAAAGTGAAGATAGTGAGTAATGCATTAGTGCAGGAATAAACTAAATCAATATATGGAACAGCCTAGGAGAAGGCAATGGCACCCCACTCCAGTTCTCTTGCCTGGAAAATCCCATGGGCAGAGGAGCCTGGTGGGCTGCAGTCCGTGGGGTCGCTAAGAGTCGGACACGACTGAGCGACTTCACTTTCACTTTTCACTTTCCTGCATTGGAGAAGGAAATGGCAACCCACTCCGGTGTTCTTGCCTGGAGAATCCCAGGGACCGGGAAGCCTGGCGGGCTGCCGTCTATGGGGTCGCACAGAGTCAGACACGACTGAAGCGGCTTAGCAGCAGCAGAGAGCTCAGAGACAAATCATATATTTGGGGAATTTGACATGTGACAGTTGCTCTTTCAGAATAGTGGGGAAAGGATTACTATTTAGTTGACCAGTGCTTCCTAGACTTCTTTAATGATAAGAATTACCTAAGCATGTATAAATACTCAGATTACCTGGAAATTCTGACTCAGTAGGTTTGGGTTTGAGCCCAGGAGTCTATTTCTAAAAATAATTCCAGGTGATTCTTAACTTTACTCAGATTTTTAAAGTCCTTCAGTAAATGTTGGTGGGACATTTAAATATCTATATAGAAAAAGATAAAGTTGGATCCCCACCTCATGCAAATATCAATGCCTGATATATTAAAGATGCAAATATATAAACAAGAAAACCAAACTCTACAAGTTTTAAAAGAGGATATAAGAAAATGTCTTTAGAACTTTAGGAGAAGTACAATTTTTTTCAAAATACATTAACCATAAAGGAAAAGATAAGACAGATAACTTTTAATTTAAATCTCCTCTCCTTCAAAAAAGGCAAACTACAAAAAGATATTTGAACATATACTATCAAAGATACATCAATACTAGACCACCTTACCTGCCTCCTGAGAAACCTGTATTCAGGACAAGAAGCAACAGTTAGTACTGGACATGGAACAACGGACTGGTTCCAAATTGGGAAAGGAGTATATCAAAGCTGTATATTGTCACCCTGCTTGTTTAACTTATATGCATAGTACATCATGTGAAATGTCAGACTGGAGGAAGCACAAGCTGGAATCAAGATTGCTGGGAGAAATATCAATAACCCCAGATATGCAGATGACACCCCCTAAAGCAGAAAGTGAAGAGGAACTAAAGAGCCTCTTGATGAGGGTGAAAGAAAAGAGTGACAAAGCTGGCTTAATTCCACATTAAAAAAATGAAGATCAGGGCAAACAGTCCCATCACTTCATGGCAAATAGAAGGTGAGAAAGTGGAAACAGTGACTGATTTTATTTGCTTGTGCTTCAAAATCACTGCAGACGGCAACTGCAGCCGTGAAATTAAAAGACATTTGCTTCTTGGAAGAAAAGCTATGACAAACCTAGACAGTGAAGTAAAAAACAGAGACATCAATTAACCAACAAAAGTCCATGCAGTGAAAGCTGTGGGTTTCCCAGTAGTTATGTACAGAGGTGAGAGTTGAAGCATAAAGAAAGCTAAGCACCAAAGAAATGATGATTTCAAAATCTGGTGCTGGAGAAGACTCTTGAGAGTCCATTGGACAGCAAGGAGATCAACCAGTCGATCCTAAAGGAAATCAAGCCTGAATATTCATTAGAAGGACTGATGCTGAAGCTGAAGCTCCAGTACTTTGGCCACCTGATGCGAAGAGTTGATTCACTGGAAAAGACATTGATGCTGGGAAAAACTGAGGGGAAGAGAAGAAGGAGGCAATAGAGGATAAGATGGTTGTATGGCATCACTGACTCAATGGACATGAGTTTGAGCAAACTCAGGGAGATAGTGAAGGACAGGGAAGCCTGGTGTGCTGCAGTTCATGGGGTCGCGGAGAGCTGGACATGACTTGGTGACTGAACACAACAATACTATCAATAAAGATTTACTATCTGGATTTAATAAAGAACTCCTAAAAATAAATCCAGCAATAGATTATTCAGCAGAAAAATCAGCAAAAGACATGAACAGGCATTTTCCATAAAGAGAAATATGAATGGACAGCAAAGAAATGAAGAGATGTTCAACTTCCGCAGTAATCATGAAAATAAAAACTAAAACCACAAGAAGATCAGTTTATACACCCAAAATGGTGCACATTTAAAATTCAGGCAATATCTAGTGTTGACAAGGATGTCTGGAACAAAATGTATGATATAAATGGCTGATAGAAAAAAGAACGATGCAACTACTTTGGAAAACAAACTAGAATGCTTTGGAAACAATTAAGCTTCAGAACTGAAGATTCACTTACCTTACAGCCTAGAACGTCCATCCTGAGAAGCTCCTGCATATTTGTACAAAGATGTACACACAACAGTTTCATGGAAGTATTGTTTATAGTAGCAAAAATCAAGAAACAACCCCAAAATGTCCATCAATAGTAGAACAGACAAATAAATTGAAATCGATTCATGCAATGGAGTAGACGGGAAATGGTCTACAGCTTCTGCTATCAATTCAGATGATCTCTAAAGCATAATGTTGAGCAAAAACTGCCCGTAACCAACAATATACACATAGGCAAAATTCTTAATAGTATATGTTCTTTGGGAGAGAGAGGATTATATGATTGGGGAAAGACAGAGGAGTTTCAGAAGCATTGGAAATATTCTTTTAAGTTAAGTGATAGGCAAAATTAACATTTTAGCTTTTAAATCATCCTCTATATCTTACTTTTATTATGTATACTCTTTAAAGCATAAGTATTCCACAATTAAAATCATGTATTTAAAAATACTTGTTGATGGAGCCATTTAAAAACCAAAGTGGAACACTGCATCAGGAGTCAGGACAGACTATAACCATCCAGAACACCCCTGGGTCACCTACCCTGTGTCTGGTCCCTGGTTGCATGTACAGAGCAGCCCCTATTCCCGACCATCAGCTAGACAAGGCTGAAGGGCATGTTACCATCCCAGCGTCCCCGTGAAAGGGATTTACCATGTGCTCTGTAACTCGTCCAAAGGAAGTAGGAAATAGGATTCAGGTTAGAGTTTGTAGCTGCAAGTGAGGGGTTTCCCTGGTGGCTCAGTGGTAAAGTGCATCTTACTGTGTTAAGGGTCAGCAGTAAAGAAGCTGCCTGCCAATTCAGGAGACTCTGGTTCAATCCCCGGATTAGGAAGATCCCTTGGAGAAAGAAATGGCCACCCACTCCAGTATTCTTGCCTGGGAAATCCCATGGACAGGGGAGCCTTGTGGGCTCCATTCCATGGGGTCACAAAAGAGTCGGACGCGATTGGCGACTAAAACAACAACACAACAATCTGCAAAGTGAAGGGAGTGTCTGAATCAGGCCAGGGCCTCCCTTACCTTCTCACAGTACCAGCCTCTGTTGACGCCCACATTGCTGTGTCCTATGGAAACCCGGCTCAGGGGGCTGAGGAGGACAGCCAGCTCAATATTGAAGATATCTGTGCGGCCACGGTCAAACACTCCACCCTCCAGGAAGATCTTCCCACTGTTCTTATTCCCTCTGGCCCCATACATGACCAGGTAGATTTTGGACTTGGTCCCGGCCCCCCGGACATCCCCAGTGAAGACGGTGACAACGTATGAGATGGCTGGTATGGAAACAAGGGGAGGAAGAGGGGTCAGTGCAGGCTGGTAACGATGTCCTACCTGCCTTCTCCCGCACCTAGCCATACCTCTGCCATACACCCCTACAGCCCCTAAATCCTCTTCCTCTGGATGTCACCCAGTGCCCTCTCCACTTCATTTTTATCTTTTTCAGAGTTGGGGTGCCAGGGCATCTGACTTTAGGAACAACCTGCAGGTTACAGGAAGCTGTCAGGCATGATTACAGGAAACTAACAAAGAGAAGGAAGAGCTTGGGTTGGCCCGGAATAGCACTTATTATGAATGCTAATTACCATGTGCATATTATTAATAGCTGCCGGATGAACTCTATTATGTCTCATTTAATTATAATAGTCAACTCGATTAATAGCGATTTATATTCGGGGCTCTCTGACTCATGGAGTTTGCTCTTTTGCTCATAACTTAAAAGTGTAACTCTAGTAGGGGGCACCAATGGCCTTCTTGACCACCTGACATGGTGAGATGTCAGGAGACTGAGGGAGGGAGCTGGGCCATCTGGGTTTGGTCAGTCAGAGGCAATGTGAGGACACAGAGTTCTGGAGAAGAGTCAGCAAGGGGGATTAAACTCCGAGATGAGACAGGGTAAAGGAAAACACCAAAGACAAGCATTCGGACAGAAAACTACAGGAAATGCTGTTGAGGTCAGGCCTGCATTTTTTTTCACTCTGTCCAGGATGCTAAGTGGTACTTTGAACCTTGTTAATCCTCCACCTCCCTTTCATCCTAACTTCATCCCCTCATCTCAGAGAAATAAAACATCTCTGGGAGATAGCACATTATTCATTCATACATTTGCGCCTTCCCTTGCTCAACAAACATTTACTGACTGCTTACTATATAACAGGCCTTGGGAGAATGTGACGATAGAAAGGAATAGCTACCGCCCTCAAAGAGTGGGCCTCCAGCTTTCCAACGTGTGGCCAGAGAGGTTCTCACTCTCGACAGACTGCCGCGGCCTAGGCTGTCAGCAATCCCAGTTTCTGACTGTCATTTCTCCTCCTCCTCTACCACGGCAAGCAAGTAATAGTAACACAGCAAAAGGGGCATATTAAACCTGCTCTCGTGTCTGTTTTTTTTAACAACTTTATTGCAGTGTATTTTACACATGCCCATTTCAAGCACAGAAGACAGTGCTTTTTTATTGATTTGCTTTCACTCTTGGTTGTGCTTCCTGGGATTTTCTCTAGTCGCCTTGGGCAGGGGGCTGCTCTCTAGCTGTGGCCACAGGCTGCTCATTGCGATGGCTTCTCTTGTTGCGCAGCACAGGCTCTAGGCCACGTGGGCCTCAGTAGCTGTGCTTTCCAGGCTCTAGAGCATGGACGCGATAGTTGTGGCACTCTGGCCTAGCTGCTCCGCGACACGTGGGATCTTCCCAGATCGGGAATCGAACCCATGTCTCCTGCTTTGGCAGGCAGATTCATTACCACTGACCCGCCCGGGAAGCCTTAGTGTATGTTTTTAAGCAAATGATTGGCAAACTCTAGTAACAAACTTACGGCACACCCAACAATGCTCAGGTAAGGCCAAGGCACCGCAACACCAAGGTCGAGAAACACACTGGAGGTTTCCCTGGTGATTCAGTAGTAAAGAATCTGCCTGCCAATGCAGGAGACAGGGGTTGGCCCCCTGGTACAAGAAGATCCCACATGGCACGGAGCAGCTAAACCCGAGGGCCACAACTATTGAGCCTCTAGAGCCAGGGGAGCCGCGGAAGCCCGCTGTGCAGCTGTGGAACCCACGCTCTGCAGCAAGAGAAGCCACCACAGCGAGAGGCCCTCGTGCCACAACTGGAGAGCAGCCCCCGAGCAGCAGTGAAGACCAGGCACAACCAATACATTTTAAAAACATTTTTTTATAAAAAGGAGAAAAGCAGGAAAGCACTAGAGCAGAGGAGCAGGTGGCTTCCTAAACAACAGCCATCAAGTTCTACTCAAACTGTCTGGAGAAAAAGAAGGGAGAAATGGCTCCACCTAGAAGGGGTGGGGGTGGGGTTCAGAGGAAGTGACTGGAAGCAGGAATTTGAGAAAAGGGAAGAGAAATGGCCCCACAGGCTGAGGAGAAAGCATGTCCCAAAGAGAAAGGCAGAGAAAGAGGAAGGCCGGCAGCTCAGGGGAGGGAGAGGGAAGGCGTGTGGATGAGAAGGGGGTGGCTGTAGGTGCAGGACAGAGTGGACGGTGGGCAGATGGGGCGGGGAGAGGGAGCATGTGTAGGAGCAGTGGGAGAAGCTGTTGAAAGATGCTGCTGAAACAGTCAGCTGGAGCCCAGCCATGGGGCAATTTTTGTCCTGTACCCCAGAACTTAGACCCGTCCTCAGTGCAGCGGGAGCCGTGGGAGGGCCTGCCCCAGGGCACATTCTCAGCTGTGTGCATTCACCAACATCCATCTTCCGGAACACCTCTGAACTTCCGTGCTGGGAGTTTCAAGCTGTCCATGGAACTCATACAGGGTAGAGATTTAGGAGGCAGACCACATCCTGGATCTGTCACTTACCAGGTGTGTGACCTTGAACAGGTCTCTCAACTTGTGACTCAGTTTCCTCTATTGTGAAATGGGAACAACAACTGTTCCGTACTGTAGGGGTGCTGTGAAGACTAGAGATGACATGGGTGCCTAGACAGAGCCTGGCTTGTAGGAGGCACTCATAGGAGGAGGAGGGAAGAGTGAGTCAAGATCCTCGTAAAAGGACACAGGGTCACATCCTGGCTCCGTCCTGTGGACACCTTCTTCTCCCTAGGAAGTCAGCATCTCCTCAGGGGTGCTTCCCCATCTCTGGCGTCAGCAGAACCCAGACACCAGCCCAGAGGAGCGGAGAGCACTTTCAGGGGCACAAAGAATGTTGTCTGAAGACACGGCTGCTTCCCACTGGACTGAAAGCCTCTAGGTCCACAGATGAGAACACCGACCCTTATTTCACCCTAAAGTGAAATATTAGCCAGTTTGCACCTCCCCTTTCTTCAGTCTTACCTGTGGTCTCAGCTCCACCCACTAAGATATCCCTCTGGATTTTGCCATCATCTTCATCCAAGGCCAGCCAGCGGTTAAGAGGAAAATCATATTTTCTTTTGTTCCCAATATCTTCAATGACAATCTGGGAAAGAAACAGTGAGAAGGAAGATTAAGTGTCATGGAGTCACATGTGGTGACCGAATCCATTCTTCCATCACTTGAGTGAACTCTAAGAATATGTTCTTGTCTTCTTAGTGGCCCAAGGGGAGCCCACCACGAGGACACACCTGTTGTCAGGAAAACCTTGCAAAGCACTGAGAGTCACACGGGCGTGACTGAGAGTTACCTCCTTCTTGAATTACTGAGCTTTAGTTCCCTCCTCTGCTGGTGACCATTTAAAAATGCAATGCAAGAAACTTGGCAGGATGTGCCCAATGAGACTGAGGGACCAGAACTGCAAGCCTGGATTTGCAGACAGCACCAAGATCATCTTCCTCACTTGCAGAAGCTTGGGATTCTGGCCTTCTTACTGAGGAGAGTCCACATAAAGGGAGCTAGAAGCCCTGATTCTGGCACACCAAATCCTGGGATCTGGTGAGCAGGTCAGAAAATGTCAGCCATGGGCAGTGACGGTAGGGGATCTGGGCATCTATGAAACCCCTGGGAAGACTCACACGTGAGCTAGGTTAGCAAGGCTGAGATAAATGTATCTTCTCAAGCTCACCAAGATGCTGAGAGGCCCTCCCAAAATGTCCCAGAAACATCCAACTGAAAACTCACTCTAAGGTAAGTGTGATTGTCAACTGTGATCGTCAATAACCAGGTCGAGTCTCCCATCATAATGGGAAGGCAGGGTGACAGGGTGAGTGTCCCCAGGGCTGCCTGACAGAATAGGGCTGATTTTCAGTGGAAAACACACTTCCTAAGATCAAAGTACTTATAGTGTGGAAACAGGGAACGTCTTGACCTACCTAAAGGCATCTCACCTAGTTCTAACCCAGTGTTCATTAAGGAAACTTCTGGGCCTCCTGAGGATACTACCCACCAGGGGCAGCAGTGGCCTGAGCCAGTGACCAGCCTTCTCTCCCCAAGTAAAGTGGCATTCAAGCTCAGGTTTATAAATCAGCCCCTTGTCGTTTGGTTGGTAAGAATCACCCTTCAGAGCTTGCTGATTTTATCAAGTATCTGTACTTCCAGAGGTGAATGCTTAGTGACCACTGTGGTCTTTCCAGAGCGAGTTCTGCCACTGAAGAAAGTCTAGCCTCTGTCAATTCATCTATCTGTGCATTTCTCTGCTTTTGCTTTTATCTCCCAGGATTCGAGTTGGGGAGATTAGGGAGCCAAGAATCTGGGCTAAGCCTCTTAACTGGCTTCACTCTGACTTTTACAAGGTTGGAAAAGCAAGGTGAAGAAAGAAAGGACTTAGTTTATCAGATAAGCTGTCAAGTCTACTAATGAATCTAGATGTACCAATTGACCATTTCTATCTCCAAATGTTCACAGAATGGAGTGCCAGCCATGATTCCAAGAGCAAATGACCGCCACCCTCGCAGTTCACAGAGATGCCATCGAAAAAGGGCCTTCTCCTGACCTGGTGTCTGATGGAAATCCCTGGCTTAATAAGCTTAGCTAATCTGAAAAACAGAATGTGTTGCCATTGAACACCTGTACAGGGTAAAACTAGCTGCACAGCTGAGCCACAAAGGAGAGAGACAACATACGAATGAGTGTTTGAGTAACGGCCAAGACTCTAAAAATTAGACTTTTCAAAATATGAAATCACAAAGGAAGGCCAAGACTTAAACACTGGTATAGAAAGGATGAAAGCCCATGGATAGTTCTAGAAAACTTCCAGATATATTGAGCTGACCAAAAAGTTTGTTCAGGTTTTTCGATCATGAACTGTTCGGCTAGCACAATATATTGAAAAATGTAGACAAGTATTTAGTCTGCAGGATGAGGCTAGAGGAAGCTGGCTCCCGGAGGGTAGAACATTTTGGAACATATCTGGTAGCAAGTGGTGAGCGTGGTGGGAAGGAGTAGAGAAGTAAGATAGAGAAGGAACTGATGCCAGCACTTCCAGAGGAAGTCTGTCCCTAGGCAGGGCTGATGGTTCTCCCAAAGGCATTCTGGCCTCTACTGATAAGCATCCTGTGGCCTGGGACCCATGATCCTGGTTGCTCAAGGGACGTTACCGAGGGCTTCTCTGGGGAAGGACAAACAGCTTTCCCACTTCAGTACATGAATTGCCCACACGTGCCTGGGTTTCATAATGTTCCTTTTAAGAATTCAAGACAGCTCAGGAGTGGTTTTTGCTAACAGAAAGAAATGGTGGTGCTCTCTCCAGACTGCTGTTGTTCTAGCAGAGACAACAGTAAAATAAGCCTGGAAAGATAGAAGCGACCTCACCATAAATGATATGGAAGCACACACGTGGAGTGCGTGTGAGATACAGAAGCAATAACCTAATGGCAAACAAGAACCATCATCTCCTGGAGGAAAATTCTCCACCTGCAGACAAGGCTACAGGCGGGGCTGACCTTCCAAGAAGCTAGTGGGAAAGCAGGGGTCATGAGCCTTGGGAGGCAAGGTGGCAGCTAGAGAAAGGGGCCCACTCTGTCTTGCAAGAACAGGGACACAGCAGTTACAATGAGACCACCCATTACGAAAATCCAGAAGATAGTGCTAAGTCACTTCAGTCGTGTCTGACTCTGCGTGACCTTCCAGGCTCCTCTGTCCATAGGATTCTCCAGGCAAGAATACTGGGGTGGGTCGCCATGCCCTCTTCCAGGGGATCTTCCCAACTCAGGGTTTGAACCCACATCTCTTATGTCTCCTGCATTAGCGGGCAGGTTCTTTACCACTAGCGCCACCTGGGAAGCCGCAAAGAGGATAAAAACATGAAAGCCTGCAAGCGTAGTCACTCAGTTGTGTCTGACTCTTTGTGATCCCATGGACTGTAGCCCATCAGGCTCTTCTGTCCATGGAATTCTCTAGGCAAGAATACTGGAATGGATTGCAATTCCCTTCTCCAGGGCATCTTTCCAACCCAGGGTTCAAACCTGGGTCTCCCGCACTGCAGACAGATTTTTTTTACCATCTGAGCCACAAAGGAAGCAAAGAGGATAAACCACCCACAAAAAAGGGGAGCCAAAGATGAAGCTGACAAGCAGGGTTTCTTTCTTTCTGGATCTTTCCAAACAGTTCACAGACACCCCTACACGATCCAGGGCCTGGGGGCCTGATTTCCTCCTGCATGGGTCAGACCTGTCAGTGTGAGCACATGGAGCTGGCCTTAGAGTCAGCACATTGTAGATGGATGTAGAGAGTCACCCATGACCTACAGTAGCCCTCCCTCCTTGATGGGGGAATAACTTCCACCAACCTGACTTAGCCTGGTTAGAGAAAAGGCCCGTTTCGGGAAGAAGAGACAAAATCTCCACATGCTGGGCAATCCAGGTAAACTGAAGGGTCTTCTCCTTCCCACCCACATGCCAAGGTGCCTGAGATGCAGACAGGCTGGGTGATCCACAACGCTCCCTCTCTGCACCAGTCATAGAGCAGAAAACGATGCCAGACCTACCCGTGTTTCCAATCTTCCCTTTGAAAATGCATGTCTGTTATCCAGTCAAGGTGGCCCTCACTTGACTCATAAGCAACCATGCCGCATTCCAAGAACCACTATTTTTTCTCTTTGGTTGCACTGCGTCTTAGCTGCAGCACTTGAGATCTTCATTTCCACACATGGACTCTCTAGTGGCATGGGGGCTTTGGAGCACATGGGGTCAGTTTCCCCACAGTATGTGGGATCTTCGTTCCAAACAGGGATCAAACCTGCATCCTCTCCATTACAAGGCAGATTCTTAGCCACCGGGCCACCAGAGCTCTCCCCAAGAACCACTATTGAACTGTGGTTTACATTTCTAATTCTTAGATCATAGGGCAAGGGACAGGTAGGTTTTGACACAGGAGAAAAAAATAAAGGTGAAGACTTTGGAGCTTACAAACCCACCTGGAAATAAATCTCAGCTTCCAGGGGTTAGTCGGGGAGACCTGGGCTCATGGAAGAAAGAGGGAATGGTCTACGAGGGAAATTGAAGCTCAGCAAAGGAAGAGGGGTTGGTGGCCTCCTGCTGTCCCCCGAGCTCTGGGCCTCATTCATCACACTGAAATACTGTGCCGATTGCTATGTAACATGCCACAAACATGAGTAACTGCAGGTGACAGCATGTGAATGGCGTCGCCCCCAGTGCTCTCACCCCTTCCTCTGCATTTCACTCCTCTCTTCTGAGCCCGTCCACGTTCCCACTCCTTGATTACCGCCCCAGGCTGCCTCACTCAATAAAGACCTTCAGTGGCTTCTTCTGATCATGCCCAAGGTGGTCCTGCCCTCAGCTACCCCCTGACGTGCTTCCTCAGTTCTCTGAGCCCTGTGCCCTGGCCCTGAGTTATTCAGTATTCCAGTGCCACCTTGCAGCTGCCCCTCATCTGTCCTCCTTCTCCCTGCCCTACCTGGCAAAGCCCTGCCCGTGTTCATGGCCCAACTCCAACAGACCCTCCCTGGAACCTCCTCTGACACCCAGTCAGGTGCTGCTCACTCCAACATTTGTTTGTACCTCATGAAAGACACTTGCCTCATCCAGCTTTGTATTAAAGTTGGGGTGATTCTGTTTTCTGATTTATAAACCAGGACATTTTGATTGATCAACAGTTGTGGGACCCTTAGGACAGAATGTTCATTCACTGAAAGCTGGGCTTTCCCTAAAGTTTTGGGATATAAGGTAATAGTAAGTAACTTGCCTTACAATAAATAACCTACCTTACTGTAAGTATCCAGAAACTTGTCTTATCTCTTTTAGAGGCAGAACCATGTCCATTGTAACAGTCATCTGTAACATAGGGCCTAGGATGTGATAGTCACGCAGTAAATGTTTGTTAAATGTCAAGTATAAATTGGTGACATGAGGCCACATCGAGTTTCTTGAGGTCCCTGAAATCTGCTCCATGAGTCTCTGTCTCCACTTCCTGTCAGAGCCAGTGGTACTGGCTGAACGTGCTCCCTAAGGCTTGTGGCAAGGGACCTACCCATGGGTTTTCTAACGCATGGCACAGTGGAGAGAAGCCAGACTTGGAGTCCAGAGGACTGGGGACAGGTCCCATCCCTGCCCCAAAGAGCTATAGGACCTCAGGCAAATCCTCTCCTGAAGCAGATGGGCCAAAGGCAAGGCCCACTGGCAGTGTGATGTTCCATCTTGTGACTCTTGTTCTTTGGAGCCGGTGGTTAAGTTGAACTGATTGTCTGAATTAGTCACAACTGTTGGACTAAGCAGACGTGGGGACCCAAGCCATGTGCAAAGCCTGTGGGAGGGAGATGCCAGCCTCGGGGAAGGAATGAAGAACAGGGGGCTGAGGAACACACACGGACAACTGACTAACGAAGAAGAGGAGGGAGGCGACCTGTGAAGGCTGTCAGATTTATCCTTCCAAGCCCCCGCACGGAAATACCACAGGAGCAGCTGCCATGTGGTGTCCAAGGCAACCGACCAGGCCACTTCTGGAAGGGGGGCACCTGCTGGAGAACTGTCGAATGTGGAAATACAGACAGTCTAACGGCACTTTAACTGGTGTCTCTGTGGAGGTGAGGTGAGGAAGGGCAGCATGGACAGGCAGTCTCCATGGGGAGGCGGGAGGCTAGGGCTGGCCACATACTGTGTAGTCACAGTGGTGAGAGGTCACCTCTGGTTTCCAGGTTGCACTCACTCTGCCTGGGACCTAAAATCCTCTTCTTCCTTCCTCACCAGAAGTCCTCCTTCAAGAAAATACCTAGTAAATCCAGGTGCTCTGACCTACAAAATACTAGAATTATTTTTATGTCTTATTTCCCAGGATTATTTCGGTTTGGCTTAAGTTAAAGGAACAGACTGTTAGGAGTTCTTCAGAAGCCAGTGAACATTTGGAGGCACACTCCCCTTGGGGACCTGCCTGCCAGGCCCTGAACTCACCCCTACACATAATGCTGGCCCCAAAGAGAATAACCAATCTCATGCTGAAAGTAACCTGCTTGGCTTCTGGTTTAAAACAGTGTCTGAGTAGCAAACATAAAGAAGAGAAAAAGAAGCAAAGGAAGGAAGGAGGGAGGGAAGAAGGAAAAATCATTTTGAAGAATGAAAAGAAAAGCAGAAATCTGGAAAGGACTGAATAAAGGATACAGAAAAAGAATAAAGTATAACAAAAGGATAAAGGATATAGAAAAAGAAGACAAGAAACTGTGCTTAATCACTCAGTTGTGTCTGACTCTTTGCGACCCCATGGACTGTAGCCTACCAGCCTCCTCTGTCCATGGGGATTCTCTGGGCAAGAATACTGGAGTGAGTTGCCATGCCCTCCTCCAGGGGATCTTCCCAAGCTAGGGACTGAACTCAGGTCTCCCTCATTGCAGGCGGATTCATTACCATCTGAGCCACCAGGGAAGCCCAACAAGAAACGGATTTGCTTAATAGAATGCAACAAAATACAGTCTGTATGAACATCTTTAAGGATAGGCGGGGCTGCAGCGAAAAGGCAGTAAGATGATATGAAAAGAGAACCAGATCACGTGAGGAAACGTATCAAGGAAAGCAAAACTGTATAGCAGCAAATTCATCAGTGTTCTTACAATTCTGCATGACCTTGAAGTGTCTCCTAGGAATTAATTGTAGGAAGTAATCATAAATATGTATGCAGATAAGCTATGAGAATGTCTGTCATAGCACAGTTTATTTCCTCAATAAGTTTGAGGGAAAAGATTGAAATGTTCAACAAAGAGGAATTGGTTTAATACTTCATGGTATATCTGGGTAGTGAAGTATTATAGTCATTAAAAACTGTATTGTGAAATATCAATATTATTCTATTTAAATAGCATGAGGAAATATGTACATTACACTTGAAAATGAAGACAAAGCAGTTTGTAAGACATTGTGCTTATTATGACCCCATTATTTTAAATGACATATGTGTATTAATTCACAGAAAAATGCCTGGAGGATATATATGAAAACATGAACACTAGTTACCTTTGGGTGGTAAAATTATGGCAGTTCAGATTATTTTATTTTTGCTTATTTGTATTTCCTAAACTTTTTACAATGAATACATATATTACTTTTGTGACAAGAAAAAATAATTTGAAGAAACATTCAGAATTAAAATGCATATTTATAGGAGAAAGAAATGGAACTGGTGGTATGAAAAAGCAAGTCAATAATAAGGTGGGAGGGAATTTGACAAGTTCTTATGGAGTGGAAAGAAAATAGAGATGAAAAGAATAAAAGGGAAGCTGAGAGCTTTTGAAAACAGAGAGTGGAGATCCAGCAAATGGAAAATTGTTTCCTGAAGAAAAGAGCAGAATAAAGCCATCCAAGCAAGAATCTAGTATATTTTCTGATCTCTTGGTATATTTACTAGGTCTCTTATCTGAGCTATAAACAAACAAACAAAGAATATCCTAGGCATCATAGAAAAGTCTCATCGTGTTACAGGGAAGTTAAAAACAAGATTCCCTGGTGCCTCAGACGATAAAGAGTCTGCCTGTAATGCGGGAGACCCAAGTTCGATCCCTGGGTCAGGAAGATCCCCTGGAGAAGGAAATAGCAACCCACTCCAGTATTCTTGCCTGGGAAATGCCATGGAGAGAGGAGCCTGGCAGGCTACAGTCCATGGGATCCCAAAGTGTCGGACACAACTGAGCGACTTCACTTTTCTTTTAAAAACAAAGGAAGGAGGGAAGGAAGGAAGGGGAAGGGAGAGGGGGTAAGGGAAGATGAATGAACTAACAAAGACCTTACTCCTAGACATTATCTGGCAAGACTTTTAAATTATAAATAAAAAGAAAGAATCCTACAGCTGAAACAAAAAACCCTCAAAAGAGGCCGTCCAGGAAGAAACAAAAGTCTGTGCGGCTTCCATGTCAAATTTCAAAAGGTAATGGAACAAGATTTTCAGCGTTTGAAAGGAAAAGTGTTCTTACCCTATATCTCGCACTTTGCCATACTTCCCTTTCCTTTGAGCACGAAGATGACAAAAGGGTGTGTTTCAGTGTGTGAGCCGCCTCCTTCACAAAGCTTCAGAAAGCGCACGGGGTGAGGGGCCAGGTGACCAAGAAGGAACCTGACCTCACGAGGTACAGCTGCAACTACTATGTCAAGGTCACCCTCAGGCCCTCGGGTGCTCTTTGCAGCTCCCCCAGCTACTCCTGCGTTTTCACTTTGACAATCTTCTTTCCCAGAATGAAGGGACTGGGCTTCAAGGTGTCTCTCTGTGCCCCATTCTGGCTGAGGTCATACAGCACACTGCCTCCTCTGTGCTGAGGCACACTTCTGCTTGGATATTGGCCCTCTAGGTTCTGGGCTCCTGCCCCATTTCTTCTCCAATCCAAGCAGCAGCTCCACTTAACCTCTGGGAACCCTATTCAGCATCAGGCTGGCTGCTCTTACAGCCAGGAAGCCCTCTCTTTCCAAAAAAACTTGGCCATTCCTTGCTTTGCTGATTCAGCACCTTGTCCCATGCCAAGAGCTGAGGAGGTGCCCTCAAGGAACTTTCAGGCTAGTTACAGAGGTACATATGGCAGACACTCAAGGATTCTTACTCAACACCCTTTCCAATCACCTTCTTAGCCTACTTCTGCCATAATGGCTGGAAAACCTACTTGAGGTCCCAATTTCCAGAATAGCTAGGGTGGCCCCACGACACAGGCAGAGGTTCCAAAGAGGGTTATGTTTCTCTCAAAACAAGGCAAGGCATGCCACAACAAAAAGTCCTTCCCCTTTGGTCTTCCCATTTTTTCCTGCCTGGAACACAGATAAGATGCCTGGAGGTTCAACAGCCAACATGTGATCATGAGACAAGTTGGCAAATGAAAGCCACTGTGCTGAGGATGGTGACTCAGCGAGACAGCAGGTCTCAGGAAGCTGCTGCACCAGCTCTGAGTTGGCCACATCTGGATTTCACGTGAGATGAGAAAAATACGCCCTTGATTGCACCTCAATTTCTGATCTTTGCAGTCAAGCACGTTCCTAACTGCCACAGCATGGTATACGAAATTAAGGAGTAACAAAACCTCAACTATCAGACAGCCTCATTCTCAGTAGTCAGATTATTTTAAATCCAAGGGTGCTATGTTTTTAAGCAGTAAGACCTTTTCAAAATATTTTTCAAAATATGTTACACATCCATTTTTTCCTGTCGTTCTGGGATGAGCTGAGAGATGTGGATAGCCTCATGACTAAGGAAAACACATGCCAAGGCTAGCAGCCCATTTTCTAAATGACCTCAGACTTCCATGATCATTCAATATTCTTTTGACTTTTTCTGTCTTCTCTGACTTTCCATTACATTTCTCAATAACCCCACCAATTTCAGTGTCTCTTTTTACCTCTAATTTTCTGCTGTATAGGTTTAAAATTATGGGTAGCAAGTTTGCTAGAAAGGATTATAAGCAAGCATTAGACTGAGTGAGATTCTGAGCAGTCTTGCCTTCAAAATTAGGGTAGGGCAAGGTAGTACCTGGGGCATAAGCTCTTCTTGTGAACTTTGAGCCACATATATCTCAGCTTCTCAGAAGCCTTTTTTGCTTTCTTCTTGACTCTTAACTTTGTCCTGGGTAGATGAAATTTTGAGGACCTGAGATCCAGAAGTTTGAGGTACAAAGCAATGACCCAAGATAAGTCACAAGGTAGCTTATGATTAAGGTGAAATGAATTCTATAAGCCAGCAGAGTTATAGACACTCTTGGGAGGGAGAGGTTCTGGTGGCCAGAGTCAGGGAAGGCTTAGTGACAGAGCCCTGCAGGAGGGAAGACCCTGGATGGATGCAGATGAGAAAAGCCATCCTTCTGGGAAGGTGATAGATAGCCCAGGCAAGGCCTGGGAGGCTATGGGAAGAGCAGCATGGCTGGCCAGGGGCTTAGGTAGAAGGGTGGAGGCTGATGGACCTAAAGAGGGAATCTAGGTCTGAAGTACAACCTCTGAGGAGCCAGAACTCCCCCTTCCCAGGCCAAGGGACCACAGACAGGCAGCTGAACCCACCTTGGACAGGAACCAGCCCGCAGACGCCCCCTTGTTGTTGTGGCCAACATTGATCTTCATGAGCTGCCCCAGGTCAGGGGCATCCAACATGAACTTGTCTTCAGCCCCCTTTTCAAAGTTGTCCTTTTCATTTTCCAGCCTACGCTCACCTATATGCACAGACACACAAGACAGTTATTCATACAAAGGAGACCAGAGAAGGAGAGAGAACCGGCTCCAAACTTTAATGGGCCGCCCACTGCAGAATGGTCTCAAAAGTCACCACGTGGGAGGCTGTGGGTGGGGACAGGCGGTATGTGGACACTTTCTGTACTTCCAATCGATTTGGCTGTGAACCTAAAACTACTCTAAAGAATAGAGTTTATTAATTTTTTTAAAAGGGTAACTTCACCTCAAGACCTATCAGTTCAGTTTCAGTTCAGTTCAGTCACTCAGTCGTGTCCGACTCTTTGCGACCCCATGAATTGCAGCACGCCAGGCCTCCCTGTCCATCACCAACTCCCGGAGTTCACTCAGACTCATGTCCATCGAGTCTGTGATGCCATCCAGCCATCTCATCCTCTGTCATCCCCTTCTCCTCCTGCCCCCAATCCCTCCCAGCATCAGAGTCTTTTCCAATGAGTCAACTCTTCGCATGAGGTGGCCAAAGTACTGGAGTTTCAGCTTTAGCATCATTCCTTCCAAAGAAATCCCAAGACTGATCTCCTTCAGAATGGACAGGTTGGATCTCCTTGCAGTCCAAGGGACTCTCAAGAGTCTTCTCCCACACAGGAAATACCGTAGCCTTGACTTATAGGCTTCTTAAATCCCTCCAGCTGCCAGTCAAGGCCGAGGCTCACCTTGTGTGTCGCCTGTGCCCAGGACCCATAACTGGGTTTGAGTTCTGCCTTAGCCCAGGGTCCCCACCCTAGCAAACCCACTTGCACCCCAGTCCCTGGACCTGAGGCCCTGCCTTGCTTTACCTGAACAAGGAAAAGCTGCTTTTCCTGAACAAAGAGCACAACCATGGTCATTGGTCTACAGGCTGTGGCTGGGACCCTGACATCAGCCAGCAGGCTGCCTTAGGCTTGCCTCCTCTGGAAAATGGCTATGATAACTATCACCAGACTCTGCTGCATGATTAACTTTTTTTTTCCCCTTCACTTACTCCCTTGTCACAATCTAAGAGGGAAGTGTTATTAACTTTGTCTTGCAGCTGATGAAACTGAGACTTGGAGAAGTGAAACAACTCGCCAAAAGTCACACAGGTATTGAGCACATAGTTAGGGCTTGAGCCAACCTGTTCCTTCCAGCTTTCCCAAGACTACCAGTCATGTTAACCCTTACCAGCCCATCTAAGCACCAGAGTTTTGCTTATCCATCCTGTTTTCTTTCTTTTCTAAAAGTTGATTCCTTAAATTTTTCTAAATTTTAGATTGCCACAACTCACACATATAGAAAATATTAGACATCCATGTACCCCCCATTCAGATATAAGAGATGTGAAAGTGAAGTCACTCAGTCATGTCCGACTCTTTGTGACCCCATGGACTGTAGCTCACCAGGCTCCTCCATCCATGGGATTCTCCAGGCAAGAATACTGGAGTGGGTTGCTGTTTCCTTCTCCAGGGGATCTTCCTGACCCAGGGATCGAACCCATGTCTCCTTCATTGCAGGCAGATGCTTTAACCTCTGAACCACCAGGGAAGCCCATAAGAGGTATAACAGATATTAACATTTTGTTTAATTAACTTAGGCCTTTCTCTTTTTTAAAGGAAATTAAATATAACAGGTAGGTCTAAAGCCTCATAGTCCATCCCTTCACCTGCCACACCCTGCCACAAGCAAACAGTATCATCAACTGGCATCCATTATTTTTGTGAATTTTTGTAAGAACATATACTATTTTTGCATGTTTTAGAATTTTACATAAATAACATCATAGTGAACATCGTTCTGTCTTAAGTTCCTTGTCTGTACTGTGGGAATGATAGGGACTCCACCTCATAGGAGCTGTTTCAAGGATTAACTGAATGAATGTGTGCAAAGCCCTTAGGGCAGTGCCCAGAGTGTGGTAGGCAGGGGCCATGTTAGGGGCTGGGATTCCTACTGTTGCTCGCGTTACCATCATCCTATCATCACACACCGTTGTGCAACTTACCTTTCTTAAGGTAATATCACTCCTTTGAGATTATTCTGTTGATGCTAGTAACCAAATTCATCCAACTGCTGTATAACAGTCACTGAATGAAGAAAACACGATTATGTGTTCATTCTTTCACATCTGGGTTGTTTCTATTTGATTGCTATTGTAAATAGCACTGAAATGGACTCTCTAGTACTGACCTTCTGCCGTACGTTTGTAAGAACTGATCTAACTGGACACCTACAGTTTCTGGATATTGAGATGTGCTCATCTTCAGTGTATTAGCAATTGCAAAATCACCTTCAGAGATGGTTATACTACATCAATTATCACCAGCAGCCTTTGAGGGCTCCCATAATCATTGTTAACACATATATTTAAACTTCTGTTTCATGTGTGTACAATGGTGTCTCATTATGGTTTTAATTTACATTCCTTTGACTATTTGAAAAGACTGAAAGATGTTCATATATATACATATATTTTGAGATTGGTTCATATAATGTTGGCCATTCAGGCTTTGCTTGTGCATAATTTTTTGGTTCATACACTTTATTATATTTTCCTATTGCCTTCCCTTTGTCTATGGTCTTTCCTTGTCTTTGTCTTTCCTTTTTTCATACAGATTTTTTCTTGTTTTAATGGACTGTATCAATATTTCCCTTTGTTGTTTGTGCTCTTAGTGAATTGTTCGAGAAACTCTATCCTAAACTGGGATTTTTAAAAGACATGCTCTTAAAGTTTCTTCTAAAAAGTCATAGTTTGCTTTTTCACATTTAAATCTCCAGCCCATCTGGAACTTATTTGTGTGTGTGGTGAAAGGTAAAAATATTGACTTTTATCTTTTCTCACATGGTTAGACAACTGTTTTAACACCAGCAATTGAATTGTTCATCCTCTCTGCTCAGATTTTTAGTGCCACTCTCTGTGTATTTCTAGACTCTTTATTCTGTTGGTTGATTTGTTTATCCTTCTATACATATCACTCTGTTGTGGTTTTGGGGGCTTTGAATATTTTAGTATTTGGAGGGTAAATATCCTCGTATTATTAATATTGTCAATATTATTTTCATTAGTCAAAATTTTCCTGGTAATACTTAGTCCTATGTGGACATAAATTTAATAGCAGCTTAAGCTGTGGAATATTGCCTTTTGGGAATTTGACTGTAACTGCATTGCATTTATAGAATAACGAGAAATCTGGACATTACTGAGTTTAAGTCTTTTCTCATCCATGAGCATAATATATTTTTCCATTTTTTAGGTATTCTTGCATGTTCTTAAGTAGAAATTTTTATTTTTTCCAGAGTTTTTCAGATACCAAATGCTAGTATAAATCATATATTTTTAAATAATATGTTTGCTTACTGTTTTATTAATATTTTTGTATTAATCATATCCAGCACCTTTATTAAATCTTCTCATGGTTCTAATGATTTTTTCAATTCTCCTGGATTTTATAGATGATCATTCATTTTTTTGAAAATTAAATTTTGTTTCTAAATGGGGTAAAAGGTTGGAGTTTCTTCTAATTTTATTGATTTATGATCAGAGAATATTGTCTCTACGTTATTGATTCATTTGCATTTGTTACTATGTGATTGAAAAGAATGTATTCTCTACCCACTGGATTTAGGAATCTACATACTTCTATTAGACCAAGGTTATTAACCATTGTTAAAATCTGCAACCATACTAAATTTTTATCTATTTGACTTATCAATTACTGAGAGTGTTGTATTAAAATCTTCCACTATGATTATGTACTTGTCAAGTTTCTCCAAGAATTGTATTACTTTTTGTTTCACATGTATTGAAAATATGTTGCTAAATCTATACAAGTTCAGAATTATCCTGTCTTCCAGGTTAATTGCTCTTTTTTTCATTCTGATACTTATTTCTAATGAAGCATTTTGTCTGAAAGTTTAATTTGATGGATATTAATATAGCTACACCAGCTTCTTTCCTGTAGACAATATGTTCCTGGTATACTTAATTTCATTTTACATATTCTCCGAAATTTATGTATCATATATTTAAGCTGGATTTTATTTCTTTTAATTTAATATGAGAACATTTATTCTTAGGTGGATGAGTTAGCTTATTTCTATTTATTGTATTATTTACACATTTATCTTACTTTTTGCTATTAGCATGCTTTTCCTTTCTTCATTTCCTGACTTCTATCGGATTGATTGAGTCTTTATCCCCTTTCATTTCCTCTCCTGGTTTAGAACTTATGCATTTCTCTTTGAGGTGCTTACTTTTACAATTTTAATCTGCATACTTGATGTATCAAAGTCTAAAGTTAATTATTCCCTGGGGTCAGCAAATGGACTGCAACCAAGTTATGTCTTAATTCTTATTATATCCTTTCTTTCTCAAATATCACCGTGTTTTAGTGCTTAGGGTTCATATTTTCTCATATCTTGATAATAGTTATTAATATTATCATTTTGTACAGTTAACGCTTCCTTAAATTTGTTACATAATTATCATTGTTTGGCTTACCTTTATTTCTTGTATCTCACACATTTCTTCTGGGTACAATTTTCTTTTCTTAAAGTATATTCTTCAGGAGTTTAAGCATGTGTCAATGAAAAACTCATGTTTAATCATGTGCCTTTGAGTGGGAAGTCTTATTTCTCTTTGTTTGCTTGGAAATCCATTAATTTTGCCCTCATTCTGGAATAGTTGAGTATAGAATTCTAGGTTTGGCTACACCATACAGCTTGGGAGATTGTGGAATCTTAGTTCCCTGACCAGGGATGGAACCCAAGCCCTCGGCAGTAAGGGCATGGAGTCCTAACTACTGGAACCCAGGGAATTCCCAGAGGATTGAAAATATTATCCCATGAACTTATATCCTCTACAGACTGCTGCTAAGAATTTGCTATCAATCTAATTGTTTCTACAGAAGATAAGCCACCAAATCTGGTTACTTCTAAGATCTTTCTCTTGGCCTTTGGTGTCACTACAATGTATCTAAATGAAGATCTGTTCTTGTTTATTCTGGTCAATGTCTTTTGTTACTTTAATCTGAAGATTCATATCGTTGCTTAATTCTGAAAAAAATGTGATCAGCCATTATCTCCTCAAATATTTCCTCTCGCCTATTCTGTTTATTCTGTTTCCAAAACGCTTGTTCAACATACCAGGGCGTATTCCCTCCTCCACATCTCATGACCTCTTACTGGTATTTTTCAACCCTTTATGTTTCTGTCACATCTGCATATTTTGTTTATATTTTTCTACAGTTCACTAATTATCTATTCAACAATTTCTAAGTGTTTGTATTTAGTAACTGTATTTTCAGTTCCTATATTTCTGCTTCCTATATTTGTCATAGGGGGCTTCCCATGTGGCTCAATGTAAAGAGTCTGCCTGCCAATGCAAGACAGACATACAGTCTACAGTCCATGGGATTGCAAGAGTCAGACAGGACTTAGCAACTAAAGCACTGGCATGGAACAAATTTTCTGTACCTGAAGGGGAGGGTTCCCAAATCACATGTGCAGTGTAAAATGACACCTCGAGCCCGTATGTATATAAGCCTAAAGTATCAATTCCCCAGCAACTGTTTTATTAATCTAGAGTTCTTACAGAGATAAGTTTACTCTACTGAGGAGCAATTTTTTTTCCTAGTCTATTTTTTCACTGAAGATATTCCTGTGAACTTCTAGGGATCCTGGCTTTTTTGTGTATTTTGCCTCATACAGAGCCAAAATATCATTTTCTGACCCCAAATGTGTATGGAAATTCATTCTATAGATTGTTGAACATGAAGGTTTCCTTCTTCTAAGATTCAGAGCATCAGTTCATAGCTAATACTTTGGTTTTAAATTCTCTCATTTCTGACACCAGGAGACCTCCCTTTTTTTCTTAAAATTCCAACAATGCATTTTAAATTGTTTAATAGATTATGTCCAAAATTCATGTCTCTGAAGCTTTTCTGACTCCTATAGTATCCCTTTAAATGGGCAGAAGCAGGAGCAAACCACCTGTCTCAGTAGTTCTACTGGCTGAACCTCCTTCCAACACCTATGGGTCTGTGCCCTCAGTTCCTGGTCCACCTATGAGACCAAGAGCAATTTATCCCCCTGCCTCATTCTTGTCTGCCCCAAACTACTGCAGTGAGTCAGGCCATGCCCAGTCACATCCCCAAATATAATTCAAGATGGGCGTGGAGCTTAGGGAGATAGAGCGAGTGAGAATGAATCCCCTGGAAATGTGGAGCTCTGGTGTATTCTAGGATGCGGGATGATTTAAAATCAATTCAAAAGCCAAGCACAGCTTATTCTGAAAGCACATCATTCACATATACTTGATGCAATGGGCCCCATGCTGCCCGAGGAAGGCCATGGCAAAGCGCATCACAAGAAGAAGACAGAGGCTCAAGAGAAGAGCCTAGAGGAGCCTGGAGTTGCCTTCCTCTGCCTGGAGGATGGGAAACAGCCCACTTAGGAAGTTCTGGGAATGGTTTGAGAAGGGTTTACATCTATTACCTGTGTCTCCATACTCTCCAAAGATATTGATGAAGACGTCAGCATCAGTCCCTGCACCAATGACATCACCAGTGTACACTTTGACTTCATACTTGTTACCTGGAAATGAAGACGGAGAAAGTGTCAGCTCATTCAGGTCCTAAGGAGAGAAGAACAGAGGCCTCAAAGTAGCTACCACACCATCCACCCTTCTTTCCAGCAGCACATGAATTGTCACCGCTACTATCAATAACTGAGCAAGACTCAAGTCACCTGACTTGGTTTCAAGAGGTCATTGCTGAACATTGCTGATTTGCGCATGCAGAGCACAAATCAGAAGTAGAGGGGACTTCTGTTTTCATCTACTAACTTGTTGCCTTGGGATGCATAAATCAACCCAAATGCAACCAACCCACCAGCGTATCTCCCCTGGATACTGAAATGACTCCAGCTGGGCCCACTGCCTCTACACTATTTTTGCCAATCTGTTCTTTACACCACGTCATAGTATAAAAATTCATTGGAGAAAACTGATTATGCAAATAAAAACCAAATTTATATATAAATTGTCAAGGCCATAACCAATGCAAAGAAAGACCAAAGGAACCAATAAGAGCCAGCAAATACACATTTTGACATTACTTCATTTAATGACCTATATCTGCTTCCTGTATCTTGCTCCACTTATTGAACAGAAATCCATTCTCTGTAACCCCAAAATGCTTCAGTTTTGGCCATGGCCTCAAGAGGGGTCAGTGCTCAATGTAAACTTGACAACATGTTAAGCCATGCCCAAATCTTCCCAACCAGATCTTGCCTTAGAGTGGGGTACGAAAGCCAAGAGTTGCTCTGCGCTGCAAAAGGGAGATCCTCTAGATTTTCTTTGTGGGCCAACAATTCTAAGGGCTGAGGCAACGTTTCCTTATCTTTCCCCTTGCTGCCATAGCTTTCTATTTTTTATGTTCCAGAATCTTTTTTTAGATGTCTTATGCCCAATATATGGGTTACCCAGTTGGCACTAGTGTAAAGAACCCACCTGCCAAATGCAGGAGACATAAGAGACATGGGTTCGATCCCTGGGTTGGAAAGATCCCCTGAAGGAGAGCACAGCAACCCACTCCAGTGCTCTTGCCTGGGAAATCCCATGGACAGAGGAGCCTGGCAGGCTGCAGTCCATAGGGTTGCAAAGAGTCAGACATTACAGAAGCAACTTAGCACATACACACGAACATGCTTAGTATATGACGCCAATAAAACGTATTTAATTGAGGTCCAAATCCTGGCCCCTCTGCCTGGCTCCTCCCTAGACCTTCCTCAGTGTCTCGGGCCCCAGAGGTCTTTCTCCCTGTGTTCCTCGGCTCTGCCATGTAGTCGGGGTCAACGGTTTCCCAGTTTCATCTCCTCCTTGTTCTGTTTGCTGTTTCCTGCAGGTGAGACTTCTAAGTTCCTCAAGAACTTAAAAGAGGACTGGGAGCAGGACTTCCTTGTCTCATGTGGTTTTCTCTCACAGTTCCTAGCACAGTGCTGGGCACATATGAGAGTCTCACTGAGTATATTGAAAAGCTAATTGAATTTCCTAAATCTCAAAGTCTGGTGAAGTTGCTCAGGGCAAAGGACTGAGGTGTGGAGGTGAGAACAAAACCAGTTTTCTCCCTTCGCATCTTGAGGCCTGTCCAGTAGCACAGGGCTACCCTCTAAAGATGGCACAGTGCCAAATTCTGCAGGGGATCCGTGGAGCACTCCCCACCCACATAGTCCTGAGGGCTGACCTTTGACCGGCTGAGGACCTTGAGCTCAGAGGGAGCAATGTCTTCTCTTTTTCTCCTCAGTCTCTACTTGGTGAAATCCATCCAAGAGAGAGAAGACCCTCCAATCCTCATCCCCAGATGTAAGCTCCAGTAGGACAGGTGTTCTCAGATTCCTGCTCCCTCTTGCTTCACCACAAAGATACTTCTGAGATGGAACACAGAGCCAGGCCTTCAGAAGCGTTCAGACAGGCAAACCCTGGCTCAGTGACTTGAAACTTGGGCCACACTGGGCTCCCTGGGGAGCCTGTTAACATGGCTGCCTTCCAGGGACCCTTTATCACGTGGGTCGTCAGCGGATTCTGCTCTTGGTCATCCTCCAGGGCCAGAGGCCTCCCTCAGGGGTGGTTTTTTCCTCCTCTGGCTGGTTGAGCCTCTGAGAACCACTGGCTTTGGTTCATGTCCTTTCTCAGGTGCAGTGAGGGCTCACAAAGAGACAAGACCCCTCTGCTGGGCTGGTGGTATCAAGATGGCATGGGGACAGAGAGAGGCTCTGAAGGCCTCTGCTGAGCATCAGAGGGGCAACACGACCCCAAAGGGAACTGGGCACAGTGATGCAGGAGAAAGGGCGAGGGGACTGCGGGATGTTTGTTGAAGGAGTACAGACACTCTGAGTCATTCCAGAGGGTAGAATTCGAGTTAGTGGGATGAAGTATAAAGAGGGATATTGTAGGTCACCAAAAGAAATGTTTTCTAGTATCTAGGGCTCTTCAACAAGGACTGGGATACCCTAGGGAAGTGAGTACACCTGCCCGCTCACTCTGTGCCAAGCACATAGGTGGGGAGACATCTCACAGCCCGTAGCACAGTGCTGGGCACATATGAGAGTCTCACTGAGTACGTCAGGGACACTGGAGAAAATGGCAGAGGCGAGGGATGTGAGAGCACTGAGGCCCTCTGCGGTCTGCAAGTCCACAATATTTGACCAGGAGGGGCAGCCTTGCTGACTGTGGAGGGGAGCCAGGAGAACAGGGAGGCATCTCAGAGGGTGGGAAAGGCAACCAGGGCCACAAAGATGAGGCTGGGGAATCAGGAGCCCACCAAGGGCTTAGGGAACACACATCCTAGTCCTGGGAAAGCCCAGGGAAGCAGAGAACCAGGGCCAAAGTGAAGGAACAAGGTTGACAAGCCAAGGGTCAGGGACCAATAGGCCAGAGAACGCTTCCAGGCCTTTCCAAGTGAGGCAACCAGTGGCCGATGCCCAGGGGTCAGGAAGCCACATGAACAGGATGCAGGGGGAAGTCAATTCTGAAACAAAGCTAGACTGTTCTAAACTCTGTGGGACTTTCTGCAGCAAGACAAGGCCCTGGGCCCCCAATGTGCTGGCTGAATGGAGAGCCTATGGCCTTTGATCACACTGAGGAGGGGCCAAGAGCCACCTTTTAAATCCATTCTTTAAAGGCCCCATAGACAGACAATGAAGTTTATTTTACTGTTCTCTTTTCCCCATAGTTCCTCTTCAGGCAGAACCCCATAGTATCTGATTAGCCATTTTCCAAGCAAAGCCCAGGGCCCAGCATCCATCCTGAGTTGTGATAAAAGTATAAAAGCAGGGCTTCATCCCCTCACAGGTGGCAAATGGCCAGCACAGTACAGCAAGGCTTCCTCTTGAGTGGTCGCATGAGAGCCCCCCAACTTCCTGCAATCAGAGTTTCAACAAGCACAGACTTTCCATTCTGGTCACAGGTGGGTGTTTCAGCCACGGGGAAAGGGGGAGAGCCAATAAAAAAAACCCTGCCCCAGAGGCCAAGGGAGCAAGGCTGCCTGGAGAAAGAGAATGAGAAGAAAGGTGGAAAGAAGGGGCCAGAATGACCCAGCTTCTTGGGCAAATAATACTAAACATTCACACAGGGCTTGCAATTCACAAGGCACTTGCCTGTCCTTGTGATCCATGCAAGGGCCACATGAGGTGGGCAGGTAGTGAGGACATTCCCCCTGACAGATGAGGAAACTGAGGCTCAGAGAGCAAGGACACACAGCTGCTAAATGTTGTTAGCAAGGCTCAAACCAGATCTCTTATCTCCAAATCCAGGGCTGCATCCAGAATACTTCATGGGCTCTCATGCTCTTCACTAGGGGCTGGCAACATTTTTCTGTGAGTGCCTGATATTAAATATTCTCGGCCTTGCAGGCCTCTTGGTCTCTGTTGCAATTAATGAGCTCTGCTGCTGCAGCACCAAGCAGCGGCCCACAGTCCTACGTAAATGCTACATAAGCAAATGGGCCCAGCTGCGCTCCAAGGAAACTTTATTTATGGACATGGACATTTGAACTTTGCAGAACTTTCCTGTGTCATGAAATACTCTTCTTGTTTTGATTTCCTCTCAATCCTCCAAATGTGTAAATGCCTTTCTACGCTCACAGTCCACACAAAGACAGGTGACAGGCCAGGTGTGGCCATCCCCTGCTCTGTGTCGTCTTGTGCACTATCCTGTGTGTTTCTGGACAGAGGGCTGCAGACCACTCTGCTCTCCGGGGCCTCAGTGGGAGCAGTGTTACGTGGTGAAGGGGAGTCAGTTACTTACAGGATGATCTTAGCGCATCCTCACCACTAGCTTCCCTGGTGGCTCAGACAGTAAAAGCGTCTACTTGCAATGTGGGAGACAGGTTCGATCCCTGGGTGGGGAAGATCTCCCCTGGAGAAGGAAATGGCAGCCCACTCCAGTACTCTTGCCTAGAAAATTCCATGGATGGAGGAGCCTGGCAGGCTACAGTCCATGGGGTTGAAAAGAGTCAGACACGGCTAAGTGACTTGACTTTCACTTTCGCCACTAGCTAAACAGCTTAGGGCTTTGAAGGTTGGGGAATGACTGCCCTTTCTCCGTCGGGGTGGGGAGTGAAAAGGACCATGAACAGTGCTCCGTTTTCCCCGCCCCTTACAGTGCTGTGTGACTGGGCTGAAGCTGCCATTCCTTTGAGGCCGATTAAGAAGAGGAGCTAGTCTAATCTGGGGATTCCTGAAGGTGGGGATGATGGCAGGTCCAGTTCTGCAAACTTCAGCCATGTGCTTTTCAGCTCACTGCCTGGTTGTGAACAAGCAGGGACCAGAAATGCAAAGAAAGCGGAAGGTCAAGTTGGAGGAGGAGCTGGCAAGCTGAGTTCATCGCTCTTCCTGAGCAGCATGGGAGAAACGGGGACTAGAGATGGCCTGCCCCAGCCCTGGAGTTGCCTTGCGGCTTACCTGTTTGGCATATTATCTGTTATAAAATTCTCCCTAGAACTATTTCTCTCTGACCTTTCAGCAGGGTTACCATTAGCCCACACAATGCCTGTGTGCAAATGAGATAAAGGGAGCCCTTCCTCAAGACACTTCACTGCCATCTGTTGGACAACTGTCATAATAAATGCATAAATCTACAGTCCCTGTGCTCTGATAGGGATCTCCTTACATAGTCGCACTGGAGCCATGTACAGCCTGCACACCTGAAACTAGGTAGTAGCCTCTTTCCACCAAAGGTCAGCATGAGCCCAAAGAGAACAGACTGATTGAAACATTGACCTGAAGAAGACACCATAGCTACAGATCAAGGTGCTGATCCCATGGTGCCTTCCAAAGCCCAACCGCATTGAGCTGGGGTCTTGCACAGAGAGTTTTATTTGTAGCTTAAAAGACAGATGGCTGCCTCAAGGTCATATCATAGGGTCGTCTGTGACCTTCCTGCCCTGGGCTGCCTGCCCAGGGGATACACAAGTCTAACCTGGCCCTTGCCCTTTTTTCCCCTCTGCACCCCAATCTGGCAGATGCACAAAGCTGCTCCTTCCAAACAGGAAATATGTGCCCTGCAGACCAGCCGGAAGCTGCGTGCGTGGGCTTCCAGAAAAGACAGGCACTGGCAGGCCCCAGCTGCCTCCTGCACCGCCGGGTTTGCCAGCCGCCCCCGCAGCCTCCCCGGCATGCCGTCTGGAACAGTCAGCACACAGCCGTGACGGGACACATCTCCCGAGAGCAATCCTGGGCGGCAGGAGGAGGAGGCACAGCCCTGAGGGGGCCGGAAGCCCCACATCCTGGTGCTGGGTGCACAGCTGAGCGGGTGAAACTGCTCGTCATCTGCCCGACAGCAGAAGCCTAGCAAAAGACCCCATGACGAAGCCTCTGTCCCGCTTGCCAAGGAAGAGACCATCCCTCGCCCACGTGGTTTGAGCCTCGGAGAAGCTCACGTGGTCCAGGCTTTCTCAGGAAGCAGAGAATCATGAATGAGCTAAGGATGAGCTGAGGGAATGGAGTTTTCGCCCACCCCCAGATCCTGTCTAATTAGAACGTGGCTTTATTTGTTCTCACAGGTGAGACAGGGGAGGAGAGTTGGAAGGGGGATGATTGGACTTGATGTTACCCCACCCCCAACCGCATCTGCCAGCCTCACACCCTGACACCCAGCACTTCCGCTCACCCAGAGCTAGGATGCCAAGACAGAAGAGGAATCTCACAGGGGCTGTGTGGGAGCCAGAGATGGCAGGGGTTGAGGGAAGCTGCCTTGGGGGTGGGAGCCGAGGAATAACATTCTCCCCTCTCCAGGGAACACCCCTAACTACTAAAGCCCGCATGGGTGTGGGGAGGACATGGTCCACAGAACCTGAGGATGGGCAGCAAGGCTCTGCGCTGGGTCACGGCCACTGACCAGTGGATGGCCTTCTAAGCCCATGGATTCGAGTTTTCCTTCCCCATTCCTGATCCGACAGTTTCCTCTTTCTTTCCTCAGGTCCAGAGGCCCAAATTTCTCACCCAGATTCACTCTCTTCTTTAATCAGGACTGGAATATCTCTGCTTTCTATAGAGGGCCCTGAACCTCTCTGCCCTCACAGACACACCCACTAATCAAGAAATAAGAGCCTCCAGGGCTTGCTGGGAACCTAGCGTGGGCCAGCACACCTATTATCTCGGGTAATCCTCACAGTGGCTATTGCCACCATTCACTGATGAGGTGATCAGTAGAAGCAGGAGGCTGAGATACTTAATCAAGCTTTCACAGTCGGACAGGACTAAAGCCCAGATGTGGACTCAAGGGGCCTGGACAAGAAGGCTCTCTCTTAGCTGTCATTCCACCCACCCTGCCCAGCCTAGCTTAAGCCCCAGACTCTCTCCCAAGGGCCCCCATCTCCGAGCCCTCAGTCCTGCACTCCAGAACTTCTGGGGTCTGTATCACTTTGTCGGCACTTCCCACGTACTGGAACACAGGCCATGGGCTGAACCCAGCTGAGCCTGGTTACACACCGACACTGAAATATCACTCAGTCATTAATAGTCACTCCTGGGTGGTAATCAAGAAAAAACACTCTGCTCTTTTCATCCTCCCCAAGTAAATATACAACCTGCATATTTCCTAAGAAACTGTGATGTCAGCCTAAATGCTATGGGGTGTTTTTAACAGTACGGTGTAGAGAAGGGTTTACTGCTCCGAATGCTCACCTCCCTCATTGCCAAGCCCCACGGAGCTACTTCCACAGACTCAGCCACCCTCTCCAGCTGTCTGCAAAAGGTCCTTCCCTTCTACCCGCACACTCAGCAACTGTTGCTCCATTTCTTCTCTTTCCAACCCAGATTCCACTCCACTCCCAGAGTTTATCCCCCCCAGGGCTGGGAAGCCAGCACTTCTCAGGTGCTGCTGCAGGTGAGGAATGTGTGTCGAAGACTTACCGTTCTGCAACCCCTGGACCAACAGTCCATCCCTGTGCATAGCAACTAGTTAATGCTAGGAAATCCTTGTGTTCATAGACTACCTAAAAAGATGTCTATCACAGAACTGTTAGAATAATGAGAAACTGAGAACAACCTAAAAACATCCAAAATGAGGGATTGTTGGGAGTGAATTGTAGTATTCACCCATTCATGGAATACCATGCAGCCATTAAAAATAATGATTTAGAATATTAGCCAATGCTATTAACTGAAAAAAAAGGTTATAAATTTGACCAAAATACAATACCATTTTCATTAACATATAGTCTTTAATACATTCAGGCACAAAAAAAAGAATAGAAACGGAATTCACTAAAATGTTAACAGAGGTGTCTCTAAGCCTGTCCTACACAGTGATTAAGTTCAAGGCCATCTGGGTTCACTTTTGGCTCCATTGCTTATAAGCAAATTGCTTAACCTCTTTGTGCCTCTGTTTCCTTCATCCTCAAAATGGGAATATATTTCCAAAACATACAAACAGCTTATATAGCTCACTATATATACATACACACACACACACACACACACAAAACACACATACATACATATATAATGATTTAGTTACTAAGTCGTATCCGACTCTTGCGACTCCACAGACTGTAGCCAGCCAGGCTCCTCTGTCCATGCACTTATCCAGGCAAGAACTCTGGAGTGGGTTGCCATTTCCTTTTCCAGGTGGTCTTCCCAACCCAGAAATCGAACCTGGATACCCTGCACTACAGGCAGATTCTTTACCAATTGAGCTACAATGGAAACCCATATATATATATAGACAAAGAGTTCAATCAAAAAATGAGCAGAAGACCTAAACAGACATTTCTCCAAAGAAGACATGCAGGCACATGAAAGATGCTCAACATTGCTAATCATTGAAGAAATGCAAATCAGAGCTACAATGAGGTATCACCTCATTCCAGTCAAAATGGTCATCATCAAAAAGTCCACGTGTGCATGCTAAGTCACTTCAGTCAGGTCCAGCTCCTTGCAACCCTATGGACTGTAGCCCACCAGGCTCCTCTGTCCATGGGATCCCCCAGGCAAGAATACTGAAGGGAGCTGCCATGTCCTCCTCCAGGGCATCTTCCCATCCCAGGGATCGAACCCACATCTCCTTCGGCTCCTGCATTGCAGGTGGATTCTTTACCACTAGTGCCACCTGGGAAGCCCCTCAAAAAAGTCTACAAATCACAAATGCTGGAGAGTGTGTATAGAGAAAAGAGCCCTCTTGCCCTATTGATGGTAAGGTAAATTGGAATACCACTATGAAAAACAGAATGGAGCTTCCTTTAAAAAGCCAAAAATAGTGTTACCATATGATCCAGCAATCTCACTCCTGGGCATATATCCATTAAACATGAAAACTCTAATTTGAAAAGATACATGCCCCCCAGTGTTCATAGCAGCACTATTTGCAGTAGCCAAGACATAGAAGCAACCTAAATATCCATCAACAGATGAATGGATAATAAAGATGTAGTGTATATATATCTAAAATGAAATATTACTCAGTCAGATAAAAAGAATGAAATAATGTCATTTGCAGCAGCATGGATTAACCTACAGATTATCATGTTAAGTGAAGTCAGACAGAGAAAGACAAGTATCGTATGATATCACTTATATGCAGAATCTGAAAAAAATGATACAAATAAATTTAATTAAGAAACAGAAATGGACTTACAGATACAGAAAACAAACAAATGGTTACCAAAGGGGAAAGGGGAGAAGAGATAAATTTGGAATTTGGGATTAACAGATGAACACACTACTATATATATATAATAGATGAAAAACAAAGACCTACTATAAAGCACAGGAAACTATATTCAATATTTTGTAATAACCTATAATGGAAAAGGATCCAAAAAGCACTTGGATCTCTCGGCAAGGACCCAGCAGGAAACCATGGTGGCTGAAATGGACAGCCAGACCAGGATCATGGCCCAGGCAATAACTGTATCATAAGTTCACAAGTTCACGAATACAGGATGCGGCTCCAAAAAGTATAGTTTCCAAATTACAAAGGTTATTACAAACACCTATTTGAGAATCAAAATAACCAAGCATGGGGCAAATATACAATTCTATGCATTCCCCCAAAGGTTCGGGCTGCTTGGTTGAAAGAGAGTGTGGCTGGCAGTGGTCCCCAGGAAACTGAGGCCACAGTGAAGCTGTGAATTTGAGGGTCTACCCTCAGCTTTGTGAATGAGACACTGTGCCATTAGGACCCATCAGCTCCTAAAGTACCCTCGTTCTGTTTGAAAGCCTGGTGAATCTCTTCTCACCTGTGAAGTCACAGCTTGAGCACCATCACCTCCTCTATGAACCCTCCTGGTTCCCCCTTCCTCAATGCTTCCTTGGGCTTGAGGCATCCCCCTCTCTAGACCATTCTATCTCTTTGTCCTGTGTTTATATACTGGCCTGACTCTCCTCCCTCTAGACTCTAAGCTCCTAGAGAAAAGCCCTTACATATTTACCCTGAGTCCAGGATCTGATGCAGAGAAGATTCCCAACAAATCCCCACTGCCCACTGAGCCACTGAATGACACTGGAGGAGATGAGCTGGCATCCTGCCCTGGGGGACCTGGCTCTCCTGTAGTTATACTATGGCCACGAGCAGGTGCCTCAGCTTCCCTCGGCTTCCATTCTCCTCTCTATAATACGGAGGAGGGTAGATAAGGTCCTTTTTGGCCCCCAAATTATCTGAGACTCTTCACTGGGGCCTCGTTCAAAGCAGTTTTCCTCTTCCCACTCTTTCCGGAGATGATTTTCGGCAATGCTAGGAGGCAGCAGATGGGGTAGGTGGGAAGCTGCTGTGAAGTTCAGAGGAGGAGAGGGCTACAGGGATGGCCCTGCCCTCCCCACCCGGAAGCCCTCAAGGCTGTGAGTCCCGAGGCCCAGGATCATCTCCATAGGGTTCCAAGGAACCATGACTCCCATGCTCAGCCACAACAAATAGAACTAGGGGACCCTGAATAATACTTGAGCTGGGTTAAGGAGGAAGGTCAGGTAGAGGGAAGGGGTTGGGAAGAGCTGTGCTCCCTGCAGGTTTTGGCTGTGGTCAAGGTCATGAGCCTATACACAGCAGTCTAGATGAGTCTGTCGGATTCTAGAGGGGATTCAGGCACTTCGTGGCTCCAAAGTCCTTTCTGAGCTTGAGAGGCCAGAATCTTGAGTCTGTGCATCTCAGAGTCAGAACAAGCCTAGACGTGGACGAAGACTCAGGGAGAGAAACGGCTTTGTAACAATAGCAACAACCAGGTTTGCCTCGTTGACTGAGCATTTATTCTATGTTCTGCACTGCGCTGGAGAAGGAAATGGCAACTCAGTCTGGTATTCTTGCCTGGAGAATTCCATGGACCAGAGGAGCTTGGCTAGTTACAGTCCATAGGGTCGCAAAGAGCTGGTCACTCACTCTCTCACTGCCCTAAGTCCTTTAATGTTCATTCCCCCAATTAACTAGCTCAACCACTTCCTGAAGTGGGAATTCACTTTATCCCCATTTTACAGGAGAGGAAATAGAGGTACAGAGCTTAAGGCATCTGTTCATGCTTAGAGAGGCAGAGCCAGGTTTGACCACAGAGAGTGGAAGTCCAGAGATAGAGCTTGTAATGGGGAGACTGGCATGGGCAGAATAGAAGGTCAGGGGAGGGGCATGAAATGGGGAAGAAGTATCCGCTGCAGAAGGGAGGGGCCAGAAGTCCGTCTCCTCCTGCTGCCGTACAGGAGGGCTAGCCCTGGGCCGTCCATCTCTGTTGGGTTGTGAAGGGAAACCCTCCTCTAGTTCTGAAAAGGTGCTTCCCAGGTGACTCAGTGGTAATGAATCCACCTGCCAAGCAGGAGATGCAGATTCAGTCCCTGAGTCTGGAGGGTCCCACAGAGGAGGAGATGGCAGGCTACAGTCCATGGGGTCTCAACCCACTCCAGTATTCTTGCCTGGGAAACGGCAATGGACAGAGGAGCCTGGTGGGCCACAGTCCATGGGGTCGCAAAGAGTCAGACACAAGTCAGCAGCTAAATAACGACAGTCCTAAAAAAAACCCAAGAGGCCACCTAGTGCCCCCACTAAGGAGAAGAACTGAGCTCTGGCCCAAGTCCCATGGCTGCTGAGGGCAGAACCAGAATGAGAAGTCAGGACGCAGCCCTGTATGCTTTCTGATCCAGAGAGCTGTATGTCAACATTAATGATCTGACTACTGTATGCTAGCATCCACTAGCATCTGGGAGCAGGTTGGGGCCTCGGGTTTATTGGCAGAGCTCTCATGACGGGTGTGTTTTGCATCAGTCGCCCAGGCTGCTTGCCTTTGCTCCTGCACCACGTGGTTCTCCGGCTGGTCTGGAATCCACTGCAGGTCAGCATGACCGCCATATGCCCCTAAGACGTTCATCATGATCCCTTTTTTGTCCCGTCCCTTCTTCAGAGGCGCCCTGGGCACTGTGCCCCACACTGTCTTGCCAAGACCAGGTGTGCACTTGGAGCTGTGTGATAATTACTGGAAATTTCAACCCTGTTACCTGATGAAATGGGCTTCCCCAATGGCTCAGCAGGTAAAGCATCTGCCTGCAATGCAGGAGACACAGGAGATGTGGGCTTGATCCCTGGGTCGGGAAGATCCCCTGGAGGAGGAAACGGCAACCCACTCCAGTATTCTGGCCCAAAAAATCCCATGGACAGAAAAGCCTGAAGGGCTATAGTACAAAAGGGTCACAAAGAGTCAGACATGACTGAGGACAAGCATGATCTAACCTGATGAAATAATCAGGAGTGGAAACAGTGATTGCGCCAGACAAACACAGCACCATTTCTCCCTAGTCCCCAGCTCTGGGCAGCTTTGGGCTCCCAGCACTGCACTTGCCGTCCCATTTGGTATAGGAGGGGAAAAGCCAGTCCTTGCTCCAGACTGGAAACGGGAGACTGTCTTCGAGCCTCTCGGTCGCCTGCCTGCTCCAGCCCACCTGCCCAAGCTGTCGTTCCTCCTGTGGGCTCCCTTTCTTCCAACAACCAGCTTCTCAGTCTCTTTGGAGCACAGCACAGAACCGATTGCAGTCATACTTATTATTATTCCACCAAAGACTAAATGCTCCTTAGAAGAAGGCTTGTCCCTAACGAACCGGTCCCAGCTGGGAGCAAGGGTGGGCCTTCTGAAGGCAGGGGTCCTGTCAGCTGTCAGTGAGGCCTGAGTCTGAAACCCTGATGCACTGTTGGGCCTGGGTTCTACCAGCCCAGGGTGTGTGCAGCCCCCAGGCCAGCTGGAACTCAGATCCTGGCTTCAGAGGCTTGTCTCACTGCCAAGCTGGCAGGCTCTCCTAATGTGATGTGGGCTCGGTAGTGATCTAAGCCATGTGATCAACTCGGTGCTTTGCAAGGTGGGAGGGTTTGTGGGTTGGCACCAGGATGGGGACAATTGCTTGGCCAGAAGGCAGGAAATGACATCATATTGGCAGTGAGAAAGCTACGTCTGCTCTAAACAGGTCATACCCGCGCTTCCCTACTGGTGACAGCCCTCAGCCCACACTCCTTCAAGACCCAGCACTGCCTTCACTCCAACTCTACTCCATCATGTCCTGCCTTGTCCACCTCTGTGTCCCCATCCTGAATCTTTCAATGCTGCCCCCATCCCAGCTCCAGCCTCACGGATGCACTTCGAGCCTCCCTGGGGCCAGAAAGATATGGGTAGCCCTGTGTTCTCAGCCTGTATAATTCTGCAGTGTGTTTATCAACTGCATTTGGGCACTGTGCCCATGAGTGTCACACCAAAAATGACATCGAGGTTGGCAGGTTGGGGGGTAGACAGATGCCTGGAGCCATTTGAGGGAGCTGAGAGATGCTTAGCTAGCAGAGTAAAGCCAGAGCTAGCTGAGGAAGCCAGAGTCACAGGGGACCTCTGATAAGATGAGCAGGCAGCCCAGAGGACAAGTAACTTGCCCGAGGTGCACCATTCCTGAGGGCAAGCCTAGCAGCCAGCTCTCGCCCCCCAACAGAGCTCTTTACACTCGTCTCTGTTGCGGGTCTTCATGAGCACATGTATCTGCACACGTGAACCCGTGTCCTACTGATCTTCACTCTGGCCCCTAAGTCCCAGGACCAAGTGGGCAGGGACAAGTAAAAGTGCTACCCTCAGAGAAACCCAAGCTGAGCTGGAGAGACCAGATTGACGCATATTAAGTGCTTAGAGTCCAAAGAGGCAAATAAAGTTTCTGAGATATGCTGTTTCTCAGCCATGTATCCAAAGGCTGCACCCTAGCCCCAGTAGCCACAGTGGTTCCTTCTGCTATTTGGCCAGGATGTATCTGAATGTCTGGAAACAGGTAGAAGTTCTTTCCTCTCTCCCCACAAGATTCTTTGCTGTTATTGTTTAGTCACTCAGTTGTGTCCGACTCTTTTGCAACCCTTTGGACTGTAGCCCACCAGGCTCCTCTGTCCATGGGATTTCCCAGGCAAGACTAGTGGAGTACGTTGCCATTTCTTCTCTAGGGGATCTTTCAGACCCAGGGATCGAACCCGGATCTCCTGCTTGGCAGGCAGAATTCTTTACCACTGAGCCACCTGGGAAGCCCATATGATTCCCTGCTGCAGCTAAGTCGCTTCAGTCATGTCTGACTCTGTGCGACCCCATAGATGGCAGCCCACCAGGCTCCCCTGTCCCTGGGATTCTCCAGGCAGGCACACTGGAGTGGGTTGCCATTTCCTTCTCCAATGCATGAAAGTGAAAACTGAAAGTGAAGTCACTCAATCCTGCCGGACTCTTAGCGACTCCATGGTCTGCAGCCTACCAGGATCCTCCGTCCATGGGATTTTCCAGGCGAGAGAACTGGAGTGGGTTGCCACTGCCTGTTCCCTACACATCCCCTAACTGCTGATGGAGTGCCGGGACCCCATTGAGAATCATTGCACTACAGTGGAAGGTACAGATTTCAGTTTACCCAGAGTTTGCAGGGAGAGAAAAACCCAAGGCAAGGGAGCAGGTAATCCTTTCCGGAGAGGCTGGGGTTTTAGATGCAACGGTGTTTCGGTGGCCTGGAGAAAACTGAAGGTAAAGATAGAAGAGCAGTGAGGGGGCAGAGGTGTGGGTTCTAACATTTTCTCTGACTCTGGTATATGTTTCAGTGGGAGATTCAGAATTTTCTGTCTAATCAACTTGAGACAGCAGTCTGGGAGCCAGGAGAACCTCCCACCTTCATCCCAGGAAGGCAGGCATTGGGGCTCCGGGGACAGCAGTCTTATTGGGTCCTTGTTGGGGTGGATGGAGTGCAGACTGAACCCCAGAAACTGCTGTACATTGTCTGGCTTCCGCCCCAGACTGTGGGAGCAGGTGGGGAGAGGATGTCTCATCCTGTCTCTCAGGCTTCATCCCCATTTCGCGTGGGTCCCTTGAAACCTCCTCGTGGTTTATTAGTGCCGGGGAGAACAGCTTTCAGAGCACTGCCTGCCGGACACTAGAGCCAACACAGTCTGAGCAAGCAGGTTGAGAAAGGGGAGCTGCTAGCCTGAGATCAAGAAACAGAAGAGGGGGCCCTTCAAGGTCATGGATGTTCAGCCCACCTTCTTTGCAGATAATAGAACTTCCCTCCTCAGGGTGCTGTGAATTTTAAATAAGATTCTAATTGTAAGGTGTGAGCACGTGAAGACACAGGCTGCCGCAGGATTTTGTCCATAGCTAGTAGGTAACACTGTTGGGATTTGAACCTGGGACTCTGTGATCTGAGACTGGAGTTCTGGACCACTGTGCCCTCCATCCTCTCTGTGGGCACTTGCACCATGGCAGTCTCCGTCCTTTGCCAGACTGTGAGCACCTCTACCTGGAGAGTCTAATAGGAGCTCAGAGGGCATCCCTGATGGCGGTTGTTAGTTTTTAATGATGATGCTTTGGTTCAAAGCCTGGAAGACTGTACTTAGATCCTGGCTTTCATCAGTTGTAAATGTCAGTGTCTCCTCTGGGTTCTGGGTGTCAAGAGGGTGAGCCATTACAGACAGGATGAAAGAAATCCTCCAGGAAGTGAGTCAGGTGTCCATGGAAATGAGGCGAGGATGCAAAAAGGCAGATGGCAGGAGGGAAAATTCGCCAAATTTCCGGAGCAGTTCGATAGTCAAGACTGTGTTTCCAGGGATAGTCAACACAGATATGCTGAAAAAGTGGCTGCCAACCTTCCCCAGGCCCCAGAAGGTGCCAGGACCCCTCACACCCACTCCAGGAAGGAAATGAACATAGAGATGGCTGCTAACTCCCTGTTCAGGCTGTCTGTATGACTGAGATGCTTAATTAGGAAGTGCGGTGTCTGCCTGGATCATTTTGTTGAGATGTGGTGGAGAGCCAGCCAAGACTGGGACACCCACACCTGCTGACTCACGTGGGGGATGAGTCAGGAGAATCTGTGAGGTTTCCCCAGCAGCCTTGAAGTACTGGGCAAGGACTGAGGACTTGGGGTTGAGAGAAACTATTCATATTTTTTTCCAAGTGAATAAAAGCCCTTTGACAGCAAAGTCAGTATGGCATAGTGTCGCTATTAAAAACAGTTAATGAGAATTTAAGGTGCATTAAAAGAAGGTGGATATCAAGGGACCCTGAATAGCCAAAACAATCTTTAAAAAGAAGAATACAGTTGGAGGTCTACCACATCCTGATTTCAAAACTTCTACAAAATTACATTAATCAAAATGATGTGATACTGACATAAGGATAGACACTTAGACCAACAGAACAGAGAGCCCAGAAACAAACCTTTGTGTGCATGGTCAAATGATTTTCAACAAGGGTGCTAAGACCAGTCAGTGGGGGGAAACACAGCCTTTTCCACAAATAGTGCTGAAAAAACTGAACATTCATGTGCAAAAGAATGAAACCAGACCCTCCCCTTTCACCATATACAAAAGTTAATTCAAAATGAATCAACAACAAAAATGTAAAAGCTAAAGATACAGCATTCTTAGAAGAAAACATGGAACAAAAGCTTCACGACACAGGATTTGGCAATGACTTTGGCTATGACACAAAAGCATAAATGGCAAAAAGGAAAACTAGATAAAACAGACTTCATAAAATTGAAGAAGTTTGTGCACCAGCAGACACAAACAGCACAAAAGGCAGCCCATGGAATGGAAAAAAATATTTGTAAATCAAGTCTGATTAGGGGTTTATATTCAGAAATATATTCTGGATAGACTCTTACAACTCCACAACAAGCAAACACCATGATTTTAAAACAAGCAAAGCACTGTTATTTAACATATTTTGGAGGTCTGTGGCCATCAGAGAAGAAAAAGAAACAAAAGGAATCCAGGTTGGAAAAGAAGTAGTAAAATTCTCACTGTTTGTAGATGACATCATACTATACATAGAAAAATCCTGAAGATAACAACAGAAAATTCCTAGAGCTAATCAATGAATGTAGTAAAGCCGAAGGATGCAAAGTTAATACACAGAAATCCCTTGCATTCCTATATACTAACAATGAAAACTCAGAAAGAGAAATTAAGGAAACGATCCCATTCACCATTGCAACAAATGAATAAAAATACCTAGGAATAAGCTTACTTAAGGAGACGAAAGACCTGTATGCAGAAAACTAGAAGACAATGATCAAAGAAATAAGAAACGACACAAACAGATGGAGAGATATAACATGTTCATGGATTGCTGCTGCTAAGTCGCTTCAGTCATGTCTGACTCTGTGGGACCCCATAGACGCCAGCCCACCAGGCTCCTCTGTCCACAGGATTCTCCAGGCAAGAATACTGGAGTGGGTTGCCATTTCCTTCTCCAGTTCTTAGATTGGAAGAATCAATATTATAAAAATGACTATACTACCCAAAGTAATCTACAGATTCAATGCAATCCCTATCAAATTACCAATGGCATTTTTCATAGAACTAGAACAAAAATTTTACAATTTGTATGGAAACACAAAAGACCCTGAATAGCCAAAGCAACTTTGGGAAAGAAAATGAAGCTAGAGCAATCAATCGTCCTGACTTCAGACTACAAAGTCATAATTAAATAATTAAAGACATAATTAAATTTAAAACTTTTTGCAGAGAAATTATAAACAAGATGAAAATACAACTCTCAGAATGGGAGAAAATAATTGCAAATGAAGCAACTGATGAAGGATTAATCTCTAAAATATACAAGCAGCTCATGCAGCTCAATATCAGAAAAACAAACAACCCAACCAAAAAAATGAGCAGAAGACCTAAACTGACATTTCTCCAAAGAAGATACACAGACCGCCAATAAACACATGAAAAGATGCTCAGTGTCACTCACTATAAGAGAAATGCAAATGGAAACTACAATGAGCTATCACCTCACACCAGTCAGAATGGCCTTCATCAAAAAATCCACCAACAATGTGTGCTGGAGAGGATGTGGAGAAAAGGAAATCCTCTTGCATTATTGGTGAGAATGTGAACTGACAGAGCCGCTATAGAGAAACAGTATGGTGATTCCTTAAAACTCTAGGGCTGAAACTATCATATGACCTAGCAATCCCACTACTGTGCATAGACCCTGAAAAAAATCATACAAAAAGACACACGTATCCCAATGTGTATTGCAGTGCTACTTATAACAGCCAGAACATGGAAGCAACCAAGATATCCATTGACAGATGAATGGATAAGGAAGTCATGGTACACGTATACAATGGGATAGTACGCAGTCATAAAAAGCAATGAGTGTGAGTCAGCTGAAGTGAGGTGGATGAACCTAGAGCCTGTTCCAATAGAGAGTGAAGTAAGTCAGAAACAGAAAAACAAGTATTGTATATTAATGAATATATATGAAATCTAGAAAAAATAGTCCTGATGAACCTATTTGCAGGGCAGGAATAGAGATGCAGACCTAGGAAACAGCCTTGTGCACACAGCAGGGAAAGGAGCGGGGTGGGGGTGCAAATTGAGAGAGTGGCATTGAAACGTGTATATTACCGTGTGTCAGATAGATAGCTATATAGTTGTTGTATAACACAGGAAGCTCAGCCAGGGACTTTGTGACAATCTAGAGGCGTGGGTTGGGGGTAGGAGGGAGGGGATATATGTATACTTATGGCAGATTCACACTGCTGTATGGCAGAAACCAATACAACATTGTAACGCAATTATCCTCCAATTAAAAATACATTTAAAAGTAATTTTTTTAAATGGACAAAAGGGGATGGAGAGAGGGGAACAAGGATGGGGGCATGGATTGTACATGAGAAATGTCCCCTTTCTTCTCTCCCCCTCTTTTATACCCTACATCCCATGTGTTTAAATATTTTCACCTGTCAAACTGCATGAATGAAGAAATAATTATCTTCCCCATTTTGATGATCAAAGACCTCCAAACACCAAATTAATATAATTCCAGGTGAAAATAGAAGAAACTCAACCTTTTGTTTACCAATTCAGTCCCTTGAATATTTGAGGATCATGTTTTTCATTCCCTTTCCCAGAATCTAGCCTGGAAATACTAAAAAACTCAATGCCCTCCAGCCCATATAAGGACAGAGGGCCCAGTCAAACAACCTAACTCAGAAACTTTAAAGAAACACTACCCTGGACCATTCTCATGGAAAGTTGAGGAATCACTGAGTTACATTCATTCTTTCTCAACGGTGATTTTCAGAAGCTCTTCGCCTAACAGCGGAGCCCTGGATTTTCATGTGACCAGAGCAGAAGTTGGATCATAAGCTAAAAGGAGGAGAAAGGCCAAGAAACTTAAGAGAACAAAAAAAGAAAGATGGCAAGCTTGACAATTTGCTAAGGATTGATCCTGATAATGATGCTGGATCAAGAGTTAAAGTGCTTTAAGTCTATAGGAGAACTAGGGAAATTCACCTCAATCAAAAAGAAAGACCCAGGGACCATGAGGTAAACAATTTACACACATAAACACACACAATCCAAATGACCAATAAAACATATGAAAATATTCAACCCCACCATTAATCGAAGAGAGAACATTGAAAAGCCCTTTTTCCTATCCAGTTGGGAAATTAATCAATACTTTCAGCTGTTGGCAACGACAAGTGGGGTTGGTGCTCTTCACAGCTGATGTGACTGTACACTGATGGGTCCTTTTTAGAACACTTTGGGAATGCCCATCACAATTCTTCACCATATGTACTCTATTTGACCTAGAAATTCCACTTAGCAAATGATCTTAGGGAAAGAATAATTTATCTGTGGCAAGATTTAGATGTACTCTTTATAAATAAACAAAAAATCTAGAGGGGGAAGACAATATAAATATCCAACTATAAAGTATCCAATGAATAAATGATGGTATGTATCTCCCTACACCAAAATGCTACACAGCCATATAAGTAGGGATGTTGCTGCTGCTGCTGCTGCTAAGTTGCTTCAGTCGTCCCCGACTCTGTGTGACCCCAGAGATGGCAGCTCACCAGGCTCTGCCGTCCCTGGGATTCTCCAGGCAAGAACACTGAAGTGGGTTGCCATTTCCTTCTCCAATGCATGAAAGTGAAAAGTGAAAGTGAAGTCTCTCAGTCATGTCTGACTCTTAGCAACCCCACAGAATGCAGCCTATCAGGCTCCTCCATCCTTGGGAGTTTCCAGGCAAGAGTGGGTTGCCATTGCCATTGCCTTCTCCGAGTAGGGATGTTGAGTGACGTTTAATGACTTAGAAATAAACATGCTCTAAAACAGAGGATGTTGTACCAGCATATCCTCTCAAACTATATACACTAAAAAGACCAGAAATAAGTGCTCAAAAATGTCACCAGTGATATTTCTCCAGGTGATGGAATTATAGGTATTCTTTTTTTTTTAACATATCTTTAATTAAAAAAAAAAAAAGAATCAGTGAAGTTTCAAGTTATTATGATGAGGACTATGTGGGAATAGGGCAAATTTTCAAGGTTGGCTGGGAGCTGGAGATCATCATTAGAATAACAGATATGTTTACGTGCCGAGTTGAGTTGCCAGTGGCACTTGGGGGACATGCTGGAGGGAGGAGTGTGTTAGCCTTCTGCTGTTCTACTGAGTGACCGTGGGAAAGTCACTTCTCTTTCCTTGACCACCAAGTTCCTTTCCCCTCTGATGTCCCTTGACTCTATGTAGGCAGGATATTACAATGATGGTACCCACATGTGTGGAGAAGGCAATGGCAACCCACTCCAGTGTTCTTGCCTGGAGAATCCCAGGGACAGGGGAGCCTGGTGGGCTGCCGTCTATGGGGTCGCACAGAATCAGACATGACTGAAGCGACTTAGCAGCAGCAACCCGCATGTGAGGCCTCCATTTTTGGAAATAAGGACATACACATATCAATGATGGGGTGAGGGGGGGTCAGAGTTTTAAGAGACAAAGGGTGATAAAATAGGACAGAGAATACAGATGTATTGTTACACGCTTTGTTTCCCTGCCTCCCATTGTTCCTGCAGAGCTAAAATGACTGAATTAACTCTTTGGGACAGAAATGCATTTGACATAAGTTGCTTCACTCCTCATAAAACCAGAAGGAGTTGGGGAACTCTGGAAGCAGCAGGCTGTGATCCAATCCATCATGCCCTGGCTGGAACTTACCTTCCTCAAGTGTCAGAAGGAAAACTATGGAATAGGAAGCCACGGAGAGTTCCTTTTGAACTCAGACAGAACTTTCCATAGGTAGGAGCTGATCGTAGCTGAGTTGGTAAAGAATCTGCCTGCAATGCAGGAGATCTGGGTTTGATTCCTGGGTCGGGAAGATCCCCTAGAGGAGGAAATGGCAACCCGCTCCAGTAATCTTGACTGGGAAGTCCCATGGACAGAGGAACCTAGCGGACTATAGTCCATAGGGTTGCAAGTGACTTCTTAGCTACTAAACGAACCACCAAGACCAAGAAAACACAGGGTATGCTCAGAGCTGTGCCTGTTCCTCCACCATGCCTTCAGGGCCTCCTGCATCTTCCACTTCTGTGAGCCCCCAGAACTTGCTCTTGAAAAGGTCACAAGGAAGTGCTGGGGCCTCACCTGTGCCCTAGACAACAAAAAGACCCTGGAGAGGTGGCAAGGAGCAATGGGGCCACCCAGAACAAGGCAGAAGCCTGGGCGAGCCCAGCTCAGGCTGGGAGGGATGGCAGGCAAGTCAGCCTCTGGACACTGACCTCTGGGCATGTCCATGGGGTTGAAGCTGGCCAGCAGGTCACGGCACCACTGGCGATCACCCTCCACTTTGCTCAGCCAGTTGTTGCAGTTGAAGTAGTAACGGAGGTGAGGCCGCTTCATGTCGGTCACAATCACACGGTCCAGGTACCAGCTGGCGTTCAAGCCTGTGTTGTCATGCTCGATCCTGGGCCAGAGGCAGACACCCACACCATCACTAGTAAGACAGAGACAATGCCCCTTCCATACTGAAATCCCCCCAATGTTTTCTCAAAACAGAGGTTCAACCGATCTGATTCTGTTATTTCTTTATCTCTGAGGCTTCAGTTTCCTCATCTGAAAAATGGGGATTCCTTGCAAGATGGATGTGCTTATTAATGAATCTGGATTGCTACATTGCCCATAAGGAAATATTGCCTTCCATGGAAAATTGAGGATCACCAAGGCTTGCAGGAGGACTGTCTGGAGCTTTCCCTCTCACCGTGACTCCCAAAACACACTCAGCTACTCACTCCTACCACCCAGAGAGCCCGCATGGCCACATAGACTGGTGTTGCCCCATAGAAACATCACATGAGCTTCATGTGCAAGCCAGATAGGTAATTTAGGCTTTTTAGTAGCCACTGAAAACAAAGGGGAGGTGAAGTTAATTTTAATAGTATATTTAATTTAATCCATTTATCATTTCAGTGGGTAACCATGCAAACATTTGTTAATGAGATATCTTACATTCTTTATCTTGCGCTAGTTTTTCAAAGACCTGAAGTGTTTTTGCACCTGGTTTTGCATCTGGTTTGGGCTAGCCATGTTTTAAGTGATCAATACTACATGGGGCCAGGGGCTACTGTAGAGATCCAGAATGTTCAAAATCTGGCCCCTATCATCTTCTTCCACTTTCTGTAGTCCTCTCCATCCTTGGCAGTCTAGTTTTCCTCTGAGGCCCAGTTTCTACCCCAGAACTTGATCCTTGGGTGACCTCACTTTGCACCAAGCATTCCATTACAGTGAGGCCTTACATATGCAGATCTTAACAGGACAACCACAGCTCAAGACAGCACACACCCCAACAGATGGTGTGTGTGTGTGTGTATGTGTGTGTGTATGTGTGTGTGTGTGCACGCTCAGTCACTAAATTGTGTCTGACTCTTTGCAACCCCATGTACGGTAGCCTGCCAGGTTCCCCTGTCCGTGGGACTCTCCAGGCAAGAATATTGGACTGGGTTGCCATGCCCTCCTCCAGGGGATCTACCCGACCCAGGGATCGAACCTGTGTCTCCCGTGTCTCCTACATTGGCAGGTGGGTTCTTTACCACTAGTGCCACCTGGAAAGCCCCTAACACATGATATACACATAATGCATGCCTCTGTCTGGCATGGAGCCCAGCACACAGTAGGACTTCAGCTTAGGGGTTGCCTTTCCCACACACTGACACTCTCTTCCCAGCCTTCCCCCGTAAGAGCCCCTTTCCTGCTCGTAACCCCCTTCTCCTGACACAACCAGTGCCAGAGCCTATTATACATCCCTTATTTTCCCAGTAAAAAGAGTTCACAGCCCTATATTTCCCAGTGGGAAGAAGAAAAACAAGGAGTGATTAGAGGCAGCATTTCACTCTTGTCCAAGCCCTCTAGTCTGGGTACAGTCAGACCATAGGTGCTCTTGACATGTTGACAGATGGGCATGAACTTGATTGGGGATGGGTAGCAGGTGGAGGTGGAAAAGGCAATGGCAACCCACTCCAGTACTCTTGCATGGAAAATCCCATGGACTGAGGAGCCTGGTGGGCTACAGTCCATGGGGTCTCGAAGAGTCAGACACAACTGAGCGACTTCACTTTCACTTTTCACTTTCCTGCATTGGAAAAGGCAATGGCAACCCACTCCAGTGTTCTTGCCTGGAGAATCCCAGGGACGGGGGAGCCTGGTGGGCTGCCGTCTATGGGGTCACACAGAGTCAAACACAACTGAAGCTACTTAGCAGCAGCAGCAGCACCAGTAGGTGGAGGGGGGCAAAAAGGGACAACTGAAGCTCTTGCTCAGCAACCAGGCTGGCAGACTTATCCCTCCCCACACAGTCACAAAAATTCCCCCAGAGAACAAAGTCAGGGGAGATCCCTGTCAAAAGGCTCCCTGCAATATGTCCTGGCATTGCTAACACTCACTGGGTGCGTACTGTGTGCCAGTTATTGTTCTAAACACTGACTCTTGAGTCCTCACTAACCCTAAAGGTGCCCTAGGAGCTGGGCACCATTATTATAGATGAGGAAACTGAAGCTTGGAGAGGAATTCTCCCTGAAGTTCCACAGATGGTAAATGGCAGGGCAGAAATTTGAACCAAGGCAATCTGGATGCAGAGTCTGCTAACCACTGTGCTAGGATTTCTCAGAGCTTATTTCCCCCAAGTGTGTGAAAAATTGTCTCAAGTTGTCATAACCCAAAGAAGTGAACCTCTAATGGGCAAGCTTACAGCACCATGATTCAGGGTGGGAGGGGAAGATGACTCAGATGACACCAGGAAAGCAGTCAACACCCAAGTGTCAATAATGAAAGCAGTTCCTATTCTACTTGCCTTCATCTCACCCCGCCCTGTCAGAGGCCAAACTCTCACCTGACTTTGTAGATGAGGCCCACATTGTTGGTTCTTACTCGGAACACATCAACGTTGGCTTTCTCAAAGGCAGATTCACTCCTGCAATGATGTGCACAGTTAACACAGATCAGCACTTGGCTCGGAGACCCAGGAGGAGAGCCAAGGGCTGGCAAATCCTAATTCCTCCACCGTCCCACTCCAGGAAGTGCTACTGGCAGTCAATTCCATTCTGAGGTTCCTTTCTGACATGGTTTGGAGAGGTGGAAGGCAAGGATGGTTAGTATTTATTCCTCGCTTTCACACCCAGGTTCTCATGGGATCTTTGCTGCGTGTCAGTAAGGCAAGGATGGTGAACAACATTAGCTCCATTTCACAAACAAGTAAATTGCTAGTTGGTAATAGAGCTGGTAACCTGGCTCTCCAAAGTCATGATCCAAACATCTGTGGTTGCTCTGGGTTGGGAGAGTGGAGGAGGAAGGAAGGTGTGATAATGCCGTGGTGCTCTTGGATCTGCAGGCCTCCTGGCCTTTCTTCCCCACCTGCCTTGCTCTTGCTGAGAGTTTCAAAGGCAGCCCCAAGTGGATGCAAACCTTGGGTGGTGGTCCATGGTCCTGCCATTCCAACAAGAAAGGAAACACTCAACCCAAACCAGCAATCAGGGAAGTGGGGGCAGTGAGGGAATGCATATTTGGCATCCCACAAATAGTGCAAACAGAAGCAAGTACACCTGAGATATTTCTCAATGAGGTGCCCAAACAAGTCCAGACTTGGGAGCATCCTAGCATCCATCAGCTTAGATACGGGAAGGCTGGAGAACAGAGTCCTCCAGGAGTGGAAGCCGGAATCTCACGTGGACATCTGCTCTGTCTTCTATGTGGGCCAGGACCCCCTCTGCTTGAGTCCAGGCCTGCTCGCAGCTCTTCCTGCCCCATGGTGAAGGCCTTGCAGGACTGAGAGCTGTGGACCTCCCTCAGTGCTCCCAGCCAGGGCTCTCAGCAGCGGCACACAGCCCACGGGAAATGAAAAATAAAGAAGACATGCCTTTTTGTTGGCCATCACCTGTTTCAAGATAAAAACGGAGGTGAAGGGCCTTCTTCCCAAGGCAACAAGGCTCAGACCAAAGGCTTTTAAGATTCTAGAGACATAGAAGCTGTGGTTCTGCACACAGACCCAATTGGCAAACAGTCTGGTCTGGGGAGGAACCTCCTTACAGTGGGCATACTGTGAGACACGGGGCCCAGGGCCCTCCTAAAGCAGTGCAAAGCTCACAAAATCAGGTGAAAATGTACACCGAGTTCACCTTGTCAGGGAGAAGAGCCCAAAGGGTGTACTGTGGGTGCAGGACTGGAGGAGGAGAGAGAGGTGGGAACTTTTGGGTTGTGCTGGAGTGAAATGGTTCGCCCCCAGGCTGGCAGCTTGAACCTGTTAGAATCTCACCTCCAAGGGTGAATAGCAACATCACCCACATTCTGTGAATATTGATTCTGGGCATCAGGACTGTGTGAATGAAAAACAAGGAAATAAGAGGTATTTTCTGTTTCAGTATAAGAGACAAGGAAATTGATTTTTTGAATAGACAGGAGTCTCTACATCATATAAATATCCCATGAAACAGCCACCTTGGGAAGCTATATGATGGAATATTAGGCAGCCATCAAAAATTCTATTGTGAAAAATATTTAATGAAACAGAAACAGGTTTATGAAATGGGCATAGAAGGAAGAACAGGTGAAAAATAGAATGTACGAACAGAATAACCAATACATAAGGAACACCAAGTTAATTTAAAAACATCCCCCCAAGTTAATTTAACTAGGGGAGGATTTATCCAAAAAACATTGGATAATAAGACTGTTATGAAGTGTTGGTTACTTATTCTCATCTGTATTTTTTTCAGTTTTCTGAAGGGAGCACGTCTTGTTTTCACAACTATGGAAAAAGCACAGTCCCTATTTTAGCAGCCCCATTCCATCCAGCACACAGCTGCCCATGGTAAATTCTTTGGAGTGAATTTCAAGATCGCTGAGTGTCATCTGCTAAGGGTACATGGAATTTGGGGAACAACCAGTGTCATTAGTAGGGGAAGAGGAAGACGATTCGGAAAGAAAGCAGCTGGCTTTCCGGGGTGCTTCTCACAAGTGTTCCGGCTCCAGCAGCTGCATCCAGCACAGAGAGCTCCGCGTCTTCAGAAAGGGCCTGTGCTTACAACCAGGTGGAAGGTGGATTCGTACTTTCCAGTGTGTTTGTACTTTTCCATGCTGCTTTTCATACAGACGCTCAAAAGACAAAATTTAAAAACCGAGATAGAAGAAGGGAAACAAGGAGAGAAAGATCTGCCAGGGTGGGCAGAGGGCGCACTCCTCGCTGTCTCTGGACCACACTGGAGCATCCAGGGCATGGCAGGATGTGAGGCATCACCCACAGTGTTTACAGAACGGAGACTAGCATCCTGGCAGACAAGAGCAAGGCCTTCTGGGGAAGTCCCTGGCTGTTCAGCAGTTGGGACTCTGCACTTCCACTGCAAGGGGGGCCTGGATTCAATCCCTGGTTAGGGAACTAAGATTTCGCAAGCCACACAGTGCAGCCAAGGAGAAAAAAAAAAAGAGCAAGGCCTTCTGTATTGCCAGGGTCTCTGTTCAGAGGAGGGGAAACAGAGGACTGTAGAGACGGCTTACATGGACTCCCTCCTCTCAGGGAGGGGCCAGGACAATCCCAGATGAGCCCCAGCCCCAACCCACTCGGGGTCAGACTCCAAATCCTCCACTTCCAGTAAGTCAGAAATCTGACTGAAGGTAAAGTGGCGACAGCAAAAGACAGAGGGTCCCTGGTCAAAGGAAACATCACAAACAATAGCGACCTCTTCACATTTCCTTGTGGGAGATGGCATGTTCTCCACGGTTGCTGGTCAATCCTCAAATAAAGCCCAACACAGCCCCCCACCTGCGCCTGCTGTTCTGCAGGGAACCCACCCTTTCCATGCGTGCACAGGGCATTTTAGCTAACTGCCGGGCAGGCTAAGATGCCAGGATTCTCCCACACTCTCGGGTGGTGAATTCTTAACAAGAGAACCGTGTTCCAGAAGATACATGAGATTTCCATCCTTTTGCCACATCCTGAACATGGGACCCGTGCTAGGGGGTGGTCCTGGGTCACAGAGAATGGGACTTCCTCTGGGATCCAAAGCTGCCGTCACTTTACTGGTGTGGAGGGCAGGGCAGAAGTCAGCTAGTAGGGGAATGGAAGTGAGCGTGTCACACTCTTGGCTGACTCAGAGAGGGTCTGATGTGTGCAGAGGAATTTAGACCCCAGATCATGAGGGTGAGAACAATTAGCGCATTAACATCGGGCAGCAAGGTTCTTCTTGCCGCAGAAATTACTTTCTACTGGAGATGAAAAAATCCTGATAAGCCACAGGATGGTAGAAGGTAAGGCCTGGGGCAGAAGAGAAAAGCCGCAGGAAAGAGCAGAATTGAGGAGAGAGAGAAGAGGATGAGGGAGAAGCAGGCGAGGTGAGGGATGTGGCCAGAGGCTGCAGAGAAAGGGTTCAAGGAGAAATTCCAGGAAGGGTGGTGGCTTAATTTTAAAACTGGGGGGAGGGTCTATCCAACATTCTGTTTTAAGTTGTTTATGTTGCCTCCATGTGAACTCTCGTGCCTCGAGCTATCAGTGAAGTCTGATGCACCCCAAGAGGCCTTATGAAGTGAAGTGACGTGAAAGCGGCTCAGTCGTGTCCGACTCTTTGTGACCCCATGGACTATACAGTCCATGGAATTCTCCAGGCCAGAATACTGGAGTGGGTAGCCTTTCCCTTCTCCAGGGGATCTTCCTGACCCAGGAATTGAACCGGGGTCTCCTGCACTGCAGGCAGATTCTTAACCAACAGAGCTATCAGGGAAGCCTTGCACTTTGTCTGTATGTGGGCATGTATACATGACTGCACGTATGTGTGTGTGCTTGTGGGTGTAAAACAAGGACAAAGAGCTCAGTTCCAGGTGTCAAGTGGGTGTGGAGGTGGGTTTGGGGTGAGACAGTGTGGAGAGGAGAGAACAGCACTAGATACTGGGAGGAGAGAGTTTTGAGACCAGCAGGCATTCTGATCCAGACCCCAGGGATGGTGGAGGGTGACAGCTGAGCCGAGCGGGACTTAGCTGCATCTAAACCTCTCAGAGCTTGTGACCTCTGCAGCCACCTGCATCTGGGTCACATGGCAACCTGGACTTCCTCAGAAAGCAACGCTCCCACCCGGACTTGAGCTCTCCATCTTGAATCTGAAGGGTTTCAGATGGTGAGGATTGTATCTTTGCAATTTTCTTTGTAGACAGGTTTTCAGGTCTTACAAACTGTGAAAGCAGCCTTGCAAAGTAGCCAGGCTCTAGTCTCCTACTTCCCCGTTTATCCTGCTCACTATGGTCAGATTCGTCCTTCTTGGCTGCAGAGTACGTCAAATCTCCACTAACTGACTTTCAAGCAAGGTCTTCTCCCGTCTAGTCCTCCCCTGCCTTTCCTAGCTCCTTCCTCTCTGCCCCTCCATGCAGCCCCCACTGGCCTGCAGTGCCCCTTGTGGCCTCCGTACTTCTGCAAGCTGTCCCCCCCCATCTAAAGTACCCTCTTTCTGATCCTTTCTTATCAGAGTCCTTTTCACCCCTTGAGGTCCAGATTACATGTCCTTCCCTGTAAAGTCCTAATCTAGCCACAATGACACCAAATCACTGAGGGAGCTTTCTTTGCAAAGAACTGCGATAAATGCTGGAGGTACAAGGCAGAGCTCCCATCATCCTCTGGTTCCAGCTAGCATCCCTCTAGGTGTCACCTGTCTAGTCTCTCCAAGGACAAACAGCTGATGTTGCAAAATGTGCCTGTATATCAGAAACCACCCACTTCCCATGAGCTCCTGAAGAACCCTCTGCCCCAGCCAGATTGGGGTCTTGGTCTAATCTCTGCCCCCCAATGCGCAGCCTGAGGCAGAACACAGACATAGGCGAGCCCCCCACCAGCAGACCCACAGAGCAGTGGGGGACGTTGACTCCTGTGTGCAGGCCTACCCCAGAAAAGCTGGCTGCCTTCCTGCAGTTTCAGCACTGCCTGGTGCCCTGCCGGCTTGGTGCTGCCGGAGACCCTCTCCCATGATGCAGTCTGTCTTCCCCATTGAGAAGGAAGGCTGGAACTCAGATTCCCAGGGAGAGGGGACCCAGCGATGAACCTTCACACAGGGCTATAAAAGCTGACTCCAGGGACCTTCCTGAGAGGGCATTTTGAGAAAGGGAAAAGCTGAGAGGGGCGAGTCTAAGGATACAGAAGCATGAGAGGAGGAAAGATGGTGAGGAACCACCACAAAAGGGGGCTGATTCTCTTTGTTTAGAAAAAGACAGGCTGGGAACTCTAGAAGCCAAGCTACCCCACTCCCCAAGGTCCAGCAGCTTCTCCCTAGAGGGCTGCGCTCCAGGAGGACACATGGCAAAAAGGACGGAATTTTCATGTATTCTCTTTACCGTGCCCACAGCACTGGAGCAAAGGGCTTCCACAAGCGAGCCACTCAGCAGGGTAAGCAGTACAAGGAGGCGGGTACCCTGTTCTGCGGAAATGGACAAAATAGGACGTTATGCCTGCCTCAACACAGTCGCATTTACACCCAGGTCAGCCTTCAGGGCAAACATGGTCTGCTGGAAGAGCAGAGGCTGCTTCCCTCCTCCCCCGACACCACGCAGGGGCACACAGGGTTACTACACACGATAACACTAGAGTGGAATCATGGAGTTCCAGAGATGGCCGGGGCCATCTCCTTTCCCCTCTAGACCCCGGATTTCCCAAGAGCAGGTTGGAATAGATTTAGTAATTTTCACATCTTCCTTGGCTATAGAATCCTTGGAGCAAATAGAATCTGACTGAGAAACTCAGTAGATAAGACAACGTGTTCCCTGGTCGGTCTGCTAAGTACAGAGTCTATGGGTCTCCTGGCCCATGGACCCCACCCTTCTATCTCTTCTCCCACAACATCTGAAGGTGTGGAGCCACGAAGCCCAGAGATCACACCCTGGAGCCCCAGGAGAACTACGAGGGGAGATTCCTGCACACCCTCCAGGGCCATGGGGTAATGTACTCAAGGGAACATCTGCATCAGGACCCTGGGGTTTGAGGACCAGCTTTACCATCAAAAGCTCCATGATCCAGAGTTGCTCACCTCTCTCCTCTAGACCCCAGATTTCCCAAGAGCAGGTTGGAATAGATTTAGTGATTTTCACATCTTCTTTGGCTATAGAATCCTTGGAGCAAATAGAATCTGACTGAGAAACTCAGTAGACAAGACAAGTATAAGCCAAGCTGCTCCAAAGAAAGGGAGGATAGGGTATTGGGAGCCCCAAACCAGCTCACCAATACCCTGCTCCACTTAGCACAGGGTGAAAACCAGTTGCCCAGGTAAGGCCCCAGCCAGCTCTGGAATTCCATGATTCCACTCTAGCATTATCGTGTGTAGAAACCCTGTGTGCCCCTGCGTGGTGTCGGGGGAGGAGGGAAGCAGCCTCTGCTCTCAGTGGGCCACAGTGACATGGAGGACACAGGCACACTCACGCACACACACACACACACACATTTATACAAACACACGCACTGACTTGAGTGTGCGTTAGTGGGCAAGTAGGTTTGGTATGATATTGGTCCTGGGTGAGACATAGGTGCAGAGCATTTAAGATCATGCACGGCCTTCATGCATGATCTACGTGCATGACCGTCTCTTCTCTTCCAGAAAGTCCTATGAGTTTGGTAAAAGGTGATTATCACTTCCGGATGATATATGAGGAAGTCAAGGCTTTGGGTGCAAAGATATTTGGCCAATGTTTTATGGCAACTAAATGGTAAAGCTGGGCCTACACCTTGTTTCTTGCTTGAGTATTTATTCTCCCACATCAAAGGACAGCTGATATGAATACTTGGAATTCTGAGATCCAAAGTAAGCATGACTATACACACAAAAATCAACAGAGAAGCTTCACTGATTGAGACCTGGCTGGCACATGGCCTGTCATTAGCAAGGCCCACACCACTTCATATACCTGTGGACACATATGTCTTCCCTCATGGGCTCCAGGACTGCATAAACCCTCAGTTCCAGCCCAGGACCCCACCAAGTCTGAGTCAGTACTCACTTGCTGGTGAGATGGAGCTTGGGAGAGAGCCCATTCTCTCCAAAAATGGTGATGAAGACATTGGCGTCTGTTCCTGCACCACGAACGTCCCCTGTGGCTGTGACCACCTCGTACACTGGAGGAGGAAAGGAGAAGTTGGAGGCAGGCTCAGAAGAGAACCTTGAATCCTACGTGGGCTCGGAGAAGCCCTGGCTCCCTCTAAATCCACCAGGGATACCCAGCACAGAAGACTCTTGGAATGCTTGCTGCAACCCCCAAGACTCTAAGCCAGGATGAGACCCACATCAAGTCCTGCCATGAGACCACAGTCTCCCACTTAATGCTGCTTGCTCATTTTACAGGTGAGGAACCTGCAGGCAAAGGGACAAGCTCAGGTCACACACTGCTGCTGCTGCTGCTGCTGCTGCTGCTGCTAAGTCGCTTCACTCGTGTTCGACTCTGTGTAACCCCATAGATGGCAGCCCACCAGGCTCCCCCGTCCCTGGGATTCTCCAGGCAAGAACACTGGAGTGGGTTGCCATTTCCTTCTCCAATGCAGGAAAGTGAAAAGTGAAAAGTGAAAGTGAAGTCACTCAGTTGTGTCCGACTCTGTGCGACCCCATGGACTGCAGCCCACCAGGCTCCTCCGTCCATGGGAGTTTCCAGGCAAGAGCCCTGGAGTGGGGTGCCATTGCCTCCTCTGCAGGTCACATAATGATAACGCCAGAGCCCAGCCCCAGGCTCCCAAAGCCCATCTGTGATCTTTCCAGGACAGTACATGGATGCCCTCCTAGCCAAGATCTTCAGAGCCTGCCCCTGGTTCTCACCTCCCTCTTTACCCTCTACACAAGGCTGCCTCACAGTCCTCACTTCCTGTGGCATTGCCTGGGCATTGCCATGGAGATCTCAGGATAACCCATCCTAGGGATGGGGGAAGCAGAATTGCCAGTGAGTCCCTTTAGGCAGAGGCACTGATGTCTCCTCTCTTTGTGCCCTTGAAGCTTGTTCTCTTTGCTGTTGATGTGGTTCCTTTTGATGCCCCTTGTTCTGATGAAAGTCCCCATGAGGAGGAGAAAGGAAGCAGTCCATTTGTGTGACTCCCTGTCTCTTCTGATAACCAAGGCCTTCACTCTTCACCGTCTACACCACAGGGATTTCTGATCTGCAAACGGCTCCTGGACCCCTCCCCGGGATAACTCCAGGACCCGAAGTGCTGCGCGTATGGTTTGCACTTATGCAAGGATGTTTTCAAACTGAGTCAATAGGAAAATGAGGAGCGCAGTGGAAATTCTAGAAACACACCACATGAGAGAAAAAATAAAGGCCTCTAGCTGCCTGGTTTAGAGAAAGGAGCACAGCCCAAAATAAATAAATAAACAAATAAAAATTTTTAAAACATAAAAAATTAAGCCATCATGAAGATGAAAAGGCAAGCCATAGACTAGAAGGTATTTGGAATTCACACACAGGCATACCACCATAATACTTTGTTTTTATCATAATTTGCTTTATTGTGCTTTACAGATATTTTGTTTCTTACAGATGGAAGGTTTGTGGCAACCCTGTGTCAAGCAAGTCTGTTGGCACCTGGCACCATTTTTCCAACAGGATTTACTCACTCTTGTCTCTGCGTCACATTTTGGTAATTCTCAAAATATTTCAAATGTTTTTCATTATTATTATATTTGTTATGATAATCTATGATCAGCAATCTCTGATGTTACTATTGCAAAAAGATTATGACTTGCCAAAGACTCAGATGATGGCTAGCAATTTTTTTAGCAAAAGATATTTCTAAACTAAGGTATTGCACTTTTTATAGATGTAACAGACTATATATTGGGAAACGTAACTTATAGGCACTGGGAAACCAAAAACTTGGTGTGACTTGTTTTATTGTGATATTTGCTTCATTGCTGGGCTCTGAAATCAAATCCACAATCTCTCTGAAGTCTACCTGTAGCCAACAAAGAACAGAAGTTCAGAAAATGTAAAGAATTACACAAATTAATAAGAAAAAGAAAGACCACAAGATTGTTCTAATGGGCAACAATTTGTTTTAAAAGTAAACATACACTTACCATAAGACCCAGAAATTCAACTTTTAGATATTTCCCCAAGAGAAATAAGAACATGGCCATACAAAGACCTGCACACAAACGTTCACAGCAACTATCTGCATAATAAGCCTACTTTAGAAACAATCGAAATGCATCCAGAAGTGAATGGATTTTTTAAGATGTGGTGTATCTCGGCAGTGGAATCCTCCTCTGTGATGGTGATAAAAAGGAGTGAACAACTGACTTATGCAGTGTCCATGGGTCTCAAGCACATACCACTGAGCGAAAGGAATCAGACAAAAGTTACCACACAATAAGTAATGCCAGTTATGTGAACTCTAATCTGTTCTAACAGAAAGCAGATCTCGGTTGTCTAGGGTTGACGTCAGGGGGAATTGCCCGGGAAGGGTCACATGGAACTTTGGCGGAATAATTTAAATACCCTGTGTATGAATGTTGCAAGAGGTTACAGGGATGAATACATTTGTCAATATGCATAAAACAGCACACATAAGGTAGATTCGTTTTATTGTTAATTATGTCTCAATAAAGTTGAAAAATGGACAAAATACTTAAATAAGCATGTCATGAATGAAGATATCCAAATGGAAAAAAGACTCAACATCATTATGCATAAGGGAAATGCAAATTAAAATACAATGAGACACTACCATATATGCACCAGAATGCCTACAATTAAAAGGATGGACAAATACTCAGTATTTTCCAGAATGTGGAGCCATTGGCACTCTCATACATTACTGCTGGTGGTGGTGGTTTAGTCACTAAGTCGTGTCCAACTCTTGCAACCCCATGAACTGGAGCCCGCCAGGCTCCTCTGTCCATGGGACTTTCCAGGCAAGAATACTGGAGTGGGCTGCCATTTCAGCACATCTTCCTGACCCAGAAATCAAAACTGGGTCTATTGCATTGCAGGCAGTCTCCTGCATTGCAAGCAATCTCCTGCATTGCAAGCGATTCTTTACCGCTAGGCCACCAGGGAAGCCCCATACATTGCTGCTGAGTGTAAATTGGTACAAGCCCTGGTAACTAAACATAAGCCCGCTTTATGACTCAGTGATTCTACTTCCAGTTATAAATCCAAGAGAAATGAGTGCATGTGTTCATCTGAAGATATGTACAAGATCTGTAGCATCTTTATCCATAATAACTAAAATGACGCCAAAGTCCATCAACAATAGAATGGTTAAACAAAGGGTGATATATCTATAAAATGCAATAATACACAAATAATAAAAATGAACAAACTATGTAAAAGTCACAACATAGGTAAATCTCTTGGATATAATGTTGAGTGAAAGAGAAGCTAGACACACAAAAATGTGCTATATAATTCAATTTATATGAAGTTCAAGAGCAAAAAACAAAAGTATAGTGATAAAATTAGGAGGGCTATTACCTCTGAGAAGGAGAGTGAAGGAACTTTCTGGAGGTTAGAAATGTTCTATGTCCCGTTCTCAATGGTGGTTACACAAGCATGCACGTTTGTAAAAATTCAACATGCTGTACTTTTATGAGTTTTGTGCTATATATATACAATATATATATAATATTCTATGTGTGTTTGTGCATGCTCAGCCATGTCCAACTCTTTGTGACCCGAGGGACTATAGCTTCCCAGGCTCCTCTGTCCATGGGACTTTCCAGGCAAGAATACTGGAGTGGGTTGCCATTTCCTTCTCTAGGGAATCTTCCAGACTTAAGGATTGAACCCATGTCTCCTGAGGCTCCTGCATTGGCAAACAGATTCTTTACCATTGACACTGAGCCATCTGGGAAGCCCATATGTATGTGTGTGTTTCCTCAATTTAAAAATTTTAATTTAAAAGTTTTTCAAACAGCTGAAGAACTGTCTTAGAGAGGACAAATATCTCATGGAAAACACAAAATTCTGTTTGGTCCAGAGGGTCCCAAACAGTAAAATCCCCTGAGCAGCACAAAGAAGAACTGTCAGCAGCAACAAGGCTTCTCCTAGCAGAGAGCATGACAAATGGAAGGTGCTCAATAAGTAATCACACAGATGAAAGAATGGAAAGACAATTAATGAATGAAACAATCAATGAAATGGATGTGGACTGTGAAATAAATTGACCAATAAGTAATCTCAATTCTACCATCACTGCCTCTATGATTTCAAACACATTTCTTTCTGAGCTTCATTTTCCTCATCGCTGAAGTAGAGATTTCTTCTCTGAAGGATGATTATAAGGATTGAACCAAATAAAACAGTCTTCAACTTTCATAGTCATTGACCCAGCCTATTTCCACTTCTGGGAATTTATCTTACAGATACTCCCTCTGTTGGATGAAAGATATGCATTCCATAAGTGATAAAGTGTTACCATCATCCCATCACCATCATCAGCACCATCATCATCTCTGTTGTTGTCATCAACGACATCAGCATCGTCTTCAACATGACTGTCATCATTTTCATTAACAACATCCCCAAGAAGGCCGCCTTGGGAAACTGTATTCCCATAGACACTGGGCAACCCCTGTCTGAGACACAGGAGAGAAAAAGGGCCCCAGGGCTGGAAGCTTGGGCAAGACAGCCTCTGAGGTCTCTTTGAAACCCAGATTCCAGAGGAGTCACTCTCTTGTCCTCATGGGCCCTATGTAGGTCAGGAGGTAGACCAATGCACCAGGCTCAGCCTGTACCCTCAGAGCATCAAGAGAACTGCTCACCTTCCTCTGGCTGTTGGTGAACTCCATTGTGGCCTGGAGGTGACCAGAGGAACAGAGAAGGAAACCTAGGCCTTTCTCCTTATTCTTCTTCCCCATCACACTCAGCAAGATTCTCCACGTAACGGAAGAACCCAGTGCTCAAAGGGCATAGGTGACGCATTGTTCTAAAGCTGAGAGGATAATCGGGACAGTGCAGGCAAAGCTCAGAATGTGACTACGGTCAGCACCATCCACATTCATCATCCCATCCTGCGGCTGATTGCAGAGTCAGTGGGTCCATGCCTCTTAGGAATGTCACGGGGCACTCACCTCGGCTTGCTCTTCTCCAGCTATGTTTAGCGCAGTCAAGATGGGGCAGTACAAGGGCAAGGACCAGCCAAACCAGCCAGATTCAAATCCTAACTCTGCTACTTAATAGATTTGTGAACTTAGGCACATTATTTAGCTTCCTTGTGCCTCACTTGATGCATCTGAAAAAGAAGATTTTGAGAATCCAACCCGCATCTTTGAGTTGTTGTGAAGATGAAACCAATCCACATGAGTAAAGTGCTCAGCGTGGTGCCTGATGCTTTAGATCCATGATTCTATTGAATAGCATCCTAACCGGAAGTGGGAACTCATCTTGGGAACAGTTGAAGCTCTTGTCTTTCCTGCCTGTGACCTTGCTGAAATCACTTCAGTTCTCGGAGCCTCTGTCCTTAGCCTGAGACCAATCACACCTGCCTGGACTGTACGCGGGGATCTCGAGGATTAAAAGTGAGAATGGAAGTGGAAATGCTTTGAGCAGGATAAAGAGAAGAGGGAAGCTGTGAGTCACACTGAGGCAGGCAGAGCCCATGAACAGAAGTGGACATTGTGGCAGCTATGAAAGCTTCTCGAATGTTCTCACCAGCAGTCGTGCTGGCCAGGGTGAATCACCCCAAAGCTGAAAGTACTTATCAAGAGTGCTGCCCTAACACCTAGCCTCAATGCCCCTCCCCACCACTGGACCGCACGTCCTGAGAAAAGGCGGCAACGCTTCACTCATTCTAGGCCCCTTGTCCCTCCCCACAACCCCTGCCTCCACCCCAGGAGATGCCTGGGACATGGAGCCGGGAAAGGGGCCCCAGCCTTCACGGCGCCACGGCGATGACCTCCTTCTCTGAGCTTGGGACTGTGCTGGGAATAGGGTGAGGAGTCAGGACAAAGAAAGGAGGGCCCCACCCACACAGAGGTCAGGTTTGGCTGGGGAACAAGCCCTACAGATGGGGTATAATCAAGGAACTCCCAACGGATGGGGATTAAGGAGGAGCAGAATCCCACGGTGGGCACAGAATATGCATTCAGTACTTCTTTGGTGAATGAATGGGTGAATCTGGTGCTTACAGGGGGTAGTGAGCCAGTTTAGAGGGAACACCGAGAATTTAATGTCTTCAGAGATCAGGTAGGCAGCAATGATGTGTGAAACCCACTTGGCAAAATGGTAAAAAAAAAAAAAAAAAAAATCTGCTTGCCAATGAGGAGATACAACAGATGTGGGTTCAATCCCTGTGTCAGGAATATCTCCTGGAGAAGGAAATGGAACCCACTCTAACATTCTTGCCTAGAACATTCCATGGACAGAGGAGCCTGGCAAGCTACAGACCATGGGGTTGTAAAAAGTCAGACAATGCCTGAGCAAACGCACACACGAGTGATAAATCCACTGCCTAACAGGCATTCACAGTCAAACATTTTTTTAAATTGTAAAAGCAAAGCAAAAAAAACCACCAAAGCAAACAAAAGCCCCTTTTAAGCCAAAACTGGCTCCTGGGTCCCTAGTTCACCCCTTCTCTGGTTTACTTGACGTGAAGGTAGAGTATTTCCAAGCAGCTGCCATGCGCCCCAGAGGAAAGGAAGACTAAAAGGCCAGGGCCCTGTGTCCAAAGAGCCAACTGCCCTCCCCGAGTGGACCACAGCATCGCCTTGCTAAGCCCCAGGGCCCCCTCTCCGTCGGCCACAGCGGGCAGCAGCCCCGAGCCCCTGCTGAGCACGTGATGAGCGCCCAGGTCTCTTCCCACAGGCCCTTCACATGCAGACTGCCCCGCAGAGAGCAGGCTGGAGGTACGGGAGCTGGAGAGGGTGGGCACTTCTGTTCTAGTCTGTTCTGTGCCACTGCAACTCTGTGGCCCTCAGTACAGTGGGGCCCTCGTGCATCCTCAAGGGGATGCAGTACAGACCCAACAGGATAGTCCGCAGGAAAGGGGTCAAGTCGAAGCGAGGAATGGGATCGGATGGGCCCTCCTCCCCACAGCCAGGACCCGGCAGACCTTTGGCCTTGTAGTAATCGTGCTCCAGCTCCTCCTCGTCATCTCCTGAGGCGTAGTTCAGCAGCTCCTGCTCATACAGGGCTAGGAAGTCAATGTCTTTCTTTCTCCTCTTTTTCTTCTGGGGCATCATTGTGCCGGCTGCCCCTTCCTGGCCCTCGCTGGCTCAGCGTGCCCACTCCCTGGCCCCTCCCAGGACCCCCTCTCCTTGCGCTCCTGCACACACGTTCGGGTGGGTCAAAGCCCACGCGCGTCCAGAGCCCTTCTGCTCCTTTCTCCCCGCTGGCCCCTAAACAGGACCTCAGGGCTTTACCCCAGCCCTTGCTGCCCCTGGCCCCTGTCTCTGGCTCCCTCTCCCCCGCCACCTCCTTTGCACCTGCCGTGGGCTCTCCTTGGGCCTCATGATTTATTCACCAGGACTGAGGACAGGCTGTCCTCCTTACCCCTCCCCTCCCACCCACCCTCCTCTGTTCTTTTCATGGAGAATCAGGTGACATGAGCCCTTGGCATCTGTTTCCTACCTGGCCTCACAGCAGGGCCCCCCCCACCCCAGGGACAGGTGGGGCCTCCCCGCTAAAGACACCCCAGTCTTGCAGCATCAAGGGCCATGATAAGATGCCCCCAGGACCTGGGGCCTTCCTGAGGCACGCAGGGCCCCAAATCAGCTGGGCCCCCGGACTCAGAGGACTCAGTTTCTCTCTATTATTTATGACCTCTGCTCATCTTACAAGGCAGGCAAAGTTCTAACTGGGTCCTTCTCAACCTCTCCGCTTTCATCTCCTTGAGAAGAGGCCATTCAGCCAGGAGAGACCTGCTGCTCTGATGAACACTCAGACCACCCACAAGGTGCTTCCTGAGTTCTGAGTTCCTACAGCTGAAGCCAAGGATGCTGGGGAAGCCCACAGAGTCCTAGGTGACCCCCACAGTGCCCCGACAGGCTGGCAAAGTTGACCAGCATCTGTTCTAACAAGAGCTTTCCATTTCCCTGTATCGTCCTCTGCACCTTGCAATGAAATAGTAGAAACCCTGAGCGCCCACCCAGATGCCTGCCCCTCTCAGCCCTCACCTTCCCTGCAGCCCCAATGTGGGGTTCTGAGTCACAGCAAGAGGACCAGAGGCCCCTCCCCATCCCTGGTCAGCAAGAAAGTTTCCCTTAGGGCCACTAGACCCCTCTTCTTTGCTGATTTTATTAAGATTTTATTAAGATTTCTTACAGCCTGAATTGTAAAATGTCTATGTAAATCCTGAAATGCTGGAAGTTTTCAGTCCACTTGGAACTTTCATCCCTCTCTCTGGCTGTGCAAGGTCATCAGATAAAACTAAGGTCATAAGACAAAACTGGTCTGCCTACCACCTCCTAGCTGTGCAGCTTGGATAAGCCAGTCTCCCCATCTGTAAAAGGGGGAGCACGATTCACTAAAATCCATCGAACACTTGGAGAAAGTGCTCAGTCAGCAGAAGCCTCTGGAACACAGTAGAAGCTTAATAAACATTCATGACTCAGGAATCCTCTCTTATTTTGCATGGCAGGGATGGGGGTGGGGAGGGGGGGTTTCAGTGATGCTTCATTATCATCTCAGATTGTCCCAGAAGCTCTCCTTCAGGTCCCATTTGCAAGGACGAACCCCAGTGTCCGTCCTCTGTGGGTCCCAGCCCACAGTAAAACATCAGAGACACTAATGAACAGATGAAACAGCCAGTTTCCTGAAGACTGTCCTGCAAGGCCCTGTCTACTTGACACCCCTCCCCTGCCTCTCCCAGCCTTGAGCTCTGTGGGGGCAGGGACCATGCCCCATTGCTCACTGTATGCCCCTTGCTCACTGCTAGGCTCCCAGTACCTATAAGATGCCTGGCACACTACCGGCTTTGGTACCCGCTTGCTCAGTGAATGAATGGATGCTCAGTGGATGGATGAACAGATGACAGGCAGATCTACAAAGCAGCTAGAAGGAAAACAGAATAGGCTGAAAAGAAAACACACTTTACATGACATGTTTGTAAAGTGAGTGTTCCAGAACCAATACCATTCTGCAAGCACGTTTGGCCTGGAGAAGAGGACATTTTGAGGGTCTACAAATGTGAGTGATTGTCTAGACTAAGGCTGAAAGGGCAGCCTTACAACTGCGGGTGATTAAAGGCGGGTTTCAACTCAGAAAGAAGGATTGGACGCTGAGTGCTGCCTAGGGTGACCGCGTCACAGAGATGCGAGGGCAGCTGGCATTGCTTGCCTACTGACAGCAGGAGGCACTCCAGGAGCCTTTGGGGGTTTGGGCTGGCAGACTCTCAGTCCAGTAGCCACAACATTCTGTGACATGGAGTGGCAGGCACCTGGGGATGGTGGAGGAGCCAAGACAGGCCACCCAGGTAGGATTAACAGGCTTCCAGCCCAAGGGCGCTCAGCCCCCACGGCACACTAGAGTCACCTGGAGAATTTGTAAAGGCTGCTGCCTGGTTGTCCCAGAGACCCTGATTTACTCAGTCTGGGGCAGAGCCTGGGCAGTCGAGTCCTCAAAGCTCCCAGGTGATGCAGGACATCCGACAGCAGTCAGCACGCACATCCCTAACCAGACCCTGGGGCGGCTTTGTGTTTTGGAGCCACCCCAGTGGCTCAAGGGGACTTTCCAGCTGGTCCAGTGGTTAAGATTCTGGGCCTCCAATGCAAAGGATACAGGTTCGATTCCTGGTCAGGGAACTAAGATCCCACATGTGCTGATAAATGAATAAATGTCTGTTTCCCTGGTGGCTCAGCTGGTAATGAATCTGCCTGCAATGCAGGAGACCTGAGTTCAATCCCTGGGTCAGGAAGATCCCCTGGAGGAGGGCATGGCTACCCACTCCAGTATTCTTGCCTGGAGAACCCCTGTGGACAGAAGTGCCTGCTGGGCTTCAGCCAGGTGGGGTTCCAAATTGTCAGACACGACTGATCAACTACGCAGGCACACACAAGTGGCTCAAGTGGTAAAGAATCCGCCTGCCAAGCAAGAGACACAGGCTCGATCCCTGGGTGGGGAAGATGCCCTGGAGAAGGAAATAGCAACCCATTCCAGTATTATTGCCTGGAAAATCCCATGGACAGAGGAGCCTGGCAGGCTACAATCCACGGGGTTGCGGAAGAGTCAGACACAACTTAGAGACTGAACAAGTCCTTACCACAGGAAGGCATCTCTGGCCCTAAACATTATCACTCAGGAAAGATCAACTTTTCTTCCACCTTCTGAACTTTCCGTCCATGTTCTGCTGGGGGACGGCCCTAGAGTCACGCCGAAGTCTGAATGAGAGAGGAGTGGAGTTTAAGTGTGGGTGACGCACGCCCCCTGCTGGCACTGTGTGGTTTGACCTCTGTTGTTAATTTCATATGGGGTTCTTCAGATCTTTAGGACCTTAAAGATTACAGGGAAATTAAAAACTAGGGAAATATCATTTTGCATGAGGATCTATTCAGAGAAAAAAATTAAACCGTGTTCATTTTGCATGAGGGACCATTCAAGAAAAAAATAAATTTTTATTGGAATTTTTTTCAAAGAACTGAAATCAAATATTTTTAGAGCATCCCATGTCCCTAGAACATAATGATTAAGGGAGTAGAATCTGAATCAATACCAAGTGTGGACGGGAATGTGGAGCAACTAGAATCCTCATGCTGCTGGTGGCCGTGTAAGATGATACCATCACTTTGCAAAAGAGTTTAACACTTTCTTGTAAAGACACTTCCCACATAACCCCAAATTTCCACTCGTGGATATCTACCTAAGAGAAGTGAAAATATATGTCCACACAAGCTGCATTTGAATGTTCATAGAAGCTTTATTGATAATAACTAGAGACAACTCAGATGCCCATTGACTGGCCAAGACTGTTCAGCCATTAAAATAACGGAAGAAGAGGTGACACGCGCCGCAATACAGATGAGTCTCGAAAGCATTACTCAGAGTGAAAGAAACTGGTCAGAGTAAACTACATGCTGTCTGATCATATGCACTCAACCTTCTAGAAGTGGTGAAACTAGCCCAGTGGTTGTAGGGGGCAGGCACGAGGGAAAGGGATTGACTGGAAGGGAGGATGAGGGAGCAGTGTTTGGCTTCAGACTCCACTGTGTCTCTCACCGACCGGCCTCATCTGCTATCTTCCACTACGAAAGCTTATGTGGTGCAGTGTTGGCTACTGACTCAACGCCAGGCCCTTTGGTGGGAGGACCTGCACATGGCTGGTGGAAAAAGGTGCTCGGAGCGTGATGTGCAGACCCCCCCTCACCTTCCATCCCAGGCAGAGCCAGGGTCAATGCCAGCCTCCTCCTCCAACCTAGGCTTAGCATGAGGCCCTGAACATGGTCTTGTACATCCACATCCTAATTCAGAACGCTGACATGCAGAGCAGACAGGGTAATTGTTGGGACTTCTGAATAAAGTAGGTGCCTGTTTATCCCATTGCCCACTGGCACGTGTGCACAAATGATGCTTGCACACGCATGATCTCACACACATGCAAAATGATCTCATTGCTCCCGGCTCCTCCCCTTTCAAGTGTATGCCCCTGCTGGCTGAATCAATTCTAAGGCTTGTCTTTGGTCAGATCACTGTCTAGTTCAAAAACCTCAGTTACATCTGAGTGCAACCAAATTTAATCAGCCAGGATGCAGGACTGCATGGAGAAGGAAATAGCACCCCACTCCAGTACTCTTGCCTGGAAAATCCCATGGATGGAGGAGCCTGGTAGGCTACAGTCCACGGGATCTCGAAAAGTCAGACATGACTGAGCGACTTCACTTTCGCTTTTCACTTTCATGCATTGGAGAAGGAAATGGCAACCCACTCCAGTGTTCTTGCCTGGAGAATCCCAGGGACGGGGGAGCCTGATGGGCTGTCATCTGTGGGGTCTCACAGAGTCGGTCACGACTGAAGTGACTTAGCAGTAGCAGCAGGACTGCAAGCAATAGAAACCAACACTGGCTAGCTTAAGTTGAAAAAATTATTTACGTAAAAGTAAAAGGGGGTGGAGGGGTTTCAGGATTTTTCAGAGGGCTAAGACCCATGCTTAGGGTCTTAGGCACCCTGGAAGGATGCCTGAGGTCATGTGGTGGTGTAAGGACCCCACTGCCACCGATGCTGGGCCAGAATGGACGCTGCTATCTTATGCCAGTTTAGAGTCTGGGGCTTGTGCATCTGATGGGCTGAGCCTAAGTGTGCGCCCACACCTTGCTGGAAAGGAGGCTGGGAAAATGAGGATTTGGCATTTTCAACTCTTACACTGGGAGCTGTGCTCTCCTCAAACTTTGGAAGGGCGTTCAGATGTGGGGTTGCCAAAAGAATAACAAATGTCCCTGACATTAACAGAATTTGAGCTCCTGGAGCTGACACTGGAGGTCCTCTATAATCTGACCCAATTTCCCTCTCAGGAAACCCACATTACAGTTAAACTGAAGTTCTGTTTTCTAAACTTGCCTGGCACTCTCCTTGTGAAAGCCCTCGTCCACTCTGACACTGGAGCTGAAGTGTGCATCTTGGTACCAGTCAGCTCTTGCTACACAGCAACCACAAAAATCTCAGTGGCATGAGCATTATATCTCACATGTCTATGGCTCGACTGGGGTAATATCTACACTCGTCTCAACTTCAGCTCTGCATTCAGCTATAGGATCGGCTGGACGTAGGCCTCCCCTATATGCATCCAGGGAACACTCTTCTCACGGCCGTGATCGAAGGGCAGGAGGGCTACCCTGACAAGGCAAACACACTTGAGGCCTTTACTTGCATCACATCTGCTAACATCTTTGGCCGAGCCAAACAACGCACATGTCTGAGCCCAGTGTCCAAGGCTGTAAAGTTACATAACGAAGGGTGTGGACACACTGAGGGGTGAGAATGAGGCAAAATCTCAGTCTTGCCCAATGCCTTCTCTCTTCCACCAGACACAGATCCTTCCTGGAGGCATGTGTATCCTCGGTGCCTTTCCAGAGTTGCTTGAATGTGACTCAACAACAGCGAGTGAATGAGTGAATTACACGTGTGTGCTGAGGGTGGGTGCAGAGCACCTACAAGATCAAGAAGAGGAGTGCTCCTTCCGGCAGCCCTGGCCCCTCCCATGGCTCCCTACCCACCATGTGTCCCTGATTTCTCATTCAGGGTACCAGCTGGTCTGGTGTCTCAAAATGAACCACCTCCTATTCTGGGAGCAGGGCGGGTGAGGCACTGATGTGAGATCGGTGGTTTTCTTGCTTCACTGAATGTTAGTTTCCGTGGATGTTTTAGGCAAACCCCATCCCCGCTCCTCCTACCTGTCCCCATTCCCCACATCCACTCTGCTCAGATCAGCCCAAGAGGTTTTACTTACAAATGAATCAGATTGTGTCACCCCCCGCATATATGCTCCAATGGCTTCTCATGCCCTTAGAATAAAATCCTAATCCCTCCTTCAGGCCTGCAGACTCTCTCCTCCTCACCCCATCCCCAAGCCCACCCCGCCTCCCCACTCTCCAGCCAAGGTGGCTCCAGCCCACACCATTTCCAACCACTCCTCCTCCTGTCCTGATCAAAAAGCACACACACACCCATTGTCAACCCCTTAGAGCACATCTCTGTATCCTGTTGCTTTTGGATGGAATAGGGTGTGTATATATATATATATATATATATAAGATTTTTTTGGTATCCATTCAGCCACTCTATGTCTTTCTATTGGAGCATTTAGTCCATTTATATTTAAAGTAGTTATTGATAGATACGTATTTATTGATATTTTGTCCTCTGCTTTAGGGTTGTTTTTATAGTTCCCGTTTTCCCTTCCTCGTCATTTTGTTCTCTTCTCTTGGAATCTGGTGACTACCTTTAGTGCTACGTTTAGATTCCTTTCTTTTTTTGTGTATCTATTTTAGGTTTTTGGTTTGTGCTTACCATGGTCTATGGTTCATATATAACAACATAGATAGGTAGATAGATAGTTAGATAAATAGAATAGAAATAGATATGGATCATATATATTAATATATAATTATTTTAAGTTACTGAGTTCTTTAGTTGTAACACATTCTAACAACCCTACTGTTACTCTCCCTTCCACGTTTAATGATTTTGATGTTATATTTTATAATTTTGGTTTTGTATATCCCTTAACTACGTATTGTGGATATAGATTATTCTATCACTGTTGTTTTTAGACCATCTTACTTGCTTTATAAGGGATTGATTTACTGTCTATACTGTTTGTTTGCTTTCACCAATGAGACCAATGGGATTTTTATTTTCATAATTTTTATATTTCTTGTAGTCTTTTCTTTTCTGCTTAAAAAAACCCCTTCAACATCTCTTATGACACAGTGGTAAAGAATCCGCTTGTCCATGCAGGAGACACAAGAGATGTGGGTTCAATCCCTGGGTTGGGAAGATTCCCTGGAGTCTTGTCTTTCTAGGTAAGAATACTCCTGTATTCTTGCCTGGAAAATCCCATGGACAGAGGATCCTGGTGGGCTACAGTCCATGGGGTCACAGCTGCTAAGCTGCTAAGTCCCTTTAGTCATATCCGACCCTGTGCGACCCCATAGATGGCAGCCCTCCAGGCTCCCCCATCCCTGGGATTCTCCAGGCAAGAACACTGGAGTGGGTTGCCATTTCCTTCTCCAGTGCATGAAAGTGAAAAGTGAAAGGGAAGTCGCTCAGTTGTGTCCGACTCTTCACGACCCCATGGACTGCAGCCCACCAGGCTCCTCTGTCCCTGGGAGTTTCCAGGCAAGAGCACTGGAGTGGGTGCCACTGCCTTCTCCGTGGGGTAACAGAGTTGGACATAACTGAGCATGCATTCACATGGTTTAACATTTCTTATAAAGTTGGTTTAGTGACACTGAACTGTTAAGCTTTTGTTGATCTGTAGAAATCCCTCTCTCCTTCAAAGCCGAATGAAAGACTTGCTAGACAGACTTTTCTTGGTTGTAGAGGTTTTTCCTTTCACAGGTTTAATATGTTGCTCCACTTCTTCGGGCGTGTAATATTTGCTTTGAAAAGTCAGTGATATGGTGGTTCCCTTGCACATAACGAGTCGCTTTTCTCTTGCTGCCTTTACGATTCCCTCTTTATCTTTACTTTTTGCCATTTCAATTATACTGTATCTTGACGCGGACCTCTTCAGATTCCTCTTGTTTAGGACTTTCTGTGCTTCCTGGAACTGGATGTATGTTCCCTTTCACGGGGTATGGAACTGTCATTTCTTCTTGTTATCTGTCGCTTGCTCTCATCTCCTTCTGGAACCCTTTGTAAAGTCAGCATGCTTGATGTTATCTCATAGGTCTCTTAAACTGCCTTCATGGTTGTTTTTTCCTTTTTAAAAAAAATTTATTATCATTGTTATTTTTTTTTACTTTACAATATTATCTTGGTTTTGCCACACATCAACATGAATCCGCCACGGGTGTACATGTGTTCCCAATCCCGAATCCCCCTCCCACCTCCCACCCGACACCATCCCTCCGGGTCATCCCATTGCACCAGCCCCAAGCATCCTGCACCCTGCATCGAACCTAGACTGGCGATTTGTTCCTTATATGATATTATACATGTTTCAATGCCGTTCTCCCCAATCATCCCACCCTCGCCCTTTCTCACAGAGTCCAAAAGACTGTTCTGTACATCTGTGTCTCTTTTGCTGTCTCTCATACCATTACCATCTTTCTAAATTTCATATATATGCATTAGTATACTGTATTGGTGTTTTTCTTTCTGGCTTACTTCACTCTGTATAATCGGCTCCAGTTTCATCCACCTCATTAGAACTGATTCAAATGTATTCTTTTTAATGGCTGAGTAATACTCCATTGTGTATATGTACCACAGCCTTCTTATCTATTCATCTGCTGATGGACATCTAGGTTGTTTCCATGTCCTGGCTATTATAAACAGTGCTGTGATGAACATTGGGGTACACGTGTCTCTTTCAATTCTGGTTTCCTTGGTGTGTATGCCCAGCAGTGGGATTGCTGGGTCATAAAGCAGTTCTATTTCCAGTTTTTAAGGAATCTCCACACTGTTCTCCATAGTGGCTGTACTAGTTTGCATTCCCACCAACAGTGTAGGACGGTTCCCTTTTCTCCACACCCTCTCCAGCATTTATTGCTTATAGACTTTTGGATCACAGCCATTCTGACTGGTGTGAAATGGTACCTGACTGTGGTTTTGATTTGCCTTTCTCTGATAATGAGTGATGTTGAGCATCTTTTCATGTGTTTGTTAGCCATCTGTATGTCTTCTTTGGAGAAATGTCTCCATGTTTTTAAAATTCTTTTTCTTTTTTTGTTCAGCATGAATGATTTCCACTGCTCTGTCTTCCAGTTCACTGATCCACTCCTCTGTATCATCTAATGTACTTCTGATTCCTTCTAGTATATTTTTATTTGTTATTATATTCTGCAGTTCTGTTTGGTTCTTCTTTACATTTTCTAATTCTGTTAAAATTTTCACTGTGTTTATCCATTCTTCTCCCAAGTTCATTGAGCGTTTTTAGTTTTTACTTGAAACTCTTTATCAGATATATGGCGATATCAGATTATCTCCACTTTGCTAAGTTATTCTGTGGTTTTACCTTATTAATTTATTGGGAACATATTCCTCAGTCCCTTCATTTTGCCTAATTCTCTGTGCTTATTTCTATGTATTAAATAGGTCAGCTATGTTTCCCAGTCTTGGAGAAGTAGCTTTCTGTAGGAGACGGCCTCTGCGGCTCAGCACCATGCTGCCCCCTGGTCACCAGAGCTAGATGCTTCAGGGATGCTCCCCATGTGTGTTGTGTGGGCCCTTCTTTGTGGTGGGATCAACTACCATGGGCATGCTGGTAGGCTTGTCTGGACTCTGGCAGCCAGTTGACTGCAGGGATCTGCCTTGCATGGTGGCAACCAGCCTGCTGATGGGCAGGGCCAGGTCCCAGGGCAGTTAGCTGCATGACTCAGTGAGATCTTGGGGTTGTGGCCTGCCCCCAGTGGATGGGGGCCTTGTCCTGCTGGTGGGTCAGCACCCAGCACTTACCCAAGCCAGGTGGAGCACTCCAAAATGGTGCTGCAGGTGCCAGGTGTTTTTGCAGTAGGACAAACTCACAGCAATGGTTGTTGCCATCATCTCCATCTCAAGGGGAAGTCCAAGTGGCTTCCTGCCTCTCTAGGAGGCTCCTTAAGCTCAGCAAGTGTGTCTGCTCCAGGCTCTTTTCAAATTACTGCCTCTGTTCAGTTCAGTTCCGTTCAGTCGCTCGGGCGTGTCGGCCTCTTTGCGATCCCACTGCCTCTGTGCCAGGACTCAAATCATATAAGATTTTGTGTGCACCTTTTAAGAGTGGAGTCTGTTTTCTACAGTCTTCTGGCTCTCCCCTAGGCAAGCCCCACTGGCCTTCAAAGCCAGACATTCTGAGGGCTCATTTTCCCAATTTAGGGTTGAATTGGGGAGCCCAGTGTGGGACTTGAACCCCTCACAACTTGGGGAGAACCTCAGCAATAGTGATTATCATCCCTCCATTTGTGGGTCACCTATCCAGAGATGTGGGTCTTGACTATAGTCATCTCTGCCCCTCGTACCCATATCATTGCTCCTTCTTATATCTTTAGTTTCAGAAAATCTCTTCTGCTAGTCTTCAAGTCATGCTCATAGATAGTTGCTCTGAAAATAGTCATAATTTCGGTGTGCCCCAGGGTGGGGGTGAGCTCAGTGTCTTCCTACTTGCCACCTGGCCACATCTTTCAGGAATTTTTCCAATGTTAATCTGACCATGTCCTCCTCCTCCTTAAAATCCTCCAAGGTCTACTTAATTCTTCTAGAATCAAAATCAAAGTCATTAACTTGGCTCACCTCTTCCCTACAGGGTCTTGCCTCCATCCAGCCCTCTAGCCTTATCTCTCCCCTTCCCTAACCTTGCAAAAGCCTTCCCCCAGGGTCCCAAGCTTTCTCCCCATCCAGGACCTCCTATCTGGACTTTCTTCCCCTACAACTTCACCTCACCTTTCCCCTAGTTAACCCTTCCTTATCCTTCGGTTCTCATCTCAGTGTCTCTGCTCCAGTGGAGTGCTCTCTGGGCTCATCCTTGGGTCAGGGAGATGTGCTGAACATCCTGCAATACCGCATGCTCCTGAGAAGCACTGTCTACAGTTAAACTTTGAATTGTGGAGTTTTTGGTTACCTCTATTGCTCTGGCATGCAGAAGGCAATGGCACCCCACTCCAGTACTCTTGCCTGGAAAATCCCATGGACGGAGGAGCTTGGTAGGCTGCAGTCCGTGGGGTCGCTGGGAGTCAGACACGACTGAGCGACTTCACTTTCACTTTTTACTTTCATGCATTGGAGAAGGAAATGGCAACCCACTCCATTGTTCTTGCCTGGAGAATCCCAGGGACGGGGGAGCCTGGTGGGCTGCAGTCTATGGGGTCACACAGAGTCGGACACGACTGAAGCGACTTAGCAGCAGCAGCAGCAGTGCTCTGGCAAGACTCTACATCCTGTAAACGCAAAGATGGTACATGCATTTGTTCACCTTTGATTCCCAAATCCTCAAGTCACCTAGCCCAAAGTAGGGGTGCAAGAAATGATTATTCAGTGAAGGAATGAAGTGACAAATAGCATGAATCTATTAAAACAGCTATTAAAATCTATTAAATAGCATGAATTTATTAAATAAATGAACTACAATTAACTTCTGTCCCCCCAGCTCGTTGATTCATTCACTCATTTATTCAGAAATACATACTGAAGTCCTATTTCCCTGACCCTCAGCTGTTTTTCTTCCTATAACAGACAGTACTCAGGTCTCAGGGCTAACCCTCAAACAGTACCCTTAGGTTCCACCGTTGCTTGTTTGAGCATCTGGCTTTTTACAATGGTAATAAGGAAGGTTTAAATATCTTTCAGCTGGTATGGAAGTTCTTTTCTGGGAGGAGGGGAAGGTAAAAGGTGAGCTGAGATCCAGGCTCTGCAGGAAACCAAGCACACAGAGAATGTTTAAGCAAGTCCAAATAAAAATAGTAGAAACGTATTCTCTATTGATAGAGAGTTGGGGAGTCAGAATATGAGGCCAAAAAAGGGCAAGGAGAGGTTTGGCCAAATAGGTGGGCTAGGACCACATGAAGTATTCCCACTGGGAGGCTGGCCAGTGGGTTAGCCAGAGGACACCCAACATTACGTTTGAGATTGCTTGCTTGGAATGTCGTCCATCCCTTTCCCATCTTCTCCCACATCACTCTGGAATGCACTGTATGATCATTGATGTCAAGGGAAGGTCTGCATATAATCTAGGTGATTAAGGGATATAAAACAGAAACATGCTCAAAAACTCTAAAGTCTAGAGACTGAGGAGGTCATGAAAGTACCAGCCCCTGAGAGCTTGCAGAAATCAGAGGAAAGGTTTTGCACTTTCTCCAAAATGCATATTTGTGAAATCCAAACAGTCTTATCTACATCTCATAAGGCAGGCCAGACCCAGCCAGTTTGTACATGAATTTTTTAAAATTTATTTAACATAATCCTATTCCAAACACACTCATGGATAGCGGCATTGAAAGAACAATTTTTTTTTTTTTTTAATGAAAGGGTAATTCCTTTGCTGTGACTCCAGACCTTGACAGAGTAAGTTTGCTTAAAGAAAAACAAGTCTTTTTAGCTAATGGGTCTGTTTCTAGGTGTTAGCACAACTCAGATCCCATCTTCCCCCCACCCCACCCACTCACCCCTCTGCCCTTAACCCCCACCCCCCAGCCCATGGGGACCCTCCTTCCCTAGAGGAAGTCTGCAGTCTTCTCTCTTTTTGTCCTGCTCCCTGTATACTGTCAATTCAGCACTCCACCCAACTTGGTCTGGGTCTGGTCTCTGAGCCCTTCTTAAGCCCCCCTGCTTAGATTGCCACTCTTGGCAGACACAGAGATGCCAATGCTGCCCAAAGATGAGCCCCGGGCAGCCATGCCTTCCTCTCTAGAGCTGGCAGCCTCCCGCATTGAGCTGTGCTGCATCAGCCTGGTCCAGCCCAGTCCCCAAACACGCACACACACAAGGCCACAGCCAGAGAAATCTGCACTAGATGAACCACTTGACTGGTTTTATTGGGTGGAATTGAGGGCTTTTCAAACACAGTGACAGATACAAATTACCATGATTACGTCTCAGATGTTAAGTCACAGTCACCACTTCAGGATCACTCAAGGACAGCCACGCACAAGCTAGAATGAGGCTGCAAGAGTTTCTAATGAATCCCTGCTCCTCAGCAAAATTTGCATGAAAATAATGACTGCGACCTCATCTTCCCAACACTCTGGAGGGGCACAAAGCGTTTCTCTCCAGGACAAACAGAGGGAGCAAATCAACCAGAGCAAGAGAGAGATTTTTTTTTTTTTTTAAGCAATGCTCCAGCTCCAGGTCCAGACTGAGTTTCCATGCAGCCCAGCAAACGGCATCTCGGTTTCCCTTTCCTCCTTCAGTGGGAAAGGCTCTGTGGAGCGCAGTGAAGTGTGATGTGGCTCTTGGGAGAGGAAAGCATGGGGGGATGGGTTTGAGGAGCATGTGGAGGTCACATCCGCACGGCCACTTCGTCTTCACGCACAGGAGGCCACGCAGGGGCGAGTTGCCACCGCCAGCCCCACGGGAGCACTCCACTGGCTGCCTTCCCGTAAACTCCCAGAAACCAACATCGAGCCTGGAGCATGTGGCTGTCGGGACAAGGTTTCCACAGCTCCCTCGTGGACCCCCATCATCTGTCTTGCCTTCACTTGGGGAGCCAGGTGGCAGAGGTTTGACTCCAAGCTGTAGCACTGGACGACTTCTTATACGCGCATTGAGTTAATGTGTGAGTTTAAAAAATACATATACATTTACATATATTTCACAGTTCATACAATACAGCTTTGAAGAAGAGTTATGGCTTTCTGAAGAGAGGTTAGTTGGGTCCAAGAAGGGAACTGGGAGGCCTCGAAGACCCTGTTGCACCCATAAAACATGTGTGCAGAGTGTGGAAGCCTCAGGGAGGCCACCTGCCCCCCAAAATAAACTTGGGAAGAGGGACTTGCTCAGAAGCCAGTAGAGGCTGAGGGTCCTGTGGAGGAGGTGCAGGAAGGCTGGCGGGAGCTGTCACTTGGGACACCCCAGCCCCCCACAAACCAGCACAGCAATGGGGGCATCACTGGATCAACTGCCAACCACCTCCTCACACCTGCTGTGCTCAGGCCTGTGGCCTTGGCTGACCCTCTGCCAAGTAAAACTGCCACCCTCTCACCCCACCAGGTACAGCTCCGAATGCTGGGGGCCCCGAGATAAAAGAATACCAAAGAGGACCCTCCCCACAGATGCTGGGCAGGGTCTGCGGCCAGCGGTAAGCCCCAGGCCTGAACCTGACTCTAGTCAACCGGATAACCCAGAGGGAAGAAAACAGAAGGGCCTCAGGGTGGGAGCAAGACAGGGCCATCTCCCCCTGCCCGTTGGGGAGCTTGGGTACCCTACCAGGGTTCCACCAGCATTCTGTGCGACCTGGGACACACCTCTGTCATCTTCCCCGGCCTCGATCCAGTCTGCAGGCCGCTCACTGCCTTTCCCTCCTCCTAGGAACCAGCGAGGGCTGGTGAGAAAATGGGGGATGAAGCTGTGTAGAAAGCAGAAGTGTTCACTTTCACAGAAAGACGACCAAATAGGCCTGTTCTTAAATTCACAAATAAATCCAGGCTTAGTCACTGCAGAGCCAGCCCTGGCCCCAGCTGAGATGCAGATCCCCTCCCACGTGCAGCAGAGACACCACAGGTGGAAGCAGAGGACACCCGGCCACCACCGCCAGCCCTGCACGCCCCCTGCAAGGCGGGACAGCGGAAGGGGTGCCCTTCACCCTCCACCTTGCGGGCGGAGGCAGCAAATGTCAGAGAGAAACTAAGTCTCAAAGAGTGAGTTTACCCAGCTCATGAATCTTGTGTGATCAGATAATGAACTTGAACTTCACCAACCTGAACTTCAAGATAACTGAGGGCTAATCCTTTAAGCACCAAGATTTCGATAAATGTGTTTCAAGTGCTTGGGGATGGAAATAATTCCAAGTGGATAAAGCGATTCTCTGCCTCCTTAAACACAGTCTACTGAACGTTCTTTGAGCATTTTCGTATCTCTGCATGGCTGTGGACACCACAGGATGGGCTGCTGTGAGGGGTTATTTGTGGCCCTTGGGGTTGTTACTACATATTGGCCCCTGCACTAAATAGCATCAGATCACTTGGTATTTTCTGAGATGTATAGCTTTGGTCTTTTTAATGCCATTATGTTAGTCTATTAGCTGCCGCTTCTTGCTAAATCTAGCACCTGTTGTCATTCTCTTAATTTGCTTTATTATTAGAAACCAGAATTAAGTTCACTGGAATTGAATTTAAAATTAAATTCCATGAATGCAATGCCATGAGGGATTTGCTGTTAGCAAGATGTTTGGTCTTTGATACAGAACTTTATAGCATCTACTACGGGGGCTCAAAATTAATTCTCCTTCACCAGAGTCCCCACCTGCCTGAGGCTGAGTAAACTTGCTGGGTAAGTGGCCCTGGGAAGTTAGGTGTGCTTTGACCTTGTTTCGAAAAAAAAAAAAAAAAAGCAATTATTTCCTCCTTTAACAAATCTTTAAGATGTTCAAGGTTTCTCATACATTTTGCAGCCGAATGTGAAATTGTGAGCTGCCACAGTGATAAAGGCTCTCCAGGGCCACGTGACTGTGGATATCCTCAGGAGAAAGGGCCAAGGGACTGGCCTCTAGTTGGAGGCAGAAGAGAATGAGGCAGGATCTCGGCACTAGATCACTGGTTTCAACTTGAGCCTTTTCTAACAGAAGCTGGGAGAGGAAGGAGGAGCATAAGGCAGGTGTGAACCCTGGGTCACATCAACCCATGTCTGTGGGATGCTGCCTCATCCCCACCTTGTTTGTTTTCCACGGGCATGGTGGGCAGAGCGCCAGGCCCGGCTTTGTGTTCAAGAGAGCACTGTGATGCCCTGATCTTATCCCAGCACTCATCACAGGGAGACCCTCACCTGGACACAGGCTGGTCACCAACTCCAGAGACGCCAGCCTCTTAGTGCTAATCCCCAAATGCATCCCTACTCTAGGAACAGATGAATCTTAATTCAAGCACACGCCGAGCCTCCTAACTCTGGGAGAGGAAATCTAGTTAATTTTGCTTTAAAAAGATTTCATAATGTCTATTTAAAGGTTGAAAATGTTCAGAAAAAGAGCTGCTTGATACCTTGAAGAAGTCTCAAGCCTGAATCAAGGCTCCCAACCACTAATCAGGAAACAAATGCCAGCAGAGTAGGGCTGAGCCAGTTACAAGATCAGTGCTCCTCAAAGTGTGGTTCCCAGGACCAGCCTCAGCATCACTTAGGAAGTGGCAAGGAAGCTCCCTGCCATGCTCACCAAATCAGACTCTGGGGAGAGGCCCAGGAACCTGTGAGCTCTTCGAGTGATTCTGACACAGGTTTAAGTTTGGGAGATGCCAGGCCAGAACAGTGGTTCTCAGTCTTGGCTGCATAGTAGGGTCATCTGGAGAATCAGAAAAGCCCTCAGGTCACACCTCAGACCAACTGGATCAGAACTTCAGGGGGCAAAGTCCAGGCACAAGTAGCTCTTAAAAGTTCTCCAGATGACCACATGCGCCGCCAAAACAGAGACCCTCGGCCTCTGCGCAGTAGATTCACTTAAGAGATTTTTTAAAATAAGAATATGGGGCCCTGTCCCCAGGCCAAGTGAATCAGATTCTCTGGAAAAATGAGGATCTGGCATGGGTTGCTTTATAAAGATCCCTGGGTGACTTCACTGTGTACACAAGGTTAAAGACCACGATTCTAGAGAAAATAACACTTTTACCCTAAAGTTGAACAAGTCATTTAGTTGAAGGAAATGAGTTACTTGGTTGCCAAGGAAACCATCCCCCTACTGAAAAGAGAGACAGTCACTGATTTCTGGCTTTTGTACCAAGAGCTAAGTCATGGTAATGTATGTATGTCTCTCTCCCTCTCCCTCTCTCGTTAAAAAAAGAAAAGCAGGTTCTCAGAAGAGACCATGCAGGAGAAATATCTATAGACTTGTAGAGCTGAGCAGAGCTATTGCCTCCCAGGACACTGGCTGGCCAGGACAGCTGAGTCAAGCTAGCAGAGTGAGACAGGGTCTGCTCTGACCCTCAGCAAAAGGTGCTAAGGTTGTCAGAAGCCAGGGAACAACCAAGGGCCCAGGACAACTGTTCCAGGCAAAAATTAAAATCAGAATCCTATCATAGGGACACTGAAAACAGTTCAAGTCATTTGAGAACAGATCATACCTAAGAGATTCTTTTATATGAAATAAGCCAGTCACGAAATAGTCAGACACGCTATGATTCCATTTATGTGAGGGACCTAGAGTAGACAAATCCAGCGAGATAGAAAGGATGATGGCTGCCAGGAGCTGGGGGAGGGGGAAGTGAGGAGTTGTTCTTTAATGGGTATAGAGTTTTAGTTTTACAATAACTACAACAAAAAAACAGTCTAGAGATTGGTTACACAACTTAACACTACTGAACTGTACACTTAAAATGGCTAAGATGGTAAATCTTATGTATATTTTACCCACCATTGAAAAATAGAAAAATCACTGATAATGTCTAGGCCAAAACAGATTTCATAAATGTAAGAGATTACTAAGCAGTCAATTTCTATTGTGAATTTAATAGTGGATTATATTTTATATTCATATTTCTAAAATACACTAAAGTTTAGCTGTGTGTCAGATGCTTGTTTTTGCTCTTTGATCGCTTAAGACTTCAGCCTGAATTTCAAGTCAGACACCATCACTCACCTGGCAGTAGCCACTGACCCACAGTGCAGAGCCCAGTTCTCCAGCAGATACAGGCTCCAAGACGACCTGGAGAGCCCGGCTGGTCTTGGAGTCACAATGCTGGTTGCCCCGCATCACCCCTCTCCCCCAGGTTCTGAGTCTGGAGGCAGGGGGTTGAACAAGCACTTAGGGGATTCTGACACAAGTGATCTACAGTCTATGCCTTGAAGAACATGTCACTTTATCACAGTGCCTTGTAGGATGTAATCAACCTCCTTAGACTGGCCTGGCTTGACCAGCCCTCTAAAGAACAAGAGAACAGGCATACCATGAGCATTGGCACACCCCAAGCCTGGCCTCATCCAGTCATAAGCCACAGTCAGCCTCCTCCTTAGAAGGGTGCCCGGGTTACTGGGAGAGAGGCCAGGGTGTGTGCTGAACTCAGGGCTGCACCAGCCCCCTTCCAAGAGAGACCCCCAAGCTCCTGACCTTCCACTGGGCATCTGGACCTTCCACTGGGCATCTGAAGCAGACATTTTGCTAAGCTCAGCTCATTTGTTTCCCAGCCAATAAACACAGCACTTTCCACTCGTTCTTGAGACATTATTGATTACTCCTTTGTATACTGCTACCCGGTCTGTACCTCAACATAGCAATTTAAGATTCTGACAGATCTCTATGGTTTTGAAGGAGGGAAGGGAAAAAGAAAATCTTTCCACGTTTTGCTTAAACTAGAGAGAGTTGCTGAATAGGCAAGAAGCAGATGAGGAAGAAGATTATAATAGTGTGTTAGTTGCTCAGTCGTGTCCGACTCTTTGAGACCCCATGAACTGTAGCCCACCAGGCTCCTCTGTCCACAAAACTCTCAAGGCAAAAATACTTGAGTGGGTTGCCATTCCATTCTCCAGGGGATCTTCCCAACCCAGGGATTTAATGCAAGATTACAATGGAAGGAGGCAAAGAGAAGGCAGCAGAGACCAGGTGATGGAGCCAGCAAGCAACCACAGCAGGGACCTATACCCCAAGCTCCCCAGAGGCAGGTGGAGGCGTCTGTACAGCACAGTGCTGCTCACATGCAAGGTGCCAGGCAAAACAAATAATCATCATCAAGGGAGGACTCTCTTAAGCTGACAGTTACATGTTGCTCAGTTTATTAGTGGGGTCTCCTGAACCACTGGAACTCACTGGCTGATCAGAGACCCCACTGCTACAGTTAACAGGTGGCTCTGCCAGTGCTGGGGACACCAAGAAGAACCAGACACACTGCCTTCTCCTAGGGAAAGGACAGCCCTCGGCCAAGGACATAGGCACACCCATGGTGGTGTGCTGTGAGGATGTCCTAACAGGAGTCAGTGATGGTTCCTGCAGAAGCGCAGAGAGTGCTCAGCCTAGGTTCACAGAGAGGAAGAGGTGGGGACCCTCACCTGACATTACCTGCACAAGTGGTGGGGTAAAGGGAAGGAGCGAGGAGGTAAGGGCCATTTCAGGCACTGCCAACAGCTTGTGCAAAGCTGCGGCACCTGGGGGAGTCCTGGTGGGATGATGGGGGCAGGAGGGTCTCTGGGAAGGTGAGGGAGCCAGCTTGGGACAACCGCTGCATGTCTGGGTAAAGGAATCTGGACTATATGGTATAAGCAGGCAATGGGCTCCACCAAAGGTGTTTCCAGAAGGTAATTCTCTAGAAGCAGAATGATCAGTCAGAGGGCCTGAGTTGGGGCAGTGGCAGAAGGAATGTATGGAGGGAATGAATTCAAGGGATGTTTATGAGTTGGAATTGATACAATCTGGTGAACAAACAGAAAGCGAAGGAGGAAGGAGAACCAAAAGAGACCCAGGTTTGGGACTGAGGGGCCAGTGATGAGGCAGAGCCATTCAGCGGGGGAAGGAGGAAGAAGGAACCTGTTCTCTGGGTGTCTAGTTTGTGTCGGCACTGTGCTAGGCATCGTGCAACCCTGTTCCACAGCTGGTGTCCTGGCCGAAACCTCAGATGATGAATCAGAGCTTCCAGAGGGCGTTGGCAGCTCCCCCAAAGTCACCAGTAAGTGGGGGGGATGTGACTTTGAATCCAGATTGTCCTTTTAACTGTGCCAGTTGAGGGCACATTGAACAGGTTTTAACTATACCAGCTGAGATGTTGAGCAGCTACAGGCACTCAGACAGCCACAGTGAGGGTGTTTCTGAGGCTCCGAAGGAGAACTGGCCTCCAGGTAAGGGATGTAAGATGCAAGGACAGGAGAGGTTTGAGGCTGTGAACAGATGCAGTTTCTGAAGGAACACTCCTAATAAGAGAAGAGAACTCTGAGGAAGCTTCACAAAAGATGGGTCAACAAAGGAGCCTGAGAAAGAGCAGAGAGGCAGGAGGAAAGTCAGGGTAAAGTGGTTTCTTATCAAAAAAAAAAAAAGGAAGAGAAGACTCAAAAGACCAGTGAAGCCACTCACCCCCGTCACATGGATGCTGAGGAATGAAGCCTGACATGGGTCTACTGCTTTAGCAATTACAATCATTCTGCCAGCCTTCAGGATTCAGGACCAATGCCTGCATGGCCTGGTGCTCCTCTTGCAATACTTGTCCCTGAGCCCAGATTTGCCAGTACTCAGCTCAGCCCCTACACATACCTGGGGGACTCAGTTCAGCATCTGGACATGCCCACCAGACCATAAGCTCTGGGAGGGCTGGGGGCTAATACTCTGCTCATCACTAGCTCAAAGGCCCCTAGCCAAATGCCCCGCACAAAACGAGTGCTCAGTAACGATTTGCTGAATACCTGACTGAAGCCAGCTCTGTGTCGTCCCTCAGCTGTCAGGTAGCTCTGCCCTTGCTTCCTCCCTACACTCAGCAGAACTGAGGGTGATGGACTGTCTGCGGCACCAGGCGATTAGTGGGCAGAGCTGCCATGGCAGCATTTCAAAAATGGTCTCAGAGGCTGCATCTGACCTTGAGCCACCTTCCTTTTTGCTTGGCTAAGCACAGAGTCGTTTGCTTATTTTCACTGCCTTTCAAGCCTGGTGAAAGTGAAAGTGTTAGTCACTCAGTCGTGTCCAACTCTTTGCAACCCCACGGACTATAGCCCTCCAGGCTCCTCTGTCCATGGGATTCTCCAGGCAAGAATACTGGAGTGGGTTGCTATTTCCTTCTCCAGGGGATCTTCACAACCCAGGGATCAAACTTGGGTTTCCTGCATTGGAGGCAGATTCTTTACTGTCCAAGCCCCCAGGGAAGCCTGAAGCAGTAGGCTTAGCACAAAGGAAGACAGGATGGTTGTTTTGTTTGGGGAATCGATCTTCCTTACATAAGGGTATTATATATAACTAGCTGTCCGCATTGCATGGTGGGATGGGGGCGGAGCTGCAAGGAACATGCGGGTAGGGTGGCTTCCTGAGCCAGTGCCCAGGTCTTCTGAGCCTTTGAAAATGTGCTTTTCCTACAAACACTGGCTGCAGGAGAAAAGTGTAGTGTGGAAGTCAGGAGACTGAGTCCCAGCTGAGTCACTAGCCGGTCATGTGGCCTTGGGCAAGTCCTCCAAGACGCCATCATTTAATGAGTACCCCTTCTGCAAAATGTGGCCTCAGCTCCCCTCACTGCACTGTGGGCGCATCTGTACTGTGGTCAGGGCTGGGGCGATTCGGGGTGAAGAAGCACCTACAAGCACACTCCCTTCTGAACCCATGCCAGTCTCCGAGCACTGTCCCTAGAGCAGGGCCCAGCACCCCCCTGCAGCAGCCTCTGCAGCAGCCTCTCGGTCCTTCTGGAACAAGCATTCCCTCTTGTGCCAGCCCTGGGGGCACTGGCTAGGAAGTGGCGAAGACAGGGTTTGGAGCACAGGCTTTGGGTTTCTACAAGACCCGGAGTGCAATTTCCTTTACTGGGTGTCTGGCCATTGGCAAGACACCAAATGACTCTGTCTCCCCATTGGAACCTGCTTACCCAAAGGGGTCCTGTGGTGATCACAGGAGATAATGCAAAGAAAGCGCCCAGTGCAGGGCTTGATACAGAATGAGTGTGCAGGAAATCTTAGCTATTATAGCAATAAATATTACCTATGGCTTAGATCCATACATCATGAATACTTCCAAAAACTCAATAAAATTAAAGATTACAGAGACGTAGGGATATTTTCTAAGCCTCTGGTTGTAGGAGATGGAGACCTAGGAAAGGAGAAGGGACTGCCCTAAGGCCCTCAGACTTCGATAGGACCAAAAGCAAGGAGTCCAGCTCCTACATGGAATGGGTTGTGATGCTCCATCCCCAGCTCCTACAAGGGCCCTGGTTGGGGCAGACACCCTTGGCTATGAGAACCCTGGTGTCTGACTCACCAAGGTTCTGTCCACAGCATGCACTCAGTAGAGCCCCTGGCACGATTTGAGCCAGGTCACCTCCCTGTTCTTCAGGGAGGTCACCTCACCTTCCTTAAGTGGGACAAAATGTTCTTTAAGAGTCTTCCAGGTCTAACATTCTGTAGTTTCAAGAATGGGGCCCAATTAACCACAAACAACTGGCTGGAAACCTCTGTTAACTGGAATCTGTCTCAGATGTTCCTTCCTTGGAGAAACAGGCAGAGCCCAAGAAAGGAAATCATCCACTGTCCTCGGGGGTGTTCCCTGGTTCACCACGTCGTGGGCCTGCTCTGGCTCACTGGCTACTTCCTTGCACTGCAGACAAGCAGATAGGCTCAGAACAGCCCGAGGTTTCCCCAGTGAAGACCGGAGCTCAGAATCAAGGCCGGCACCTAGAACAGGGCTGTGCACGGAGCACTCGTTCCACAGTGGCCCACCAACGTGAAGCCCAGGCAAGAGGAAGGGGTTCTGGCCTTAACGGGGAGCCTGGGGGCCCGGGACGGGGCCTGTGTGCCGCGGTCTCTCACCAGCTGGGCCCACTGCTCTGCCTGGAAAACGAGGTGATCAGATGAAAGGTCCTGCTCCCTGTGTGCTGGGCTCTCACCATCCCTCCTCCTTCTCATTACACCCAGCACGTGGAGTCCGAATTTGTCTCTGGTCTGCCCTCCACTCCTGGAAGACAGAGATCCTGTCTTTATTCGTCATCATGTCTTCCCAAGCCTCACCCCAAACCAAAGCAGAACAGGCTTCTGGAAATGTTTAGGTGAAGAAGGAGAGAGAGCAGGAAGGGAGGAGAGGAGGGGCAGACTGAAAATCCTCCAGCACTAGCCTTCTACAGTTCCACAAAACTAAATCCTAAGGCAATTCACCAACAGTGTGTATTAGGCACAGCTGCATTCATGGTGGGAATACCTCGGGGGGGAGGAAAACGATGTGAAATGATACGTGAAGCCCTTTCAGCCTAGGCACAGCTGACTTCCCAAAGCACAGGCCCTGTGGATCCACGCACGTGAAGGCCAGCAGGCTGCCTGCTGCAGGAAACCCCGCCTTCACAGTAGGACCTCAGTGATGCTGGTGTCAGAGGCCACGACTCACTTCCGCTGCTAAGCTCACCAGTCACATGTCAGCGCTTTCCAGTCCGAGCCTTACAGTTCCAATTCAGGAACACCATACAGCAGGAACTGCAGTATTCAGGAACACACAGAGGGATGGATCTTATAAATAACTCCCAGTTAAAACAGAGCTGAAAATAGGGAGACAGAAGAGGAAGCAAGTCGCTAAGCACTTACTGAGTCGATAACGTTGGCTTGAAAACCTTAGTGCAAATGGTTGGTCTGGTTTATTTCCTTCTCATCAAAAGGTCAAACACAGGATTGAACCTGGAGGCACCAAGACGTGTGTGTCTGAGGATGTGTTTGAAGGGGGTGGCTCTCCTTGGTTGGTTGACAGTGTCTGAGTGAAGATCCTAACCCACAGCCCTTGCATCAGATCTCACAGTGCCACTTACTCAGTTGGTTGGTGGAAACTCGGTTAATAATCCCTGGACCTCTCTGAGCCACTGTCCTCACAGGAAGGTCTGGCCACTTGGTTGGCCTTTTAGCTCTGAGATTCTAGACCATATTTCATGGCTGAGGCCTGGGAATAAGAGTCAGGAACCCGGAAGTCTGAGTTACATCTAAACTGTGCTCACATGTTCTGTCTGTCTCCCTTTTTTCTGTTCCCAGTAGGGACCTCCTTTAGCTGCAAAGAGGCCATACGGTTTGTGCTCTTTTAGATGCTAACACTGGGTGGAAATGTGCTTGATTCCCTTGCGACCCCCAGGGCCCCCATCTTGAGGTGTGGCGGGGAGGGGGGGCAGGTGGGGCGGTACACACGGAGCTGTCTCTGCCCTGCCGCATCCCTGGCTCCCAGAGCCCACAGGACCCAAGTCTGAAGCTGAGCATCCAGGAGAGTGCCAGCCTCAGTGCCAGGCTTTCACCCCGCCCTGCCGGCCGGCGAGGAAGAGCATGGCTCCGTGTGCCGGGGGTGCTCCGTGTGCCGGGAGTCCCCTTGTGCCGGGGGGCCCGGCAGAAGGCCCGCGCCGCCCTCAGCAGCAGCTGCAGGTGCCCGTGTGCACGCGCAGGATGCCGCGGCTATGCAGGTGCAGGAAGTTGAAGATCTCCGAGGGCATGGCGTGGAAGCCGGGCCGGGGCTTGACGTTGTCGTAGTAGTGATGGGTGATATACAAGCCCGAGGGGTTCATGGGGAAGGCCCAGAAGCCGAACAGGTGCACCTCCTCGCACAGCTCGAGCGCCGCCGTGGTCAGGATGAGGCCGGTGCTGATGCGCTTGGCGCGCACCCCGAGGCCCAGCCAGTAGCGCGACACGTTGACCAGGTACTGCGGGTGGAAGTAGTACACGGCCTGCGGCGACTCGAAGTCATCCAGCACGTACTTGACGCGGATGGACACGTCGGTGTTGCGCGTGTTGTAGAAGGCGGGCAGCAGCACCGACGCGTTCTCGTACAGCTGCAGCACGCGGTAGAAGGGCCGCCGCCACTTCTCCAGCTTGTGGAACCTGGCGGGGCGCGCGTGCAGGGTGAGACGGGGCCCCGGGCCCTCGCTGGCCCACCCTTGACCCAGGGCTCTTCGCAAAGGACTGGGGCGGGGTGGGGGGGGGGGGAGAGGGCGGTCTCTCAAGGCCATCCCCCACTCCCTCGCCTCCTTTGATCTCAGTCACTCAGCAGATGAATGTCCGCCTTTCTCGGGCACAGTTCTAGTTTTCTAAGTGGGTGCAGGAGAGGGCAGTCTGGACCCAAAGGGACACGTACCTGGTGTGTGACTGCTGGGGGTGGGGGGGTTGCGGGCGGGGGTGGGGGGGAGGCAGAGGTGCGGTTGCAGGGGGGAGGGTAATCCTTAACTCACATGGATGAGAGTGCCCGGGTGGGCTCAGAGGGGAAGTGGGGGAGGGAGGCCTTCCCTAGAGCCCCCCTCGGGACATCCCCCTGGCCTGCCTTCACCAAGGTCCCCGGGGATGGACACCAAGCCAGCCGCTGGCCCCCGGAGCCCTTCCTTCCCCACAGCCCCTCCCTAACCTTCTCTCTACATTAAACAGCCCTCCTCCCAGCTGACTCATCTCACCCTTCTCTGAATGCTGACTCTGTAAAGGTTGTGGGCATCTGTCCCCATTTAACACCTCCCCCTCCTTTTCCCCTTCTCCTGACCTGGAGGTGTGACTGTGCCCTCTTTGAAGTTTTAACACCTTAACCCCTCCCCCAGGCTTCCCAGACAGACCCCAGGAGGGAACCCGCTGGCCGGAGGTGGTGCCTTGAGGTCTTTGCCTGAGGTTTCTCCCCAGTGTCACATGGACACTCCCTGTAGGGAGCTGCCTGCCCCCGTGATGCACTGGAAAGCCCTCTGGTTCATCTCTAGGGGAAGATTGTCTAGATCAGCGCTGTCTGAGAGAAACATCAGGCAGGCCACAAATGTAATTTTAAATGTTCTAGGAAGCACATTTAGATAAGTAGAAAGGATTAGGTGAAATGAATTTTTACAATAGATCTTATTTAACCTGATATACCCCCATACTATCATTTTAATATGTAATCAATATAAAAGTGTAATGAGGTGTGATTCACCCTCTTTTCATAGTAAATCTTTTAGAGCAAGGGTGTGTTTTGCACTTAGAGATGGCACACCTCAATCTGGGTGGTGCCCAGTGGCCATGCATGATGAGTAGCTACCGTATTGGACAGGACCGGTCTAGAAAGAAGACTACTGACCTCTCTGTGATGATGCTGGGGTTCACGGTGACCACGTCTGTCTTCACCCCTACATCCATGGTGTACTTCTCTGAGATGGGGGGTAGGTTGCATCTGCAGAAGAGAAAAAGTGGTCCGACTGCATGTAGTCAGTCATTCTAGAAGGAGCTGGGGAGCAGGGGCGTGGGGAGGAAAGGGATGGTGATCATTTGGGCAGAGGAACAGAGAGGAAACCAGCTGGGTGGAATCTTCGTGGCCTGGGCATAGAAGGGCAAGTCCAACCCCTTCCCTCACCAACCCTGAGTGGCCTAACTCTTATTTTCAACCTGTCTTCTACTTAAAGAGGTAAGCTAGAATCCCCAAAGAGATAAGAGGGGGTTTTACATGAGGAAGAAGAAATACATGGACGGGTGTCTAACTTAGGTAAGGCCACAGTGAAGCTCATACTGGTGTCAGCCACAAGGCTACCTTTGAAGAGGGGAACCCAACCAGAGAGGTAGCTGCCCAGACGACCTCATTAACAGCTCTGCATGCCCCTGTGAGTCCTCAGTGTCTTCATATCTGGTATGTCATTTGCTCCCATTTTACAGATGTGGAGACTGAGGACCTGACAGGTTTGACCCCTTGCACAGGACGGAGCTGAAGGGGGAAGGGACATCCCAGAGCATGAGGATTTGCAGGGGTGGGAAGTGGGGATTAAAAGGGCAGCATTACAGGGTGGGGCACCAGAAGGGGTGGGCATGGAGAAGGAGGGGTGTGGGGGTAGAAGTGGCAGGTACAGACCCAAGGTGATTCCTACCGGAAGACAAAGTCAGCACTGTTGATCTCCCTCCCGCAGCGGCTGTTCTTTAGGATGCCCCCGTTGCCCACCACCGCACACTTCTTAAACTGGGACCGGTAGTAGGGCATGTCCTGGGGAGACAGGGGCAGAGCTGTCAGAGGTGGCGCCACCCCCGCCTTCACCGGTGCCCTCCCCTCTGTACCCACATCCACCTCCACACCCATGGCCCCACAAGACAGCTTTGTAGGGAACATGGGAGAGAAGTGGCTGTTCCACTTTGCAGATGAAAAGAGATTAAAAGCCTCGTCTGAGTTCCACGCGCAATTACAAATGAGCTGGAACGGGAAGCTAGGTCTCCACAACCTTTTCCAATAAGCCCTGGAAGTCCCCAGTTTTGAATAAGAAGAGCATACAGTTGTGCCTACCCTGTTTGCCTTTGTTTTCCCTGGTGTCTGGAAACTCAGCTTCCTTGACTTCTAGTCCACATATTTATGCTTCCCAGGCAGATGGTAAAGAATCTGCCTGCAGTGCAGAAGACCCAGGTTTGATCCCTGGATCAGGAAGATCCCCTGGAAAAGGGCATGGCAACCCACTCCAGTATTCTTGCCAGTGCTTAATGCAGACTTTCTGGGGGATGACAGCAGCAGAGCTGGGGGCAGGACACCAGGGACCAGGGCCCTAAATCTGGCCCTGAAGCCTTTCAGCTTCATGGGGAGGGCACAGAACTAGGACAAAGAAGTCACATAGGCCAGCACGGATGCCAGGACTTGGCAGCAGCAGGGACAAGAGACTGGAGGTGAGCAAGCAAAGCCACTTCAGTGACAGCCAGCGACCCTGGGGTCTCTGCAGAGAAAGCGTGTTGAGCACAGGGGAACCCAGGACTTACCCTGGTGATGATGCACCTGTGGGGGCACTGGGAGGGAGCATCTCACAGCACTCTGACCTCATCACACCTCAGCTGGCAGGGCTGCCTGTGTTTGGGCACTAGCTGCCCACAGAGGCTCCCTGGGCCTGCCTTCCAGGGGACCACAGGCAAATAGGCAGGAAAAAGCAAATACTAGCCTGATTAAAAGACCTAGTTCTGCCATGTCCCCAGTCTAGGCCTCGAGGCAACCCAAGGCAGGTGGAACCAGGCAGGCTCAGGGAAGGAGTGTAGACCTGGAGTCAAGGGGTGACCAAGCATCCCAGTTGGCCCAGGACTGGGGCACTTTGCTTGGAATGCAGGACTTAGACTCAGTCAAACTGGGAATGGCTGGGGAAAACTGGGATTGGGCACCCCAGTTAAGGGACCCAACTCAATCCTGGTTTTGCATCACAGTGAGTTGGGAGAACCATGGGCAAGTTTTTTTGAACTCTCAGTGACTTGGTTTTGTAATTTTTGTAAAATTTGTTACAAATTAAATTTTGTAATTTAAAAAATCCGGATACTAATGTACATTTCCTGCAATTCAGTGAGATGATGTAAAGCAGAATTGCTCAGCTCGGCAGTACTGATATTTTGGACCAGAGTGAGCGACTTTCATGTTCACTTTCATTCCTTGCTGTGGGGGCTGACTGCGCACCGCAGGAAGCCTAGCAGTATCTCTGGCCTCCTACACCCCAGTCAGGATGACCAAAAGAATCTGAGTGAACCCAGGTCTCCCCCATGGCAGGCGGATTCTTTACCAGCTGAGCAACCAGGGAAGCCCAAGAATACTGGAGTGGGTAGCCTATCCCTTCTCCAGCCGATCTTTTCAACCCAGGAATCAAACTGGGATCTCCTACGTTGCAGGCAGATTCTTTACCAGCTGAGCTACTAGGGAAGCCAAAAGCATCTCCAGACATTGGCAAATGTCCCCACCTCCCTGCCCCACACATAGACAGCCACTGGTGTGGATGAAAAGCTCACCCAGTACCTGGCCCAAGGGTGAGGGCATCAGGTGCTTATTATGGGATGGCCTGGACACCGGAGACTGCTGCGTGGCTTTCCTCCTAGCTTACCCCAGCTGGCCAGCTCTGCGTGAGAGCAGCCCTGGTCAGCACCTGGGGCCTCCACTGAGACAGCTGCCAGACAGGCATCATGGAAGATCCCACGATTTTCAGTGGGATTGAAAATACAATGAGATCACCAGGAGTTAGGCTAACTCTAAAGGAGGCGCTGTACCCATCTATGGGAGACTGTCCTTCTTGGCACATTTTCCCTGGAGGGACAGGCTCCCAGGACTAGGACAGAGGAAACAAGGACATCTCATGGCCACTGCAGGAAACTACACTGTTTGACTTTGCCTAGAAAGAGAATAAAACAAAGCCATCTTTGGAGAAATGACCAAAAGCGTTCTATGTTTTATGTCAGTGTTTCCCACACTTCTGAAAATCAGAAACCACCTGCGTACTTTCTGGAAGTATACATCCTTGGCTCCATCCCAGAACCACGGAATCAGAATCTTCAGGGTCAGGGTAGGAGCCTGAGAAGCTGCATATTTTTTTAACTCAAAGAAATACTCACCTTAGGGGAAGTTCAGATAATACTTCTACATCACATGCTCTAATCCAGGGGGTGGTAAATTACAGCCTGCAGACCACACCTGACTTACCACCTATGTCTGCACAGCCAGTAGGCTAGGAATGGATTTTATACTTTTTAAGGATGAGAAAAAAAATCAAAGGAATATTTTGTGATGTCTAAAATGTATAAAATTCAAATTTCAATGTCTAACAGGAGTCAGGTGTCATTGGGACCCAGCCACAGTCCTTTGGTTACGCCTGTCTCTGGCTGCTTCATGCTAGAACGATAAAGGTGAGTGGCTGTGACAGAGACCATATGGCCTGCACATTTGGCCACCCCTGCTCCCCTTCCAGCCCTTCCCCATGGCCCTCCTTGGATCCATATGTCATAACCGAGCTGCATGTCACCCACTGGCATTACCTGCAAGTTCACCTGCTGTCACCAGCCTCATGTTCCCAGCCTTGCAAGACCCACCTCATAAAGACGACTCACATCCCATCATCCTCCAGCACTGCAGTGGGAGGGTGTGTTTGACACCTCTCCAGCCCCGGCTCCTCCCCCAGTACTGCCCTATCCACCCCCAGGCCCAGTCACACCAGTGCACCCTGGTGTGCACAGCAAGAATGCAGGGAACCCCGGGCTTTCTTTCATTAGCTGTCCCGGAAGCTGGGCAGCCCAGTCCTTCACATTTCATCCAGCAAGACCTGAACACACCCCCTAACCCCCAGCCACGCCAGCAGGTCTACAAACTGGACCCACTAAGCCCTGCCCTGGGCCAGAGTGCTCCAGGAAGTGCCTGTAAACAAGCATGGAACCATCCCCTTCAGGAGGTAACCATCAGAAGAGCTGAATATGCAGCACAGAGTCCCTCCTCCAAGAGTCTGGAGCCACGATCAGGCCGGAAGTGAATGCCTATGCCTGGGTTCTGTGGTCTGAGCCCTTGGCCCCCTCATTCTGTGGGCCCCTTGACCGGAGGGGAAGTGCACAGGCCCTGAATGAAAGCCTCCCTCCAGGCTTTTTGCATGTAAAGGAAAAAATAATAATAAATGTCTCTCCTGTTTAAGTGTCTGATATTTTAGGTTTTCTGTTCTAAGAAGCCAAAACTATACCAAGTCCAAACTCCAGTGTTACAGACAGGGAGAGTGAAGCCTGGCAAGACAAGGTCAGCCCCTACGAGGTCAACCTGGCAGTGCCTTGCTTTGTATGGTTGTGACTTCTTGCACACACAACCTTTGCATGTATGTTTTTGCTCTTGTGCCTCCCTCGGGTGGGGCGCAAATGCTCAATCTTCCACCCAGATAGCTTCAGGATGTTCTTTGCAAGCAAGACAATAATCAAAACTTTACAACCACTCTCTTGCCTTAAGTCATTCAAATAACAGCCAGTGTTATCTGGCATTCAGTGTGCTCAGGACACCCAGGAACCCCAGAGGACAGTCTACTGAGCCTAAGAGAATGGCCAGCCAAGCCCAGTTCCACTGGGTACAGGGGAACAGCAGAGTGATTGCCACGCCACCCGGGCACAGCCACAGAAGGCCCTGCAGGGTCAGCTCCATGCCCACCCAGACTACCCTGCCAGAAGCAGCACCTTGGGGAACATGCGGAAGACCTCCTGGTTGATGTGGTAGATGCCGCTAGTGTCCACCTCGTACTTGAGCTTCGTCCCCAGGGGCGTGTTCTTCTGGGTGGTGAAGAGGAAGGAGGGGGCGTTGCAGCACCTGGATAGAGTGGACCTGCCGGGCAGGAGACGGACAGGAAGAGAACAGTGACACGGGGCAGAGAACAGAGGGCTCTCAGAACGGAGGCCCTTCGGGGAGGCCAGGGAGCACCATCCTTCCCCACCCACCCCTTCTCACCCCTGTTCGTGTGTCCCCTGTCTTCAGAACCCCTCCCAATGCCCGAGCCATTCAAGGTCCGGCCAGGTCTCCCTCCGTAAGCTCCCGGCTGCCCTGTCCCCATTGGCCGCACTGCCCTCCAAAGTCCCAGAGCACAGACTGGGTACCACTTGCTTTATCCTCTGTCAACTCCCTCTTCACCTGAATGAAAGTCCTTGGGTGGCCAGGACCCTGCCTGTCAGGATTCTGCATAATGTCAGACACATCGGTGTCAACAACCGGGTCCTGCCAACCCTGGGCGGAGCATTCCCACGTCAGCTTTCACAAGAGCCGCCAAGGCTTCTACTACTTCCCAGAAACACTTCCTTACCCAGCTCTAAGGGAAAACCCAGGGATGGGAGCTCTTCCTTGGTTCTTGGCCCCCATAACTAATTCTAGGCGAGGCTAACCCTGCCTGATGGTCAAAAAGCAACACACACACAGGCAACAGAAATGAGCCATTTCAGTGACTTAGAAACTGTCTCAGGAATAGGGAGGGGTCAGAAATTGGATGGTGAGTTGATACTGGGTGACTTCTTACAGAATGTGGAACCTGGTTTTCAAAAGGTTTGAGGGGTTCATGATTAAAAAAAAAAAAATCCTGTGGTTTTCACTGACAAAAACACCCAAACATCAGCTACAGAAGGGTTAAAGCTCAGACAAGCAAGCAGGCTTAGAAAATAGCCTCTGAGGGAGCGTGGGGCTGATGAGGCAGGCTTGGGAGCCAGCCAGGCCAGAGAAGCCTGGTTTTCTCTTCTCTGCAGCTGGTGTTCCGCCTGGCACTGCATTCTCCCAAGTGTGCCTGCAAGGCTTGGTGATGGGGTCAGATCCTAGACACGTCCTGCTCCCCTATTCTGGGGACCCAAGTCCCACCCTGGTTAGAGAGGGGCTGGATTTGACCAAGGATGCCAACTGTCCCCGTCTCACTTTGGGGCTATGAGAGCACGAGGGTCCACTTTCTCCAAGAACAGCAGCAGTGGGCCACGACACACTTCCTCGCCACAACACTGGCTCTGGGCACAGTTATACCCAGCCTCCTGGCAGCCCTGGGCGGAATGGAACACCGTCTCCATGGAGCCCGGATGTTGACTACTAACCAAAGGCGAGGACAAGCTTTATGGAAAGTTCATGCTGAAAGTCTGGGATGGAAACCTGGGTGCCAGCCTGGCATCAAGAGGCCTGGCTTCTAGTTTCTGCTCTGCCTTCAGCAGCTGTGGGGCTCGGGGTAGGTCTGCTCCCCTCTCTGGGCCTCAGTTTCCTCATCTGGAGGATGCAGGGCTGGCTCTTCTGACCCTCTGTAATCCTGTGACTCCAAGCTTCCAAAGCCCGAGAAGGGTATACACATTCTTTTTTGTGACTCCATCTCTTGCAGAGACTTCACAGGGGAGCTCAGTTGGTTGCTGGCCATAGGGAGTAGTCTTTCCTGGGGAGGGTTGTGACTGAGGCTTTCCAGAGAGAAGGCCAGAGGCCTGGTGAGGCAGGAGCCACCGGTCAGCATTTCAAAGCAGCATCTGGCTGGTCCATCTTGTCAGCCCACTGGTGAGAATCCCAGTGAGGGAGACTGTCTCATATTAACCAAGCTCACGAGTGACTGATACATAAACCAGGAGGCAAGTGTGTCCATTTGCAAGCAGTAGGGGAGGGGAAGGCCTCTGTTATAGGATTCCTTTCCTAGAACTGGAATGCTCACGCCTGTGTTCCAGCACATTCCCCCACCCCACCCTACTGCACCAGGTTCCTACACCTCAGTTTAGAATCTCATCATCAGTGAGTTTGTAATGAGAGCAAAGGGGTAAGACCACTGACCTCGAAGCTTTACCTATTATAGAACATGGTAAGACCTGATGTCACTTCTCTCTCCCACACCTGGAACCACGCCCCCACCGCCAGAAGGGGCTCAGCTCTCAGAGCCTCCCCCCAGATAGTGCTGGCTAGTCCCTGCCAAAGGCTCCCACGCATATCCCAGTTTTTCTCTTGCCACATCATCTCCTGGTGGCTTCGTTATTTCCTTAGATATGTGACTCCCACTGATGACGTTTCTGTGCCGCTCTCAGCCTGGACAACATCCTCTCGCATCTCCTGACCTCACTAACCCCGTCCAGTGCTCACCAGTGAGCCCTCGGTGTGCCTGGGCCTCCCCATCACACACCACCCACAATAAGGCTTCACTCTAAGGTGAAATTGGGGCTGCATCGGCAACACAGATCTTGGACCTTTTCCCTGCATTCTACATCTATGATTTGTGGGTCTCTGCAAATGACTGTTGAGCCTCAGCTGGGCTTCTGCAGTCTCAGGGAGGCCTCTGGTTAGGGGCTGCTGGTACCTGCAGCACATTTCTAAAACATGCCACTTAAAGCCGCCTTTAGACTTGGCCCAGAACTGCAACAAACTGGAAGAAATGACTTATACAGAAAATACAAAACACTCAATGTTGTTTGCTTTTCACAGCTTCCCATGCAGGATTCCTTCATGCAGATGGCTCCTCAGCATATTCAAACTACGCCCCGAGTTGCTGAAATCCACTTTATACACACATTCCCAGGATCCTGTCAATTCAATTCAATGAGGACTTCTTGTACTAAAAGCATACCAGTTCAGTTCAGTTCAGTTGCTCAGTCATGTCCGACTCTTCGCGACCCCATGAATCGCAGCACGCCAGGCCTCCCTGTCCATCACCAACTCCCGGAGTTCACTCAGACTCACATCCATTGAGTCAGTGACGCCATCCAGCCATCTCATCCTCGGTCGTCCCCTTCTCCTCCTGCCCCCAATCCCTCTGAGCATCAGAGTCTTTTCCAATGAGTCAACTCTTCGCATGAGGTGTCCAAAGTACTGGAGCTTCAGCTTTAGCATCATTCCTTCCAAAGAAATCCCAGGGTTGGTCTCCTTCAGAATGGACAGGTTGGATCTCCTTGCAGTCCTAGGGACCCTCAAGAGTCTCCTCCAACACCACAGTTCAAAGGCATCAATTCTTCGGCGCTCAGCCTTCTTCATAGTCCAACTCTCACATCCATACATGACCACAGGAAAAACTATAGCCTTGACTAGATGGACCTTAGTCGGCAAAGTAATGTCTCTGCTTTTGAATATGCTATCTAGGTTGGTCATAACTTTTCTTCCAAGGAATAAGCGTCTTTTAATTTCATGGCTGCAATCACCATCTGCAGTGATTTTGGAGCCCAAAAAAATAAAGTCTGACACTGTTTCTACTGTTTCCCCATCTATTTCCCATGAAGTGATGGGACCGGATGCCATGATCTTCGTTTTCTGAATGTTGAGCTTTAAGCCAACTTTTTCACTCTCCTCTTTCACTTTCATCAAGAGGCTTTTGAGTTCCTCTTCACTTTCTGCCATAAGGGTGGTGTCATCTGCGTTTCTGAGGTTATTGATATTTCTCCCAGCAATCTTTATTCTAGCTTGTGTTTCTTCCAGTCCAGCGTTTCTCATGATATACTCTGCATATAAGTTAAATAAGCAGGGTGACAATATACAGCCTTGATGTACTCCTTTTCCTATTTGGAACCAGGCTGTTGTTCCATGCCCAGTTCTAACTGTTGCTTCCTGACCTGCATACAGATTTCTCAAGAGGCAGGTCAGGTGGTCTGGTATTCCCATCTCTTTCAGAATTTTCCACAGTTTATTGTGATCCACACAGTCAAAGGCTTTGGCATAGTCAATAAAGCAGAAATAGATGTTTTTCTGGAACTCTCTTGCTTTTTCCATGATCCAGTGGATGTTGGCAATTTGATCTTTGGTTCCTCTGCCTTTTCTAAAACCAGCTTGAACATCAGGGAGTTCACGGTTCACGTATTGTTGAAGCCTGGCTTGGAGAATTTTGAGCATTACTTTACTAGCATGTGAGATGAGTGCAATTGTGTGGTAGTTTGAGCATTCTTTTGCATTGCCTTTCTTTGGGATTGGAATGAAAACTGACTTTTTCCAGTCCTGTGGCCACTGCTGAGTTTTCCAAACTTGCTGGCATATTGAGTGCAGCACTTTCACAGCATCATCTTTCAGGATTTGAAACAGCTCAACTGGAATTCCATCACCTCCACTAGCTTTGTTCGTAGTGATGCTTTCTAAGGCCCACTTGACTTCACATTCCAAGATGTCTGGCTCTAGATGAGTGATCACATCATCATGATTATCTGGGTCATGAAGATCTTTTTTGTACAGTTCTTCTGTGTATCCTTGCCACCTCTTCCTAATATCTTCTGCTTCTATTAGGTCCAGACCATTTCTGTCCTTTATCGAGCCCATCTTTGCATGAAATGTTCCCTTGGTATCTCTAATTTTCTTGAAGAGATCCCTAGTCTTTCCCATTTTGTTGTTTTCCTCTATTTCTTTGCATTGATTGCTGAAGAAGGCTTTCTTATCTCTTCTTGCTATTCTTTGGAACTCTGCATTGTAACTGATGACAGAAGCAAGATCCGATGCTGTAAAGAGCAATATTGCATAGGAACCTGGAATGTCAGGTCCATGAATCAAGGCAAATTGGAAGTGGTCAAACAAGAGATGGCAAGGGTGAATGTCGACATTCTAGGAATCAGTGAACTAAAATGGACTGGAATGGGTGAATTTAACTCAGATGACCATTACATCTACTACTACAGGCAGGAATTCCTCAGAAGAAATGGAGTAACCATCATGGTCAACAAAAGAGTCCGAAATGCAGTACTTGGATGCAATCTCAAAAACGACAGAATGATCTCTGTTCGTCTCCAAGGCAAACCATTCAATATCACAGTTATCCAAGTCTATGCCCCAACCAGTAATGCTGAAGAAACTGAAGTTGAACGGTTTTATGAAGACCTAAAAGATCTTTTAGAACTAACACCCAAAAAAGATGTCCTTTTCATTATAGGGGACTGGAATGCAAAAAGTAGGAAGTCAAGAAACACCTGGAGTAACAGGCAAATTTGGCCTTGGAATGCAGAATGAAGCAGGGCAAAGACTAATAGAGTTTTGCCAAGAAAATGCACTGGTCATAGCAAACACCCTCTTCCAACAACACAAGAGAAGACTCTACACATGGACATCACCAGATGGTCAACACCGAAATCAGATTGATTATATTCTTTGCAGCCAAAGATGGAGAAGCTCTATACAGTCAACAAAAACAAGACCAGGAGCTGACTGTGGCTCAGATAATGAACTCCTTATTGCCAAATTCAGACTTAAATTGAAGAAAAGCATACCAGAAGCCCCCAGAATTTTAGAGTAGAGCAGACCCTACAGCTCACCACTAACCACAGAGACTGGACATCTAATAGCTTCTTAGCTCTCAAAGACAGCAGAACACTAAGATACAGCTCTTGCCTCCTGGGAGCTTGCAATCTGTCAATTTCAGTTAGAGAGAAGCTCAAGAATAAAGTATAGCCATGCTCCAGTGGCTGGTCTAGGCCGTAGGAGCCCAAGTGCTCTGAGAGGGAGAGCGCTGCTGAGTTCGAGCAGCTGCCCCAGGGACAGGGTGGGAAGCGGGGCAAAGCCATGGAAGACTCGTGAGGAGCACAGGCCAGCCAGAGACCTCGCGCGTCTCACCTCGTGGTCAGGGGCTGTACTAGAGACGACAGCACCAACCAGGCACCAGTGCTGCCAGGACTAAAGGTAGGAACACGGGGGACAGTGCCCCACAAGGTGCCAGCCTCAGCCTGTGTGCTGAGTCAGAACCTCCCCTCTCCCAGTTTTCAAAGCCCAATTAGGGCCAGCTACAGGGAAGATGTCCCCTGGGGGCTGGCCTGGCAGGACGAGGGAGATCTGAAGAGGTGGCCAGGAGAACCACAAACGTGGAAGGGCTGGGGAGGACAGACGAGTCATAGATACTTGAACTGGTTGGCTTCAGAGATGTTCATGGCCCATTTGCACATCTGGAGGCTCTTCCACCTGTCGAACAGCTCCGACTGCTTCACCCTTAGGAGTAGAGGACAGAGAGTGCATGAAAGGGCCAGGCTGGACACAGTGTCACCATCCCCGAACACGCTCCCTTCCTGTCCCCCCCTTATGCCAAGTCCTGGGCTAGTCCTTTGTATTCACTGTATTTTCTAATTTGCAAAACCCTTGATTCTCTGGCATCTGGAGCCTAGTGAACTCCTAGAGATAGAAAAGCACCCTCCAGCAAGCCTGCCTTCCATGCACACACCAACCAATCCAGAATCCACACCCTCAACCACCTCCTTTATGAATGGAGCCACTAGCCCCCTGCCCTCATCAGCCCAGAGCTAGGGATCAGACAACCAGGGGCAGGCCCTACGCACTGAGCTCACTGAAATCATGCAAAGTAGCCAGTCCTAAACCTTTTTATCCCACCTTGTCCATTCCTTCCCAAGAAAACACAATAAAGGGTCTCACCCATGCATTCTCCTCGCCCCTCCTGCCTCCTGACCAGTCCTGGTGCTTCCCCATGCATCCCTGAGTGGCATGCCATGCCTCCTGTCTCTAGGGATCTGTGAGCAAAGAACATGCTCCTTAACGACAGTCTTGTGTGTCCATGTGTCTTACTACATGTGATCAAAACAATCTGGGTACATTTCAAAACATCCTTCCTCAAATGCCTGCTACACAGGCCTGCACTGTTCTCCCAAGAACATCTGTCTGTAGAGGGTGTGAGACCACTTTCTTAAGGTCTGTAGATAACCCCACACTGCGCTCAGCACACAGTAGGGCTGATTGCAAGGACACAGTGCCCCTCTCTTTCTCTTTTCCCAAGGGCAGATCACAATTTCCAGTGACAGAAAGGAAGAGAGGAGAAAACTTCTGTCTGGACAACCTTCTGTTAAACTGAGCTATTGTGCTGATGCTCACTCACAGCCCTCTGCACTCCCCTTTGTGGGAAACCTATAACTTGTCATTACTTCTGCCTGAGCATTCCCACTAAATAGTAAATACCAGGCCAGGGCATCATGCCTGACTGTGTCTCCAGTGCTAAGGCTCATAGGAGATGAGCAGTAAATATTCGTTGAGTACATCAATAAATTAATGAATGAATCAATAAGTCTGAGTTCAAATAAAATCTATAAATGTTATCGAATTCCCCAATATGGCAGGATCTAGAGATACTGCAGTGAACAAAGCAACTCCCTGACTGCATAGACCTTACACACAGGAAGCAGATATGTGGGATACCACACCAAAAGCACAAACAGCAAAAGCGAAAATAGACAAGTGGGACTCCATCAGACTGGAAAGCTCTGCACAGGAAAGGAAAGAATCAACAGAGTAAACAGACAGCCTACTGAACAGGAGAAAATATTTGCAAACCACATATCTGATAAGGGGTTAATATCCAAAATACATAGGAACCCCTACAAAGCAATAGCAAAAAACCAAAGAACCCAATTTTCAATTGGGCAAAGGACTTGAAAAGACATTTCTACAAAGAAGACTTACTAATGGTCAATACCAATAATCATCATGGAAATGGATAGCAAAACCACAGTACAATATCACATCATACTTATTAGAATGGCTATTAATAAAAAAAAAAAAAGATGACAAGTATTGGCAAGCGTATAGGGAAAAGCGACCTATACTGTTGGTGGGAATGTAAAATGGTATGGCTACTAGGGCAAAGAGTATGGAGATTCCTCAAAAAATTAATAATAGAAATACAATATAGTCAGCAATCCCACTTCTGGGTATATATCCAAAAGAACTGAAATCAGAATTTTAAAGAAATGCTTACACCCCTATGTGCATTGCAGCATCATTCAGAACAACCAGGACAGACATGGAAACAATCCAAACGGTCACTGATAAATGAGTGGATAAAGAAAAGGCATTCTATACATAATATGAAATATTATGAAGCCTTAAAAAAGGAGAAAATCTTGCCATATGTGACAACTTGGATGAATCTGGAGGACATTATCCTCAGTGAAAAAGCTAGTTGCTGAAGGACAAATACTGCATGATTCTGCTTGCACAAGGTAATTAAAACAGTCACTCTTATAGAAACAGAGCAGAATGATAGATATCAGGGGCTCCGGGAAGGAGTAATGAAGATTTGTTACAGAGTTTTAATTATGTAAGATGAATAAGTTCTAGAGATTTGCTGTAAAACTTAGTGCCTACAGTTGACAATACTGAGCTGCACACTTAAAATTTTGTTAAGAGGGTAGGTCTTGTGTTAAGCATTCTTATCACAAACAAAACAAACAAACAAACCCAGATATATAATGCCATGTCAGGGAGTGCTGAGTGCTACAAAGAAAAATGAAGTAAGAGGCTACCAGGATAATATATTGTTCAATACAGGGAATAAAAACAATCCTGTAAAATAACTAGAAATGGTGTATAATTTTTTAAATTTGTGTATCACTATATTGCATACTTGTAACATATAGTATTGTATACCAACTATACTTCAATAAAAAAAAAGAAAAAATTTTTTCAAAAAGAAAAATGAAGCAGGGATAGAAAAGTGAGTGCTTCAGATGAGTTGATCCAGGAAGGCTTCCCTGAAGAGGGGAACTGTGCACAAAGAACTGAAATTATGCAGGAGTGAGCCACACAAATATCTAGGAAAGGAGTATTCCAGAGAGAAAAGTGAGCGCAGAGACCCTGGGCAGGAACCTGCCCTGCAGCTTTAGCATCCGGACGTCTTCCCTCCAGCTTTCCCAAACCTCCCACAGCAGCTCTTGCCTCTTGAGCTCGGGTGACATCGAAGGAGAGGGGCCATTACACAGTGGCACCCTCACTCACACTGCCGCCCTCCTTGCTCCCTGTCACCCACAGGTCCCCAGCAGAGCATCCTGCTTGGCCAAGGCCTCAACCACCTCCTGGAAACACAACCCTGGCAACACTGCAGGCTGGGGTCCCACGTTCAACTCTTACCAGTGTCCAGACCCCATCCTCTGTACTCCAAAGGCCTTGTCAGTGTCCAGACCCCATTCTCTGTACCTCCAAAGGCCTTGTCACACACTAGACCAAGACCTGGGCCTGGACACCCAGCCTGGAATCCTGGTTTCATTCCCAATTGGCAATATGACCTCAGACAAGTCATTTAATCTCTCTGAGACTCCGCTGCTTTATCTGTAATACAGATATAATAACCTCTGCCCTGTGGATCTCAAAGATCAAATGAGATCTTTGTCAGAAAGATCAAATGAGATAATATGTATAAAATATTTTATAAATTGCTTTACAAATGCAGAAGATCACCTTTACCTTAACCCCTTTTTCCCAAGACATGACTATTTTCCAGAAGAGGAATAAAAAAGACTAGATTGTCCTGAGAACAATCTAAAAAACAGAGTTCTTGGGGAAAAAAAGGTCATTAGAAAAGGTTGGAAGGTGAACTCAAGGAATTATCTCAGAACGTAGAAGTAAAAGGCAAAGAGAGAAAAGATGAGATGAAAAGCTATTCAAGCAGCAATCCAGAGGTATACAACTCTTAGAGGTACCAGAAAGAAGAGGGGAAGAAAACTGGAGGAGGAAATATAAAGAAACCCAAGAGAAAGGTCAAGAGTTTGGAGTGAGCTCTGGAGTAACAGGTCTCCTGAGGCCCAGGTTCTGATATTCCAGAACCGTCATGACCTGTAAAGACTCAGACAGAAAAAAAATAGATCACACCCAAAGGAAAAACTAGCACCATATGCTCACACAGTCCTGGACCCTAGGAGATGATGGAGAAGGTAGGTCATCAGCATTCTGGGGATAAATAATCTTCACCTAAAATACCAACGCTGCCAAATCAACAAATAAGAGAATTACATCATTTGTACACAGAAGGACTCAACCATTACCCACCAGTTTGGGGAAATTTACCTGAGCATGGGCAGCAGCAAATGAAGGCATAAAACCAAGAAAGAAGGAGCTATGGGTGAATCCAATCTATGGAGCAGAGAAGGGAAGTGACAACTGTGTGTGACCCACCCAGAGAGCAGCCTGTCCAGGATGGATAAAGAGGATGAAGGGAAACCCTTGGGGGAATGCCTGGTTGATGGAGAGGCAGGGGGGAAAAGTAGGGCATGATAGAGACAAAGTGTTCAAAAGGAAAAAGATGACTAGAAGCTCCAGAAAAAAAAAAAAAAAAAAAAGCGAGAAGGGGTGGAAATCTACAAGAAAGGCAATAGGAATCATTATTTTCTGATCTTCAAATTTTAGAGTCAGCCCATAGAGAAAACCCAAGAAAGGCTTGCTATAGTTACAAATAGAATGTAAATGTCATCAGCCTTGACATTCTCAAGGTAAACTCATGTATGACTAAAGCCAGATACCCTCCTCTTAACAAAGGACAGAACCAACAGATACTGCCAGTATTTGATAGAACAAGAAATAGGTTATCTAGGCAATCTATAGATAGAAGAACTAAAAATAGCAGGACCCCTCAACTGGGAAAAGTGGGGTGGGGGGAGTGTTTGGGCTGGGTAAGGGGGTGGAATCCTCACCCAGCAGAGCAGGACATCAGCGGACACTAAACGTGGCGACCGTGGCATGCACAGGACTGAGAGGGACGAGGTGACTCCCAGAAGAGACAGCCAAGAGTCGTAAGGAGCAGGGCTGGGGGAGAGGGTGTGGGCAGAAACCATCACTTTTTATTACTATAAACTTTGGTAGCTACTTGATTTTCCCAGCCGTATGTGAGATGATGACCATCCCCTCGTCCTCCTCCTTCTTTCTTCCCCTTTTCCTCCGTGGCCTCCTCTGCCCCCACCTAGGTCTCATCCACCTACTCATTCGTCTAACAGACACGTCCAGAGCCTGGGCAGGGCCAGGCAACAAGACTCAGAGAAGCATGGGCGTAAAGGAATGTCCCAGCCCAGAGGGCTGCCAGCGCTGCTCCCAGCCTCTCTCCTGGTCTCTGTGAGGCTCTGCCTGGGTTCCCCAGGCCAGAAAGATGGGGAAAGGGTGGCAGGAGAGACCCAGGGTGAGGTCCCAGGCATGCATGGTGCTATCTGTGTGTAAGCACAGGCAGCAATTGGTTTAAAACTAAAGAGGCCCTAGAATGGCTAAAATAAAACATAAATAATTTTTACAAGTATCAGGGACAATGTGATTTTGCAACAAATCATCATAGAGTCATTCCTCATTGTATCTGACATTGTCAGGGAATTAGGCCCTTACCATGTGGGAGGTTTTCAGTTGACTGATTTTTACCATTGACTGGAGCAATTTTGTATCAGAATCATTCCCAGATGAATCACACACACTGCCCTGTCTCCTCAGATGGAATGCCAGCTGACATGCATGTACCAGAAGGGCCTCTGGGCACATCCGTCCAGAGCCTTCTATTCGCAGATGGAGATTTAACCTTTTCCTGATGACTCATGGTCTCCACTGTGAGCACTGCTCTTGCCTCTGGGCTGGACCACAGTGAAGCCCACAGGTGCCCAGGTGGCATCAGAACCACTAAGATTCAGCTCTGGGGGAGCCCACTGACCTCAGCTTGAGGACTCAGGAAAGGAGTCACTGGGCTTGTTGCTCCCTGAAAAGCAGCCTTGTGGTGTGTTCCCCCACCACAAGGGCCCAGACTCCAGAGCCAGGGGACCATATGGAGGGCAACTGACAAGAAAGAGACAGGAGGGACAAGGCCCAGAGGTTACCAGCTGGGACGGCCACTCAGCTCAGGAGACCAGAGAGGGTACCCCAAAGGCAGAGACACCTAGAGCCAGACACACAGAGGCCTCATAACCACTAACACGAGGTCCTGACAAGGGACAGAGGGTGGGCACAGATGGTGCGGGGCAGGATGAGGTTCTATCACACCCCACATTGTTTGAGATTTAGGCTTGAAACAAAGGGCCCAGTGGTGATGATGGTTTAGTCGCTAACTCGTGGCCAACTCTCACAACCCCACGGACTGTAGCCTGCCAGCCTCTTCTGTCCATGGGATTCTCCAGGTGAGAATAGTGGAGTGGGTTGCCATTTCCTTCTCCAGGGCATCTTCCCGACCCAGGGATCGAACCCGGGTCTCTTGCATTGCAGGCAGATTCTTTACAGACTGAGATGTGAGGGAATCCTCTTAAGGGCCCAGGAAACTTCTAACATGATCCCTCTGATAGGACTATTATGGACTGTGTTATAGCTTCTTTGAAATTCCTATGCTGAAGCCCCAAACCCCAAGATCTCAGAATGTGACTCCATTTGGAGATAAGGTCTTTAAAGAGGTGGTTAAGCTAAAATGACATCACCAGGGTGGACCCTACACCATTACAACTGATGTCCTTACAATAAGAGGAAATTAGGACGTGGGTACAGAGGGAAGACCCTGCAAGAGAGAGAAGATGGCCACGTATCAGCCAAGGAGAGAGGCCTCAGGAGAAACTAATCTGCCGGCACCTTGATCTCAGACCTTCAGCCTCCAGAGCCACGAGGAAGCAAAGTTCTGTGGTCTAAGTCCCCTGGTCGGGGGTACTGTGTGGTGGCAGCCTCAGCAAACCAATACAAGGACTCACGCAAATACACAGGAAATATGTGGGGTAGAGGTGTGGGCTGTAACAGAAGGATGGCCCATTCACAGGGTCTCTCAGGCTTCCTGTCTGGATGCTGAGGCAGCCATGAAGAAACTGTCTGCATCTTATAATTTTAAGAATTAATTATTCGCCCTTTGTGAACTCTTGGTTATGCTCTCAGTGTCCCGGCTTTCCAGGCTGAGACATTTAAGGGCCTAAGATCTTGGAGTTCTGAGAAAAGATCCGGCTCTCTGCTTACACCTCTGGCTCCCGAGAGGGGGCCAGGCAGCCACCTTGGTCACCAAGTCACAGCTCCTCGGCAGAGCATATCCAACGCCAACCGCAGCCTACTCCTCCCACCCTCCCAAGGGCCCCATGGCCCTCAGACAGAGATAAAATCTAGATCCTGGCCGGCACTGCAGGACTCACAAGCTCCAGCCCTGCCTGCCCTCCAGCAACCCAGTTCTGGTATCCCCTCAGGCCGGTCTCAGAGCCTGGGACACAGCGGACCCTTCCTGGCCCAGGCCTCTGCACGCACCGTCCCCCTCATCTGGAATTCTCTTGGCCCAGTTAACTCCTTGCCCCCTCCACGGTGTGGTCCGCTCAGGGCTGGGTGGGATGGATAGAGAGGGAGCACCTCCTCGGCTTCCTCTGGAAGCTTCAGACCCTTGATCAGAACAGGGATCGTGAACAATGCTGCTGATCCCAGCTGGATACCTGGCCTTAACCCCAGACCCTCAGTCAGAACAGGGACCATGAACAATATCACTGATCCCAGGTGGATACCTGGCCTTAACCCCAGACCCTCAGTCAGAACAGGGACCATGAACAATATCACTGATCCCAGCTGGATACCTGGCCTTAACCCCAGACCCTCGGTCAGAACAGGGGCCATGAACAATGAAGCTGATCCCAGGTGACACCTGGCCTTAACCCCAGACCCTCAGTCAGAACAGGGACTATGAACAACGCTGCTGATCCCAGCTGGATACCTGGCCTTAACCCCAACCCCTGGTCAGAACAGGGACCGTGAACAATACCGCTGATCCCAGCTGGACACCTGCCCTTATCCCCAGAACTTCCCTGTACAACTAAGCTGATGGGGTCTGTAAATGTCAGCAAAGCTGCTGCTGCTGCTGATTCCAGGAAGGAAAGGGGTTGGGGGTGGGGGAACATTCACATTTATTGAGCACCTATTGTGTGTGCTGCTGTGACATGCACTCCTGGGCTATGTATCTGTGACATCATATGGAAAAACCTGAATGAACTCTTGGCCAACACAATACTTTCACATATGTTATTTCAGCTAGTCTTTACTGCAACCTAAAAGTAGGTTAATAGTGGCTCCATTTTTATAGGAAAGGAAAGACTCAGAGAGGTTGAGTGATTTGTATAAACATGCAGAGCTGCTAAGGTCCAAGTTGGCTTTAGACCCCAAGTCTGCCTGACCCCAAGGCCCATGCTCTTTCAATGACCCACATGATCATGTGATCATGTCAAATGGCTAAAGGAGCAGCGGCTCCTGCCTGTGGGCCTGATAGTGGTGCCAGGATCCTGTCAGGGTTCCTTGAGTCCACATTAGCGCCCAGCACTGCCTGGCTCCGATTTCTTCCACATCTGAGTGTACAGTTGCCCCTTGAACAGCACAGGGCTTGTGGGCAGCCCTCTAGATCCATAGTTCCTCTGCATCCACAGATTCAACCAACCTCGAGTAGCACTGCCGAACTCTCGCCAAACATCTGCATATAAGTGAATCCGTGCTGTTCAAACCCACTTTGTTCAAGGGTCAACAGTAATGGTTTTCAAGTCAACATGCATCCTGTCATGATTAGCAGGGCGCAGACTCTTCTCAACTCCTGGCAGTCCTGTGAGTGAGTGTCCAGCATGTTATGTGTCTTCCCTCGCAAAGGTTGTAAAAGAGCGATGCACTGGGGTGGGGAGGGGCGGGCACGGTTCTCTTGCTATCTGGGTGCTGGTTTATGCGGACTTTCTGGAAGGATGCATGAAGATACACGGGTGGCCTCTGAGGAGGAGACTGAGGGAGGGGAGGTCTGTGGAAAGGGGGCTTCTCACTTTATGCCCTTTTGTACCCTTATGGCAGAAAGTGAAGAAGAACTAAAGAGCCTTTTGATGAAAGTGAAAGAAGAGAGTGAAAAAGTTGGCTTAAAGCTCAACAATCAGAAAACGAAGATCATGGCAACTGGTCCCATCACTTCATGGGAAATAGATGGGGAAACAGTGGAAACAGTGTCAGACTTTATTTTTCTGGGCTCCAAAATCACTGCAGATGGTGATTGCAGCCATGAAATTAAAAGATGCTTACTCCTTGGAAGGAAAGTTATGACCAACCTAGACAGCATATTAAAAAGCAGAGACATTACTTTGCCAACAAAGGTCCATCTAGTCAAGGCTATGGTTTTTCCAGTAGTTGTGTATGGATGTGAGAGTTGGACTATAAAGAAAGCTAAGTGCCGAAGAATTGATGCTTTTGAACTGTGATGTTGGAGAAGACTCTTGAGAGTCCCTTGGACTGCAAGGAGATCCACCCAGTCCACCCTAAAGGAGATCAGTCCTGGGTGTTCATTGGAAGGACTGATGTTGAAGCTGAAACTCCAATACTTTGGCCACCTGATGCAAAGAGCTGACTCATTGGAAAAGACCCTGATGCTGGGAAAGATTGAGGGCAGGAGGAGAAGGGGATGACAGAGGATGAGATGGTTGGATGGCATCATCCACTCGATGGACATGGGTTTGGGTGGACTCCAGGAGTTGGTGATGGACAGGGAGGCCTGGCATGCTGTGGTTCATGGGGTTGCAAAGAGTCAGACACGACTGAGTGAGTGAATTGAACTGTACCACTTGAAAGCTGTATGCTTTAAATAATAATTATAAAAATGAATAAATATAAAATTTTTTAAAGACAATAGTAAGAGGTCAATGCTTAAGCCACAAAGTACTGAATTTCAGGACAGACATTCCTGTGTCCTCTTCAATCTCTATACAAGAGAGCTCCGTGATGATAACTGTGGAGGCTGGTAATTGAGCCGGGGACTGGAACACAGTCACCAGAGGTGACCTTGCGAACTTGACATTTTTCATAAAACACAGTCATCCCTACATCCAGCCCTCCGGGGCTCTCCAAATGCCAGAGCCCCTGGGGAAGCAGACCTAATTCTTGCTCTGTCATGAGCCACCAAATGTCCTATTTCCTTGGGCCATGCCCCCACCCAAGCCCCTGCCCTGCCCGCCCCCCATGCACCGGCCAGCACCCACCACCCACCCAGCCACACTCACATGGAGAGCACCTTCACTTCCAAGATCTCGTGCCTCAGCTCCAGGCATCTTGTGGAGTTATACTCAAAAGGGCCCTCGTAAAATTCAAAGTACCTGGGAACCAACAGGGACAGAGGTTACTACACAGAGAAGTGGGCAGACTCCCGGGAACCTGTTGGGGCTCTCAAGCAGGAATAGGGGGCAGAGGGGTGGTGTCCCATCAAAGTAATAGCATAGAGCAAACCAGCCCTCCCCAGCAAATGACCTGATGGGGGTCTGCCTCCAGGCCCGCTGGTTTAATCACTGGTTGGCTGATTACTCTTAGCACCCCTACTACCCTGGGAGTATAAGCATTTAGGCCATGAACCCATTTCAGTACATCACGACATTTTGAAGCGGGCTTGGTTCCACATGGTGACTTTGAAGGAGAAAGAGGATGCTCTGGATACATCCTCATTCGCACTCCTCCTAGGACCAGTCATCGACAGAGGCAGCCCTGGAGTCAGTCAGTGAGGCTACAGGCCTTCAGCTGGGCCTTTCCTCTCCTGCCCCTTTCTCCTCCTCCTGGGCAAGTGTCCAGCAATGACAGCCACAGCATAGCCAAGAAAGCACAAGCTGCTTTCCCACTGTGAAAAGAATTTCCGTTTCCATCAGCTCATTGACGTTCATGCTCGCGTTGTGACTAGGTGAGATCCTTTCTCCCCATTTGGCAGCTGAGAAAACTGAGGCTGACAAGATGGTGCTCCAGGCCATGCTGTCAGTGTAGAGAAGCCTGAGCCAACACAGTCCCTTCTGCAGCTTCATGCAGAATAACAATACCAACTTCAACCAGCACCACTGAGCCCTTGTCACAGGCCAAGGCCCTGTACTCTACATGGAGGTATTCACTTTTTTTCCTTTTTAATTGAAGTAGAGTTGACTTACAGTATTGTGTTAGTTTCAAGTATACAGCATGGCGACTACAAGATAATGGGTGCAATTCCCTGTGTTATACAGTATCTCCTTCTTTCTTATCCATTTTGTATCTAGTAATTTCTATCTGCTAATCCCATATTCCTAATTTATCTCTGCCACCTCCCCTCTCCCCTCTGATAACCCGAAGTTGGTGTGGTATGTCTGTGATTCTATTTCTATTTTGAATGCACAACCACTTGTATTACTTTTTGTCATTGTTTAGTCACTAAGTCATGTCCAGTTCTTGGTGACCCCATGAACTGTAGCCTGCCAGGCTCCTCTGTCCATGGGATTTTCCAGGCAAAAATACTGGAATGGGTTGCCATCTCCTCTTCCAGGGGATCTTCCCGATCCAGGGATCCAACCCATGTCTCTTGGGTCTCCTGCATTGGTGGGCAGATTCTTTACCACTGAGCCACCTAGGAAGCCCTGTATTACTTTTTAGATTCTACATGTAAGTGACACCAAATAGTATTAGTCTTTACCTGACGTAATTCATTAAACATAATATCCTCTTCTAATCTGTATCACTAGCCCACCAGATAAGTGGTCATCACAAGCATCCACAGCAGGCTCTGGGGGTTTATGCACTTGCCCAGAGCCATGTGGGTGGCAGGTGGCAAAGCTGGGTCACGAAGCAGTGCATTCAGTCAAGATGCTCTTGTCTGCCCACTTTATAAGGACAGTTGGTGACCCCTGGAAAGGGCCCTCTGACCTCCTACAGCCATACCTGCTAGTTCACACCAGCCCAGGGAACATCCGCTGACTGGGTGGGGCAGAGAGGGGCAGGGGAGGGTGACCACCAAGATAAAACACGGTAGTTCCCTGCCAGACTCGGCCACGAAGGCAGAGGGGCCTCCAGGGCAGAGGCCAGGTGTACCCTCTCCTCGCGGCCTCTCTTTCTGGAGGTCGTCGGAAGACACCGGGGCTGATGAAGCTGGGAGGGTGGGATCCCAGGACAGCCCCGAGTCAAGAAGCCTGCAGGCTTAGCCTCTAAACTTGGGGCAGAGGCCTCTCTACAGCTAGCCCTGGAGAGCCAGAGGTCGGGGTGGAGCCCCAGGACAGTATCTGGGCTCTGCAGGCCACAGCCAAGGATTTAAAATAAAGTCAGTCCTTGCGCATTTCCCACAAACCTTCCCAAAACATGGCAGCAGCTGTTTCACAAATATTCTCACTAACTTACATAGACAAACTTATGTCTGTGGTGCTTTAGAAATACGGAGACATTTATCCAATTAACTGGCTTCTTTTTAAATAACTTTAACATATATTCATAAATATTTGTTATTATTTTACTATAATTTAATTTTAAATATTATAATCATACATTTAAGACATTTTAAATATATTTAGAATATTAAAAAATATTTTACACAACAAATTGACTCCTATCGATACAAAATAAATCATCTCCTACTTTTCATGTTATAAAAGAATTTAAGCAGATTTCGTAAAGTAATGCTCAAAATTCTCCAAGCCAGGCTTCAACAGTACGTGAACCATGAACTTCCAAATGTTCAAGCTGGATTTAGAAAAGGCAGAGGAGCCAGAGATCAAATTGCCAGCATCCATTGGATCATCAAAAAAGCAAGAGAGTTCCAGAAAAACAGCTGCTGCTTCTTTATTGACTATGCCAAAGCCTTTGACTGTGTGGATCACAATAAACTGGAAAATTCTGAAAGAGATGGGAATACCTGACCACCTGACCTGCCTCTTAAGAAATCTGTATGCAGGTCAGGAAGCAACAGTTAGAACTGGACATGGAACAACAGACTGGTTCCAAATAGGAAAAGGAGTACATCAAGGCTGTGTACTGTCACCCTGCTTATTTAACTTCTATGCAGAGTACATCATGAGAAACACTGGGCTGGAAGAAGCACAAGCTGGAATCAAGATTGCCGGGAGAAATATCAATAACCTCAGAAACACAGATGACACCACCCTTATGGCAGAAAGCAAAGAAGAACTAAAGAGCCTCCTGATGAAAGTGAAAGAGGAGAGTAAAAAAGTTGGCTTAAAACTCAACATTCAGAAAACAAAGATCATGGCATCTGGTTCCATCACTTCATGGCAAATAGATGGGGAAACAGTGGAAACAGTAACAGACTTTATTTCGGGGGGCTCCAAAATCACTGCAGATGGTGATTGCAGCCATGAAATTAAAAGATGCTTACTCCTTGGAAGGAAAGTTATGACCAACCAGACAGCATATTAAAAAGCAGAGACATTACCTTGCCAACAAAGGTCCGTCTAGTCAAAGTTATGGTTTTTCCAGTAGTCATGTATGGGTGTGAGAGTTGGACTATAAAGAAAGCTGAGCGCTGAAGAATTGATGCTTTTGAACTGTGATGTTGGAGAAAACTCTTGAGAGTCCCTTGGACTGCAAGGAGACCCAAACAGTCCATCCTAAAGGAAATCAGTCCTGAATATTCATTGGAAGGATTGATGTTGAAGTTGAAACTCCAATACTTTGGCCACCTGATGCAAAGAGCTGACTCATGTGAAAAGACCCTGATGCTGGGAAAGATTGAAGGCAGGAGGAGAAGGAGATGATAGAGGATGAGATGGTTGGATGGCATCACCGACTCAATGAACATGAGTTTGAGTAAACTCTGGGAGTTGGTGATGGACAGGGAGGCCTGGCATGCTGCAGTCCATGGGGTTGCAGAGTCGAACACAACTGAGCAACTGAACTGAACTGAGGCACTGAAGATCCTAAAATATCACTCTCCTTTTTCTGTTTCCTTTATGTTTTACAGCTCTTTTCATTGTCTTTCTCACTTGGCAAACTCACATTGATCCTTCAGTACCTACCTCAAATGCCCCTCTTCTGGGAAGACTTTTCTAATGCTCACTCTCAGGCTATTCTATACATTTTCTCTTAATTAGAGCAGATAACATTGTATTATAATTGTCAGTTTATATATCTATTTCCCTTTCCAAATGAGGAATATCTGAAACATGTGGAATCTGTCTTTGTTATCTCTGCATATTTGCACTACAGAGACAAGAAAGCTAAAAACTACATTTCCCAGACTCCTTTGTAGCTAGGGTCCTCTCGGCAATTTAGGTTCAACCAGTCAGTAGCTTCCCTGGAGGCTCAGAAGGTACAGAATCAGCCTGCAAAGCTGATTCAGGGATTCAATCCCTGGGCCAGGAAGATGCCTGGAGAAGGGAATGGCAACTCATTCCAGTATTCTTGCCTGTGAAAATTCTTCCCATGGACATAGGAGCCCGGAGGTCTATAGTCCATGGGGTTGCAAAGAGTCCGACACACCTAAGCAACTAACACTTTCACAATCAGTAGCATGAGACTGATTCAGAGCCATGGTCTAGAAGAATGTCAAGGCTCAAGGCATTGTTTCCCTGGCAGAATATGGCAGAGGTGGCATGGCTCTTGGAAATTGCAGTGGTGGCGGCACCTTCACGATTTTATCAGAGGCTTCCACAGTGGCCCAGTTTTATAATGCAGTTTGCAGAGACATTCTTGGAAGCTGGCCTAGAGTTTTTCTTCAGCTTTCCCAGTGATTCTGTGCTACCCTTACCCTTAGTCAGTCCCTTTCTGCTTTAACTAAAATGGTTTCTGTTATCTGCAACCAAGAACAAGGAGTCAGCCTGGGGCTAAAAAAAAGTCCATGAGCTTGTCTCTAACTTTGGTCATTTTTCCATCACACAACAGTAAGTGAGGTCTGGTGTCTTATCACAAAGATCATCATTTGCAACCACAGCCAGTGACACTGAGCTCTTGGGAATCCACTGGGTCTTCTGAAGCCGTGATCTCAGGCAACTACTAAGAAACATTCCAGATTCTAATGACATAGAAGATAATTAAGAGGAAACTTATACTAGTGTTCTCAGGAGTTGGGACACTTACAGACACACCCAGGATATGCCTCTAAACCAGCCGTGTGGCTTTGGGTAAACCGCTTCACCTCTCTGAGCCTCTTTTTTATCCTCCTAAATAATTTGAATGAGGTGGTATCTGAAGTCCCATCCAGCACTAAGATACAACCCCAAAGTTTCTTCAGTGTTTCCCACTTCACTAACCAAGCCAGAACAAGTCTATGAATTAATGATCCATAAACAAGGGAATGTTTACCGGCTTCCCTGGTGGCTCAAAGAGTAAAGAATCTGCCTGCAATGCGGGAGACCTGTGTTTGATCCCCAGGTAGGGAAGATCCCCTGGAGGAAGGCATGGCACCTACGCCAGTATTCTGCCTGGAGACTCCCCATGGACAGACGACCCTGGCGGGCTGTAGTCCGTGGGGTCACAAAGAGTCGGACACGACTGAGGGACTAAGCACAGCAAACAAGAGAAACTCTCAAAGGAAGTTAAAACCAATCAGCACCTCCCTCTGATCAGCCAGCCCCTTCGTCACCTTCACAAGCCATCCTCATTTTCCCTCTGCCAGCCTCCACTCCGTCTCCCTTTCTCTTGCATCCCCAATATCATCACTTGGCGGTTCAGCGATTCCAAATGGTCTCATGTGGTGTGTTTAGTGGCTATTAGATGGCAAGGGTTTCAGAATAGGGTTCACATCCTTCTTTGCCCATCCCTAGTCAAGGGCCCTTTGTTTCCGTGAGCCTTAGTTTTCTCATTTGCAAAATCAGCAAAAAAACGAAGTACACCTGTGACAAGATAAGATAATTGGCTGAGATAAGATAATGATGAGAATCTCAAAGAAAGCATTAGTATAGTGTCTGGCACACAGGAAGTGCCCAGAAAATGTCTATTCCCCTTCTTCCCCTTTCTCCTGCCATGAAAGGACGAGATCTGCCAATGGAGGCCCAGTGAGTCAGAGACGTGCTTACAGTCCCTCAGCTGGCTGATGACAGAGCTGAGAAAGAAATGCATAGCTCAGACGTTCTCCACCATCTGGACTGGTTGCCATTCTCCTTCTGCTGCTATTGGGAAACCTCTCCCCCATCACCCTGGGGGTAAAGCCCACGCTGAGTTCTTCTTTGACGTAGGGATGTCCCTGATCACTGCATCTCTGTTGCAGACTCCATGGATTAACTGTGTTTCTGATGCTTTGACATCTGGGGCTATCCTGGCCCCAGAGAGACTGTCTCTCCTGCTGCTACTGCTAAGTCACTTCAGTCGTGTCCGACTCTATGTGACCCCATAGACAGCAGCACACCAGGCTCCCCTGTCCCTGGGATTCTCCAGGCAAGAACACTGGAGTGGATTGCCATTTCCTTCTCCAATGCATGAAAGTGAAAAGTGAAAGTGAAGTCGCTCAGTCGTGTCCGACCCTCAGCGACCCTATGGACTGCAGCCTTCCAGGTTCCTCCGCCCATGGGATTTTCCAGGCAAGAGTACTGGAGTGGGGTGCCATTGCCTTCTCCTAGAGCTAATCAATTCCTAGATATGGTAAAAAACAAACAAACAAACAAACAAAACCTGTGAGCACACCTTTCATGTGCAAACCAAGCAATCCAGAGCTCACACTCGCCACCACCTCCTCCTCCTCCTCTTTCTCCTCCTCTCACACTTAGGGCCACCTATTCCTCTGCCCTAACCACCCACAGGCCAGCTACCAGACAACTTGGGGCAGCTCTCTGCCCCAGAGCCCTCTGAAATTATTTAAACAAGCCAATCTTAACCCCGTGTGCCTGCTCATCCGTTCTTTACATAGAAACCACAAGAAAGGCTTTTGCCCGCTTTTCCCCTTTGCTCCTTCTGCTTCTTGACTGACGCTGGTGCCTTCCCGTGTGGCCCTACATGGTATGGTATGCTTCCCGTTTTTTAGGATCTGAAAGTATAAACACCTCTTCCTTCCTGACCGTCATTTCCACATCTGTGTGTCTAACCACACCTGATGATTTAAAAAAATCCCAGGCACCCTGAAAACATTGCATGTGGTACCTCAGCCAGGTAATCACAATCACTCCAGGCCTAGGTCTAAAGCCTCATTTTTCCATCTGAAAAAAATGGAGCTAATATAGCCCTTGTTTCTTTCCCCAGCCTATCTGGGCTTTGCTTTTAGAAGGCTGTGCTGTTCCATCTCAGCCTCTAAAGATAAACGACTTGAGGAAATAAGACTGTAAGAAGCACACTGGGTCACTCCTCGATTCTGCTTCTGAGAGGAGGCCTGAGGATGGCATTCTGGAGGAAGCCATAGAAATCCCTGCTTGCTCTGGATACTGGTCATCACGCAGACATCAAAATGATGCTGAAATGTTTGTGTATAATGACACGAGAAAATGATATACACGACAATACTGAGTGAAAAAAGCAAGCTACAAAACTATGATCTCCAAAAACAATTATATATACATATGTGAGCCCATGGGAAAGGGTGATAACAAGATATTAATAGTAGGTTGCTCTAGGTACAGAATTATGATTAAAAAAAAAAAACTCTTTTCTACATTTTTATACACTTTCTGTAATGGAGTTATGACTCTTATTATCGGAAATCACTAACAAATGCCCTTTTAAGCCACAGCTCTTTCTCTAAATATCTCAAGCACTGCCATGAGCTGCTAGAAGACTGAGGGCCGCAGTTTCTCCGACCTCCCTAACTCCACGAGCCTCTCAAGGTGAGCTAGTCACTATCTCTTCTTTGAATTCTGGAAAGACGATCTCTACCCAGTTCAAAGGGGAGGAGATGCTGGCAGGACACCTCACAGGTATAAATAGTCACCGCCGGTCACATCAGGAGCCCAGCTCAGCTCAGATGCCACTTGGCTTCCGGCAGCCAAAGCCGACGCTGGCCTGGCTGCATTCACCCTGCCCCATCTCTGTGCCCTGGGGGAGGTGGGGGCAGGGCTGGGCAGCGCTGGCTGCCTGATCAGCAATGGACGGCCTCCTTTAAGTGAGAAGACAAACGCAAATGTGGCTGCAGCTGCTGAATACTGGGTCCTGTCCTCCCACACGGGCCTGGGCTCCAGCTCTGCAGGCTGAGGGGGCCTCGTTTCAGCATGCCCTGGCTCTAGGGTGCAGAGTCTGTCTCTGTCATTCCTCCTAGCCCTTCCCCATAAGCCTGCCCCAGAGAGGGCTCCTCTGTCCAGCCTGAAGCCCCCTCCAGAGCTCCATCTGGACCATGGAGTTCACTGGGGCTACAATACTTTGAGCCCCAGCAGTCACTGGCTGGGAGAAGGTGAAGTCCATCCAGCAGTGTGTGTCTCTTGCATACACCACTTCGTTCCCAGACACTGATGGTGTTCCAGACAACAGGAGCCCAGGGAGGTCCCTGTGTCACTCAAGAGCCCCACTTGTATGGGTTGAGGCAAGACTGGAAGTAGGGGGTGCTGGAGGCAGAGACTGTGGAGGCTCAAAGTGAAGGAGCGGGTGCATTCACTGAGCTGAATGCATGTCCCCCCAAAAGGCATATGCTGGAACCCTAACCCCCAAGGTGATGATATCAGGAGATGGGGCCTTCGGGGGTAATGAGGTCATGAGGCTGGTGCCCCCTGAATGGGATTTGTGCCTTTATAAAAGAGGCCCCAGAGAGTTCTTTAGCTCCTTCCACCATGTGAAGACAGCGTCTGCCACCTGGAACAGGGTCCTTGCCTGACCGTGCTGGCGACCACACAGGCTCAGACGCCCAGCCTCCAGAGCTGTGGAAAGCAAATCCCTGTTGTTGATGAGCCTCCTGGTGTGTGGTATTTCATCAGAGCAGCCCACACAGACTAAGACAGTGAGCGTGTGAGGAGTGGGTCTCAGGTGAGAGAATGGGCTTCCCTGACGTGTGAAGGAGCTGCTGGACAAAGAGCAGACGGAAGTGTCTAGGAGGTTCCGGAAGGTAAATCAAGGAGCCCCAGCTGAGCGTGAGGTAGGGAAGGTTTGCAGGCCCAGAGGGGAGGCCTGCAGTGAAGGACCGGCCTGTCTTCCAGGCTCCAGGAGCCCCACTGCCCACGGTCCCAGCACAGCCTCCACCAACATCGAAGAAGGGGTTGCGGGCTATGCATGGCTACATGGAGTGGGCACCTGGAGAGCCTAGCTGTCTTCCCTTCTAAGCATCCCCTAAACTGATTCCCAGATGGATGCTCATCCTCTTAACCAGACCCCAGAGCCCCTGTCCTTTCCATTCTCCATTTCCTTCCATTCTCACTCCTTTCTCTGGCCTCCTGTCTTTGCTAAGGAACTAGTATGAAATTCCTGACGATGGTCCAGAAGGCAGGAAGCGTGGGAGCCGTGAAGGAGAGGAGGAAGAACGGACCGCTGGAGGGAGGGACAGAGGGTCTGGGGAGCTGACTGGGGGGTGAGGAAGAGGTAGGGCCAGGGTCATCTGATGTGAAAAGCCGGCCCCAAGGGGAACCTCCTGCCTACCTGTGGGCCACCCAGGGGACCCCGCCGGTGATGGAGCAAAGTGGGAATTTCACAGAGGAGGAGGCAACTGAGGCACAGAAAGGCTCATGTCGGTGGTTATTTGACCAGGAGACTCAATTCAGACACAGCCAAGGTCCGCAAAGCTTGCTGGCCAGGAGAGCTCACAGAACGACCCCATCTGAGGCCTCTCGGAGCCCCAACAGCCCTGCTTTCACAGTCGGCCTCCTCTGCCTGCCGCCAGAAGCCCACACTGGGTGCGTGGGAGGAAACGGAGAAGCAGTGCCATCTTACTTAGATGGAGCCCAAGAGTTCTGGTTATTTATTTTTCACCCATTATTTAAAATAAATTAATAGAATGAGGAATCTTTAAAAAAAAAAAAAAAAGTAGTTTCATTCCAAATAATCTGCTAAACTTAAGGGATATTCATAGAAAAATCTGGCAGTCAAAAAGCAAAGAAGAACATCCAGATAGCATATCAGAACCACAGGCGGAATTTTTCCATTTTAAACTGAACCAAATAAGGAGGCAATTCCATCCAAAGACTGCTGATCACTCTTCATCCTCTCTCTTGATAATTTGATTCTCTCACAATACTCGTGTTGATGCAGGTGACCCCCAAATTCAGACTACTCTCCTAATCTCTTATTTATTTATGTATGTCCTTTTCCCCAGAAGCAAAAATTGACCCAAAAGGCTTATGCTAAGCCAGCCTGCACTCAAATGCAGACGTGCAGACCCCACCCCTCAAAGTTGTCACCACACCTCCTCTGTAAGTCCTCCGTGGAAAAGTCTTTCCCTTGGGCTAACCTTGCCACCCAGGGTTCCTCTTGGAAATCCAGGACCTGCAGGAGGAGACGGAAGGAACACAAAGCATAGAGGCTGGGGGTGAAGGAGAGCGCAGAAGGTCAAAAAGTGGGAAAGAGATAGGAGAGGAGGGGATAAGACACCCTAAAGATTGTCTTTTCTTGCCTATAGTGTTCATGGCAGCACTGGGAGAAAACGTGCATGTCAGTTACCTACTTAGATCAATACGGTCATTTCAGTCCAGTCTAACAGCCAGGAGCTGAGATGCCTTGGCAAGGACAGCCAAGGAGACCCAACCTGACCCAACTTCGGGTGTCTATCCACAGCCCAGAAAGTAGAATCCCTCTGCATGGCCCACAGGTGCCAGGACTCAGAGTTACAGAGCAAGGGGTGTGTTCCAGCTCCACCACCCACCGCCACCTGGAAGTGGGGTCTCAGTTCCTCATCTGTAAAATGGGGGCAATGACAGCACCCCACCCCAAAGGTCTGAGGGTAACGCATCAGGCGCCCAGCACCATGCCTGGCACACAGCCAGCCCCTAGTAGCACTCAGCCATGGCATCATCGCCTGTCCACGTCCAATCCAAGTCCCTCCCCTCCACAGAAGCACCTCCAACTTGTACCCTAGGCTCCTGGAGCCCTCGCCAGCTGCATCACACAATTTATTCCCTAATTATACACTGTCATGAAACAATTAGGGAACAATTCAAGACAGCATAATAAAATGCTAAATTCAATTCAGTCAAGTTCCTTCCAGCCCTGAAATATGATGATTCCACACCCCAGGCATACACGCTCGCCTGGAACGCAGACCTTGACCCAGAAAGAAAGGCTCTTTCTTTCAGAAAGAAACACACATTCACTGGGCCTGCTGTTCTGCGGAGCAAAGAGGCGACTGTGTCACCAGTCTGGGGCCTGCCTGCTACTCCTGTGCTGGTGCTTCTTTCCCCATGGGAAGTCCCCGGCACCCCAGGTGGAAGCCCAGCAGCGCAGGGAAACTCTGTCCTCAGCTCTGCTCTAGAAGTGGCCCTTCCCTGTCTTTGCAAACCATCTCCTGCCATGCGGTTCCGGATCAGGGGGCCAAGGTTGTATGCACCCTGGGAGGAGGGGCTGCCTGTGGGCTGGGTCTGAAGTAAGAAGGTTCGGAGGGCCCTGATACTGCACGCACAGGTGGTCCAGCCCCGCTCTCTGGCACAGGAGCGTCCTTGGGATTTGGGGAAGGCCTGAGCAAGCATAGAGGGGCTCATGTGCACTGGCTGGGGAGTTCTCTGTGTGTGATGATAGAAATTGTTTCTTTCCCTGATACTCAGTTGGTAAAGAAGCCACCTGCAAATGCAGGAGATCCTGGTTTGATTCCTGGGTTGGGAAGATCCCCTGGGAAAGGGAAAGGATAGACCCACTCCAGTATTCTAGCCTAGAGAATTCCATGGACTATTGGGATCACAAAGAGCCAGGCACAACTGAGCGACTTTCACTTTCAGTCACCCCCCACCCCCAACCCCGATGCAGACACATCTTACAGAACGTGGAGTAAAAGTGGCTATCAGGGAAAGCTTCCAGGAGGCACTGGAGTTGGAGGTGGATCCTGGAGGAGGACAAGGGCTGGGGCATGGATCAGGAACCGTCTGACGGAAGCTGAGTGAAGTCTTTTGAGTGGTGACTACAGACCAGGCTGAGAGTTAGCACCTGGGGGACTTCTGCCTCAGCTGCCTTCAGCCCCTAAGATTGGGTGACCTTTCCCTGTGGTGTCCCGAGGCAGTGGGCGCTGCCTGCCCACTTTGGCAGGTGGGCACTATGCCTCCCCTGCCCTCCAGATGGTCACTGGGTTTGCAAGAAGCTGGCCAGGCTGGAGAGGTGAAAGCAGTGAGCTGAGAGGATAAGAGCCCTTCACCCCCCTTCCCCTCCCCCATCTTCCCCTTGTCAGAATTGCCATACTCCGTAGTGGGGGTGGTGGTATGGGGTGGGGGGGCGGGGCTGAGGGGCAGCTCTCAGTTAGTTATTGCAAAAGTATATCATCTGCCTTCACTGCCTTCTGTTTTTATCCACATACACACCCCCACCTTCAGACTCCTGACCACCTACCCAAGAGAAAAAATCCTCTGGTCGTTCTAAACTGTGAATGAGTTTATGATTCCAAAATGTTTCCCCTCCCCAGGGATTAATTTTCAAGGATACTGCCAGGAGAAGACGAGGTTTAATCCAAAGGAATAAATCTCTAAGGGAGAATTCAGGGACACTAACGTTGAAGTCTGCATTCTTACCAACAGTCTTTACTTTGTCCTTGCTTAATTCATCCTTTATTCGATTAACATTTATTGAGCTGGTGCCATACTGGGTGCTGAAAATTCAAAGAGGGAGAAGCACAATCACTGCCTAGGTGGGGAGATAGAAACACAAACACCCAATCCGAAGATGATGAGAACTCTCTTCAAAGCCCTTCCTGCTCCATCAAGGCAGCCACTGAAATAGAAGCACTTGCTGATTACCAATTCTTCCTATCTGCTCTCTACAGCAGTTCTCCTTAGACGCTTATTGGACACTTTTAGATCTAGACCTGAAATTAACAAAGCTATATGTCAATGTATATTTTGTAACTCACACACTTGCCAGCTGGACTTCACCAGCTCGTGTCCAAAGTGAAGACCTGGCCACAGCCTTTATGAGCATCATCTGACCTGGATTTTCTTTGTGGTCCTGTTTGGAGTGTTCCAGACCGATCATTTGGACCTGCTCCTTCTCCTTGTGGCTCCTGGTTGAGTACATAACTTATGAGTCATTGCTCTTTTTTTGCCCATCTTTATCCTCTGTTATAAATGGTACGTACCTCCTGACCTCCCTTCCAACGGGTGTTAATAATAAATGACTTCCGGTGTACCACACTTCAACCCTCCACACAGCTACAGATAGCAAAATACGGCATGCGCTGAATTATTCAGTAGGCAAAATACCACGAAGCTCATCCCGCATTTCAGGCACGGACAGTTGTCTGCTGGGATGATGCACTTTCACTCAGCAGAGTCCTTTCCCAGTGGCATCAGGTCCTCCCCCAAGTCCGCATCTGCTGCGAGGAGCTGTCCTGTCCGTTTTAAAGAAGGCAGAAGCTGCTCCCACACCGAGGAAAAGAATCTCCAACACACAGGTCAGGTCTAATTACATGAACCATTATTTTCTGCACGTAGGAAAGACGTACTGTGTTTTCTCACCTATGTGGGGAGTTTAGAGGTCAATCAGAAATTGGGATCTGAGTTGGCAGTGCCCAAGAAGAACTTGGAATGTGTGGTCATCACATTTATTAAGGAGTTCAGGGGGCTCTTGGTCAAATGGCTCTCCGGAAGGAAACCAGCTCAGCTGGTGATGATGTTGAATGAAGGGCACCTGATGGAGGCGGTGGTGTGTCTGAACCCGAGGGGCCCGGAGAGACAGGGAAGGGAGGCCGACCTTTGCTGCTGAGAGAGGGAGAGAGGATGAAGGGCAAAGGAGATGAGAGGGAGGAGGAGAGAGGCCGGACACAGGGACTGAGAAAGAAAAGTGAACCCAGAGAGGGTGGCAGGAGGAAAGGAAGAGCGGAGACTAGGTAGGGTGAGAAAGGCAGAGAAATTAGAGGCGAAATTGCAGGGAAAGAACAAAGAGACAAAAGCTGCTGGCAGTAGGAAAAGTCAGAAACAGAATCTGTGCAGTGGTCTCAGCCCCAGCCCAGGACATCTGCCCAGAACAGCCTCCCAAGGGCCTGTCCCATCTTAGTAGTTGTAGTAGTAGCTTGTCGCTCAGTCGTGTCCGACTCTTTGCAACCCCATAGACTGTAGCCTACCAGGCTCCTCCATGCATGGGATTCTCCAGGCAAGAGTACTGGAGTGGGTTGCCATTTCCTTCTTTTCTAGCCAAACCCGCTCTGTGAACCCTTCAGGGAGTCCTTCCCAGGGAGACAGACACCTGCAGACTTACCCAGACACCCCGCGGCATCTGGGCGGGTGGGTCACACAGCAGAAGCCAATGCTGGAAGCTCAACGTATGAAACAGACAAGTCGGGACTTGTCCTCTCACTGGGTGACAATCCCAGGCGCCAAGTGGCAGGCCAGGGCTCCCACCACAGATATATGGAGAGAACTAGGCTCCTAAAGAGTCCGAATAAGACCCAGATTCTAGGCCATGGCCCATGGCTGCCCCACACCCCAAGGCCTGTCTGTTCACCTCCCCCATCGGCGTCTGACACTGGGGCCACATCTTCTCTTTTTCAAAGCATTGGATAAAATCACGCATATTGAAGCCCCTGAAAAACGTGCTACTTCTCTTCTGCAGGGACAATTTGATGTTTTAGTGTCAAAATTGACAGCAACAAAAACCCAGGCCTCTCCCAGGGAAATTAATCTAATAGTTAGCCTGCACTTGGAAATGCAAAAATTAAGAAACCAAAGAACTTAGCCCGGAGAAAACCTTAGTAGGCAGGTTGCAGCCACACCCTCCTTCAAGCAGAAAGAGCATCCCACCTTGTCTGAAAAAATTCCCCGAAATGACCACGCCCGCCGCACCCCACCCCCACCCTACCCACAATGAGCATGCTCCACCTGAGAATACTCCATTCTCATTTGTTCTACAAATAGTTCCTTCTCCTGGATATACAGAATGCCCCTCATTACCGATTTTAGCTCCAAACACTACAGCAGATCGAGAAGAAATAACCATGTGATGGTATAAATGTCAGTTCTCAGGATCATATCTTGATGAAAATGGTTCTTCCCCAACCAAGGTCAAGGGCTTCCCAGGTGGCACCAGGGGTAAAGAGACCGTCTGCCACCGCAGGAGACATAAGAGATGTGGGTTCAATCCCTGGTTTGAGAAGATCCTTTGGAGGAGGAAAAGGCAACCCACTCCAGTATTCTTGCCTGGAGAATCCCATGGACAGAGGAGCCTGGTGAGCTACAGTCCATAGGGTTGGACATGTCTAAGCAACTTAGTACAGCCAAGATCAGCCCAGCCAAGGCTGGGCAGAGTAGGGACAGCCTGCTCAGTGGATTTCAGAGGAGCAGGAAACCAATGGTCTTTGCCCACCCTGATGTCACCCTGACACAACCCCAAAATCCTTCCAGGAGGGCTGGAATATTGCCCCCACCTCAAAGGGAGGCTGGAGACCCAGACTCCCACTCCATCGCCCCCCACCCTCATTCCAAGAGACGGGGCGGTAAGTCCCTGCTTTGCTCTGGCTGGGTCCTGGCCCTCACCCTCCTATCTAAGCAGCCCAGGTCAGATGCCAGGGTGAGCTCTGGGCCATTGCACTGAGACTTCCTCTTCTCTGAGAGCAGCCCAGAGGGGCAGAGGCTGCAAGGTTGCCCCGAGAAGAGCTTCCCCCCGCCCTGGTTGTTCACCGGGGGTCTGTACCTGGAACTGGAGTCACTGCCGCTCTGCACTGCCGGGTTGTCCGTGACATTAAAGAGCCCCGTCCAATTGGCCAGCTGGTCGCCACTCTGCCAACCAAACTGGAGGCCTCTGGCAAGAGAACGAGGCAGTCGGTACTGATGCTCATGTGCTGGGTAAGCCCGTCACCGGGGAGCCGCGGTCCAGTGTGTGCCATGTGACACATTGCCTTGACCACGCCTAATGGAGATGAGAGTGCTGTCCATCCAGAAGGATGACCGTAATAAACCAGAGTCCTTTACAGGGTTCTCTGCTGGTCCACATCCGTGCCCTCAGTTCACCTGGATGGGCAGGCCAGGGTTACGCGTCATCATACATGCAGAGACACTGAGGCTTAGTGAGATCAAGGTCACTGAGCTCCTCTATGCCCTGTCTGGTGCACCCTTCAATTCTACCTCTAGCAACTCGCTCCAGCTCCTCAGCTCTCTGCCTTCCTCAGAGGCCAGACACACAGCAAAGCTTTTAATGAAATCTAGTTTTCCAACACATAAGGACAGGCCTCCTGTTTAAGAGATGAACTCAACTCACCTGGTTCTCTTCGCTCCCTCCCCCAGCCTGACTGAAATGCAGCAAAGGCATGATAAGGGCCTGAGTACAGATGGAGGGGAGGCACAGAAGGGGGTCAGCGACAACATTCTGGAAGAGCAAAAGCAGATGGGCCACTTGCCTTAGGCCAGAGAGAGGAGCCCTGACTGCTTGTAAGAAGCAAATCTATTCTCTGGACACAGATCTAGAAAGCTTTGGAAGGTGCGGTGCTGGGGCCGCAGAAGGTAAGGGTGCAAAATGGAGTGGCGGGCAGGAAAATTGCTTTAGGTTCATAAGGAACATCAGCTACTACCCACCTCCACGCCCCCAGGGCCCCTGCCTTAAGCCCAAGCAGGCTGGGCCCTCTACCTGCCCCAAAGACAGACAGATGGCAGGAGGCTTGACCCAGAGGAGCTCTGCGCTGCTGGCCTCATGCAGGGAGATACTAGGCTGAAAACAGCTGCACAGACCTGAAAAGAGGCTTACTGTGCACGCCTGGTCCCAGCCACGCTGCCCCAAATCTTTGGCCATGGCTGGGTTTTATGGAGGGAACCTGCCCAGGGCCAAAGAGAAGGCTACAGACCAAAGGGGTGCTGCTGCCCCATCACTAGGGCAGCTCGGTCTGGCGCTGCTGCCATTTGGAGCTGCACAATGCTTATTGGGGGGTGTCCTGTGCACCTCTAGTGAGCAGCATCCCTGATTTCTACCCTCTGAGGCCCGCAGCACCTCCTGACCCACCCTCCTGCTGTGATGACCAAAACTGTCTCCAGACATTGCCAAACGTCCCCTGTAGGGAACCCCTGCCCACCACACCGAGCTCCAGTGCACCTCCTAGAGGCTGGCTTTGCCCTCAAATGTGAATATTCAAGTCCCATCAAAGACTCTGGCACGTGGGATAAACTTCACCATGAAAGCGGAGAATAAAACAAACAAAAATAAAACTCTTAACCCCCTAAAAATAAAGCCCTTTAATAAACAGCCTCTATGCTAAGGGGAACGGGGCAGGGACGGTGGTCAGAGCTGGGCTCTGGTCCACCCGGACCAGCCGCTAATGAGCCAAGTGACCCCAGTGAAGTCTCCACGTTTCTCTCGGCCTCTGTTGCTATCTTTCGAGTCAGGAGAGCTGTCTCGATGTCTCCAAAGTGCTTGACCAGAAGTGTCACCAGGCTGAGCTGTGTCCTTGATGGCAAGACAGGTCACCTCCTGCCTGTGAGTCAGCCTGGTTTCCAGCCACACGCTGGGCGGAAGAGGCCCTTGGGGCCCTGTGAGCAGAAGGGCCACACACGTGAGGTGCTCAGTGGATGTTTTGCCGAGTGACTCGGATTCTCTGTCCACGCTCTCCACCTCCAGAGCAGACCGGAACTGGGGGCAGAACAGGCACAACTCGCAGGTCAGAGCCTGAAGCTGCAGCAAAGTGCCCTTCAGTTCCCAGCGTGTTCAGGGAACAGCAGCAGCATTGCACTTGTTCTGGCTCAAGATCTTTATATTCTTGAACCAGTGAAGTTGCTCAGTCATGGCCAACTCTTTGCCACCCCGTGGACAGTAGCCTAACCAGGCTCCTCCATCCATGGAATTTTCCAGGCAACAGTACTGGACTGGGTTGCCATTTCCTTCTCCAGGGGATCGTCCCGACCCAAGGATCAAACCCAGGTCTCCCACATTGCAGGCAGATGCTTTACCGTCTGAGCCACCAAGGAAGCCCAAATATTTATTTATTTATTTGGCTATATCAGGTCTTAGATGCAACATGTGGGATCTAGTTCCCTGATCAGGGATTGAACCCAGGCCCCCTGCCTTGGGAGTTCAGAGTCTTAGCCACTGGACCATCAGACAAGTCCCTTTATATACTTGTCTATCCACAATACAAATATTGCATACTTCTATAAACCCATCACATATTTGGGCTTCCATGTTGGCTCAGTGGTAAAGAATCTACCTGCCAAGCAGGGGACCCAGGTTCGATCCCTGGGTCGGGAAAATCCTCTGAAGAGGGGAATGGCAACTCACTCTAGTATTCTTGCCTGGGAAATCCCATGGACAGAGGAGCCTGGTGGGCTACAGTCCATGCAGTCACAAAGAGTTGGATATGACTTAATGACTAAACAACATCATATATACATTTATAAATATACTGTGAGCATCTATAAAATAAACTATTCATTAATTTGTTTATTGATTTGAAGCGGTTACATTTCCTTTCAAAGAGATATTTTGAGGAAATATTATTAGCTATTTCTTAGAATTTGGATTTGATTTATTAGGAGGGGAAACATTTTGTGAGCCCTTCACATATATGCTCTCCATTCCTACAACAGCTTCATGTGGCAAGTCCCATTCTCTGCACTTATAGTTGATGAAATGTGTAACTCAGAGAGGTTTGGTAACTTGCCCAAGGTCACAAGGCTATCAAGTGGCCATCCTAAATACAGTACCTTCTGACTCTAAAAACCAACCTGAAATCCGTACCAGAATACCTATTGGCCAAGAACACAGTAGTATTTCCACCCGAAATTTTGCAAATTAACCGATTCACAAGCACATTCAAGCAATTCCCAGCACAGCAGCCAGCTAGAAAACTCACAGGCTCCTTAGAAAGAGTCCAGCCAGCAAGACTCATGTCCTCCACCAAGTGGGTCAGCCAGTAACACCGCCACTCTCTTGCCCAGACTGGCTGCTGAGACGGGGTGTCCCTTCACAAGACAGTCCCTCCCAGGGTTGCAGAAGTGACAAACTACTAAGAAAACATCAATTGCTATATTTCACCAGGAACTGTGACACAGAAGGGCCATTCGCTGATAGCTCAGTTAGGAAAGAATCTGCCTGCAATGCAGGTAGACCCCAGTTTGACTCCTGGGTCAGGAAGATTTCTACAGTTTGCTGTGATCTGCACAGTCAAAAGCTTTAGTGTAGTCAATGAAGCAGACATAGATGTTTTTCTGGAAATCCCTTGCTTTTCCTATGATTCAGCAGATGTTGCCAATTTGATCTCTGGTTCCTCTGCCTTTTTTAAATCCAGTTTGTACATCTGGAAGTTCTCAATTCATGTACTTCTGAAGCCTAGCTTGAGCATTAATAATATCCCCCCAATATTATGAAGGGTTATTAAAATATATGGATTGGATTAAAAATATATATGCTTCCAGCCATGGCCTCCTTGGGCTCTGCAGGCGGAGACTGGAGTCACTGTCTTTTCTACGTTCCTCAGGTCAGTAGAGCATGGAAGCCAGCTACCTCCAAGTTCATCTCCGGTCTCCGTGTACCCCCACATTCTCTCAGAGCTGCTTCCTAATGACCATGCCAGCAGCCACCTCCTCTGTTCCAGAACCTTCCAAGAATCCCCACTGCCAAAGGACAAGTTCCAAACCCTCAACTCAGGGGCCCTTCCAGCAGCTGCCCTGCAGCTTGACCTGGAGCCCAGGGAAACCTCAGCCTCATGACCCACCAGGGCATTTCGACCCTCAAGCCTTTGCCCTGGATTCCCACTCAACCTCATCCCATCCCCCATTTACCTGACTCCCACCCCAAGTTCAAAGTCCAGCTGAAGAGCCTTCTTCTTCTTGAGCCCCCAGCTCTGTCAGCTGAACTCTCCTCTCTCTCACAACCCCTTCGGCACCACACATTCTGCCCTGAGTCACTGCTCTGTGCCTGCTCTTTGTGTATCATCCCTACATGCGGATAGTCCTTTATAGCCCTGAGTGTTCATTGGAAGGACTGATGCTGAAGCTGAAACTCCAATACTTTGGCCACCTGATGCAAAGAACTGACTCATTTGAAAAGACCCTGATGCTGGAAAAGATTGAAGGCCGGGGGTGAAGGGGATGACAGAGGGTGAGATGGCTGGATGGCATCTTGACTCAATGGGCATTAGTTTGGGTAAACTCTGGGAGTTGGTGATGGACAGGGAGGCCTGGCGTGCTGCTGTCCATGGGGTCACAAAGAGTCAGACACAACTGAGCAACTGAACTGAACTGAACCGCACAGCCATTTATAGAGTTGCCTGTAAACCAGGTGTAAAGTAGTCTTCCCCAAGAGCCCTGAAGCAAGTGGAGTGGGGAAAAGGGGGCTGACTCAGGCAGCTTTAGGTTCTAAAATTCCAGGATCCTTGACGAAAATCAGAGCAGGAGGTTTTCACATCCCAGGAAAGAGGAAGAAGCAAGGTGTTTGGGGAATGGGGGTGGAGGGCACACTCCAGATGGCTCACTGGGTCCAACTTTCCTGGGGCGGTAGCAGGGCTGTGCACACAGAGGTGTTTCTAACTCTCACGCTTAGAGATGAGTTGTAGGATATACAATTGGAGGACTGTTAGTAGTGGGCACTAGACATGGAGAGGCTGGATTTGAAGGGCCACAGGCCAGGGCGTGGGGTCGGGGGTGAGGGCACTGGAAAAGCAGAGCAGAGGCTGCAGGGCCAGGGTTTGGCCCGTGTCCTGTGTAGTGCTTGCCATAGAAACCGCCTTTCCCAGGTGTCAGAAACCAGAGTGGCCAGGCTGTGGGCCTGCCTTTGGTGGGATTTCAGGCAGCAGCAAAAGTTTGATGAGGGAGACATTGCTGGATAAGAAGGCACTCCCAGAGCCTCTCCATCACCTATGCCTGCAGCTGTCCCGTTCCTGCCTCCAAAGATTCCTGAATAGAGATGCCCCCAGAGCCTACTCCCGTTTGCAATCATGTGACTCCTGGCATTTTTACCTCCTAAAGCCTCAGTTTCCTCACCTGTCAAAAGGAAGAAATAATCCTCGACCTAAGGATATAAACAGCCCACAAAAGCAGATATGTAAATGCGAACATACATATAAGAGCTTAAATCGAATAGCAGAAACTTAAATCTAATAACCTACAGCTTAAATCTAATAACATACAATTTAAACACATGTCACTCTGTGTTCTCTGCCAGAGAAGACAAGAAAGCTATTGGAGCACCAGCTGAGAAGAAGTCTTTCTCTCCACATCCATAGCCTTTTCTGCTTTTTAAATCTTACACATGCAATATCTAGGTAAATTGTGGTGAGGGTTTAACCTCACTAGTAACCACGTGTGAAAGTGAAAGTGTAAGTCACTCAGTCGTGTCCAACTCTGTGTGACCCTATAGACTGTAGCCTACCAGGCTCCCCTGTCCATGAGATTTCCCAGGTAAGGATACTGGAGTGGGTTGCCATTCCCTTCCTCAGGGGATTTTCCTGACCCAGGGATCAAACCCAAGTCTCCTGGACTGCAGGCAGATTCTTTACCGTCTCAGCCACTTAGGGAAGCCCCTAATAACCAAAGTACATGCAAATGAAATTAAAGCAATCCTTTTTTATTAACCTATCAAGTTGACAAGATAAATGTAATGTTAATACCTAGGGCTGGTCATTGGTGTCACCCAGGTTTCTGTAAAAGAACTTGGGAAGATGTATCAAAAGGTTTAAGAGTGTTTATACATTCAGTCCCCATGATACTCCTTCTAGAAACTGATCCTTAGGAAATGATCCAAATTTGATCTGATGAAATAAAATTTATATTTTAAGGCAGGACAAGAAATATAAAATTATCTCTCTGTGGTTTGGGCCTTCTCCCTCCCTGATGAGCAGGGTTCATCTGCATTACTGTGCAGACAGAGCTCCTGTAAGATGGGAGTGCCTGCTCAACCGGAAAGATTGTTGTCTTTTTCTTTATTCTGATGCTAGCAATGTAACTTCTCAAAACAAAAGTGCTCTTTCCCAGCTCTGTAGAGGGTCATGCTGACTTGCTGTTCCCTTGGTGTGTGTTCACCTGGACTATGCACCCTTGGTGAACTTTATGGAAAATATCAGTATGTCATTCTGATGCAAACTCCTTTGTCTCAAAAATGTGTATGTCTTATGTGAAATAGATGACCACTCCAAGTCTGATGCATGAAACGGGGCACTCAAAGCCAGTGCACTGGGACAACCCAGAGAGATGGTTGGGAAGGGAGGTGGGAGGGGGTTCGGGACGGGGGGACACAGGTACATCCATGGGTGAATCATGTCAGTGTATGGCAAAAACCACCACAACACTGTAAAGTCATTAACCTCCAATTAAAATAAATAAATATTTTTTAAATGCGTATGTCTGTGACTTCGACTCCTAAAAGGTGGAGCAGTTCTCAGAGCTTTCTGAGATTCTGCTTCCCAGGTTATAATCCTCAGTTTGGCTGGAACAGAATTCCCTTTTTTCCTTCTTAACTTGACAGTTAATTGAATTTTCGTTGACAGATCAAAGGGTTTTGAACCAGACAGACAGTTGTCTGGGGTCTTTTATTAATCAGGAAACATCCTAAATACCCAGCACTTGGGGAGAGGTTAAGGAACTACGGTGCTAAATGACATGTGGCCATGTGGGCCCCCCAAATATTGTATCTATGAAGTCATTTTAAATGGTGCAGGGAAATCATTAACTTAAGCCAAAAATTAATAAATAGAATACACGTTCACTATGATCTCATTTCTTTTACAAAAACAGTGCTTAGAGCAAAGGCGAGGGGAAAACATTCCCTAAAACGAATATGTCACTGAGTGTGGTATGATGAGGGAATTTCTTCCCCTACTTATTTATACTTTGCTGTCCTTTCCATAAGCTCTAAGATAAACATGTATTATTTTAAGAATCACAGAAACAATGTAGACTCTGAGCAATACAGCGATCACAGATGACTTTGTAGACCTCTGGGGGTACCCAGTAGGTCCTCAGTAAGTAACACTTGGACTTTCTCAAGTGAGAAAAAGTAGGTGCAAAAGCATTCGGGTAACTCTTTTCGTGCTGCACGAACAGAAGGGATTGAGGAGAGCTGGTACGGACACAAAAAGGAGAAGCTGGGGAAACCAAGCCAGGGAGGTTTTTTCACGCTGAGATGGGAGAGAAGGAGCCGCTCCAGAGTTTCATGGCTTTCTTCTGAGTAAGTGCTGCCACCCAAGCTCCTCAGCGCCCAGTGACCTGCTGTGGGAGTCACCAGCCCGTGGCCCTTTGTCCTCCCCCAACCCCAGCCGGAGAGCCCAGGGTCCGGTGATGATCAGTGCCTAGGGATCAGCAGCCAGAAGCGGCTGCAGCAGTTGAGTTTTAGCTCAGCTTTTAAGCCCTTCTTAACTGTGATCTTGACCAAGAACAGAACCAAACCCACCTCTTTTTCTTGAGTCAACTTGATCTCAAGCTAGTGGGCCCACTAAGAACGTGACGCCTTTACCCCCCAGAGACCCTGTGCTGGCCAGAAGGGCCACTCTCATTCCCTGACATTGACCTCTAAAGTGATGAATAGTCCCATAACATCCTTCCTCTCCCTTAACCAATCATTGTCTTTACTCTCCGTGGGCCATTTCACCCGGGACACACCCTGAACAAAACAACCGATACTTTACGTCCCCACAAAGTGCTTCACTTCCACCACAGAGCAAAGTTCACCAAGGAAGAAGACGGTGAATGAAGTGAGTGAGTGAAGCAAAGGCAGCAGGGACCAGGGGTTATCTCACGCTACACCTGCCCGGGTAGGGGCCCTGAGCCCCAGCCCACTGCTGCCATGTGGGAAGCTGAGCCTTATGTTGCCATTTTGTTCATCCTTCCAAGAGATGCTGGATAGCCAGACTTTTACGTTTAATTTGCCAGTTTTTAAATGCTGTGTAGACCAAATACTCCCCGCTGTGAGCTACCCACAGCCTGGGGAAGCCCCATTAGTGGCCCTGACTTATATCCTCTTGTTTGAAGCTGACCCTAGTCCAAAGAGGCAGACAGGGTGTGTGCCGCCCATCTCAGCTGAGGAAGCTGAGGCAGAGCATGGGAAGTTACCGCTCAGCCAGCTGGAGGCAAAGCCAGGCGTGGGAGCCAGAGCGTTGACTCCTATTTCAACCACCACAATGCTGGATCCTGTGCCGGGACTCAGCACCGCTTGGGGTCTTCCATCCTAGGGGCTGGGTCAGCAACAACCCTCGGCCTCTGCCTCCTGTGCAGCAGACACACTCACCATCACCAAAGGCAGCCACGGGGGAGGCCAGGGGCGCAGTTCCTGAGCCCGGCCTGCAGTTGCCCTTTCCCTCCCTCCAGACAAAGCATATATTAGGAATGCAAGTGACTGAGCTGCTGTTATGACAAGATAACCTTGAGTCAGCTCTATTTGGGAAAAAAAAAGAAGAAAATCATTCACAAAACGTCAGTTCTTAACTTTCGTGGGAGGCTAATCTATTGAATTATTCATGTGCGTTCTCGCTCCTCCATTCCAAAAAGGTAACCTGGCTTTTTCAACCTCTTACTTTAGGGCCATGTGGGTGGTGAGGACTGAAAGCTTCACAGTTCACTGAAGAAACTGCGAGGCCAACCCAGAGGGCAGTGGGAGGGCCTGCGGGTCTGGGGCGGGTGGGTGAGACCGTGGCTGAGCAGAAGATTCCTCAAGGGCCAGAAGCCCACGATGTCTCCAGTGCGGGTCCTTCACATCCCCCTCTACACGGACAGAGGGCCTCAGGAAGACTGCTTCTTGGAGCTCCTTGGGAGGCTGGATCCAGACTTCCAGAAGCTTCCAGGGAGCAGTGACTGGACTGCCTGAGGTGGGGGATGGCCTGGGGAGCCCTGCAAGTTTCGTTCCACACAAGCCTCCAGGATCCCCACATGACCCTTCGAGGGCAGAGGGAAGGCACCTCAACAGACTAAACAGACTAGATTTCCCACCAGCTGATGGATATGGTTTAGTCTATTTTTTTTTTTTAATTAAAGGAAAAGTGAGGAAATGAGCCATTTCTTTCACACCAAGCTTGTCAAATAAAATACATAACCACTCTTCTGTTATGAATCAGCAAAGTACTTATGTTGTACCTCACAGCTGACAGGATATCTTCCCTTTATCTATTCATGCTATTTTTATTTCATATAAATGTATATATATCAAATATTTATTTTATTGTTCTACATCTGTTGAACAGTCCTGCCTGGCTGGGGTTCAACAGTGAAGAAAATAGCAAGGTCTTGCCCTGGCAACACCTCATTTCGACTACAGTGGGACAGATAATCTAACAGGCAACACAACACGTAATGTGTCAGATGGTGAAAAGTGCTGTGGAAAAAATAAAGGCTGGCAAGAGAGAAAAGGAGGTGGGGGTGAGGGGCTGCTCCACAGAGAGTGGCCTCCTCCCGGAGAAGGTGACATCTCAGCAGGGTAGGAAGTGATAAGGGAACAGGTGGATCCCGGAGAAGAGGGGTCCAGAAAAGGCCTGGCACCTGCAGGGGCCTGAGGCATGAGTCCCATGGCTTGTTCTGGTGCTGGCAGGGAGTCCAGGGCAGGCAGCCGGTGACACAGCCCACCTTTCTGTGGCCCCTCAAAGTCATCTACAAGGGAGGTGACCAGGGTTCTCTTCTGAGCAAACCGCGGGTGGGCCCCCAGGATTCTAGGGGTTGGCCCTCCTGGGTAACACGGCGTGCCCTCTCCCACCTCTCACAGTCCTCTGCCACCCCCAGGCCTACAGGAAGAGCTGCGGCGGGTAGTCAGGAAGACCCCCTCAGAGAAGGTGTGGACCCTTCCCAGCCAGCTCAGCGTGGAAGCGCCTGCCAGCTGGGAAGCCTTTGCAGGAGGATGAATGGGCGTAATTACCAGGTTCCACGTACTTCCTCGCCTGGTCTCCATCCTGACTCACTAGTGACTCACATTATTTCCCTGATGGTAACTTTCACCCTGAATGAGAAGACCCTCAGGAGAAAAGAGAAGTGGGTTCATCCCCCAGTTGCCTGTGGGGGCCTTTCATTGGGGGCAACAGAAAGGATGGTGCAGGTGGCAGCCTGCTAGGGACAAGGGCGGGGGTTGCTCCCTCAGCAACCCCCCCACACTCTCCACCTCCAGGTGGGAAGAGAGAAAGCTAGTGGAGCAAGTCGCGGACACTGCAGTGAGTAGGGGTCTGCGGACAGGTGGCAGAGGGCTGGCCTCCTTGAAAGGCCCCTGGTGCCCACGAGCCTCCCAGATGCCGGGAACGTTCATGGTTCTGCAGAGGCCTCTGGCTAAGGAGTGGCCCAGCGGAGTCCAGGTTCTCCCAGTGCTCAGGTGGGGACAGAAGAGGGTGCGCATGGGGGCACTAGCCAGGGGAGGGTCCAGAGAAGGAACCAGAGTAGCTCCAGGTACAACTCGGTGGCCACCTCACACCCCCATCAAGCCCTGCATCACAGAGAAGCTGGGCTCCCCCAGTCAACCTCCAAACAGTCTGCTCCCTGGCCTGGCCTTCCAGACCTCCACTCTCAGCCCCAGATCCACAAGAGTGGGCACCCAAGGCCATCCAAAAATCTCACACCTCTTCCAACTACTCTTTGCTAAATGTTTGCTCAATGTTTATTCCACGGTGGGGGCCACCTTTAGGAGGACCATGGGGTCCACAGGGGGCGCACACACCAGCCTTGCAATTTCCTCTAGCGCTCAGACTGCAGGCAGAGCACCATGGCCTGCAGAGTGGAGACCCCTTCCCTCCTCGGACAGCAGGGGAGTGATGTGGATATGGGGGAAGGCCCCCTCACTCATCCTAGCATTCATTCCAACCACTCTGTCAAGAGCTCCCACTAGTTCTGCTTTCTCCATCCTAGGACAGGCCCAGAGTCTATGTGAGCAGGTGCCTCCTAGGTTAGCGCCCCCCTACACTGTTCCCCAAACCTCTGGAACCCAGTCCAGGTAAACGCCGATCAAGTCATGCCTTCCCCGGCCTTGGCTCCTGTTAGGTCCTTTGACTGTTATGGGTTGAATTGTGTGCCCTCCCCCCGTACCAAAAAAATCAGATACTGAAGTCCAATCCCAGGGTGACCTTATTGGAAACAGGGTTGTTGCAGATGTCATTAGTTAAATTATGATGAGGTCATGTGGGGACTTCCCTGGTGGTCCAGTGGTTAAGAACTGGGGACGTCCCTCAGGGTCCAGTGGGTAAGACTCTGCACTCCCAATGCAGGGGGCCTGGGTTCCATTCCTGGTCAGGCTGCTAGATCCCACATGTCATAACTAAGAGTTCACATGCCACCACGAAAGATCCTTCTGCAAGGAAGACTGAGATCCTGTGTGCCACAGCTAAGCCCTGGCGCAGCCAAATAAGTAAATAAAGAAAAAATTTAAAAAGATGAGGTCACACTGGAGTATGATGGACCCCTAATCCAGGATGACTGGTGTTTTTCTAAAAAAGGGACACAGACATGTACGCAGGGAGAAAACCCTGTTAAGATGAAGGCAGAGGTCTACAAGCCAAAGAGTGTCGAAAACTACCCCCAAACCACCAGAAGCTAGGGGGCGGTGGGAGGAGATTCGCCTTCATGGCCCTCAGACCCTACCGAGGCCTTGATCTCAGACTTCAGCCACCATAACCGTGTGACAATAACATTCCGTTGTGTGAGCCCCCAGACTGTGGTATGGTTCACATTGGTGGGTTCCACACCCACGGTTGGTTGAAGCCGTGAATGTGAAACCCCAGGGTACAGAGGGCTGACTCTAAGGAACCTAAGCATCTGTGGATTTTGTTCTTCTTTTCCCCTCCCAATAACCCCAGCCCTCTCTACGCACAGCACCCCACACACACCTCCGGCTTACCTGCCTCACGTCCATCCCCCCACAGTCCGGAGCCTTGGCAGGACTTGTGGGCCCCTTCCAGAGGGACTGGCAAAGCCTGGCCAGTGACCAGTGTCATCAGGGTGGGAAGAGAGAAGAGTACCTTGGCCACCCACTCATACTACATAAAACTAAACTGGGACCAGAGAGGCTGTGGATCTCACAGAACCAGAAAACAAAGAGAAATGTAGAGCCTTCAGTGACTCCCATCACCTGCTCCTCCCGACTCAACACCACAGCCTGTCCCCCAGAGTTACCCTAAATCCAGTCTCTGAAACCCACAAGTTCTCCGAGCCCACCTCGGGTCCCACCTGGCTGCTCACCACCCTGATTGCTGTCTCCTCTGAAATCTACAAGATTTATAGTCTATGCCACGCAACGACTAATGTATTTATACACAATCTTACCTATTTTTCATGCTTGTCTCTTTCAATGTTCTGTAAGTTCTTTAAGGACATGTAACATAGTTGATTCTTTAGTAACCTAACCTTTCCACCAGCATAAAGCTGAATGTTTACTGGACGTTCACTGATTATTGGGGAAAAAGTTGGGGATTCCCTTTGCATGCATCATTCATTCAGCAATTAATGTCAGGCTCTATGCCAGATCCTGTGAATTCAGAAATGAATGAAATATCTCTTTCAAGGGTCTTACAAACTGTGCAAACCTATACAAGTTACTCATCCTCTCTGTGTATTAAATGAGGAGGACTGTATCTGTTTAACAGGACTAATGTGAGGATTGAATGAGATAATCCTTCTTTAGGATTATCTGCTTAGGTTAGAGCCTGGCTCATGAGCCCTTAATGAATGCTAATAATTCATATTATTGCCCGATGAATCCATCGCCTGTAGTGTATGTATGTGGAGGGGGTTCCCACACATTGAGTGAAGAGCTAAATGACAGAATTACTGGATGAGAGGTTCTTAGATGAGAAGTGAATGAGCCTAAATAAGTCAGAGAGGAAAAACCTCTAAGAGGTGAAATTTGCCTGGAAAGCACAAATATCAAAAGGAAAAAAAGTAGAGAGAGATGATCAAGAGCAAGCTGTGAGAGGGCAGCACTGTGCCCCTGAGAGACGTAGGGCAAAGGACAGGAAGTGCCCTAACACCCAGCAGCTTGTGCAGGCTGGGCACAGAGAGCCCAGGGCCAGGGCACAAGATCCAGGAGCCCCCACCCTCTGGCTGGGGCAAGTGCAGAGTCGACACCAGAGAGGGAGTTCCATCAACTTTGTCCCCTGGGTGCCTTGCTTGCCTGCCCCCAGTCCCAGCCCTACAGCAGGAGCCCCATCAAAATTTGCTCTGATCAGCAAGACCGCAGCTGTTCTGCCAGCAAAGCACAGACCAAGGGTGGTGGTCAGCTCAGCCCCTTCCCCATCCCGAGGGTACCCTCCAGCTCCACTCCGTCCCCACGAGGCACTCTCCCCCTCCAGAAGCACCCCAGGTAGATCCTCCAGTCCCGTCATCCTCACCTCTTGGGGGTCGTGCCTGTTTCTCCAGTGAACAAGGCTTTGTCCCTTGAGAAACCTATATGCAGGTCAGGAAGCAACAGTTAGAACTGGACACGGAACAACAGACTGGTTCCAAATAGGAAAAGGAGTACGTCAAAGCTGTATATTGTCACCCTGCTTATTTAACTTATATGCAGAGTACATCATGAGAAATGCTGGGCTGGAAGAAGCACAAGCTGGAATCAAGATTGCCAGGAGAAATATTAATAACCTCAGATATGCAGATGACACCACCCTTATGGCAGAAAGTGAAGAGGAACTCAAAAGCCTCTTGATGAAAGTGAAAGAGGAGAGTGAAAATGTTGGCTTAAAGCTCAACATTCAGAAAACCAAGATCATGGCATCTGATCCCATCACTTCATGGCAAATAGATGGGGAAACAGTGGAAATAGTGTCAGACTTTATTTTTTTTGGCTCCAAAATCACTGCAGATGGTGACTGCAGCCAAGAAATTAAAAGAGGCTTACTCCTTGGAAGGAAAGTTATGACCAACCTAGATAGTATATTCAAAAGCAGAGACATTACTTTGCCAACAAAGGTCTGTCTAGTCAAGGCTATGGTTTTTCCTGTGGTCATGTATGGATGTGAGAGTTGGACCGTGAAGAAAGCTGAGCACTGAAGAATTGATGCTTTTGAGCTGTGGTGCTGGAGAAAACTCTTGAGAGTCCCTTGGACTGCAAGGAGATCCAACCAGTCCATTCTAAAGGAGATCAGTCCTGGATGTTCTTTGGAAGGAATGATGCTAAAGCTAAAACTCCAATACTTCAGCCACCTCATGCGAAGAGTTGATTCATTGGAAAAGACTCTGATGCTGGGAGGGATTGGGGTCAGGAGGAGAAGAGGACGATAGAGGATGAGACAGCTGGATGGCATCACGGACTCGATGGACATGAGTCTGAGTGAATTCCGGGAGTTGGTGATGGACAGGGAGGCCTGGCGTGCTGCAGTTCATGGGGACGCAAAGAGTCGGACATGACTGACCGACTGAACTGAACTGAACTGAACTGCACTGAGGGGAAGTGTGGGATCAGTGGTAAGAGCCTTTGAATGCACACTTGAGATACAGCATGAAGTCAGGCTGTACTTTTCCTTGACCCAGTTTCATATTCTCAAATCTCAGGCTGCACAAGCCATATGCAGGCAGTGCAGATCTGTACCCTTGAGATGCAGGAAAGAGGAAGGCTGGAGGAAAGAGTACGGAAGAGTCCTGTCTACACCAGGCAGGATAAGGCAGGCCCAGTCTAGGGTCCTGCCTGCTGTGCTCTCAGATAGAAGGCAACAGGGCAGCTCTGGGCAGACTGTGCTGAGTACAGCTAGCACAGGTGCTACGAATTCAGAGCAGGGGCACACACTGTGGACTGAGAACAGAAGGAGAAGCAGGATTGGAACGGGCAGAGATAACTGGGAGGGCACAGCAGATAGGGAAAAGTTGGTAAAGTTGCAGAGTCAGGACAGATGTGATGTGTGAAAGACCCTTGGCTGGCAGGAGCAACGGTCTCCTTTAAGAGTCAGGTGATCCCCTACTCTCTTTCAGCTGATCCTTTTGGGACCTGCAGGGCAGGTTGTTCTATCTATGCTATACTGGGCAACTCTGTTCTTTAAAAAAAAAAAAAAAAAAACGAGTGGGGCTTCAGGCACAGGTTGATCATGGGGGTGAGACTTTTGTTTGGAGAGGACATAGGGGACGGAGATATTCGAGGGTTTCTATTTCTGGCAAAATGGCATGCTGAAAACGCCTCTGTGGCACGTACCCCTTCAGGAATGAAGAATTTCCTCCTGACCTGCTGGGGTACCGAGAGCTGACAGCCCCCAACTCTCAGTTTCCTCTGGGAATCATCCCATATAAGGAGAGCCAACTTGGCCAAGACCACACTCTCTTCCAGAAGCATCTGCATCCAGTGACTAAAAATTCAACCTAGAGCCTGGAGAATCCCAGTGACGGGGGAGCCTGGTGGGCTGCCGTCTATGGGGTCGCACAGAGTTGGAGACGACTGAAGTGATTCAGCAGCAGCAGCAGCAGCAGCAGCAGCAGCAGCAGCAGCAGCAGAGGTGCAAAGGCCCAGCCTCCTTACCCTGAGGAAGCCTCAACTCAGGGAACACTCCGCGGCTCCACCTCCGGGGGAGAAGGCCATGGCCTTCTCTGGGACTTCACTGCAGCTCAGTCTCCTTCTGCTCAATCTTTGTCCTTCTTCCTTCTCTAGGTGTTGATCCCAAGAACACATCTTAATAAACATTCTGCATTCAAATCTCTGGCAAAGAGTCTTCTTTCCAGGGACCCCAATCTGCAACATCTTCCACTACAAAATGCTAAAATACACCTAATATATATATGGTGGTGGAGGCTTAGTCACTAAGTCGTGTCTGACTCTTGCAACCCCATGGATGCGAGAGCCCACCAGGCTCCTCTGTCCGTGGGATTCTCCAGGCAAGAATACTGGAGTGGGTTGCCATTTCCTTCTGCAGGGGATCTTCCCAACCCAGGAATCGAACCCAGGTCTCCTACATTGCAGGCAGATTCTTTACCAACTGAGCTACAAGGGAAGTCCCTATATATATAGTATATATATTACATATATTATTATATTATAATATATTATATATTATAATATAATATACAATGTATTATATTTTATTATATTTATATTTTATAATATAATTATAATATATAATATATAAATATATTATATTAAATTATAAATATATAAAAATACATCTATATTTAAATATTCAAATATTTAAATATGAATATTTAATATAATATTTAATGTAAATATTTTATATAAATATTAATATTTAATATAATATTTAATGTAAATATAAATATTTATATGAATATGAATTTTAAATATATTTTTATAATATAATTATATTTGTTTTTATATATAAATTATAAATATATAAAATATATTTATATTTAAATATTTAAAATATTATATATAAATATAAATATAAATTAAATATATATTAAATTATAAATATAATTATATATAATATATTAATATTATATATAATGTATTATATTTATATTATATAATATATTATAATATTATATTATATATTATATATGTTTATATATAATATATATATTCACAATATGTAACTCCTTAAATGGATGAATGATCTGGCAAGGAAAGAAGCCATAGATGAGTTCTAAAAACAGCAGCAGTCTTAGTAGCATCGGTCAATCCCCATGATCCATGCTTCCCTTGCAACGGCAACAGGGGCTACCCAAGATAAAGATTCTTCTTAGAAACCTCCTCCTTCACCCAAGAAAATACAAAGAATTCAAAATCAAGGTAAGAAAAAAAAGTAAAGCAGAATACATAAAAAACCCAAAATATAATGGTGGAAATAATATTCTAACATCCTATGCTATTTATCAGTAATCACAATAAATGTAGATACACTATACTTCCCAAGTAAAAGATAAAGGCTGTCAAACTAAAAACTGTAGCTATATGCTGGTTACACAGACATGGAATGAAAGACATGGAAATGTTGGGAAAAAAAGGATAAAGAGACATATGACAAGCAAATACTAGCCAAACGAAAACTGCCTCACTATATTCATTTCAGACAACATCAAATTGAAGGGTCAAAACATTACTAAAAACAAAGAAACTCCCTACATTTTAATAAAAGATTCAGTTCACTAGAAAGACAATAGGTCTAAACTAGTATGCATCCAATAACATCACTTCAAAATGTTTAACGTAAAGTCTGGTAAGTTGATAAAGAGAAACTAATAAATCCACTATCATGGAGGAAATTTTCAACACGTATCTTTTAGAAATCGACAGAACAAGTGAACCAAAAAACTAAAAACAAACAAAACCAGTGAGGATACAGAAGATTAAAAAATTAAAAACTACTTGATTGAAAAGATATGTAAGGATACTGTACCTAGCAATGTGAGAATCACATTTTTTTCAGGAACGCAAATAATATTTATGAAAATCAACCACATACTAGACCACAAAGAAAATCTCAACAAATTTCAAGGAATCCACCTTATAAACATCACATCACAATTCATTTGGGTTAAAAATTCAAAAAAGTAGGTAAAGAAAGAATCTGAAACTTTTAAAACACTTCTAAATTTACGAGCAGGAAAGAATCTAGTCATGTCCGACTCTTTGCCATCCCCATGGACTGTATAGTCCATGGAATTCCATGGAATTCTCCAGGCCAGAATATTGGAGTGAGTATATTTCCCTTCTCCAGGGGATCTTCCCAACCCAGGGATCGAACCCAGGTCTTCCGCACTGCAGGAGGATTCTTTACCAGCTAAGCCACCAGGGAAGCCCAGAAATACTGGAGTGAGTAGCTTATCCCTTCTCCAAACTTTACGAGCAAATATGAATAAATCATGAGAGAAATTAGAAAATATTTGGAATTCAAGATAATTAAAATACTTCAAGGTAACAAAAAGGAGCTGTATGACTATGAACAAATTACTTAACTTCACTGTGCCTCAGTTACCTCATCTATAAAATGAGAGTAGTAATTGTATCTATTATTTGTTGTTAGAATTCAGTACATATAAAGTGCTTAGACTGGTATGTGGCACACTGTAAATCTAAGACAATTCTGAGTTGTCATCATCATCATCATCATTATCATCCCAAATCATATAAATTTATGATTAATAACTCTAGAGAGTTATTTAGAGGAAATTTTATAACCTAAAAGTTTACCTTGGAAAATACTTAAGACTGAAAAGGGCATTTCAGATGGTAAAGAATCTGCCTGCTATGAGGGAGACCCAAGTTTGACTGACTGAAAATTACAAAGATGAGCATCCAACTTAAGAAGCTAGAAAAATAATATGAGAATAAAACCAAAGCAAAAAAATATTAATGAATTCAATAGGAAAGTTATAAGAGAAAAATCAACAAAGCCCCAAATCAGTCATTTAATAAAGTTCATTTAAAAGTAGAAAAAAGACACAATGTTAGGAATAGAAAAGGAACCAAAACCTGAGATGTAACAGAATATTATGAACTTTGTGCAAATAAATCTGAAGATTTTTGAAAATTTTCTGGAAAAATATAATTTACCAATAAGTGAATGAAGAAATATAAAAACCTGAATAGCCTTGAACCATTAAAGAGACAAAACTGGTAATTTAGAGTCTTCCCACAAGGAAAATATTAGGCGCTGATGGCTGTACAGGTGAATTCTACCAAGCTTTCAGAAAACAGATATCAAACTTGCATAAACCGTTCCAGAAAATAGATAAAGAGGAAGCATTCCCAACTCATTTGACAAGACTGGTTTTAAAACGAGACAAAGAAAACATTTTAAAAATTGCATGCCAGTATCATTCAAGAACATGAGATTCAACATCTTAAATAAAAATATTAGTCAACAAAATCTCACATTGTATGAAACAAATAATGTACCACAAACAAGCTGTGCTTGTCTCTAAAATTCTAGTTTAACATCTATTAACACAATGAAATCCCATGGACAGAGGAGCTTGGCAGGCTACAGTCCACGGGGTCTTCGCAAAAGAGTTGGATATGACTTGGCAATTAAACAACAACAGCCACATCAAAAAAGTAAAGTAGGGACTTCTCTGGTGGTCCAGGGGCCAAGACTCTGCGCTTCCAATGCAGGGAACCGAAGTTCAATCCCTGTTCAGGGAACTAGATCCAACACGGAACAACTAAGAATTCTCATGCTGCAACTAAAGATCCTGCATGCTGCAGCTAGGATGGGGTGCAGTCATATAAATAAAGAAATCAAAGCATTTTTTTTTAAAGAGTAAAGGAGAAAAAGTCCAATAGATGTAGAAAAAGACACTGATTAAAATTAATATTCAAACACAACGAAACCTTTTAGCATGTTCCATAAGGGAACCTTCTTCTCCTTACTAGAGGATACAAAACGAACAAAAAACTACGACAACAATCAAAACAAAATAAAACTAAGCAGATAGACGCAGTGGTGACACTTTACTATTATTCCTCTTAAAAGCAGGATTAATGACACCACATACAAATATTAATTCAAAATGGATCTAAGACCTCAGAGTAAGGGAGTGAAGTCGCTCAGTCGTGTCCGACTCTTTGTGACCCCACGGACTGTAGCCTACCAGGCTCCTCTGTCCACGGAATTTTCCAAGCAATAGTACTGGAGTGGATTGCCATTCCCTTCTCCAGGGGATCTTCCCAACCCAGGGATTGAACCCGGGTCTCCCGCATTGTAGACAGACACTTTAATGTCTGAGCCACCAGGGAAGTCTCAAAGTAAGGGAAAAAACTATTAAAAAAAAAAAAAAACCCTCTTAGAAGAAACCATAGGGGTAAATCTTTGTGACGCTTGATATTAGAAACAGGCCATGGTTTCTAGGATATGACACCTAAGACACAAGCAACCAATGAAAAAAGTAGGTGAATTGGAATTCATCAGAATTAAAACATTCATACTGTAAAGGACATTATCAAGAAAGTAAAAGAGAACCCATAATATGAGTGAAATGGTTTTCAAATCATATACCCGACAAGGGAATTATATTTGGAATCTACAAAGAACATTTACAACCCAATAATGAAAAGACAAATCATCCCATTTAAAAATGGGCAAAGAATCTGAATAGACATTTCTCCAAAGAATACATACAGCTAATAATAAGCACAGGAAAGAATGCCCCACATCCGCAGCCATCATGAAAACACAAAATCAAACTCATAATGAAAGGCCACTTCAAAACCACTAAGATGACTATGATCAAAAAGATAATAAGAAGTGTTTCCAAGAATGTGGTGAAACTGGACTCCTCATACCCTGCTGGAAGGAGTGTAAAATGGTGTCACTATTTCAGAAAACAGTCTGACAGTTCTTCAAATGATGAAACATAGAGTTACCATGTGACCTAACAATTCCGCTTGTTACCACGTTGTGTGTTGTGTGTGTGGACTCAGTCTTGTCCGACACTTTGTGACCTTCTGGACTGTAGCCACCAAGCTCCTCTGTCTGTGGAATTTTTTAAGCAAAAATATGGAGTGGGTTGCCATATGACTCAACAATTCCACTTGTATACCCAAGAGAAATGAAAACACACATCCACAGAAACACATGTACAGCCATGGTTCAATGCTCATGGCAGCCTTATTCATAATAGCAAAAATGTGAAAAGAACCTAAATTCCGTCATTAATGGATAAACAAAATATAGTATATCTGTAAGTTGAATATTATTCATCAATAAACAAATGAAGTACTGATTTGGGATTGCCATATACACACTGTTTTATATTTAAAATAGATAACCAATAAGGACCTATTGTATAGCATAGGGAACTCTGCTCAGTATTTTGTAATAACCTTAATGGGAAAAGAACTTGAAAAAAGGATAAATACATGTATATGTATAATTGAATACTTTGCTATATACCTGAAACTAACACAACATCGCTAGTCAACTCTACTCCAATATAAAATAAAAATTAAAAAAAGAAATGAAGTACTGATATATGCTACAACACAGATGAATGTTGAAAATATGCTTAGTGAAAGATGTCAGATACCCAAGACCACACATTGTATGTTTCCATTTACATGAAATGTCCAGGATAGACAAATCTAAAGAGACAGATTAGTGTATTTACTCATTTCTAGAGCTGGGAGGTATAGGAGTACTACGGGGTGATGGCTAAGAAGTACAGTGTTTCTTTGGGGGTTTAAGGAAAATGTTCTAAAATTGATTGGCATGAGGGATGCATAACTGTTCAAACATACTAAAAGCCATTTAATTGTACACTTCAAATGGATAAATTTTATGAATTCATAGATGGGTGGATTTTATGACTATATTTCAATAATTCTACTCTTTAAAAATAAATTTTAAGGAAAAAAATCAGGATTAAAGCCAGGATATTCACTGACATATTTATTGAACATGCTTTCAAAGGTTCTAGCCAGCACAGTAAGATACGTAAATTAAAGTAAAAGGGTTGTAATGAAACAAGAAAATGTCTACATAGAGATCCCAGAAGACTCTACAGATAAATTACTATCATTATGTGTTGATTATTATTACTATCCTCAAGCTTGCTGTTTTATAAAAACAATATACATTGAAATCACATTAATTTCTTTATGCTAGCTACAAGTGGACAGAAAATATAATTTTTAAAAGATTTTTTTACAGTAGCATTAAAAACTATGCAGCTACAGAAAAATCTAACAAAAATGTTCACATTCTTTACAGAGAATAATAAAGCTCCTGAGAGACACTGAAGGAGGGCATTAAGACCCATGTCTACCTGGTCCTCCTCTGAGACTAAGTGTAAACTGCAGGTTGCCACCAGATCACACAGTGTCCTTTCTACCTTAAAAAAAAAAAAAAAAAAAAAAACAGTAATTGCTCTTCCGTTACCCCTCTGTTAAAATGTAAGTAACTGAAGTCTTTAACACTCCAGTATGCAGAGTACGTCATGAGAAACGCTGGGCTGGAGGAAGCACAAGCTGGAATCAAGATTGCCGGGAGAAATATCAATAACCTCGGATATGCAGATGACACCACCCTTAGGGCAGAAAGTAAAGAAAAACTAAAGAGCCTCTTGATGAAAGTGAAAGGGGAGAGTGAAAAAGTTGGCTTAAAATTCAACATTCAGAAAACGAAGATCATGGCATCTGGTCCCATCACTTCATGGCAGATAGATAGGGAAACAGTGGAAACAGTGGTTGACTATTTTTCTGGGCTCCAAAATCACTGCAGATGGTGAATGCAGCCATGGTATTAAAAGATGCTTACTCCTTGGAAGGAAAGTTATGACCAACCTAGACAGCATATTAAAAAGCAGAGACATTACTTTGCCAACAAAGGCCCGTCTAGTCAAGGCTATGGTTTTTCCTGTGGTCATGTGTGGATGGAAGAGTTGTACTGTGAAGAAAGCTGAGTGCCAAAGAATTGATGCCTTTGAACTGCGGTGTTGGAGAAGACTCTTGAGAGTCCCTTGGACTGCAAGGAGATCCAACCAGTCCATTCTAAAGGAGATCAGTCCTGGGTGTTCTTTGGAAGGACTGATGTTGAAGCTGAAACTCCAATACTTTGGCCACCTGATGCGAAAAAATGACTCATCTGAAGAGACTCTGATGCTGGGAAAGATTAAGGGCAGGAGGAGAAGGGGATGACAGAGGATGAGATGATTAGATGGCATCACCAGCTCGATGGACATGGGTTTGGGTGAACTCCGGGAGTTGGTGATGGATATACCCACTCCAGCATTCTTGCCTGGAGAATCCCAGGGTCGGCGGAGCCTGGTGGGCTGCCGTCTATGGGGTCGCACAGAGTCGGACACGACTGAAGCGATTTAGCAGCAGCAGGGAGGCCTGGCATGCTGCGGTTCAAGGGGTCGCAGAGTTCAGTTCAGAGCGACTGAACTGAACTGAACACTCCAGTGATATGCGTTTATGTGAAGATTTTTGCACTAACAAAGGGGATTTGGAGCAGTGGAGAGTTTAAATGTAGAGATGCTTTCCACAGCCCCAGGAGCCTGGCGGGCTACAGTCCACTGGGTCTCAAAGAGTTGGACACGACTCAGCAAGTAGGCACAGCATAGCACATTCTAGAAAATGGGTAAACTTTATGAATTTATAGATCAGTAGATCCTGTGAATACATAATGTTTCCAGTATTCACACCCAAACTGCCCTTGCCCTGTTGCCAAAACTGCATAGGCCCTTTCGCACAGATCCCTCTGCAGTGTGCGTCACGGTTGCCCACTCCCAGCCAGGTATCATTTTGCCTAGATTCCCCCCGCACCTCCGTCTCCTCACTCTCCTCCACCCCCACCTCTCTGCAGCCTCAGCTCCCACACCAGCTCTCCTCTCTCCAGCCCTTCTGTGCAGGCAAGCCCTTGGGACTCTCCTCTGTGCCCCTGCCCATCGCCATCTTTCACTCTGCTCTCCCCTAGGTAAGATGTCATCCAATTCCATTACACAGGCCAGTGTTTTTCTAATTGAGGGTTTCAACCAATAGATTAAAAAAATCAATGCAGCAGTATGCCCCAGAATTATTTTTTTTATTGTGGTAAAATAAATGTAAAATTTACCATTTTAACCATTTTCATTGTACAGTTCAGTGATACTCAGCACAACCACAGTTGTGCAGCCATCATCAGCATCTAGCTCCCAAACTTCATCTTCCCAAACTGAAACTCTGTACCCATTAAACACTTATTTCTTATTCCTCCATCCTGAAGTTGCCCCTGGCAACCAACCATTCTGCTTTTTGTCTCTATAGAACTCATATAAGTGGAACCATATAATATAGTCCTTTTATGATTGGCTTATAGCACTTGGTATAACGTCTTCCAGGTCTGTCCATAGTGTAGCATATATCAGAATTTCCTTCCTTTTAAGGCTGAATTTATTTTTTAAATGAAGTAAAATGGAATTTTTAATGAAGCAGAATAGAAAATATTAAAGTAGATTTCTCATAATCAGGCCAAACATTCTTTCACAGAATGTTTCTTTCAGATGGATGTGTATGAGAGTGTGTTCTGGATCCCTGGGTATAACTTACCGTGTATAACAATCATGAAAGTTGGAAAAATGCTGATTTTGATGTGTGGTGAGTCCAAAACCCCCATTGTTTGTCTGGCTCTTGTCCACCCACAGTTCCTGAGCTCCTTTCCGACGAGTTGCTGGATTGCCCTTCAGTGTCTGAGCAGATCTAGACTTGAATTTATTACCTTCTTTCCTCCAGACAAGCTCCTTCTCACGTATTTCCCACTTGTGGTGGTTTAGTCACTAAGTTGTGTCCGATTCTTGCAACTCCATGGACTCCTCTGTCCATGGGATTTCCCGAGCAAGATTACTGGAGTGGGTTGCCATTTCCTTCTCCAGGGGATCTTCCCCACCCAGAGAGCCAAACCCAGGTCTCCTGCATTGCAGGCAGATTCTTTACCAACTGAACCATCAGGGAAGAAGTCATTTTCCACTTGGTTCTCCATAATCTGGCTCTGCCTGCCTCACTCTGGCCCCCAGCTATACAACGCGTTATGAAGAATTACTCAAGTCTCCCCTGAACCTTTCAACTGTTGTTCAAGCTGGGTTTCATACCCCTTCCTTCCACCTCTATTTCTTATGGGTCATTTCCCCTTTCCCTAAGACCCCCTTCAAATGCCTACCTCCCTGCTCCTTAAGACATCCCAACCGGTTTGCTATGGCTCGCTCCGCATCCCTAGAGTCCCCTGTCCGGATCTCCAGTGAGGCCTATGCGTGTGCTACGTGCTGTTCTGTCTTCCCCACAGACTGTGAGCTCCTGGGGACCCTGGGCGGCGTCCGTCTTGCAGATCACTGTGGGTTCAGCGTGTAGGAAATCTTCATTAAGTATTTGTTCAAGCGAGAACAGACGTGGAAGCCAAGAAACACCAAGGGCAAATTTCACAGCTTTGTTTCTTGCCTTTTCCTTCTGATTCCATATCTGGCGCACCTACTCCAGTAGAGACCCGGCGCCCGCTAAGCCACCAGGACTGCCCACCTTCCTCTCTACATCTCCCCTTCCCCTCCCTCCCTGGACGTACCCCCTGTATAGCACGGGGAGTGGCCAGGCAACCAAAAAATTAGAATGTGCACTGGCTCACACCCCCACTTCCTTCTGGTGGAATCTGTCCCTGATTCTCGCTGGAACAGCTGGCCCTGTTTGTGGCCCTGAGCTCTTTGCGTCATGTCAAACAATGAAGGCTCTGCTGAATACATCCACCCAGCTCAGCCCAGAAGCAAAGAACGGCTGCTTGCATGAGTCCCCAGCTCCCAAGAAGATCTGCCTCCAGCACCAGGTTCTCTTCACCTCTGACCAGGCTGTGTCAACAGCCTCCCAGCCTCTTCCCTTTTCTACCCCCTTCTTGAAAGGCTCAGAGAGCCTTCCTTCACTTGGATCACACTGCTACTCTACTCAAGGACCACATGCAGCTCCCTGTGAACCAAGTTTAAACTGTCCTTCTCAGTCCAAAAAGCACTCCCCTGAAGCCACTGATCCAAAAATACATCTGTCTGCTCCTTCCCTGAACTTCCCATTCCCTACACTCCCCCTTACCTTAGTGGGATCCACATCGTCACTGGTCTCCTGAGTTCACTACCCTTGCAGGTATCCACTTTCAATCATTTCTCCATTACCCAATATTTCAAGAAACTACTATGTGCCACGCACCATATTTGGTGCTCAGGGTACAGCTGGGGACAAAACAAAGTGAACCCTATCCCATGGAGCGTTCATCTAGAGCAGGGTTTCTCTCCCTCAGCACTGCTGACATTTGCGGCTGGATAAGTCTTTCTTGTCGTGGGCGGGCCATGCATCGTAGCATCTTTAGCCCTGTCCCTGGCAGCCTGAGAGATACCAGATGCTCTCCTCTCCCCACTGTGACAACCCAAAGTGTCTCCAGACATTGCCCGAGGAGCAACACTGACCTGATTGAGAACCGCAGGCCTAGAGCAGCAGAGGGGAGGTTGTTACAAATCACCCTAGGAGCTCATTAAAAAGGCCGGTTACTGGGTCCCACTCCCAGAGAGGGGCCCGGGAACATGCATTTCAGTGACCACACAGGTGACTTTCACCCAAGCCATTCCAGGGCATCTACTGGAGAAGCACTCAAGTGTCAAGTGTAGAAACACAGGAGACAGACCAGTAACCTTATCAAGTCAGTTCATGGGGATGATGAGACATGTAAGAAACAAGATAGGGGAACAGAGGTTATTCGTGTGCCGGTGTGGCAGCCGCAGCCTGGCGAAGGGTCCGGACAGCCTCTCGGATGGTCCAGCTGATCGATGGTTAAAGCCCCACGTGATAGCACAGGTAGGGTCAGCCCAGGAGGTGCAAGGCAGCGGGACTACGTCTCCACACCTTGGCTCCTGCCCTCTTGGGCTCTGGATCTGCACTTCCCTCACCTGCCCAAAGTGTCTCCTTCCTTCACGGGCCCAGTCGGGTCCCACCTCCTTTGGTGGTCTTCTTCCCTCCCAGCTCCAGTCCGGTGGCGCCTTCCTCCTCAAACATCTCAACACCACGTCTTAGCTCATCTGTGGCCACTATGTTTCCCCAATTAGACATCAAGCCCCTGAACACCAGGACCACAGCATCTTCTTTAAAGATCCTACAGTGCCCTGCCGGGATCAAGTACATGTGAGTTTGCTTACTTGATTGAATTCATCCAGGCCCTGGAGCAAGGCCTGTGAGGTGGCCTCTGAGACTAAGGAGGACAAGGTCTCTGTGTTAGAAGGCAGGATGCAACTGGTATGGCTGCCGAATTCCAGGCAGCTAGCTCATCAGCCCAAGAGGAGGGCCTGCCAGGGTGAGCACTGAGAAGCTGAGTTGCGCTTTGCCATGGGCAGGATATTCTCCTGGTGTTGATAAGGCAGCAGGGGCCCAAGCAACCCCAGGGCCATTCTGGGTAGGTGCCAGTAGAGGGTAGGAACCCAGAGCCACCCTGCTAAGGAGCAAGTGCAGCAACCAGGCCCTTTCGGGCCCAACTGTCCTTGCACGGGGTCATCTTAGTGGGGACAGGGCGTGGGTGGGTAGCAGGCCCAATGGGCTCCAGCAAGCCGGGAGACTCTGAAAATGTCCTTTAAAGCTACCAGCACCATGCAGCGCCCGTCAGCTGCCCTTAACCAGAGAAGAATGCTCTCTGGGAAGGTCGGGGCACTGGCTGGTTGGGAACAAATGTTCTGGCCAAGGGGCCTCACGCTCCCCAGCTCAGGACGCGGAGTGGAAAATAGCCCAACTGTTTGACTTTCCTACGGTAAGCCCAGGCCCAACAGCAGTGTCACTTGCTCCCATCCCTGGATGCAGCCCAGACTAGGATGCCAGCGACTGATGTGGACTCCAAAGGATGCAAAGAGAAGAACTGTTTTATTATTCGGAAGTTTAGGGAAGAAGCCGGGATGTTTATATAGCTAGCCAGGCGTTTTGTTTTCTATCGGTCTGGTGGGGGGAGGGGCAGCGAGGGTAGGAAGACATCTGACAGCAAAGGAAAAAGCTCGGGCAGAAAAGAGAAGTGGGGTCTTTCCGAAAGAGGCTCTGAAATGGGAAGATCCTAGCGTAGCCCTTTCCCCAAGTCCTGTAACCCCAAGCGGCTGCCCTCAGCCAGCCGCAGGCAGAAGCCCACTGTGACATTTCCGAGTTTTGCGCACGCAGGGACTGAGGCCGTGCCTGAGTGCTGAGTCCCTTTCTCCTAATGGAGTTTGCCCGCGGATGAAATGGGGTAGGAGGGGGGCCCAAGTGGGGAGGGTTAACTTCTGCTGCAGCTCTGACCTTCTGCCGAAGGATGAGAGGGAACCATCTGCTTCAGAAGGGATCGGGTGGTGAGTTTCCCGGTGCCAGTGGTTACCGGTCTGTAAGAATTCACTGTTTCTGTCGCATCGTCCGAGCCCACTATCCACCTCGCCACACTTAACTGCACTCCTGGGCGGGGGGTGGGGGGTGGAATGTGTTTTTTCCCCCAGAGGCCCCCACCAAAGTTCAGGACTTGAGAGGTAACCCTATATGGTTCTGAGCCCTCCACAACCGGCAGCCTCCCCTCCAACCAGATGGCCCCAGCACTGTGGACTTGAGGACACTGATCTGACCCCTGAGGCCGCTCAGGACATTCATATGTTTTTATGCTCAGCTTGGTCGGTCCGAATTCCGTCCTGTCCCCCGTTTTCCACAACATAACAAAGTTGTCGGGCCCCTTTGGCCGGCGCTAAACGCAGGCGTTCTCCTCCAGCTGGGAGGAGAGATGCGCTTAGGAGCGCGGTGACCCAAACCTCACGCGGCTTTGCTCGAGGTTCAGTGCAGACCCCGGGGTCGCTCACCCGGGCCACGCCGGGGCGGAGCCTGCGGCTGCCACCTGGGGGCTTGCCCGAGGGCTCCGCGCCACCCCACCCGCGCTCGGATTTTCTTACCTCTTGATGTAGTTCCTGCCATACAAGATCTGTTGCAGCAAGGTCACCAAGGCGAAGGCGCAGATGAAGATGAAGAGCAAAGTTCGGTTCCCCAACAAATCCCTGTTCGCCGAGGGGTCCGCGTAGCGCATCCTGGCGGCCGCGCGCGCACGGCGGAGCGCGGCGGGCGCCTGGCGCCTGGGGGCCCCCTCAATCACGCGCGGGGCTGAGGGGCCCCCGGGGGCGCGCGGCCCACCAGGCGCCTCTCGGCGCGATCAGGAGGGTGGGGGACTTCTCGGAGCAAAGTTTCCGGCTGCCGAAGCCGGAGCAGGAGAATCCGAGCGCAGCCCGCCCCGGGGCAGCTGGCAGAACAGGGCTGGCCTCCCCGAGCTCCACGGATACCCCAGGCCTCCCTCCCGATGCCTTTACCTCCAGGCGCCCATGCCCGGCAGCCTCCGATTTCCCTGCGGAGGGGCGACGCCAGGTGCCCCGAGCCCGGGCGGCCCCTCCCGCCGAGGTGGCGGCCAATGGGGAGCGGGGCCCGGGCTAGGTCCGCCTGTGCGCCGGAGAGCGCCGCGCACCGCCCCCTCCCGCCGAGCTCCGGATCTGTCGCCTAGTGCGATCCCCGGCCCTGGCGGGCCAAGTCTGATCCCCGGGCCCGCAGCGAGGGAGAGCGCGAAGGTCGGCCTTCAGTTCTACAGATGGGAGGTGGGGGACAAAACACCCGGACAGTCTGGGTAATGACAGGCGGGGAATGGGGAGGGGGAGGGGTGGGGCGGAAAACGCCGGGTTTGAATCCCGAAATTTTGGAAGGAGGCAGGAAAGAAAGCCGCGGCGGGGCACTGAGTCACCCCCGCTGCCGCGTCCTCGCGCTCCCGGGGAGATTTCTACCGAGAAAGCCGAGCAAGGTCAGCCCGGCAGCCCTCAAGGACGGAGCGCGCGGCTCCTGCATGCTGATGGCCTGCGGGGCTGCCTGCCCGCCCGCGCCCCGGGCGCCCCACTCCAGCAGGGAGGAGATTCTGAGGCTTTCCGCCCGGCCACAGCTCTCGGCATTTGGTCAAAGACCTTGTTGTCACCGAGACACTGGGACCTTGTCTCATCCTTGGAACCACTCGTAAATCTTAGGTCAGACAGCGGGCCGCCTTCGGGTACCACGGTCCCCCAGAGCTCTAGTAAGTAAGTCACTGTTTAGAAAGGTCTGCACTTCAAGAGTGCAGACACGGCGTGGGGTGGGGAGGGGTGGCGGGGACCCAAAGAAATGCAACGCCAAAGAGGTACCACTTCAGAAATCCTAACCCCTCACTGTGCTCTCCCATCACCTTTCCACCCCCGCCCCACCCCGCACGCCCCGCGACAGCCCCTGCCGCATGGGAGTCACGTGCCCGCAGCGGTCACCACGGAGCCCTAAGTGGACGATTCTAGGGCGCCCCTTCCCAGGGCCCTCCAGCCAGTCCAGGGGATTCTAAAGTCCGGCCGGGGCTTCATCTCCGAACTTGACCCGACCTCGAATCTCTCAGCAAGAAAAAGGACTTCGACAGGGAAGTGCCCAGACTCCTCCAATACTCGGGTCTCCGCATCTAATAGTTTGCTCTTTGAACTGGAAGAACCGAAGAACTCACGGTTAAATCTCATGATTAGGGTTCCACCAATATCTTGGAATTCATGTTAATCTACAAGGTTAAAGCAGACCCCTGTTATCTATGTTATCAAATAACTCTTATCCACGAGGTTGCTAGTAGGCTTGGCTCAGAGGTTAAAGTGTCTGCCCGCAATGCGGGAGACCTGGGTTCGGTCCCTGAGTCCAATCCCTGGGTCAGGAAGATCCCCTGGAGGAGGGCATGGCAACCCACTCCAGTATTCTTGCCTGGAGAATCCCATGGACAGAGGACTCTGGTGGGCTACAGTCCACGGGGTCCCAAAGAGTCGGACATGACTGAGTGTCTGACTGTAACTATAGAGTGTTCTCACTATAACTATAAAGAAATAACACGTGAACTTTTAGATGGTCCATTATTATGGTAATCCCATATTTGATTGGTGGTACTGCCTCAGGTCAGTTCAGTCCTCAGTCCTGTCCTACTCTTTGCGACCCCATGGACTGCAGCACACCAGGCTTCCCTGCGCAACTCCCGGAGCTTGCTCAAACTTTCATCAAGAGGCTCTTTAGTTCCTCTTCGCTTTCTGCCATAAGGGTGATTCCATCTGCATATCTGAGGTTATTGATATTTCTCCCTGCAATCTTGATTCCAGCTTGTGCTTCATCCAATCCAGCCAGTATTTCACGTGATGTACTCTGCATAGAAGTTAAATAAGCAAAGTGACAATATACAGCCTTGACGTACTCCTTTCCCAAATTGGAACCAGTCCATTGTTTCATGTCTGGTTCTAACTGTTGCATTCAAACTGTATGTACAACTATTGGCATATCATTTACATAGTAGTAGTGTTCTTGCCTGGAGAATCCCAGGGACGGGGAAGCCTGGTGGGCTGCCGTCTATGGGGTCGCACAGAGTTGGGCACGACTGAAGCGACTTAGCAGTAGCAGCAGCAGCAGCAGCAGCAGCAGGCAATATAAATAATCTAGACGTGAATACGTGTTATGCAAATACAATGCTGTTTTATGTAAGGGACTTGAGCACTGGCAGATTTTGGTGTCCACAGGAGCCCTGGAACCAATCCCGAGGATACTGAGGGATAACTGTATTCTATATGGGAGGTATTTGGATTGCTTGATACTTTGCAAATGATTAGCAAGAGTCCAGAGCATCTCTGCTGACACTGCTTTTTTGATCCTAACAACATTTAAAACCTGCCTTCACAAGAAGTCAAAGAAGTGTCTTTCACACACACACAATCACAAGCATCTCTGATGGAAGCAGAGACATGATCTGGAAACATGGAGGTCTGCAGTTCCTGTTATTTCTATTAATGGGGATATGGTTCCATTTTAAGCCAAATTGATATTCTGATGGTAGAATTGCAGCAAACACTCAGAAGGCCTTGCAAACAAAAGAGTAAACACATGGAGAACCAATCCCTCTGCCAGACTCAGCGAACACCATTTTTATATCCTAATTGCCAGGAATGGGGACAGCTGCATCTTTGTTTAAAACACACACTCACACACAATTAAGCCAAGAACAAATGTCAACACTGGCACAATCTGCTAAATTACTGATAACTGATGGGCATTACTCATGCTGTGAGCATTGTCTCCAATAGAAAATGGAAAGATTCCTATTTTGAAAAGATCTTAGAGGTTTCTACTGGTTTAAGAAAGCTGCGTTTTGTTTCAACCACACAACTGCAACCTGCCAGGTTATATAAGTAACCTTCTACCCATGTGTTCAAGGAGTTTGTGATAAGAATATGCTGTTCCTGTACATCTTTATATTTGTATGAACAAGGCGGATTTGTGGTTTAGGGACACTTTGCCTGTGATGAGGGTGTCTAGTGGCCACTGACTAAAAATGCCAGGGATGGCCTCGTAATTCAGTGAGCCAGGGTTGCCCCTTGCATGGGCAACTGCAGACACTGGACCCTATGCCATCAGTCTTGTTTTCAATAAATTATTATTATAGACTATAACTTAAACTCCTTTTTCAGTTCCCTTATGAAGTATGAGCTTTGTTCTAAATAAGTTATGAAATAATCTTGAACGTGAATGTGAAGTCCCCTTTTGACCTTCACATCTCCAACCTGACAAACATCCTCCTCCTTCTGTCTCAGCACCACCTCCCAGGGGCCAACTGAAAGAAAAATACACAATATAAAGGTAGAGAGTTAAGTTTTATTCATAGCCCAGGAGACAACCTCTCGGATAGCTCTGAGGAACTACTCCAAAGAGGTAAAGGAGGAGCCAAGATATATATTATTATTTTTTGCTGGGAAAAAACATGTAGTCAAACATCAAAAGGTGACTGCTAATCACAAAGAACAGACCTCTCAAGTTAGTGATTTCAGTGCTTTTCAATGTACAGGACAATGCAAGGATCTGGGGTCACTTAGACATTCTCCTTAGATGTGCACCTCAACTCTCTAGGGGCCAGTGTATCCCAAGGACAGAACACTTCCTGTTTTTCTCCACCCTGAATTTTCTTCTGGAGAAGAAACTGCAGCGGCTAATGGCTGTATCCTTGTAGAACTGAAAAGGCAGGCAACATTTTTTTGTTTACACAGGTATTTCCCTCCTGTATTTGCCCCAGTTTATTCAGCTTGCCTTAAAAGGTAGAGGCATCATTATTATTATTCCATAATAGTTTATGCATTCAGGGCATATGGTGCAGAGAGAGCCATTTCTATCTTGGGCATATCATACTCCTGCAGATCGAAACAGCTACACAGTTTATGATAAGGTTACTCAGAACACATTTAGAGGGAATTCCCTGGCAGTCCAGGGAATCAGACTCTGCACTTTCACATCCAAGGGCCTGGGTTCAATTCCTGGTTGAGGAATGAAGATCCTACAAGCTGTGAGTCACAGCCATAAAAAAGAACACATTTAGATGACATGATGACATCGTGGCCAGAAAGAACCTGGGATCTCCTCTGATCACTTTAAAGGCCAAGCTCTGGGGTAGAAACACTGGGATCAGATCCTGTCCTTTGAGCAAAAGCACTGATGAATTCAGCTGAATGTTTTTCATTGCAACCCAGTACTGGCCTCGAGATGCGTTTTGTGGCTGGTCAGTATAATGCTCAGAGAAGGCAATGGCACCCCACTCCAATACTCTTGCCTGGAAAATCCCATGGATGGAGGAGCCTGGTAGGCTGCAGTCCATGGGGTCGCGAAGAGTCGGACACAACTGAGCGACTTCACTTTCACTTTTCACTTTCATGTATTGGAGAAGGAAATGGCAACCCACTCCAGTATTCTTGCCTGGAGAATCCCAGGGACGGGGGAGCCTGGTGGGCTGCTGTCTATGGGGTCGCACAGAGTCAGACACGACTGAGGGGACTTAGAAGCAGTATAATGCTAGAACTTCAGACAAATGCCTATAAACATAGCTGCCTAGAAATGTCTAATGTTCCTTGAGTGCCTGCGAAATGGAAAGGAATGACTGTTCCCTGTGATGATCCATTTCTAAAGCGCCAGGGGAGTTCCCAGTCCTGAAGCCATGGCCGCAGCAGAGCTCCTGTCATTTTCCCGCAGTCCCGGGTCCTAAAATCTCCAGTCACTTGGCAGCCGTGGTGGAAGAGCTTCCAGGTGCTTGGTCTTCTGTGAATGCCAGGGAAAAAAGATCAGCCAGTCTGTACCCCAAGAGCTTCATAGCACAGTGAAGACAGACACATAGTACCCTAGAGGAGGATGTGTGTGCCTGTAACTCAACCTGGGGTGTCAGGGGTGAGGAGGTGGGGAGGGACCCATTGGCAAGAGAGGTGTCCAGAGGCAGTATTTGGCCTCAACTGTGACAGGTAAGGAGGTGGGCCATGAGGAGCCCTGGGACGAGGTATGCAGGGCAAAGGAGCTGGGTGGGCAGCCGCAGACGTGGCACAGCCAGCTCGGTGTGGCTGGAGATGAGGCTGGAGGGGGCTGGTGGCAGGAACCAGAACACAGGGAGCTGGGACTGCATCCACAGAACTCTTGCAAGATTTTAAGTAGGGGAACAATATGCTCAGATTTGCGCTTTAGATAAATCAATCTGCCGGGTGGTGGAGAACAGTCTGAGGGAGAAACGCCTGAAAAGCCTCGGAGGTGACAGCTTATCTTGCTTCCCCCTGCCAGCAGCTGACCCCTCCCCACTACTGCAGCCCCCAGCACCCCACTGGCAGGCAGCCCTACCAAGGATCTCTCATTACTGTACCAGCTTGGTAAGGCACTCTCTGCCTCCTTCCAGAGGAGCAGGTGGGAGCACAGGCTCACTGCTTCATGAGAGCCGGCACTGTATTCAGTGCTTCCCATGTGGCTCATCTGATGTTCATGGATATCGGTAAGTATGCTGGGGGCAGGCCCACCACACACTGGGACAGCTCAGAGCTTGTCTCTGATACCCTCCTTTCCCCCCACCCCTGCACTTTCCAGGGTTCCCTCTGGTTCCTTGTGCAAAAAATATATGCTCTCCCCACTCCCTTTGAAAGCCCGGCTCTTGGGAAAGGCTCTGATAGCTTTCATTCAGTGCTCCTGCTGGAAGGAAATTCAACATGGAGTATTCTCGGTGCCTGTAATAAAGGCCAGCTCCAGAGCTGCGCAGAGAGCGCTGGAAAGAAGCCTCAGGCGGCCAGTAACGGAGCTGCGTCCTCAGTGTTTTCAGTGCAACCTACTGGGGAAAGAACATGTGTCTGATGTCACAACAGAAATCCATGGAAACGGGCTCATTTTAAAGGAAATTTCTTGTAAAGTTTTCTTGTCAACACCTGCATATGAGAAACAACAGGATCGATGTATTCTGCCTGAACACCCCGAAAACAGACCCTCATCCACGAGTGTGCCCACAGTAGGGCCGCCTGGCCTTGCCATGTGGTAAGCTTGCCCAGGTCGTCGTTACTTACAGGCCAAGCAGGCAGAGCTGTACGCCAGAGGTCAGCAAGCTTTTTCTGAAAAGGCCAGAAAAAATTCTGTACATTTCGTGGGCCATACCCATTCTTTTGCAAGCAGCTCTATTGTTGCACGATACAGAAACAAATGGGTGTGACCAGAGTCTGCACGTGGGCTGTATAGGTGGCTGCCCCTGCTCCCCATCATGTGATAGGCAGAGCCCTATGCAAGAAGGCCTACTCCACGAACCGAAAGAGTCACGTAAAAGACATTCCCCTGTGTTCAGGATTATGTCCACAAAGGCCTGATAGATTGTAACATATTAATCCATTATCCTTTGTCCACAGGTTAGCACAGCTTCATTTAGCCTTGAACTACAGCCTGGGGATCACAGGATGGCATTTCCACCCATAGAACGCATGGAATACCCTCTACTCTTTTTTCCACTTATGTTTCCCTTTTCTTCTCCTCAATGGGACACTGTTCCTGGGAGTGTGTAGTATTGAGGGAAGAGAAATGAGAGAATGGGGAGATACGTCCCACCAACCTCCCAGAAATGCCGTGTCAGAACCACATAAGGCGTCATCCATGGCGCTGGGCGCTGGTCACCTGCCCAGCCCTCCAGCCCCAACACGTGTTACTGGTTTACTTGGTACTGCACGTATGATGACAGTCGCCAAGCTCGTGGGAAAAGAAAAACCAGGCAACTGGTCCACAACTTACAAATGAGGAAACAGATTATGTTTGCTGTCTGAATGACTTGGTGTTTGGCTACAGAGGCTTCCAGGCAGGAGAAAGTGGCTGACAGCATCCTGGAGTGTGGGAGATGCTGTCTGATGGCAGGAAAGAGCTCAGGATGGGGTCAGAAGGTGACATGCTTTAGGTCACACCTCTGTCAGCTCAGGAGAGAAACCTACCTTCTCTAACCCACTGGTATCGTCGCATGTAAATTGGAAAATGCAATACCTACCCCCTCAAAGGAGGAGTCTGTGAAGATTAAATGTAAAACTGTAGAAGCATTTTGTAAGCTATAAAACTGTGTAACTCCAGACAGCAGTGTTTACCGTGGCCAGAGATAGAGGGAAAGTTAAGTCTCAACACATCTGTGAAGGTGGTCAGGTGTCCCTGGAGGCATCCCTCTTCCCCTGTCCTCTCTCGACCACTCTCAGGGCCTGGCATCAGTGGGCAAGACTCCCCAGCATCCCCACCGGAGCCCAGACCAGGATCAGCCCCCTTCATTGTCCTCCCACCAAGCAAACCTCATCTCCTCAATGCACAGCTAAAGCTGACCGAAGGAAGTGAGGAATCGTGGGAACAGCACAGTGCGAAGCATCAAAAACCCGAATTCTAGGTCTGGCTCTGTCACTAACTGGCCATCTGAATTCAGGTTTGATTAACCTATTGGCAACCTTAGACTTGGAGCCTATACATGGAAAGACAGCTGTGGTTTTTAAAACTTTTTCCAGCGTTAAAACTCTGCCTTCAAAGCAAAAGGATGCGCTATGGTCTTCATCCCTCCCCTCACGCCCCTTCTTGACCCAAATGGCATCCCCTAGGCACCCACATAGAAAGGCAAGGCTTGCTGAAGCATAGTTGAAAACACTGAGCTAAGTGACCCCTGAGGGTCCATTCATCTTTTAAATTCTCTAACTCAGTCTCTACTTCTAAGATAAAAGAGTTCATGCTAATGTGAGGGGCAATATGATACACTATAGTACTCCTACTAGAATCACTTGCATTTAGGAATTCTCATAGCTGTGTAATTTTATGAATTAACATATAAAGATAGAATTTCAGGGACCATGTATATGAAAGAGGCAGTTTGGAGACCCCCCTGGACCCCCTAAGATCTTATGATTTGGGTTGTCCATTCAGCTTTCATGTAGGACTAACTTAGGTGATTAATGTCATTTTTCGGGCTGGTAAGTGAACTCTTGGCTTCCCAACAGATCCTTGGTTAATCGTGAGGCCCAAGGAGGACAAAGAAAGGCCATCAATTCTTTCATGGGGGGAATAAGAGTCAGAATCAGGTTCAGCTCTGAGGGACAGAAATCCCCCAAATGACAAGACCTAATAAAGATATACATTTCTTTCTATTATATAACAGACATCAAACAGCAATCTAAAGCTAGAAGAGTGGCTTCATTCAGAAAAGTCTTTGAAGATCCAGGCTCCTTCCAGCTCATCACTCTAATATTCCAAGGAAGTAGTTCTTGTCCTCAGGTTCCAAAATGGATACAAGAGCTCCAGCCATCAGTTCTAAGGTCCATTTAACAAGATGAGGGAAGATCACTAATTATTAGAGAAATGCAAATCAAAACTACAATGAGGTATCACCGCACACCAGTCACAATGGCCATCATCAAAAAATCTATAAACAATAAATACTGGGAAGATGTAGAGAAAAGAGAACCCTCGTACATTCCCATCCTGTTGGTGGGAATGTAAACTGATACAGCCATTCTGGAGAACAGCATGGAGAATCCTTTAAAAACTAGGAATAAATCTACAATATGACCTAGCAATTCCACTACTGGATACATACCTTGAGAAAGCCACAATTCCAAAAGACACATGCATTCCGATGCTCACTGCAACACTATTTACGACAGCCAGGACATGGAAGCAACCAAGATATCCATCTACAGATGAATGGATAAATAAGATGTGGTACATACATGCAATGGAATGTTACTCAGCCATAAAAACGAACACATCTGAGCGGTTCTAGTGAGGTGGATGAACCTAGAGCCTGTTATGCAGAGTGAAGTAAGTCAGAAAGAGAAAAATACATCATGTATTAGTGCATATATATGGAATCTAGAAAAATGGTATTGATGAACCTATTTGCAAGGAAAGAATGGAGACACAGATGTAGAGAACAGACTTCTGGACACAGTAGGGGAAGGAGAGAGAAGGATGAAGGGAGAAAGTAGCATTGACATATATACACTATCGTGTGTAAAATAGATAGCTGGTGAGAAGCTGCTATATAACACAGGGAGCCCAGCCCGGCGCTCTGTGATGACCTAGAGGGGTGGGGTGGGGGGAGGGGAGGGAGGCTCAAGAGGGGAGGGATATGTATATAATTACGGCTGATTCATGCTGTTGTGTGGCAGAAACCAACACAACACTGTAAAGCAATTTTCCTGCAATTAAAAATTAAATAAAAAATGAGATGAGAGAAGGGATAAAGAAAGGTAGGTCTTTCTCCATTTAGACATTCTCTGAAGTCTCACATGACACTTCCACTCACATCCCATTAGCTAATGTGATATTTTCAGTCAACCTAAATAAAAGGGAGGCTGGGGCTTCCCTGAGGGCTTGGTGGTAAGGAACCCACCTGCTAATACGACACAGGTTCTATCCCTGATCCGGGAGGATTCCACATGCCACGGAGCAACCAAGCTCGTGCACCATCGCTACGGAGCCTGTGCTCCTGAGCCCAGGAACCGCAGCTGCTGAGCCCACGTGCTCCCACATGCCACGAGCACTGAGGCCCGTGTGCCTAGGGTCAGTGCCCTAAAACGAGAGAAGCCCCTGCAACGAGAAGCCCGCGCACCGCAACTAGAGAGAGGCCCCCACTTGTTGCAGCTAGAGAAAAAACTACGCAGCAAGACCCAGCACAGCCAAAAATAAAGAAAGAAATGAATTACATATAGGCCCGGTGTGCTCCAGTCCATGGGGTGACAAAGAGTCGACACGACTTAGCAGCTGAACAACAACAATATATTTTTAAGAGTACAGGGGCAGTGGATTTGACCCTCAGGACAGTGTGCAGGCAGGCATGAGAGAGGTTAGGTCTCTTGTCCAGGTTCACAGAACCCGTGGGCAGAGGAGCTGAGATCTAAATCTGGGTGAGTCTGGCTCCAACCTCCATGGGGTCGCAAAGAATCGGACATGACTTAGCAACTGAGCAATATATTTTAAAAAGGGAGGTTGGAGGAAATCATCTTCCAGGGGGAGGACAAGGAAGGATGACCTATGACAGCTGGTGGTTTCCATGTCAGGAGCTAGTCAGCCACCAAGAGGGGTTAATGACCCTCGAGAATTTCAGTTCTGAGATTTATACACTGACCTAGCCTCTTGGGAATCTTACTTTGATATCTTCAGATTCTCACATAACATAATTTTTAATGTCGTTAGAAAAGATGCAGATGAGAGTTGCATAAGTCATAATGAGTTTGAACTTTAAAAATACATTTGTACTCAATGGTATGCTACAAAGTTCCTATTTTCTTTTTAACCTTTTAAAAAAGTATAGCATATGTACAGAAAAGTGCACAAATCATGGAGTACAGCTCCATAAATTATCACAAAATAAAGACACCTAGGTAAGAAAAAAAAAATCCTTTCCTTTTCTCCATTTTTATTTGCAACTCTGTCTTCGCCCCATCCTCTCTCCTCATTTCCCAGGCCTCCCAGTACCCTGGGCATGGGGGCAGGTAATCTTTTGAGGTTGTTGTACTTCCCAGGTGGCGCAAGTGGTAAAGAACCCACCCAGCCAAGCAGGAGACTAAGAGACGTGGGTTCAATCCCTGGGTTGGGAAGATCCCTTGGAAAAGGAAATGGCAGCCCACTCCAGTATTTTTGCCTGGAGAATCCCGTAGAGAGAGGAGCCTGGTGTGGGCTACAGTCCATAGCATCATAAACAGCCAGACACACTGAATCGGCTTAGCACACACGTGACAGCGTGACCTTTGGAGCCAGTTACCCAGGTTAGGATCTCAGCGCTTCTGCCCACAGGCTCTGTGAACCTGGACAAGAGACCTAACCTCTCTCACCCCTGCCACGCACTGTCCTGAGGGTCAAATCCACTGGTCCTCATCCTCCCCACAGGACCTGTGCCTGTTGGCACTCCACATACAGCATCTCCTGTGACAAGCCACTGCACTTTCATTTTTGTGCTTTTGGCTGGATCTTTTAAAAACCCTGTGAGACAACCCTCATCATTTCTGTTTCAGAGATTGACACCACAGTGCCCACTGAGGCAACGTGACTTGCACAGGGTCACACAGCCAGTCAGCAGCACAGCGAAGGGTGGACCCTGGGCTCTGGGGCTGGGCCAGCCATGACCTGGAGCTGCAGCCTTCCTGACCCGGAGGTGCGGAGACTGGGGTGGGAGTTCAGACCGGCCCACAGCCCCGTGGCCATCCAGGTGCTTTGGTGGCCCAGGGGTGCCTGATTCTTTAAGAGACCCACCGTCAGTCTCACCAGGTTTCCGAAACAGACACACAGATACCAACCTTATAACAATGACTAATAAAAATAGCCCCCTCCAGAGGATTGCATTCCAGTGGTGCCTAATAATAGCTGCAGACATGAGTGAGGAATTCATTGGCTGTGTAGAGTGTGTGGGACCTGCCAGGATCAGATGGAACGCGGAGCAGCCAGGGCCAAGGCAGGGTGTGCAGCCAGCGCTAGGGCGGGGCTGGAAACCCGGCACCTGGCCGGATGAGGAGGGCAGTGGACTAAAGGCGGGCCCCATCCTGGCCGACTCAGCAAAGCTGGGCGGCTCAGGCCATTATCAGACAAACACCAATGGACATTCCCCGGGGATACCTGGGCAGGTGTTCAGAAACTCATGGGAGTTTCAGAAGAAAACTCACTCTTTCCAAGCTGCTCAGACATTTATTTAGAAGTCAGGTCAGTCTTCGTATTATAGACATGAGACTGACAAGCAAGTAACCCAGGGGCAGTGGCCTTGCGCTCTCCAGAGGGATTGCAGAGGACCGGGATGAGAGCCTTCCTTGAGGAGCAGCTGGGCCGAGCCCCGGGCTTCCTCCGTGGAATCAATCCTTTCGCCATCTGCCCTCCTCACCTGGATCTGTTCTGTCCCAGCATTTTCTCTTCTCCATGGAGCTCTGGGAAGCAAGGCCACCGAGTGCTCAGAGTGGAGGTGGCTGTCCATAGTGCTCCCTGGTGTTAACTCACTTCATCTGCACAGTCTTACAAGGTAGGAGCTACAATCATTTCCATATACACAAGGACACTGAGCCACAAAAGGTGAAGCAACTTGTCCAAGGTGACACAGTGAGTTAAGAGGTAAGCGTGGGAGCTGACCCCAGGCCATCTGGTTCTAGAGCCCACCCTTCTACTTCAGCTGCAGTCTAACTCACACTGCAGGGTTCAGGCTCCCTAGACTCCTGCACTGTCTTCCAAGCCAACCCCAGGGCCCAGGGCAGGGCTGTCAATTAAAGATCTGGTATGTGGCTCACTACCTCCCCTCCAAATTGTCTCCTCCACCTTGCTGGAAGATGCGAATACCCATTCAGAAGGCATAGCCTCTGGCCCGCCTCACAGCCCTCCCCCTCTGGGCTCACACACTTCTCCCTGCTCTGTCTAGCAGTCCCCAGTGCCGTGCAAAGCATAAGAGAGGGCTGGCTGAGAGCTTGGGCCCCGGAGTCATCCTGCTGGGATTCTACTGCCAACCCAGCCAGTTATCAGTTTGGTCCCCTCAGTAAGTTTCTTGACCTCTCTGAGCCTGTTGCTTTATTTATGAAATAATAAAGAAAATACCTTCCAGAATTATGGCGAGGAGTGAGAGTAGGCATACCAATTCCTTAAAAGGAAGCTGGCCACAAAGGAAGTATTTAGGAAATCTTAGCACTTACTGTGACCACATCTTGTCACACAGATTCTGAAACCATAAAATCAGAAATTCCACTTTCTAACCACAACTTTCTGCTTCTTATTCTTAAAGATCTCCTGCCCTCCAGTCCAAACGGCCGGCCAGAGTCCCCATTCCCAGTTGTATCAGCCACCTTCTGACTTTTTTCCTACTTAGTTCAGATACCATGATCAATCACTTTATAGCCATCTTATTATTACCCACAATTTCCTCATACTTGATCTGTGTCTGTTAGTATTAGGTTCGGTGACATATAACAGAAAACTCAAAATAGCAATTCTTAAGATCGTTAGAGTTTATTTCTCTCTCACATAAAAGGAATCCTAACCGGGAGGTGGGATGGTGGCTTTAACTGGATCAAGGACCCATGCTCTTCTCTTGCTGTTCGCACATTGTCTCATAGTCCAAGATGGCTGTCTGAGTGCCAGCCATAGTGTCAGCATTCCAGATAGCATAACAGAGGAAGGAAGGGGAGAGGAAAACAAAGAGCCTCAGCAATCTCTCCTCCTGCTCTGGAACCTCCCCATCCAACGCCTTCCTCTTATCTCTCATCGTCCTGCAGCCAGTCACAGAGGTACACCTAGCTGCTGCTTAATTCCTGTTCCAAATAAAAGGAAGAAGGGGGAGGATGGTCCTATCACTGTACATGCTTGGCCAATGCACAGCCAGTGATGACTCTGCCATCCACTTCTGCTTCCAGGCTATCCCCACAGCTGGAGAAAACAACAGTCATGCTGGCAGAGGCCCCCACTCCTGGACAAGGCCATGTCCCTCTCTCTTGCACACTTTCCCAAAACATTCTTCCCACTCCTGTTCCTGGCAGGTCTGGCCTCTCCTCCCACTCCTCAGCCATCCCTCTTGTCCCTCTGAAGCTGCTCCAGCTGCACCAGCGGGTGCCCAGGCCAGAGCAACGCTCCCCCGACCCGCTCCTAAAATCTCACAGTAGCACTCAGCCCAGAGCTTAGTACAGACCAGTGGAAACAAAGAAGGGAGCAAATGCGCTCACAGCTGATGGCTTGAGCCCTTAGCTGCTCCCATGATGCTCCAGGATCTCCAGGGCTCCATGCAGAGGAGGCCTGAAGCAGGCTGACTGGGACCATCTCAGGGACGGGTTTCCCCCAGCACCCCCTCAGTTCCTCCTCTCAGCTGCTGATGAGCCTCGGAACAGCAGGAGTCCCCCCTGCAGGAAGCTCAGAATCTGGTTCGGCAGCCCCCGGGGCTCAGTCCCCACTAGCAGGTGGCACTGGGGATTCGACTCTTAGCAGAGAGAAAGCACCTCGAGAGAGAAAGCCAGTATTCCCCAATGGAAAACGGCTCCCTTGCATTCTTGACTGCTGGTGAGGGACCATGTGGGTGGGGACGTCCCTGGGTTCTGGACCAAGTGAGATCGCCACCCTATTCTTCGGTAAATGGAGGGGAGCACTGACCTTTGAAGCTCTCCAGCCGTTCTGCTCAGAGCCTCGGATCCTGAGGTGCTGAGTGTCCAGGCCTGGGGTAAAGCTCTGAGGGTTCATCCTGTTCCCAGGGCCCCGCATCACCTACCCACCTCTGCTCCCTTCGGGGCTCGTGAGCGCTTCGGTCAGGAAAACACTTAGCAGCTAAGGGTTCCCACTCAGTGTGAGAAGTCTGACTTAGAGGTTGCTATAAAAAGGAACAAAAATAACAGATGTGCCTCTTGGTCTGTCTTTATGTTCCTTGTTTCATTTATCACACACATCTTGCAATAGCTACTCATTTTCACATTCGCCTCCGTCACTTCCTCCCTCCAGCATGAACTACTTAAAATAACAACTGCCACTGAGGGTCAGCCGCACCCGGAGAAGCCTCGGGTGACCTTTGCCCCCAAGGTCTTCACTGCCTCTCTGGCCTGGCAGCAGCCAGAGGCAGTGCTGAGTAAGGAGGCCTGGGGACTCCCCTCCCACTGCAGAGGCTGGGATGACATTGGAAACTTTCCTGAGGACAAGGTTAGCTAGGAACACAGAGAGAGCAGAACACAGACCATCTGGCCAGAGAAAGGACCTGTTCCTGTCCAATACATGCTATCAGCATGCTGTGTGGCCATGGGCAAATCGCTTCCCCTCTCTGGGTCTCAGACTCTCCCTCTGTAAAATAAGTCTTTTGCGCCAGGTCCATCCCTGGAGCCTCTCCAACACTCAGCTGTTGTTCAGTTGTTGAGTCGTGTCTGACTCTGACTCTCCGTGACCCCATGGACTGCAGCACGCCAGGCTCCCCTACCCTTCACTCTCTTGGAGCTTGCTCAAACTCATGTCCATTGAGTCGGTGATGCCATCCAACCATCTCATCTTTTGCTGCCTCTTTCTCCTCCTGCCCTCAATCTTTCCCAGCATCAGGGTCTTTTCCAGTGAGTCGGCTTTTCATATCAGGTGGCCAAAGTATTGGAGCTTCATCTTCAGCATCAGTCCTTTTCAATGAATATTCAGGGTTGGTTTCCTTTAGGATAGACTGGTTTGATCTTGCAGTCCCCACTCTTAAATCTCTTCTTCATCCCTTACTGACTAGGCTTGCCAATGCCTTAGCCATCTGCCTGCTCACATCATGCCTGCTCTAGCGTAGTAGACGCTGGACTGTTCTTCCAGACCCTCCTGACAGCCCCTACAGTCTGTTCTCCTTACGGCACCAGACTTTTCTCACTGCTGATCTCATGTGCTGTTTAAAATCCGTCACTCTCCATTGCGTTCAACTCTTCAGCCAGGCGTGTGATGACTGTCACTGTCTTACTCTGTCTCTCTTCCTATGGCTTTCAACTTCATTCACAAAAAGCTGTTGAGCACCTGCTACGTGCCAAGCACTGTTCTGGGAGCTCGGGACACAGGCCACGCTAAGTCATTCGGTCGTGTCCGACTCTTTCTGACCCTTTGCACTATAGCCCGCCGGGCTCCTCTGTCCATGGGACTTTTCAGGCAAGAATACTGGAGTGGGTTGCCATAGTCATAAACCTGTAATGCTTGATTAAGTTGTCACCTCCACTCACTTCACTCTTCATGCCCAACTGCAGGCTGAGCTCATTGCTTCCTCCTCTGTGTGAAACTGCCACACCTGGTCAGACTGTGTGAGCTGAGAGGAGGAACTTTGTGTGTGGTGTGAGGTAGAGGTCAAGGTCCATTTTTGGTTTTATTCCAATACCATTTATTGAAAAGACATTTTTTGCCCACTGAAATGCATTAGTGCTTTTTCAGAATAGCAAGTTATACTTTTAATATATATATGGATTTACTCTTGGGTTTGATATTCTATTTCATTGTTCTATTTAATTACCCATATGTGAAATATATATTGTTTCATCTATCATAACTTTATAGTATGTCTTGAAATCCAACCGTAAAAGTCCTCCAACTTCAATCTTTAAGATTGTTTTGCTTATTCTAGGCTCCTTTGCAATTTCAAATATTAATACATTTATAGAATCAGCTTTGATAAATAGAAGTTGATATTTCTACAAAAAGTCTGATGGAATTATAATTGGGATGCCATTTACAGATGGCCAACAGGCACACAAAAGGATGTTCAATATCACTAATTATTAGAGAAATTCTAATCAAAACCACAATGAGGCATCACCTCACACCAGCAAAAATGGCCATCATAAAAATGTCTATAAATAATAAATGCTGGAAAGGGTGTGATAGTAATGTAAATTAGTACAGCCACTATGAAGAACAGTATGGAGTGTCCTTTAAGAATTAAAAGTAGAGTTACCATATGATCCAGTAATTCTACATTTGGGCATATATTCAGAAAAAGGCAAAGGCTCTAATTTGAAAAGGAACATGCACCCCAATATTCACAGCAGCACTATTTGCAATAGCCAAGACATGGAAGCAGCCAAAATGTCCATCAACAGATGAATGCACAAAAAAGATGTGGTTTACATATACGAGGGGCTATTTTTCTCAGCCATAGGAAAGAATGAGATACTGCCATCTGAAGCAATATAGATGGACCTAGGGATTAACATCATAAGGGAAGTAAGTCATAAAGAAAAAGACAAATATATGACATTGCTTATATGTGGAATCTAAAAGATAATACAAATGAACTTATTTACAAAAGAGAAACAGATTCACAGACACAGAAAACAAACTTATGGTTACTGAGGGGAAAGGGGCAGGGCAGGATAAATTAGGAGTATGGGTTAACAGGTACACATTACTATATATAAACTACATGAACAGCAAGGATTTACTGTATAGCACAGGGAACTATATTAAATATCTTGTAATAACCTATAATGGAAAATAATCTGAAGAAGATCACATATATATACATATATATACACACATACCCATATATGAATCACTTTAATGCACACTTGAAAATAACACTATATTGCAACTCAACTAAACTTCAATTTTTCAAATTTAAATTAAAAAGAAAAACAATTGGGGTATCATCTTAACAATATGACATCTGAAATATATTGTCTTCCAGTCTATGAACATAGAATACATCTTCATTTGTTCATATTTTATTGAGTTTTTCTCAATATTTTGTAGTTTTCAGCATAGAGGACTCCCACATCTTTTGGTAAATTTCTTCCTAGGTATTTTATGTTTTTTATGTTATTGTAAGTGGCATTTAAAAAGTAAACTATTTTAGAACAATTTTGATATAGTACAGAATTCCTATATATCCCACAAATTCAGTTTTCCCTTTGTCAACAACATACAGTAGTATGGTGCATCTGTAGCAATCAATGAACCCATGTTGATACACTGTTATTAAGTAGAACCTACAGTTTATTCAGATTTCCTTATTCTTTATTTTTAGATTTTATCAAGATTTAATGCCTTTAATTTGCAATGTTTTACCTTCATAAAATTTGGTTTCTATGAATATCTAATTTGTTAGACAGTGATACAGATTTTCTTTGCTTTTATTAGTTTTTCCCTCTAATTTTTTTAAACAAATATTTATTGTGTCATTAGATAACTGTATTTCTTTTAAAGCAGAAGTAGATATTTTTCTGGAATTCTCTTGCTTTTTCAATGATCCAACTGATGTTGACAATTTGATCTCTGGTTCCTCTGCCTTTTCTAAATCCAGCTTCAACATCTGAAAGTTCACGGATCACGTACTGTGGAAGCCTGGCTTGGAGAATTTTGAGCGTTATTTTGCTAGCATGTAAGATGAGTGCAATTGTATGTCAGTTTGAACATTCTTTGGCATTGCCCTTCTTTGGGATTGGAATGAAGACTGATCTTTTCCAGTCCTATGGCCACTGCTGAGTTTTCCAAATTTGCTGGCATACTGAGTGTAGCACTTTCATAGCATCATCTTTTAGGATTTGAATAGCTCAACTGGAATTCCATCACCTCCACTAGCTTTATTCGTAGTGATGCTTTCTAAGGCCCATTTGACTTCACATTCCAGGATGTCTGACTCTAGGTGAGTGATCACACCATCGTGATTACCCAGGTCGTGAAGACCTTTTTTGTATAGTTCCGTGTAATCTTGCCACCTCTTCTTAATACCTTCTGCTTCTGTTAGGTCCATACCATTTCTGTCCTTTATTGTGCCCATCTTTGCATGAAATGTTCCCTCAGTATCTCTAATTTTCTATGAAGACCTACAAGATCTTCTAGAACTAACTCCCAAAGAAGATGTCCTTTTCAACATAGGGGACTGGCATGCAAAAGTAGGAAGTCAAGAGATACCCGGAGTAACAGGCAAATTTGCCCTTGGAGTACAAAATGAAGCAGGACAAAGGCTAATAGAGCTTTGCCAAGAGAACGCACTGGTCATAGCAAACACCCTCTTCCAACAACACAAGAAACGACTCTACACATGGACATCACCAGCTGGTCAAAACCAAAATCAGTTGATAATATTCTTTGCAGCCAAAGATGGAGAAGTTCTACACAGTCAGCAAAAACAAGACTGGGAGCTGACTGTGGCTCAGATCATGAACTTCTTATTGTCAAATTCAGATTTAAATTGAAGAAAGTAGGGAAATCCACTAGACCATTCAGGTATGACCTAAATCAAATCCCTTACGACCATACAGTTCAGTTCAGTTCAGTTGCTCAGTCGTGTCCGACTCTTTGCAACCCCATGAATCACAGCATACCAGGCCTCCCTGTCCATCACCAACTCCCGGAGTTCACTCAGACTTATGTCCATTGAGTCAGTGATGCCATCCAGCCATCTGATCCTCTGTCATCCCCTTCTCCTCCTGCCCCCAATCCCTCCCAGCATCAGAGTCTTTTCTAATGAGTCAACTCTTTGCATGAGGTGGCCAAAATACTGGAGTTTCAGCTTTAGCATCATTCCTTCCAAAGAAATCCCAGTGGAAGTGACAAATAGATTCAAGGGATTAGATCTGATAGAGTGCCTGAAAAACTATGGACAGAGGTTTGTGACATTGTCTCACTATAGGTTTAATTTACATTTGCCTACTGACTAAATTGGGAAAAGAATATGTCAAGGCTGTATACTGTCACCCTGCTTATTTAACTTATATGCAGAGTACATCATGAGAAATGCTGGACTGGATGGAGTACAAGCTGGACTCAAGATTGCCGGGAGAAATATCAATAACCTTAGATATGCAGATGACACCACCCTCATGGCAGAAAGTGAAGAGGAGCTGAAGAGCCTCTTGATGAAAGTGAAAGAGGAGAGTGACAAAGTGGGCTTAAAACTAAACATTCAAAAAATTAAGATCGTGGGATTTGGTTCCATCAGTTCAGTTCAGTTGCTCAGTTGTGTCTGACATTTGGCGACTCCAAGGACTGCATCATGCTAGGTGTCCCTGTCTATCACCAACTCCCGGAGTTCACCCAAACTCATGTTCATCGAGTCGGTGACACCATCCAACCATCTCATCCTCTATCGTCCCCTTCTCCTCCTGCCTTCAATCTTTCCCAGCATCACATAGCTAAAGTATCGGGGCTTCAGCATCAGTCATTCCAGTGAATATTCAGGGTTGATTTCCTATAGGATTGACTGCTTTGATTTTCTTACAGTCCAAGGGACTCTCAAAAGTCTTCTTCAGCACCACAGTTCAAAAGCATCAATTCTTCTGTACTCAACCTTCTTTATGGTCCAACTCTCACATCCATACATGACTACTGGAAAAACCATAACTTTGACCGTACGGAACTTTATCAGCAAAGTGATCTCTTTGCTTTTTAATACACTGTCTAAATGGCAAGCCACTCAGTATTCTCGCCTGGGAAATCCCATGGACAGAGGAGGCTGGCGGGCTATAGTCCATGGGGTTGCGGAGTCAGACATGACAGCAACTAAATCAAGGTCTGTCATAGCTTTCCTTCCAAGGAGCAAGAGTCTTAATTTCATAGCTGCAGTCTCTGTCTGCAGTGATTTTGGAGCCCAAGAAAATAAAATCTGCCACTCTTTCCACTTTTTCCCCTTCTATTTGCCATGAATGATGGGAGAAGATGTCATGATCTTAAGTTTTTTGAATGTCAAGTTTTAAGCCAACTTTTTCACTCTCCTTTTTCATCCTCATCAAGAAGCTTTTCAGTTCCTCTTTGTGTCTGTCATTAGAGTGGTGTCATCTGCATTCCTGAGGTTGTTGATATTTCTCTGAGCAATATTGATTCTAGTTTGTGTTTCACCTAGCCCGACATTTTGCATGATCTATTCTGCATATAAGTTAAATAAGCAGGGTGACAATATACAGCCTTGACATACTCCTTTCCCAATTTTGAACCAGTTTGTTGTTCCATGTCCGTTTCCAACTGTTGCTTCTTGACTTGCATATAGGTTTCTCAGGAGATAGACAGATAAAGTGGTCTGGTATTCCCATCTCCTTAAGAATTTTCCAGTTTTCTCTTTAAGAATTGAAGATGGCAATGACGACCCTGTATGCAAGACAGGGAAAGAGACACAGATGTGTATAATGGACTTTTGGACTCAGAGGGAGAGGGAGAGGGTGGGATGATTTGGGAGAATGACATTCTAACATGTATACTATCATGTGAATTGAATCGCCAGTCTATGTCTGACGCAGGATGCAGCATGCTTGGGGCTGGTGCATGGGGATGACCCAGAAAGATGTTATGGGGAGGGAGGTGGGAGGGGGGTTCATGTTTGGGAATGCATGTAAGAATTAAAGATTTTAAAATTTAAAAAATAAAAAATAAAATAAATAAATTAAAAAAAAAAAAAAAAGAATTGAGCCACACGGTCAAAGGTTTTAGTGTAGTCAATGAAGCAGTAGTAGATGTTTTTCTGGAATTCCCTTGCTTTCTCCATGATCCAACAAATGTTGGGATTTGGTCTCTGGTTCCTCTACCTTTTAAAAATTCAGCTTGTACATCTCCAAGTTCTCGATTCACATACTACTAAAACCTAGCTTGAAGGATTTTGTGCATTACCTTGATAGCATGTGAAATAAGCACAATTTTATGGTAGTTTGAATATTCTTAGGACTTCCCTCATAGCTCAGTTGTTAAAGAATCCGCCTGCAATGCAGGAAACCCTGGTTCGATTCCTGGGTCAGGAAGATCTGCTGGAGAAGGGATAGGTTACTCACTCCAGTACTCTTGGGCTTCCCTTGTGGCTCAGCTGGTAAAGAATCCGCCTGCAATGTGGGAGACCTTGGTTCGATCCCTGGGTTGGGAAGATCCCCTGGAGAAATAAAAGGCTACCCACTCCACTATTCTGGCCTGGAGAATTCCATGGACTGTATAGTTCATGGGGATTGCAAAGAGTCAGACATGACTGAACATTTGAACACTGACTTTCACTTTGAACATTCTTTGCACTCATTACACAGGCTAGCAAAATAATGCTCAAAATCCTTCAAGCTAGATTTTAGTTGTATGTGAACCAAGAACTTGCAGATGTACAAGCTGGATTTTAAAAAGGCAGAGGAACCAGAGTTCAAATTGCCAACACTCACTGGATCATAGAACAAAAGAATTCCAGAAAAACCTCTACTTTTGCTTCACTGAATACACTAAAGCCTTTGACTGTGTGGATCACAGCACACTGTGGAAAATTCTTAAAGAGACAGGAATACCAGACCACCTTACCTGCCTCCTGAGAAACTTGTATGTAGGTCAAGAAGCAATGGTTAGAACCAGACATGGAACAACGGACTGGTTCAAAATTGGGAAATAAGTATGTGAAGGCTATATATTGCCACCTTGCTTATTTAACTTATATGCAGAGTACATCATGTGAAATGCCAGGCTGGATGAAACACAAGTTGAACTCCAGATTGCCGGGAAAAATATCAACGTCAGACACACAGATGATACCACTCTAATGGCAGAAAGCAAAGAACTTAAGAGCCTCTTGATGCGGGTGAAAGAGGAAAGTGAAAAAGCTGGCTTAAAAAAACTCAACATTCAAAACACTAAGATCATAGCATCTCATCCCATCACTTCATGGCAAACAGAAGGGGAAAAAGTGGAAACGGTGGCAGATCTTTGTTTACTTTGGCTCCAAAATCACTGTGGACTTGACTGCAGCCATGAAGTTGAAAGATGCTTGCTCCTGGGAAGAAAAGCTATGACAAACTTAGAGTACTAAAAAGCAGAGATATCACTTTGCCAACAAACTTTCATCTAGTCAAAGCTACGGTTTTTCCAATAGTCATGTATGGATGTGAGAGTTGGACTATAAAGAAAGCTAAGTGCCAATGAATTATGCTCTTGAACTGTGGTGCTGGAGAAGATTCTTGAGAGTCCCTTGGACTGCAAAGAAATCAACTCTGAATATTCAGGCCTGATGCTGAAGCTCCAGTACTTTGGCCACTTGATGTGAAGAGCCGACTCACTTGAAAAGACTTTGATGTAAGGAAAGACTGAGGGCAGAAGAGTGGCAGAGGATGAGACGGTTGGATGGCATCACCAACTCAATGGACCTGAGTTTGGAAACTCCAGGAGATAATGAAGGACAGGGAAGCCTGGCGTGCTGCAGTCCATGGGGTTGCAGAGTCAGACATGACTTAGCAGCTGAACAAGTTTGAGGACTAAGCAAGAAGATGCAGGTGAAGAGACGCGGCCAGAGATTTGAGTAAGAAAATGGAATGAGGAAGCTTGAATTCAAATCTCATTTTCCCCAACTAGTAACTGTGTGACTCTGGGTGAGTAATTTCACATCACCTCATCCGTGTCTCACCCTGACAGGGTCACCGTACTTGACTACGTGAGATAACCAGTGCCTGGCACAGAGTAAGGGCTCCATAAATGTTAGCTGTTATATTATTAGACAGTCAGTGAAGGCTAATTCCTGTTTTCTGGCCTGCAGAGTAGGAGCAGATCTGCTCACAGACCACAGCATTTGTGTCCACCCTCAGAGGAGGCAAGAAATTCAGCCTCAAGTATATGGAGAGTTCTCCCCACCCCATACTGAAGAGGAGCTGAGGTCTGAGAGATCCCAGGTATAGATCACCGTTTCCCGTGGACATTCTGGAGTGTGGTTCTTTTTGGATCCGAGTAGGAAGTGTTCCTGGCACACCTTTGGCTAACCCTGGCAGTCCCACTCAACCCCTTGGGCAGATTCCCTCTCAACTGGGTCACCACTAGGAATTCACTGTCTCCCTCCCAGGCTTGGAAGACAGTCTCAGTCTAAATGGGGAGAACCCAACCTCCCCAAACAGTGCAGAACCTGCAGTGGTACTCCCTCAAAGGGTAGGTGAGGCGCAGTCAGCAGGCCCAGGCGACTTTCTAACTTAGCAGGCAGGCTGGGGGCTGGAGCCCACTGGAGTGGACGGCTACTCTGGGTGTAAGCATAAGCATGAGAGGGAGTTAGTGGGGGTGAGGGGGGCGGGGAGTGGCAGAGAAGAAAAAGGAAAAGGAGCCAGAGTTTCAATATTTATTTTCCTGCTACTCATATACTTGAAACCAGCAGGGCCAGAATCTCTCGTGCAGACAGGAGGCTCTGGAATGAATTCACCCTCTCTGTGGACAAGCGACCGAGGCCCAGCACGCTGCCACTTCCTGAGGGTTCCTTCTCCTACTCGTTCACTCTTGGCATTTATCCTACCTCCAGGCACGTGGCTCTGC